>NW_028227257.1:144838098-146141848 GCF_978045245.1 Mus caroli
ACTGGTCACACCAAGTCAAGAGCAGAGAGCAGTGGATTAATGTATTCACTATACTGTCAGCTTCCTTTCTCCACCCCGATACAGTCCTGCCCAGGAAATGGTGCTGACCACAGAAGAAAGGTCATCTTATCTCAACTAGCACAATCAAGACAATCTCCTACAGACATGTTGATACATTCTTCCTAAGTTATTCTCAATTGTGTCAAGTTGATACTTAAAACTAACTGGCATGGACTAAGAGCCAAACTCAAGAGGGCCCAGGTTGCCTGCCTGGTCTCTTGGAATTCTGGAGGTTTTAAAAACCATTTTAATGAGTACACAGGTGGGTTTAATTTATTTAAAAGCCTAGCACAGTTTGCATGGTGGTAATGCTAGCTATTCAGAAGGCTTTAACAAGAGGTTTGCATGAGCCCAGGAGTTCAAGGCTAGCCTGAGCAACTTAGCAAGATGTTGTCTCAAAAGATTTAATTTTTACAGTAATGCAGGTGCCACAGTCCTCTCAGTTAAGAAAAGCATCTCTTGGGGCTGTTGAGATGGTCTAGTGGTTAAAAGCATGGGGTGCTCTTCCAGGGGACCTGAGTTCCATTCCCAGCACTCTCTGTAACTATAGTTCACAACTATCTGTAATTATAGTTCCAGGGGATCTGTTGCCTTCTTTTGGCCTCCGTGTGCACCAGGCATACAAGTGGTGAACAGACATAATGTGCCAGCGATACACTGTCCACAGTTTAAAAAAACAAAACAAAACAACAACAACAACAAACAAAGCCATGTCCAGGCAATTTGGATCTTCACGTACGTTTGTGGTTTAGCAACAGCTGTGGCTGCCGAGGCAGGGAAAAAGTCAAAGTCATGTAGTAAGGCAGATGGAAAAAAGAAAAACCAACCCCAAACGAACCAACCAACCAACCAACCAACCGAACGAACCCCACCCACCCACTCTTCACTAGTGCCCCAGCCCATCACTTCCTTCAGAGTAAATGTCCATAGAGAAACCAACTTCAGATTGACTAAGAAACCCTTTTCCTGCTGAATAGTTTAGATGGTGCCAAAAGGTGCCTACAGGCTGCCGAGGGAGAAAGTGCAAGCTGGACCCCCTGCATCTTACAGCTGTGATGGGGTGTGTGTGTGGGGGTGCGCCCTCTGGTGCAATAGTGGTATGAAAGTTATGGGATAACCAACTGCTATCTGATTGGACATTAGGCCTGCTGGAATGCATACCTCATACTGTAAACCAGATCAGAAGTCATGACTGAGGATCACGGGCCTGGGCAGTGGGCTGGGTGGTGTGTGTGTATGGGGCTGGGGGAGCGATGACAGAAGACACACAACAGGACACGGGGGACGGGACAGAAGGGGACCATGACCTATAGCTGTCATTTCACTCAATGGCCGTGCTTTCGAACTGCATTCAAAATATTTATACTCATGTGTGCTGATCTCAGAAAAGCTTCTTTGAGCACTGAGTAGTGGTTAAAAGCAGAGATTCATATGCGGTCCATGTGTTGGGCCTAAATGCCCAGCTATGGGCGGGTCAGTTATACCAACCTCCAGCCACCCTAGACTCAGCAAACTGTGAGAGAGGGGAATGGCCACATCAGGCCTACAGACAAGCAGGTCAGACCCCAGGTTGCAGAGGGGGAAGCACTGTTAATGGCACATTGGGATGTAGGGAGAGGGGCCCTGGACACAAGATGGACAGCAGAGCAGGTGAATAGTTGGTCAGAGAAACTCCCCTTTAGTGGTGTTCTGGACACTCCAAACTTTGCATGTCTTACATCAGGACCAAAATACTCCTTGGTTCTGGCTCTCTCTATTATTGACTCTTAAGGTCAGAAGGACACCTGGGATTATCCAGCCCAACCATTTCATTTATAGACAAAAAAGAAAGGAAGGAAGGAAGGAAGGAAGGAAGAGGGAGAGAGAGAGAGGAAGAAAGAAAGAGAAATGTCCAGAGAGGGAAGGCTTCAGCATTCAGCATTCAGCATTCAGCATTCAGCATTTAGAGAGCTAGAACTTTAACTCAGGTTTTAATGGGTCCCCAGCCTGGCCTACAAGTTGTCTTTCAGTTGCCTTCCCCGACCTAACAACCATCTTACCAGAAGAATCTCCTAGCTCATCTTAATTCTTTTACCATTTTCTCTCTATGTAAATGAGTCTTTCTAAAGGATAAATCACCTTCAACCTGAAACAACCCCTGCTCCAGTTGCCCCTCCCTGCTCCATCACTACATCTTTTCTTAGTTCATGCTCTTGAGCCCGCTCTAGTTCTCTGGGTGTCAGATGTCCTCTCCTGGCTGTAAACCTTGTCACACTCTTCCCAGCCCTGCTGTGTTTGGTTTCTCTCCACGTTCTGTGAAGCCACCCTGGCTTGCGCCCCTCCAGGGTTGGGTGTTGCTCCCACGTATGGTGGCAGCAACTCTGTAGCGTCAGGATCACTTTCTCTCCAGTCTTTCCTGCTCCCTGGGGAAGAGTCTGGGACACTGCTCCATCCACACACTTAGCCAGATCCAGACCCACAGCAAGTGTTAGTAAAACCCTGCCGAGCAAGCCATTAGTGACCATCCTCCAGTGCCCCAAAGTTTAAATACGTCACTGAGAACAGCTTCTGGAACTTTCTGGTTCCCCTATCATGACATGTGTTTTCATAGTTCCGTGCCTTTACACATTCTCTATGCTTGAAATGCCTTTTCCTGACTTTCCAGCTCATGCAATTGCTGTGTATCCATCGTTTGTTTGTCTTGATCAGGCGGGCCTCATATTCTTTATCCATATGAGGATCAAGCAAGCCCTCCTGGTCCTCCTGCTGCTGCCTCACAAGGGCTGGGATTCAGGGGTGCACCACCACGCCTGGCTTATGTGTACTGTTGCCTCATGCATATGAAACAAGTACTCTATGGTCTAAACTGCACCCCTGGTCATTCATCCTTTAAGACCCATTACCTGGGGGCAGGGGGCTTTTTTCTATTTCAACTTATTCCCCTCTCCTTCATCTCCCACTTATTCTCAAAGTCTGCCCATTGGGGTCCATATCCCATTATATTGCAATTTGAGTGCTTCTGTGTCTGTCTTGAACATTATTAGGCTGTGACTCTTTTTGGACCAGGATGCCGCTCTGAGGAGACAGCACTGGAATGCAACTCAAAACCTTAAAAGAATCACCTACATTCTGCTATAACTGTAGAAAGATGGAACCAGCATGCGGTGCTCCAGGATGCTCCAGAATATATTTCATACAGCCTTACTTCTGCAAACATGTTCCTACTGTCCCACTTCCCAGCGAACGCCATAGCCAAACACACTTGAGCCATGACACAGACATACCACCACGCGCCAGGACAGACTCAGAGCTCACACTCGTTCCTTGACTTATCTGGCTTACAGATCCTTACTTTTCTTTGTTGCCCTCAGGACTGAAACAAAGGCCTTGTGCATACTAGACAAGTGCTCACTACCTCTGAGATCCATCAGCCGTGCTTCAGGCCTATTTAGTAAGCATCTGCAGTGTGCTAGCTTCATGTTATTAGGACGGCCCTGTGTTTGGTGCTGAGGCATGCTTGTGCACTGTGTCAGGCTTTAGGGATATTGTTCTTTGCTCTGCAGCTTTGAACTTTACTAGTTCATAGGTCTCAGTTCTCGAGGGAGCATGGTCCTGTCAGGAGATGCAATGGTGAGGTTCCAATGAGCTTAGCTCGGGGGAGAGCGCTGCACAGGCTGGAGTAACTGCATTGTTGTTATACAGTCTGGCAAAGAAAGCACTGTGTAGAACACACTCCTTAACACTTGTGCCGCTGGTAGAAACTTAACAAAAATAGAATTAACCAACTGAACAGCCAGACTGTTTTCGTTTGAACATTTTTGGCAGGACTCTCAGGATTCAGACCCTTTATAAATGACAGTTTAGGTCACCTTGCCAGATTTCAAACAAACAAAAAACTAGCGCCGAGGAAATGTAAAGCTGGAGGCTAAGAGGGTGTGATGTGAAAGTGGGAAAAAGAGTTTTGTTATCTTCAGTCTCACCCCCACCCCCATCAAAGATGCAGTGATGATAGTCCCTTCCCCTACCTAGCTTCTCCGTTAGGTTTATCTGCATCCACAGCCTTGCATGCACACCCCCCCCCCCAGCTAAGTATTTCATAGAATAATAACTGACAGTGGCCAACTGGTTATAGATTCTTCAGGCAGGACTGATTAGAAATTAATATTAATTGAACATGGTGCAGGGTCTTTGGACTTCTATCTCTCCTGCTAATAGGAGGTGGCAGTATCTTTGTATTTGTAGAAAGGACCATCAGCTTGTTGATAGCCTGTGCTAGCCTTGAGTTTGAGGCTGTGGCTCAGAACTGGGACACAGAGGACAGCTTTTGGGGGAAGTTCTGACATCTGTAGAACTCACCTGCTCAGGAGCAGGTGAAGGGGACTGGGCCAGGCAGGAGCTTCTGCTGTTCAGCTCTGCTCTGTGTAGAGTGGGGGTGGGGAGGTGCAACAACCCCTGGCACAGACTGACAAAGCAGGTACAAAGCAGGACAAAGCATGCTTGCTTGCTTTTCTCTTCTTTTCTCTTCTTTTCTCTTCTTTTCTCTTCTTTTCTCTTCTTTTCTCTTCTTTTCTCTTCTCTTCTCTTCTCTTCTCTTCTCTTCTCTTCTCTTCTCTTCTCTCTTCTCTCTTCTTTTTCCTTTTTCCTTTTTTCTTTTTTCTTTTTCAAGACAGGGTTTCTCTGTGTAGCCCTGGCTGTCCTTGAACTCACTCTGTAGACCAGGTTGGCCTCGAACTCAGAAATCTGCCTGCCTCTGCCTCCCAAGTGCTGGGATTAAAGGCGTTCGCCACCACTGCCCAGTACAACGTGCTTTCTGTTTTGTTTGCTCTTCACACTAGTGTTGCTTAGTGGTGGCATTTTACATGCAGTGTCATTTTGTTCTACACTTCCAGGTCAGCATCCAGCATCATTACACTCCCCTGAGACCCCACTGGGAATCCTGGCCCACTGGTGTCTCCTTCTCTGAGCCCTACGCTGCAGCTTCTTATGCCTCCACTCACTTCCTGGGACACCACTCCCCCTACCCACCCCCCGCCCTTGCCCTTGGCCCTAGGCCTGGAGGCATAGCTACTTCATGGGTGACTTTCTCTGCTGACCTTCTTGGTGCTTTCTCAGTGCTAGCCATTTAGCCCAGCTCCTGACAGGCACTTCTTCTGATTTTCTTGACCAGTCAGTCCTGACTGATACAAGTGGAGAAGACAGAGTGCCTTCTCACATGGACCAGATGGCCGTGAGGCAAATGGTACCATAAATGGTTATTTATCTAGGGTTTTAATAAATATGGGAGGGACATTAGCATATGATAGACCCTTTGGGACATTGCTCTGCTTAGCACTGGCTGGGGTGGCTTTCTGAGGCTCACCTGGTCCGAGGCACAGTGTCCACAGCTTCACGGGGTAAACACAGGCCTGAGCCCCAGGTCTAATTATTCAGCATGCTCCTTTCAGAGCAGTTCTGGATCCAAGCCTTGGGATCACCACACAGTTCCTCTGTTCTCATGGCAGTCCTATAGGCAACACTCTGATGGCATCCTCACTGAAGTCTCTGAGGGAAGGAGATGCTATCCACTGCGTGGAGCCATTGTTCAACTTGGTACTTCCTCACCACAGAGAGGCTTCTCCACAGAAACAGCAAATCCCTTAACAGCATATGCAGGTCTCACTCTCACTCTGTCTCTGTTTCTGTCTGTCTGTCTTTCTTTCTGTCACTCTCTCTCTCTTTGTGTGTCTGTTCTTTCTGTCTGTTACTCTCTGTGTCTGTTCTTTCTGTCTCTCTGTCACTCTGTGTGTGTGTGTGTGTGTGTATGACTGTACATGCGTGTGACTGTACATGTGTGGACAGGTCTCTGAGATCTACAGCTGTTGTTACCTTGATGGATCTATGACTCCAGAAAAACAACTGTGTCCCATGAATTATAGGAACACCCACGCTCCTGTCCATTGTCTCCTGGGAGTCAGTGACCCCATGAATTATAGAAACACCCACAGTCTTGTCCATTGTCTCTTGGGAGTCAGGTCACTGTGAAGTCTGATTGGCCTTGGGATCTCTCACTAAAATGAACTTCTACATCTGCCAGCTAGCTGGCAGCAGCCAGCCTCCCTGGACTACAAGGAACCACTCCTCTCTGGCCAGGCCTGTGCTTCCCCCTCTGTCTGACAAGTTTCTCCTCATGTCCAAGGTCAATTGCTAGGTACCACCCAAGATGCTATGTCCTTAAAACCTCTGACACCTTGGTTCTGGACTTGGGACTCTAAGCCACCCCTTCATGGTGTCCCAACCCTTCACTTCCAGGGCCATGCCTTTCTTTGATGGCCTGCTTCAGGATGCTAGCAACTGTTTGCAGTCCTCTCTGCTGCCCATCAGATATCAGCTGCAGCAGAAAGGGGCTAGGGTCTAGCTTCTCTTTGCTGTACCAAGCACCAAGCATGGTGTCTAGAACACAATAGGAGTCAACTAATGCTAGATGAAGGGATGGATACCAAAGACTGCCCTTTAACCTCTCAGCAGAGACTCTAGTGCTATCACAGTGAAGCTATGAATACCTTTGATCTTACTCTGTGGCCGTACACAGGCTTACCAGCTTTGAATTCTAGGAGACATCAGATAGCCCACACTTGTCTCTCTCTCTTTTTTTTAATAGATGCAGACTCATGTGCACACACCTGTGCAGCCATCCCTGCAGGTAAAGATAAAGAGTGTCTGAGATGTCAGCACACACCTACCAGCATTTCTCAGAAAGCGGTTCCGGTAATCCTTGATGACCCTGGTCATAGGGTTATAGAAGCCATCTCCACAGTCATAGAAGCCCAGGGGAATTCTTCTGGGTGGGTCCATGTTGGTGAGCTGAGAGATACCTTAAGAAGACACAAAAGACAATTAGTACATCAGCAAGGCCACTTGCAAACCCACTACTCAGATGTCACCGCAGGCTGATGTTCATGTAGCTGGCACCACTGTGGGACCAAATGCTCTTTTTGCAGGGCCAGGAGCAAAGTCAGCAGGAATGGTCCCAGGGAACTTTTGGAAAGGGGCTGTGCACAGGGCCTTGGGAACTGGACCCCTGCCTTCTCTGACCTCATCCTCATCCATTTCTTGGGCCACCACGATGAAGTTCTGAAGTCAGAGAAACCCTGAGGGAGGGAGTAGATTTAAGAGAGGGGTGCCCACCATGTGGGCAAAGGCCACAAGTGTGACCCCTTGACCATGCTCAGGAAACCTGGGAGAGGAACCTCGATGAGGGAGGGCTCTAGGAAAGGGTAAGCAGACCCCGACATCTGGACTTTCTCCCAAATGCCACAGTGGTACCACTCATTTTTTTTCTTGTGTGCTAGACATCTGGCTCCTTCTGTCTCAGTTAATCCCCAGAGCAGCTCATCTTACAGAGAAGAGAGCTCACATCAGAGGCCAAGTAACAGGCCCAATGCCAGCTAGCTAGGAAGCATCCTGGCTCTGGGACCTGGGTGTTAAGTGACACAGCAAGGAAGGAATGGGTCTGAGCCTGATTCGTAAGCCAGGGGTGCGGGACCCCCAAAGGGAAAGAAAATCATACAGACGTTTCAGGTCTTGTAATGTCATGGCTGGAGTAAAGGGGGATGCTGGAATTTCTCATGTTCTTTCTTTCCTTTCTTCCTTTCTTTCCTCCTTTCTTCCTTTCTTTCCTCCTTTCTTCCTTTTTCTTCCTTTCTTCCTTTCTTCCTTTCTTCTTCCTTTCTTCCTTTCTTCCTTTCTTCCTTTCTTTCCTCCTTTCTTCCTTTCTTTCCTCCTTTCTTCCTTTTTCTTCCTTTCTTCCTTTCTTCCTTTCTTCCTTTCTTCTTCCTTTCTTCCTTTCTTCTTCCTTTCTTCCTTTCTTCTTCCTTTCTTCCTTTCTTCCTTTCTTTCTTTCTTTCTTTCTTTCTTTCTTTCTTCCTTCCTTCCTTCCTTCCTTCCTTCCTTCCTTCCTTCCTTCCTTTCTTTCTTCCTTTCTTTCTTTCTTCCTTTCTTTCGTTTTTCAAGATAGGGTTTCTCTGTATAGCCCTGGCTGTCCTGGAACTCACTCTGTAGACCAGGCTGGCCTCGAACTCAGAAATCCGCCTGCCTCTGCCTCCCGAGTGCTGGGATTAAAGGTGTGTGCTACCACGCCCGGCTCTCTCTTGTTCTTTTCATCTGAAGTCCTGAATTTCCCTTTCTCTGAGCAGCAAACAGAACGCCACGTGCTCCCCTCCCTACCGCCACGCTGTGCTTACAGGTCTGCATCCTGCAAGAGCAAACACCCCAATGTTCTCTAATTATACACTTGACCCCGACTCTAGCCAAACTGCATGTGCATTGGCAATGATTACTGAATGTCTTTCTATGCCAGAGGCTTTGAAGCCATTCTGTGGCTCAGACCTCATACCGGTTGCCATCTTAGAGATACATGCAGAAGTCAAAGTCACCCTTTAACCATCTCAATTTTCTACTCTGTGATGCACGGCAGAGGGAGAGTGATCAGAAAGGGCACCCTGAACAATCAAAGAGACAAGACAGGGACGAGAGGGAGCCACGGCCAAAACACAGCCCACAGAGGGCAAGTTCTACCAGTCTCCCCCCTCCATTCCCACTCTCTCTTGCTATAATGCTTACATATTTTTAGCATATCTGTCATGTGCCATGCACCTGACATCCATGCAGAGCACTGTTGTAGGTGCAAACTCTCTTATTGCTGATGGACTCCTAAGGCAGAAAACCACTGTCATGATTTAGTAGGGGAAGGCACAGAGAGATGGAGTCCCTTGGTCTCATTGTCCCGATCAGCTAGTGGGCCTGAGGTGTGAGGACTGGCTTCTGTGGCTCTCTGGGTCTACTGCATCCATCTTCTCCTTGAGAAGGTTCAGTGGGGACCAGGCACTTGTCTCTAGCACCCTTGCTATCCTTCTCTGTGTAGGTATGCTACCTGAGGGCTTCAGGCCATAGCAGATCTCGGTGTAGAATCTCCGGTCATAGCTGTCACAGTAGTGCCAGTGTTTGTCCTCATACTGCAGCCCATCATTGAAGGTGTACTTGCCCTGGGAGAAAAGAAGCACATGGGCATCAGAGGAAGCCAGAGTCAAAGCCTTTTTTTTTTTTTTTTTTTTTTGCTTGTTACCAAGGGAATAGCTGGCTTCTCACAGCCAACAGGAAAGAAGGGACAGTTGTCACGTGGTCTTGGTTGTGTGGATTAGGGGAGTTAGAGACATAGCACTGAACCCTGTGCTTGAATCCAAAAGCATGGCGACTCTGCGTGGGGCTGGGCAGGCAACCTACTCTCTTGGCTCTCAGGTTTTTCCATTTATAGAATTAGGATGGTGACAGTGTCCCCCTAAAAGGGGTAGCTGGGAATTTGGTGAGATAGGTACATGCTAAGCTTAGCTGGGAGACATTCGTGTGTGTATGTGTGTGTGTCCCAAAGAGATTAGCATTTGAGTCAGTGGTCTGACTACAGAGACCACTCTGTCTGATCTGCTAAGGGCCTGAGCAGAACATGGGGCAGAAAAGGGACCACTGTGCTCTCTCAGTCATACTGGGATACCCGTTTCCTTCTGGCTTTGGACATCAGTACACCTGGCCTCTGCCTGGGGCTCGCCCCATCTCTTCTCTAGGGTCTCAGCCTTTCAGTTTGGACAAGAACTATAGTTCTGGCTTTCTCTGGGTCTCCACCTTGCAGAGAATGCAGCTTTCATTATCTCATGAGCCAAACTCTCATCATCTCTTTCCATATATCTGTCGGTGCTCTTCCATGAGTACTCTAACACACACAGAAGGAGCACTTACACAGGCTGTTGTTTTCCTATTATTATAGTTGTTGTTCAGACATGTGCATTCTGTTCTTGTTGCTTCAATCCTAAAGGAGTCTCAGGATATGAGAACTGTACCAGCCGAGGCATCAGGAAACATGGGTGGAAATTCCCACAGTACTATTTGTTCACTGTGTGACCTTGGGCCAGTCACATCCCTTTCCTGATGCTTCGATTCCCCAAGCTATAAAAGAAGCATCTCTTAACCTTTTTTTAGGCCATGAGTCAGGCCCAGCACACTCTCAGGAAGACTCACGAGAGTACAGATCATTTCCCATAGAAAAACCATAGTTTTATATCCAGAGGTTTTTCTGTAAGTCAGGGGGTTCCACTCACCCCAAGTTCTACTCATGACTCATAAACCTCATGATCAGAACCTTGGGATTAGATGATCTGATAGAGGTGGTGATAGTAAGAGTTGATACTGGGCTAGGAAATGGCTGCAAACACATTCCTTTCCCCTTATTTACCCTCAGCACCACTGTGGTAGGCTGAGCTATGCCATCTCACCCTACCCTCAAAAGCTGCCCACATCTGCTGGAACTTGTGAATGTGTTACCGTGCATAACTGGGAAAAAAAAAAAGAACTTTTCTAGAATCATCCAATGTGAGGGTCCTTACAGGAGAAAGGTAGACAGGAGAGAGGACAAGATGGCAGGAGCTGGGAGGAGGAGAAGCAACGTGGTGCTGTAAGCAGAGATTGGAGTGATTCCTGGTCATGAGCCAAGGCATGCAGACAGCTTCTTGGAGTTAGGGAAAAAATGTGAGGAAACAGATTCCCTGTCTGGAGTCTGCCTGCTGGCCCTGTTTAGACTTCCAGTCCTCAGAACCATAAGATGGTGAATGGAAGCTGATTTAAGATGTTAATTTAAGATGGGGCGGGCGTAACCATCGTGGCAGCCCTTGATAGCCAAGATGACTGCCCCTAGTTTAAGAATGAGGAGAATGAATTTCAAAGATGTAGAGTCAGTCATTGGACAAAGATTGGGCAGAATGAAACACGGGAAAAGGTAAGCACCAGGCAGGGAGGGGAAGGGGCTACAGCAGGGCCTCTTCCTGCCTGGGGACCTCCCTCAAGCCCCAGCTTGTCACCTTCACCACCAATCCCTTCTTCCAGATGGCGTCGAATCGGCTCCCACTGGGGAAGAACAGGGTCCCTTCTCCGTGGAACATGCCGTCCTTCATATCCCCGATGTATCTCGTCTCAGTAGGGAGGATGTACTCAGCGCTGCCCTCCATCCTGTAAGAACATGGGAAGTCACTGGCCTCTGCACCACAGCTGGGGGACACAGAGAGATGCTCACTCTCTCCATCCTCAGACGCATCGCTCCTCGGCATTCTGTCAGAGCTTTTGTGGTGCTTTCTTTTCATCAAAATCTCAAAAAGATGTTGTTTAAGATGGGACAGCCTGGGGCTGGAGAGATGGCTCAGTGGTTAAGAGCACTGACTGCTCTTCCAGAGGTCCTGAGTTCAATCCCCAGCAACCATATGGTTGCTCATAAGCATCTCTAATGGGATCTGATGTCCCCTTCTGGTGTGTCTGAAGACAGCGACAGTGTACTTATCTACATAAAATAAATAAATCTAAAAAAAAAAAAAAAAGGATGGGTGTGTGTGTGGGGCTGAAGAGATGGCTCAGCCGGTTAAGAGCACTGACTGCTCTTCCAGAGGTCCTGAGTTCAATCCCCAGCAACCACATAGTGGCTCACAACCATCTGTAATGGGATCCGATGCCCTCTTCTGGTGTGTCTGAAGATAGCTACAGTGTACTCATCGTATATATCAAATAAATAAATAAAATCATTAAAAAAAAAAAGGATGGGACAACTTTTGGTCTGTCATCCTACCCTCTCTGAAGACTGTACTAGAGTTTATACTGTCCACTGAAATACCTCCTCGCTAGCATCAAAGCTACAGAGTTAATACTGTGAAAATACCAGCAGCCCAGGCAGCCGATTCTGTGTCTCCCGAGTCTGTTACGACCAGCCCAGCCTTGCCAATTAAGTCACAGTGGTCAGGTTTTAAAAAATTCCTTGTTCTGTCAAATGTTAGTTTGGGTGTGCTACACAAATCCTTCTGTGCCTTACCTTTTCTCATTTGGCAAATGGGAATCACTGTGGGTGTGTGTGGAAGATGCACAGTAGTGGCTGCTATAAAACGCGGGAGGTCTTAATTCATTCCCTGTGTTCTCACAGAACTCAACTCTGCAGTGCTTCAGAATAGAGAGAGAGACAGGGACTCAGTCTCTAGCCCATGCTGACCCGGAACTCATGTAGCTCAGACTGGCCTTGAGCCTGTGGCAGTCCTCCTGCCTCAGCCTCTCCAATGCTGGGATTATAGGTATAAGCTATTATACCATGTTTTCCATTTTTTATATTTAGATATGGTACAAGCAAATCATGGATTTTAAAGTTTGGCTAAAAACAGATTTTGAAGCATAGTTGACATGCACATACACATACTTAAAGTGTACAGTTTGTACATTTTGACACATATCCTGGAAACCACCCTCATGGTCAATATGATTAATATATCCACCACCACAGTTTATGCTTACTCTCTTTAATATTTTTTGTTTGTTCCCCCCATTCCTCATCCCTAGGCAAAAACTGACCAATTTTCATGAATTGATTTCCCATAATTTAATATAAAAAGTATCATATAATATATACTCCTTTTTTTGCTGGACACTTCTGATTCCTTTCATTCAATATAATTCTTTTAAGATCTACTCATGTTACTGTTATGTGAACATAACATTTTTCTTGATATGTACTATTCCAGTGAATGGATTTTCCACACTTGTTTGTCCTCTCACATGTTGGTGAATGTCTTGCTTGATTCTAGTTTTCAGTTATTACAGTTTCCGTTATATAAAGCTAAAAGGAGTACTCACAAGCACACCTCTGTGTGTGCATAGATTTTCATTTATCATGTTAATAACTAGAAATGAAATGGCTATCTTACTTTTTAGAAACTGCCAAGCTTTTCCAAAGTACTTGTCCAATTTTATATTCCCATCAGCAATGGGGAGTCTATATAAACCAAAGATTAGGTTTTAATTTACTCTACATATGAACGACAGCCAGTGGACAGTGGTGGCACACACCTTTAATCCCAGCACTTGGGAGGAAGAGGCAGGTAGATAACTGAGTTCAAGGCTAACCTGGTCTATAGAGTGAGTTCCAGGATAGCCAGGGCTCTTACACAAATCAAAACAAACCTAAAATCAAAACAAAAATTAAGAAGCACAGATGTTCGTGGGTTTTCCAGTCTCTGTGCCCAAGCCTAATCCTTCACCTCCACCTGACAAAACCTTCGCTGTAGGAACTTTTGCCTCGTGAGAAGAAATGATATGGTTTAGACACAAAGCTGGTTAGAAATCCTCGACTCCCTCACTTAGCTGTGTTGATTTGTTAAGTTCCACCATTTATTTGCAAGATCAGCCTGAATTGTCTCACTGTCATGAAAGGCATTGCACATCCAAGCATCTTTGCCACTTTCCAAAGGGTTAGACAAGGGTCTTGAGTCCTTTAAGGCTCCCTTTCATCCTTTAACCTTGAAGTTGAGATAATACCATCTCCCTTGCAAAGCTGACTGAAGATTTGGACAGCATCCCATTATATATATTACTGCCACTTTCTCTAGGAATCTGTCCCTGTGCTTGGCTAGACCACTACTTCTGCTTCCTCAAAACACCCTGCAGTTCCTCTAGCCTGTGCATACAGATCCTCCTTCATCTCTGCACCTCTACAGCCCCATGAAGTGCTTTATAGCCCAAACAACTATTGCTTATCTGTCCATTACCCCCCCCACCCCCGCCCCCTCGGCATCAGCCTCTCCAGCTCTAAAACATTTTCTGCTTTCTTCATCCAGAGCTGCTGGCAAGGCAAAGTGACCATCTCACATGTGCTCTGCCTCTCTTGACCACAGGGCTAACCTTGATTACTTGTCATAACTGTGTTACGCTTACCCGCCCCACTGTGTTTGCAGGGATTCTGACCAGGCTCAAATTCAAAATCTGGACACAGAGAAAAATCAGTATTTGCCGAATAGCCTTTTCTTTTCTTTTCTTTTCCTTTAATATTTATTAATTTATTATATATAAGTACACTGTAGTTGTCTTCAGATACCCCAGAAGAGGGTATCAGATCTCATTACAGATGGTTGTGAGCCACCATGTGGTTGTTGGGATTTGAACTCAGGACCTGCGGGAGAGCAGTCAGTGCTCTTAACCGCTGAGCCATCTCTCCAGCCCAGAATACCATTTTCTAGTTTTATTTGCCTGCATAATTTTTTAAATATTTATTTTTAATGTGTATGTTTTGTGTATGTATATAATGTGTACCATGTGCATGCCTGGTGCCCACAGAAGCCAGAAGAGGAACTTTGGTTACAAATGGTCATGGGTTGTGCAGGGGATACACGCGCGCGCTCGTACACATACACATATACACACACACACACACGAATGAATGAATGAATGAATCCTACCTATGCAGCTTATTAGGTATCTGTGCTTGAGCACTATAGTTGAACAAGTTTTTGAAAGCGTTTGGCTGAGGGTCCTTGGCGGAGGCTTAAAAACAGTTGTCTTTCACTAGCCTGAAAGAGTGGAGACATGGACGAATGGGGGCTTACCTCCCGTTTATGTATTCCCCGAAATACTGGCTCCCCGTGTACTGCATGTTAACAGCTAGTGTCTAACAGACACCAACTTCAGCTGGCTTGGCGTCACTATGACAACCAGGAGATGTGGGCGGAGACTAGATGAAGCCCCGCCCCTCGGGGCCGCTAGACTTCCTGGAATGGCGTACGCTTCGTCTCCCCCAGCGGCCCTAGAGCAGTGCGCTTGCGCGTCGCTGGAGACGCATGCGCAGATGGTACTGGGCAGTCTTGGACAGCCAAAGGGGACTTGAAGGAGACGGGCGATACAGCCGAGGGCACCTGGTCAGGGTCGCGGCTACCGCCGTCATGCCGGGGATAGTGGAGCTGCCAACTCTGGAAGAGCTGAAAGTGGAGGAGGTGAGGCTCTTCCTGAGGGCAGGCGGGAAGCCTGGGATTGCAGCTTTCAGGCGGGCCCAGGCTCGGTTCCGGCCTCTGCGACCTGCATGGTCACATCCCGCCTTGGCTCTAGCCATTCCTGTGCGCACTGCGACCGGCCTCTCCTCTTGTGAATCGGGTGATACTTCCCATTAGCATCACCTAGCCCCTTGCTTTCCCTCCCCGTGAGGCGAGCCTGCCTCCCCTTGGTGCTCACCTTCCCCTTCCAAGTCTGTCAAAATCTCGGTGCAGAGCAGGCCTGGGAGCCGCGGCAGCACACAGTGCGTGTTGGACAGTGAGTCTGGCATGGGCCAGGGTGTTTCGGTAATGGGACACAATTAAAGCATTTACTTCTTCGAGAGACATTTAAGTATTTGTTATGTGCACGTGCAATGGGAAGTAAGAGACAGTGCCCAGCTTTTATAGTTTATAGTTTTATAAGGAGACAGATAAAGAGGCTGTACAGCACAGTGCATGGCGCTGTGAAACGTGAAGTAAAAGTGGTGTGCTATTGTAACTATCACAAACATGATCACTCCATTTCTAAAGGCCAGGCTGCTAATTATTTGGAACACACAGTAAGGTAGGGTATAACTGGTTTCCCTTGTAGACCAGAAATAGGCCCCAAGAGTAGAAGCGATTTGCCCAAGGTCACATAGACAGTGTATGGAAGACTTGTAACAGGAACCCAGATCTTTTCTGAAACCCAGGCTGCTAAAGCTTTCAGCCAAAGTGCAACAGAGTGAGGAAGGACTTGTAGAACCGTGTTGTTGATGAAGCTGAGAGCTGTCTGATGTCAGCCTGCTGTTAGATTAGCGGTGCTGAGCCTCTAGAGAAGTCACTGACGAGGCTGGAACAGTTTGGACTTTATCCTGTGAGACAGAGGGAAAAGATGGCTGTGTTGTCATGGCAGGCACTGTGTTGAATGCTCTCCCATACTACTTCATGTAGGCTCTCAGAAACCTGTGAGGATGGCAACTTGGTATTTTCCTCAGATGAAGAAATTGTTAGCATATTTATATGAAAGTGACTTAAGGGTGAGAGAAGGGATTTTCCCATCAGCCAGTCTTTTATTCTTATCCCACCGTGAAACTGGTCAAACATGAGTTGACATATTTTGTTAGATGTTTAATTTGGCTCAGCAAACATTTCATGCAAAAGCATCCTAATAAATTTCTCTTTAAAGTTTGCACAACTGGGATATATAATTATGTAAATAACCAGAGTAGTAAAAGTTAAAACACACGATTAGTACTAACACATGAAAGACGGGCAAGCAGATTTGATGTTGGATCTGATGTCTAGGCCTTTCTTTGGCTTGGTCACTTTGAGTAGCTTTCAGCACTTGTAGACAAGGGGTTTTGCTCAAAGTGAGATGACTCTGGCTGTGCAGTGCTCTATGAGACTATAAGATGGGTAGACTAGCCACGTTAGGCTTAATGTAAAACATGGCGTTTGAAGGCTGGTACAAAGATGAAGTTGTGGGGGAGTCAGGGGCCTGAAAGGGGATCCCAAATGTAGTGAGTTGAGTTGCATCGAGAAAGCAGCACAGGCCCCCCTGTGAAGTCTGGTGAGAAGGGTGGGAGGACAGTTTGGGCCCAGAAATCCTTGAACAGCAGATAGGAAGCTCAGGTTTTACTCTGTACCTAAGCATGACTCCTTCTGGGGGCTGGCTTCTGAGTCGTCATACCAGCAGCGTGAAATAAGAACTGTCGTTTCAGAGAGTCACTTCAGCAGCTTGACAGAGACTAGACTGACAGCAGGTAAAGCAGGAAGACTAGCTCAGTGGCCATTGCAGAATAACCCTGGCAACTTGTAGCTGTGCTTCACAGAGGCAAAAGATAAGAACCTCCATCTGGAGCGAGTCCTACTTGCAGTGGACTACTAACTAACACAGGCAAAAGAGCTGAAGAATCAGGGTCAGGTTTGCAACATGACACAGACCCGGCGAGGCCAAGAGCAGCAGCCGCTTTGGGGAGCAGGTAAAATCTACCTTGGACTTCATTGACCAAGGAGTCACGTCACATCCCCAGGGAAAAACCATCCAGAAGCTTTGGGTTAAAAATTCCTCGGGTGTGTTGATAATTTAGAGTAAAAACTAATCAACAGCCAGTACTGATGCGCCTTTTATGGGTCAGGCACATCCTGTTCCATAGGTGAGGTCATTGGATCCTCAGGAGATCCTATGACATAAGTACATCATGCTCCATTTTACATAAATAAGGACGCAGGCCTGCCACAAGCTAAGTTCTATGACAAGTGGTGTGGACGTGACTTTTGGGAGCAAGGGCAGTACTGGCTTTGTCTGGCTCAGTCACACACACTTGCTATCCACGGAAGGCGGCACTGCAGAGCAGCTGTGGACGAGCTAATGAGGAAGGATGCTGAAGTTCTGTGTCCTGGAGACAGAGGATGCTGGGTAAATTTGAGAGGGGACTGTTGGGCTTCCTCAGTTATGAGGAAGCAGGTGAGAGGTCATGGTTACACCTCAAGTTTTCTGCTCCCTCGGTGATAGTGATGTTACGCCAAAGTCCTGGTGAGAGCCACAATTCTGATGGATGGCTGTCATGTCTCAAGTGAATCTGTCTATTTGCTGTCTAGGAATTGGCTCAGTGATTGTGTCTCATCTCTGGTTCCCTGTGACAACATGAATATACCTTTGTTTTTATAAGATTGCCATTTATGTAGCGAAACGAAGCAACTAATGCTGCAAGCTTTGGAGGGCTGCCATCTTGAGAATTTGAGTAACCAGAGTAAGCAGCCACTTAAGGATATTTTTGAGGCATCTGGCAAACAAGTAAAATGGTGCTCAGTTTTTTATTTGTAAAATTATTTTTAGGTTTATTTATTTTATGTGTATGAGTGTGTGTGCCCACATTTATGCCTGGTTCCCATATAAGCCGGAAGAAGGCATCAGATCCCATGGAGCTGAAGTTCCATGGTTGTGAGTCACCATGTAGGCGCTGAGAATTGCACCCAGGCCCTCTGGAAGAGCAGCCAGCGCTCTAAACCACTGAAAACTCAGTTAAAAATAAACAAAACTGTGAAGCAAGATTTGCACCACATGCTTGTAGCTCCAGCTCAGGAGGTTTAAGAATAGAGGTCAGCTTGACTGACCTACATAGTTCAAAGCCAGCCTGGGCTACTTGAGAGTGTCTCCAAAAACCAGAAACAAAACAAAAAGGTTAACTACCTTCTGTTTTCCCAGCTGGCTGTAGGTAATAAAATATAAACAAATATGTATCAAACCTAAATATACAGATTTACAGATTTGGGGTATAAATTTGTTAAGAGTTTTCATGGCAGATTTCTTTTGTATGTAAGTGTACTTTGCATTGACAGCCGCAACAGTACAGTGTGGGTTGGCAGTCCTGGACCTCGTTGTCTCCCTGTAGGGCAGCAGTTCTCAACCTGTGGGTTGCAACCCTTTTAGGGGTGAACTGATCTTTTCACAGGGGTCGCCTAGGACCATCAGAAAACACAGATTTTACGTTACAATTCACAACAGTAGCAACATTACAGTTATGAGGTACCAATGAAGATCCATCTCAGGATGAAGGTGATGTGTGAGGAACTATATTAAAGGGTTGCCGCATTGGGAAGGGTGAGAACCACTGCTGTAGGGTGGATCTCTCCTTTCCCCAGCATTTGTCTTCTTAGTAACTTAATGGGTATGAAGTGCATAAAAATAAGACTACAGACTTTTCTCATGTTAAAGTTCTCCATTTTTTAAAAGTTCAGTTCAGTAGTGTGTTGAAGTATGGTAGTCTGACAGGCTGGGTTTTAACAAACCTGCAAATGTTCTCTGTTACCTTTCTCAGTTGGTTAGGAATCTGAAAGTTCCCTAGTGGAGAAGACAGCAATTGCAAAGAAAAAGCATACTAGATCAGAAAGATGCACCCTGAACAGAACTGTCAGACAGCCCATGCCCAGATGCCAGCAGTAAATACCCCATCCTGCCTTTTACAGAAGTTCCCAGTGGCAGAGCTGGTCATCGGTGTCCACCTGCAGGCTGTACTAGAGCAGAAAGATAGAAACATTAGAAGAGAGACAGAGTAGCCAGAATGACTTTGAGAAGTGAGAATAAAGATGAGTTCTCCCAGATAGCAGAGTGCTCTGTCCCTTTCTGGTAATTGAAACATTGTGGCTTTGGCATAGACTTAGACTGTAGAGCAGGGAGCTGGGCCCTGGACTCTGCAGTTCCTTGTGGTCCAGCTACCTACAACTGCTCTGTGATGCTTCTCAAAGTGCTGGACAGTGAGCAAGGGAGTCTGACATGGTCACAGTGCTGAGTTAGCATCAATATGGGCAGATTCTAGGACCTTATTCTTAGTAGTAATTTGCCAGGTTATGAACTCCTCCTTTGTCTCTGCCTTCCTGACTCTATGATTCCCCAGCCTTGTGTTTCAGGTGGCCTTGTGTGACATTGCATTCCTGGAGAGGAGCGTTAGCAACATGACAGTTGTTTTAAGCAAAATTCTGTAGCGTCTCTGTCTTCATCTCTAAGAGGAAAGGGGGATGTTTCTGGAAGACAATGGGAGAGCTGTGATACTTAAGCACTTGATTGTAAAGAATCCTAACAACCCATGTCTCACTGTCTGAGGGGAGCCTCTGTGTGTGGCCTTAGTGTGTGACTGCCTCTCACCTTGCTTTCCCAGGTGAAAGTCAGCTCAGCCGTGCTTAAAGCTGCCGCCCATCACTATGGGGCTCAGTGTGATAAAACCAATAAGGAGTTTATGCTGTGCCGCTGGGAAGAGAAGGACCCAAGGCGCTGCCTGAAGGAGGGCAAGCTGGTCAACGGCTGTGCGCTGAACTTCTTCAGGTAAGAGTCAGTCGCCTGAAGGCAGTGCTTGCGTGAGATAACATCAAGGTATCCTGAAATATTCTAAATGCATATTCTAAAATGAGGAAGTGACTTCTGGCTAATTAAGTAGAATTATAAGTGTGCAGGTTTTGAAATCAGATAGACCAAGTTCAGTAACCTCCACGAATGTCAGTTTTCAGCTGTGGATGGTGTCTGTCCTCTGCAGTATTGCAGTAGATATTTTGGAAAGGTGTGTACAGCTGTCTCAGCCCAGAGCTTGTTGACAGACAGTGGACGGTCGTGATGATTAAGAAAGCATTGAGTCTGGTTTTCAGTTGGGCCACTGTGCTCACTGCTTAAGTATAAGCCCAGGTGTGTAATTAGCTGCCCAGTGTTGATGGGACATGGGGATATGGTCTTGTGATCCTGGTGCTCAAGTGGCAGAGACACGAGGCTCAGCAAGGGCAGCCATGGCTAGGCATGGGGAGTTTGGGCTCCAGGAGATGCTGTCTCAAAAAACATTTGGTTTGATTCAGCCAGCCTAGAACTCACTGTGCAGGCCTGGAACCACAGCTCTGCTTCAGCTCACAAGTGCCGGACCTACAGTGTGCACCACCTCATCAGCCTCAGAAAAATGGTTTTAGACCTCTGTTATAATAAAAAGGGCAGAACTCAACTCAGAGTTAACTGAAGTCCAGAAGTAGTGATGGTGTCAGGCAGGGCTGGATTCAAGGGTCTAAATGATGGCAGAACTATGTGATTCCTTCTTCCTCTTCTCTGCACGACTCTTGGCTCAGCATTTCCCTGTTGACCTTACTTTTAAATAGTCTTTCCCTTTGCTATAGCCCAAATGGCCAGGAGCCACTTTAAGCTGCATGCCTCATTGCTAACCCTGAGAATATTACTGCCCCATGGCTGTAGGCAGAGTCCCCACACAGCCGATTACTCTGGAGCCGATTATACTGTCCGTGGACTTTAAACATAAGTGTTTGAGCCCTTGGGAGATAAGTGCGCTGATTGATCAGGCCTGCAGTGAGATGCAGTCTTTGCTGCACCCAAGCGACATCACTGCCAGGCAGGGAGGGGCTGTTTCTCAAAGGACGAGCAGGGGGATGTCACTAAAGAATGAGACTGACTGTAGGCTGCCACAGCCCACAGATGCCACTACAGTGGCATTAGAGGGAGGAACCAATAGCAGCTTAATAGCTGCCTTTCTTCTTTCTTGCCTGGGCTCTCTGTCTACATGCAAAGAAACTTTTGTGATTATAATTATAGTGTGTGTATTTTTTAACTGATTTTCACTTGAAATTATTGAACAAATTCTTTTGAACTATGTTTTTATTAACTATATAGTAATTCATTACTATAGTGTTCACTCTTGTGACAGTGAACATACATCTCCGCTGTTTGGTCTTTGTTTTCTTATTTCTTTCTATTTTATTTATTTATTTATGAATGAATGAGGCAGGGTTTCCAAGGTAGCCTGGCTGGCCCAGACTTTGCTATGTAGATCATCAGGGTGGCCTTGAACTCAAAGATGTCTGCCTGCCTCTGTCTCCCAAGTGCTGGGATTAAAGTTGTATGCCACTACATCTAGCTTTTTACCATGTAATTAATTCCTCGGTATACATTTTTTAGTGTGTGTGTGTGTGTGTGTGTGCATGTGTGTGTTTATCTGTTTATGGCCTTGGTCATTAGTTTTGGCTTCTGAACTTTTATTGCTATATATATTTTTTTAAAAAATTAATGATTAAAAATGTTTTTCACTATGTGTGGGTGCTTTGACTGATGATATGTCTATGTTCATGCATGCCTAGTGCTGCGGGCAGGGTCAGAAGAGGGCATCAGATCCCCTAGAACTGGAGTTACAAACAGTTGTGAACTGCCCTGTGAATGCTGGGAACCGAATCCATTCCTTGGCAAGAGACACAAATGTTCCTAACTGCCAAGCCATCTCACATGCCACAATGCAGCTGTAGAGGGTCAGACACTGGTGGTTTTTTGTTTGTTTGTTTGTTTTGTTTTGTTTTGTTTGGATCAACTTATTCTGCCCTCAGTACTGATGGTATGCATAGGATTTAAATATTTAATAGATAGGGGATGGTGTTTCGTATTGCTTGAATTTATTTCGATTTGATTGCTAGCAAGGTTGAATATATCTTTATTTGCAGGAATAAAAATGATTTTCTAAGAGAATATTGGCAAAGCACTTTCCTGAGATGCAGAGATGGAGTGCTTTAGGTGGGAAATGAGAACTCCTTGGTCCTAAGCCCCCACTCCCCAAGGGAAGAAGCCCTTGGGGCTGGAACCAAGCATTAGATCAGGGTCTGCAGGTATGGCGAGCAGAGGCCAGGCAGGACTTCCCACTACACGGTAGAGGGGTGTGCATGTGACACAAGGTGCTGGGTCACATTGATAAGTCCTAGGATGGAAACTCTTGTGACAGTAAGGCAGGCATGGAAAGTAGGCTTTTGCTGTGAGCTTAGACTCTCTGAAAGTCAGCCTGAGACCTTTTAAAGAAGGGCCATGTGTAGAAGGTCCTCAGGTTCTAGAATAAGGCAGGAAGCATGTTCAGCCTTTAGTCCATTGGCAGAAATATATTTTGAATTTTTTCCACTGCCTCCAATATGGCTTTTACATAAAACTGTGCTCTTTTGTGCTTGTCTAGCAAGCATAAGGCCCTGGGTTCGGTCCTCAGGGGCTTTGGGTGGGGTATATAAAATAGTGGTACTCTTCCTTGAATTTCTGTCTGTAGCCCAGGCTGGCCTCAAATTCACTTTGTAGCTAAGGCTTGAACTCCTTGTCTTCTACCTTCCACATGCTGGGATTATAGTCCTGTGCCCCACACCAAGTCTCCTTAGCTGTGTGTGTTATTTGTGTGTCTCTCTGTGAACACGTGAGTGTCTTGTGTCCACATTCATGCAGAAGCTTGAGGTTCATATCAGGAATCTTTATTCTTTGAGGCAGGGTCTTTGACTTAGCAGCATGGCTAGTGTCACTGACCAGCTTGCTCTAGGATTTCCTGTCCCCTCCTTCAGAGGATGGGATTACAGTGGGCTGCCAGGGCAACTTGGATCCCTATCCCAGCCCTGTAACTTGTGTGGCCAGTGCTTTAACCACTAGCTGTCTCCCCAGCTTCCTCCAGCTGCTTTTGATAGTCCAGAGTGAGTTCTTTGCTGCCCAGCTTCCTAGCAGCACCCAGCTCTTCTGCATAGAGAGGACTCTGTTTCTGGCCAGTACAGTAGTGAACTAACCCAGAGCTCTGGAGTGTGGGCCCCAGGAGTGTCTTCCAGCTGGTTAATGTGTTCACTTCTGAGGGTCTGTCACCTCTGGCCTCTTGTCAGCATGCCAGGCTCTGACAACTTCCTTTTTTGCTGGGTTTGCTAAGCTGAGTTGTCAGGAAGACGCAGGCTCCAGGTGAGTTCTCTTGAGTAAAATGACAATGTCTTAGACCATAATCTTTTATTTTTGCTGGGTAAAAAAGAGGCTTGTTCCTCAGAAATCTTTTTTTTTTTTAATTACAAACCTTATATAGAAGTTAGGCTTCATTATGACATTTTTAAAACGAAATTTGTTTTTGTTGTTTTTCTTTTGGTCTTTATAATCCTGCCTCTCCTGTGTGTCCACTCCAGTGTCAGCCTTTATGTGTCCATGTCATACGTGCCCCTTTGTACCCCAACACATCCCTTGATCCCTTCTCGTGGTATCTTGTCCTAGTCTGTATCCACTCTTCCAGACCTTTACTTTTTATGCATACATTATGACCTGCTATCCTGCTGTGCCAACTCGATACTATACAAACATACATGCATTAAAAGTCTGAATTCACATGAGATATGACAGAGGACCAGCAGTTTGTATCAGACAGTGCTACCTTGTTTAATATGACACTTTCCAGTTCTATTTTTCTGCAGATTTCTTATTTCTTAAATGCTAAGTAAGCCAAGAATGGTGGCACACACCTTTAATCTCAGCAGGCAGATCTCTTGAGTTCAAGGCTAGCCTGGTGTACACAGGGAGTTCCAGGACAGGCAGGCCTACACAGACTCTAATGACAAACCAAAAATAATAAAATCTGAGTGAAAATTCCATTGTGTACATGTGCCACAGTCTCATTATCCAGTATTCTGTTGATGGCGATCTAGGGTGATTCTATTTCCTTGCTTTTGTGAACAAACAGCCGTAGACACAAGTGATCTCTGCGGTATGCCATAAAGTCCTTTGGGTGCAGCCTGGGAGTGGTGCAGATGGGTCAGATGGTGTTCTGGTTTTAGGTTTTTGAGATCCTGTACACTCATTTCTGCAGTGATTACACTGGTTAAAATCTCAGCAGGGGGAAGGGCTCCTTCTCCACCGTCTCAGCATTTGTTGTCACTTTCACTGGAAGGTGGTGTGTGACCTAAGAATGTTCATTTGACATCTCTGCCTGTGGCTATCTCTGTTTTGTGAGGAGCTATCCCTAACCTCCAACCCTCCTTTCCAGGCAGATAAAGAGTCACTGTGCGGAGCCTTTCACAGAGTACTGGACTTGCCTTGATTACTCCAACATGCAGCTGTTTCGTCACTGCCGCCAGCAGCAGGCAAAGTTTGACCAGTGTGTGCTGGACAAACTGGGCTGGGTGAGGCCGGACCTGGGGCAGTTGTCTAAGGTAAGGTTTCTGCTGGGCCTTGCTCTGGTCTGGGGCTGGGGTTGGACAGAGGGGACAGGCTATGACCAAGGCAGAAGGTTGTCTGAAAGGGGTCCCTCTGAGGATAGAGAGAGTGTGAGTTGTCCCTATTCACCAGACAAAGGAGGACGTGGCATGTTCTAACAGGTATTCATCTGCTTTGGGTTCACTAGCTAATAGGGAGTAGAGTTGCATAACATGTCAGTGAGGTCCCATCAGGTGAATTCACTGAGGTCGTAGGGTCAGGGTGTGTCAGACTTCTGAAACACCAAGAATTTAAAAGCCCCTGCTCAGGGTGCCGAGCCTGCCCTCCCTTTCCTGTGTTGGTTATTTTGGTGATGGCTCTGCTGTGGGTTGAAGTTGTAGAGGAGGCCTGTACTGGTGTCTGTACACTGTGCTCTTTGTGACTGTGCCCTTAGCACAGTAGCATCTAAGTGTTGATTCTCCTAAGCCTGCCCCACCCCACCCTCATCCACTGTTGCCTTCCTGGAGAGTTCTTGCTGAGCTGCACGTTTCTGGGAGGGATGCGTCTACGTGGGCCTTTGAAGATAGTTCATCCTGTGAAATTGAAGAATTTAGAGCCAAAGCTCTGTCTTCACTGTAGGGATGAACTGTGTGGGAAAGGAAAATGCTTCATTTAAACTTTAAAGACCTGTAGGGACTCCCACCTCCCTGAGCTGAGTGCCTTGCTATGTAGCTCTGTGTCAGCATGCAGCCAAAGAAGCTCTACCCACACTGGCCTGACAGCTCCTGCTGCTGTAGCTCAGGAAGGGCAAGCTGGGTAGACACAGTCGCTCTGAACCTTGCTCCACAGGCTCCTGTGGAATCTCAACTATCCCACTTCCATCCAGCCCTGTCTACAAACAGGGCTGAGGATCCTTGCTGTCCTGGAAGAGCTGTGCCCGAGAGCCTATGTGAGCCTGCATAGCACCAGACAGACACACAGGCTGTTCAGCTCTGTTCCCTTCTCTTTGGGGCTAGCGCCCATGAACAGTTGTCACCAATAGAGTGGTAGCATAGCTTTGTTTTTCAATCTGACACTTTTTTTTTTTTAATTCAGACATTCTTTTGCTAAAACTAAAAAAATTACTTTAAATAGTGGCCAACCAAAGTTGAAAGTAATAGGACTTACACACTTAACCAATAAAACTGCCTTTTCTTGTTTCTTCCTCACCACAGGGGAAGTGTAAGTCAGGCTATCAAAGCAGTATTTATTCTTGAGTCTTTTTATATGGACATTTTTTACCCCTACCCCCAGGTTTCCATATTAGTTGCCTCAAATATGTATTTCTTGACATGTTTTATCAATTTTAATTGTACTCCACCCATTGTTCAGTCTCCCTCTAGAAAGAGAGCAGAGAGAGGCCTAACCTATGCTTCATTCTCTGATTCTGTGTGGCCCACTTGCCTCTCCCGCTGACATCTCGCCCTTCCCTAGGCAGAGTTAACTCCTGCTCCCACTCAGCAACCTGACCACAGAGAATGTGATCAGGGACCTCCGAGTTCATCCTGGGAACCCCATTTTACACATGGCCGCTTCATCAAGTAGGCTGTCCTAGGACTTCCCTTAGGAGTGGCCCTGGGGTGCTCCTGTCCTTTTTCTTTTGGATGCACCACAGAAGAGCATGTCGCTTTGTTCTCCCCGCAGGCAGTTGTCCAGGGTTCCTGCTTACTTTATGTTCAAGAACATTTCTTAGAAGCAAAGAATGACAGTTTTCTAGATTGATTTTATAAATACCTTGAGTGAAGTGTTTGGAACTACTCTGTCAAGCAACAGGAACCCTGAGTGACCTCCAGTTACAGCAGGGGACAGAGACCTGCACTCAGACCTTGGGCTCTGGCCAGTTACTCAGCCTCCTGTGAGCTGGATGTAACCTGCACACAAAGGGTTATAGTAACTGTGAACCTGAGAGATCTGGGCACAGAAACAGACAGACCTAGCCTCTCATGCATACAGACGGCTAGAGTTGGTACCATTAGAGTTAAAAGCCAGAAAATGCTTAGTGACTGTGGCCCACTTAAACTTACAAAGGATAATTTCTGAACTAGAGGTAATGCAGAGTGGTACAGCATTTACCTAGCATGTACGAGGCCCTGAGTCTGGTCCCCAAAATACAGAAAATTCAAAAATTACAAACAACTTGTGATAGCTTCCCACTTGAGATTCTGGTGGCCAGCCGTTGGAGTGGCAGTTGTAGACTCTTTGCATCTTCCTCTCAGCTGCAGTTTGGAACCTACCATCTACATTGGCCTGCTGACACAGCTCTGAGTTCTTCTGTTCCAGCTATCAGGCCTGGCTTCCCTGCCTTCTAGCCTGCATGTAGTGATTGGTTGCTTCCCTGTAACAGTGGCACCTGTTGCCATCAGGTTAAATTGAAGCACCTTTGCATAGCATTGCATAGTGTATCACCCAGCCCTGTGCCCTAGCTGTATGTGGCATTTATAAGCACGGATCTGACATTGTGTCCTAGCAAGGTGGCCTTAGTGAACATCTGTGGAATCTCCTGGTGGGGGCTGGGAAGAGTGAGCAGACAGCAGGCTCAGCATCTCAGCATCAGTGCTGACAACAGCAGGGTTTGGTCAGCATACAGTCTGCTCTGGGTTGACTTCTCTAGACCTTCTCTCTGTCTTCTTTGCCTCTGCTCTCTCGGTCTTCCCCTTAACCGTCCCAGCTGGCTCCCAGTTCTCTTCAGAAATAGTCTAGGCCCCAGCCTTCACTGTGAGTGATTTGTGCAGGGTCCACCCTTCTCTGTTGTCATTGGGCAGCAGGCAGCAGGGTAGCCGGGTCTTGGTTGATAGCTCCTCCATCTTGCTCACTAACCAGTGAGTGAGTCCCAGAGGATATCTTGTCCCTGCTGTTCCCTCAGCTCCTACCATATAGAGGGTCAGAAAGTCGGCTTTTAGACGTTCACTCGCATTCAATATAGCTAGATACATCTTCCCGGGCTTTGAAGCTGAGGAATGGTTGAGGCAGCAGGAGCAGAAAGGGGGCCCCCAGCAGTCTCAGGATTACTACTGTTAAAGAGTCCCTTTGAACCCTGACTCTCTTCTTCACCCTTCCCAGGTCACCAAAGTGAAAACAGATCGCCCTTTGCCAGAGAATCCTTATCACTCAAGAGCAAGGCCAGAGCCCAACCCTGTGATTGAAGGGGATCTGAAACCTGCCAAGCATGGCTCCCGCTTTTTTTTCTGGACCATGTAGAGATGGGTCGACGGTCCACACTTGGTCACCTCAGTCATGCGCCCAGACGACAGACGACGAAAACACCCGTGCCGATCTCGTGTTCTTTCCTGGATCACAGACATTAACAAAAAAGTTAATTTATGTGACTTGGCAGTTATTCTATACATTTCCTGTCCATTAAAAATTTTAAAGGAAACAGTTGTGTTTTATTATGCTCTATGTAACCTTTTAGCCTTTAAAGATGACTTCCCCTTGTTCTTTCTTGTGCCCCTGACTGTCCCACTTGCTTTGTCCTGTGGAGGACCAGCCACTGTGGCAGGAGACCCACATTCCCATATGGAAAAATGAATGAAGGAGACTTTTCTACCTGAAGCAGCATTTCAGGGTGTTTTGCATACAGTGCAAAGCCTCAGGTCTCTCTTCTCCTCCAGCAATCCAAGCTTATAGATTTCACTAAAAGTCATTCCAGAGAAATGTTCAAGATAGAGCAACGAAAGGTCTGAGCCTGTGACTCGGGCTCGGGAGGGGTTGCTGGCTGAGCCTTAGGCAGTGTTTCTTGAAGCTCCTTAAAGAACCTCACTTCCACCGTTTCCCCTCCATAGCCCATCGTCCGGGTGTTATAACCCAGATGTTTTTCCTGATAGACGAGGGGGAGGGGGAGGCTGAACTCCCAGCTCCAAAGCCAGGAAGTTGGAGGTCTGAGTGTCAGTTCCAACCTTGGGTGTGTTCCTTAACCTCTTGTGAGAGGTTGAGTTTGAGGACAAACCAAAGGGTACAAGCTTATCTACCTCCTGGGCAGGTTAGAGCCCCGGTGTTTATAAAGCTCCTTGGTTCAAAGCACCGTTCCCCCAAGTCCCTTCACCCCATCTAGTTCCCTCTCATCCACTTGGCCATTTCCTTTACAGCTGGCTGAGTCACTGCGCGTTCTGATTGTGGTGTTACATTGCCACATAAGACTGTAAGTCATCTGAGCCTACTGGGCTTTGAGCTTCTCTGCAGAACTGTGAGAAGAAGAGATTTGGACAAGTGTCTCCTTCAGTGCATTTGGAGGGAGCGAGGCTTTAAGGGGCAGGGGCTGCTGTCTAAAGGATCTGAGGCCAGTTCAAGGGAAAAGACTAATGGTTAGCCATACTGCTCACCCTACCACTGAGAGCATTTGCAGTGAAGTTCACACTTGGTCCACACAAGATCCTTGCTAGCATCTGTCTTAGACGTTCAACTCTTGAGTAAGTCCTTGAGGTTTTAAAAAAGCTGAGGCGAAGTCTGTTAACGTCTTGGTGGCCAAGTAATTGGAAGCCAGCTTCAGTACCTGAAGTTGGTCATGGTCACAGATTGACAGGTATATGGCGTGCCGCCTGCCACATTTTACTTCCTCAGTTCCCTCCCAGAGGAAGCTGGGTCTGTCTTTTTTTTTTTTTTTTTTTTTTTTTGGTTTTTCGAGACAAGGTTTCTCTGTGTAGCCCTGGCTGTCCTGGGACTCATTCTGTAGACCAGGCTGGCCTCGAACTCAGAGATCCACCTGCCTCTGCCTCCTGAGTGCTGGGACTAAAGGAGTGTGCCACCACGCCCGGCTGGGTCTGTCTTAAATAACTCGTAGTTCTTACCCAGCTAGCACTTGCATTATGCCGAGTGATTACCACGTGTCCACTACTTTGTATTCAGAGCTATTTGTAAGGGATATCGTTGAATGGAGAGAGAATGCATTGCCTTACCAAAGGACTCAGGTTTCCAGCACCTGCTTCAGGTGCTTCACAACCATCTGTGACACCTAAGACGATCCAATACCTCCAGACTCTGGGCACGCACGCAGATGTTGTATACACATGATTTAAAATAAAATTTATAAGGAAAAGAAATGTCAGCTAGCCCATCTCATAGATGAAAGAACAGATGCTTAGGAAGAGGTGGAGAGGGCTCCTCCCCACTTGAGAAGTACATACAGGGTACACGGGAAAGGTTTTCTGGTTCTAATGAGCATATTTATCCATTAAAACCATTAGTAATCCATATCTGATATCTGGGATTCCCTTCCCACCCAGAATGGTTTCATTGGTCTGTGGTGTTGTCTGACAGGGTATGAAAGCTCCCCTGGTTTGTGGAAGGCTCTGGCTGATTTTGTATATGAGGAAGCCAGTGAGCAAGCAGGTCACATTCTAGCTGAGTGCTAAGTGGCTAAACTGAGATTTGAACCCAGATACAGCAGATAACAAAACCTGTCCCATAACGTAAGTCGATGCACATGCACCATACGGAAAATTCTGGTTCAGTGGGTCTATAAGAGATTTGTAACAAGCTTTCCAGCAGACCACCGACTCCTTATTGAATGGGGTACAAGAATCTGATGAATGTAGCCTGCTTCAGGTAGTCTGTAGCATGCCAATCGCTCCCCAAATGCTAATCCACCTCTGTAGATTTCGGCCAGTGCAGCCTGAACTGTTAATGTCTTCAAATTCAATTCTAGGATGTTTTAACTTTTACCCAAGTTGGACGGCAGCTGTGTCTTCCACCCTCCCCACCTTGCTTTGAATTCCTTGAACAAAGGAACCAGCTTTTGGCTTTCCTGTGCTCTTCTTGATGGGATCACACGACACCATAGCCTTCTAGGACAGAAGGGTCTAGGTAGTTAAAGATAATAATTTCTTACAACAAATGAAGGTCTCAGTGGCAGTAGGTAAAAGGTCACGGAACAATTTGAAAGCCGTTAGTGTGAAGGTCCCCTGAGCAGGGCTTCAAACAACAGAAACTGGCTTGGCCTGAGGGTAGCAAGACTAATTCCTTGCATTCCCAAAGGAAACATATCTGGCCTTTCCCTGCCAAGCCCATTCCTGTCTTCCCTATCTGAGTCCACACTTGTCTCCATCCTCCTAGTGTCAAAACACAAGATGCATCTTTGGCTCCTTCCGCTCATTTCTGTCCTGTTCATGTCCCAACACCAAGCCCCCTTGAGTTTCTTCTGTTGCACATCTCACGTTGGGTGCTTCCTCTCTATCTCTCTGCCCTCAACCTAGGCTGCTGTGTTTCCCTTGCCTGGCTTATTACAACTGTTTCCTAACTGTGGTCTAGTCCATCTCCCAAATTGCTGTGTGTGCCTCTGCTGCTCAAAATCTTCAGTGGCTTCCAAATGCCTGCCAGGGAACGCCTGAGCCCTTGCTGGCATCCTGACACTCCATAATCTGGTCTTAGCCTACCTCATTTCCCCACGTTTATCTTAATCTTACAATGAACCCTGTACTCTGTAGAAGGCCAATCCCAGACTGATTTCCACTTTTTCTTTCTCCCGTGCTGGGAGTTAAACCCAGGGCTTCCTGCATGCTAGTTAAGCCCTCCAGCTAAGTTACATCCCCAGTCCCAGTTTTACTTTTCATGTTTGAGACATTATCTCAACTAACTTGCTCAGGCTGGTGTTGAACTTGGTGATCTTCCTGACTCAGCTTCTCAGGTAACTGGGATCACTGGCCTGTGCCGATGGATGCCTAGATGCTTTCCAACGTTTAAGTCTATCTGGCTGCTATCTCGCCAGGAAACCATCCTTCCTCCTCCTCTGCCTCTTGAACCCTGAGCCATCTCTCAAGGCAGACACTAGTGCTGTCTTCCCCAGGAAGCATCGTCTTCCTACATCCTGCCCCATTGTTCCCGTGACCCAGTGGATAGCATGATAACTGAGGGCCAGAGCCCTGGAATTCCATTGTTTGGGTTGGAATACACTCGGTAGCTGTGTGACCCTAGTCAAGGCTCTTTGCATTACTGTACCTTAGTTTCTTTACCTGTGAATAAGGAGGGAGGAGCACAGAGATGGTACCTACTGTCTGGAGTGGCCTTAAGTATTTGGTGAATTACACACCAAATGTAGCCTGCTGGGTTGACACATGGCAGTAGTATCCTAACATGTAGCACTAGTGTTACATCACTAGGTACGCACCAGGGATCTCCCCTTGTCCCAAACTACAAGGACTAAATAAATGTCTGTCCTCATGCCCACCGCATGACAGACATCTAGGAAATCAAACTCACTACCACATTCATCTTTCCAAAGCCCATCTCCCACCAAACAACAAATTCCTTCCATGTGGAAATGTGCTTAACTTATTCACATTAAATTGTTTCCTTATAGATAGCAAATCCTGGGTGAAATGCTTTGAGTATAATGAAGGTTGTATTCTTAGGCCGCAAAACAGGCTGCGGAAAACTTTAAAAAGTTGCTTATATGGCTGAGTCTGGTGGCTCATTCCTGTAATCCCAGGGTTGGGAAGGCTGAGGCAGGAGGATCACTGCAAGGTTCAAGTACAACCTGAGCTGCAGAGTGAGATCTTGTTTCAAAACACAATGTCAATTAAAGACAGACAGGCAGACAACCAAAAAAAAAACAAAACAAAACAAAACAAAACAAAAAAACAAAACAAAAAAAAAAACTGAACGACAAAAGTCGCTTCTACCACACGGGAAAAATTCAGTTTGAAGTTGTGATGTTCTTATGGGTCCTTAGCATTTGCAACATAAGTCCCAAGTCACTGTTCTTGGTCATAATGAAAAAGCTAGGTGTGTTGGCACGTGCCTTGATTAGTTACTGTACTACTGCTGTGATAAAACACTGTGGCCAAGGCAGCTCATAGAAGAACAGGTTACTTGGGCTTTCAGATTCAGAGATGTAGGGGTGCATCATGGTGAGGAGGCAGAGCAGCAGCAAGTGGAGGTGTAGCGGCAGGAGGAGGAGGAAGTGTTAGTAATAATCACACCACAGGCTTGACACTGTACGATGTTGAAATTTTCTGCTCCAAAGAAATTAATCCATTGATTTTTTTTTAATTTAGCCTCAGGCAAGTTCTAAGGACAAGGGCAGAAGATGGATCAATTCTTTGCCAAACTATCAGAGGAATGTTCTCTAGCCCAGCTGCTGCTAAAGTTCTTCCTTCTGAAACCTCTTGAGCCAGGCTTCTAGAGCCTGCTTTGTTCTCAGAGCTAAAATCCTACTATGATGGCCTGTTAAGCTCTCCTTACAGTATCCAGCCACTTTTCTGGTCCAAAGTTCCAAAGTATTTCATACTCTTCCAACAAACGACATGGTTGGGGTCTTCAGCCACAGCCCACTCTGTGGTACCAACTTCTCTATTGGCTACTTCTCCATTACTGTTATAAAACACCATGACCAGGGAAGCTTATAGGAGAAAGACATCATTAGACTTATGGTTTCAGGGGGGTGAGAATTCATCGTGGTGGAGAGGCATAGCAAGGAGCATGAGCAGGAAACTGAGAGATCACATCCTCCACCTCATGCAGGAAGCAGAGAGTGAACTGGAAGTGGTCTGAGGATTTAAACTCTTAAAGCCTCGTTAAAGCCTGGAACCCAGTGAGGTACTTCTCCCAACAGGGCTGCACCTCCTCATAACCTCTCCACACAGCACCACCTGCGAGGCTTCAAATGCCTGAGCCTGTGGGGAGTGAACATTTCTTATTCAAACCACCATACCTCTGTAGTCCCAGACCTTAGGGGTTGGTGTGATGGTTTGTATATGCTCAGACCAGGGAGTGGCACTATTACAAGGTGTGGCCCTGTTGGAGTAGGTGTGTCACTATGAGTGTGGACTTTAAAACCCTCGTCCTAGCTGCCTGGAAGTCAATATTCTGCTAGCAGCCTTCAGATGAAGATGCAGAATTCTCAGTTCCTCCTGCACCATGCCCGCCTGGATGTTGTCATGTTTCCCCCTTGATGATAATGGACTGAACCTCTGAACCTGTAAGCCAGCCCCAATTAAATGTTGTCTTTATAAGAGTTGCCTTGGTCATGGTGTTTGTTCACAGCAGTAAAACCCTAAGACAGTTAGAGATGGGAAATATACTCACAGATGATCAAGGCCATCTTCAGATGCATAACAAGTTCAAGGCTAGGCTAGATGAAACATACTCAAAAAAAGTTATTGAGATTTGCAAGCATGTGAAATTTGCTTCACACACAAGTGGTGGATCTGGGAAGCAATACTGGACTCCTGGTTCCAGTGGCCATGCTCTTAGTCATTGGACTCGTCAGGCCTCAAGCCTGGGGTGCACATTAAAAGCACCTTTACCCATCCATTTCACCCCCTACTATGCAACATGAGTCTATGCTGTTCCAAAACCTTCAGGGGTTCCTGAAAGCATCCCACACGCCATGAGAGTCTGGCCCATTTCTAACCTCTCCTTGCTGTGTCTTTTTGGAATATTGATATTTTTATCTACTGCATGAGATTCAGCTTTACAGCTTTCTGTGGTCCAGCATATGACTTAGACATATATATTGTGATTAAATGATACCATGCTCGCTCATTTACATTCATAAAGAGATGAATGTATTTTCCCCTCTGTTCAGTGGGAGGAAGGCCGTAGGGTTGCAGTAGAACTCTGAGAATCCATTAATAATTTCACCAATCCACTGTTTTACAGTTTGCAGGTTGCCGTGTCATCATAGGAAACAAACAAGCCAGGCAGGGACCCTGCTTCCGTACTGGAGCCAACACACAGGTAAACATGGCAACGAGATGGGCTGAGGTTACGAGAACTGCTGAGGAGGAGCTACTCAGCGACAATGTAAGGATCAATGTAAGGGCAGCTTGATGGTGGGGAGGGGTTGCTCGGGGAACGGTATTTGAGAAAGAGCTGGTAGAAAACCATTCCAGTCTGAGGGAAGAGCAGGACCACAGCCCTGAGGTGGGAACAAAAATTCCCTCTGACAGAAGCATGGCTTGGCCTGTGAAAGGCAGGTATGCAAATGCCCATGCAGCCTGTTGGGTGTGCTTTTATTCTGACAGAGACTTTTGTCTGGCTATGAATGTCTTCAGAGTCTGCTGGACAGAGTCCAGATGCAGGGTGAGGCTGCTAGTAGCCCCAGAGGCAAAATTAGAAGTCGTCTGCCTCAGCTTCACCCTTGCACCCAGACATCCATCTGTGAATTTCTTCTCACTACAGCCTCTGCCCAGAGTATCTCCAGCTCTTCTTGGGGGACCATCTCTTCAAGAGTCTGCTCAAGCCATGGCCCCTCTGTGAAACAGCATCTTCCTTCTGTTCAGGACCACCTTGCATATAGAGCCCTCCTGCTCATGAGCCAGAAAGATTCCTTGTTTCCGACTGTTCTGTCCTTTCAGGCACTGCAGGGCTTGAGAAGTATCTGTTGACTGTATGTTCTACAATTCAACAATCCAAACTTCCTCCAAGGAGGGCCACCTGAATCATCAAGAAATGCATGCCATTCTGCAGAATCCACACAGGGGAAGCCAGTATTAACTTAGTGATTGGCATCACCGGAAAAAAAAAAAAAAAAAAAAAAAAGAGAAAACTCACCTTTTTTTTTTTTTTTGTCCAAGCCCAGAAATCCCTCTGGCAGTCTCAGGAGAAATGCCATCTGTGAACTGAAGGGAGGATATGTAAAAGGTCAAAGTAGGCTATGGTAATAAGAAATATAATTGCATGCCAGTGTTCCTTTAATTTGAGGACTGAATGCAAATGAAGCAGGCGTGCCCTTTCTTCCAGCCGTATTTTAATCAGTTCTGTTGCTCTTGTGGGAAGAGTTGATGCTTAAAAGAAAATGATAATAGCATTCCTTTCCCTTGCCATCCGGAATGGGGGCATTATAGGATATGACAGCTTGATTTAAAGACATTGTTTATCCAATCGTCTGTTGGACATGCAGCTTATGTTACTGTGGTGGCTTTCAAGGATCCGAGGGTCCCAGGTGACAACTCAAGTAGAAGAACTCTCAGGAAAATTCTTTAGTGTCTGACATACCATATCAGAGTAACAGGCAACGAGGCAAAGAGGATGCTGAGACAGGGGAATTTGCCCATTCTGTCTTTAATTCAGAACATGGTCCTATCAAGCTACTTTTATGTCTGAGTCTGCTGCTTTACCTATAGAAGGAAGGATTGGTGGAAGTGAGTGTCTGGGCTCTTGTTCCATACCAAGAACTACATGTCACAAGAGGTTTGAAACTGGAGAAGGGTGCTGGGGTTTAAAAGGCTTAAGCAAAGTTGTGAGCCAGGGTATGGGTAAGAGGAGGGGGAGGGGAAATTTTAACCGAAACTATGGATATATGAAGGAGTCATATGGCTAATTAAAATATCCACCATTTTTAACAAGTGAAATCTGGATGGAGGTGCTCACCATGGGTAGACAGTGTTTCCTCCAGAAGTCATGGGTTATCAAATGAAGATCTCAGTGCCAACTGTGGGATATTGGTTAGGAAGGTCCCAGAGCATCTCCCTGCCGGTACAAGTCATCTCCATGACTCTTGGTTGCCCACCAGAACTAGATGGTAAGACTAAGTTGCTGGACACAACACACTCTGTTTGCAGCATGTTGAGAAATAAAGGAATTGACCTAGAACATTTCTTTCTGATGGTTAGCTTTCATAGTGCTAAAAGGTACGTCATGCAGGCTACTGGTGGGAAAAAGTCATCACTTGACTTACACAGTGATGGACCCTGCATGCTACCATATTAACCTGCCAGGAAAGGTATGCCTACTGAAGCAATAGTGACAAGACTGTTTCAGAGGTAACCAACTGTTTTCTGATTGTATTTGAACCTGTTCCACAGGTCTCTTACTGTAAACCTGGTCCAAAGCCATGATACAGGGGGTCATAGGCTCTGGGGAAGCGAACCTATTGTCTTGTTAACCAGACAAGTTTGTCAAACTGCCTTTTTATCCTGAAGTCTATAGATTAGTGTTGCTCTCAACATTGGGGAGAGACGCTTCTTTTTGTAGTGAGCAGCAGGCAGTGCAGAGATTTGTAAAGGGTGAAAGTGCAGAGGATCCGTGACTGTTGAGTGCTCAGCCCCACATGAGACATGTCTACTAACTTCTAAAAGGTTCCGGGAATACTGTGGAAGAGGGGGAAAGCCATGTAAGAGCTGGAGGACAGGGAGGGCACTGTGAAATGCTGTCCTTAGGTTGTAACAGGGCTGGCCATTGTACTCATGGACCCATAGCAACCACGGTTTTCTACACAAGATCAAGCCAATGGTTTAACTGGGGGAGGGGACGACAGGGACATGAAGGTAGAGGAGCAGATATGTGTGGAAGTTTGCAAGTGTCCAAGAGGAGTGGAGGGGGATATCATCACAATGTGTTGTATATAAGTATAAAATTGTCAAAGAGTAAGTAGAAATAGTCTCAAAAGGAATGTCATGTGACCTGTTTTGTCTTTTAGCTAACCTGTTGGAGGTAACTGGGATTCTGATCATTTTCTCAAATTAGATCTAAACATCTGGGTGATTCCTTCTGGAAATTTAAATAAGAAAGATATTTGGGTCTGTGTTTTATTTGTATGTATGCATGCATGTGTGTGTCTTGTGCATGTATGAATGTGCAGGTATACACACAAGTGTGTGTGTGTGTGTAGAGGCTAGAAGACAACCTTGGATGTCAACCTCAGGAACAACATTTTCTTCCTTTGAGATAGGGTCTCCCGTTGGCCTGGAGCTCATCAATTAGGCCAGCAGGACCCACAGATCATCGTGTCTTAGCTTCTCAGCAATGGGATCACAAGCACACGTCGCCAGGCCTGGGATGGTGGTGCATACACCTTTAATCCCAGAACTCCAGAGGCAGAGGCAGGTGGATCTTGGTGAATTCAAGGCAAGCCTGGTCTACAGAGTGAGTTCCAGGACAGTGAGAGCCACATAACAGGCCTGTCTCAAAAACTAAAACCCAAAACAAATAACCAAAAAATACAAAATAAACCATTTCCTTCATTGAAATTTTATGTGATTTTGTTGTTGTTTAGGGATGAGTTGGATAGAGCATTTATAGAAAGCCCTTCTCTCTCTCTCTCTCTTTCTCTCTCTCTCTCTCTGACTGATTGTATTTTTCATTGTATTTGTGTGTGTGTGTGTGACTGTATGTACAAGTGCCTGTAGGTAGTCATGGAGGCCAGAAGAGGGTGATAGATCCCTTTGGAGCTGGAGTTAAAGGCATGGATGAAAGTTGCCTCAAATGTTGGAGCTGGGAACTGAACTCAGCTCCTGTGACAGAGCAGCAAGTGCTGAGCCATCTCGCCAGTCCCTACTAGGAAGCGTTTGACCTTAAAAACCAACAGAAAAACCTTTTGGAAATCACCCCCTGCTTAAACTGCTTCTCACTGAGCCAAGCCGAGTCAGCGAGATCCTTTGGCCCCTTGGGTTCTGCATGGGTGAACCTGGGGGCTGACACTCTGCGGGTCAGGATGACTGTTATACAGGAGGGGGGTACGGCAGGTAGGAAAGCTAAAGGAGGTCCAGGCATAAGGAGTCAGAAAATCAGGTGTGCCATCAAAGATGTGTGCCATCAGAAAATGTGATATAGAGACATCCAGAAAGGCTACGGGCAAGAAGTTTGCAGAAGAGACTGTTTAACCAATGAGCATGCGAGATGTCTAACCAGTGATCAGAATGATGGCATTAAAGCCACATGGTCCATTTTATTTGTTCAGCAAAGGTATAAGAACCTGATGGTCTTAGGGTTTTACTGCTGTGAACAGACACCATGACCAAGGTAACTCTTATAAAGGACAACATTTAATTGGGGCTGGCTTAGCTTTTCAGAGGTTTAGTCCATTATCATCATGGCAGGAAGCATGGTGACATACAGGCAGACATGGTGCTGGAGAAGGAGCTGATAGTTCTACAGGCAGCGAGGAGAGACTATATATCACACTGGGTGAAGCTTGAGCATATATATGGCCGTAAAGCCCACTGCCACAGTGACACACTTCCTCCAACAAGGCCACACCTCCTAACAGTGCCACTCTTTATGGCCAAGCATTCAAATGCATGACTCTATTCAAACCACCACACTGATAATATCATGTATTGACCCAGATATGGCAGTCATAAATGGATATATCGATGCACTGTATCCAGAAGGTGGATCTATCAAAATAACAAAGCAGGCATATAATCCCACACCTGTAAAGTGACTCTACAGAAACGCTGATTGAGGTGTCTGGAGATGTACTATAAGGGTTTCAGTGAAATATTGTTTGTAGGAAACAGAGAGGGGAAGCAATTAAGCACCCACCCCCACTCTCCCCCAGCAGCAGAACAACTGTCTTGTGGTGGTTCTGCCCAACGCAAACCTGCGCATCCAAAAAAGCTCTGGAGTGACTCTGTATTGACATGGGAGATATCTCTGGCATGTAGCTCTTGTCTATATTAATTACATGGTGATTATCTGTGCTGTTTGCCTCCCTTTCTTCGCTTGAGTTTCTTCTGTCAGGGGCTGTGTATATTTTATTTCTGACTTCATGGGAGTTGATGAAGCAGGGATGAGGAAGGACAGGGTGGACAGGGGGCAAATAGAGAGGGATATGACTCACCCAAGGCTGTGTAACTCTGAGTTTATTTAGAAAACACTGTCCAAATGGCAGTTCTTCTGGTGACTAATGAGATGGTTTTGTGTCCTCTGAGCCTTGAGAAAGATTTTTTGGAGGTTTTGTTGTCTCCCCTGCAGAATGGCATGACAATGGTGCTTTCTTTCTGGGTGGTTCTGTTAATTCAATAACATGGTCATGGTACACCACCTGGTTTCAAGCACACGTGTACAAATGCACCCTCACTGAGGTGACAGGTGCACCCCACAACAGGGTGAAGAAACCACCTAGCAGAGCAGCAGAGAGAAGACTCTCCCGGGGACAGGACACGGGGCTCATAGAACACGATGCTGCAGCCACAGGCCGCCTGAACAGCGGGCCCCCAGTGTTGTGCTCCCTGTGAGTCAGTGCTGGGCTAATTGGCGGACAATGGCCTTAATGAAAACGCCATGTTTCTTGACAAAAGCACCCACCCAGCTCCCAAGCCTGGAGACAGCTTGAACCACTTGTGTAGCTCCCCTTCTTCTGGGGAGGGTTCCAATCTGTTGTGGAACTGGGGACACAGACGCTGTCAATTGCTGGGTGTAGGCTCCGACTCACTGCAAGTTCAATGTCAGGAGGACTGGACTAGCTCTTGAAACAGCAGCGAGGGCCCAGAGAGGCAATACATTCCCATTGTTTTACAGTGGGTAAGCCAAATGCATGGTGACAGACAGGGAAGGCTTGGACGAAGGGAAACCCTGGAAGCAAAGACTGGAGAGGGGGATTGTGGAGACACTGGAAAAAATAATAACAATGTTTTGGTGATGTTCATGATTGCTGCCATTTGCTGGGTACCTACCTTTTGGCCAGGCACTGAGCAATGTCGCTTACCAACACTGAGCCGTGTGGCTTACACATAATGAGATGTGTCAGGTGGGTAACATTGTCTATTTATTTCTCACAGGAACACCTAACATAATATTATTGTTACTGTTATTTTATAGGTAGACACACTGAAGCTGTAACAAATCACATCATTGTCCCTGGTTACATGCTATCATCAGTGCTGGGTTTCACCTGTTCTGCTTTCATTTCTGTTGCAGAGATGGAACACCATGACAGAAACAATTTAGGAAGGGCTCTATTTCAGGTTATGATTCCACATTACAGTCTAGCATAGCCGGGGTGGCACAGTGGCAGGAGCTTGCATGACACCCACAGTCAAAAGCAGAGAGAAATGTCTGCATGCATGCTTGCTCGATGGACTCAGCTCAGTTGCTCCACTCTTACATGGTCTAGGGGATGCTGCTGCCCATAGTGGCACAAGTTACTTATAGGTAAACCTAGTGTAGACAATCCTCACTAAGACTTTTCTCCTCCAGGAGACCCTGGGTTGTATTGAGTCAACAAAGCTAACCATCAATTTTGTTTGGCCCTTAAGCAATAAGTCTGATTCAGTCTTAAAATATAGCACACATAGCTGATCCCGTAGATATGATCAGTAGCCTTGAAAAATGAGTTGACAATCCCGTCATTTAGAGTAACTGGAATTTTCTGGATGACTACAAAAAGGCAAACTTCCAGAGCATCTGTTACCTGTGTCTAGGGTGTTAGCTGCTCTTGCCATCCTCTGTCTGCTCTCTGAAGGCCACACTAGTTCTGCTGGGTGAGGATGTGTCCCCCATCTTCAGATTGAAAGCTGAGGCCCAAAGAAGGAAGGCATCCCATTCACAGGAATGCAGCCCAGTGGTGGCAGAGTGGGACATCAGACTCTAAGAGATAAGCATAAAGGATGGCCTGGCTAGGTCTCAGGAGGTGGGGAGGGATGGGGCAGAACCAAGTACAGAGCAGCAGCCCCTTCCTGGCTTCCTGACAGCTCTATTGTTTGAAGCGGGGTTCTTGGACATCCAGGAAATGGGCGACATCACTCCCAACAAAGGAAAGGAAACTGCCTGAATGTTTTAGCTCCACCTCACAAGCTGGCCCTGAGGCTGGAGATGGGAGCTGGGCCAAGGCAGCTTGACCCTCCACTTGGCCAGGTCATGCAGCCCCCACCCTGTGTCTGCCCTGCACTCTCGTCTCTCTGCCAGCCAGTTTCAAACTCTTCCAGTCTTGACAACCAGGCTTTCCTGCCCTAGAAGCATCCACAAAGCTTCATCGATCCCCTTTTCTCTGAGAGCTGTGGCCCTGGGTTCAAATCCAGTCTCTGTCTCTTACTAGCTTATGCAACCTTGAGTAAAATCACTTTACCTCTCTGAATTTTTGTTTCCTTTCCCATGAAATACAGGCTGTAAAAGCTACTTGGCAGAGTTGTGGAGATTAACGGAGACACAAGAAACATTACTGGCATGTAGTTTCTTTTTCCAGACCTGGGCCAGAACTGGGGGTAAAGATGAAGAACCAGACACCAAAAAGTCCTGATTCAGAAATCCAAGGATTGTTGTTTATAGAACAGACATGAAGCAAGATTCATCACACAGGTGCAGAGGTCTGGGCCCGGCACTTGTCATACTTGCAGGTCCCCATTGCCCAGATCTACAGCCACTGAGAGCTTGGCTGGGTCAGGCTCCTCTGGTCTAGAGCACCAGATATGGCCCAGGTGACATCTTCCCTAGGACAAGGCAGGCTTCTGACTTGGGGGTCTTCCCACTGACCATCCTGAGATATGAGACCCCGCCTCAACTCTCTTGATCAAACCTAAGACCAGAGATTCAGGAAGTAGAAGGGAGGCTGGGTCACTTGTTGGCTGGTAGCACATGTTGTCCCTCATAGGCAACCTTTCTCATGATGGCCTGGTTAGCATCTCTCTGTTCATGCAGAATTAGTGGCCTTGGTCTTTTCCTCTATCTCTCTGACTCTAAATTCTTCTTCTAACAGACCGATACTGTAAACAAGGTAGGAAAATCGTGAAGCCCTATGAAGGCAAGAGTTTGTTCTATACATTTCATTCCACAGAATATTAACTGAGAATGTGATACACAGAATGTCATGAGACTCTACAAAGAACCAGTAAGGAAGCATCGCGGGGGTGAGAAGATGAAGGTGTAGAGAGAGGAAGGGATCATCTCTCTGCAAGACCTCACAAGGTGTGGGTGACTTATGGGGAACTAGAACTTCTGTTGCTACTTAAAAGTCCAGAGCAGTTTTCTCTCAAGTCCCAGCCCTGCAATGAGGAGTGAGGAGAGGGGGATCAGGCAGTGAAGGAGGGGGAGAGCTAAAAGGCTTCTCATATTTCCCGCATCCCCCTCCAGCCTCCCCACCGTGGGGAACGAAATCTCCAGGAAGCTCAGCGGGTGTCCAGGTCCCAGCGCTGATTGCAGGAGATGGCACGAGGGCCCGACGGTTGCCATGGCGACTTCCTGAATCACAGAGCCAGTTCCCGCTGAGGCTCTGGGAAGTCGGATATACCTGGACAGCCCCTGAGGCCCACTAGGACTCTCCAAAAGGGAAAGACTCGTGGAAACGTGGCTTGCCTGCTCCCAGAGTAGGCACACGGATTTGTGAGCCACAGTGGCTGCAGGTGTACAGCTGGGGCGCAGTTTTGGGGACAGAAGAATCTGAGCGCAAAGCTCCCCGGAACCACATAACGAACCCGTTAAGATAAGAACAAGAGAACGCAGGGTGGCGCTAGAGAACAGGTCAGGGAAGTGCTGAACGTGTGTGTGTGTGTGTGTGTGTGTGTGTGTGTGTGTGTGTGCGCGCGCGCAAGTTGGCCAGAGTCTGGTTTTGCATGCCCAGCTAAAGAACTTGGCCCTGAACCTAGAGTTACTGGAGATCCAAGGAGGGCTTTGAATCAGGGAGGTGGCCTGGCTAAACATGAGATCCCTCCAGCTGCCCACAAAGGATGAGTCAGGCAAGCCTGAAGGCAGGGGACCAGTGTAAATGGTGGTCTTCAGCCTGGTTCAGCCTTGTTCCTATTAGTGTTTCCCCTTCTAACACAGGTCATTTGCTGCTGCGTTTGCTAGTGTCTTGTCTCTTCTCTTTTAGGATGTTAGCTCAGAAGATCAGAGTTGATGTCTTCTTTCAGAAGATACTTACTAAACTCCAAGAAGACACCTGGATGTCAGTGCCTACTAGATGTTTCCTGGGCGAATGAATGGCACCTGGGGGAAGGTAGTGAATGGAAGAGAGAAGAGAAGAGATGCAGTGAAGTGTAATGCACAGAAAATGATTGGCTGGACTAAGGTGGAGGCCTCATTCAGATGGGAGATGGGTACCCGAGGCCTCCAAGGACTACTGAGCTGATGGTCTTGGACCCACTCAGAGGAGAGGTCAAATGTCCTTGCAAGACAGAAGTGGAGGGCTGGAGAGGGCAACCGAGGCAGGGAGCATGGCTTATTTATTCCTGGGCCTGAGTGCATTGGGAGAGACACAAAGGATGACTTTAAGTGAACATCTGGGAGTTTCCCTGACCCTTCTGCAGCAGAGGTCTGTAGCGTCTTCCAATAGAATACAGAACAGGGGGGCTGGCTCAGTGGATAAGAGCACTGACCACTCTTCCGAAGGTCCTGAGTTCAAATACCAGCAATCACATGGTGGCTCACACCATCCATAATGAGATCTGATACCCTTTCTGGTGCGTCTGAAGTCAGCTACAGTGTACTTATATATAATAATAAATATATCTTTGGGCTGGAGAGAGCAGGGCCAGAATGAGCCGAGGTCCTGAGTTCAATTCCCAGCAACCACATGATGGCTCCCAATCATCTGTACAGCTATAGTGTACTCATATACATAAAATAAATAAATCTTTAAAAAAAAAAAAAAGAACACAGAACAGGCCTCAAGGGCAAGCAGTGTGTTGCTTACATATTCTAGGAAGAAATAGGAAGGGCTAAGGATGTAGTTCATTGCTGTAGCATTATCACGATTTTCCCTGTAAACAGCACTAGAGAGAGAGAGAGAGAGAGAGAGAGAGAGAGAGAGAGAGAGAGAGAGAGAGAACGAGAACAGCGGGGCAGTGGTGGCACACATCTTTAATCTCAGCACTTGGAAGACAGAGGATTTCTGAGTTTGAGGCCAGCCTGGTCTACAGAGTGAGTTCCAGCCAGGGTTACACAGAAAAACCCTGTCTCAAAAAAACAAAACAAAACAAAAGTTAAAAAAAAGAATACAGAGTCAGATAATGCAAGGTTAGTAACATATTTTACATCATCCCCCAGGCCACATGATCACCCAGTCATCCCAGAGCTATCTCACCTCCTTCCTTTGGGGTACAAAATCATATGTGTGTTGTGCAGCACATCTCAGGAACACCAGCTTGTCTGGGGATAGAGAGGTGGAGAGGACACAGATCCGATGGCCCTTCAGGCCCTGCCCTCTGCCTTTTTTTTTTTTTTTGGTTCAGTCCTCATCTGTCTGCTTGTGTGATAGATTTCTATCGAACCTTTACTATGTACGAGGTGCTGAGATAGGTTCTAGGGCTATAATAATGAACACAGGATTTGTTTTTTTTTTATGTGTGCCTGCATGGTGTGGTGTGTGTGTGTGTGGTGTGTGTTTGTCCATGTGTAGTGGGTGTAGTATGTGTATATGTGTGGTGTGTGTGTGTGCATGTGTAGTATGTGTAGAATGTGTATATGTGTGGTGTGTGTGTGTGCACTTGTGTAGTGTGTGTGTGGTGTGTATGTATGTGGTGGTGTATATGGTATGTTTGTGTGTATAGTGTGTGTGTATGTGTGTGTGGTGTGTAGTGTGTAGTGTATATATGTATGTGTGGTGTATGTGTATGTGGTTTGTGTGTGTGGTATGTGTGTGTGGCTTGTGTGTGTGGTATGTGTGTGTGCATGTGTAGTGTGTGTGTGTGGTGTGCATGTGTAGTGTGTATGTGGGGTGTATGTGTATTGCATGTGTAGTGTGTAGTGTGTGCGTGCGTGTTTGGTGTTGTACACAAGTCTGCATGTGCAGGTGCTATCAGACACTCCATTGCTCTCTGCCTTATTACTGTCTATTAATTTAGTTCTTAACAACTTCATACACGTACAAAATTGCAATCTGGCTACTCTTCCGAATGCGTACATCTCTGCACCCCCACCCCACCTTCCTCCTGTCCATTTCCAAGGTTCATGGCTTTTGGTTTTGCTTTATGACTAGTTTAGATTAACAAGGGCCACCTGTGTGGCCACGGAATTGAGACCATTTACGGGAGCCTGGTGGGATCACTGATGGGCACACAGCTGAAAGCAATGGCTGCCGCATCCCCTGAATCCACCATAGGAAAGGGTCTAGCAGTGAAGATGCTAAACTCCTCCTCCATCCTCACCTGGCTATAGATGGGCCCAGTGCAGTCCAAGGTTGAAGTGTCATGACTTCGGCCGCTGTGGGTGGCTCTGAAGATAGCAGTTTGCAGCTATCTCCTGGTTCCCGGTTTCTGTCCCTTCTTCTGCCCTGGAAGGGATGGTATGAAAGTCTTCTTCAGAGCTGAGCACTTGCCACCTTATCTTAGGAAACTGGATCTCTCACTGAATCTAGAGCTAGACTTAACTGTGGGGCAAGCCCCAAAGAATCCTCCTGTCTCCACACATCACGGGGCTGGGTTATAGATGGGTACTGGAGTTAGAACTCAGCCCTTAAAAGTAGTGAAGAAGCAGATGCCCAGAGAGGGTGAATGACTTTTTGGAGAGGAAGGGGGGGGGGTCACACAGCTGTTTATTGCCCCACATTAAATGAGTAACCAAGATGTAAGTAAAGTTTCAACAGTGAGAAGGTTGGATCCTGACAGGATCTCCGGACAGATGTCTCCAAGGAGGCCTGGTCCTCAGGTCTCTACACCTACGTGATCTCATAGCTCTGGACGCTGGACTAGGGACAACCAGGGTGTCTCTAGCATGAAAGCCTATCCCTCAACGAGATAGCAATGGGCAGGGAGCCAGGCCAGGGGATCACCACTTGGTGTGTGAAGCCATGTGTTCAAGTCCTGATTCCTTTTCTTCCTAACAGTGACCTTAGGAAAGATGACTTGACATTCTAGGCTTCAAACGGGACCTTAATAAACAGGCAAGCTAGCCTACCTCCCAGATGGGCACAAAAGCACACGGTGCTTTAGAAAGGGTGGATGGAACAAGGCTTTGGAAAAAGAGCCATTTTCTAGGAAGTACAAACAATAAGTTTTACCCGGAGACCTTGACTCCTGGCTTGGTTGCCTCTGGCAGGTGGGGGTGGGGTAGCAGGGCTGGCAGGGCTTCCTCAGGAGTGCAACATGGGACATGTGTCTGGGGTCTCTGGTTCAGGGGTGTCTTCCTTTCAGCTTCCCTTCGTCTTATCATGCCAAGTGGATTAAATAGCTTTCTTCACGCACAGAGAGACTTGACACACTCCAACAGGAAAGTAGCCATGTAGCTTTTAACCTTGGCTTCCTGTCCAGGACCCTCAATTCCGATTCTACACAGCACGTGAAGGTGACAATCTGTCCCAGAGGTTTCGGGTTGGGGTCAGCGTGCATCAGTGCATCCGGGGACACTGGCTGGGGCAGGGAGGCTGTGGGCCAGGCACGGTCAGATTCACAGGTTGAAGACTGTTCCTCTGGCCTTCCGGACTCTGCACCTCCCACTGCAGCCCCTTCCCTGGGCCACCTCCCTTCCTGACCCGGTGCTGGGGGTGACCATCGGGTGGAGTGGCATCCGGGCTAGAACTGTGAAGAGAGTGTCTGGGCAGAGACTGATGGCCTGTCATTTGGCTGCCAGCACATCCTCAAATTCTTTGTCTCTTCAAGTGGAGACTGTTGGGGGTGGGGACAGAGACAAAGCAGAAGAAATAGGAGGCAGAGGAGGCACTATGTGGGGTTCTGGGCACCTCCATAGTTGGCTGCCCTAGCTGTTGGGTAGCTCTATATGTACATGTGTGTGTGTGTGTGTGTGTGTGTGTGTGTGTATGCGTGCACACGCGCATGTGTTTGGGAGAGTCAGGCCCTGTATCCCAGCTTTGAGGATAGACAGAAAGACATATATGACTTCAAACCCTGCCTGTCCTCCTCACTGGCAGGAGCACCTTCAAACAGCATCTCTTCCTGGTTTCCAGTCCCAGGCCTCTGTGTCTGCATCCAGGCAATGGGCCTGCAGCTCTGACATGTGATCCACATAAAACTGCTGACAGGAATATTTGACCCTGGCATTCCAGAAAGACCTGGGGCTCCCTCAATAGTGGGAGCAGTGGGGGCTAAATCACCCTCTGAGGTAAGAAGTGAAGGGCTGGGAAAGTGAGCGCTCCAAGGAACCTGTCGAGGGGGCAAAGCCAGGCTGGCAGCTCTGAGAAGGGGTAGACAAGGAACTAAGGACAACAGAGCAATAGTGTGTCTGGAGAGAAACAGCCTGCCTCCACACTTGGTTCTGTTGGACCTCCTGGACCCCAAAGGTTCCCCTCTCTCTGGCGCTCCCACAGCCTGGGTTCCTATTACAGCCACAACTCAGCAGCTACAACCACTACCACAGCCTTTCCACAAGCATGTCTGCCCCTGGGGCTTGTGTGGACAGTCTTAGTCACAGACACACAAACATAGCCACCCACAGGCACAGTGCCTCACACCAACTTGTAGGGCAGGCTGAACTGTCAACAAGCACAGGGCCCCCAGAAGCAAGCATGCCCCTTTGTGGGGGAGTCCAGGCCCCGGCTCAGTTTTTGCGGAATCCTTTGGGTTGCCAGAGGCATACAGTATCCCAGAAGGCTGTCTTGAGTGGCATGAAGGACCCTCTGCGGGTCTCTGACACCCTTTTTAATAATAAATAAATAAATAGGCTGGCAGCATTCCCTAACTCCGAGAGTTTCAGCAACAACTGCTGTAGCCATTTTCACTCTCTCTGAAGAATGCTCACTAGTCCAGCCAGCTAATAAGGGTAAACTGAGGCTTGCAAGGAGGAGCACGGATGCCTTTAGGACAAAGCTGGAGTCAGAGGCAGATTCAAAGGAGTATTTATGGGTTTCCCAAGCGCGTGCTGTCAGGGGACCTTGCAGCAAGTCCCCTTCCCCCTCCATCCCAGCACCCAAGGGCTCCCGGGCACAAAGCCACTTGGCGGCGCTCGAGGGGGCGCGCGTAGGAGCGCGCGCGACGGCCCGCGCCTTCGGCCAAGATGTTCCCTCTCGGCATGATTGACAGGCTCGAGTGCCGAGAAACAAAATTGTTTATGCGCTAATGAATAAGGCCCTGATTGCAAGATCCTGTTTGGAAAATTATAGTGCGGCGGCGGCGGCGGCGGCCGCGGCGGCCCAATTACAGCCCGCGCTGCATATTCATTTCGTCTCTCCTTTGCATGGAGATGAACGGGCGGCCCCAAGCCCTGCAAAGGCAACGCCAAATTTAGTCCCAGGTTCCGCACTCCTCCGCGCCATTGTCTCCCCGGACCACCTGCCTCCTGCCGGCCTGATTGCCCGCGAGGGCGCGGAGAGGGAGGCCAAGAAAGTTCTCCCTGCCCCCTCCTCGGGCCACCACCCACCTCCTGTCCTGCTCTCCGCCCTTTCCCTGTCCCCGACTCTCCTGGTGTCTCTCCTTCTTCCTTTCCTCTTTCCTTCCTGTGTGGACCACACGCTTTCTGACTCTTTCCCGCACTCTGTGTGTGTCTCTCCCAGGTCTAGAACGTGAACTCCGGCTGGGATGCAGCCCAGTTGTAGAGTACACGCTTCTCATGCACTAGACCCCGGGGGCTGCCTCTAGTACCCAAAGAATGAATCAAAAGAATGTGGAATACGCGAAGGAATGCCAATCATGTCTCCTCCCTGTTCCAGCTGCAGAAATTCCCTGGGTTCATGGATTTCTGGGACTTAGGAGAAAGCGGGAGAGGGGGGGGCAGTAAGGGGGATGGCTGTTTCGCTCCCCTACCCAACGAGGCACATCCCAAGACTTTGAAGGTCCCTCTCTGTCTGGCGCCTCCAGTAAGTAGTCACCCCATCCTTCCAGCGTGCAAGCATCCTTCCCAGCTAACCCATCCTTCTCTTCTCCAGGCAGGAGACAGTTTCCTCCCAGTAGCGCTGTTTCCAAGCATAGCCTGATATAGCTACTAGCATAGTACACTCATGTCTTTTCTTCAGCTCTGACCTGAGAGGCTCCCAGCGCTGACTGAGTCACCAGGAGTCCTGGTGTAAGGCTCAGGGCAGAGAAAACCAATAAACCCTCTGCCATGTGGGCACATGATCACCCTTCATCTGCACGGTTGGGGCTTGGTGGGCTGGAATGGGCATGAGACCGGGAAAAAATGCCTCGAACCCCCAACCTATATGGGTTCCACCAACCAGGTCAACCTGGACTCTAGCCAAAGACAAGAATGGCTTTCTTAAGACCAACCATTGCTCTGATCCAGTGCCCGAGGCCTGGAAGTAGTAAGACTCGATCAGATGTGTCCAATTGCTCTTTTGAAGATAGTCTTTTGTGCACGCTGGCTCAAACTCTGTAAGTAGCCAAGGATGGCCTTGAACTTTAGTTTCTCCAATCAAGAGCTAGAGTTAGAGGTAGGTCCCACCAATGTTCACACCATAGCGGGTGACTACTCTACCAAGGGGGCTGTGCCCCCTTAAAATATCATTTTTGCTTATTCATGTGTATGATGAGTTTTTGTTCATCATGTGTATGCAGCTGCTCCAGGAGGCCAGAGGACACCCAATTCCTTGGAACTGGAATCACCGGCAGCCTTTGAGCCACCTGGTGGGTGTCTCAAAGGACTCGGGTCCTTTGAGAGAGCAATGAGCATTTCTAACTGCTGAGCCATCTCTCCAGCTGTCCATCCTATTGACATTGCCATATAACATTCTCATCAACAAAGGTCATGCACAAAATCATAGAACTGAGTCACAGAATAAAATAACCATAGCAACCACTTCCTCCAAACTCCTTCATACTGTTTTAAAGAAGTTTATAATTTTCGATTGAGCAGAATTCATAGCTCTCTTGACCACGTACGGCCTATGGTCCAGAGTTGGAACACATTTGAAAATGACGGTTTTATAGGTTCTGAGCTCCATCCTGCCATCCTGCTCAGAAGTCCCCGAGATGACCAACATTCCCTTTCCTGGTGGTGGGGTGTGAAGGCACTGATGTGAGCAATGGATACCACAAACATCCTAACCCACCAGGAGACACACAAAGCAACCCCCCACCACACACACACACAGGCACCCCTGATTCTCCTCGAAAGACCTCAGTACCAAGACACAAAGACAGGCCTTCCCAAAGGCCGTGAGTGGGGCAGCACTGCCCTCTGGTGGTTTTTCTGGAGTTCTGCTATATTCAGACTGGCTTCCCAGAACTACAAAGGAGCCTGCTGGTACCCAGGCGACATCTATTCCTTTCATTTCAATTCTCTGCTGCCTTCCCCCTCAACGCCCCAGAACTAGAACTTGTCTTTAGCAACACCCATTCAGGAGGAGGGCTCCCATCCTAGAGAAGTTCTGTGGGTTCAATACCTGGTTCCTAGCTTATTGAGAGGCAATTGGATCACAAGAGTGCTAATTGCACTAGTGAACTAGTATAAATGTAACTTTATAGTTAAGTGGTCTGTTATAAGCTAGGGCATGGTTGGAAGAGCGGGCCACTGGATGTGCGCTTTTGAAAGGCACATCTTGTCCCTGACCCATTCTGCCTCTCTGCTTTTTGGCCACCATGATGTGAGCTGCCTTCTTTCTCCATACCCTTCCATCATGATGCTTCAGCTCTGTCTCAGGCCTACAGCAGCCGAGGCAGCTGACCACAGACTGAAGCCATGTGCCACAACAAATCCTTTGTCCACAGAGTGGTTTGTCATTTTCAGATCCTTTGTCACAGTGATAAAAAGTGACTGATATAGATCTGGAAGGCAAGTGACATCAGGCCTGGAAAAGTCTGACAGGTGGCTGGAGACTGTGAGAAGTCCCTCAGGTGGAGCTCTGAGAGTGTCTGAGCACTGAAGATGTTGGTGTTCATCCCACACCGTGCATCAAAGGGGAGACTTCATTGTAAAACTGAGCACATGTGCTACAAAAATCCGCCAACTCATAGACGCTGACATCTTTGATGCTCCCGGTCAGAAAGTTCGATGTGACACCTGGCTGCTTGGTGATCCATCTTCCAATGTAAGCAAGAACAGTAGGCCATAGGCTAAGGAAACGCCTGCAGGTAAGGACAAAGAGACCTGGAAGACCAGAGACAGATGAGCAGGACCCTCCAGGGAGGTAGGGGACAATCTAGGAGGCCAAGGACAGAGAGAGTTTCAAGAGAGCCATGTCAATAATAAGAGGACAAGAGAAAAAGGACCTGCGGTGGCTGGGTGTGACTTTTTGAGCCCTGAAATTGGTACTTTGCAATTACTCAGCAAGTCTTAGCTGGTCCATCTTTCTGGTTTGCCAGTCTAGGGGAGGGGATGGCCTTGGGTGAGGACATTTGGCTGACCTTTGTCTTTCAGGACATTTCAGAGTAGGAAAAGGGAAAAAGGACCCTAGGGCAAAAGTGAGGAGAGTTTTCCAGGGAAGAGATAGAGGCCAACAGGGGACGCAGCTCAAACAGGCTGCAGTTTACCCTATGACCACTAGAGGGAAGCAAAAGCAGGTCCAGCCTTGACCTAGGCTTCTTCATCTAAGGACTGGGTGGGTTTCCAGATCTTGCCTTCAACTGTAAAGTGTGTCCTTGGGCTGCCTGGGCCTGTTTCTTTTCTGAGAGGTGAAGCAGCTGAACACCAAGATATTTCGAACACTTTACTCTGCACCTCTTACCCCACACACTGCAGCTCTTAGTCCCACAATCAAAGGCACAGTTAGTATGGACAAGAACAGAGCCTGTGGGCAAGCTGAGCGAGGGGGAAGACCAGACAGTCCCACAAGATCTGGCTAAACCTGTGGGGGATCATTGCCTTTAAAGGTGCCTCAGGCTTCCCTAATGAGTGCTGGAGAAGCGCCCTCCACTCCCAGCATTCCCTGTGATGGATGAGTCCATGCTGCCGCTGTCTCTGGGCCCCAAGACACATCCGAACAACCAAGAGTTTACTTCCCCAGCAACTCCATGTGTCTGAGGTACCCTGTCCTATCCTTGGGTACCTCCTAGAGCTGCCTGTGCATTCTCTGATGCCTGCTGAGGACGGCGGCAATACCATGGGTCAGGATGGGTAGTCCTGACCATGGCCGTGTGATCAGACCTTCAGAGAAGCTGTTGTCTTGGTGCCTCACTAGAGATGAAGGAAAGGATGGGCTCTTCTTCCTGTGTCTGCTAAAGCAAGCCTTAGTTGATCAGAAATGGCAAGCTTTGTGAAGCACTCAGAAGGCCTAGCCCGCTGAGGTGTGATGGATGCCTGTATCCCATCCAACAGCTCACCTGCTCACTCCTGTTCTCACAGAAGCCTCTGCCTCCTGCATCTACTGCTCTGGGGTCTAAGCTGAAGACTCTGCAGCCCAATTGAGCTGCTTCACTGATAGGCGGGAGGCTGAGCAGCCTTGGGCCATGGCTGAGGAGCTGGTGGCAAGTTTTCTAAAGGAAAACCCTTAACTGGGGCTGGCTGACAGTTTCAGAGATTTAGTTCATTATCACCATGAAGCAGCATGCAGGCCAACATGGTGCTGGAGGAGCTAAGAGCTCTAGATCTTGATCTGAACAAGACCACACCCAGTCCAACAATTCCACACCCCCTAACAGGGCCACTCCCTATGGCCAAGCATGTAAACACATGGGTCTATGGGGGGTCATACCTATTCAAAGCACCACAGGTGCCCAGAGCTGAGGCTAGCAAGGGAATCCCATACCACAGATAAGAGTAGTGCAGCTCAAGGGCTGAGTCCACTCTATGCAGCTCTGTCCTCTTAAGAGGAGAAGGGGCAGCTAGCATAGAAACCGCAGGGCAGAGTTATGACCACACCTCCTGCAGGATATGGACAGACCCAGGTGAGGAGCATCAGGTGTAAGCTCTCTGTGGATCATTAGGGCCAACAGTTACCCATAGGGTAGCTTTCCAGCCCTGCCCAGCCTTGCAGAGTCCTTGAGCAGTCAGAGTGGTCTCTGGCCTTGGCCTTTGAAGGTAGAGGGCTCCATTCGGACCCTAATCACAGAGGCAACCGAGTAGGAAGGAGCCTGGGCCACAAGCCAGGCATCCACCCTGAATCACTTGGGCCACGCTGGCTGTGCTGAGGAGGGCACCCACACTGCCTGGCCAGACAACCCATTCCTCCTCTGATCATCTTCACACCCCTCACCAGACCGGCACTGGGCATCCCTGTAAAACTGAAAACATGGAGGTGAAATTCACCTACTATGTAACGCTCACATTGGAGTGCACATTTTAGTGGGTTTTTAGTAATCTATAAAGCTGAATGACCATTACAACCACCTAATTCCAGAATGTTCTGTCACTTCGAAGAAAACCCCCCTCCGGTATCCACAAGGAGCCCTGCCCACTTAGCACCTCAGTCCTCTAGGAATCTACGCTCTGCCCTACCTTTGCCAATGGTGGACATTCTGATCAATGCAACCCCACTGTGCATGGATTTCCATGTCTGGCTTCTTTCAAGGAGTATTGTGTTTGTGGTATCTGCATTCCCACTCTGTCAACAAAAATCCCAGGCAGACTTCTGCATGGGGTTACTGCCTTTTCTTTTCCCGTTCAGGTGTTTAATTCTGAGATGTCTACTTTTTAGTTAAGTGTGCTATGTGTATGTGTGGGTATTTCCGAGTTAGAGCAGGTGCCTGAGGTCAGCAGAGGGTGTCAGGTGCCCTGGAGCTGGAGTTACAGGCGATTGTGAGCCTCAGGATTGGGTGATACAAAGGAACTGGGGTCTTCTGCAAAAGCATCGAGAGCTTTTAACTGGTCAGCGTGAGCCTGGGGCTGAGAGATGGTTCAGAGGTTAAGGCCCTTCCAGAGGTCCTGAGTTCAGTTCCCAGCAACCATCCTAGCAACCCTGAGGTGGTTCACATCCACCTATGATGAGATCTAGTGCCTCTTTCTGGCCTGCAAGCACACATGCAGAACACTGTATAAATAATGAATAAATCTTTTTTAATAAAGGTGTTAGCCTGGGATTGTGGGGCTGGGAATTGGGGACCAGAGACGAACTCTCAGTCATATAGAGGGGAAGCCATGTTCACCCCATCACTATCCTATTGACCAAGAACACACAACAAGCTAGTGACATAGCTGGGATGGGAGAGCAATCTGAGCCCTTGCTCTCACACAGTCCCAGAGGTGCAGCTCCTCCTCCTCCTCCTGGCTCACAGTGCAGGTTTAAATGGGAAGCTCACAAGGGTTGGCAATGTTGCTTTTTGGCACCAAGCCTTCACAGTTTGTTTTAACACAAGTCCCTTTGCCTTTGGCTTCCTTCTCAGCCTCATTGCTCTTCTATCTACTTCCTTGAAGTTTTTTGTTTGTTTGTTTGTTTTTTGTTTTGTTTTTGTTTTTGTTTTTTAAACAGTAGCAAGGAGAGCATGCCACAGAGCACTGGGTCCAGCTAAGGCCATGCTGCAGCAGGCAGCCTCATGACCCCAGGGTTGGTCCTATACTTGGCAAGATATTGCACGGGTCCCTCCCCTCCCAGGGCGGGGTTAAAAGGGCTCAGGCTGCTCAATGAGGCTGGATGCAGGAAGTTTTGACTGTGCTTTCCCCAGCTGGGCAGACATCTATGAGACGCTGTGGGACCCCGCTCCAGGGATGGGGGGGGTGCAGTCTGAGGTTCCCCGGGAACTGTCGGAGTTGGCTTGGGGGTTCCCGGACCTGCACGGAGGCTGGGGACGTCAGGTTCTCAGACTCTTGGGCACCCCAGATGTCACTGGATGCCTCAGAAGAGCTGAGAATAGAGTGCCTTCCCCCCCACCCCCCGCTGGATCTAGCCTGGGGCTGAAGCAGAAGGGGGGAGGAGAGAGCTCCGCCTGGGTCTCTTGGGGATGAGTGTCCTTGGCTTGTTTGTCGGGCAGTTTGGCTTGGTAGAGACCATGGCTGGGAACGCTAAGAGGCCTCCTGCGGGAGATCAGATGCAGCTCTTTAGACGAAGCCCTGCTCCATTGCTCCCCACAGCGGATCCCGATGAGAAGAGACAGTCCATGGCTTTAAGGCATTTATTGTCATGGCGGAGAGTTGTGATGAGTAAAACCATAGCCCAGGTTTTGGGGAGGGCCTGAGGTTAAATACCTTTTGCAGGGAGGAGTGTCTGGAAAGGGGAGTTTAATTGGCTGAGCTCTTCAGGCTTTTAGGTACCTTATTAAAATGGAGAGCTATCTTGAGGCTGTGATCAAGTCCTCTACCTATGGAGGAAGGGGCTTGGGACATTGCCCTTACATGACTGATGGCTACAGAATTATAGAGAGGCCTCTTGTCAGGAGTGTGGTGTCTAGGAATGAGGCAAACACCTACTGTCCCTTGCGGCTGGGTCACCGGGGTTTCCAACCTAGCTCAACCAGAAACCAGGCTGCCTATCACAGCCCCACACCTTCCCTCCATAACTCTCCATTGCAACCAATGGAGGAACTTTCTTGTGGGGTAAAAGATACTCATGTGTGTGACAGTGACACCTTTCTGAGAAGCCATACCTGTGTCTTCATGTGTGCCTTTTCCTTCATCCAGAACAAAAATCAAATGTGCTCACTACAGCCCCAAGTTGTGCTCAAAACTGTGGGCACTCTGGAATGCTGGGAAATGATAATGGCTGACATTTGGGTTAGGGATGGGCTGAGGCCAACACCACCAATCTCTGAGCATACAAACAGTCCCACTTAGCACTGGGAGGACTCACAACGTGAGAAGAATTACATCCATGTTTTGGGGCTGTACAGATTTAGTAAATTACAATATAAAATAGGCAACATACTAAAACCAGTTTCTTGTGTTAATAAACACCACAGACACCAACTGCTTTTACAATGCTATTTTTCTTGGAGTGGGAAATGTACCACAGGCTTGATGCCTGCTACACATACACTCTACAGAGCTATGCCCCAGCCACTCCCAATTCCCCCTTCACTGCTAGGGGGACTAGGAAGCAGAAGGATTAGCTATAGCTGTGGTTCTGCTTGTGAAATCTTCTTCTTCTTCTTCTTCTTCTTCTTCTTCTTCTTCTTCTTCTTCTTCTTCTTCCTCTTCTTCTTCTCCTCCTCCTCCTCTTTCTCCTCCTCCTTTTCTAAAGATTTGTTTATTTTATGTGTATACACTGTAGCTGTCTTCAGACACACCAGAAGAGGGCATCAGATCCCATTACAGATGGCTGTGAGCCACCATGTGGTTGCTGGGAATTGAACTCAGGACCTCTGGAAGAGCAGTCAGTGCTCTTAAGGGCTGAGCCATCTCTGCAGCCCCAGTAGTTTTCTTCTTGGGCACCTTCCCCACGGTTGGGAAGCCATTGTGCCCACACTTCCCTCAGTGGCCTGTAGGGGAGTGGCCAAATGCCCTAGGGAGAATAGGACTCCCTCCTAAGCACCTTGCTCCGAGATAACTTACCTGACAAGACATGGTTGGGATCAGGGTTAAGTCCAAGTTAGTGGCTCTGGGGCATGGCTTTCTACCATGTGGGTTCAGGCAATTAAACTTGGGTCATGAGTCTTGGCAACAGGTACATTTACCTGCTGAGCTATCTTTGCTGGCCTCTTCTGAACTCAGCTTTAAAGGCCTTTCTGCCTTCACTTGGTCTCAGGATATTTAGTTATTTCCCTCAGGTTTAGTTGGGAAGAGAGCAAGCAGAGGGGCAGGAGAGCTAGGTGTCTCACCAATGGGGGGCCTCTTCTCCTCCTCCTCTTCCTCCTCCTCTTCTTCCTCCTCCTCCTCCTTCTTTTTCAAGACAGGGTTTCTCTGTGTAGCCCTGGCTGTCCTGGAACTCACTCTGTAGACCAGGCTGGCTTCAAACTCAGAAATCTGCCTGCCTCTGCCTTCCAAGTGCTGGGATTAAAGGCATGTGTCACCACTGCCCAGCAGGAGGGGACCTCTTGCACACACCCCTAGATCAATGCAAATCCTTCTAAGAAAGCCTCTTGGCTCCTCTAGCACCCCTCCCACACCCACCCCTGCAATCCCCTGGCCTCTCTACATCCACACTACAATCCTCTGGCTTTCCCCTACCACCACTGCATTCTCCTAGACTCTCCTGCCCCCACAATCCCATAGCCTCTCTCCATACCCACCACTGCAATCCCCTGGCCTCTTACCCCCAACCCCACCTACCCTTGCAATCTCATGGTCCCCCCCCCTATAGTCCCCTATACTCTCCCCCACTAACCTACCTTTGCAATCCCCTGGCCTCTCCCCATACTTATTCCTGCAATCCCCTGGCCTTCCACCTCCACATCCCTGCAATCCCCTGGCCTCCCCCCTTACCCACCCCTGCAATCCCCCGGCCTCTCAAGAAGCTAGAGGAACAATTGCTAATCAGCTTCTGAGAGCGCTTGGGGATGAATGGAGGCGAAGACAACGAGCCTCAATTACTGGCAGCTGGTCTGCTCTGGCTGCCCAGCCTCAGCGCCTCTCCTGGTACCCCTTCCTCTCCTCAGTTCTTCCTCAGCTGGTTTCTTCATGTCCTAATGGAGCACCAGCCCAGGTCCTGATCCTGCACCTTACTCCTCTCCTCGTGGTAAGCCCCTAAACCCTAGCTAAGTCCCAGTCTCACCTCTGAGGTGCCACGCGCCTCACATTTCCTACTACCTGACCAGCTTCCAAATTCACCTCCTTCATGACGCCCTCCCGGCCTTTGATCTCCTCAAAGGCACTGTTCCTTCAAGGGGCTCCTGTGGGGTACACTGGTACATCCACCACACGGTATGGATGCGCCACGAGGGCAGATGCTGGGGCAGCTTGGTGTGAAGATTATGGCCGCCACCTGGAGCGTTTTGCTCACTTCCCTGACTCATCACTCAGTAAATGACCTTCTTGGCTGTTTCTCTTCCTGCTTTTGTCCAGCTGATCCCTACCCACAATCTAAGTAACCCCAGCGCTCTGGTCTTCCCTCCACACTAAAGAATGCCCCTAGGGCAGCAGTCCTGGCTGTGTGTCCACTGCGGTCACCTCAGCACGTAAGAGATATTGAGGTTTGCTTTGTTGTTATGGATTGTAATGCTAAGTACAAGACCTGATTGCCCCAGAGACGAGAGTCCGAATGTAGACCCAAGTGATGATAGGTGAGCTCATCTCCAAGTTATTTCTGGTTGTTAAATAAAGATGCCTACAGATTATATCTGGGCAGAATTAAGGTTGGTGGTGCTTGGTGTTCCCAGCCTGGGGGAGGGGGGGGTTGGAGGAGACCATAAGGGGAGGGAGAAGGTGAAGGAGAAAGAGAAAGATGTCAAGGGTTAAGAGTCAAGAAAGCATGGCCCTGAGGGCTAGCCAATTAGAGTTAAGAGCAGTCCAGATAAAACATAGTAATAACTCAGGGTTATCCATAGGAAATAGATTTTAAAGCATAGAGGGTAGATATCTGTCTAGCTCTGTGCTGATTAAGGCTTATTATAAATATAAAGGCTGTATGCGTCTCTTATCCAGGAACTATATGGTCAAAGGCAGGGTTGAAGCCCTGAATTAGGATTAAATGTTTTCTACAACAGAGAGATGGGTAGATGGATGGATGAACATTTATCTTAAAAGGGGTAGAAGTAGCTCCAATGTCAGCTGTGTGTGGCAAAACTTTTCCTGGGGAGATACAACACACAGACTTCCACTCACCGCAGATATGAAACCCATGACAGACCAAAGTATGGATATCACCAAAGTCCAGCTTGGTGAACCAATGGGCTTTATTGGGGTTACTTACAGGAGCAGAAATGACTCAGGGTCAGCTGCATCATCAAAGCCCACCCCAGCACAGGTGACATTTCACAAAAGCTGTAGATAATAGGTTTCACAGTGTCCTTTCCAAGTAACTCTTGTCTAAACCTCATCGAGGCAGCTCAGCTGGTTTCTGCTACTTGGAGGCAGCTGGTCTGCTCTCAAGAGTTTTTGGAGCTTAGCTTCTCAGAGAGTTGGCTTTGCATGCCAGCCTCTCCCATAGTTCTCGGGGTCAGCTTAAGCAAATCTGAGATCCCTTCAAAAATGCATGTGTTTTAACATTTAGTTCCCAGGCAGGGGCTGGCTTGGAGGTAGGGCCTAGATAATGGAAGTAGTCACTAGGGTTTGGGTCTTGAAGTGTCTAAACCTGTCCCCACTTCTGGTCTGCTCCCTGCTTCTTGACAGGATGCACTGTGACTGACAGCCTCATGCTCCTCCCACCATGGCTTCCCAGCCTTGTTGGACTGTATCTGTTTTCAAACTGAGCCAAAATATGCCTTTCCTTCCTCAATTTGCTTCTTGCCAGGTATTTCGTCACAGTGCAACTAACTCAAGGCTGTCTCATTACCCATGAAGTCCTGCAGAGCTCCTGGCACACAGTAAACTCAGGCAGCTGAGTCCACAGACTGCAGAAAGAGCTGCTCTTTGAGGTTGGTTACTCTCTGCTCCCCACACACCCAGTACCTCAGGTTGGACCCACACCATAACTTCCAAAGAAGCAAATGAGAATACAGGGTTAGGATGGCTTTAGAGTGAAACTGCAGTGCAGGCTACAGAAACATGGGCTACAAGGGTTGTGGGCTGGCACCTCTGTGTTGCCTGGGGCCCCTGTGCCTCACAGCCTCGCTCCCTGCTAACACAGCCACCTGGATGAGTAAGCTTCCTGCAACTGTGAGGTGTGGACATGTTTGTTGGTGATTGCTAAGAGTTACTGTTGATGTCTGGTTCCCACTTCATCCTTCAGTTTTATTGCTTAGAGTATGTTAACACTGGGAGGGGGATCTTCTCCTAACAGGGCTCCCATGTGACCCTCACAGGAGCAAGGCTACCCTGTCACCACCCATATCCCTGTCTTCTCTGAGTGGTTCTCACCATGGCTCAGGCTTCTAACTTATGTCATTCTTGGCTATCTTTCTGTTCACTGCCACATACAGCAAACCAGCAAACTGGTCTGTGCTGCAGTGACCCTAAGCAGGCCACCGAGGATCAGAAGATGCAAGGGGGCAGTGGGGGGAGTATCAGGGCTGTTACGGGCAAAGGACCCAACAGAGGGGTCAGGCTCCAGCACCAGGGAAGGTCCTGCTCTCCTGGAGCTCTCTTGGTTTCTCAACAACTATAACTTGAATTTCAGGCCCTACTGTCCTGCAGGCACCCCAAGCCCCATCCCCACACTCCCCCCCCAGCACCTCCTTCCACTATCCCTCCATTTTCCCCTTAAACTTAACCCTACCCAGTGTTCTGTTGAGGGGAAACACAGCAGAACTTCCCTGGTCTCTTCTTTAAATAGAGTGGAACCAGGTGCTTAGTCAGCTGCTGTTGCATAACAGTTTCCTCTGAAATTGAAGCATCCTCAAGCTCCTTAAGCAGGAAGGTAACAACTCAACTTAACTTCAGGAAGTCCCTGAAGCTGACCAGGATTACTGGGTCCCTCCCTGCCAGAGTAAGCTATAAAAGCTGAGGGCAGGACAGGAGTAGAGCACCCAGTCACCCCAGAGTATTTCTGGGCAAAAGGAATGTGTCCAGCTGAATTTGGAGCTCTTAAAGAAGCATCAGGTGACAGCAGGGCACAGATATGGATAGGACATGCAGCCTAGCCCAGACACCTTAACCACCACAGGTCAGTCAGTTGGCTCCGCCTGGAAGCTCAGAGCCAGTAGTGCAAAGGAAGCCAACAGTACTACGTACTACATACGACCTGTGGCCCTTCTGGAAGAGCAGGTGAGTCAGAGCTGGCATCACCTGTGTGGGCAGAGGGGCAGGTGGTCTGCCTCCTTTTGTTGTTGATTTGAGCAGGAAAGCTCCAGGCTGTTTCAGGTTCCAGCTGCCTCTGTGGTTGGCTTTATTAGACTTTTCCTATTTGTCAGGTGAGGATGACCTGCCTGGCAATCTCACTGGACTCAAGTATGGATTCAGCAAGGGAGAGCACGCACCATGCTAAGCACAGCATCAGGCACATGACAGGCGTTCAGTGTGGCTACCTGTGCTGTGGCTCAGACATAGGTCTCTGCTCAGGAGCTCATAGCCCTGTTGGGAAGCTTCTCGGCCATGGATAAACCTAAGGCCAGTCTTGCATGGACCTCTCCTGAGGGGGAAAAAAAAATCTGTTCACCCAGATAGGGCACTAAGGTCAGACCAAAGTAATGACTCATTCCACTCTAGCCTGGCAAACAACAGAGTGTGATTTACTTTAAAAGTGCAGGTGAGGACTGGAGAGATGGCTCAGCAGTTAAGAGCACTGACTCCTCTTCCAGGGGTCCTGAGTTCAATTCCCAGCAACCACATGGTGTCTCACAACCATCTGTAATGCGATCCAATGCCCTCTTCTGGTGTGTCTGAAGACAGCCACAGTGCACTCACATACATGAAATAAATAAATAAATCTTTTTTTTTTAAAGGTGCAGTTGAGCTGGGCGGTTGGTGGCACATGCCTTTAATCCCAGTACTCCGGAGGCAGAGGCAAGTGGATCTCTGTGGGTTTGAGGCCAGTCTGTTTGACAAAGCAAGCTCTGGAACAGCCAGGGAAACCCTATCTCAAAACAACAACAACAACAAAAACAAGCAAATAATGCATGGTCAAGGGATTACTCACATCAACATGGATGACCGCAAACCATCAGGATCACTAAAAGGTCTCACCTAGCATGGATGTGGACGCCCCATAGCTGTATACATGGAGTCCCCCCACCCCAGTTATAATCTTTTATCTACATATAATAACCTATAGCTGTCTATAATCTATATACTTTTGCACCTTCCAAGAGCACAAGACCACATGCTGCCAGGGCAGAATAATATACAGCTGATAGGAGACACAGAAGGGAGGGGCTGACCTCTCAGGTGAGGGTCTCGTGACCCATCCTAAGCCCTTACTCTGTAAGGGAGCATCAGTGGGTCTGATCTTCAGGGTGGCCTGTGAGTAGTCACAGCTGCTGTGGTAAGATGTAGGATAGTGTTCTGAAGGGACTCTAACCATCCTTAGCATGGGAAACATGGCTCTGTCGGCCCTTGCCCTTCTCCCCCATTCCCTCTCCCTTGCTAAAGGCCATTAGATTTCATTCCTAAAACTAGCCCCCAAGGTCTATTTTCTGATTTGGCCCCTTCTCCCTAGTTCTCTTTTTTTTTTAATTTTTAATATTTTTATTACATATTTTCCTCAGTTACATTTCCAATGCTATCCCAAAAGTCCCCCATAGCGCCCCCCACTTCCCTACCCACCCATTCCCATTCTTTTAGCCCTGGCATTCCCCTATATTGGGGCATATAAAGTTTGCAAGTCCAATGGGCCTCTCTTTCCAATGATGGCCGACTAGGCCATCTTTCGATACATATGCAGCTAGAGACAAGAGCTCCGGGGTTCTGGTTAGTACATCATGTTGTTCCGACAATAGGGTTGCAGATCCCTTTAGCTCCCTCCCTAGTTCTCTATCTCCTGTCTTTGTCTCTTACTCCCTGTCCTTTGTCCCTCTGGGGCAAATAAGTCTCCAACTTGATCTTGGGGGTCCTGAGCAATACCAGTCCTTTCAGGAAGGGAACCAAGGCCTGGATATAACCTTCAAAAAACACCTCTCATAGAAACCTGCTTCCTCCTGCTTGCCCTCACTATTTAAAGTTTCTACCACCTCCCAAAATAGCTGGGGACTGAGGCTTCAGCACACGAGACTGTGGGAGACATTTCACATTCAGACTGTAAAGTCTTTGAAGAGTCACCCTCACATTAGAGTCAGGAATGGGAGGAGAACAGAGGCCCAGGAAAAGTGATAGCAGCTAGGAAGGAGACACGGGGCCCTTTGTCACTGGCATCCCCCAAGCAGGTGCAGCCTCCTCAGTGCCACACACACAGTTACGGTTTGAATCTGAAATGTCTCCCATGGGTCATGGTTTGAACACTTGGTCTCCCTATGTGAGAGGCTGTGGTGTCTTTTGGAGGCGGGAATTAGCTGTTAGAAGTAGGTCACATGGGGCAGGCCCTACTTCCTGTTGTGGCCTCTCTGCTTCCTGACCCATTGGGATAGGAACAATGTCCACCACATGTCTCCGCCACCACGAGCTGAGGATTTCACTATACCTTCCCCATCATGATGGCCTGAAATTGAGCCCATGAACCAAAATCAACATTGGTCATAGTTACACAAAAGTAACTAGTGCACATACCACCTAGAGACTGGCACTTGGGTGGTACAGAAAGGCTAATTGGAGTGCCAGCTTTCAAATGCTACTACTGAAGGTTGTGGTCAATGCTAGCCCTGGAAGTGAGGGTCAATCTGTAGGAGACCTGCCCGAATTCCTGGTTTAGGTGGTTTCCTTTGGAAGACTGCTTTGAGGTGATGTTAGACTATTACTGACCTGGTTTACTGCCTCCCAGTTATGTTGCCCTGTGGGTGGCAGTACTGGAGGGATCTCCATTCTCACTGTCCAGACCAGGCTGACTAACAGAGACAGAATCAGTCAGGGATGTGGCAAGATGAGGCTAGACTTGGCCTTTGTCCTAGTTAGGGTTTTTATTTCTGTGATGAAACACCATGACCAAAAAGCAAGTTGAAGAGTTAAAGGGTTTATCTGGCTTATACTTGCACATCATAGTCCATCATTGAAGGAAGTCAGGACAGGAACTCAAACAGGGCAGGAACCTGGAGGCAGGAGCTAAAGACCATGGAGGGGTGCTTCTTATTGGCTTCTGTCCTGTGGCTTGCTCAGTCTCCTTGTGTGTGTGTGTGTGTGTGTGTGTGTGTGTGTGTGTGTGTGTGTGTTTTATAGCACCCAGGACTACCAGACCAGGGATGACCTCACCCACAAAGGGCTGGGCCCTCCCACATCAATCACTAATTAAGAAAATGCCCTACAGACCCCTCTTCTGGAGGCATTTCTCAATTGAGGCTCCCTCCTCTCAGATGACTTGTGTCAAGTTCATACAGAATTCACCAGCACAGCCTTCAAACGGGTTCCTAAGTAGGGTTTTTCACTTCACACAGGGATAATGTCTCTGCCTGAAGAATCCTGACTGTTGGACCGGGACCAGAGGACAGGTCACAGTGTTCATTGGAGAACTGAAGGCTTCTAGATACCAAGGTGTCTCTGTGTTCCTAAAGAATTTATGCTGGCTCCTTCCCTCATTCTTCCCTGAGTTATCCTGACCCTCTCTGGCTGTTTTTCTCCCTGGTGACCAGTTGGTATTCTCATGCCCTGCACCATGTGTCCCCTTTTACCCAGTTGGTGCTGGTTCCCTGGGGAGAGGGAGGAGGCTTTGCCAAGAGCTTGGGGACATCTGGAGACATACATCATCTAGTCTTAAGCTGTAGCAGCGGTCAGGGTTGGGGTTGGTAGGTGTCAACCTGAGGGAGATGGTCTGGGGGATCCCCCTCCCATCCCTGGAGGTCTGCATCTCTCCCTCACGTCTTTGCTCTGACCATATCTTCTTTATGGCTCCCTCCAGCACAGCTCCTTTCAAGCTACCTGGCTTTATATAATTCTTCCTGACTGGCGTGAAGCTGGGCAGGTCTCCCAAGCCTTTTGCGATTGGGCTCTAGCTCTTCCTTCAGAGTCCAACACACCAATAAAACCAAGCATATCACATAGTGACAGGTTATAACTGGCAGGGACTCTTGCTAAGAATTTGACTGGGATTGTTTGGTTTAGTCCTCACCACCTTTACCAACTCTGAGACAGAAAATGTTCAGAGGGGTCATTTGCTCCCTGCTGCAGGCATCCTTTGGAGGTTTGCAGCCTGTGGAGTCCCTCTGCCTGCCTCACATTCCTCCCACAGTTTGGTTCCCCTGACCTATAACACCACTGAAGGAATGGATTCCCACAGGTCCCCCCAGGCCACCACACACCCCCTTGCACACATCTAAACCACAGGGCTCACGTGGGACAGGGCATTCGGAGCTGGGGAAGCTGAAAGCAGGGATTCCAGGTGTAGGCTTACTGTCCTATGATGGAGATACAGACTGGGAGAGGCTCACTGGTCCCTAAACATCTCAAAAGCCACATGTCTGCCACTGTCCTTACACACCCAACCCACCACTGCTCTCCAAATGTACTTTCCTCTAGTTCCATTTTGGAAAACATCTCCATCCATCCCTCAGTCCCGATGAACACGGTTGATTTCTACCTCAGACTCTCACTATTTCCCCCTATGACTGTGTCCAACACCCCAAATAGTGCCTGGAGCATAGGTGTCTGGTGGGATGGTTGGAAGGTCCAGCTCTTGCATCTGCCTGTAGACTCAGTCCCTGCAAGCCAGCTTCTACCGAACACCCAGAGTAGCAGGACCTTCTTAATGTAGCCCTGTTCGACCCTGCTGAGCCCTCCCAAGCTCAGAGATGGCATCCATGCTTGCCTTTCACAAAAACCTGAACAGCCTGCCCGCGACACCTCTCTCTACACACTGCTATATATAGATGTTCTAGCCATATCTTAGGTCTTGCAGGCAGCCAACTGTGCCAGGCTGATGATTCACACTTTGGTTTGGCACATACCGGTCCCTTTGCCTAAGGTTCCCTGCCCCCATCCCATCTACCCAGTGAATGAATGATTCACACTTTAGAAGTGTGTTCAAAAGTCACGAGACTCAATTGGACTCCTTTGCGTATGTTATAGTATTTAAGTTCTGGACTTGTTTATAGATGAGTCTGCTTAGTTATTGGATAAGTCTATCCTCAGGTCAGGCCCTAGGACCTTTCTTACTTGTCTCTGCCTGGAGTGCCCAGAAAAGAGCTGGGGCAAAGAAACAAGCATAATGGACGCCTCACTATTGTGGAAGGCTGGCTGTGTCCAGGTCCTGTTCATGCACTGTTCCCATATAGTGGCACATGCATCTTGCCCAGGTGGGAGTCACTGTGCCCATCATTTACTGACACTCAATTCAAGCAGTGATTTTTTTGGTACTGATCCTGATCTGGGGAGCTGGCTGGACTCTCCTAGGGACTGTCCCATGTGCTGTAGCTGAGGATGCTCACCATAGTGACACTCAGCTGAGGCTGGCACATCTCATTCTTGATGGCTCACCCTCTGCTGTTCTAGTTGTCTTTTTTTTTTTAAATGCTCCTCCCTTTCCTGCAGCCCCGCCCATGCCTACCCTCAAGTTGCTATCCTTTTTATTATTTTTTGTGTAAACATATATGTATGTATGTGAATGCGCACACACACACACACATATATGTATATATATATATATATATATATATATATATATATATCCTGCTGAGTGTAGGTTTTTGTTCTGTGTATATGGTTTCAAGGCTAACCCCTCTGCATTGGACAACTGAAGACCGGCTCATTTCCAATCTCTAATCAGGAGCCATTTTGATACTCTAGGTCAATCAAGTTCCTGTTTACTGTAAAATTCTGAGTTTCTGTCCCTCAGAGCTGGGCTGCGCCCCAACCTTGTAACCATAGAATGCTCTGTAACAAATATTCTAGGAAGATTCCCTTAACTAACTGCCTGGTCTCGCTTCTGTAACCATGCCTGCTCCCCTGCTCTATGGCTTTGCCCTACAAAAGGAGCCTGAGACCTTGGTTCATGGCTGATCTTTTGAACCCTGTCTTAGGAGAGGACAGCCACCAGCTGTGTATTATAGCTTGTTTGTATTTGGCCCTAATTTGGGTTGGTGAAATTAACAGAACTAATAAAGGAACTCACCTTTGGGAGAGGCCGAGTCCCTCTCTCCCAGTAGTTGCTAGGTGCCTGTAGTTCTCTGTCTAAGGGTGGGGCCCCGAGTAATGTCTTTCCTTCCATGTTAACCCGTCCACTGATACTGCCATGGTTCTGGGTTCTGGTCTTATGAAGCCATTTCTAGGAGAGATTCTTTTACAGCAAGCTTCCTGATATTCTGGCTCTTGAAACCTTTCCACCACCTCTTCCATGACGTCTTCTGAGTGACAGATGCGGGAGCTGTGATGTACACCCTAGGGCTGGGATGCTCAGGAGTCACTGAGGTCTCCATTGTGTCCAGTTGTGGTTTTCTGTGGCTTCTTTGGTGAGGGGTGGGAGCTACACTCTGCGTGTATGGGGATAAGATTTGGAGTGTAACGAAGTCTGCCTGAGTCTTTACAGTGGGGGGGTTGGGCTTCCTCGAAAGCACATCCCAAGAGGATGCGTCCTGCTGACAGGAGTGTCTTAGGCTTTCACTTATATTATACTTACCATTGTCCAGAGCAAGTCACATGGCCATGGGTGTGTGTGTGTGCTTTATGTGGGGCTGTCAAGGAACCTGTCCACCACGGTCATGTTTCCTTCTTCAGACATGATTCTGAATACATCTAAGCATCCTTCTGTCCTATCACATGGGACACAGAACCACGCCAGGAAGTTTGGTATGGTAGAGCAGGTTGAGACCCGGAGACTCGGTGGCCACGCCTGATGCTTGGGCGACTCCCAGCTCCCTGCCAGATTCCTGACTTTGAACATGTACCATGCTTCTCACATAAAAGAAATGTGTCCTATAATCACGTAGGCCCAAAACAGCATTCCCCATGCTAATGAGGTACCTAAAGGACCGGCTAGGCTTAGCCAATAAGCTTCCCCTCCCAGACATTCCTCCCTGCAAAGGTATTTAATCTCAAGCCTACCCTGAGAAGTGGGTATGGTATGTTATGCATCCATTTTCCGCCATGGACAACCAATAAACTGTTTGGAACCATGGACTGTCTCTTTCAAGATCCACTGTGAGGAGCCATGGAGAAGGCCTTTAACTACAGAGCTGCAGCTTAATTCTCCCATAGAAGGCCTCTCTGTGCTCCCAACCACAACTTGCCTCCACCAAGCTAAGGACAATCACCATTGGGACAAGCAGAGGAATTCCTCTTTTCATCCTGGCCCGGGCTAGATGCTGGTCCCACCCCCACCTCCCTAACCTTTCCACCCTCCACCCTCCCTCCTCCCCCTGCACTCCATTCTCTGCTATTCAGAGGCTCCCAGCAGCACCTGGATGTCCAAGAATATGAACATCCTATGGCTCCTGCCTTGCCTCATCACAGGCTAAGGGACTGCAAACCAGCTCCGGCTTTCCCACTCCCCCAGAACAGTGTCTTTGTGCTTCCAAACAGCCCAGCACCTGCCATGGGGGCAGTATGGGATAAGCACAGTCAAATTCCCCATGTTCTGCCTCCCCAAGAGGCAGTGCCCATCTTCAGGGCAGACATGGACCGACTCTACCAGGTGGAGGGCATTTTGGTCTAAGGTAGTTTGAAGTGGGCTCTGACCCTACTGTGGTCCAGACCTGGGCTCATTCACAAAGGATGGGTCTGAAGGTGGCAACAAGAGCCTTGATTCCCCTCTGATATATTTGCCTCTTTCCTCTCAGGCCAGGTCTTTGGAGTAACAGTTTCCTTCTATGATAGAAGTGGCAGGGCACTGTTTTCTCCTAAGCATCAGAGACGTCCCCCCACCCCCTCTGCAACTCTGTAGGCTCTTTCCCCTACTCTGCAGGCCCTTGTTGCTCCCTCAAGAAGGCAGGTGAGAAGAATCTTCCATGTCCCCACCCTTGCTTTCATCATTTTGATTTTTCTTACCACTTCTCTTTCAGGGAGTTGGGTTAAATGACCTTTAAGATATCTCCGTAACATCTCTTCTTCTTCTTCCTTCTTCCTAATGTGCTGAAGATAGAATCTGGGACTTCATGCAGATAAGCGCCGAGTACACCCAAGCCTGTAGTCTACTCACCTTTTCTCATCTGATTGCAGCCAGATGATATTGTAATGCTACGACACCACTTATTTCATGTGCCTACTGTGTGCCAGACATCTCATATGCCTACTCTGTGCCAGGCATGCATTAGCCCCTTTGTCTCCCTTCACTCTAGGTATGAGGGGTACTGCTGAACCCCACACTACAGTCCCGTAATGCTTTATTCCTGGAGCTTGCTTGCACAAGGCCCTGTGTCCAGTATTCTGCCCTTGGCGGGGGGTTAAGGGTGGGTGGGTGGGGAAAGCCACTGTGTGACGTTTCATCTCTCTTTTCTTCCTGCCATAACAGTCATGCTGAACCTAAGGTAGACATGTGGAAATGGAGCCTCAGTTAGCCTATGACCTTGAGGGACAGCTCCATAAAGAGCCCCATCCTGGATGTACCATGTGGTGAGAAGTAGACTTCTGAAATGTAGCTGAGACATGGGAGTGTTCCTTACCACAACATAACAGCCTGGCTTGACTGACACCTACATTCGAACTCAGCAGAAGTTGCCACAGGACTGCTGGAATCAGGTCTCTGGCCCTTGTAATCAGCCCTTCTGGTAAGCTAAGCTATCTTTTAGACCGCTTCCAAATCTAAATCCACTGGAGGCCAGTCGGGGTCTTGGCTAACTGGTTTTGGTAGGCTTGGAAAAACAAAGGCGTTCAGAATCTGAAGATTCTTCTTCAACTCATTCCTTATGCCTACAAGGAAGAAGGTTCCTTCTCAAACTGGGCTGCTCTGGACTTCCTGGGGGTTTCCTTTTTTAACCTGTTTTCTAACGTCAACCTCACATGGAACACTCAGCGGAATGGGTTTTCCCACTGCAGCAAAGTTCAGCTGACACATTCAGCATCTCTTGCATCCATACCTCAGTGAAGCCTCTCTCTAGAGTGACTACAGATGATGGCTCCCTAAAATATCTTCAAACTTTGGCAGTTCTCCAAGAGAAGAACCATTTGTTAGGAAAGTGCACCGGATTCTAATTTCCTTTGACCTTTTCAGGGAGGTGATCTGGAATTTGGTGTTTCTTGTCTGCTTTTCCATAGTGTGGAGACAGAAAGATCCTTGGGGCTTGCTGGCCAGACAGCTTTGGCTAATTCATGTGCCCCAGGTCCCAGTGAGAGATCGTGCCTCAAAAGCCAGGGTTGATACCTGCTGAAGAATGACACCTGAAGCTGCTGACCCCTGGTCTCCACATGCATGTACATATGTATGCATATATATGGACCCGCACACACATGTGCACCAACACACATGAACATGCTCACTTCCCTTATTCATAAAGAAGATCACTTCATACTGATCAAGGAAACAAGCCATCAAGAGGGCAGTATAAACTTAAAACATATATATATATATATATATATATATATATATATATATATATATATGAAGCACATAGTATAAGAGACAGAGTCAAAGTCATGATAATAATGGGTGAGTTTAATACCCGCCTTCACCAACAGGCAAATCATATTGGCAAAACAAATAACAAATAGAAGAAAAAAATATTGGAGTTAGAAGATTCGTTCTCTGCAAGATGGTGTTGTCACACACCTTTAATCCCAGCACTTCAGGAGGCAAAGGCCAGTGCATCTCTGAATTGAGGAACTCTAAAATGAGTTTCAGGATAGCCAAGGGTACACGGAAAAACTCTGTCTCAAAAACCAAAAACAAACACATAAAAAAGACCTACAGTCTTGAAGCCATGCCTTCCCCACAATGATGATCTGTGTCCTCAAAAAACAGTGTGGGCAAAACAACCCACTTCCTCTCTCTAGGTTGTATTTGTTGGGACACTTATCACAACAATGAGAAGAGTAACAGATGCACATGTTCCGCTAAGGTGCAAAATCTAAAAGGATCAAGTTATAGATGTGTTTGACCTACCAAGGCTGAGGAGGTAGTAAAATCCCCCAACTAAAAGAGGTTCAGGGGCCTAATGGATTTACTGTCCAATTCTACCAAAACTCTAGAGAACTTAAACCAATAAATCTTAAATTATTCCTCAAAATAGGAAATGAAGAAATGCTTTTAAACTCTTTTTATAAAACCAATATTACCCTGATACCAAACAGATAAAAACACAACAAAAAGAAAATTATAGGCCAGTATTTCTGATAAAAACAGATACAAAGATTCTCAACCAAGCACTACAAATTTTGTCCAAGAATATATATAAAAAAAGAAAGAAAGAAAAGAAGGTCACCATTCACTATGTTCTAATTGGCTTCATTCCAGAACGATTTTAGAGATGTTGGGATAATTCAACATACACCAATCAGGAACCAGATTCAAGGACAACAGCCATGTGATTATCTCAATAAATGTAGAAAAAGCCACGGACAAAAATCTAAGGTCCCTCATGGTAAGAGCCCCCCAAACATTAGGAACTGAAGGAACATATCTCAATGTAATATGAGGTTATATATAACAAATCTAGAGTCAATATCACACTAGATAGAACAAAACAGGGTAAAGGGATCACAGGGTTGCACGTCTATAGTCGCAGCACTCGAAAAATGGAAGTAGATAGATCAGGAGCTGTCCAGGGTGAGGACACCTTTCCTGCCTCAGCCTACAGCCTTGGCAAAACAGGAGGCTAAGTAGGAGGAGCAGCACCTCCTCTGCAACCTCCCTCAGCGGCTCCACAGAGATGGTGGCAAGAGCCAGCTGCTGCCGGGAAGGACCTTCCACCCTAACCCCTGGGTTCGATGGAGGGGGCGTGGATAGAAACAAACAAATCACGAATCCCGGAGTTCCCCAAGCCCAGACTTGAAATCTCACCAATTCTTAGTCTGGAAGTCTCTACCCTGAAAAGACCCGCCCCCGAAATCCTATATAAGCCTTGCTCTTTGTACAATTCCCTGCTTTCCACCCCCGGGAGCAGAGAACAGCCATCCCTGGATTCATCCCTCCATACCCTGGACACCCCCTCCAATACATCTCTTGCATGAGATTTGCTGCCTGATGTGACTCTAGTCCAAAAAAGCCAAGGAGAAAAGAAGCAATGAAGAGAAGAAGCAAGGAAAGAGCGGGTCTAAGGCTCCTGAGCTCCTCAGCCCAGCTGGGGAGACCCTTCCCTGGGAGTTGCAATGCTCTGCGGAGGAGGCTTCCTCTCAGAGCTGTGTGGTTCCTGAGCTCCTGTGTCTCAGGATGGCCTTCCCTTGGGATACTGTCCCACCTCAAAGCTGTAAGGTCCCTGAACCCCCATGTACCAGGATGCCCTTCTACTGGGGTACTTTCTCCCCTCAAAGCTGGATGGCTCCTGGCTTCCAAATCCCAAGATACCCTTCCGTTTGCATTGCTATACCTGAACTGTACTAAATAAACTTGTTTGTTTTAATGGATGTTAAGTCATGAGTTGACCAAGAATAATGTTAGAAAACCCATCTTGGGGATGAGAGATGAAGGACAATTCCTCGATTGCGGAATTGTATGCGGGACTGGAAAAAAACATGCAGGGCTGGGTGAGGAAGGAAGGCTGTGAGCAGGAGGTGTCAGGAGAAGCCACAGCTTCAGAGTAGTCAGCAGTAGAAGGGCAACCATGAAGAGGGGCTGTGTGTGCTAGAAACGAATTGATGTATAGGAGCGGCTTGGCTGCAGGAAGATCTTGAAGGGACCTGAAATGGGTGAGCAGGTGTTGGGATGGAGAAGATGAGGTAGGGCAGACATATTCTGCAGAAAATGGAAGCCATCACCCACCCACCTTCACCTTCCCCATCCCTGGTAAGACCTGACTCGGTCCTGGGGAGGAATGCAAGGAACGGGGCCACCAAGGGTGGTGCAGAAACTGAAGCAGAGAAGGAGGCTGGGCTGGGATCCAGATGCCAGGGCATCACTTGATCTGTCAAGATGAGACAGGGGCAACCCAGCCCCTCCCCTATACAATTGCCTCTGGGTGACTCTCGAGGTTTCCAGTTCCCAGGCTTGGCCCTCAGCTCCTGTCTCCCCAAACAGGATTTTCCTGGGTCTTTTCATTGGTCATGGCCTTGGTGCTGTTCCTGCCCCCCCCCCAATATCCCCTCCCTCTTGCTCCAACACAATTTCCTTTCTCTTACTCTTGGGATATATTGATGTGAATGCTTAGTAAGTAGTAATGTGCTGCTCTAACAGATGTAGCTGTAGCTGTAGGTGTTGGTTGAGTTGCTTGAAGGAAGAAAGGGCAAGAGGTCAAAGCCATCCTTGTCCACATGTCGAATTTAAGGCTAGTCCGACATAATGAGACCCTATCTTTAAAAAACAAGGGACCAGAGAGCTGGCTCAGTGGTTAAGTCTTGCACGCGTCCGACTTGACCAGCAAGAACGACGCTGCAACAGGATCCTTCTGCACGCGTTTATTGGGAGAGCTTGATTGCAGAGGCAAAAAGACCCTCAGCCCAGCCCTGGTGCTGCTTTATATAGGCCTAGGAGAGGCGTGTCTCACACCCGGATTGTGTTGTGTTTGGTTGATGCTTACAACCTCATTTGCGTTCCTACATCTGATTGGTTACTTTCTCTCTTATCTGATTGGTTACTTTCTCTCTTATCTGATTGGTTACTTTCTCTCTCTTCTGATTGGTCAATTTCTCTCTCTTCTGATTGGTCAATTTTGGTCAATTCTCAAAACCTCATCTTGGCAAAAAACTTTCCTGCCTATGTATGCGTGGTGGCCAGCAGAAGCCTGTGCCACTTTGCAACGGCACATGTGGCTTCCCACAGTTAAGAGCATTCACTGCTTTGCAGAGGACTCAGGTTAAGTTCCCAGAACCCACGACTGTTTGTGACTTCAGTTCCAGAGGAGCCAACCCCTTTTCCGACCTTACATACAAACACACAAACAGCAAACATTCACACACAGAAAAATAAAATACATCTTTTTAAAAACAACAACACAACTTATTGCTTATATACTTTGTGTCCTTTTTTTTTTTTCTGAGACATGACAGCCTTGTGTTCTCAGACTCTTTACACTGTATTCTTCCTGCCTACTCTCCACAGTGCTTGGAATGAAGGAGGAAGCCGCCACATCCAGCAAATTCCTCCTTACTTCAGGCTTACCTTTTCATCTCTGTCTCTAGTTTTGTTTCTAGGAGCTGTAAACTCCAGAACTGGGAATCAAGGATTTAATTTAAAATTCTTGTCGTGTGTGTGTGTGTTGCTGGAGAATAGGACCCAGTGTCTCTCACACGCTTGGCTCCATAACCTGGGTCGAATTAGGGGCACGACTTGCCTCACTTCTATAGTGTTGAGCTGGACATGGGTGATCTGTGGCAAAAAGAAAAGAACAAAATAGGAGCCTCACAACCTAAGACAGGCCCCTTCCCATTCCAGTGCTGGTCCTGCCCATGCAGCATCCCCACCCTCACTGCAATCCTTGGAGGATATGGGAGACTGAGCCACAAACAGAAGACTCCAACCTCATCTGGCTTTCCTCAGCAAGCTCCAACTCCGCGCCAAGCCCTGACAGTTCTACCCTCCCATAACCTCCCTCTCTCAGGTTGGAGTCCCAGGACTAAGGAGCACTGTCCCTCCCCTCTCCATCTCCAGTTCCTGGCTCCTGGCTCCGCTACTTTAGGACTATGTGAGTCACCTCTGTTACCTGGTACCGATCTGGCTGGTCAGTATTTTCTTTACCTGCAACCTGGACACATTCACTGGGGACATGGACATGCTGACTGGTCTTGTAGCAGACTCTGATGATGGACCACAGTTTTAAGGCCTGGCACGTGAATAGCATTTCCTCGAGGTGCCGCGCCTGCTCAGTAGTTTCCTAAATCAATGTATTCTGGTCCTGGCAAAGTACAGGTTGGCCAACAGTTTTGAGAAGATGAAATCTTTGGTCAGTGGGAGGGCAAAGCAGAAGAGGCTGAGACCTGATGCCTGTGTCACCTAGTTGCAGACCAGAGCCTGCTGAGACTGAGTGCACAACTGAGAACCGAGGTTTAGCAATTAACACCTCAGATCTCGCCAAGCCTCCTTTTCTCAGGTGAGGTCACAGATCTGAAGAGGGAAATCACCGGCATGATGGAAGTGCTAAGAATGTGATACTTCCTTCCTGTTGTTCTTACAGAAATAGGCCCCTTCCTAGACCTTCCTAGAGCAAGTATCAGACCTTCTGTAGTTCTGTTTTCTACTTTCTTTTCCCCATCTGTGACTCCAAGTTAATAACTCCAGGCTCATCTTTCTGAGAAGGAACCTCGAAGAAGAGCAGGAGAAGTAGGTGCTGATGGCTAGAAATGGTTACTAGAGACGGGGCAGGATTGTCTGGGCTCCTAGAGACTCTCCCAGAAAGGGTCCATGGCATCCCAAATTGACTGCACTTTCCCAAGCATAATCCTTGGATGAGTGAACCTTGAAAAGGCTGAGTCGTTTGGAGGGCAGTTAGGAGGAGATGGAGTCCTGTGTGGGCTAGAAGTCTGGGAGGTGCCTGAAGAGTCACGGCTCAGTCCAAGTCAGAAGGCTAAAGATGCTGGGTGCTGATGTCAGTGAAGGATGGTGGCGAGGAGGTGTCGGCTGTAGCACGCACCAAGGTGGAGAAGGAAGCAGGCTAAACCAAACCTTTTCTTTGGTGCCTCCTTATATCCCAGCTTCCTGGTAGAGAGTGTGGCCAGCATTCAGCGTGGCTCTTCCCACTCTAATTAAACTAATCAAGATAGTTCCTTACAGATGCTCCCAGGAGTGCTTCTTGGTGATGCTAGATCTGATTTTAGACACCATCAAGTAGAGTCTACCTAGTGGACCATTAATTAACCATCACAACGAGTGCGGACTTCCCGTTTGCCTCATACTTCATCCTTCTGGAAGAGAAACCTGACGGGTCAGCCTCACTTCAATACCGTGCAGAGGGGCTTGTTTGGAGCCTGGCTGCAAGCCTCACCAGTCCTTACCATCCCCCACTCACCCCACCTGCCCCCCCCCCATCCTCAAACTCTCTTCCATCCCTATTCAACACCTGGAGACTTCTTGACCCTATTGTTTCTGACAGGCTTTCCAGCTCTTATCTCCATCCCCTCCTCAGGAGCCTTCCTCCTATCCTTGCTCACAGGATGCGGGGATAGGAAGAGCCATGATGAAGGTCCCACCGTTGTGGACTTTTGCATTGCTCATTCTCACATCAAGTAGATAGTGGACAGCGTGGATCCTTAAAATGTGACTTCGTTTAAATTTTACTTTATTTTAAACATTATGTCAGGTGTCCTAAGAAGAAGAGCTTTTATATCTGGGCCTTAACGTGCTTAACTAAGTCTGGAATTTAAGGTGCTTAACCAGATAGATGTGTTAATACAGCGAAGGGGGTGAGTGTACCAGGCGGAAGATCACAAATTGCTAAAGTCTAGCTTGTGTGCTTTTGTGCAGGGACAGACTGTTCAGTGTACAGGTTAATGTGCCCGCCTTCTCAGTCCGTCCAAAGTCGAGAGTCGAGCGCCACCTGGTGTCAGATATTGACAGTAACAGGAAAAAAAGTAGCTCCCATGCCTCTCCCCTAGACAACTTCAGGTCCCTGATATAACAATAGTCAAGTTTACCTAAAAACTGATTTTCCAGTTAGCAAAGGAATTTCATGCTTGTTGCAAAAAAAAAGAAATTGGAAAACAGAGAAGAATAAAGAAGAAATATGACTCAGTCCAGAATAATGGTCACAGCCCAGAATAATCACTATTGGGATTTGGAAATATTAACTTCCGGTGTCTTATCTCTTATTACGTTCCTTTCATAGAAAAGAATAACAATAACTCGTGTTCTTACATCTTCTATACACACATTTCAGGTGCTGCAAGCCAACCTGGAGTTAGAATCTTATCTTTGCCGTTACTGTCTTGAGTTCTCTGAGCAGCGATTTCTTTCACCATCTGTGAAACATGGCTCCCAGAACTGTCCCCAGGATGACAAGGCATCTGCAGCAATCAGTTCAGTCCTTGTCATAGATCTGTTACTCACCAATGACAGGTTATAATGTGAAGCTTTGACTCCTCTGATCCCTCAAAGCAATCCTGTAGAAATTGACTTGGGGGTGGGTTCAGGGGCACGAAGAGCCACAAGACCACTACAGGTTTCCAAAACTGAAAGGAAAGATTCAAGCAAGATTTTGTGTTTCCAGCGCTGCAGCTGTTCCCATTTCTCTCTAAATTCTTTCAGTCCCTCTTTACGTTGGGCAGTTTTTAAACACAGTAATTACAGTGCTTTTGCCGGTTCCCGTGATGTTACATCACTGGCATTTTTCTCTAGGGCTAAAGCTGTCACAGACAGCATTTACCAAATTAACTTAGCTGCTTCCTCAGTGTGGAATAACTGAATCATGTAAAATTTCATACATTCATTCATTCATTCATTCATTCATTCACTCATCCATCCATCCATCCATCCATCCAACCATCCATCTATCCATCCATCCATCCATACAATAGTTACTGAGTACATCCTCTCTGCCAGGTCACTGTGCCCCTCATTTCTGGCTCCAAGACTGGCAAGACAGACATGAAAACAGACAAGCAAAGCTCCCACCTTGGAGTTGTGAGGAGGTCCCTTACCCTGACCTGCTCTTTGCTCTCAGCAGTCACAGTGGATGCTGCTCCTGGAGGCACCTCCTACGGGGCTGGAATGTTCCTGGGGGCTTTCCAGAGAAGTGAGAGGTATTTCCAGTGCTGTCCAAAGCCCAACGATGGCGTTCAATTGGGCCCTTTGTGCCCTGTTCTTTTTTCCCCCATGCTTGGGTTTCATCTGGTCCAGTCAGCTTCCCTGCTCCCTTGCATGCACAGCACTGCATCTTTTCCTTATCCTTTTCCTCAGTGAGCTCCTGCAGCATCTGCAGCAGGGGCAGGGATGTCCTCAGCTGGTGGACAGAACCTCTGTGACTGTGTCTCAGTGGGCAGAGCCTGCGCTTGGTTCCCTCCTCACTGGCTCTGGCCATGGCAGAAGCCATAGCCACACCATCTAACTATGCCTGCCCCATTCTCAAGATTCAGCGTATAGTTCATGTCTAATGTAGAGCCTGGCCTTTAATTCTCAGAAAACTCATTTGGCCTCATGCTTCATCTTTATTTTTCTCTCTTCCATAATTACCTCACCGGGTGAGGTCGGCTTTAAATTGAGGGACCAGAGCCATCTCAGCCTCCCCATCAGTCTAGGCAAGGACAGATTTGAACTGATTTCTCTCTAGAAAAGACCAGAAAATGGCTTCAAGAACCTGTAGGTACTTGGGGTGTTTACCCTCTCTTCCAGAGACTGTGACCCAGAACATCTGGTTGAGCCTGTGGGTGTGACTGGTTGGGGGTGGGTGGGATTGTTAAAGTTGCCCGGTTGATTCTAAGGCCCCAATGTCAAGAACCAGAGACTTGCCCGAGGCCTTTGGAGAAGTCCTGGAGCTGTCCGTGGTGCCTGAAAGAGGCCTTCACTGCCCAGACATTTACTCTCCCTCAGGAATTAGTACAGGGTTATGCTTTCAATGTGGAAAGTTCCGGAGATGAATAGTAGGACACCCCAAATCCTGTCCCACCTGATGTCTCTGGTTCCAGTTGCCACCACTCTCATTCATTAATGCTTAAAATTATCATACCCCACCTCCCTCCTCTCTTAAAGGCAGTCCATCCCTACAGTTGTGACTTTTACATTGAGATAGCATTTCTCTTGCCTTCCCTGTCATCGCTATGTCAGGTCAGCTTCTGCCTTTTCTCCAAGCTGCTGTAGCAGCCTCCCAATGAGTACCATCTGTCTCCATTATACTCCTGTCCATTCATACTGCAGTTGGTGCTGCGCTCTTCAAGCATAGAGACATCCTCTAGTTGCACAACCTCTCTTGATAAATTTCAAACATTAGTTGTCTCTTTCTACCCTCTTTTCTGGAATCACATCCTCTCTTTGCTTCTGTGACTTTGTACACACTGTTCCCTCTGCCTAGATGTACCCTTCCTTAGTGTCTCTGCCTAGGAAACTCAGAGTCATCTTGGTAGCTGTCTTTTGGGGAACTTTACTCAGTGCCCTCTGGCAGAAGTAGCTACAGTCTGTACTGATAACCCTCTACCACATCCTGACTGCCATTTCACAGAGAAAACAAAAACAAAAACAAAACCCTTGTGAAGCCAAATAAGACAAAAACAAGAGGTACCTTAGTAGTTAGATTCAAGGGGGAAATAGATTTGTGGTGACCAGGGCTGTGGGGTAGGAATCCCAGGAGTTAGTTCATGGGTATGCTTTCAATATGAAAAGTTCTGAAGATGAATGGTAGAGATGGTTTGCACCACAGTATGAATGCACTGAATGCCACTGAAGAGTGAATTAAAAATAGATTAAATGAGGGCTGGAGAGATGAAGGCTCATCTGCCATTCATTTCCTGGAACCACACAGCAGGTCACACCAGGGAATCTGATGCCCTCTTCTGGCCTCCTTCTCCACCAGGAACATCCATAGTACACATACACACATGTAGGCAAAATTATACACACACATAATAAATTTAAAAATAATTAGTATGTTTTGTTATATGTTTTTTATTGTAATAAAAAGTGTTGCCCTCTACAAGTCTAGGAATCTGAAGGGCTTCTCCATCCCATGGGAGAGACCTGAAAACCGACAAAGGTGGCCTCCAGCCTCAGTCTGAGGCTCACAGAAAAGGAGTCGATGAATGTAGTAGGACTGGGGAAACTGAGTCTCGTGTTTGAGGAAGAACTCGCTCTTCCCAAGTCCTTCCCTTTCCAAGCTCGGGAGCGAGACAGGAGCGCAACACCTTTTACCCTCAACCCCAGTATAAATCATTCCTGGCCAGGCCCTGAGCTCTCAGAAACTCTGCATGTGTGACAAGCTGCCCTCTTCCAAGATGGCTATCGCCACCTCTGTGACAGGCCTGGTCACGTGGGCGCGCTCGCTTGTGAGGTCGCCGGGCCCCGGCAGGCGATTGTCCCTTGCGGGGCCCCGTCCCGAGGCGGCGACTATCCCTGTCAACCGGGGCCTGAGAGATCATGGCAACGGGCTCGGGCGGGGAGCGCGTGGCGGCGGCGGCGGCGGCGACGGCGGCGGCAGTTTGGTCGCGGGCCGGGACGGCGGAGCAGCGGCGGCGGCGGTGGCTGTGGCGCCGGCACCGGCCCTGAGCGTCATGCGGCGCAGCAGCCCGGAGAAGAAGCCGGAGGCTGAGTTGGAGGCGGACGCGGCGGCGGCGACAGCGGCGGCGACAGCAGCGGCGACCGAGTCGCTACCGGCGGAGACCGGGAAGCAGCAGGGCGTGGACGCTGGCGCAGCCGGGGATCCAGAGCGCCTGGAGCTGGAGGAGCAGCCCAAGGACGTGGGCCCGATCCCGACCCCGACGCGACGCCACGCGCCCGAGGAAGGAGAGGCCCGCGTCGTCCGGCGGCTGCCACCTGCGCTGCCCCTGGCCCAGCCGAGGCCGGCGGCGCGGGCCCTGAGCCAGCTCGTGAAGGCACGGGGCCGGAGCCGCAGCCGGGTCTACCGGCGGAGCGCAGGCTCCATGCGGCCGGTCACCGTGGACAGCTCCAAGGCCCGCACCTCCCTGGACGCGCTCAAGATCAGTCTTCGCCAGCTCAGGTGGAAGGAGGTGAGGCCCGCCGGCCCGGCGCGTGGGCACAGGGGGGTCGTCCCGAGGCCTGGCCCCCGGAGCCACTTCCCAGGTCAGGTCAGCCCGTCTCTGCTCTGCTCCCCTACAGCTTTTCTTATGTCTGCAACCCTGGCCTCGTCAAGCTGTAGATCCTGGTTTATCTGGCCTGTCTTCTCAGTTGGCCCTGGGGCCAGGGGCCACCTTTCACTTTCTGCATTTCAGTTATATTTAAAGTTTAGTAAACTTTCGTGCTTAGAGTGCCACTCTTGGGCCAGGTTTGTGCTCGCCAGCGCCTCACTACACTCTTCAACTTAGCTGTGCGACCTTGAGCAAGCTACTTTTCTTCTTTTGGCCCGGTTAACCTCGGTAAAGAGAAGCCGGTTCGTTCCGGTTAGGAGCATAGTGCCTAGTGCTTGCACAAGGTTTCAGCAAATGACAACCTACTTTCATCACGCTCTTTTACCACCACCACCACCACCACCATCACCACCACCACAGACACTGATTGGGGGATGTAGCAGGTGACAGTAAGTGGGGGTGAAAGCATGAGTGAGCAGATGAATCACTCACCCTTGAATTCATTTCAGACCTTTTAAGGGACGGAACAGGACAAAAGCACCAACGAATCCGAGAGGTTTCTATTTTCATTGGCTGAGTAAATAAAGCCAGCTGACTTTATTTACAGCATAGAAACCATTGATCCACTAAAGATTCCGTGTGCAGAAAGCATGAGGGCTCAGGCTCTGAACTTTGTGCTAAGGCTGTGGTACAAGTGGTTTAATGAAGTTGGAGACTGGGGAGAGATGGCCACAGGTCCACTATGGTCAGAATGTTGATGTCCCAGTGGAAGAGTTTAGTTTGGAGAGAAACCAAGAATCAGGTGGGGTGGTGGAGGTGGGGTCTGGCAATCCCAGGTGTCAGAGCCCTCTGTCTTGATTTTCACACCTTGGAAACTGGACGAGGATTGGGGAGACTCGGTTCTACAGTGTCTAAACTGTAGATGAAGTCCTATGTCCAGCCCAAAGTTAGGCGGGCCAGGAAGGTAAACTTGGACTTGTCAGAGCCACCCAAAGATAGGCGGGCCAGGAAGGTACACGTGGACTTGTCAATGCTGATGACCTACTGAAGAGAGTCCAGGGATAGAAAGTAGCTAAGAACTCAAGCTGGCTAGCAAGTGCCTGTGTTCTCAGCTCAGCCCTGAGAAGAGACAGGAAGCAGCCTTTATCTTGCTCAACCAACCCAGCACAGGTTCATCCCCTTAATTTGTAGATATCCTCCATGGTGATACCAAGTTCTGTGCTGGGCCTAGAGAATCACACTTTAAATGTACCCTTGTCTTCAAGTGTTTCAGTAGGGAATGAAACCCAGTGAGTAGTCCTGGTATCTTCAGGCCCATTGCTGCTGCTGCTGCTGCTTTAAATGCTCCTTTCCCAGCTAGCTATGTGCATGGCTTTCTCTGTCACCTCTTGGGACTGCTGATCAAGGTCCTGAGAGAGGTCTCCCAGGCAATGTTCGCAGCCATCTCTAGCCCTGGCTGTTTGCTTCATAGCATGAACCTCTACCTGACATTGTGTTGTATTTGTTTATCGACTGTTTTTCTCACCAGAATGTAAGCTCTTCAAGGGCAGGCATTTTATTTTGTTACTGCTGTACTCAAAGTTGTCTGGCACCTGGAAGTTGCTCAATAAATATTTGTTGACTGCATGACCATATTATGTGGTGAGTGTCTCTCTGTGCTGTGGGAGGCAGAGGCGGTCAGCTCTAGTACAGCCTCCTCAGGGAAGTGAAGCCCAAATGAGTCTTGAGTGTTGAGCAAAGTTATTTAGTGGTGTGGACTCTGGGTCCCTGGTAGAGGGAGTGGTGTGGGCCAAGCAGAGTGCATGCAGTGCTTTGCAGTAGTGCTGGCTGGCTGGATCATAGAGAGGGATGTAGCATGGTGAGAGATAAGGCGGTATAAGTGAGCCGGGGTCAGATTGTGTCACAGGACTTGAGCCCATTCTTGAAAGGAAACCTGTAGGCCGTTGCAGAAGCCCAAGGGTCTTCAACCTATCAGCTCTACTATTGTGGATAAGTGAGTGGACTTCTTCAGACCTGTTTGCTCAGCTGAATAATGAGGGTAGGTTTAGCAAATTCAGGCTCCCAGCCTACTGAGGTACCCACAAAATAACAATGTTAAACTCTTGCACCAGTGAGCCCAGAAGGATAGGTAGTTCCTAGGACCCTACCTTGACTGCCCCTCCCATTCCAGGCCTTCTTTCTATCACTTGTAAAACGTGTTGGCATATAGGTAAAGATGCTCATTCTAGTATATTTGAAAATAATTGACTCCCAACAAAAAGCCTTCACTGTGATGTAATGTCACCCTTCCTAAAGACAGGGTAGTATGACTGGTGTTGCTGGTGTCCCTGTCAAGAGATACCCAGCAAATGAACAGTAGGACATTTGTAGCAAAACACAGATGTCATCAGATGCACTAGGATTTGTTTGAAAGCACCATCCTCCAGAAACCTTCTGATCCTTCTGACTTTATCCTTGGTTGTTGTAGTCTTAGCATCTAAGACAAAACAAATGCATGGGAAGTAACACAGATGAACTTGGTACTAACAAAGCACAAATGCACAACCTTTGTAGGCTGTCTCCCATCCCCTACATCCCTTATGGGAGTGGTGTTGGACAAGATCCTTTCTAACTTAGGGCCAATGGAGGTGACTGCGCATCAGGCTGCCTTGAATGTTTAGCTGGGCTACTCAAGAGTGCGGGAGTTCCTGCTGGATGCCTTTGGTGGTGAGTGGGAAGCCCAGAAAAGAATAAGGTCATGACTAGGAGTGGTGGCATGTGCCTCTGATCCCAGGACTTGAGAAGCCAAGGCAGGAGAATTATAAGCTCAAGGCTGGGCTGGGCTACTTAGCAAGACCTTGTTTCAAAAAATGAAAACATAAAGGAAGGAAGGTCATGACTGACAATTGGTATGAATGCTCCCACTCTCTGCAGGTGTGTAGGAAGAACCTTCTCACCGTGGTTCACTTCCCAGGGGGCGTGGGCAAGACCTTGAATCCAGAAATGTGCCCAGCTACTGGGTGCGTGAGTTCTCTTCTCCTCTTGGCTTCTTTTTAGTTCCACATATATCTAGAACCCACAGTGATGGTGGAAATAATGAACCCTTATGCAGCTCCTTCTCTATACCAGACAAGTATTTAAACCTAACCACCCACTACAGTAAGTGCATTAGTGTAGCCATTTTGTAGATGGGGAAACTGAAATACACAGAGGCTAACTTACGCAGGGTCATATAGTGACTTAGAGACAGAGGGAGAATTTGCAATAAACACTCTGCCTGAGTCCAGGCTTCAGGTCTCTGCTCACCTGCAAACCGCAGCAGTGGGTGTGAAGAAAATAGGCTCCTCATTGTGCAAGCGCTCCCACTGAAGAGGCACAGAGCTGCAAACAGATGGCCATGGTCCTGTCTGGGATCTGGGTGGGCAAAGGAAATCCCACACCATGGGACAAGGCAGGGAGTGGGGACCAGGTCCCAGATATAAAAGTGACATGCTGGTGGCTTAGGGAGTATGTGGGGAGCAGAGAGATGCAGAAAGGACCAGCTCAGAGAGCCATCTGTAGACCATGCCAAGAGGCCTGCATCCCTATCTGCACTGCCCTGCAGCTGGTGGCTGCCATAGACCCAGCTTCCCATGCCCACTGTCCCTCATGCTAAGTCTGATGGTTAAGTTTTCAGTCACTCAGTTCTGGGGAGGTCTAATTCACCTGAGTCCATGGAAGGGTTTTAATTTGTTTCTGCAAGAGCAAATTCACAGATGGTAGCCCTGTAAACTTGTAGATGTGAATATAGTTATTTCAGGTTAGCAAAGGAAAGCCACATGTCCAAAAATCACTACTGACAAAGTCAATGGCTCCCGCTCACATTTGGAGACACTATAGAAAATCCTCTCCCCATCTCCTATGTGTCTTTGTTTGCTTGCGTTTTTACTTGTCACCTTCATTAAAGGACACCTTGGAGAAAAGAACAGATATTGAGTATGTGAGCTGCCCTCCTTGGAGACAGTGATTGTGAATGTGTGCCACAATTCCACAAACATGACATGACATGAATGGGGGCTCAGGAAGATTTGATAGGAGGACATTTGTTGGCAGTGGTTTGCATAGTCCCTGTCCTGGGAGCTCTTACAGTGTGAGCTCTGTTTCAGACATTCCAGTATGTCTTTGAAAGGTCCCTGCCTATCTTCAGTATATGCACACGACTATCTTAACACTTGTAACATGTGAAGTACTTTTTATTAGGTGTATCTACTAGGTATGGTACCAAGTACTTAGTACTCATTAAGAGTGGATTGAGGCCAAAACATAGTGGCGCACGACTTTAATCCCAGTCCCTGGGAGGCAGAGGTAGGCAGATCTCTGAGTTCAAAACCAGCCTGGTCTACAGAGTGAGTTCCAGAACAGCACCAAAAGTAAACAAGCCAAGTGGAGTAAGGAGCTGGAGAGATGGCGTAGTAGTTTAGAGCACTGGTTGTTCTTCCAGAGGGTTGTTCTTCCAGAGGACCTAGGTTCAAGTCCTAGCATAGATATGGAAGCTCATTACTGTAACTCCAGTCCTAGTAGATCTGATGCCCTCTTCTTGCCCCTATCAGCATTGTTTGACCATTGTGCACAGACATACATGCAGACAAAACACTCATGCACATAAAAATAAGAAGGAAATAAAGAGAGAGAGAGAGAGAGAGAGAGAGAGAGAGAGAGAGAGAGAGAGAGAGAGAGAGAGAGAAAAGAAAAGAAAAGAAAAGAAAAGAAAAGAAAAGAAAAGAAAAGAAAAGAAAAGAAAAGAAAGTGGATTGAAGGGCTGGCATAATGGCTCAGTGGGTAGAAGAGCTTGCCTCCAGGCCTGATGACCTGGAGTTAGATTCCTGGGACCCACATGGTGGAAGATGAGAACTGACTACTGATTCCTGTAAGTTGTCTTCTGCCTTCTACACAAACACCCTGACATACCTCTACATGGACATATAGACACACAGAGACACACAGACACAGACACACACAGACACACACAGACACACACAGACACACACAGACACACACAGACACACACACACACACACACACACACACACACTGAATGAATGGGGGCTGGAGAGATGGCTCAGCAGTTAAGAGAACTGATTGATTTTCCAGAGGACCTGGGTTTGATTCCCAGGATCCACATGGTGGCTCACAACTGCAACTCCAGTTCCAGGGGGTCTGGCTTCCATGGGCACCAGGCACTCTTCTGGTGCACAGACATACATGTGGGCAAAGTGCCCATACACACAGAGTAATAAGAAATTTTAAGATGGATATAATTGTAGTAAAACATTTTTAAAAACAAGTGGTCGGAACACTTCCTGTAGATCTTTCATCTCTTCCCCACACTAACTCAGGCAGATTACCTCTCATCATCTCCAGTTTAGATGACTGAGTTTAGAGATGAGACAATCAAGGTTTGAGAGAGATTGGTACAGGGCTAGCCCAACTCTACATTTGCTATTCCTTTGCTAAAAGCAAGGAGTTAGTTAGGTCATCGCCCTGCCCCCACTATCGTTACTCCCAGGTAAAGGCTGGAGGAATGAAGCAGGCCCAGCATCTAAGCAAGAGAATCAGGTTTATCAGCAGTCAGTAGTGTTCCAACACCCCTTTTGTGGGTGTTTCCTAATTCTCCACTTTCTATCCCTCCCTTTCCCCATCCAACCTGTAACTCTCAAATGACAGCAGACACTCAGAGCCAAGAGAGCCATATTACAAGCAGCACTCGAAGTAAAACACGCTGAAACACACCCCGCCTGGCAGATGATCACTCCACACCCACTCCTCCCAAGTCCTGTCTCGCCAAGGCACAGAGGTGACCCCCGGGCTATCAGATGGCTCCTCTGTGAAATGTTATAATGCCAGCGATTTGCATCTCTTTCTGAGTCCTTCTGGAAAAAGGCAGAGTACAAAATGAAAACCAGGGTGCCTTTGCCCTCCCTTTCCAGTTTCAACGATAGTGCAATTTATGTCACATTTTTGAAAAGAGCATTATACTTGAGAGCAGTTTATGCCCCACTCCATCAAATGTTCTCCTTCAGCAGACATGTTATTTTAACGTCTAATCCACCAGAATTTCCCCTTTGCTAGTTAAACTTGTCATCACAGAGAAATCACAATTCACTGCTGCTGGTATTTGAACAATACATGTAATAGCTTCGGCATCCAGACTAACTTCTTAAAGAGCCCCTTCAAGACAGTAAATTCCAGGGTTCATGCTCAGGGTCTGTAACTATTGCACATTAATTTTTTTTTAGCAGGTGTGGTATTTTCTGAGGCTGTTTTTAAAGGCACAGAACACATACTGTGTGCATCCTCCCTTCATTTTGCCTGCAGTTTTGGATCCTGGTTTTCTGTCAGCTCGTGTTGAATGGAAAAATCCACCCGTATACTTTATTCCTCTTTGAAATCTGTTTCTGAAGAAGAGCATATTGTAAAACCAATTGGCCTCTTTCAACTGTCTGCTCCAAGGGGAAGGACCAGGTGGCTGAGGGTTAGAGTGTGGACTCTGTACAGGCTCCCTGAGTGTCAGCTCCTTCAGCTGTGATGACACTTGCCCTATCAAGTATGTCTGTGAGAGGCATGGAGGAAGGCACAGGCATCGCCCTGGCCCAATGCTGGGCATACTGCTGCTTTGTTTTGTTTTTATTCTCTCTCTCTCTCTCTCTCTGGCTTTTTTTTTTCTTTCGGTTTTTGGTTTTTTGAGACAGGGTTTCTCTGTGTAGATCTTGGCTGTCCTGGAACTCACTCTGTAGACCAGGCTGGCCTTGAACTCAGAAATCCGCCTGCCTCTGCCTCCCAAGTGCTGGGAATAAAGGTGTGCGCCACCATGACCAGCGATGCTGCTGGTTTTCAATTGGAATTCCTTTCCTTCTATGGGGCAGTGAACACATTGGTCTGTATGTGTGCTTGGTCTTTGATCTGTTTCATTAACTAGAAGGAAAAAGAAATGTCAGGCTGCTGATTAAACTTATCCCAAGCACATATGACCATTCTTCGTCTCACAGATATTTGTGACTCACATGTACCCACTCTACTTGGGCTCTAGTGGTGTGACAGATGGCAGATCTGGGGTGCTGGTGGCTTTGGGTAAAGGTCAAGGGGATGATTCAATGTGAGATTAATTTTTTGTTTGTTTATTATTTATTCACGTAATATCCCTATCATTCCCAAGTCCCTCCTCACACAGTCCCATCCTTTCTTCTCTGAGAGGGTGGAGGTTCCCCTGAGTATCCCCCCACCGTGGCACATCAAATCTCTGCAGAGCTAGGGGCATCCTCTCCCACTGAGGCCAGACAAGGCAGCCGAGTTAGGGGAAAATATTCCAATGTTGGTTTTTTTGGGGTTTTTTTTTGTTGTTGTTGTTGGTTTTTTTTTTTTTTTTTTTTGGTTTTCGAGACAAGGTTTCTCTGTGTAGCCCTGGCTGTCCTGGAACTCACTCTGTAGACCAGGCTGGCCTCGAACTCAGAAATCCACCTGCCTTTGCCTCCCAAGTGCTGGGATTAAAGGCGTGCGCCACCACCGCCCAGCCCAATGTTTTAAAGTAGTGTAGATTTTAATTTTTTTTTTAAAATTAACTGCATTTTTTAGGGGGTGTGACAAGGTGTTCTCAGACTGGCCTCCAATTTGGGATTCTACCTTCCTAGGCCTTCTCAGGACTGGGATTGGAAGCATGAGTCACCATTCCCAGCATCAATTGTACTTTGGAAGTCCCATGAACTCTGCATGAATCAGCTTTTAAAGACTCTACTGTGGACTGAGTGTGGGTCTCGGACTTTGTAAATCATGTCAATCACCATAGGAAACTAATTGTAACATCTGTCCAGCATCTGTCCATTGTCTTTGAGTTCACAAACAAGTAGGTGGCTTCACTGGGGAGAGTGGAGGGGCGTTACACAAACTGGAAGAACCGTGCACTTCCTATGTGTGTGTGTGTATGTGTGTGTGTGTGCGTGTTGTTTTTATCTCTATTTATTTTTATTTTTTGCTCCCTCCTTTAAGACCTCAAAAGGAGTCTCGAAAAAACACAGACATGGATTTGACAGTGGCCTCTGTCATGTGGCTTTGCAACCCAGACAAGCTGCTTCTCCTCTCTGAAGAGGTTCCTCATGACTAAAACTGAGCACAGGTGTGAAAACTGTCATACAGTCGTGAGCACTTGGGTGGGTTTAGCTTCTCCAATGAATTTCTGACCTCTGAATTACATTTTATAACAAATGTCGATGACGTGAACAGGTGCATAGGCTTGCTATTCCTTTAATGTATTTTGGCCTCCCCCACTCCTGTGACTGCTCCCAGAGACCCCACCCAAAGGCCATTTTTAGGGCTGGAGAGAATATGGGCTGTGTTTCTGTCCCATGGGGCTGAAGGAGCATCTCTGTGCCTTGTGTCCTCAGCTGCTTGGGCACATGTGCTTCCCTGGACTTGGAAGCTGCCACCTGGTAACGTTTAGGAGTGAATCCCAGCAGGCAGTTCTGCCCTTCTCCCAGCTCCTGCCATCTGAATACATCCCATCATCCTTGAGGAAGCTGGGGAATATGGTTGTTTGTCCCCCGTGCTGCACTGTCTGTCCTGGAGAGAGGCAGTTCATCATTTTCGATAGGAAAGTAATGAAGACAGTAACTATTATAAATATTCCATGAACGCTTGAGAAAAATGTGTGCTCTTTAGTTATTGAATGTAATATTTTATACATGACATTTGATTCATTGGGAATTGCATTATATAAAGTTTATGGCTTTAGTTTTGAATTTGACTTATTCATTTATTGGAGTTATGCTAATATCATTCCCCTATAATTGTGGATTTCCTATCTTTTTGTGATTTTTTTTTCTTTCCCCATTTTCTTGCTGCACTAACCTGGGAGTTACACATTCTATTTTTATTCCTAAAACCTTATGCTAGAAAATTTGGCATGCCTGTAATTTTACATAGGTTAAAGTTAGGATCATGATGCTCTTTTTAATGCCTAAAAAGATTTAGTTTCTTATTTTTAAATTTTATTTATTTATTGTTTTGAATTTAAATACAATTCCATCTTTTTTCCTTTCCCGCCTCTATGCCCGTTCCCCACCAACTCCTCCCATGATCCTCCTTCCAACTCTTCCTGTGTTCCTTCATTCCAACCCCTTCTATGTCCCTCTCCTCAAATAGATGGCCTCTTTTTCTTTCATTATTATTTACACACACACACATGCATGCACATAAATACACAAATATAACCTAATGAGTCATTTTTGCTGCTTGTGTAATTTCAGGGCTCAGATGGTTTCAGGGCTGGCCATGGTTGTATTGGTTAACCAGTTAGGGTTCATCCCTGGGAGAGCCTAATTCTCCCTCCTCCCTCTCTCAGCAGTCATAGCTGCCTGTAATTCTTTGTCTGGTGGGGCCTGTGAGATTTCCCTCTTCTGTGTTAGTATGTCTATTGCTGCTGTCATTGTTTAGGTCAGATTGTTGTGGTGCCATGAATACAGCTCCCCTGTCACATCTAGGAGGCAGTTTCACAGCAGACTTCCGGTCTTCTGTCTCCTACCTTTCTGCGCCCCACCCCCTTCTGCTGTATCCCTGAGCCTTAGGTGCAGAAGCTGTGTTGTAGGCGCAGCACTGCGGCTGCGCTCCCCGTGGTCAGTAGATCCATGCGGTCTTCTGTAATGGTCTCCATTTTCTGTAAAGAGAAGCTGCTTTGATGAGGGGTGTCATTAATCTATGGGTGTAGGATACGTTTTAGAATACTTCAAGAATCATGTTAGTTTAATAAAGTGGTGGTAATATGCTCTCTTTTAAATCTGTCACCTCCCTAGCCCCGGGCAGTTGGCTAGGTTACTGTTATTATTTTTAATTACGTGTATGTATTTGTGTGTGGGTTTGTGCATGTAAGTGCAGTGCCCACTGAGCTAGAAGAGGGTGATGGGTCTCCTGGAATCAGAGTTAGAGGCATTCGTTAGATGTCTAATGTGGGTACTGGAAGCAGAGCTCTGGTAGGTATTCTGCTAGATCAGTGTATACTTTTAATGCTGAGCCACCTCTCCAGTTCCAGTCTTTACTTGTTGTTGTTGTTGTTTTGAGTCAAAGTTTCTTTGTGTAGCCTTGACTGTCCATTTCTCCATGTAGCTCTGGCTGTTCTGGAACTCACTATGTAGACCAGGCTGGCCTTGAACTCAGAGATTCTCACCTGCTTTTGCCTTCCAGGTACTAAAAGGTGTGTGCCACCACTACCCGACTTGTTTGTTTTTATGGCTGTGGCTGTGTGCGTGCTATGATGAACATGTGGAGGTCAGAGGTCAGCAGCACGAGTCTGTCTTCTCCTACCACATGGGTCCTGGGGATTGAGCTCATGGCATCAAGGTTGGCAATAAGACCACTAACTGCTGAGCCTTCTTCTCGTCCCATTACTCTCCCGGCAACTAATGGTCTCAGGGGAAGTCTTCACTCAGGACATATTTTTACATGCTTCAGTAGCTGGTATTTTTGTTATGTTATGTTATCCTTTCTACAACTTCAAAAGTTAAATATTATTTTACTTAGCTTTGATGTCTTTTGGATTTACCCACAGTTGCCATTTTCCTTATTTATTTTGATTAATTTTATGAGGTACTATTTATAATAAATTCTATTAGGTTTTATTGTGCCAAAATTCCCTTTATCTTCCCTCATTCTTGGGGGATAGTGTTGCGGCAGGCACATACAGTTCACAGGGCTCTGTCTTGTCAGTCACATGATCCTGCCCATGCACCCTTCCTCTCGATTTTGCTGTTGGGATGAGCTGGCAGACCCTTTCCTTTTGCTGGTTGGGTGCGCTTTTCCTTTGGGTACTTCTAAAGTCTCTCTGCTTCAGATGTCTCCTGAGTCACTGACGCCCTTCCAGGAGAGGGGGTTTTCTTTTTGTTCTGCTGAGGATTTGGGGAGAATTTCATTTTCTGATGTTCGCCATCCTATCTATTCTAGAAAGTTCTTGCCCATTTTCTCTTGCAATATTCTCTCTCATCCAGTCTCCCTTTGCTATCTTTCTCTTTTGGGGTTTTGATAGAGGTCTCAAGTCTTGTTTGATGGTATTCTTGTGCTTAGGACTTAAATCTATGGCTGTCCTTTGAGGTGTGGGTCAAACGTGAGAATTTTCATTTTCTGTGACTCCTGCAGAGGCTTCTATGAACCACAACATTTAATATTGTGTGTGTGTGTGTGTGTGTGTGTGCGCGCACACACACATGCATGCGTGCGCATATGACTGTGTTTGTCTTTGTTGTACTTTTTAAACTCTAGACACAGTATGAGTTTATGTATTTTGTCTCCAGCCTCTTCTGCAGGAAATGTTATTGTAGGCATCCTGGGAAAACTTTTACCTCTTATTTCTCCTTGCGTTCACCAAAGCCGTGACATGTATTTTAGGGGCCTGGCTTGTATGTGAGTCTCTGTTCTGGTTCTCACCCTGCCAGCAGGCATTTAGAAGCCAGAGCACATGAGGCCAGGCCATTGCTTACGTGTCCAGAAACAAGACAGTCACTCAGTTGACTCTGCGGACTGTGGAGAATGGATTACAGGGAAGACTTGAGGCGGAGAAGTAGGCTAGGATGCTATGGCAGACTGAGTCAGGGTTAAGACACCTGGAATGGGACGGTGACAGGTGAGAAGGGTATCGATGAGGACTGTTAGCCACTCCGTGGAAGGGAGCCCATCCTTTGCATCTGCAGCTGTCCGGCAGAGGCATTTGGAGGTCATAGTGGACTTGAACTGGGTGCTGCCCAGCAGAGGCATTGGAGGTCATAGTGGACTTGAACTGGGCATCACTCTGCATCTGGTGCTGCTTCATGGGTTCCCTTGAGAGTGACCGTTTTCTCTAAGGCAGATGATGTAGAGAGATCCAGGCAGTGTGCTCATGCCTGTGTCTGGCATTACAAAGTTCAGGCCAGAAATAGAGAGCCAGCTGTTTGAGAGCCCCGCAGCCTTCCATCCAGCATGGCTGGTTTTCCATCATCACGTAGTTTTCTTTAGCTTAAGCACTTGTCCTTTTTTCAGGAGTGTCTGAGAGTGCTCACACAAAGCCTTACCATCTTCCTGGATTTTTATGATATTTCTCAGAAACAACTAAATCTTACGAGTCTCTCGGCACTCTGCAAAGCTGTTCCTCTAATGGCTGTTATCGCTCAGAAAACTCCCTTCTCCTAAGGTGTTCTGTGTCTGGGGATCAATGGGAGAGGCAAATGGTCCCTGCCATGTGACACTTCGATGAGCCTCACATGGCCACTGAGGACTGCTGCTGTGGCAGTTTATGCAACTAGTGTTCCGTTAGAACAAGCAGAGCATTTCTAGAAAGTGAGGTGAAAGAAAGAACAGCTGTGATCCCTTGGCCTGGGAGGTCTCTATTATCACTAAGTAAATATGGCTTGAATATCAGCCGTTCTCCAAGGCCTTTAAACCAGAGCCACAGTTGTCTTATACCTTCTTTTTGTGGGAATTAGAATTTCTCTTCTAGGAAAAAATATACTAGCCAAAATACTATTTATTGAACAATTTATTAGGGTAGTACATTATTAATAAACTGATGTTGGTTATTAAATAATCTGTTGAATCACAACGAAGTATTCGCTGATTTGAACTTGGAATTCATAAGTAAACAAAGGATGACCAAGTTGCAATATAAAATCTCAAATGTAACTACTGCCCTGATTCTGAAGAGGCATTTCGGATGATTTCCAGTGTAGCCCCGAGCCACCCTCACCTGTAAAAGCAGACCTGTGTTTGGAAAAACAGGCTGCTGCTAGATCAGCAGAGCAGGGTCTTCTGCTTGTCAGGCTTGTCAAATCGGCTTGTTAAATAAGATACTTGATTGCCATCTGCCAGAAATGCCTCATTATAAATATCGAATCACCCAAATGGAAAATCACCTGTTTGCTTACCAAGATGGAATGTTTCTCGATGTTTGTTTAAAACAACAAATCATCTTATTATGACAGTATATCAATACTACATAATAGCTATTGCTCATAAGCCACGCGCTGTAGAGTAAAACATAAAATATTGTGAGCTAGCCCTTTTGGCCTGAGCCCTTAGACCCAACTCTTCTGGATGTTGAGGCAGGAGGATCAATTGAGCCTGGAATTTAAGACCAGCCTAGGAAATTTAGGGAGACCCCCTTCTCCAAAATATAGCAAGAAAATTCCAAACGTTAACAGAAAGCCCGCACAGAAACAGCAGGTTGAGAAGAGCCACAGGGACAGTGAACCCATGCTTGGTGCTGAGATGTGGCAGGATCCGGGAGGGAGGATGACTCGTGTTAAAAATATGGAGGCTCCTGGGTGAGTGTGGTGCACAGTCTTTCCCACAGCTTTGGCCTCTTGCCTGATTCCTGTGTTCTGGATAATCAAGCCATGGGTCTAGTCTCCTGGGTGTTGCTATTTTCAGTGTGCTGCTCTTTCCTCTGGCCCATACCTCCTCCATCTTCAGGTGTCGGTGAAACCCTCACTTTCCAAAGGAGACTTACCTGACTGCCTTAGATGCTCTCTCTCTGGGCTCCCCTTCCACAGCATGTGTCTGCTTTATTGTTATTGCTTGTATTTTCTCTTTCCCCAGCAGACTTTATTTTTTTATTTTTTTTATTAGGTATTTTCCTCAATTACATTTCCAATGCTATCCAAAAAGTCCCCAATACACTCCCCCCACCCAGTCCCCCACCCACCCACCCCCACCCCTTGGCCCTGGCATTCCCCTGTACTGGGGCATATAAAGTTGGCAAGTCCAATGGGCCTCTCTTTCCAGTGATGGCCGACTAGGCCATCTTTTGATACAAATGCAGCTAGAGTCAAGAGCTCTGGGGTACTGGTTAGTTCAAAATAATGATCCACCTATGGGGTGCAGTTCCCTTTAGCTCCTTGGGTACTTTCTCTAGCTCCTCCATTGGGGGCCCTGTGATCCATCCAATAGCTGACTGTGAGCATCCACTTCTGTGTTTGCTAGGCCCCGGCATTGTCTCACAAGAGACAGCTATATCTGGGTCCTTTCAGCAAAATCTTGCTAGTGTATGCAATGGTGTCAGCGTTTGGAAGCTGATTATGGGATGGATCCCTGGATATGGCAGTCTTTAGATGGTCCATCCTTTCTTCACAGCTCCAAACATTATCTCTGTAACTCTTTCCATGGGTGTTTTGTTCCCAATTCCAAGAAGGGGCACAGTGTCCACACTTTGGTCTTTGTTCTTCTTGAGTTTCATGCGTTTAACAAATTGTATCTTATATCTTGGGTATCCTAAGTTTTTTGGGCTAATATCCACTTATCAGTGAATACATATTGTGTGAGTTCCTTTGTGAATATGTTACCTCACTCAGGATGATGCCCTCTAGGCCCATCCATTTGCCTAGGAATTTCATAAATTCATTCCTTTTAATAGCTGAGTAGTATTCCATTGTGTAAATGTACCACATTTTCTGTATCCATTCCTCTGTTGAGGGGCATCTGGGTTCTTTCCAGCTTCTGGCTATTATAAATAAGGCTGCTATGAACATAGTGGAGCATGTGTCCTTCTTACCGGTTGGAACATCTTCTGGATATATGCCCAGGAGAGGTATTGCTGGATCCTCTGGTAGTATTATGTCCAATTTTCTGAGGAACCGCCAAACTGATTTCCAGAGTGGTTGTACCAGCTTGCAATCCCACCAACAATAAAGGAGTGTTCCTCTTTCTCCACACCCTCGCCAGCATCTGCTGTCACCTGAATTTTTGATCTTAGCCATTCTGACTGGTGTGAGGTGGAATCTCAGGGTTGTTTTGAGTTGCATTTCCCTGATGATTAAGGATGCTGAACATTTTTTCAGGTGCTTCTCTGCCATTCGGTATTCCTCAGGTGAGAATTCTTTGTTCAGTTCTGAGCCCCATTTTTTAACGGGGTTATTTGATTTTCTGGAGTCCACCTTCCTGAGTTCCTTATATATATTGGATATTAGTCCCCTATCTGATTTAGGATAGGTAAAGATCCTTTCCCAATCTGTTGGTGGTCTTTTTGTCTTATTGACAGTGTCTTTTGCCTTGCAGAAGCTTTGCAACTTTATGAGGTCCCATTTATCCATTCTCGATCTTACAGCGCAAGCCTTTGCTGTTCTATTCAGGAATTTTTCCCCTGTACCCATATCTTCGAGGCTTTTCCCTACTTTCTCCTCTATAAGTTTCAGTGTCTCTGGTTTTATGTGGAGTTCCTTAATCCACTTAGATTTGACCTTGGTACAAGGAGATAGGAATGGATCAATTCGCATTCTTCTACATGATAACCGCCAGTTGTGCCAGCACCATTTGTTGAAAATGCTGTCTTTTTTCCACTGGATGGTTTTTGCTCCCTTGTCAAAGATCAAGTGACCATAGGTATGTGGGTTGAACTCAGGGTCTTCAATTCTGTTCCATTGGTCTACTTGTCTGTCGTTATACCAGTACCATGCAGTTTTTATCACAATTGCTCTGTAGTACAGCTTTAGGTCAGGCATGGTGATTCCACCAGAGGTTCTTTTATCCTTGAGAACAGTTTTTGCTATCCTAGGTTTTTTGTTGTTCCAGATAAATTTGCAGATTGTCCTTTCTAATTCGTTGAAGAATTGACTTGGAATTTTGATGGGGATTGCATTGAATCTGTAGATTGCTTTTGGCAAGATAGCCATTTTTACAATGTTGATCCTGCCAATCCATGAGCGTGGGAGGTTTTTCCATCTACTGAGATCTTCTTTAATTTCTTTCTTCAGGGACTTGACGTTCTTGTCATACAGATCTTTCACTTCCTTAGTTAGAGTCACGCCAAGGTATTTTATATTGTTTGTGACTATTGAGAAGGGTGTTGTTTCCCTAATTTCCTTCTCTGCCTGTTTATCCTTTGTGTACAGAAAGGCCATTGACTTGCTTGAGTTAATTTTATATCCAGCTACTTCACTGAAGCTATTTATCAGGCTTAGGAGTTCTCTGGTGGAATTTTTAGGGTCACTTATGTATACTATCATATCATCTGCAAAAAGCAATATTTTGACTTCTTCTTTTCTGATTTGTATCCCCTTGATCTCCTTTTGTTGTCTAATTGCTCTGGCTAGGACTTCAAGTACAATGTTGAATAGGTAGGGAGAGAGTGGGCAGCCTTGTCTAGTCCCTGATTTTAGTGGGATTGCTTCCAGCTTCTCACCATTTACTTTGATGTTGGCTACTGGTTTGCTGTAGATTGCTTTTATCATGGTTAGGCATGGGCCTTGAATTCCTGATCTTTCCAAGACTTTTATCATGAATGGGTGTTGGATCTTGTCAGATGCTTTTTCAGCCTCTAACGAGATGATCATGTGGTTTTTGTCTTTGAGTTTGTTTATATAATGGAATACATTGATGGATTTTCGTATATTGAACCATCCTTGCATCCCTGGGATGAAACCTACTTGGTCAGGATGGATGATTGTTTTGATGTGTTCTTGAATTCGGTTAGCGAGAACTTTATTGAGGATTTTTGCATCAATATTCATAAGGGAAATTGGTCTGAAGTTCTCTATTTTTGTTGGGTCTTTATGTGGTTTAGGTATCAGAGTAATTGTGGCTTCATAGAATGAGTTCGGTAGAGTACCTTCTGATTCTATTTTGTGGAATAGTTTGTGAAGAACTGGGATTAGATCTTCTTTGAAGGTTTGATAGAACTCTGCACTAAACCCATCTGGTCCTGGGCTTTTCTTGGTTGGGAGACTATTAATGACTGCTTCTATTTCTTTAGGGGATATGGGACTGTTTAGATCATTAACCTGATCTTGATTTAACTTTGGTACCTGGTATCTGTCTAGAAACTTGTCCATTTCATCCAGGTTCTCCAGTTTTGTTGAGTATAGCCTTTTGTAGAATGATCTGATGGTGTTTTGGATTTCTTCAGGGTCTGTTGTTATGTCTCCCTTTTCATTTCTGATTTTGTTAATTAGAGTACTTTCCCTATGCCCTCTAGTGAGTCTGGCTAAGGGTTTATCTATCTTGTTGATTTTCTCAAAGAACCAGCTCCTCGATTGGTTGATTCTTTGAATTGTTCTTCTTGTTTCCACTTGGTTGATTTCACCCCTGAGTTTGATTATTTCTTGCCGTCTACTCCTCTTGGGTGAATTTGCTTCCTTTCGTTCTAGAGCTTTTAGGTGTGTTGTCAAGCTGCTAATGTGTGCTCTCTCTAGTTTCTTTTTGGAGGCACTCAGAGCTATGAGTTTTCCTCTTAGAAATGCTTTCATTGTGTCCCATAAGTTTGGGTATGTTGTGGCTTCATTTTCATTAAACTCCAGAAAGTCCTTAATTTCTTTCTTTATTCCTTCCTTGACCAAGGTATCATTGAGAAGAGTGTTGTTTAGTTTCCACGTGTATGTTGGCTTTCTATTATTTATTTTGTTATTGAAGATCAGTCTTAGTCCATGGTAATCTGATAGGGTGCATGGGACAATTTCAATATTTTTGTAAATATTGAGGCTTGTTTTGTGACCAATTATGTGGTCAGTTTTGGAGAAGGTACCCTGAGGTGCTGAGAAGAAGGTATATCCTTTCGTTTTAGGATAAAATGTTCTGTAGATATCTGTCAGATCCATTTGTTTCATAACCTCTGTTAGTTTCACTGTGTCCCTGTTTAGTTTCTGTTTCCATGATCTGTCCATTGGTGAAAGTGGTGTGTTGAAGTCTCCCACTATTATTGTGTGAGGTGCAATGTGTGCTTTGAGCTTTACTAAAGTATCTTTAATGAATGAGGCTGCCCTTGTATTTGGAGCATAGATATTCAGAATTGATAGTTCCTCTTGGAGGATTTTACCTTTGATGAGAATGAAGTGCCCTTCCTTGTCTTTTTTGATGACTTTGGGTTGGAAGTCAATCTTATCAGATATTATAATGGCTACTCCAGCTTGTTTCTTCCTACCATTTGCTTGGAAAATTGTTTTCCAGCCTTTCATTCTGAGGTAGTGTCTATCTTTTTCTCTGAGATGAGTTTCCTGTAAGCAGCAAAATGTTGGGTCCTGTTTCTCTAGCCAGCCTGTTAGTCTATGTCTTTTTATTGGGGAGTTGAGTCCATTGATATTAAGAGATATTAGGGAGAAGTAGTTGTTGCTTCCTTTTATTTTTGTTGTTAGAGTTAGTGTTTTGTTTTTGTGGCTGTCTTCTTTTAGGTTTGTTGAGGGATTACCTTCTTGCTTTTTCTAGGACGTGGTTTCCGTCCTTGTATTGGTTTTTTTCTGTTATTATCCTTTGAAGTGCTGGATTCGTGGAAAGATAATGTGTGAATTTGGTTTTATCGTGGAATACTTTGGTTTCTCCATCTATGGTAATTGAGAGTTTGGCTGGGTATAGTAGCCTGGGCTGGAAATTGTGTTCTCTTAGTTTCTGTATAACATCTGTCCAGGCCCTTCTGGCTTTCATAGTCTCTGGTGAAAAATCCGGTGTAATTCTGATAGGCTTGCCTTTATATGTTACTTGACCTTTTTCCCTTACTGCTTTTAGTATTCTATCTTTATTTAGTGCATTTGTTGTTCTGATTATTATGTGTCGGAAGGAATTTCTTTTCTGGTCCAGTCTATTTGGAGTTCTGTAAGCTTCTTGTATGTTCATGGGCATCTCTTTCTTTAGGTTTGGGAAGTTTTCTTCTATAATTTTGTTGAATATATTTGCTGGTCCTTTGAGTTGAAAATCTTCATTCTCATCTACTCCTATTATCTGTAGGTTTGGTCTTCTCATTTTGTCCTGGATTTCCTGGATATTTTGAGTTAGGATCTTTTTGGATTTTGTATTTTCTTTGATTGTCGTGCCGATGTTCTCTATGGAGTCTTCTGCACCTGAGATTCTCTCTTCCATCTCTTGTATTCTGTTGCTGATGCTCGCATCTATGGTTCCAGATTTCTTTCCTAGTGTTTCTATCTCCAGTGTTGCCTCAATTTGGGTTTTCTTCATTGTCTCTACTTCCCTTTTTAGGTCTTGGATGTTTTTATTCAATTCCATCACCTGTTTGGTCTGGTTTTCCTGCAATTCTTTAATGGATTTTTGTGCTTCCTCTTTAATGTCTTCTACCTGTTTAGCAGTGTTCTCCTGCAATTCTTTAAGGGATTTTTGTGCTTCCTCTTTAATGTCTTCTACCTGTTTAGCAGTGTTCTCCTGCAATTCTTTAAGGGATTTTTGTGCTTCCTCTTTAATGTCTTCTACCTGTTTACCAGTGTTCTTTTGTATTTCTTTAAGTGTGTTATTAAAGTCCTTCTTGATGTCCTCTACCATCATCATGAGATATGCTTTTAGATCCGGGTCTAGCTTTTCCGGTGTGTTGGGGTGCCCTGGACTGGGTGAAGTGGGAGTGCTGGGTTCTGATGATGGTGAGTGGTCTTGGTTTCTGTTAGTAAGATTCTTACGTTTACCTTTCGCCATCTGGTAATCTCTGGGGTTAGTTGTTATTGTTGTCACTGTTTAAAGATTGGAGCAGACTCTGTGTTCCACTCACCAGAAGTCTCAAAATCCTGTGGCGGGTGTCGTGGGTAGCTGGCGGGTGTCAGCCGACCCTGCGCTCTAGCTACTCCGGTGCTGGTCAGACCGGAAGAGCCCCAGCAGACTTTAAATTCACCTAGTGCGAGAACCACGTGTGTCTCAGTCTTGCTTATTATTGGATCCTCACACTCCATGCACAGTGCCTGCCATAGTCTAGAATCAGATTCTGTTAAGTACTGGCTGGAATAATTTTTCCATTCCTTCTTCAAACATTTCCTCAGGCTTGACTTAGTGCCGCAGACTCTCCTGAGCCCCGGGCAAGCAAAGCAGTGGCTCCCTAGAAGGGCTGTCCTTCAGGGAGCCAGGGTCTAGTGTGAGACCCAATAGGAAGGGCAGAGATAAAGATAAGGGTGAAGAAAGAAGAGAGGATGCTTCAGCTGGGAGGAGCCTCTGAGCTGAGCCTGCTGTGGAAGAGTGGGCTATCAGGGGCTAGGGCTGAGGTGGTGCCAGGGTGATGGGACTGACTGGGGAGGGGACTGCTGGCAGTTATCTCCATCGGGAGCACAGGATGTGAGAGTAAAGTGACATGAATTGGCCCGAGATACATGCAGTAGTCAAGCTAGAGACATCTGAACTTCAGACTGGGAGCTGGGGGAGCTGCTGGAGGGAGGAGTGTGAATGGAGGGGTGTGTGTGTGTGTGTGTGTGTGCCTGAAAAATCAGATCCATAGATTTGCAAGTGAGAAAGCCTCTCTGGCTGTGGGGTGGAGGTATGTCTAGCAGGTGGGATGGTGAACAGAATAGGTAAATCCTCCTTAGGGACTGGGAGAGTGGTCTCCTCTGGTCTAACATCTAAAGCGTGAAACGTGGCGAGGAAGCACTAAAGTGACATCTGGTGACCGAGCCAACTGTGGAGACTGGCAGAGCAAGCTGTATGAGTCCTCAGTCCAGAATAGGGACTGCGTCACTTGGCACTTTATTGAGCTTTTGTGGAAGTTAGGCATCTGCCCTTGCTCCACACTCCACAGTAGATGTCTGAGGTAAGACTGACCAGAGCCTTGTCCCTGGTCTGTTTAAATGAACAAAAGGCAGACTCTACACCCAGGTCTTTCTCAGTGCAGGGTCAGGGATCTCTGTCCTTCTTTCTGATGAGTGGGGGCCACAAAGAGGGCATCCTGCCACAGAGGGATGTTCCTGTGTTTGCATCAGGCCATGATGTCCTCTCTCCTGAGTGTCCTTTCAGAGGGAGAGGAGAAGGCCCAGGGGGCAGCTGTGTGCTGTCTGCCCCAGCGCCATGGTGAGAGATGTGTGCACAGCTTCCATCCTCAGTGCCTGGTATTTGGCTGCTATTTAATAAAGGCCTCATTGCAGGGAGGGTCATTAAGCAACCAATGATGTATTTCATCTTCATTGGGGAAGAAGCTGCCGAATTAAATCAAATTCAGACCATGTGGAAATAAAACAATAAAAATGCTGTCTATCCACATGCATGGGCCTCTTCCTGAGGGGAGAGGGTCAGGAAGCAGCCATCCAGAGTCCACACTGATCTGTGATCTTCTCCAGTCTCTTCACACAAGTGCACATGTGTGCATGTGCATGTGTGAAAGCATGTGTAGGTATGTGTGTGCTTTGTTACATATGTTTGTGAACATATGCATGCAAGTGTGTGCGCACATGTATATGGCTTCCCACCTTATCTTTTGTCACCTCCCTGGAGCTAGCTTATTAATTTGACTAGGCTGGTAACTAGTAAGCTCCCAGGGGTCTGCTTGTATCCACCCACCTCTGTTACCTTGGTTACAGACACACATAACCACACCCTGGTTTTACGTAGGTGCAGTAGATCCAAACTCAGCCCTCATGGCAAGTTGTCTCTCCACCTGTTCCCACCTCCCCCATCCCCTATTGGGAAGCCTTATGTTTTCCTGTCATCTGTAAAGGGTCACTTCAAACGTTTAGAGTTCTATAGCAATGTTAGTAATGTGGCCCTGTAGCCCCCTAACCCAGCCTCTCCATAGTTCTCCACCTTTTCAGCTGGTTTCACTGAAATCCAAGGTCTGCACTCCTCTCTGGAGCTTGTGATCAGTTCCCGCAGCTCCCAAAACAACCACTTGTTTAGGAATACAGTTCAGCACATTACAGGCCACCAGCCACCCTTGTCCCTGTGGACCTATCTACTGTCTCACTGGAAAGGGCCTCATTCTTCACATGCGTTTCCTCTTTAAAACAGAACAGAGCATCTTAATTAACTGTTGGTTTCCTATTGGCACCGACATCATCTCTTACTTACTAAGCTATAAATTTCCTTGTTTCATTATTTATTTGTTGGCTGACATCTGTTAAGGGCCCAACTGTCAGGCCACCACCTCCATTATCTTGTGATTCTGAGAATATTCTGGAAAGCAGGGCTGATTAGCCTCAGAGCGAGGACCAGAGAGGTTCATGAAGCAGCCGTGTTTCATCTGTAAGTTGGTGGGTCTGGGATTTGCACTTAGGTTGCCTTGGTTCCAGGTCCATGGTCTCTCGCTGATGGAAGCCAGTGGGTTCTTATGATCTAGATGCTTTGGTTACTCTGTCCTGAGCCCTCTGTGTGGGAATGGGCTCTGTTCCGGGAAGGCATCACTTAAAACAGAAGGAGAGAGGCTAAGGTCCACAGGAATGGGAAAGACAGGAGAGATTGTGTTGGATCTGAATGTCACCCATCCTACGCTTTGCCCAAGGACACCAGAGCGCGTGGCAATTCATGGTGTGTACTCTAGATTTGAGACAGAGGTGGTCATGTTGGACTGTAGGGCGCATCAATCCTAAGGTGAGTATAGTACTCAGAGCCCCAGTTCTACTGTCTATACACTATCACCTCCGTCACCTCACTGAACATCTTTCTCTCAAGGCCGTGGTGCCATTTATTCTAATCGAAGCATTCTGAAGGCTTCCCTCGTCTTGTCTCCTCTCTTCTGAACTCCAGTCCCCCTAAGGTCGTTAACATTTCTATCCGAGTTTGTCTGTTATTCCCCACCAGACTCCATGAACGCAAGAACCATGACTCTCACATTTGTCACACTGTGCCCAACATTGGACACGGTAGAATGTGAGTGAACTCTGTCTTCACTTGTTTTGTTTCTTAATTTGTTAAATGGATGAATGTTGTCAATCAGTGGGGGCGGGTGGGAGGTGAAAGCAGTGAGCACAGAAGCAGATGGCGCACAGTGAGCTCCTTCTGCCATTTGCCCACTTTTGCTCATGATCTTGTGCCCTCACACTGAGCAGACTAGCTTGTAAACTACGCCTCACACCTGGCTGCTGAATCTGACGGTATACAAGCTTTCCAGCGTTCTCAAAGTCTTATAATTTGCCTCTCCCCAGTGCATACACGCACACGCACATGCACACACAGACACTCAAAGACTCCTCCAGTGGTCGTTCTACTTTGTTCTGGTTGATCCGTTTTGAGGTCTCTAATGATTCTACCTCATTGATAAGTTGAAGGTTTCCTTATCGAGTCTAGTGCTGAGAATGAAAACAGTAGGACAGAAGGCTGGACTTAATGGTTTAAAAAGTTTACAGATGGTGGGACGACTTTTGAAGTAAATTCTGGACGTCTCTGCCTGGGATTCTTTAGGGAGAGAGTAAGAGTGCCGACTGCTGAAGGCATTCTCTAAGCCTCTGTGAAACACAGGCAGATGCTGTTAGGTGATCTGAATTCAAAACTGTGTCCCCCCTACCCAGCGGGACATGGCTACTCAGAGCAAGAACTATCACTCAGAATTCAGGCTTATAAGAGGGGCTTGGAAAAGCGGTCCCTGCTCTGGTATGCAGGTACCCAACAGTCCTTACTGGTTTGACACCAGGGAGACTCTGAGTCTTAAGACCAGGAGAGCCCTGGGCAAACTGAGGCAAATTAGCTGGCAGCCCTGCCTGGTGCACATGGTAGCGTGTTCAAGAAAGAGAGGTAACAGGAAAGCAACCATCAGGAGACAGTCCTGCAGGCTCTCTCTCCTTTTATCAGGTGGGTCCCGGGGCATGAAGCTTGGGTTATCAGGCTTGGTGGCTGTTGTGGTAAATCTCCAATCCCAATAAGCCCATGCAAGGAAAACATAACTCAGTTGTATATTTATAAACTGCACACCTATATTGGGCAGATATGCCTATATACCACGTTTTCCCACAGCTAAGAAATCCTTGCTACTTACAGTTTGTCCAGGCCATACGCTTCTGCACCATCTTCCTTCCAACTTCTCTCCCTCTGTCCTCCTCTGTCTGCTGTTTCCTCCAACTCCTCCTCTTCCTGTCTTGCCTGGAAAATCTGCCTCCTCATCTTCACCCAACGATTGGCTATTCGTCACCTTTATTAGCCAATCAGATAATTAAGGGAAAAATCCTCTATAGGTGGCAAGCACTTTTACCCATTGAGTCACCTCTCCAACCCATAAGGAGTATGCTTGACATTTTTTTTTTTTTTTTTTTTTTTTTTTTTTTTTGGTTTTTAGAGGCAGGGTTTCTCTGTGTAGCCTTGGCTGTCCTGGAACTCACTTTGTAGACCAGGCTGGCCTCGAACTCAGAAATCCGCCTGCCTCTGCCTCCCGAGTGCTGGGATTTTGACATTTTTTAAAATGTATTTTGCCTGCATATATGTCTGTACCACATGTGTACCTGATGCTCTTAGAGGCTAGAAGAGGGCGTTGGATGCCCTGAGACTAAGGCTACAGACAGTTATGAGATGTGGGTGCTGGGAATTGAACTAGGGTCCCCTGGAAGAGCAGCCAGTGCTATAGCTCCAGCCTCAAGAGTATGTTTCAAATTGCAATTTTTCTATACACGTATAAGTAAGAACTCGTTAGTCTATGAGACGTTTTTCCAGCAGGAACTTGCACTGCTGTGTTGTGAACAGTTCTTTTTTTTTTTTTTGTAGGAAACTGTAGTAGCAGAACTGATAATATATGCAGCGTGCAAGCAATTTGGGTTTGATAGGTTTTGTTAGCAAATATTTTATACAACAAGGGGCTTTGTTATGACAGTTTCATGCATGAATATAATGTCATCTTTACCCCTCTAACCCTCTCTTATCCCTCCCACATTCCTGACTATCCCCAACCTCTCCCCAATTAGCCCCTCCTCTACTTTCATCTCCCTCCCTCTCTCTCTTGCTTCCCTCCCCCTCCCCCTCCCTCTCCCTCTCCCCCCCCCTCTCTCTGTGTATGTGTGTGTGTGTGTGTGTGTGTGTGTGTGTGTGACCCAGTGCCTAGAGCAGCACGGGGAGAGCTATTTCCAGGCAGGTGTATGCTTTCCCAGTGGCTGCATCACGGAAGAAAATGTCTTTCCTTTCCTTTCACCAGCAGCAATTGAATGCCTTTAAATCCCTGGGAGGGGGCTCCTCCCCATGCTCCATGACTGTGGACAGGTCTGTGCAGACAGTCTCGGCTGCTGTGACATCTGGAACCTTCCATAACACTCTACTCCTCACATGGCCTCTCTCATTCTCTCTGCCCTCTCCTCTGCAATGTTCTCTCAGTTCCATGGTTGGGGCTTTGTTTTATATCCAGGCATTTAGCCTAGAAGCTAACATATCGTAGGTACTTGATAAATGTTTCTTGCATGGATAAGTTAATTAGGACTGGAGTCTTGGTCTGATTCTTAATTCTCTGAAGTTTCTACTGATCATCATTTGCAGCGTGATACAGGTTTTTCCTCAAGTGACTTTATTGGCCCAGTTTCTCGAGACTGTTTCAGGAACACACCACCTCTATGCAGTGTGCAAACACAGTGGTGTGTGGATTGCAACAGGGCCGCTTGCAGACCTGCATGCTGGGGATGCTGAAAGCACTCCTGGCCTGGCTTTGTCTTAGTAGCTCCCCACCCTCTGCTCCCCCGTGTCACTGAGGTGACTGAGGTGACACACGAAGTACAAGCACTTCATTACCTAGTCATCAGGGAAATACCAGCTGTCATTGATGACTGAACCAGGCCATTTGTCAGGTTGTCCCAAGTTTATTAAGTGAAGTGAAGGTATTGCTTAATGAGAGGGAGCCAGTGCAAGGGCAGGTGGTGCTCCTGCACACAGCTATTGGTCGAGCTGAGCTGTAAACAGTGACAAGGTAGGGACCTGACCATAGGGTCCATCATCAGGGACAAAGTATGGCTCCAGACACTGACACCAATATCAAAACTACCCTTCTCTTTCTGTCAGGCTGTTATGCCAAGAATTCCCTTAAAATTCTTAACAGAATAGTGGGCTCTGTCCCAGCTGGGACCAGCCCAGCACTTATGATGGCCCGGGTTATGGCAAAAATATTTCCTCTTTCACATTGGCTTTGTTTGCCTCCGGGAGATGGACATGTCAGTTCTTATCAACTATTAACCGGAGAGAGCAGTGACCAGACCTGCGTGTGACTGCCATGTCCCCAAGCAGTTTCACTCTAAGCTCTCTTTCAAAGATTACTCACTTGTATTTCATGTGTGTGAGTGTCTTGTCCATGTGTATGAATATGAATATGTCCATGTGTATGAATATGCACCACGTGCACCAGGGGCCAGAAGAGGGCATCAGATGTTAGGGTGACCTGTTTTACTTTGTATGAAGGTGTGTTTCTGTGTTTTCAACTGTTAATCCGGTACTGGCAGAGAGCTAAGTGCTGGCAGGGTTTTGGTATTGTCATTTCCATGCCCAACATTGGGTTTCCTATATTTGTCCTTAAGGCAACCCAGAACTGTAGCAGAGGTTGTCTCTTACTTGGTTATAATAAAGATCTGATGACCAATAGCTTGGGCAGGAGTGGGTGGTGCAGAACTTCCAGGCAGAGAGAGTGCCACAGGGAGAAGAAAGAGAAGCAGGAGATAACACGGAGGAGAACAGACTGCAGCAGAGAGGCCATAGGCTAGACCAGTCGGGTTAGGTTAGATGAGCTAGCTAGAGACTGCCCCAGCAAAAGGCCTAAGCTGTAGCCTATAATAGAAGCCTCTTTGTTGATATTGATAGTACTGGGAGGTCAGAGAAAGTCCCCCTGTAATCAGATCCCAGGAAGGAACTGGAGTTACAGACAGAGGTGGGGATTTAATTACAGAACAAGAGTGGGTTGTGTGTGTGTGTTTCTGTATTGAGACAGGGTTTCTCTGTGTAGCCCTGGCTGTCCTGGAACTCACTCTGTAGACCAGGCTGGCCTCAAACTCAGAGATCCACCTGCCTCTACCTCCTGAGTGCTGGGATTAAAGGTGTGTGCCACCACCACACAGCTAAAAGTGCTATTCGTATGCCTGTCTCACTGCTTCGGGGAGAGGTGGTTCATAAAGGCTCCGTAGGCCTTTAGGCTCCATAGTGTAGATGGCTGAATAACTTTGCTTTAACAGGGTCTGCCTGGGTGACCTCTCTGTTCAGTGGAAGGTACTTAACTTCCAAGTGCGTCACTGGGATTAACTTGAATCATGTCATCCTATAGCTCAACAATTTCAATTTTTCTCTTGGTTGTAATTTTTCTCCAGAGGGGCATCAAATTCAGCCCTGAGTCTTTACACTGTTAGTAGAAGCACAAATTTGTGCACCCACAATGGAAAAAAATTGATGGTTCCTCCAAAATTGAAAGAAGGGGTTGGTAAGATGCTGTCCCCATGGGTGGAGGTGCCCAGCATCAAACATGACAACCTGAGTTTTGTCTGCATGTCCATAGTGGAGGAATGGAGGGATAAAATGTGGCGGTGTACACAACGGGATACTATTTGTCAGAAAAAGGGAGTCAAAATCCTATTATCTGCTGTACTGTGGGTGGAATTGGAGATGACTATACTGAGAAATAACCCAAGCACAGAGAGACCACCAGGTCTTACTCACATGGCACCTAAAAACCATCTCATCTCACACATGCTGAGAGTAATATAGCAGTTACTGGACACTGTTGTAGGTGAGGTGTGACTTGGGAAGGCTGACCTGTGTGTTACATTACAGTTAAGAGAGGGACAAGGTGTCAGGGGCATTGTCGGGCAGTGTGGTGACCATCATTAGCAATTAATGTGCTGGACATTCCAAGAATCTAACAAAGGACTTTGAAAATCTTCACCATAAACAGTGTTTGGGTGAGAGCTATGTCTAGCCTGATTTTAATATTATGCAGACAGTACTTGGCTCCCTCTTTGTAATGCGTAGCTTCTATATTTGTATTTCTCAGTTGAAAATACATAAAAGGTGGTTCTTTCTGAATCCCTTGGAGTGTAACAAGGGGCCAAGAACTCAGTTATTTGTTCCCCGCACCCAGCACCCTGGTGACTCGGGAGGGATGCCTTTCTTCCGACGTCTCTGGGCTCTTCTACCCACCCACTCTTCAGCCTCTGCTCTGTGGCTGCTGTTTGCTTTGGCTTCTGTCTCTCCGAATTCTTGTGTTCCAATCCTCTGGTAGATGGCTCCACCCAGCTGTACGTTGTGCACTTCTGACAGCCATGAGGAGCCATGCAGAGCCAGATGCAGGTCTGTTTCTAGCACTCAGGGACTCTGCTGGGCACTGACAGCAGGGGTGAGAGCCAGGCCAGGCAGCGCCGCCCAGACAGAGATGCAGCTGTGCTCTTGATGCTGCTGCAAGTTGACAGTTCCCTTCTTGGTCCCTCTCCTACCCTCCCACCCCTTTAGGGTAGGCACTCAGGATAAGGTCACTAGAATTCTAAGTGATTGAAGGAACCCCTGCCTCTTTCTCCTGGGCTTAGTTATTTAGGGACTAAGGATTTAATGAGGCCGGGTCCTGTCCTTATTCTACCCCTGTGGTTCATTACAGAGGCTTGATTGTTTAACTGCTTTGAGTTCTGATATCTTCATGTGTCAACCAGAAATAACATGTCTACCTATTTCATAGCATTGCCATGAAGGTGAGTTAAATAGCACATAAAAACACACAGCAAATTCCATGACCTCAGTATGCAGTGGCCACTACTTTTAGTATAGAAATTTCTGGCATAAGATTCACTTTCTTAACACATGACCTATGACATCACAGTGGGGTGTCTCTGTGCATGACTTAGGGTCAGGAGAAGGAAATATATTTAGGGGAGCCCTGAGTACATCTACCTTCGCCAAATGAGTCCTCTGGGGGAAACCTCTTCTCTTGGGGACATTATTTTGACTGTACTGTGTGCTTCAGAATGAAGCCAAAACATCCTCAATTATTGGAAAGGAAAGGAAGACCAGGGCTTTGCAGGTCTGAGAATAGTGACAATCTACGTGTGGCCTGAGGGAAGCAGCCAAGATCTAGGGAGTGTCCCAGGTCACTCAGCAGCTCAGTGACCGCAGAAGACCTGCAGGTGTTGGAATCCCCTTGCTTAGTCTCCACTCAGACTTTGTTTCTGCCTTGGAAATTTTCCCAGTTTGTTTGTTGTTTGTTTTTATGTTGTTGAGTTTTTTGTTTGTTTGGCTTGTTTGGTTGTTGTTGTTGTTGTTGTTTCCGAGACAGGGTTTCTCTGTGTGGTCCTGGAGGTCCTAGAACTCACTATGTAGAGATTCACCTGCCTCTGCCTCCTGAGTGCTAAGATTAAAGGATTGCATCACCACCTCCTGGCCTACCTCCATTTTCTTGAGGGCCTCTCTCCTTCTCATTGGACTTGCCCTCCACCTCCTCACTCCCCAGCGGTCTCTTCTGTGATGTGGGAAGAGGGTGCTATCCCTCGGGCACTGTTTACTTTTTCCTTCCAAGACCGCCCTGAAATTATTAATCCACTAGACTGACCAGTGAGCCGAACCCTAGGAATCCAGCTCTGCTTCGCCCGCCACAGTGCCGGGATGACAGATGAGCATCGCCATAGTGACTTTTTTGTTTCTTTGTTTCAGTGGGTGAGTGTGTGAGAGCTGTGTATGTGATTGTGTGTGTTTGTTACAGTGTATGTGTGTATGTTTGTTACAGTATATGCATATGTGTGTGAGACAGTGTATGAGTGTATGTATGTGAGTGTGTGTGTGTTACAGTGTGTGTCAGAGTGTGTGTTACAGTGTGTGAGTGTGTGTATGTGAGTGTGTGTGTCTGTTACTCTCTCTCTTTCTCTCTCTGTGTATAAATACAGTTGGCAGACACATTTGAGAGTCAGTTCTTTCCTTCCACCTTGGGTACCAGGAACCAAACCCAGGCCCTCAGTAGCAAACATCATTCTTTTCTTGATGACTTATCTCATCAGCCCCGGACTCTTTTTTTTTTTTTTTTTTTTTTTTAAACATCAGTTCTAGGACAGAACTCAGGTCTCATGCCTGCAAGACAAGTGCTTTACCACTATGCCATCTCTGTCCCATCCAGTCTTCATACAGAGCAGCTTTCCTCTGGGAGCCTCTGCTGGGAGTCTTGAACCAACCAGCATGGGTTCTGGCTGAGCGGTGTCAGGCAGGACTTGAGATGAGGCCGTTTCCTGGGTGGGAAGAAAGTGCTTCTGAAAAGGCCGGCTCCCCAGCTTTGCCCCCATCGCAGTTAATAAACACATTTAAGGTTCTGGTGAGGATGAGACTCAGGAATTTGGGACTCAGCAGTGAACTGACAGTTCACCACTGTGAGGGAGCCAGGAGCAGAGGGATGACTGTTGATGGCTTCCAGGGTATAATGGAGCTTTGCTATAGTTTATCACTGGTATTGGATCTATGATGCGACAGACTTGGCGACATTTAGCATGGAGGTTTTGCTGTCTCTGTCACCCGCATAGATTGGAAAGTGGAGAAAAACATAGGGCTCAGTTGGTATCTAATCTTCCAGAGCTCTTTGCTAAGGAAACTGGAATTTTTAATTAAAACTGCAAGCCAAGAGGTAAATTGCCGTGGAAGTTTGTGGGTGTTTTTCTCCTGCCTAATATAATCATCACTAATAAGGTTCTTCATGGGTGGGAAAGTAGATGGCATAGCGGGTATCCTGAGGGGAAGGCTGATGTCATGACTCTGCACGGTCATCTCCCCCTCTGAGTGACGCGGTTCCTCCCTACGCTCACACTATTTGGCAACGATATGGATCGTATTGAAAGACTTGGAACCAGAAGCAAAGGTGAGGGAGATGACAGATCCCCACCCCCTGAAGCTCTGCCAGCTGTGGCTCCTAGGAGGGAGTGATAACAAATGGGCTTGGTATAAATACACTGGGCTTTGGTGTGGACTTGGTGAGCAATGAAGGGCACACTAGCCCAGAGTGCCAAACTGTATCTACAGCAACGAAGGGGTGAACAAGAACAGGAACAGGAAGCCCGGTAGATCACAAGAATTGCCACTTTCCAGTAAAAGGTTGTTAATTTAGCCATCCTCAGGCTGTATTTATTGACGCTATTAGAGAGTGAGTAATTGTTGTGTTCCCGGGAAACACACTGGAGCCAGAAGGCACTGTTATTAAATTGGAAGGCTCCACAGAGCACTAGTCAGCCACTGGGAGCCTCTCCTTGGGAGTCTCAGCCGCTTGCATCCTGGGGGAGGTGATACAGGAACAGTGGCTCATGAGAGGAGACTCAGAGAAGCCTTTACACACTAGCCAGGGACTGCTCTGGACCCTAGCTCCTTTGTATCCTAGCTCCTCTGTATCCTAGCTCCTCTGTATCCTAGCTCCTCTGTGACTTGCCTTTCCCCTTTCCCAAGATGTACCTGTCTATGGCCCAGTCACCACGCTGGCCCTTCTCTTCTCCCAGCGCTGGTTGGCTTCCTCATGGCCCCACATCTGCCTTACCCAACTCCCCCTTCCCTCCAGCTATCCAGCACCTGCAGAGCCAAGTTCAATCCTTAGCCAGCCTCAGAGTTCTTGAAGTGGGCCACAGGGGAGCCCTGTGAGTCTCTTCAGCCTTGTCCCTGAGAACCCCCAGCTCCAGGTATGCAGGGCTCCCTGCTTTCTGCCTAACTTCTCTGAGTCTTACAAATGTCACCTCACACCTGCCTCACACTAACCCCTTTGGCTAAGTTTTCATAACCAGAGCCACCAGGACTCATTTGCATCCCTGTCAGCAGGTGACTCTGCAGTGTGGTTTCCTCAGAGGACTCCTGGAGGGGCATCTTCCCCTTTGTCTGTCAGCAGGCATGGCTAGGGAGGCTCCGTCTCAGCCTTTCTCACCAGGGGACTTCATTAGTGGAAGAACAGCCAGGGAACCTTGTCCCCTGGCACACAGTAGGAACTAAATTACCCCAGTTAGAGACTCTGTGCCAGGCTCCTGTGTCAGGGGCATCATCCTTTCCTCTCTCCAGCAGCCCACTCCAGGGACACTTTGCCGTTCATCTTTCTCAGATGATGAAATCACAGCCCATCACAGTCGGCAGGGCTGAGATTTGAAGCCAGGTTCTCAGACTCCAGGTGAGGGACTTGTCTGAAAGTGCAGGCTCCCCAGAGACAGGGCTGTGTGACCTCTCACCCAGCTGGAGATCTTTGCCCATCACCGCAATTCTCATCAGTGGAAGGGAGCCCAGAGTCTCATGGTCCTCAGCTGGTGGCTAGCACTTCTCTGTTGTCTGGGAGGGTGACAGTGCCATTAGATGACATACAAGTGGCAGAGTAGTAGAGTGGGCTGGCCATCCTCTACCAGGGCTTGCTTTGATCTGTTTATGTTTGGCAGCCACAGCTGTGTTTAGGATTTGATAGTTATTGTAGGTTGGCTCTGAAGAGTCTCCCAAGGGCCACATGGGAAAGGCCTGGACCTCAGCCCCTGGCTTTACTGCAGAGTGGTGGAACCTGTAGGAAGTGAGGCCTGGCGAGAGTCTAGGTCATCAGGAATGCAGCCTTGAAGAGGCTGTAGCTAGGTACCCTGCTGTCTCTTGCTTCCTTGCTGAGAGACAAATGGATTAACTTCAGCATGCGCTACCTGTTGTGAAGTGCCTGTCTCACCTCAGGTGCAAAAGCAAGACTGTTAGCCAACCATGTCCTGTGACTGAAACCTCCACAGTTGTGAGGCAAGGCAAATACTGCTTCTGTAAGGAACATCATCATTTCAGGGACTTGTCACAGTGATGGAAAGAGGGCTCAGCCCCCTCCCCGACCCTCTTCAGTCTGTTTCCTGACTGTCCCTGTGCTACGTTCTTTTGGTATGACTTTTATGGCTTCTTTCTAGCTGGATCTTGGACACTCTCATGGGGAATGGCCACAGTGGTGACAGTGTCTGGGAGAGCAGTGGTCAGGTGAATGTTGGGTTGAGATGTGTGAATGGGATGAGCCCAGTGAGGGAACGAAACCAATCATACAAAACAAAGACACTTGTTACAAAGAGGCAAGGGGTGCTGCTGGGGTTCAGTGGGCAGTCTGAAAGCCGCAAAGAACTGTGGGAGGAAGAAAGCAAGGAAGAGACAGTGGGACTATGCATGTCTTAAGGTCTATGGGGTTTATCCTTCGGGCTTTCTGTCTCAGGTTGTAGATGGGCTTGTTTCCAGAGAGCAGATGAGAAGGGATCTAGTTATTTATATTACCCCAATTTTGAACAAGGTTTTCTGACCAGTGGTTGAAGATGTGCTGGGTTTGGATCAATAAGGGGAACAACATGTATGTTAGATCACAACCAACCATGTAGGGAAGGCAAGGTTCAACTAAGCCAAAGGTGACTAGGTACTAGTCTTTGGATTTCACATCATTTATATCAGATCTAAAAGTTGATGCCTTCCAGTTCTGGGTTTGCTAGCCCTGGGATTATAATTCTCGTGTAGAATGGAGACAGATGTGCTAGAAAATTAGCATAAATAGTAATTGTTACACTCACTATAAAGTATATTCAATGGAAAAGATTTATTTATTTTTAATTTATATGTGGTGTTGTCTGTATGTGTGTGTGTTCACCATGTGTGTGCAGTGCCTGTGGAGGCCTGTGGAGAAGAGGGGATTTGATCCCCTGGAACCAGAGTTAAGGGGCTGTGAACAACCTTATGGGTGCTGGAAGTCAAACCCAAGTCTTCTACAAAAGGAGCACATGCCCGTAACCACTGAGCTCTCTCTCCAGCCCTTGGGCCATCTGTTCAAAGCACTGGTTTGGATGGTTTCTCCTGTCTATGTACTGCAAATGTACTTGCCCATATCAAAGCGTATTTCCCACTTCTATGTAAAACTAGTTTTAAAAGTGGCAGTATTCCTCTATTCCTGGCTAGTTAATAAGACAGAGACTATTAGATTTGTATAATCAAGCTTTACTGCACAATACCTGGGCAGTCATTGATCTATTCTATTCCTCTAAGCTAATCTGTGTGCCTCCCAGCCAACATCCCAGTGATAGTTGCGTTTTAGTATTGGTATGGCTCTCTGGGCTTCAAGAGTGTTTTCCCATGATGTCTCCTCTTGCCCTCCTTGTGGCTGAATCTCCTCTTCCTCTCTCTCCTGTCCCTTCCCCTGGCTGGGGGGAAGTCCAGCTCTATTCTTTCCCCTGCTCAGTCATTGGCTGATCAGCTTCTTTATTGAATGAGGGAATAACTGGGGAGTAATGTACACAACATCGAGGCAGGAGATTCTTAGAATAATGATTGTAGTCAGATATGGGAACATGGAATTCAGCATTTGAATAATACAAGGATAATCTTTACACAGTGCACCATAACATACCTACACTTTTATTCTCAGTCAGTAAAAGAGCTTCTGTTTGCACAGCAGCTTTGTGAATAAAAACATTACAAAGTGCAGAAATGTGAATTCTGCTTTCACCAGCAACAGCCATGAAATTTCATTCTGTGAATCTGCGGGAGGTGGAGTTTGAATCTACCTTTTGGGCCACTAAAAGGGAGACCCTGGCGTCAGTTCCTCAAACACAAATATATTCAGAGGACATTTAATGGCTCCAGCTCTTGTTTAAGCCTGCTTTAGATCTGTTTTCAGTTCTCTTGATTTGGGGTCCATCCTGCTGTATCCCCTGGCACAGAGACTTCTTTGTGTCAGAGCTGTTATATAGATGGGGGTAGGTTTGTTATGATGCTTTACACTGGTCTGACACATGACCATGATGTGTTCAGAATGTGGTATGTACTGAACGATTAGCCAGTTTTATATTGCTATAATGAAATACTGGAGACACTTGGCTTATAAAAGAGAAAGATTTATTGAATGCAGACGCAGGTTGTCTCTGCAACCACCACAGCCTGCAGAGTGATAGTCCATGAGAGATAACAAGGCAGCTGGGTCCAGCATGACTAGTCGCCAACGCTGGTGCAGACTTTAGGAGTCTGACCCAAGTAGTTTATTTTAGGCTCACTTAAGCACAGCACAATTTCGTGAAAACTTCCTGGTGATAATTTAGTCAAGTGATAAAACATCCATAAATGTCTTTGAGAACCAAAGAAAGCTAAATAAAATAAAGTCAAACATAACTACAGAAAAACTATCTGTAAAGGACATGTGACACCTTCCATAAAATGAGTTTTGTAGATTGACTGAGCAGAACAAGCTCAGGCTAATGGTCTGAAGGAGGATCCAGTGTGAGGTCTCCCACTGGGTTGATCTTTCTTGAGGTTATTTTGGCCAATTAGAGACTCTTGTCATTCCATTTAACTATAAGATTATCTTTTCTATTTCTTACCCAAACCAAGTCATGGCTGTTTTGGTAGAGACATAAAACCTATAGCTTGCTTTGGGTAATATTGTACTGACATCTTAAATAAAATTGTTTTTAAGCCGGGCGGTGGTGGCTCACACCTTTAATTGCAGCACTCGGGAGGCAGAGGCAGGCGGATTTCTGAGTTCGAGGCCAGCCTGGTCTACAAAGTGAGTTCCAGGACAGCCAGGGCTATCTATACAGAGAAACCCTGTCTGGAAAAACCAAAAAGAAAAAGAAAAAACAATGTTTTCAAACTTGTGACATCGGGTTCTCTTCCCTTTATTTGAAATTTCATTAAATTCCTTGAGGGACATTTTGTAGTTTTCACATTAACTCCCTTCCCAAGTTAATTCTTAAGTATTTTATTCTTTGGGTTTTATGTCATGGTTCTCTTGATTTTCTGTATGCTTTTCATGCAACCGCTAGGGTTTTCTACATGCAGGATCCTGTCATCCACAAACAGGCCTTTTATTTCTAAGTTTCTAGTGAGAGTGCCATTAACTTCCTTTGCCTGGTGCTCTGTGTTGTTAACCCTGTATTGAAAGAAGGGAAAGCGGACGCCCTCCCCTTCTTCTCAATCTTAGAGGCTAAGACTTCAGCTCTTTACTGTTGCATATGTTCAAGCCCTGAACAGATTTAACACTGTGTTGTTCCGTTTTCCTAGCACCTATGTTAGAGTCTGGAACATGACAATTACTGAACAAATGTAGCCCTTTAAAACTTAGTGTGCTCCTGGCGGTGGTGGCTCACGCCTTTAATCCCAGCACCTGGGGGGCGGGGGGGACAGATGTATGTGGTTATTGATGAGTTTGATTCCAGCCTGGTCTACAGAACAAGTTCCAGGACAGCCAGGGCTACACAGAGGAACACTCTAAAAACAAAACAAAACAAAACAAAACAAAACAAAACAAAACAAAACAAAACACTTACTGAGCTAGAAGGTATTGTTCTTATCCTTTCTTAGTTTTGTGCTGTCTTTTGCTGGTTTTTGTTTTTATAAAACCAGGTCTTACTCTGTAGCCCAGGCTAGATTGGAACTAACTCTGTAGCCCAGGCTGACCTCAAGTTCCTGACAGTCCTGCATCAAGTTCCTCAAATGTGTTTGTGAGCCACCATGACTAGTTTCATAAAAGTTAGAGGACAATGGTATGGGTAGAAAGGGTCATCAGGCGGCACACTAGCAAGGAGCTGGTGCTGGCCACTAATGACAGGCACCAAAGTCACAACAGTTAAGGTCCCGTTGCTTGGACAGTCTACATTTTAGATCTTCCATCCAGTTGCCTTTTCCTTTTGTATATTAGCACTTAACAGCCAGAAGAAGGTAGCATGTGTTCCAACATAACTTCATGTTAATGGCTACTGAATAAATAACTTGGCACCCACTGGAAGCAAAGAAAATGAACAAAAAGCTATAAATTATAGATAGAAGTTATTCACACCCATAGTAACAGCATCTGCCTCACTGTGGCCCAGCTCTGCAGCCACTTCCAGGGCTTGAATCTGACAGCCTTGGTTTTAATTGGGGCGGTTGAAAGAACCCCTTTCCATCATTTCATTAGCTGTGCCGTGCAACTCCATCAGGATGTGCGGGATGTGGCCCCTCAGCTCACAGCAGATAGACGTTCTGACCAAGTGCCGTCTCAAAATGGGAACGTCAAGGGGCTTTATCTAACGTACAGCCATCTCTCTTTATTTGGAATTTTAACAAGCAGGTTCTAAATATGAGCTAGCAGGTCTTCAGGCTTCCCTTTAACGAGGCCATCAGAGTCACATTTAAAGAGCCTCATCTACAGATGCAGAACTTGCTAATGACATTGCAGGGTAGCTGAACAGAGCAGAAAGAGTAGACCTTTTTGTCTCAGCAAGAGATTTTCTCCCTGAAAATAATTGAAACCCCGGAGCTTCTGCCAAAGAGGAACTTAGAACACTGGGAAGATGCAGGATTGTCTTATAGGAGTGAAGCCACTGGCAAGCCAGACAGCCAGGCTGGGGAGAACAACAGGCCTGAGCAACCTCCATCTCGCCACCTGTCTCTGGGAAACATGGCCTTGTATCTCCACAGCTGCCCCCTCTCTCAGCGAACTGTCTGTCCCTTCTTCCCACCCAGTCACCTCCAGCTGTTCAGCGTTGTCTGTGCATTGCCCCGGGTCCAGGGGCCAACAGAGGTTGCCTGGCATCTCTGACTCCCTCATTCCCAGAAGGCAAACTCCCGTTAGCTCATCTTGAGTCAGGTGATCACGCCTAGCTCTTTCATTTATGAATTCAAACATCTGCAGTAAGGCCCAGGAACTGTCTCAGCGACTGAGGACACATCCTGCAATACATGCGATATGTGGGGAGCAGGAGGGAGGAGAGAGGAGGAGTTGTGTGTGAGGCAGGGGGAGGGAGAGAGGGACTGCCTCCACCATTTTATAAGGACCAGGTTGAAGGTTGCCATTTTCAGAGAAAGGGAAGGAACTGCTGTGGGCCTAGGATTTGGGTTGTCTTATCCTAGGTTCAAATTCTGACCACCCCGACCACCACCTTACCCCCAGACCCCAGACCCCCGACACACACACACACACACACACACACACACACACACACACACACACCAGCTATGCATGAACTGGTACACATTAAGTGACTTCTTTCAGCCCTAAGTTTTTAGTCAGTAAAATGAAAATAATCCTTTAAAAAGCAAGCATGAGGCTTATTAAAGCAAAGCAGTGCTTGCCAAACCAGGAGCTCATCCACCGCTACTCTGATCCCTGTGTGAGAGTGGCTCTCTGCTTCATCCCGGGTGAGCGTGGCTCTCGGCTTCATCCTGTGTGAGCTTGACTCTCTGCTACACATGCTTGCTTTGAGGATTAAAATGTGGGATGTTTGCCAGGTGTCATTTGTAAACCCAGAGCTCCCCCAGTGTGGTTGCTGCTGCACCTCTTTTCTTACCATGAATCACATTTCCCCCTCTCTTTCTAGTTCCCATTTGGCCGGCGCTTGCCTTGTGATATCTACTGGCATGGAGTTTCATTTCGCGACAGTGACATACTCTCCGGTCAAGTGAACAAATTTCCAGGTAACTGAAGTTACTGTTGGCCTTTAGAAGTATCCCCAGGTCCGAAGTCAGAGTAGAGTCTGCTGCAAGAGCAGGGCACTGTTTTCAGATCAAACATGAGGACTCTTAGCTGAGACCCTCTGGCCATGCTCTGCCGGGCTGCTGTTGCCATGGGGAAGAAATCAGGGTGGTGGGTGGGGGGAGCCCTGAGAGCTGACCCTTCCGAGGGTCTGAAGGTGCAGGCTGGGCCCTCACTGGTTAAGGATGTGCTTTCTCAGCGTAGTTTCCACTGGTACAAGAACATGAGTTAGGGGGTTAGGAAGTGGCTCAGGGTGAAGTGCTTCCTGTGCAAGCATGAGGACTGAGGTTTGAATCCCCAGCACTCAAGGCATGGTGGTCCACCCGTAATCCCAGCTCCCTGGGAATAGATAAAAAGGACCCTTAGGGAAAGCTGCTAGCTTGATTAGTTAAACTGGTGAGCTCTGGGTTCAGTGGGGGAACCTGCCCAAGAGGAGGAGGAGGGTGATGGAGGAAGATACCAGATGTTAACCTCTGGGCCTCTACATATGTGTGTAAACATCTGCATGTTCATCAGCACACGCGTGCAAGTGCACACATGCATACCACACACATATGCAAAAATATGCAAAATAAAAGAACATGCTTTGAACTTGTCAGGTTAAAATATAATACAGCAGGCCCAGTGAAGGAACTCTAGTGTCTAGCAGGAACCAGAGTTCTGTGACTAGTCATCACAGAAATGAAGACCCCATCGGCTTTCTCTTCAGGTATCACAGTTGAAGGTACCATGAGAGTGAGCTCTCCTGGTCTCCACTAAGCTCCACAGGCTGTGGACAGCCTCTACCTTTTACTATGGGTCTCATGATGAGACTTAGCCTGCAAGGCCTCTGTGGTAGGACATGGTTACAGTCATTGCCATGGTCGCTTTTCTTCTGTCTTTCAGACTCTGTCCCCATCTCCTCTACAGTCGCCATTCCTGATGGCTGTGTGACAGACAACAGAGCCACAGGGCAGTGGGACTGCTTAGGGAGGAGAGAACATTTGACTGAACTTCTAGATACAGGCCCCACACTTATTTTGTTAATGGATTGTATCACAGTTATATTAAATACAAATAATATATTTTTTTAATTTTATGCATGTGAGTACACTGTAGCTAGCCAGATGTGGTGGCTCATGCTTGAGAGACTGAGACAGGAGGATTACCATAAGTTGGAGGCCAGCCTTGTGTCTTAGTCAGGGTTTCTATTCCTGCACAAACATCATGACCAAGAAGCAAGTTGGGGAGGAAAGGGTTTATTCAGCTTACAATTCCATACTGCTGTTTATCACCAAGGAAGTCAGGACTGGAACTCAAACAGGTCAGGAAGCAGGAGCTGATGCAGAGGCCATGGAGGGATGTTCTTTACTGGCTTGCTTCCCTTGCCTTACTCAGCCTGGTCTCTTATAGAACCAAGATTACCAGCCCAGAGATGGTCCCACCCACAAGGGGCCTTTCCCCCTTGATCACTAATTGAGAAAATGCCTTACAGTTGGATCCCATGGAGGCATTTTCTCAACTGAAGCTCCTTTTTCTGTGATAACTCCAGCTGTGTCAAGTTGACACAAAACCAGCCAGTACACCTAGGCAACATAGTGAGTTGAAGGCTAGCCTAGGCCATGGAGTGAGACCACGTCTTAAGACCAAAACAAACAAACAAAAACCTACCATTTCTCAGAATACACATTCCATATGCTGGGTAGTTATTTTCCCACACACTACGGGGTTTTAACTGAACTACTGAGACATACAGAGTTCTACTATAGGCAGTACACATGGAAGTACTATAGGTTCACATGGAAAGACACAGGGTAGGAAGCATGACATGGCTGCAGCAGTAGGAAGCATTTCTCTTTAGCAGAATATTTGCAAAAGCTCCAGGGTCTCTGGCCCTTAGTTAAAGCAAGATGAGACAAGGAGACAAGGCTCACATCTCACTTGGCTTAGATAACACACAGATGCCAGCATCTTTCGTAATTCTGCTGACACGGCATCCCCTCAAGGCTTATGCTGAGTTACAAGATTCAGTGCTCAGGAAATCTGAGGCCTCAGCTTCCTGCTGGCCGTTCACTTGGCTTACTGATCCAAGTTCGTGTTAACCGTGTGCCCTGTTCTTCGACAACACAGAAGATATCCCACCTTTCTTGGATTTTTTTTGAGGGGAGCAGAGTTAGAAATTATCCCAAGGTCAAATTTATCCTCAGAGAAGAGAAAGGGTTTTGCTATCGAGAGTGAGCCTTACAGTCAGGGTCCTTGCTCACCGATTTTAGTGGCCTTGCTACTATTTATTTCTGTCTTGCTGCTCACAAAAAAGGCTACAAAAAAAAAAAAAGAATTTCTTGGGGTCGTGGGAGAAAACAATTTGCACACAACCCTCTACTTGGGCAGAGTTGTTGAGACACGATCCTGCAATTCTTCGAATGAGGTTGCCTATCACTTTCCTTTCTGTCCTGTCTCCCCTGATGGCTGAGGATGAGAGTAGCTCAGGGTCTATCTACATCAGGAAAATGAAGCCCAGAGGAAGGGACTAGCCTCACACAAGAGCACTCATTCCAAAGGCGAGCCTGCTCCGTCCTCTGCTCAGCATGCCAGTGACTGGAACATGTAATTTTCCACTTTGCAAACAGCAGTTAATTAACTGTAATGATACAGCAGCCTTTGAAACCTCCAGGTAGGGAACGGGGCTCCACGCCCTCCACCTTGGACAGACAGAAACCCACCAAGGCCGGGGGTTGCAGGGGGCGGGGGTGGGGAGCAATTCCAGGCAGGGCTGACTGGCTTTTGGCTTCTGTTGTGTCTGGGTTTATCTCCTACCTCACACACATGCCTTTCCCACACGTGGCGGATGCTCTAGAGTAAGTTCTGAAGGATGCCAGGAGAGAGTGTGCTAGAAACACAGCACACACTGAGAGCTTTAGGGTACTCATGGCATTTACCTTCTCTGTGCCACTGTATGAGATGTCATTTGCTTTTCTATGGGCAATTTTCTTAGTTCAAAATACATTTTGTATTGTAAGTGATGTATTAAGATTCTTCATTTAAATATTCTGATTTAGATTGGTCTGTGCCAGATGTGGTAGTGGGTTCTCCCCAGTTATGAGGAGGTAGAGCCTTGGGGTTCCCTGGCCAGCTCACCTAGTCTAGTCATTGGGCTCCAGACCAATGAGAGACCCTATTTCTCAAAAAAAAAAAAAAAAAAAAAAAAAAACCAAGGTGTAGGACTGAGGAGGTGTCTCAGCAAGAAATGCTCTTGTTGTATAAACATTTTAAGGCTGGACTTCAGTTCCCCAGAGCCCATGTTAATGTCTGCTGGGCATGGTGGCCTGTGTATAATTCAGATGCTTGGAAGACAGAAGCTCCCCAGAGCAAGCTGGGTGGCTACACCAACTGTATCACTGAGCTCTGAGCGATGAGAGACACCGCCTCAGTGAATAAAGTGGAGAACCATGGAGGAAGACTTAAACAACTATCTCAGGCTCCACACACATGTACACACACACACACACACACACACACATAGAGAGAGAGAGAGAGAGAGAGAGAGAGAGAGAGAGAGAGAGAGAGAGAGGAGAGAGAGAGAGAGGTGGACAGCTTCTGAGCAATGACACCATACCCAAGGTTGCTTTCCAAGTGTGCAACCATGTGTTCACCCACTCACACAAACAGAAGCACACACACACACACACACACACACACACACACACGTACACCAACACACATAAAGATCAAAATATCCACGTATTTTTAAGAGAAGCATTTTAGAGAGCCGGGAGACACCCAAGACAGGACCCAGTCCCACAGTGCCTCCCATAAGAGTGCTGTAAGTTATGCTGTGGACGTTTTCCCACTCCCTGCCCTTGATTCAAGGAGAGTGAGCTTTTGCTGAAAGGTGTGTGGTTTTCTATTTTATGCCTTTAATAGTCATGAAAGATTAAAACAAAGCAGCTTAATTACATTTCTTATAATGTCACCAGAGTCTACTAGATTATCTCCCCTGGGGAACAGGATAGAAAGGGTCCATGAAATAGTGTGAGCTAGCCTTGGATTCAAGGGAGGGCTCAGTTCTAGGTGCACGATAGAACTTCAGTTCCCACAAAGACGACAAAGGATATCCTTAGACAGAGGCTCAGACAGGAGGCGAAGACTCACCCTTACACCCCCTCCCCTCTCCCCCGGGATTAAGGAGAGAGAATGAATCCATTGATTCTCCTTCCTTTAAGATCCTCCTAATCTCTGCAGTCTCTGCTGCAGGAGAAAGTGACCATGGTGTGTGGGGGGTGGGGGTGGGGGGTGGGGGTGAGGGTCCCAGACACTGGCTGCCGGTTCCCTGGTGGCCCAGCCTCACAGGGTTCCCTGGTGGCCCAGCCTCACAGCTTCTCCCGTCCCCTCAGGCATGACGGAGATGGTGCGTAAGGTCACCTTGAGCCGAGCGCTGAGGATCATGCAGAACCTGTTTCCGGAGGAGTACAACTTCTACCCTCGCTCCTGGATCCTGCCCGAAGAGTTCCAGCTCTTTGTGTCTCAGGTAGATGGCACTCCGGCCCTTGAATGATAGTCATGTCTGTGACTGCAGCTGTGTCCCGTCCCGTGTGCTGGGAGCTAGGCCAACCGGCGCACCAGGAAGCTGGGTGACTTGATTGTACACAGTTGGGCAGCCATCAGGCAGCTTGTGGAGTTGAACCGGCAGGGCGACAGGTGGGCTGACTGGAGAAGTGGCGGTGCTAGAGCTGGATCCTGGAGACAGGGAGCCAGCGAACCAGGGAGATGGAGGAGGTGGGGAGCCCACACGTAGAATGGGCGATTCAAGGGAATCTCCCAAGCCACCAGGGTAGTTGGGGGTGCTTAAAGGCCGAATAGCAGGTCTAGCAACCAGACATGGGAAGCCTTTTATGTATCCTGCTTTAAACTTGTGCAAGAACCCACTTTCAAATGCTCCATCCCTTCCACCTTGAAAGCAGTATGTTTGAGCATAACACTCTAGAGTCTTGGCTACCAGTTTGAAGAAGTGATGGTGGTGTGCAGGGCTCAGAACCACTGTTTACTTTTAGTTTTATGTTTTTGACAAGTTAATTCCCAGATCATGTCAAAAGCCTTGGCAAGTTCTGTAAACCATGCCATAACTATGAACTTCAGGGTAAGAGCAACAAACGGGCCAGCTACTTTTACTGGTTATGTATAGTCTGGGCATTGTGCTTGCAGCTTAACATGAATCCTTGTAACCCTAGAATGATTTTATGACATCAGTTATATGAATACCCCCAATTTACAGATGAGAAAACTGAGGCTTTGAAAAATTATGGAGTCTGCTCAAGAGGTATGATTTAAATCTAGAGCTAACACTGAGGCTTAGACTCTGTTCAAATGCCTCATTGCTGTTTGGGGACCTAATATAAAATCTAGAACTAGAAATAAGATTAGAATTTACCAAACACAAATAAAGCTTGCTCATTTTTCAAGAGAAGCACTGGGGCTAGAAGCTCATGGCTAGATACCTTGCCCTGTGTGTGAGAGACCCTGGGTTTAGTCTCCAGCACTGCAATAGATAGATAGATAGATAGATAGATAGATAGATAGATAGATAGATAGATAGATAGATGAACATGTGGATCTGTGGAATTATTGACTCAGGTTCATTTATTCTGTGTAAACTTTGCTTCAATAAAGTTAATTTGAAAGATAGTTATCAGCACTTCCATTATTACTCATGGCTCTGCTCACCCTTCCCTCTAGATCTCCACAGCAATGTTAAGGATTAAACAGTTAAGTCTAAATCCAGCTGTATTTAAGATCTAGTAAGAGAAGCACGGCCACCATCAGTTCCCCACAGCCCTTATGTGAGTGAGTCCTTGTGGTCAGTCCTCACATCTCTCACTGCAGATAGGAAAGTAAATAAAAGCAGTCAATAGTGCCTTGAGATCCAACCAGATGTGTTGCGTGCTCTGTCCTCTGTATTTGTATGGCTGACAAGTGTTCCATGCTGTGAATTCTCCACAATGTGCGACCCATCCTGCATTGGGTGGCTATTTGCCTTTATTTCCAGCTGGGGACAAGTAAAGCAGCCCAGACTGATAGCCTGCCCTGACCAATAGCCTGTAGGCATTACTCCACAGATGCATGGGATCCTGGGAATCTTGGGATCATGTTACCTTTGGGAATCTCTAACTTTCTCACCAGCAACTCCAAAGTAGCAGCTCCTCATCTCCCAGCAGCTTTGACAGCTGCAGTTGTTACATACTTGACACTGTGAGACCTGATGCTCTGGGGGTATAATTGTGTTTCTTTTTAGTAACCACCCCCTTTTTTTCCCTAAGAAAGGGTCTTGCTGTGTGAGTGCTAAAATTTCAAGCATAGCCACTATGCTCAGATTTAGTTGTTTCCTTTTCTTGTTCTTTTTGATATTTAACACTTGTTCTTTTTTCTCCTCCTCCTCTTCGTTCTCCTCCTCCTTTTCTTCCTCCTCCTTCTGAGACAGAGAATCACTATGTAGCCCTGGCTGTCCTAGAACTCTATATGTATGTAGATCAGGCTGGCATTGAGCTCACAGAGATCCACCTGTCTCTGCTTCCCAAGTGTTGGGATTAAAGGCGTGCACCATCATGCCTGTAATATATCAAACATTAAAAACTCATTATGTGAATATAATTGTAGTACTAGGCTCATACCATGTGTTATCCCACACCTTGTGCCTCCAGTCAAGCCTGTCCACCTCTCCTCAATAAGTCAATAAAAAGAGCCAAATTAAACATTGAAAGCAGGAAAAAAAATGAAAGGAATTTAGTCAGTGTGGCCCCACTGGAGGAGGTACAGAGATCCAGAAAAGCCCTCAAAGATTCCTCAGGTGAGATCAGAATTTAAGTAGAGAGTCAAGGTTGCACACAGGTAAGTAGCCCCGCCCAAGTGTGGTCCCACCCACACTGACCTGTCTCAGTCTGTGCTTCCTGTCATTCTGCATGCTGGTCTATAAGCTGTTAGAGCTATGTGAGATCTCTTTCTGAGAAGCAAGTTTCTCCTCTGCCTGCTTCTTTTCCTTCCCCCAGGATATGACTCCCAGGGTTCATTGTGTCACTAGCCAGTTAGATGGTGAGAGCTGAGCATCTCTTCAAAGTAGCTTTATTTCTGCCAGGTCTGTGACAATGGCTCACACATGGCAAACAGAGTGCTTTCTCTCTTCCCACCATGCTTTGAGGCAGAGCCTCTATTTCCTCCCAGCTGAAACCTTAGCACAATACATTTTCTTTAATGCTCTGCTTTGAAGGCATCTCAGGTAGTTTTATGTTTGGCATTTCTAGTACCATTTAGTATTCCCTGCTCTTCTTTGAGAATTTTGCTCATGGGTTATTTATAAATATATTGTTTAATTTTCCAAATGTTTTTACATTTTTAAAATACTTTCTGTTGTTGATTTCTATTTTATTTTGTAAGAGTTGGAAATTAAGTGAGCTCCAGGACAGCCAGGGCTACACAGAGAAACCCTGTCTCAAAACAAACAAACAAACAAACAACAAAAACAACAAAAAAAGAGTTGGAAATTATATCAAGCTCTTTAATTTTTACATGCTATATGTGGTGGTTTGAATATGCTTGGCTCAGGAGTGGCTCTATTTGTTGGTGTTGCATTGTTGAAGTAGGTGTGGCCTTGTTGGAGGAAGTGTGTCACTGTGGGGTTTAAAACCCTCATCCTAGCTACCTGAAAGCCAGTATTCTGCTAGCAGCCTTCAGATGAAGATGTAGAACTCTCAGCTCCTTCTGCACCATGCCTGCCTGGACACTGCCATGCTCCCTCCTTGATGATAATGGACTGAACCTCTCAACCTATAAGCCAGGTTAAATGTTGTCCTTATAATGTTGCCTTGGTCATAGTGTCTGTTCATAACAGTAAAAGGCAGTGTGATTAATTTTTTTATTAAATCTTAATTTGCTTGTGTCATTATTGGCGTGGTGTGCTCACATGTCATGCTGTGTGTGGAGGTCAGAGGACAACACTGTTTGGGGACAAGTTTTCTCCTCCTACCTCGTCAGTCTTCAAAATCGAACTCAGGCTGTCAGGCTTGGCATCAGGCACCTTCTCCTACTAAGCCATCTTGCTGGTCCCTCAATCTTTTAAACGTTATTGAAATTTTCTTTTCATATGTTGTTTGTCTTGATGAACATTTTGTGTACTCTTGAAATGATCTGTATTCTGGTGTGGCCAATGTAGCATGCTATAAATGTCAGTTAATGTGAGTTAGTTCTTCTCGTAATCTGCCCTTCTTTATGGATCTATTTCATTCCCCTAATTACTAAAGTTTTCAGCTATGGTTATACTTAGGTTTCTTCTGTAAATTCTGTCAGTGCTCTCTGCATACGTTTTGTAACTTCCTTAGTTTAATGGTTAGATTCCTTTATAAGATGATTCCCATGTCCTAATTCTACTCTCTGTGAAACTGACAGGTACCTTCCAGTTTTTATTGGCTTAGTATTTCCATGATAGACTTTTCTATTTTTTAATTTCAAACTATCCACCTTTAAAAGAGTGCATTTTATTGAAAGCATCTGTATAGGTCTTTTATCCTGCTTGAAAGTACTTTTAAATTATTGATTGTAACCCACTTATACTTAGTGTGTAATATTGTCATGAATTTGGGTCTGGACTCTTGCTAATTGTCGTCTATTTATCCTGTTTAGTTTAGTTGATTTAAAAAAATGTTACTTTGTGTCTTCTTTAGTTTTATTAAGTATATCTATTTAAAAATGGCTTTAGTTTTTAATCCTAATCTATGATAGAGCCTCTTCAAAACATCTCTTAACTTATAATATTCACCAGTTATTATTACTGTATTCCTAAGAGCCAAGCAACTTCAAAACAGCACAGACCTGTTCTGACCCTCAGCCTACTACATGCTTTTGAAATATATTTACTGCTAATCCTACAACATACTATTATTATTACCATCATTATTATTATGCTTCAAAAAATTAGGTTTTGTTTTGATTGTTTCATAAAGTCCAAGCTGTTCTCAAACACACAGCCTGCCCCTGCTGCAATGGCAGGTATGTGCCCCCGGCCTGATGAGAAGCTGCTTATTTTAAGGACACTGAAAACTGAATATATTTGGCTTTGATAATTACCACGTATCTTTATCTTTAACGTCCCCAGAGCTCTGAATCCTTTCCGTAGGTCTGAGCTCCCTCTACTCTTCTTGTTCCACCGGCAGGATTTGCATGAATGCATTAGTTTTGGTAGTGCAGGCCTGCCAGTGGCAAAGCCCCTCTTCCCCTCTTCTTCTCTGAGAGTGTATTTGCCTTTAGCTTCTAAAGTATTTCAGATTTTAGGCTCATAAGATATTATAAAGGTGGGATAGAATTTGTTCTCCTGTCCATTTCCTGTATCCTCACCAGTGTGCACTGTACACAGTCACTGAAACGGGGGTGGGGGGACACTGGTGTACTGTTAACTGGGGGTGGGGACACTGGTGTACTGTGGGGGACACTGGTGTGCTGTGTGGGACACTGGTGTGCTGTATGGGACACTGGTGTGCTGTGGAGGACACTGGTGTACTGTGGGGGACACTGGTGTACTGTGGGGGACACTGGTGTGCTGTTAGCTGCCATGCCACTGTCCTCTTCTGCTCCGGGTTCCCTGTGAACCCTGAGCTGTTTGAGCCACCATCTCCTGCTTTCCTCCTTCAAGCTCTTACTGTTCCTCAGTCTGTCTCTCATGTCCTTGACTTTCTGAGCGCCATTGCCGGCTTCTTGTTTCAGAAGGATCTTCAATTTGATTGTATCTAATTTCTCTCACAATCCAATTTTGGTTACACACTTTTACAAACTATAACACAAAAGAAGATGCTGTGACCGCCTCAGTTCAGCACACCAGGAGGTGCTAGGATACCGTGTCGTATTCCTAGTGGTACTGGTGAAATTAGTTATTACACATCTGCTCTATTTCTCTACTGCAAAGGCGTTCTTTTTTTTTTTTTTTTTTTTTTGGTTTTTTGAGACAGGGTTTCTCTGTGTAGCCCTGGCTGTCCTGGCACTCCTTTGTAGACCAGGCTGGCCTCGAACTCAGAAATCCACCTGCCTCTGCCTCCCGAGTGCTGAAAGGCGTTCTTTTAATCTTTGCAGTCTCTAAGTGTCTTGTGGGGAAGTAGATATTTTTGGACAGCACAGATAACCTGCTTGCATTGTAATCCCCTCCCAGTTGAGACTGTTGGCAATTCCTGTATCCCCTCCGAAAAACCCCACTGGGACTGTGAGTGAAACTGAGGGTCAACCTGTATATCATGTGAGAATCACTGGCACCTTCAAGCCGTGGACAGGGCCACGCCTCCTTTACCCAAGGTCATCTTTAACTTTCCCGAGTGTCTCTAAGTGACCCCTGCAACAGTGTTGAACACACGATGGATTCAGACATCCTCCTGATGTTTGCTAAAGCATATTTTTGCTTGTATTATTTTTGGTGTGAAATCTGTTGTCATCTCTATCCCCTGTCTTCTCTGGGGAATGCCCCCTTTCTGTCTGCTCACGTTCTTTCTCTGTGTGACTGACTTTGAACACTTGATTAAATGTGCTCTGGGTATAATTTCTCCTCGTGTTTCTGATTCATTAAGTTATATGTGGATTTATATTTTCCATAAAATGTAGAAAATGTCTGACCTGTTACTTCTTCAGATTTATTTTTCTGTCTCTTTTCTCATTTGGCACTTGGATTCCACATACATTAAATCACTTGAAGTTGTCCCACAGTTCACTGATGTTCCATTTACTTAAAAATATTCTGGGATGGTGGGCTGAGATGGCTCAGCAGGTAATGGTGCTTGCCACCAAACCTGTCAAATCTGAGTTTGATCTCTGGGACCCACATGCCAGAGAAAGAAAAACAACTCCTGAAAGTTGTTCTCTAAGCCGGGCAGTGGTGGCACACACCTTTAATCCCAGCACTCGAGAGGCAGAGGCAGGCGGATTTCTGACTTTGAGGCCAGTCTGGTCTACAGAGTGAGTTCCAGGACAGTCTGAGCTACACAGAGAAACCCTGTCTCAAACAAAACAAAACAAAAACCACCACCACCAACAAAAGAACATTGTCCTCTGACCTCCACATGTATACTGTGTGTGTTACACACACACACACACACACACACACACACACACACACACACACGGGGTGGGGCATAGGAAATGTAATCTGAGTCTTAGAGATTGCTGTATCCACATACAAATTCTTGAACTGTGCTATAGGATACAAAGTAAGTGACTTGGAAACAGCTTACACATTTATTTTCTAGAGTAATACCCAGCCAGAGTCTAATTATTCCCTTTCTATCAAGGCAAGACTTTTACTCTTGGTCCACGGGATGGTCCATGAATTCAGATATGTCTCATCCTGGCTAGTGAGAACATGCTCTTCCTGGTACTGTGCAGGTACCAGGCGGGCATCGCCACTTCCAATCCTTTTGGATGGTGCTTTCTTTGATCTTAGTTTCTTCACATGGGCGCACTGATCTGTTCTTGGCTGAACATCAAGGGAGTTCTCGGTAGAGGAGATTCTGACCAGACTTTAGAGTGTTGTGTTTACCATCAGTAAAGTATTAGTCAAAGCCTGTATTAGCTACTTTTCTGTTGTGATTTAAAAAAACAAAAAACAAAAAAACAAAAAAAAAACCCAAAAACCAAAACAAAAACAAAACTATGATCAAAAAGCACATTGGAAGAGTTTATTTTGGTTTGTCGCTCCATGGGGATAGAATCCATTGCATGGGGATAGAATCCATTGCGTGGGGGAAGGCATGACAATTGTCTTAGGAAGCATGGCGGCAGGCGTAGGGAGCGATGTCCCTTCCCCAAACCGCACCATCAACTGGGGACCAAGTGCCCAGATACATGAGCCTCTGAGGACAGTCTCATTCAGAACAGCACAGAGTCTAAGTCGCACATACAAAAGCACAGATTCATGAAACAGTGTGGCAGGCACATGGGAAGCACAAGCGGGGAGCCATGCCCAGGAAATGATGAGCCATTACGTGTAGGTGGAGCTTAGAGGGAGAGCATTAGACAGTGTGACGAACCTTGAGAGTACTCTCCATTCAAGACCATGGACAAGTGGAGGGCATGTGGAAGCTTCCAGTAAAAGACGGGGTGAGGATGGTCAGGGTTTAGAACGGGAAGGGTCACCTGCAGAGTAGATGGATGAGCGAGGAGAAGTAAAATGAGGGAGAGAAGGAGGATGGTGCTGATGGTGGAGCTGAATGGTGGCTCACGCCACCACGTGATTCCAGTACCCCGGAGGTAAGGGCAGGAGGGCTGAAAGTGGAAGGCCAGCCTGCCTACACAGTACTCCCTGGGAGCCGCCCACTTCACCATAAAATTCAGACACAGAGACAGGAGAGGAGGGTTAGATGTGAGATTCACTAGGTGGTGCTAAAAAGACCCTGGCATCGTGGTGCTGGAGGGGCAGAACACTTGTGGAGACTGGTGAGATGCCAAGGTGGGATGTCCAAGAAAAGCAATTGATTTAGTGGAGAAAATGGAAAATGGCCTCCCTGGGGTTGAGAAGGCGCCTCTGGCTTTCCCTGTTGCTTATTTGCATCCATCCAGAGAGACGCTTTTCTGTGCAGTAAAAGTCAGAGATTGGGTTAAGAGATGGCCCAAGTAGCTTCCTGTTTTAGCATTTTAAGCCCTGTTATATCAGTGCCCATTTGACTGAAGCTGAATAGTCTCTGATATAATTTGCAGTCTCCTGACTTTGGGCCCCGACATTCGTACCATACTCTTTTGGGGTCTCTGTCGTCTTCCTTCGGCCCCATCATTGCATCTCTGTGTGTTGGCATTCCGTCACTATGATAAAGTGTATAACCTGCAGAGGGAAGAGGTTGGCTCCTAGTTTAGGGAATTCAAGGCCCAGTCAGTGGCTATTGGCTCCATTGCCTTGGGCTTTTTATGTGTTAGCACGCTGTGGCAGGAACATGGGAAGAACCTGCCTACCTCACGGCACTGGGAACCAGGAGGAGGAGAGACCGGCATTCTACAAGCTCTCTTGAGGGCATACAACAAATAACACAATAACCTCTCAGGAGGTCTCCTCTTCTACCACCCTGTAACAGCACTATAGGCTGTCAGTCAATCCTGCAAGCCCCAGGCCTTCAAGATCCAACAGTAACATCTAAATAGGAAAATGCTAACTAGAGTGCAGATGGGCATCCAGTGGAAGTTTAATGATGGACATTCCTTATTAGCTTCAAACCTGAGTTTTAAATGTGGCATTATTATTTCTATTGACTTCTCTGGTTTGTCAGAAAATAACATCTTCATTGTAAGAATTCAGCTAATATATGATTATGCGAAATAAAAAGTGAATAAAGGGAGGCTGGAGAGATGGCTCAGTGGTTAAGAGCACTGACTGTTCTTCCAGAGGTCCTGAGTTCATTTCCCAGTGACCACATGGTGGCTCACAACCATCTGTAATGGGATCTGATGCCCTCTTCTGGCCTGCAGGCATACATGCAGCTGAATGCTGGATATTTTACAGATCGAGAAAGGGAGCCTGCAGGTGGCGCCCGCCTTTAGTTCCAGCACTTGGAAGGCTGAGGCAGGATGTCTCTGTGAGCTTGAAGCCAGCTAGTCTGGTGACTGAGTTCCAGGACAGCCAGAGCTATATAATGAGACCTTGGTTTTTTGTTTTTTGCTTTTTTTAATCCCTACTTATTAGCTGAAACGAGGTGTATTTGGGCTACAGAAAAGTACCACTGTTTAGAAAGCAACAGTTTAGTACGTATTCTTTTCCTGTGTACAAGCAAATACACATAACAGATACAGATTTTCTTAAACCCTGAGTTATACTAAACACTGTTCCTCATTAGCTTGCTTCTACCCACTCCCTGTACTTTCGACGTCTTCTTGGGTCAGGGCTACATCTTTCATTACGAAGAGATCATAGCTTGTGTTAGGTAGTTCTCATGCTTCTTGTTGTTTAACAAATAACATTATAAGACACACCTTCATCATAGGGTGCGGCATTTTCTTTAAATAGGTAGGTCATGTACTTCCTGGACAGGCAAGCCAAACACAAAGCTTCATCAGACGTGGGAATGAGCCTTTGTAGTGTGTGTGTGTGTGTGTGTGTGTGTGTGTGATAGAGGAGGTGTGACTCACTGTAAAACAATAAAGGAATCTGGAGCTTTGTGATTTCTTTCACCGATTATTAGCGAGTGCATTACATCCAGACAAGGGGAGACCCAGTTCCTCTGCTGTCCACGCACAGTCTCTACCCACATTCAACCAGCAGGTGGCGCCGGGCGGACGCAAATAGGCTTCTCGGGGATTTTTATAAAGGCTGCAGGAAGATGCAGGCTTGCTTCCCAGTTTTAGCAGATGGCCAATCAAAAAATTCCTTTGGAGTTTTATTTCCTTTTTCTTTCTTTCTTCTCCTTTTTTAAAAAAAAAATTTTGCATATGGTCTTCCATCTGGGTATTTGAGAAAAGTGCAGTTTTGTTATCAAAACAGCATTTATTATGGTGAAAGAGTTTGTATTTCTCAGCAAAGTTTTTTTTTTTACTTTACTTTTAGAGAATAAAGCCAAAACCTGCTCAATAATGTCTTGCAGCTTCTCAGAGGGCTCCATGGAGCTTGAGAGTTTCCATTTCCCCCGCAGTTGGTCCTAAGTTAGCTCTGAGGACTCAGCCTCAGGGTGGAGACAAGCACTTTGTTTGAGAAGACAAGACAGAAAGAAAGCAGTGCTCTCCACTGGGTCAGAGTAAAGGCAGGAAAAAAACCAAACCCTTTCTCTCTGTCCTACAACACTTTGGTGACTTGTTTGCACAGCTGCCTGTGACAGTTGGCTTTAACTGTCAACTTGACACAAGACTCACCCAAGAAGAAAGTTTTAGTGAAGGATTGTCTACCTCAGGTTGACCTGTGGGCATGCTGGTGGGGAACAATCTTGGTTGCCTTCACTGGTGTGGGAAGACCCAGCCCACCGTGGGAGGTACCATTCCCTGGGTCTGGGGATCCTGAACTGAACAAGAGAAGAGAACACCAACTGAGCGCTAGTAAGCAAGCAGGCATGCATTCAGATATCTCTCTGCTTCTGACTTTGGATGTGCTATTCTACCTGCAGAGGTAGAATACAGCCCGGAACTGTAGCCCAAAACACCGTCGTCCCCCGCCCCCCGCCCCCCATGTTGCTTCTGTCAGGGTGTTTTACCACAGACATGAGTGAAGCCAGAACATTTTCCTTCATGGAGACAGTATTCTGATCTGCCCGGCTGGGAGGCCCCAACAGTTAGTAAAGTTTAAACTTGTCCTGCCGACCCCTGCAGCCTCACCTCCACAGTCCCAAACCCTCCTTCTTCAGTACTTTGTGACCTACTGTGTGTGTATGTGCTCACTCGCACCCATGAACATACATGTATAGGTCAGAGGGCAACCTCAGTGTCATCAGTCAGGCACGTCTGCCTTTGTGGGATGCAGTTTCTCATTGACCAACCAGGGCAGGCTGGCCAACAAGCTCCAAAGACACATCTGTCTCTGCCTCCCTGGTGCTGACATTACATGTCATGTGGGCCCTCTGTGCCCAGTTTTAAAAATGAATTCTAGGGGTTGAATTCAAGTCTCCCTGCTTACAAGTCAAGCACTTTACCGACTGGGTGATTTCTCCAGCACTGTGCTGGAGTTTTTAGTTATCAGCTCCTTGATCGCTCTTTGTGGCATATGTTTGCCTAGACCCGTGACTTCATCCTTCATGTCTCTGTCTCCTTCAGTCCCCAACGCTGTCTTATTTCACAGGACTGATGTTAATCCTTGTTTTTTCTTTCTTTCTTTCTTTCTTTCTTTCTTTCTTTCTTTCTTTCTTTCTTTCTTTCTTTCTTTCTATCTTCATGTTGTTTTGAAACAGGGTCTCATGAAGAAGGCTTGCCTTGAATTTTTTAGGTAGCTGAAGATGGCTTTGAACTTGGCCCTCCTACTTTCCAATGGCCAGGCATGCTCCTCTCCACCTGGCTCAACTTTGATAATTCTTTAAACTCCCAGCAAGCCTTTTCTTTCTCCACCATGCCTGCTCTGCTGCCCAAGTCTAGGGCATTGAGCTGTTTTCTTTACGATACTTACGACTACGCTTCCTTCTCTCTTTATCCTACTAGGAGGTCTGATTGGTCTAATTGATCATCAGCACATCGTAGACAGTCAAGTACATTTGTCTAATTGAAAGGTTTTATCTCTTGGGAGGTTAGCCATTGAAGCTGGCCTGTCTGGTCAGCATGACTTGACCTGCCTCCCAAGAATGTACAGCACACTTGGGCCAGAGGAGACTTACCAAAGTCCTTCATCCAGCAAGAGGCTCAGGTAGTCACTCACTGGCCACCCTGCCCAGGTCTTGTCTCAGCCTCTACCTGGTTACCTGCCTCTTTCCCTTCTACAGCAAGAGGGAGTGGACATAAACAGTGGGATGTCATCTGCTTTTGGCATACAACATCCTTAGAGACTGGGGCCCATGGCGGCAGTGTCCAGGGAGTAAAAAACTGGAGACAGAAGCGAGGGGAACCAGATGTCAGAAGAATCAGATGATCCAAAGGCATGGCTTCCTCTCTCCATCTGCTTCAACTTTTCTCTTTTTATTTCCAAAAATAGATTGCCATCGTCCTCCCAGTGAAATGGCGCATGCTGTCCCTGTGTCCCTTGCTCACCAGCTGGTGCATTTCCTAGGACGATGATATCATTTCCAGCTCAAGTTGCTGCTCCTCTCTGGACGTGAGAAAGTCTGCCTGTCCCATGCATTAGCCCAAGCGTCAGCTGGCCCCCGACTCATGCTGCCTGCACTGCCTACTTTGGGCTTTTCACACACAGGCCTGTTTTTAATCTTCATTTAGCGTTGGCTGCTCCCATCACCTGCCACTTGTAAAAGCAGAGATGAGAGGTCGGAGTGGTTGGCTTGTGCTCTTGTATATGTAAAGGCATATGTAACTTCCACTGTGCACGTGTACCGAGACCTTGTGGTAGGCAGACATTTCCTGAGATCTACCTAGTACCAAGTGCTAAAGCTACAAAACAGGTTGGAAATGTCCTTGCTCTTGGGTTTCTAGGCTGGGAGGATGAGCATCCATCCATTCATATCCATCCATCTACCCACTCATCCCTCCACCCATATGCTTACCCATCCATTCGTCTGTCCATGCATCCATCCATCCATCCATCCATCCATCCATCCATCCATCCATATGCTTACCCACCCATCCATCCATCTATCCATCCATACATCTTTCTTTCACTAGAGAAGTTGAGGTTCTGATCTGTCTTTCCATGAAATCATGTTCTTATTCTTTACTCTACATATGAGGAAGCTAAGGTTCTGAATGTTGAGTAACTTCCCAGCGTCTCTAGGCTTCTGATGACATGTAGCCAGGACTTGGACACACACTGGACTCAGGCCTGTTTTCCCTGAGTCTTAGCAGACATTTACTGGGTGATTTTTTTAATACCCAGTATCCAAAGAATGAATCTTTGCTTTCAGTGGAGGGCACTGAGTGTCCTGGTTAGTTTTATATGAACTTGACACAAGCTAGAGTCATCAATTGAGAAAATGCCCCTGTGAGATTGGCCTGTTAGCAAATCTATAGGGTACTATTTGATTATTGATTGATGTGGTGCTGCCCCTGGACAGGCGATCCTGAGGGGCATAATAAAACAGGCTGTCCAAGCCAGGAGGAGGAGATCCATGTTCCTCCATGCCCTCTGCACCAGCCCTTGCCTCTGGGTTTCTGACCTGACTTCCCAGGATGAATAGACTACAAGCTGTAAGATGAAATAACCCTTTCCTCCCCAAGCTGGCCTTGGTCATGGTGCTTTATCAGCAATAGAACCCTAACTAAGACACTGCTGATGGATGGTCCAAAGGAGATAGATGGGGCAGTCTGAAATGAGCTCAACACAGGCACTGTGCAAATCAGGGTAGTAAAGAGTGTGAAGTATGGGAGACAGGCAAGGCAAGGAAAGCTCTCATGGCCTCATTTAACCTGAAATGAAGTAGTGAGCCAGAGTCCAAGGGACCAGGGTGCAAGTCCCCTCTATGTTTTCACTGACTGGGATACTGGGCAAGCCACCTCACTGAGTCTCACTGTTCCTAAAGGCTTGAGAAGACCAGAATATCACAAGGTGCCTGCATTCTGATCTGCAACTCTGTGGGTTTGGGTTTTCATAAAACTCGCAGCTGGAACTAAACAGCTATGCAAATTTCTGTTGTAAGGTTTCAGTCGAGGCACTTGAGACCTTGGGCACTACCTCATGCTAATGCTGGAGTCAGTGTAGCGAGGAGCTTGCAGAGCCCTGGCTGGGGGAGGGCTGCAAGAGAGCTGTAGATGGGAGGTGTCCTCAGGCAGATGGCAGCACACCCTGCAGTGATCTTTCCTCTTGATCCCTGTCCCACCTCCTCCAGGGCCAGTGATTGGCTGAGAATAGCAAACACTGGCTAAGCCAACTCATCCACACATAGCTCCTCCAAAGGCCATTCAGAAAGACTGACACTTCCAAAGTTCACCCCCTTCTCACCTGGGCCCCTCTCCCAGGGTTACCCCCCCGCAACCCCCCCCCCCTCCAGATCCAAATCATTTTTGTGTTTTGTGTGATGTCATCAAGCTATAAAGGCCTTTTGTGGTCACACATCCCATGTCATCTCTGAGTTTGCTGCTATCTTGGCCCTTGCTTAACTACTCTGTCCTCTGGGTCCCTATACTCAGTAAGTTGTCAGGCTAGGACTCAGTTTGCTCCTCTATAGCAGGGTTGCTGTGTGAATCAACATTGAATGTCTCACAGGAAACGCTTCCTATTCTGCAGTCCCTGCTAAACTGGGGTCTCTAAGAAGCTGAGTCCTCAATAAGGGGCATAAAGAGAATGCTCAGAATTGTATGAAGTGAAGGACTACTGAAAATGGCTTTTCAGAGCTAGATGGAAATCTAAGACAAGAATGCTTAGCAGAGCTGGAGAGATTGCTCAGTGGCTAGAGCACTTGGCAGCTCTTCTGGAGGACACAGGACCAATTCCCAGCACCAGAATGATTGCTTGTGGCCTTCTCCGGCACCAAGCATACAAGTGATCATGAGCGTGTGAGAGACAACAACATCCATACATATTAGATAAATGAATGCAGTTTTAAAACTTAATGCTTAGCATTCTGGGCATTTGTGGCTTTGGGAAAGTATAGAAATGGATTTATCACCTTGAGACCAATTATCTCATTTTGCCCCATCACATGAGATGGAATGATAGAGAGTAAGGGTTTGATTTTGACCAAACTGCACCCCAGGTTGGCTTAGCTGAGATCTCCACCTCATCCTGAGACACCCCCCCAACTCCAACAGCCCCTTATAACAACACTCGGAATCGAGGGAGCTTTATTGTCTCATGTTTGAAACTCCAATCTCCCCCAGCCACATTTAGCATTTTATGTCACAACTGTTATAATCATGTTACTCTGCAGTACTGATCGATCACAAGAAGTGTGGGACAAACTTCTCACTCAGGGCCCTGCTTTAGTGTGCTTCTCTCTAATGCAAGCTTTCAGAAAGGAAAGGAGAGGGAGAGGAAGGCAAAGGCTTCCTTTCTGGGAGAGACTATCTTAAAGGCCAAGGAAACCCTGCTTGCCCCACCCAAGGGTCATCTGTCACCCTTCCGTTTTTATCCATTTGTCTCATTTTGGAAAAAATAAAACCTTGGTGATGGTGCCAGAGTCATTTGGGCATGAGAATAGTGGAGCAGCCTTGACTTCAGTGCCTGTTTCAAAAGGAAATTATGAAAACTGTCCTGGGTTTTCTTTCCTCATCTCCAAAAAAAAAAAAAAAAAAAAAAAGAAGAAATCTCTCTGTTACTCGTTCAAGGCTTTTCCGTGTGGTTGCACCTCAGATGGGTCTAATGAAAGGAGAAGTGCAATTAGAAAGTCTGTGCAGTCAGGTTTGGGGGGACTCTGGCCCCCACCCTCACCTGTCGTGCATCCCTCCCACACCCTCTGAAGACACGTTTTCTCAAGGGGTTTGGACAGAATGCACTTGTGAGAGTGCTCCTCTGTGCTTGAGGTCTTAATGCCTCCTATCCGTTGTCTCCTTAACTTTTCTTTATGGAGGCTTGTGTGTTGTATGCATGTGTGTAGGTGCATGTGTTCACAAGCAGAGGAGACGTTGGTACCATGCTCCATCGCTCTCCACCTTACCCCCGTGAGGTAGGGTCTCTCCTGAAGATGGAACTCTGTTTCTGGCTAGTCTGTCCATCAGTGAACCCGACAACCCTCCCATCTTCAGTTCCACCTGAGTGCTGGCATTGCCAGAATGTGAATGTGCATCTATGCTCAACTCCACATGGGTGCTGGGGATCTGTAGGCAGGCCCTCACGCTCACACAGCAAGTTCTCTTATGTCTGGAATCTCCCCAGCCCTTTAACATTTCATTTTTATGTAACTTTAGACTCACAGAAAAACTCTAATAGTATAACAGTTTCTATAACTCAATACCAAAGCCCCTTTTTTTAGACTTTTTTCCCCCAAGACAGAATTTCTCTGTGTAGCTCTGCCTGTCCTGGAACTCTTGCTGTAGAACAGGCTGGCCTCAAACTCAGAGATCCACCTGCCTCTGCCTCCTGAGTGATGGGATTAAAGGTGTGCACCACCAAACCCAACTGCATTTTTTCTTTCATAGTTACAGTGTAGTTATCAAAACTGGGAAATTGACATGGACCCAACACTGTCCACAATGGAGTTGTGGTCCCAGTTTATTCCGTTTACTATAATTAGTTTTATCCACTTTGGTTATCCTAAGAAGCAGACCACATATACTGGTGCACGCCTGTAATCCCAGCCTTTGGGAGGCAGAAGCAGCAGGATCTTGCATTTCAGGTCAGCCCAGGCTATAGCAAGATCCTATCTTAAGTAAGTAAAGTGGACAGCACCAGTTATTTTTGCATGCAGAGTACTCACTCTGGCCATAGCCCATGACTGTACTATATGCATGTTTGCTGTTTAGTTCTTACACTAACCCTGTAAGGTACATGACACCTATCACCACCATGCTAAAGATGATGGTTTCCTATAGGGACTTAGCAGATAATGAACAGCCAGTGTGTGGCCGACCTTACTTTTTGAACCATGACCTATTAGACACCAGAAGCTATGTGTTCTTAAAAATATATAAAGTGTTAATTCTGCAAAAGGATAGCAATAAGACACATAGGTTTGAGAAAATCTTAGCAGATTCCAGGTCTAGAGAGAATTACCTTGGAAACAATTAAATGTCATGGGGGCTGGAGAGATGGCTTGATGCTTAAGAGCACTGGCTGCTCTAACAGAGGACCCGGATTCAATTTCCAGCATTCACGTGGCAGTTCCAGAGGATCTGATGCCTTCTTCTGGTTTCCATGGGTACCAGGCAAGCTAATGGTATGCTGGCATGCACACCTATAGGTTTACTAAACCTCTAAACATATCTGACAGGGATGTTCAAAGGCATATTGAAAATTGTTCCATGATGGACACATTTGTTGGCAGAGCTGATGATAATACTATGTTGACGTGTTTATGTTTAGGCAGTTTTGGCAGTAGTATCAAGGATACAGCACGTTTATTCTCTATGCAGAAGTTGGCCAACTTGTTCCTTCAAGGGTGTTTTCCGATTTTCACATCACAATCGTTGTCACACTCAGCTCAGATGTTGTGCTATATAAGAGCCATAGATGATACATGAGTAAATGAGTGTGGCTGTGAGCCAGGGAAACTTCGTCACACAGCCAGCGGTCGACTCACGGCATGGTCCAAAGTCTGCCATCCCACACAGCCAACTGATGTAACCTTAGTTCTACGATTGCAAGAAAAAAAGGAAAAAAATGGCTGTGCTCAGATTTTTTTTTTTTTTTTTTGGTTTTTCGAGACAGGGTTTCTCTGTATAGCCCTGGCTGTCCTGGAACTCACTTTGTAGACCAGGCTGGCCTCGAACTCAGAAATCCGCCTGCCTCTGCCTCCCGAGTGCTGGGATTAAAGGCGTGCGCCACCACGCCCGGCCCTGTGCTCAGATTTTAATCAATGCCCAAGCTTGGGTTCTACAGGAGGTGTAGATGTGGCTTATTTTCTTCACTGTCAGTCATGCTGGATGATGATGAAACAAAAAGGGACATATGCTGAATGGCAAAAATAATTCATATGTAAGGCTATGCTGTAGACTGACATTGGGAAGTGCTCCCGAGACAGGTTAGTACATAAAGCAGGGCTTAAAGGGGGCAGAGTTAACACACACACACACACACACACACACACACACACACGGCATGCTGACAATCACACAGTAGGAAAGTGTCTCACTTTCTCTCTCAACTCACCAGCTCCCCAATAATGACACAGAGACTTATATTTATCTATGAATGCTTCGGTCTTACAGATTAGGCTAGTTCCCAACTAGCTCATATAACTTAATAACCCGTTTATACTAGTCCACATTTGCCATGTGGCACATTGCCTCGAACTCAGTGCATACATCTGACTTCCTCCATATCTGGCTGGCAAATTTCGAACCTCTCAATTCTTCCCCCAGTTCCTACCTCTGCCTGGATGTTCTGCCTTTCCTATCCTGCCTCAGCTATAGGCCGTCAGCTCTTTATTAAACTGATCAGAGGTAACAGAGAAGAATGTTTACAAAATATGATGCACGTGCTGAGTAAATAGAATAACAATCTCGAAGTCCAGGCAGAGCTCAGCTCTCTGCTGGTGCAGAAATCAACATTTGAATAGTACAGAGACAACCTTTGCACAATGTACAAGGGATTAGACCAACAAATAAACAAATATTAGAGAATTAAATTCATGAGATTATGTCAAGTTATGTATGGTTTAAAATTATTTTAGTCGGGTAGCCATCTCTAGATGACAAAGACAGCAGATCACATGCACTGAGTAAGATTTTTAGCAATCTAAAGTCACAGAATGGAAGCCTGTGCTATCTTGAAATAAGATGCAGTTGTTTGATTTACTTTGTTTTTTTTTTTTTTGGATTTGATTTCTCGAGACAGGGTTTGTTTCTGTGTGTAGTTCTGGCTGTCCTGGAACTCACTCTGTAGACCAGGCTGATCTCAGAGATCCACCTTCCTCTGCCTCCCAAGGGTTCAGATTAAAGGTGTGTGCCACTATGACCTGATATAAAAGGTGTAGTTTTGATACTACAGTTTGCTAGGAATCAGGCACCAGAATAGCTGTATATGTGTATGTTCACACACATATAAATGGACACATATATACATACAACATTGTTCTTCTAGGTAAGTATACAGAAAATGTATATTACATATGTATACCTATATAAATGTATATAGTATCTATGTAAGTATTTCTGTATATAGATTATATGTGTAGAGATATAAACCTATATATTTGGTATACAGAAAATGAAGAACAATAAGTTGTGTATTTTTAATAGATATCTTCATTTGATTTTATTAAATCTTACAGCAAAAGATTAATTATGAGACTAGGTGCAGAGTCTGGTGGTAGAGCACTTACCTAGCCTATGCCAGGCCCTGAGTTGATCCCCAGTACTGTAGAAAACACATGAATAAAAAGGTGAAACAAAAAATTTCAGGTTTTTTTGCCCAAGTTACTGATACTTACATTTTATCAACTGAAAAATTAAAATTATATGTTATCATGTACAGCACATGTATAACTTTAAATATGTATAAACTATAGACTGGTGAAATAGAGTGGATTACCTCATATGTCTATCACTTTTTTGTGGTGAGACCACTTGAAATCTACCTCTTGGGGCTAGAGAGACAACTCAGCAGTCAAGAGTGTAGACTGCTTTTGCAGGGGACCGGTGCTCGGTTCCCAGCCCCCACATCAGGTAGCTCATAATTAATTGCCTATTACTCCATTTCTAGGGGACCTGATGCCTTCTTCCATCTTCAGACTGCACATACAGACACACATGTACAAATGCGCAGGATGAAAACATTACTCTCACTAACTTTCAAAATCAACATACTGTTCGCTGTGGTTATGGTCTTAGCTTTCTGTTGCTGTGATAAAAAAAAATGAGACAACTTACAAGGGGGGAAGATTGAGTGTGCTGCTAGTTTTATGAGAACCTGACACAAGCTAAGGCATCTGAAAGGTGGAACAGCAACCAAGAAAATGCTTGCAGAAGATTTGGCTGTAGGCAAACCTAGAGGGTATTTTCTTAAATAGTGATTGATGTGGGAGCTCAGCCCATTTTGGGTGAGGCCACCCCCAGGGTGGTGGTCCTGGATGCTATAAGGAAGAGCAGGCTGAGCAAGCTGTGGTGAGCAGCCCCCCTCCATGGTCTCTGCACCAGCTCCTGCCTCCAGGCTCCCATCCAGTCTGAGTTCCTGCCTTGGCTTTCCTCAGTGGACTGTGCTACAGGACACGTAAGCCAAATAAACCCTTTCTTCCCCAGGCTGCTTCTGTCCATGTGCCTCATCACAGCATCTGTCACCCAGGACACTGGGTTCTGGTTACAGTGGCTGAAGTACTGGTCTAGCTTTGGTTAGCTTCATTGCTGTGGGACAGTGGTAAGGCCAGACATCTTGGCAGAAGTATGTGATGAAAGAAATTGTCCCTTCACTGTGGCCAGGAAGGGGGGAGAGAGGGAGAGAGAGAGAGAGAGAGAGAGAGAGAGAGAGAGAGAGAGAGAGAGAGAGAGAGAGAGAGAGAGAGAGAGAGAAAGAAGAAGAAGAAGAAGAAGAAGGAGGAGGAGGAGGAGGAGGAGGAGGAGGAGGGGAGAGGGGAGAGGGGAGAGGGGAGAGAGGAGAGGGGAGAGGGGAGAGGGGAGAGGGGAGAGGGGAGAGGGGAGAGGGGAGAGGGGAGAGGGGAGAGGGGAGAGGGGAGAGGGGAGAGGGGAGAGGGGAGGAGAGGGGAGAGGGGAGGAGAGGGGAGAGGGGAGAGGGGAGGAGAGGGGAGAGGGGAGGAGAGGGGAGAGGGGAGAGGGGAGAGAGGAGAGGGGAGGAGAGGGGAGAGAGGAGGAGAGGGGACAGGGGAGAGGGGAGAGGGGAGAGGGGAGAGAGAGGAGAGTTCCAGTGTCCCCTCAAAAGTACAACCCTAATGTCCATTCCTGCTAAAGGTTTGACCATCTCCCAATAGCATTACAAGCTGTGCCAAGCCTTCAACACACAAGCCATTGTGTCTGGTCATTTAAGACCTGAAACCTATCACCATGTTGTAAAACAGACCTTCTGAATTTACTCCCCAGTCACAACCATCTAGCCCTACTACCCACTGAGCTGTCCTTTACTTAGAGGCCAGCCTGTCAGTATGCACATGAGAGCATGTGGTTTTATATCCCTGCACTTGGCTCATTTCACTGAATACAGTCTCCTACATACTTACCCAGATTGCTGTTGAGTGGCAGGATTTGTTTTTCTTTTTAAAGACTGAATAGTATTTCATTATAAATGTATACTACATTTCGTATCCACTCATCTGTTTATAGGCACTGGAATAATTCCCTATCTAGGCTGTTATGTGCAGGGCTGCATCAAACAGGGAAATATGCAGGTAAATCTTCAATATATTAATCCATTTCCTTTTGCTATAACATAGTAAATGAACTGTAGATCATGTTTCTAATTTTTTTGAGGAACTTTACAAATTACGATACCGCTGTTTTCCACAGCGACCATGCACAAAGGTTTCCTCTTCTCTGAAGCCTCATTAATACGGTAATACTTGACCTCTGTTGTTTCAGCAACAGCCATTCTGACAGCTAGCGATGATAAAGACGTTAGCTTGCATTCTTTGATGGCTGGTGATCAGGAGCATTCCCCTGCATCCCTGATAATACTTTGCACATCTTCTCCTGAGAAATGTCTATGCAGATCCTTAGCCACGTTACTCTATTTTCATTTTGCATTTGTGTGGGTGTCATTGTCTTTGTGCAGGTACATACTGGGTTCGAGGTCTTTCTTAACCATTACCTGGCCTTATTTTTTGAGATCGGATTTCTCACTGAACCTAAATGCCATTTCAAGTAGACTGGTTCACTATCAGTCCCTGGGATCATGTCTCTGCCTCTCCAGTACTTGGGGTAAGACATGTGACATCACACCTACCTGTTATGTGGGTGCTAGGGATCCAAATTCAGATGTTCACGCTTGCACAGGCACATTTAAGTTGTGTGTGTCCCTTCTTTATCCCAGACAGTGATGTCTATTGGATGTGTGGTCTGAAAATATTTCCTAAAATTCTATTGGTTGTATCTTTACCTGTTGGTTACTTCCTTCAGGTTTTGTGGTTTTTTTTTTCAACTTTGTCCCAATAGTGTACAGATAAGAAAGTTCTGGATAGTGGGTGTCACTCACCTGTGTGCCATTTACTCTCCTTCTCTTGGTGGAACTTAGTCTGTGCCCATCGTCTGGCATTTTAATGAGCACAGGTTAGTCATTTAGGTGGCTGCCTCTCAGTCTAGGGTTGTCTAGGTTACCTCATCACTGGATTCAGACTATGAATCATTGGTCAGAATATCACAGAAGCCACGCTGTGTCTTTCCTGGGAATATCCCATCTGAAAGTGCCTCCTGTCCATGTGTCTGATTATTGGGGACATTAACTTGAATCATTTGGTTAAGATGATGTGTGCCAAGCTCCCAGTGCAAAAACTATTTCTCCACCCTAATCAGTAAACATCTTGTGGGGAGGTACTTATGGGAAGCCCTGTTGTTCTGACAACTTCTCCTTTCTAGCTTTAGCTTTCATTAATAAGCCTTGCTTGACTCTGTTATGATGATGGTGATGGTTGCAAAATGGGGATCATCTAATGCCACCAACCCTTGTTCAGTTGCCTGGTGTTGTTTTGCTTCGAAGAAGAACTTGGCTTTCTCACTTCCTTATTGATGTGTGTACACATTCATGTTAGTGTGCTCTTGTAGACTATTGCACATTGGGTTGTAATGTTTTAATATTATTTGATAGGATGCTTAAATTATCCAAGATTTGGCCATAAGGACCCTGAGTACTTTTAGCAGTCCCTGCCATTCTTTGTATCACTGTGACAGTGTATCACTGTGACATAAGATGCTCTGGGTCCCTTTTGTGTTTTCCTGTCCCAGCCACAGAATCAGCCAATTCTCCAATAAATCTTAGGGGTTCTTTGGATGCTTATTGCCACACAAGTGCTTCTTTTATTAACAGAATTGTGGCTGGGGCATGATGGTGCGCACCTATGATCCCAGCACTGAAGGGGAGGAAGCAGGAGGAGGTAGAGTTTGAGGGCAGCCCAAGTTACACAGTGAGACTCTTATCTCAAGCAACAGAAAAGATGAGTCGTGGCATTCTCTTTGCTATCCTAGAATAACGGATAGGTAACCTGCACCCAGAGTCAACACAAACAAACAAAACACACCCCTCTAACTGCACTCTAGACAGACAAGTAAGGCAGCATGCTTCACAAACAAACGGTCCCAACTTCAGTGAGTTCTCAGTTATACTATGTGACAAGATGAACCACACTCCCTGGCTCGCTCCTGACCTATAATGAGCAGGTTTGGATATAAGGTAATATTTGATTAAGCAAGTCTCTCCCTCTATTTAATATTTCTCTGTATTTGACTATATTTTCTATATTTAAAACTATTTCCATAAGGAATCGCTGGATATTATATGCATGGCAGTATACCATGATCCATGGCACCATTAGTAAGGTGGTGTTCCTGAAATAGTAAATATACTCGATAAAATTTCAGGAATGAAAAAAGGAAAAATGTAATTTCCCTTCTATGTAACCAGCCCTTTGTGAGTGTGTGTGTGTGTGTGTGTGTGTGTGTGTGTGTGTGTGTGTGTGTGTGTGTTACTTAATTCAAACCAGAAAACTTTCCCCTATTTCTACAGGACACAAAGGAAGGTTCTGGGCTGTCCTTATCTCATCTATAAAACAGCCTTTCACATTCATGAAGCCATGACAAGATGGCTCAATACAATGAAGTCTTTCTGGAATCCTTGGACCCTGCCCTGCCCCCAAATGGCTAGTAATATGTTCTAGTCACTGTGACAATGACAAATGCCACCAGAAACTTCTAAGACCCTTCCTAGGTGGCAGTGCCAGCTTCCTCAAGACTGTAGGCCAACCAACATGAGGCAAAAGCATTTCACCCCAGTACCTTAGAAATGCAAACCTCGTATATTGCTCAGAGGCACTACTTTTTAATACAGCCAAGAATTGTGTCTAATGCTATGCATTTGCCTGGTCCCCACTCTACTTTCTGAATTAAAATGAGTCAGGTCTGTCTCCCTGCTTGAGGGAGGAGACAGCTGAGTTCACTGGTTTAGGTGGCCCAAACTGATAGCCAGAGTATCCCAGGAAGACTTGTGGTATCATGGGATGGAGCTATCCTGCTGGCATAACCAGTTTGCCAGAAAGCATGAAGAACCTTGGAAGCTCTAAGCAGAGTAGTTCTCAGAAGGGTCATCAGACAGAACCCTCCATTGTCCAGATGAGGAAACTGAAGCCCAGAGAGGGGAAGAGACTTGGCCAAGATGCACAGAGAATTGAAAATACTAATTAGGCTTAGACTGGAAGACATTGGCATCAAAGAAATCCCAGAGACTGGAAAGGACCCAAGAATGTGAAAGCCACTTTCCTTTCTGGGTGGGTCCCTGACGACCTGGGTAAGTGGTCGGATTCTAGCTTTTTCATACATGGACAACTAAATGTGTTTCAAGGCCCTTCTCTACTCTTTCGGGTGTGGTTTGGCCCTCTTGGTCCCAGAGAGCATACGTACTCTGTAGACGCTATGACAGCCCTTTACAGATTCTAAAGTGACCTCTGCGTCTGCTGAGTGTTCTAAGCTACAGTCTCTGCATGTGGTACTGCCATTACTGAGATGAACAAACCTGACATGGTTCTTTTTGAGAAACAAACACGACATAAGCAGCAACACAGGCTCTAACCCCCATGTTCCTTAGCACTGTGGTAACACACACACACACACACACACACACACACACACACACACACACACCACCACCACCACCACCACCAGGCTCTGGAGCAACTTGCATTGGATCAGCCACAGCTGATATCATTGCCTTCAGCTCAGTAGAACTTAATAAGGACCCTCTCAGAGGGCTGTTGGAAGGATAGCAAGAGAGAGTTTTAATAAGAATGAGGTAGTGCCCCCCAGCACTGATGCTTAATAAATGTTAGTTTATTTCTCTCTCCTTCCCTAACTCGACATGCTTGAAGCAACCTGCTAATACTTAGCACAGAAAGTGGGATAAAAATGATTCGCCTCTGTGTCCTTGTTCTCCAGCCTTTGCTTAGATAACCATGCAGTACTTCTAAAAGTACAGGACCAAAGGCTGGAAGATGTCTCCGGATAAAGTGCTCGCTATGCAAACATGAAGTCATGCATTTGAATCACCAGACACCACGTAGTGTAGGATGCATGTATAACCATGGATAGCATGCATTTGCAATCCCAAGGGTCCTAAGGAGAGAGGAAAGGTGAGATCAGGAGAATCCTGAGAGCTTACAGCCAGGGAACCTGGTGTATGCAGTGGGAATAGGGAGCAGTGAACAATAGGGACCCTGTTTCAAATAAGGTGAAAGGCAAGGTCCTCTGGCCTCCACACACGCACTATGGCACGCATACACCCACAATCATATGTATGCATACATCATACACACATACACATATATTTAAACTACATGGGCCAAACATACACAAGGAACTCATGCTTGTTTGGATTAAAGGCTAAGGAAAAATGGAAACAGTTTCCCTGATTGTGGTAATGTCACATACTTACTACCCCATCCACTAATGCCGCCATCTTGCTACGTGTCATATTTCGAGATGAGAATCAATCTACTTTTATTAATCTAAAGAGATGTGAGTGCCTGTTGTTCTCCAAGCACTCTATGGCCATGCAAGCCTGGGAAATGCAGAACCTGGGAGGTTCACTGTGACCCCACTTGGCAGGTGAAGACATCAACACGGATGTGTAACAGACTGCCTCACTTTAACACGTGTTTCTTCTGTGTGTGGCTCACCTGGGGTACTGTATTTTGGAGGCCTGTGGTGCCTCTCCTACTGAGAGTGACACTGCTGCTCTGTCCTGTGGGCTCTAGGTGAGGCCTAAGGAAAGCAGGTTAGCCAGGGCTTGCTGCTCATCCTTGTAATCCCAGGACTCCCAAGGCACGGGAGGAGGACCAGGAGTTTCAAGGTCAGTACCAGCCTGGGCTACAGGGACTCCTTCTGTGTCAGTTGACAGGGATCTTGAGGACCTGAGACTTATGGGGTCTAAATATGGCACTGGGGTCTAGGAACATTGCCCTCTGCCATCAAGGGAAAAATTGAGAGCTACCACACTGAGGAGGTTAGGGTCTCCTGTGAAGAAGAGTACGTAGCTGTGCACCCTTTCGCTGTCCCCCTCGCTCTCCTTGAGTTATTGATTAGTCCATTTATATTGGGGAATAAGAGTTAGAGCATAGGTGTGGTTCTGAGCCAAGTAGGGATCCAGCTGCCCCTCTTCATCCTCAGCTCCCTGGTAATGTGGTAATTGTGACTTGTGAGATGCTCCCAAAAGAAGAATGCATTGAGAGGAATGGTGGGCAAGTCAGCTGTCACTCAGAAAGCTTCCTCTGTAGCTCTTCTTGGGATCATCAAGGATGATCCAAGGTGAAGATGCCTATCAGAGATGAGTGGGGAAGGAGACCTTTCCTGTGAGCCCTCTACTGGCAGATTAGCCCCAATCTGGTTGTCCACTGTCCACCTGCCACCCTTCAATGAAAAGAGACACAAAATAACATTCATCCTCCATTGCCTTTGTGCCCAGCTCAGTTTCCAGCGGCCACTCTCCTTTCCAGGTGATCAAAGGCACACGAGAGCAGTTTCCTTTCATGTCAGTCCCTGCAGGCTTCCCTTGAACCCCACACTCACCTGTGTGGGAACCAGATGCTTGCCAGGGCATCCTGACCCCACTCTGTTGGTGGAGACCATCTGGGGAGACAGTCCCCATGCTGGGTGTCGAGACACTTGTCAGCTGGCTCAGGCACTCGCTCACACAATCTACCCAGGCCGTCTCTGTGCAGGGTCCTGCCTGCTCTGCTGTCCCTGATCACTTGCTTGAGGACCTGGGACAGCCACACCCACCCACACGCCATGCCACTAAAGCTCTGGACAGCCAGAAATAAGATTCCCAGCCCAGTCTACAAGGTGGTCTTGATTTTGTTATCCACAACCTCCTGACCTCTGGCTCTGTCATTCAAGGCTCCCTTGACTTCTCCAGGCCTCATTGCTCTCCCTTATAACATTATTAGGAGTAGTCTCCCGCCACCTCTCAACACGCAGCATGGTGTGATATGAGGATTAAGTGAAATAACAAATGTAAGGCACATTGTAGGTGCTCAGGAGATGCTGTTCTCCATACGTATTGATGCATTTTAAAGCATAAAGCTGTGAGCAGGAACTAGTGCCACAGACTCTCAAAGCTGATGCAGCTCTGCAGAAGTATGGCTTTGGAACTCTGAACACACACCTATGTTTAGATCCTGGTTCTCTGGAATGCAAAATATGTGACCTTGGAGAAATACATTTTCTTCTAAGACTCAGTTTTACAGCCAGGTATGGTGGTTCATGCTTGTAATTTACCCCAGCACTTGGAAGGCAGAGGCAGGAGGATTAGAAGTTCAAAGCTAGGCACATATGCACACACACACACACACACACACACACAGAACTGTATCTGGCCTATAAAAATGGCACTTTCATACAGTTCGCCCCTTGGTGCCTACTTTATACTGTTGTTTATAAGAACTGACCATACTGTGTGGGAACTGCTCACACTGCCTGCATTGCAGTCTTCAAGATGACTTGGGAAGCTAGTGAGGTGACATATGTGATGGATGACACAGGAGCCATTAGGTGTATAAAGACATAGAATGATGAGGTGTGTGTGTGCGTGTGTGCTCGAGTGTGAAGGGAGAAGGCAGGTGATCCCAGATCTCTGGCATGGGGACGTGAGTAGGTAGTGGCGGTGTTCACTGAAAAAGCACACACAGAGGAATAGGTTTGAAGGGAAAGATGAGTTCCCTGCTCGGAGTGTATGCTGTGATGAGTCTGGGGCCCAGGACAGCAGCACTCCAGACAGATCGAGAGTCACCTGCACGGGGCAGACTTTGACTGAGGTCATGAGAGTGCTGAGGATTCACCCAGGCCTAGCATTCACAGAATGTTAGTGTTGGGACACAATGTGACAGAATTGAACTGGCTTCAGGCATCAGCCAAGTCCCACTCTTGTCTCATGTAAAGTTGTAGAAGGCGGGACAGACTGGCAGGAGAATCTTGGCATGTCCTCTGGAGTTAGCAGTTACCCAGTGTCTCAAGAGTGTAGGAGAATCTGCCAGCTACAAAGCACCCAGGTAGAATTTCTCCCTCACCCCGTAGGGTCAGACTTCAGCTATACACGTGGATATGCTTAGTCTTGTCACTAAGACTGCCATTTTGTCTGGCAGAGCATTGAGGTAAAGGGCGCCTGGGTGGAAGGTTACAAAATATGGCATTGATCAGTTTAATGTGTGGATTACTGCAGGAATATGAGAGACATGGGCATGCAGTGTTGGGCGGGACGAAGACACGAGCCAGTGATCTGAAGTGCTCTTGACTGTAATGAAGTTGTATATACTTGGAAGTGAACTAAAGATTATTTAGCCAGTTCATTAGTAGGAAATCCTCGCAATTGGAAAAACGGCTTTAGCTGGAGGGGGAACTCACTCGGCAGTTGAATGCTGTGTTCAGGGTGGGCGCAGCTGTGAGGTTTTCTGTAATTTCACAGGAAACTCTGGGGGCCCATGAGACCAGGATCCAGGCTGGGAGCTTGAACCCTGGAGGGAGTGGACCTAGGACAGAGTGGATCTAGGGAACATGAGTTTGACATCACTGGGACCCAGCTGAGGGTCCGTAAGCAGGTTCCAGTCAATGACAGGATAGCCCAGGCATGTACTTAGACCCTAGCCAAGGCAGTTGGGATGTACCTTTAACAGGAACCCAAGGAATATTGGGGAAAACCAAGGCAGGCTCTAGTTGAAATCAGAAGATTAAGTGAAATGCTAGCTAATACTAGATTGGTCTCTCACCGTTGGGAACAAGCATCACTCTTCTGTTGGACAAGGTATTGACAAGTAGAAGATAAACAGCTTGGTCAGGGTCCAGCAGTCAGTGTGGCAGGTTGAATGTCATTTCAGCCTGTCCCCCAAGGGCTGATGTGTTGGGATCTTGGTCCCAGTGTCCCAGTGCTGGGAGATGCTGGACCTGGTGGGAAGTCCTTAGATCACTCAGAGATTAGGGCAGTTCTCTGGGACCTTGTGTTCTCAAAAGACCACGTTAACACAGAGTGAGCTCCTGAGTCACTCTTTGGATTCCTGTCCATCTTGAATATGATGTCATTTGCCATGAGATGTTCACCAGAGCTGATAGGAGATACCCTTGAACCTCCCAGTCTATGAGCAAAATAAACCAGTTTTCTTCACAAACTTCCCAACCTATAGGAACAGAAACAGACAAATTTTCCTAGAAAGTGTCTATAGAGATTTGAATCAACATCTGTTTGTCTCCAAAGCCTTATAACCTGTAGTCCTACTGTCCCCAGTGGGCATGCAGACACATGGCAAGAAATGGAAACAGCAGCTTGAGGCCCTTCATGTACTGCGAGATCACCTAGGGCCTCGGAATGACATGCTCCAGGCCACCCTGGTCAGGCTTGGTACCATTTTTTAGGGAAGCCAAGTAAGAATGGGTAGAGAGCTTGCTAGGGCTGGAACCGTGGGGAAGAGTCCCAGGAAAGCCAGGTAGGGCTCACCGCAAGGCTGGTGTCCTCCATGCTCCGAGCTGCAGTATGAAGGGGCTGGTGTTAAGGAGGGCCTTGGAAAAATGGACAAACACAAAATGACTAGTTCCTTCCGATTAGGTGAGGTTTATGGCCCTAGATGTAACCTCAAATGGCGTTTTGATTGCTCCCTAATGATGGATAGATTCTGCCCCACATAAAGTCGCACTCACCAAGAGTGACATCCATTAAATTGATGACAGACATCTGAGCTAAAGTGGGTGGACGACTCTTGGCTCTAGCTTCTCTGAGCAGTTTGTGTGGTGCTGTGCCTGCTTCCCAGGTAAAACCCAAAGCATCTTCTAAAGAAAAGGCCAGCCCAGGCTAGAGTGCCCGTTCCACTTGCTGTCTGGACAACTGTCGGCTCCCCAAGTGCCTTACCAGGCCCATTTCCTTGTTTCCTGTGGAATGGTAACTTGAAACCCACAGATTACTAGGCAGAGCTCAGAAGTATTTGCTGTCACTCAACAGATGTTGCATGTTGTTCAGAATGAGACAGCTGCTCCCAAAAACCTTGAGAGCCCCAGTTCATTCTGGTAGAGAGAACTTTAGGCCAGGACTCTGAAGATTTTGTGTTTTAATTCTCTGTCTGCTGCTAGTTATATGACAGCCTTGGGCAAGTCTCTGGGTCTCTCCGTCTTGGTTTCTGTTTATAAAGGATGTGGGTGTGCACAAATACACACAGGTGCAGTGACATTTCCTTCCTGTGCCTTGAAGGGCTGAGTGTGGAAAGACAGCTGGATGCAGGGAAGCAGCATGGTGGGAAGCGAAAGATCCACTTGGAGAATTGTATGCCAGGCAAGCACACCCATGAGTGGGTATGCATGCTGGGTAGGAATTCTGCAAGTGAAGAGGGGCAGAGGGGCCAGTGGAGGCCTCAGGCAAACACACACGAAGGCAAGAAAGAGGGACAGGGTAAGGATGGAGACAGGCTGCTGGGGTGGGTGAATCAAGGCTGCCACCAAGGAAGACATCTCCCTGAAGGCTGTGTCACACATGGGTGACCAGCAACAGATGCGTGGGAATACTTAGCACTATTCCTTTTAAACCAATAGTCTGTGATAAAGCTGCAGGGTGTTGTTTGGTCTTTTTGTCTTGTTTTTTTTTTTCTTTTTTTTTTTCAATTTAAAAATTACAATTTAGCTTTTCTTAACTGGGATCCTTTCAAAGCCGGTTACAGTGGCAGGTGCCCTCCTTTCCACATGGTCCGTGCCTCTCATTAAGTCAGAGCTGAAGGTGTCAGGACCTATCCCCACCCTCACCCCCACCCCCCTCCACGAGCTATCCTGCATCCCGGCTTAAAATCCAGGTCTCATCCTGGCAGATAGCACCTCGTGGTTTTTCTTTTCAGATCAGCAGAGTATCTGCATCAAAATACATTTTCTTGAGGAAATATTGAACAACATGGTTGCAGAAGCTGAAATTAACTTTGTGGCAAGAGCTGGTGGTCAGTTCAGGGTGACTCAGCAAAAGGACTCCTTCCTCCCCGCCCCACCTCTGCTCTTTGCCCTGTTCCCTCATTCTGTACCTGGCATAGCACCCCTCTGTGAATACTGAGGCCCTAAAACCTGAGACCTTCACTCCCCCACCTCCTTATATCCATCTGGTTACCAGTACGTCCCTAGCAACCTAGTTCTCTGTGTCACTCCTCTGCCTCCGCGCAGCTATCGATGCCCCTGTTCCAGGCCATCCGGACTCTTGTGGCCATGACACTGTCTTTGGTCAGTCTCAGCCTCCCGTGTGGCAGTCTCCAGGTGAAGAGCTCTGCCTCTGCGGCAGGTGTCATCACCTGCTGACTTCGCAATAAGTATGTCTTCTACAGGCATGAGAGAGTATTTGAACACTTGGTCTCCAGTTGGTGGCAGTGTTGGGGAGGTTCAGGAGGTACAGCCTTGTTGGGGGAAGTATATCTCTAGAGGTGGGTTTGGAGAGTGTAAAGAAGCCATCTCTAGTGTATGCTCTCTGCTTCCTGTCTATCACTCAAGATGTGAGCTGTCAGCTTGTTCTTCAGCCATCATGGGGCCATGAGCCAAAATAAATTCTCTTCCATAAGTCGCCTTGGTCATGGCGTTTAGCACAGCAACAGATAAGTAACAAAGACGTGAAGTGACAGTAAGCACTTCCCAGCTGTCTCCTTCTTGTCCCGATATCTGGATCATCACCTCCCCTGCTCCTGCTAAATCTCCCCTCCTCTTAGCTCCCTAACAGGACTGTGAAAGTCATCGGCCCATGAGCCTCTGGTTTCTGCTCACTGCGATGAGATGCTTGATCTAAATAATGGAAAGGAGGAGGAAGGACCTGGGGAGGTTTTAGCCTTTTAGAGGTTTAGGCACACAACTGTGTATTTTGCCTCCAGAATGTTGCTCAAGCATTTCCTCTCTGTCCCTGGACATCTGCCTCCTCCAGGACATTTTCTACCTCGCAGCTGAAGGATCTTCCTGTAATCATACACATCAATTAGTTTCTTCCTTCTCGAAAGCAAGTTGCCACCTTTGCAGAGTATCATCATCCTGACTCCCCAAAGGGATATTCATCAAGATTCTTTCCAATCAGGCTCACTTCTCACACTCAGGCACGAGCTTTTCACTTTGGACATGGATTCTAGAATCTGACTGCCTGGATTCAAACTCTGGCTTCACACCCTACTGACTGTGTTACTTTTGGAAGGTTAATAGACATCTCTGGCCCTCTATTTTCTAGTCTATAAAATAAGATGGTTGTGAGGATTAAATGAGATGCAGTGTGCAAAACAGGGCCTGAACCATAGTGTCTTGAGTGGCTCCTGCTTAGCTCGTGAGTGGGAGTCTTGTGTGACCCCATGAGTGTGAGTCTTGTGTGATATCTTGAGTGGGAGTCTGTGTGATCATAAGTGGAAGTCTTGTATGATCTCATGAGTGGGAGTCTTGTGTAACCTCATGAGTGTGAATCTTGTGTGATCTCCTGAGTGGGACTCTTGTGTGACCTCATGAGTGGGAGTCTTGTGTGATCTCTTGAGTGGGAGTTTTATGTAATCTCTTGAGTGTGAGTCTTGGGTGACCTCATGAGTGGGAAGGGACTCTTGTGTGATCTCATGAGTGGAGCCTTATGTCTACTCCTGACTATAATGATCATTCTCTTGCTGTTCTCCACTATTGGCAGTCTCCTGAATGTCTCCTGTTCTCTCCTGCTTTGTCATCTACTCAAGTTGTTCTTTATAACCACCCTCATCACCTCCCACTTTGCCTCTCAGATGGCCCATGTTGCCCTCCTTGTTTGGCCTGGGTCACCTACATGACAACAGCTTCACTCTTAGTTGGCCTCAGGAATTGTTGTGTACATCAAGAGTTGGAATTTCCCTTTGAAAGACCCACAACGTGAGGACTCCCCCACGTTCTGACTCAGGAGAGGCGACACCCCAAAATCACCCACAAGAAACGGTCTTGCTGCAACTGCAAGAGGATTTTTATTCGAGAGCGTTCTCGGGCCCATGGTCATACACCACGCAGGGGTAGAGGACCATGGCGCCCCGAGTAGCTGTATAAGGGGGTATTTAAAGGAAGAAACCACAACTCAAGGAAGTGGGGAGGGCGTTGTTGGAAAAATACCAAAGATACCAGTTAAGAGTCACAAGGAAGTGCAAAGTCACAAGAGTCAAGGAGGCTACCTGGTAATTGTTCTGGTTAACTCTCAGTTTCTAAGAGCCCCTAACAATAGCACATTTGCATGGCAGTTTCCGGTGTTGGTCAGGGTGACTTTCTTTGAATGAACACTCTTTGAACCCAGGAAGCAGGTAGGTGGAGGAAGGAATGTCGCTATCAAGGTATGATTAGCATACCTTGGAGCAATGAGTCACAAAGGTCACATTCCCAAGCCTCATCCTAAAGGCCTAGAATTTTGTTACTTCTTCACCTTGAGTACCAGTCTCAGACCCCACGGCTGTTGGACTCGTCCCTTGTGTCCTGCCCAGTATACACTTTGTCTATCAGAGTCTTGTTTGTCCTGAAGATCCATGACACCAATGGCCTGGATTGTTAGGATGAAACGTAGGTCCTCCAATGTGACAAAACATGGCTCTAACTAGCTTTGACATCTCTGGTGTCATCATAATTCAGAACTTGTCCCCATGCCTGCCCCTCGTTGCTAATAATGCTCTGTGGCTTTCTAGTCTGGCTGCTGAACTTCCTCCCTCCAGGTGCTCTGGCTTGCTTCTCACACAGGCCTTGCCTGCCTGATGCAAACTCGTCATAAATCTCCCATGAGCTCACAGATCACCCTGTGTGCTGGTGATAAAGCACAGCATGATCTCTCTGGTGGTTCCATGAATGTTTGTGATACAGCCTTCAATAGAGAAACCCCTGCTTAGCACTAGCTAGCAGGTTGAGCCCCAGGACCTTCTAGTAAACCCTCAATTTTATAGGTGAACACGGCAGAGCACAGAAGAAAGTCCAGTGACCTTCCATGGTCACATGACAGGCAGAAATATCCTAGCAACACTGGAGCCAAAATCCAGATTTTTCTGGTTTACGCTTCTTTCAATTCAACGAAGGCTAATTGGTGCAAACACACATAACAAAAGTTTACCAGCTTTGCCTATTTTTTTCTTTTGTGTGGCAGGGGGTGTACATGTATGTTTTCACATAGATGCATGCACATGTATGTATGTACACATGGAGCCCAGAGACTGTTGTCAAGAATCTCTGATCTAGTCCTTGGTGTTAGCTTTCCAGACTACCTGGAGCTCATCGCTTCCGCTATGCTGGCCAATCAGAGAGCTGCTGGGATCTGCCTGTCACAGTGCTGCCCACCCCACCCCGATTCTGGCATTATAGGCACATGCCACATGCCCAGCTTTTTATCTGGTTGCTGGGGCTAGAACCCAGGCCCACATGCTTGGGTGGCAGGGACTCTATCAGCTTCATAATTTTTGGAGGGTAAAGTTCAGTGGTACAAATATTGCCCAATCCAGCTGTAGAATTTTTAAAACCTTAAGCTTAAATTCTGTCCTTATTAAATTGCTAACTCTACTAACCACCCCACCCCCAACCCCAACCCCTTCTATTTCTGTATTCTTGCCACTTCAAATTCTTAAGAATTTGACTGCTTGGGGACCTTGCACAGTGGGATCCTAAAGTCCTTTTGGTTTTGTGTTTGGCTTGTTTCTCTGCACAGAGTGCTCAAGGTTTCGGTCTTTCAGGCTAATAATATCCCACTTAAGTAATGTTGGAAAGCCAGGCTTTCTCAGACGCCTTTCCAGGATACCACTAGGGGGCAGTAAAGGTGCAGAAATTTTTCAATAAGCCTCCTGAGTGCCAGGCAAGCCAGCCGGCATCCCCTATGTATCTCTTTCAGCCATCCGAGTATACAGTTACAAGATAATGGATTTCACATCCGACAGCAGAGTTGGATAAACCAGAGATACCATCAGCTGTAGTTTAAGAGCCGTCTTCCTCACATTCGGCCAACACTAAGGCATAGAACTTCATTTCAGACAGTGGCTTCAGATGCTATTTTGGCTTAATTAATTCACTTTAGTCCGGTGGTTCTCAGTGCACACGACAGAATCAGATATTCAGACTTCAGCCAGAATCGTCAGAATTTCGGTGGAAGGTGAGGGTGAGGTTGGGCCCAGAGACAGAAGCTATATTTAACATCAGTCGTTGAACGGAAAGATGTCTGTTAAGCAAAACCAGAAAGGTTCAGAAGATATGAATTCTGATTTATTTTTATTTTTTTATTTTTTTGGCTGAGAGGACTGGAAATATAGGAACCTCATTTCCTAGACCCAGCACTTGTATGTGCATATGTGTGGAGGCCAGAGGTCAGAGGTCAAAGGTCAAAGCCAATGGTCCTTCTCAATCGCTCTTTACCCATTTTAAGACAAGGTCTCTCATTGTGCCTGGAGCCCAGTGGGCAGCCAGCCCTGGGGTTCCTCCTGTCTCTGCCCCCCTAGATCTGGAATCACAGTGCTATACCACCATGTCTAGCTTTCTTATGTGGGTGCTGGGGGTCACACTCAGGTCCTGCTTTCATAGCAGTTAGTGAGCCAGGCTGTGACACTTTTGAACACATTAGGAACCCAGACTGAAGATTTGGAGTTGGGGTATCCCAGACAGCTCAGGATTCAAAGACACAGTTCCAAGACAGTCACGTTCAGGGTGAGGTCAGAGCCCAGATATTAGTAATGGCTGAGATATTAAAGTCTTTGGCTGATTAGTCGTGGCACACGCCTTTAATTCCAGCACTTGGGAGGCAGAGGCAGGCAGATTTCTGAGTTCAAGGCCAGACTGGTCTACACAGAGAAACTCTCTCTTGAAAAAAACAAAACAACAACAAAAGTCTTTGCTACAGGAATCAGAAAAACGGATCTTTCATTTTATCTTATCAAAAATAAAATTGTCACAGGGAACCTGAGGTGGGATCCAAGACCTGGGTTCTTACCCCACCTGCCTCACAGGCCCCGCCCCTTCCCTCAGCCTCAGCCTTCCCCTCTGCACTATGAGCAGATGGGATGATGTCGCTCTCCGAGGATCCTTTGGTTCAGAAAATTCAATGATTCTATTAGAATTAATAATCTTGATTTGTAATGACGACTCTGGCACAGAGAGGAAGAAATATTTAACAGTGTAATGAATGACAGAGACTATTGACCATGTAGTTTAATTTATTTAAGGCACATACCCTGAATTCAAAGGAGAAAATATCACTCCTGATAATATATTGAACTGTTAGTATCATCGGCCTAGCAAAAGCTTTCTAGAGGGAAAAAATTACCCACCAGTGCAAACTTGACATTTTTCACTTGCTGATCCACGGCTGTCGTTCGTCTATAGCAGCCATGTTTGCTGTAAGGGCTATGCGTGTGGGTGCTTCGGATGAATATTAAATAATGACATAAGCGTCAAGGTCACTGATGCAGGCAAGGCTGTGAGGAGGTTGGGCCTGAGAGGGAACCCGCATTGATCTCTTGTGAAGTTCTGTTCTGGAATCCTGCTGACGTGGAGGACACAATTGATGGGAGCCATTATCAAGGCTGTAAGTGTACCTCCATTGTTAAGGATCTTTTACAAGACCCAGGAATCGGCAAAAGCTTCAGCTAGAAATATAGGCCAGTCAACGAGATAAGTGCATTCTAGAGAGTGGATGGCCTGGGTCAGGCTTGCACAGTGAAGGCAAAGGCTGATGGGAGGCCAGCGCCAGACCATCATCGACTTCTCCTGCAAGTCGGGCACTGTTTCTGGGGATGGCTCAGAAGAGAGCTTCCATGCCAGGAGCTACAGAGAGCAAGATGTCTGTCTTCACATGTCCCCAGTGAAAACGTCTTCTCTGAGCATTTCAGCCCACCTTCTTCCATAGCTTCCCAAAGCACACCCCAACAAAGATGTCTGGATGGCTCAAGACTTCTGAATTTGTAAAGTATAGAAATGTATGTCTTTCAGCTCCAGAGGCTAAGAAGTCCAATGCCAAGATGCTGATAGCTGGTGAGGGGCCTTCTTACTACATCACAAGGTGACAGAGAGCACCATGGGACAAGACACATCCAATGTGCTAGCCAGCACACAGGAGGGCTGATCTCTCCCTTTCTTATGAAACTACCAGTGCTGTCATATGGCTATATGCTTAGGCTTCTTCAACTTTACCTGCCAAGTTTCTACATTAAGAAACCATCAACATGTGCATATAGAGGTTAAGTTTCCAACATGTGAACTTCAGGGGGAACACCTTGAAGCCATAGCCTGGAGGAATCAGGTACCCATAAATTATACACAACCACAGGTCCAGATCTGGGCTGGCCAAGTGCCTAGATGGTCTTGGGCATGTCCTGCTGGCCCAGATCTGGGAAAGAGCAGCTGCTGCAGATGACAGAACCTAGTTCCTGAAAGGTCCAGACAGGTGGAGGAATTGGCTAAGTCTGTGAGATACACATAATAAAGCAGAAAGCCTGTTTCTCATGTGCTAGCTCAGGGTTTGTTACTGGGCCTGGTCCTTTGTACATCTCAGCTCGTCACATCTTTATATTGTTCCATTGAGGGTTGAAAAGAATATGGAGGAAGGCACAGGGCTCTAGGGTAATCAATCCAGGATTTAGCCTCAACGCTGCTGCCTCCCCCAGTTAAACTCACAGGTTTATTTTCTCTTTGAGTCCTTAGCCTGCTCAGGTGGTCGGATGTTTGCCAAGCATGCACAGAGCCCAGCACCACACAAGCCAGCTGTGATACTTGCTTATCTGTAATCCTAGCACTTGGGAGGTGAAGATGGTTGGGTGACGAGTTCAAGGTCATCCTTAGCTATAGAGCAAGTTCAAGGCCAGGCTGGACAAGATGCCCTGTCTCAAAACAAACAAGATCCAGAAAGGGGGGAAAAAAACCCTTAATTCTATTTGACAAGTATTGAAGGTAGAGAGAAATAATTTGCTCTGTAAATGACACCGGCAGAGCTTGAATCCAGGCAGGCTGACTCTTTCCTCTCATATGTAACAATGGCTGCATCCCTCCATAACAACCGTGTTTTTTGGGAGGGTTTGATGAGGTGACTAGTGTAAAGAGCCCAGTGCAATTCCTGGCATGTCACAGGTAGTCACAAATTGTATTAAGCTGTTGCCGTTGGTATAGTTACATGACTTGTTAAGGATACAACTAAGAACTGGTGAAGTGACTTGAACTCAGGTCACCCACCTCACTCTTGAGTACAAGACTGAGGACAAGTCTCATGTCACTGGACCCCCAGGCAGTGTCATCTCTGTGGAAGGGAGATATCTGACACATCCCTAACAGTCTGGTCTTTTCCCTCCCTTCCAGGTCCAAACGGTGAAAGATGGTGACCCCTCCTGGAAGCCCACTTTTATTGTGAAACCGGATAGTGGTTGTCAGGGTGACGGAATCTACCTCATTAAGGATCCCTGTGATGGCCGCCTGACTGGGACCCTCCATAACAGGCCGGCAGTGGTCCAGGAGTACATCCGCAAGCCTCTCCTCATTGACAAGCTCAAGTTCGACATCCGTCTGTATGTCTTGCTGAAGTCCTTGGATCCCTTAGAGATTTATATTGCCAAAGATGGACTCTCTAGGTTTTGTACAGAGCCATATCAAGAACCTAACCCCCAGAATCTGCACCATGTCTATATGCACTTGACCAACTACTCCCTGAATATCCACAGCAGCAAGTTCGTCCACTCTGACAGCGCCAGCACGGGCAGCAAGAGGACTTTCTCTAGCATTCTTTGTAGACTGTCTTCCAAAGGTGTGGACATCAAGAAGGTCTGGTCTGATATCATCTCCTTAGTTATTAAGACTGTCATCGCCCTGACCCCAGAGCTCAAAGTTTTCTACCAGTCAGACATCCCAACAGGAAGGCCGGGGCCCACCTGCTTCCAGGTAACCATGCCAACCGCCACCCTGAGTTTTAGCCTTGACTGGGCTAGGGAAAGGCTCCTTGGCTATGTGATGAAGGATGGGTAGGATTGCATTGTCAGAGGTGGGGATACACAGGTGATGGCCACTCTGGGATTTTGTGTTAACCCCCCAGACCAACTTTGAACTTTCTGTTTCCTAGGTGACTTGGGGCAGGCTACTTTCCTTCATTTAACTATAAATCTGTAAGATTCTTGTGAGCGCACATATGTCATGCATACATTCTTTGTTCATTGGACAGCTGTTACTGCTTACTTAGGAGGGGGTCAGGCATTGTTGTAGAATCCTGCTGCCCAATGCCAAGGATCCACAGTGGGGAAAGCCATTAAAGAAGCCATTGACACAGAGGGTTACATGTCGTAGAATCAAGTAGGAAATGGACCAAGTGCAATGGGGTTGTGGACCAAGCCACCATTCCTGGCTCAGTGCAAGAAGTCTTCTTAAAAGACATGGCAGTCCCACTGAAAGTTGAGGAGAGAGATGGAGCAGGAAAGAATGAATAGGGATCACCACAGACTATTCTAGGTAAAGACATGCTGCTCTGGAGGTAAGAGGGAAATCTGATGTGTTTGGAACACCCAAAGAAGTTCAGTGTGGTTAGGGCACATTTTGAGGCACAAAGGAGGGATATGAGAAAAGATGAGGTGGGGGTGAGTAGATCAAGCCCACGTTGCGGAGAGCCTTGGGGTCAGTGGCAACCATCATCAGAGGATTATAAATGGGACAGATCATGGTCAGCTCAGAAGTACACAGTTCCATGATCAGTGGGTTATGTATTGAGCCAAGGCTGGCTGCCAGGAGATTGCTAATGTATGCTTCTGTACATGCAAGAGCAGATGCTGGCTCTGCATAGGAAGATCTTGATAGACATGAAGAGAAAAGCTGAGTTCCATCTGAGGGTGTTGGATGGCTAGACTCAGTGACTGAGGGGCTCTGGGGAAAGAGAAGAGATGGTAGCAGAGAGGAGAAGAGTTCCTGGGGTAGAGTTCTTGGGATCTTGGAAAGATGGATAGAGACTACTTGTAGAGGATCGGGCTAGCAGTTAAGGGCCAGGATCTGAAGGCAAATGCCTGCATGGCAGTTGAAAGAAGAGGTTAGTACACAGGTGGCTATTTGGGCTGGCATTTGGGAAAGACTGGTGGGTTGGAGAAAGAACTGGGAAGTTATCCACTGCCGTGATTGAAGGTATGAGGTGGTATGGACAAGACCCCCATGACACCCCCAGTTAACAGGAGGATGGAAAGAGGCAGGGAACCAACAAAGGAGACTGAGAAGATGGATCAAGGGGTAACGTGTTGGAAATGCCAAGGAAGAGACGCTCAGAAAATACCTGAGCATGGGCCTGTAGCCTCAAACATTGCCAGGACGTCAGGCAAGAGCATTCCTGGAACTGTCCATTATGTTCACTGACACTTGTCCTGGGGACTCTAGGAAAAGATGTCTTGGGCAGCCAGCCAGTTTGTGAGAGGGAAGGAAATGGAGTATGGTGTAAAACAGCTTTTTAAAACATAGCTCTCAGGGGTGAGCCAGGGGCATGGAGACTAGGCACTTATGAGGCACACCCTTCCTGTCACCAGATCTGTCAGACCAGGCAAGAGAAGATATGATGGACTTCTGGGATCCTCTCCTCATAATCTTTCATATTGTTGCATAGCATGATGGGAGTGGGGTGGAGGGTGGTGTGTGTGTGTGTGTGTGTATGTGTGTGTGTGTGTGTGTGTGTGTGTAATAGAACAACACAGAACATATTTGTAATGATCACACCCAGCTCATTGCCCAGCTCTGATTTGTGTTCTTCCCTATTCTCTTCCCCAACCCATCCTCTACATAACCACTATTCTGAATCGTATGTTGACCATTTCCTCGACTTTTAGAACTACACGTGGTCATGCATATATGTCCCCCCAGACAGGACACTGCCTTATCTGACTCACTTCCGAGCTTCATATCAGCCCCGGTGTGACTCCCACCTTCTGAAGTGCCTGCTCTTTCACAGGCAATGGCCCAAAGGTCTGGCCCATTGCTGGGGCTAGTGGCATGGCTTGGCTCGCACTGGTGCACACCACATAAGTACGCACAATTTATCACTTTTTCTGTCAAAGGAGATCTGGGTGTTTCCTGACTGGGCTAGAAGGGTTGAAGGCAGTAAGGGACGAGAGTGAAGAGAGGGGTCAGAGCAATGTCTCTCATAGATAGACACCTACTGACCAGCCCACAAGCACACTGGGTAGCTCCAGATCCAGAGACTCAGGGATTTAGCCCCCATCAGCAGGGTCATCAGGTGAAAGCCTCTGGTCAGGGATTGAGACAAAGTGAGAAGTAGTAATTGTCCCATAGAGTCCCATCCATGGTCCTATGCCAGTCCTGCTCTCTGAGCCTGCAGTTCTTAAGCAGGTATTTGCAATAGCCATGAGGAGATGGTTAGAAAGGGCTACTGAGGAAGACTTCAGGACAGTGCCAGAACAAAGAAGTCCCGACCCAGGCCACCACAAAGTGAGGGTCACACCCTGGGCTCATCCCTGAGGACAAGTGTGGCCATGCCTGTTTGGCTATTCTAAGAGCATCCCATGGGGCCAGGCAAGCATGACCAAACCACAGAGGCCCAGCAAGGAGGACCGGGTGGTCATTATGTGTGTGTCCTGCAGTAGACAGGCGACAACAGCCACCAAGGTTGGGGTAGGGCCACCTGTAGGGGACTGAAGGTCTAGATCAGGAGCCACTGCTTTGGTTGGGGTCACAGCTAGATGGGCCCAGAACCTCATGGCCATTTGCTACTATTTGACCACACACTAAACGCTTCCAGGGTGAGGAGACAGGCTAGGAATGAAGCCCTTTCTGGTATAGTAAGTACTGGAGACTTTCTCACCACCTAGTGTGTCTTTGGTTCCCTCTGCACCTGTGTGTGTGTGTGTGTGTGTGTGTGTGTGTGTGTGTGTGTGTGTGCGCGCGCCCCCATGTGCACACTGGGAAGTGATGTGGGTGAAGAGGCTTTAAGAAGGTGTCAAGTGGTATCTGCTTAGCATTTGTTGCTCTGAGTGCCTCGAATTCATAGTAAGGAAGAGGGTTTGGAACCTACTTACAGCCGAGTCCACTCCTGCTTGCTCTGTCTGAATCACCTTTCAGGATGCTGTTAGCTGGGCTCTAGACACACAGGCAGACCTTGAGGTTTCCATGGTATGGTTCTGATGTCCGTTTGCCATGTGACCTGTCCTAAGTCACTTAACTCTTCAGGAACTTAGCTTCCTCCCCTGCCTTACAGGGTCAACACCCAACTCCTGTGAGACATGGATGACATAGGAAACACTTTGCATACTGTTGAGACTCGGCACAAGTGCAGGAAGTTAATACTTAGCTGGGCAGGTCTTTCTTGCTTGTAGCAAGACCTGGCCAGATGGCAGCATTACAGAGCATAAACCCTGGCCAACCAAATTACACTCATCTGGGGCATGTGACTGTGACCCTGTTCCAGCCATGACCACAGTAATGACTTGGGAAACATGGTGGCCAAGCAACAGCTGGCACGCCTCTGCTGTGGTCAGATTTCCTGTAATCTGCTGCTGAGGAACACAGCTGCCCTGTCATTTCAGCCTCTGCCTTGTCATTGCCCAGGCAGCCCCAACCACAGAGCCTCACATCTGCTGTCTTGAGGGCAGCAGTGTGACCCTGGCTTAAATATCAAGGTCAGCCTGGGTGTAGACAGTCATGTGGCAGAAACACACACAGAGGGAACACACTTTGTGGCTTGAACTGTATAGTTTTCTTGTTCTCCATGTCTAATTTTGCCTTTAGCCATGACCCTCCTGTTGGATGTCTAGAGATAGAGCTTTCCTAAGGCCTAGTATAAGCCTCCTCTTCCTGTGTCCTCTGCCCACTCTCTTACCCCACAGTCTAGACACATCACCAGGCAGAAGCTGAGAATCAGTGTATTGGGGTGGGGGTGGAGGGGCTGTCAAGGGCTGGGGTTTCCCTCTCAGATGGACTGGGTTGAGCTTCTCCCAGCTCCTGCTTACAGCAACTGTAGCTGGCGAGCTCGACAAGTCAACCTTTTCTAGTCTGGATTTTCGTAGCTATAAGTAGCAAAGCTTGTTTGTAGCCATACCCCAGAGTTGTTGCACACTCCAGTAAGAGGGAGCTGTGTAAAACAGCCCCCAACACACAGCAGTCACTTAATAAGTGAGAATATGGGTGTTTATTACTCTGACAACAGTTATCACACCTACCCACAAGAAGGTACCTTGAAGTTACTGTAAATCGGCAACTATCCTCATTTTAACTAGGACATTGGTGATACAAGTTTGGAATCAAGTTTGGAAACCAAGACCTTAGCCTGGTGTTTGTCGCATCCCAACCCAGCTGCCTAGCGCCCCTGTGCCTCAACCTTGGTTCTCCCACACCAGATCTGCTTCCTCTTCAGAGGTTGTCACCAGTGCCTCCCTGGTTGGACCATTGGTCCTCTGTCTCTGCCAGCCTGGACTGCTCACTCCTATTCACTAGTTTCAATATTCGGTACCTTCCAAAGTACAGCTCAAGACTTTCTTTCTCTGTAAAGCATTCCTTGTCCACTCTGACAGCTACGTTATTTTCTTCCTTTGCAATATATCACATTCCCTGGGTAACCACTGAGATGAGACCTGAGATAGGTGTGGGGCATGTAGCTAAGGCCAGGGCCTCTAAGGGGTGCTCCGGTTAGTGTGAAAGACTCAAAGAGATAATCCCTGCTCTGTATACATCAAGCTGTCCAAGTGCTCACATGAGATGAGGGGGGAGAGTTAACTGTCCAACTGAAGGCTCCCAGAGGAGGGGATGCCCGAGTGAGTTCAAGTCATGATTGAGGGTTTTCCCAGCAAACACCGAAGGGTCTCACATTCTCCTGTTTCCCTGCTACCTTAATGGTTGTTCTTCCCTGGCCTCTTCCTCTGGACCTGTTATTATTTGGAAATATATTGGAGGTCCCTAGAGATCAATTCTTGGAAACTTGTCTTTGTACATCTACCATCTCTTCCTAAATGATCTCATCCTGCCCTGTGGCTTTAGGGATCCGCTAAGTGCTGTTGAGCCCTAAATTCATATTGCTAATCTTGGCCTCTGCTGGAGCTCCAGGCTGATATATACCATTGCTCCCTTGCTCTTCCCACTGGGATAGCTAGTGGGCACCAAACACCAGAGTCAAAAGCAAACCCGCGCCTTCCCTCCTAAAGCTTGCCACCCACAGCTCTTCCTGTTTCTGTAAGCAAGCAGCATTCACATAGACCAGAAGCTGGAATCATCCTCTGCTCTTTCATCCCCTTCTTGCCACATGCAACTCACAAAGAACCCTGCAGGAGCCAACAAGAAGCTTCAGAAGTACAAGTCAAGTGGCATTGCCTTGCCTTGCTCAAACCCCGCAAGGGCGCCTTCATTGCACTCACAACCCTGGCTGCTTATGCGATTTATAAGATGCTGTCTAATCCATCCTCTCTGTTCTATCAGAGCTCAGCTCCTACCATGTTCCTTTCGGCCATCTACTTTGTTTCAGTACTCGTTTCTACAATGCTCTTGCCAGCCCTTCAAACAGGACTCACTCTTTTTAGTGTCTTTAGTTACTGTTGACATGTCACCTCCTGAAATCCACAGTTCTGGTCATGATGGAGCCACAAAGACTCATCCTTAACAGCTTGGCTGCCAGAAATATGTAAAAATAGGTATGTAAGTGTTTTGAGCTTTGGATGATAGAGGTGGCCTTCTACTGTGAGCCCAAGAAAAGGATAGAATCAAAGCAAATCCTGCTGATGTCCCTGCTTTCTGTTAGAGGCAGTGTCTGGAGTATGGGACAAGGATGGGGTGCCACACAGACCTGGTGACCTCAAGGAAAGAGACTGGTGATGTGGGCCAGATTCTGGAAAGCTGATGGCTAAGTCAAGAATGAGCCCCAGAAATCTATCCCAGGATCCCAGCAAGTCTTAGTGGAGTCCTAGGCCATTTGTGTGTGTGTTAGGGTGGGGGTGGGGTGTTCATCTACCAAGCTGGAAAAGAATGACCTGGAACTGGTAATGTGACCTTCTGGAGCTCACACATGACAGGGAGGAGTTCTAGCCTTGAACAGAGAGTCCAGATCTAAGCTACAGTCCAGAGGCCTTGCTGGTTACTCTGGGTGTTTAATGAAGACGTCAACGATGTTCTGTCTCCATGAATTGGCACATGGATTCTTCTTCAGTTGACACAGCCCATCTGACCATAAACAAGATTTTAAGGTATCAGAATAACCCACAAAGACTGATTGTAGCACAAAGCCCAGAGTCTTGAGATGGATTCTCGATATCTGTCATAGTGCTGCCATTGGTGCCCAACATCCAACTGAAGAAATCACTAACGGTGCACACAGGAAGGAGAGCTGGGGACAAGTGTTCACTAGATCCAAGGTCTTAATGATGAGAGAACCAGCAAGAAAAGAATAACAGAATAATTACAGTGATGCACAAGAGCTCAAGGAAAATACTATCTTAATAAAGAGAGAGCTAGAAGTCCTTAAAAAGAGCAAGTGGAACTTCTAAAGAGTCTAAAATCCAAGCCAAGCATGCTGGTCCATGTCTGTAATTCTAGCATCGAGGAGGCTGAGGCTGAAGGATGGAGGCCAACTGGGGCTGTACGGGGAAACCCCACCTTAAAAACAGAGAAGCAGCAAGAAAACAACCAAAATGGAATCTTGTTAATGATGTGAAGTTTCACCGCCTGGGATCAACTGAAGAAAGCAGCAGTGACCTTGAAGGCAGCAGCAGAGTTATGCAAAACTACACAGGTACAGGACAGGACAAATCATGGAACAGACCAGGAGACCTAACCCACGTTCATCTGGGTCCCAGGACAACAGAGAAAAGGCAATCATAGAAAACATATAAAGACCTGGTAGTGGGAGCTTTCCAAACCTCGTTAAACATAACGGAAGTTCACAATCTAAAAAGCTAAAACAAAACAAAAGATGACAAACTAAAAACAAAACGAAAAACACACCAACAAACTCCAAACAGGACACATGCCATACACCCCCACTAATACACCTCCACTCATACACCCCCATTCCCCCCACCCCCCCACCCCCACCCTACCCCACCATAAGACTTACAATCAAACTGTGAATAACCAGTAATGATAAGAACAGCTTTACAGCAGCCATGGAAAAAAAGACTGATTCATTGAAAGGAAGAATGGCATGTGTACACACACACACACACACACACACACACACACACACACACACCCTGTGAGAGGCTGTGTGAGTCAGAAGACAGTGGCTCCTTACCTGGCCTCTGCCCCCTGTGCCAGGCTTCTAGTTCTTACCTTGCTCATAGCTCTCTCCCCTCAGACATGTGAGCCCTGGAGACAGCAGAGCTTGATTTTGAGTTGCTTTGTTCCTAATGACAAAGAAATGGTGCCATCCAGGAAGAAGAGAAGCGTGGGGGGTTGGAGAGACACAGCTAACTAAAGCAACCTGGAGCTGTATGGTGAGAACCCACAGTGAGCGCCAGTGGGGGAGGCGGCTGTGTGAGACAGGGTCCAGCCAACCCTTAGCTGAGGCCACGCCACAGGGCTTGAACCTCTATGGGCAGAGGTGAGGCAAAGGGTTGGTCGCATTCTATTTGCATTCTAGAAGTTACCCTGACATCTAATGCCGATAATTTAATTTTAAAAGTCTGAGTTTGAAATCAGGGAAAGCTGAGAGCTGAGAGAAGGCTCCAGAAGAGAGACTGGGCCATATCTAGAAAGCTTGTGAAGGAGCCGGCAAGCAGCCGTAAGGGGTGAAGGGAGAAGTTTTGGCTTGACTGATGGTTGGGTAAGGGAAAAGGAACCTGTTATCTACCGCTGTGGACAAGCGGAGCAGCTCAAAACAACCTACCTTCATTATCTCAGCATTCCTGGTGATCAAGAAGCTAGGACAGGACCTGGAGAGTTGGCTCAGCAGTTAAGAGCATTTGTTGCTCTTGCAGAGGACTTGGGTTTGATTCCTAGCACCTACATGCTGGCTCACAAGTCCTTTAACTCCTGACCTCAGCAGGCACCAGGCACACACTGTGCACAAATGTACAAGCAAGCAAAATGCTAATGTGCAGAATATAATAACATAAATAAATATAAAAACCAACATAATAAACTTTTAAAGATCTAGGGGTATAATTCTAACACTCTGGAGAATTCCAGGTTAGTCAGGAAAGCTAACACAGTGAGACCCCTCCCCTTTCTCAAAAAAGAAAAGAAAAAAAAAAGAAAAAGAGAAAGGAAAAGAAAAAGAAATCTGGTAGTAACTGATGTGTCTTTGGCTGCAGTCTTCAGGTTGGCCAGGGCCTCAATCCTCGAAGGGCCTCCTTGAGGGAGGTGGTCCTCCAAGTTCACTCACAGTGTTGACAGGCCTCAGGCCCTGCCTGGCGGGTGACTAGATAAATCAGGTCAGCTCTCTACAGGGCAACTCACTTGCATGCCTGGTGGCTTCCTTCAGAGTGGAGAAGAGCACCCCAAGACAGAGCCACTATCCATTTTTAACTTAAGGTTGAAAGAGGCACACCATCATTTCTGCCTCTTTCTGTCAGAAACAGGTACTAAATGTAGCTTTCACTCAAGAGGGTCGAGGTGGCTGGGGAGTTGCACAAACTCTTGAATCCTGGGAGATGGGACTCCTTGGTACATTAGAGACCATAGGCCATGGGTAGTAGTTGTATGTATAATTTGAGGTCCCAGACCTCCTTGTTGAGAACAGTTGATTTTGGTGGTTTGTAGCTCACTTGGAAGAGAATATTCTCTCTGTGGAATGTAGCTTGAAGCCTTTGTGTGGGTCTAGTCGGTCACTCAGGACCTTCTCCTACTCGGTCTGAAGCTTCTAGAGGTCAACAGCAAAGCCCAGGTGGTTTTAAATGCCAGGGCATCCTTCAGGTGGGGGCCCCACTCCACATAAGTGTTGGTCAAAGGGCTCCATAAGACAGGAGATTACACAACTGAAAAGCCACTTCTCCACTTGACAACACTTGCTGTGCCACAACTGTGAGAGAGACTTAGAGGAAGCTCCTTCCCTTCCCAAGCTGCAGGCTTTCAGGGTCTCCTAAGAGAAGGGACTAGACAAGATTAGTGATTTTTCAAAAAGGACAAAAAAGGGGCCTAGAGAGATGGCACAGTGGTTAAGGACACTGGCTGTTCTTCCAGAGGTCCTGAGTTCAATTCCCAGCAACTACATGGTGACTCACAACCATCTGTAATGGGATCTGAGACCCTCTCCCAGTGCTGTCTTGAAGACAGCTACTTATATACATAAAATAAACATAAATCTTTAAAAAAGAGACAAAAATGCATAAATGTCTCTTCCTGAAAGTAACATATTAAAAATAAGTCAAAGTTGACCCAATCTGGCCGGCTTCCTCCTTCCTAAAGAACACTGTCTCGGGAAATTGTGGACCAGGAAAATTCCAGCCTTTTTTTTTTTTTTTGCCAATTAAGACATTCTGGGATTTTAGTGGCAAGATCCAAGTTGAAGTTCTTCCCAGTTCTTTGAGTCTGAGATAGTTCATCAGCAAACTGGTTGAGAGGAAAGTAATTCAGATGTCCTTAAACTTCCAAAGACTATAATGTGCTTGAGCTTCCTTAGACACACAGTCCATCAAATGTGGATTCTATTGCAGAATGGATTCTATTGTGAGTCCCACTTGATGGTGCATGGTTGTAGAAACCATTTAGTAAATATAGCACTAATGAGTGCTAATGAATCACACTAATATCACACTATGAATGAGTGAAAGCTCTTATTTTACTGGTAAAGACAGTGGGGCCTAAAGCCACAAAGAAGCTTGCCTTCATTATAAAGGCAAAGCTGGAACATGAGTCGTCCCTTGTGACTCTATAGTATGCCCATGCCACTTCCATTTCTTGCTGATGTCTTAGTTGGAAACTGGAAAGGGGGCTAACATAGATCACCTTCTATATGGCGAGCACAGTCCTGGGTACCACTTTTCTTAGCCATGATTCATGACCCTGTAAGGGCTTCCATTTTATGCCCATTTCTCTACGAGCTAATGTGCTCAGAGAGGCTAAATGCCTCCCCTGAAGCCTGTTAAAGAGCTAGTGAGGGAAACTGAGCTGAGACTGGAGCCCAGGGCTTTCTGATTCCAAAGCATTTAAGATTCAAAACATTCAAAACCATGCACCCATGTTTAGATTCTTGAATAGTTGACATTGTTAGATGCCAAGCAACTTATTGGAGGAGGTTTTGCTGCCCTCTCCTACAGCTCTCAACACCCCTCCTCATTCACCAGTCCACTGGGCCTGGGACAGAGAAGAGTATCAGGTTTGAAAAGTATAAACCCATATTTCTAAGATACAGCAGAAAGCCGGGGCAGACACTTAAGGATGACCAGAACTAGCACCAGCCCTTGTCCTCAGCCTCATCATCTGCAGCACATGGCTCGGGCCAGCTCCAAAGTTACACCGCTGATGTCACCAGATCTCTTAAAGGCCTCATCACTCATACCCACTTGCCATTTATTATTAAGCAGGCCTGTAATACACGCAGCATGTCTACTGATTTCCACCCCTTCCTTTTCATGACCATGGGAAGAAAAATAGACCAAGGGTGATTTTTCCCAGCTCCTAATCCTGATTGCCCTTCACCAAGACAGAAGTTCTTTTTGAATCATTCCCAAAAATGGCCATTCAGACTTTGATTTCATTAATATAGATGAAGCTACAGTTTGATAATTATCATTTAACTAATGCATATTCTCTATGGATGAGCAAATGGGTTCCCTTCATCTCTCCCTCTCAAGTCCATAGATGAAGAGGTGTCTACACTGTACCTCTTTCTTTTCTGTCTGCTTATCCTCCGCATTATTTCTTTTGAGACCCTGGGGTTGTGTCAATGTTGTTGGAAATGTTCTAATATTCTTCCCTCTCTAGAGATCTAGGAACCCCAAAATCTGAGGTCCATGTAATTCAAGTCTGAACCTCATGAGGAGGATGCAAAGTTATCCAGGTGGAGGACTGTGTGAGGGGGAGAGCAAGATGCCCGTGGCACTTGGTCTGATAGACTTGTAAAGGAGCCGTTCGGAGGCAAGGGCAGCTGGATGGCAGAGCTTCACCTGGGGCCTGTCAGTGCTGAACTCAAGCACAGGCATCCAGCAATTGGTGCTGGAATGAGCCTTGAGTGCAGGCCTGGCCTGTGGTGGGGATGTGTGGAGTCGCTGCACAGGGTCCCATGTTTGGAATGGCTCTCCAGCTTTATGTTCTGGTTTCTCTGTCAGGAAAGTGTTAATGTTTTTTGAGCAAAAAGACACACACTCATAATACTGGAGGCACAGGTGGTTGGTTTAGATATGAAAGCCAACGCTCTCACACATGAGGTAGGCAGTTCTGAGGAAACCCACAGTGCTTCCCGAGGCCCAAACTCTGCTTCTGTCACAGAATGTTTCCATAGGATCTAATGAGATTCTGAATCTTTGGTGTGTCATATAGTTACTAATGGCTCTGTGTGTGTGTGTGTGTGTGTGTGTGTGTGTGTGTATGTGTGTGTGTGATGCACATCTCAGTAGGGGTCCTAGGAGCTGGAACACAAACCCACACATACACACACCAAGAGATTATATCAGGGTCACTCAGGGGATGGTGACTGCCCCATTCTACACTAATTCAGCGGGTGTGGCCTGTAGAATGAGCTACTTTGAACCCTTACTCATACACACTCCAGGTTAAGAAAGGTGGCCTCAGGTTTCCAGAAATGCAGCCAAGAAGTAAGTTCACAGAGGAAAGTGGAACAAAGGTCAAGAGAGAACTCAATGGACTGCTAATAGTCCTTAACACAATAAAAAGCCTGTTACAAAGGAAAGGGGTCCTCATTTTATGGCACTTGAGGTGACACTGAGAGAGCCACTATGGGAACGCATCCCATTACCAAGGTTTCTATTTAAAAAAAAAAAAAAAGATCTGCTATCCATTTGGTCCAACAAGTACACCCAGAGGGGCAAGGGCTGTGGAGGACAGAGATCAGAGTCAAGGCCAAGGCCGGAGACCGAGTTTGAATTTATTTTCCCCTTAATGTCCCTAATACCATACTCAATTCCTGAGAAGAAATTGTGGCCCGAGGGAATAATGCTGAGCTATGTTTGTTCTGCCCAGATTCTAGGCTTTGACATTCTTCTGATGAAAAACTTGAAGCCTATGCTACTTGAAGTGAATGCAAACCCCAGCATGCGAATTGAGCATGAATATGAAGTAAGTGATTGCAGCACACCCCCTGGGCCGCGAGGCTGCAGCGCACATACCCCTGATTGCAGGGTATCCCCTTGGCTGCCCAAGGCTTGCCACCCTTGGAATTTCACAGTAAAGTTTGGTTCAAGTCAAATACTTTTAGTTCTGTCAAACTCCAAACAGAGTCTATTAATATGAGACCTTTCCGACCCTTGGTAATTTCCCAGCATGCCATTCTTCTCATTTTTTAAGGTGGGAAACTTAGAAGCAGCTGAGCCTTTCCATCAGTTTTGACATGAACTAATTAGTTAGCCTCAGGAGATGAACTAATTGAAATTCTATGACTATGAGTTAGCCACATCGACATTCTTGAGCCACTAAGATAAACAGTACATTTAACAGTGCCTGTGCTGCCTACCCCTTGCCACATATTTAAAGAGCTAGAGGAAATACCCCTAAAATTACTACTGGGCTTTGGGGGGATTATCCCGATTCTTTTAATTTTTTTTTCAGCCCTCTTCACATTCTCAGCTCTTACAAAAATAATCCAAGAAGTACAGTGCTAAGATCAGGCATGTGGTGCACAGCTATAGTCCCAGGAGTCCAGAGGGCAGAATCATGAGTTCAAGACCACCCTCAGCTACATATCGAGTCAGTGGCTAGCCTTGGCTAACAAAATAAAACCATACCAATAGCAACAAAACAATAGCACTATTGTTTCTCTGTGTGAGTTTTGTGAATTTATAAAAGGTAATTTGCATGCTAATATGGAGGGGAGGTGTAAAAGTTCTCTTCTATGGATTTGTATAGACCACACATATAAACTGCACAACCATTTGAGCTAGTTGGAGGCAGTCAAGGATAAGCATCAGGACTGACTCACAGTTTGGCTCTAACTCAGCATCCTTACCTTCCAAGCTCTCTCCAGGGGTGTTTGAAAATATCCCCAGCCTGGTGGATGAAGAGGTAAAGGTGGCTGTGATCAGAGACACGCTGCGCCTCATGGACCCGCTGAAGAAGAAAAAGGAGATCCAGTAAGTCTCTAGTGTGTCATTGCTTCCTGTTGATTCCTTCATGTCTCTGCTCTGGGTCCCAAGTGGGTGAAGTAACTTCTTGAGAGCTAAATGAAGTCCACACATTTCATAAAGAGTCCCACATAAGCAGCAGCTTGAAATCAGGAATGGTTGGGGATATAGCTCAGCGGTAAAGCATGTGCCAAGCAAGCATGTGTGAGACCCTAAGTCCTTGGCCATCCAAATTCTAATCTCCCACTTCCTCAGTGACAGATTCTGCACTTGCCCATGACTGTCTGACTGGCAAGAGAGTGATAGCATGCAGGAGAGACCCCAAAGGGACACAGAGAGAGAGTGGCTTCAGTGGCCTCTGCCCCTCTCCCCACGGTGCTTTACACTCTTGTGGCATGAGCTCTGAGTTTGCAGAGTGGATGCCATCGCCTTCTGACACCTCTAGCACAGGTCCAAATTAAACTCTCCCCATGGGGACCCCAGGGGGACAATGAACGTCCCTGCTTCACTTTTCATGCAAGCATCCTTGATATGAAGAACACGTCCCTTGGCCAGTTGGTTTTGTTTGTCCCCCACCACATGCACGTCTGGTTCCCACAAAGTGTTTGTTGTTGACTGAGTCTTGGCAGAAACCCGAAAGCAGGTGTTTCAAGTAGTTCTTCCCATATTCGTGTTGTACTGGACTGACCCAAAAGCTCCAAGACCTAGCCTCGTGGCTCGAGGCAGGGAGGAGTGCTGACTTCCCTAGCAAGTGCTGGTTGTTGGGTTCCTCTGCTGAGACTCCTCATCCATGGGGCTCAAGCCCCGATCTTGCTTGAGTCACCTTACAGCCATGCTTCTCACCTTCAACTGCGCGTGAGAGCCTCCCCCAGAGGAGCTTTTAAATGCCAGCATGATGGCCTCCACCTTCAGCCACGCCGATTCTTAGGAGTATGGCTTGGAGGTTTGTCCACACATTTGCAGGTTCCCTGGGTGCTGCCTCGTGGCAACCATGGTCGAGCAAACATTCCTTGCAGGAAATGTGAGTCTATAAGATTGGTCATATTATCTTCAGGCAGGCTGGGTGCTAACTGTTCCCCTGATCTGTCCTGAGAACAATGTCATCACAAACACTCACTTCTATGGTTTGCATAGCCAGTTCCGTCTGTGTGGCCTCCATGGATTCCTGCTTCGGAGATGAGGTCCTTGGGCCACCAGATCCTTAGAGCATCTATGGCTGGATCGTGGGCCACTGACTAGACACACACTGCTACACACCCTCAGAAAAAACACTGGTTAGAGTTGCAATTTAGTCAGATGAATTGCCATAAAGCACACTCCTTAAAATCTTTCCTGCAATGGTTATTGATCTCAGCAGTCAAGATGAGATCCCAAGAGACTTTGTGTTCCACACGGAGAGAATTAGGTGGCTTTCTGCAGCATGGTAGTGCAGATTATTTTAGGATGACCTTGACACATTGGTATTCTGACTTCTTCTATGTAAACAAGAAGTTCAAAATCCATTGTGTGGCCTGAGCATACTTTTAAATTAAAAATTTTTTCTTTTGCAAATTTCCTACATGGGCGCTGTATTTACACATTTTCCACACATCCTCTGCAGCTCCTCCTGTGCCCTTCCCATCTCTCCATCTCAATAGTCACTACCACCTCCTTTAATATATATATATATATATATATATACATATATACATATGTACATATGTACATATGTATATATATGTGTATGTATGTATATATATATATATATATATATATATATATATATATACCATATAAATACACACACACACATGTTTGTATGTGTGTACTTCGACCTGATCACTTGGGATTGGATAACCTACCAGAGGGCTCTTCTATGGCCATACTACCCTGAATGTACCCTCTCTCCTCTGAGCGCAGAGGTTAAACAATGCTCAGATGGGAGGCCTGAGTATTCTTTAACCTTTGCTACCAAGCACAGAGAAGCAGAGGTTCCACCCTTCACGGTAAAGCAGCACAGAGACATGAGTTTTCTTCTCCTCCTGTCTTGTTTTGAGTTACCTATACAATCCATAAGAGCTGAAGATCTGAAATTTAATTACCAAGGAGCCCAGAATCATTGATTGGGAAGGATAAAAGAGGCATTTTATAACTTATCAAGTCATAAGCAGCAGCAGCTCATTTTTAATTTACAAAGCATTGACGTTCGTATCGATATCCAAGGACAGAATTATCAGGGCTCTGGCTTCATTCCTAGTCTAGAAACCCTTTCATCTCTCTCCTTCTTACCTGGAGCATAAGGAGGTGTGTGACTAGCTAAACACCATTTTTTGTGATTTTTCCCTTAATTTCACCTTTTTACTTTATTTTTAGTCAGCATCCACGAGAGTACATTGCAATCCACAAAGTGCATAAATATATAACACATGTTATTGTGGTAACTTTACCAGGGTTGAGGCTGAAATTATTCTCAGTTCCTATGACTCAAGGTAATGGGACAAAGCACAGGGTGGGGCCATAGAAAATGTGCAGGGCTGTGGGGCCAAAACCTGTAGGTGCAGTTCTGAGACCACTCCATTACATCTGTACTGAGCGACGTCACAGTAGAATTCAGGGCCAGAATTAATCTGCAGTAGCAGAGTTTTCCATTTCTTTTTGCTGTTGTTTGTCTGTCATTTGAGTTGGATCTCACTGTGAAGTCTAGGCAGGCCTTGAATTCACAATCCTTCTGTCTCTGTCTCCCTAGAGGCAGAGGGATTACAGGTGTGTGTTGCCATGCCCAGTTCTAGAGCTTGTGGCACGGTCCTTATTAGCTCCTGCTTGGGGTGTTTGTTATCAAGACAGCTGGGGGTAGGGGGGATTTTATTGGCCCCACACAATCTTAATTAAGCAGATGTCCCTCAACCCCAAGGCTTCCCTGGAAAGGTGCTGAAGAACTATTAGAAAGGTGCCAGCATGTGCCTGTGCACCCTGCACCTCCATACAGCCTGGGTCCTGTAACCCCTGGGGACTTTCCTGGTGAGGCTGAGAACAGTCTAGGTGTTGTGTGTGCAGAGGAGCCTGACCCTAGTGACTGCCTTTTGAACATAGCTAATAGCACTTTCTTTGCTGGTTCATGAGGGTTTCCTGCTGTAATCTCAACTCTCAGAGGCTGACGGGATTGCCACAGACTCAAGGAAAACCTGTACTGCTTAGTGAATTTTTGCCTAGGTCAGGGCTACAATATCAGACGATGTCTCAAAAAAAAGGTTCTTTTGTGGCTAAGAGACAGCATTCAGTCTTCACTCTGTAGAAGCTACTACTAAGGGCTTCAGCAAGTCACATAGCTGTCTTGAGCCTCCAGGAGTCTTTTCTGCATAATATATAATGACATGTAAATAAAACAACAATAACTACATTCAAATGAAACAATTTAGTGGGCACTTTTTTATTTGGTTTGGCACTGGTTTTTGAGAGGCAGTCTCCCTTCGTGGGCCATGCTAGCCTGGAACTTGCATTCATTCAGACCTTGTGGCTCGGTTCCCTGAGGCTTGGAGTCCTAGGTTAAGTGCCACCACACTGTTGACAAAAGACTCTCTCTAATGTGCATTTTACTGATCAGTGAGAAAACAAGCCAAATCATAGACTGTCTGTTACTTTTCTTCTTGCAGAATTCTGAGTTTAAAACTAGTGATGGATCCTAAGTCTGAGGTGGAGAGATTACCAGAGAGGGTGCCTGGTGGACTTGTTTCCAGGCACCAAGATATCACTGGGACTTGTGTGTTTGGGAGGTTAGGAGAAATTGCCTTTGGAGTAAAGCAGGGAGACAACCATCACAGCAAACGAAGGTGACTGGAGACTTTTTAGTAGCTAGAAACTATTGATTTCCCTCCTGGGGCTCAGTGGAGGAGCCCTAAGAACGTGGAACTGAGGAGGCTGGCACTTAAGAGTCTGGAAACCTCATCTCTGTGGAAGTAAAATTCACATGCTGTAAATTTTAAACGTATACACCTTGAAGGCGTGGGTTATATAGCTCAGTGATAAACAGTTGCCGAGCATGTGTGAGGCCTTATATTTGATCCATAGCAACCCCTCCCCCCCAAATCAGACAATCCAGTGATATTTAGGGACATTTGGTACATGTCCAGTGTTATAGGGATATCAGTCTATCTAGCTCCAAGCATGTCTGTCACTCCGTGAGAAACCCATCCCTCTAAGCACCCCTGCATCCCCAGTCCTCTTCCCTCCCCTCTCCACCCGCTGCTGGCCATTCCCACCCTTGAGGGCTGCCTATCTGCCACTTCCTGTACTTGGTGATTTTGTTTTTTTTAAAAAACAGAATTTCACAATAAGTGGTCTTCGGTAGTTGACTTCTTTCATTTGTATAATGTCCCTGAGGTTTAGCAATGCTACAGCAGGTGTTAGAGCTTTGTATAGATTATAACCTGTTATATAGATTAGATACACTGCAGTTTGGTACCTGTTTGTCAGTTGACGGGCAGTTGGGCCACATCTGCTGCTAGGGTTAACTTCTGATTTGGGTCTCCTGTATTAGAGGTCACTTTCACGGAAGGAATTTTTTTTTCTGCCATAAGGAGCCACTAGAACCTCTGATGTGATCAGACCCTCACTTCGTTGGCACAGGCTCAGAGATCACTACCCTAGTCATCTGCCTGTCTCAAGATGCTTTCTCCCAGACATCTAAAGAACATTGACTTGGCAGCAGTGAACTTGGCAGCCAGGGCTGGGTGAGGTCCTTAACATCTCATCATGCTCTGGGCTCAGCCGTGTCACTTCCTTTCCTGAGGACACTGAAAAATGCTGGCTCCTGGGTCACCAAGGGGTCAGTCAGTCAGGCTATACTTTCAAACTACCCGATGGTGACAGCCAGTTCCTAAGCCTCGGTGACAGTTGATCCAAGTGATGGATAAAGGCATTCCACACCCATGCCTCCCCCTGAGTAACCTCTTCCCACCCAGAAACTGCTGGAGAAGGTTCATGAGTTGTCCCAAGTCACAAAACTCTTTAGAGGTGAGGTAGAAATGACTAGAGTCTCCTCACTGTGAGATGGGTTCTGCTGCACATTGAAAGTTCAACATCAAAGCGAAAGGGAAAATGAGGAAAACCCCTTTTCTCAAGGTATTTTGGTTGCCCAAGTCTTTGTTTTGAAACCTATCAGACATAGTCCCCAGCTATTCTCAGAGGAGGTCCTAGTTTGGGGGAGGTACGTCTAAGTCCAGAGGGGCCACTTTACTTGCTTTCCTTTCCTGGATGTCTGTCTTTCTGGTAACTGGACTTTCCTTGGGAATTATAGCCTTCTGGAATCCCAGAATTTATAAAGTGTGCCAGGGAGGCAGGCGTGGAGGAATCTGGGGGAGATTTTATGGAGCCTGTGATACCTCTTAGTGCCTGGGTTATACTCTGCTTGCCTTTGATTCAACTACAGCTGTTTGATACATGACTTATGGAAGCCCAGAAGGCCCCTTTCCCACAGTAACTTGGCACAGTCTACTCCCATTTCATTTACCCCTTCTCACCATAATAGCCCTGCTGTAAAGAGTGGAGGGAGCCTGCCTCGGTGCGACTGATTGAGACGCCCACTCTTCTTACCTCCTTGGCAAGCATTTCTCTGGACTCCTTTGCCATCAGAACCAACAGGTGAACCTCCAAAGCAGGTAGATTCTACATAGAACCCAGGACAAAGGTGAGGCATTCTGAGAGAACTGAGAAGAGGAACCTCCCAGGCACACACTGGGACTCTGAGTGTGACCAAGGAGTGTGGCTTTGTCCTGTCCTCAAGAAGAGGAAGCGCAGGAATTAGAACGCTCATAAGCTCAGACTCCTCCCGCTTGCATTGGCAGTACTGAGTAATAATAGGAATGATGGATTCACTTATTAAAAGGTTTACTATTTTTATTTTATGTATATGGACGCTTTGCCCTGCATGTCTATGATGCAGTCAGTGCCCACGGAGGCCAGGAGAGGGTATCAGATTCCCCTGAAACTGGAGTTAGGAGTGGTTGCTAGCTACATGTGAGGCTAGGAATTGAACTCCAGTTGTCTGAAAAAGTAGCCAGCACTCTTAACTCTTGAGCCAACCTTTCCAGAATTATGTGCACTAAGCATGCCATCCTAACAAAAGGGGCAGCCTCCTTCTGCTGGTGATCATGCTTCTGGAAACAGACTCTTCCAGAGGAACCATCTCCCTCTCCAACAGACTGGTCCATTTGTGCGTATACACAGCTGACCTTTGGTTGAAATCCTGAAGTTCAGCTGATGCCAAAGAATTCTTTATGCTGAACCCCAAGGACCAGCATACACAGATCCATGTGTCATCGAATTAAAAGAAGTCGGGGTCAAAGTAAGGTGACTGTTCAAATGTTCATTTGCATTTCATTTGCATCAGGGGTGCATTAGAGAAACAAGATTCCTTTATCTTGAGTGTTTGTTGAGCACTTACTGTGTGTCAAGAGGAGGACTCCAGAAGCAAATTAGCTCACAGGCCAGAAGGGGAGGTGAGATCCATACATAACGATCTACAAGGTGGAGCAGGCTAAGTACAGTGGATGCCAGGAGAAATTGTCAAGAAGGAAGAGCCTATGGAGGCAGCATTTCCTGGCAGGAAGAACTTCTAAAGCAGGTGAAGAGGCAGCACTACAGCTGAGGTGTAAGTGAGTAGGGCTTGAAATACAAAGACAAGGGGAAGGATGCCCCTGGGGGAGGAAGCAGCCGCAGGAGGCTCCGAGGGGAGTTCTGAAGAGTTCAGGGAGGCTGGAGAGGCAGGTGCAGGAAGTAGAGTGAAGAGAGGAGGGAGGTAGAAGGCGAGAAGGGCCGTAGAAACCCAGAGCCCAGAGAGGGCAGGCAGCCTGGTGTCAGAAGAAAGAATCCAGAGCTTGTTTTCTGAGTGGAATGTGCGGGGCTTTGAAGGAGCCCAGAGGTGACACAGGATCTTGTGTATGTGTGTGCCATTCCTGGAGAGAAGGCCAGAATTTTATTATCTAAGGCCAAAGTTGGATGCTCCATCGCCCAACCCTCCGAAGGTTGGGGACCTTGTGGTTTGCATCTACGCCGGCTGCCTGGTCCTCGAAGGTCTCAGGCTCCGGTGGGTTGTCAGTAATCTAGAAACACGTGGGTGCATTTCCATGGGAAACCAGACAGGACGTGACTAATGATACGTGCATTTCTCTGTGTGAAACACGCCAAGTCATTTCCATCTCAAAATGTGGAAATGCTGAGTGAGGAGTGAGCCTCTCCTGTGTGGAGTCTGCTGAGGGAGCCACTTCTGAGGCTGTCAGGAAAAGTGCATTTCCTGAAGAGAGTCATTCCAGAGGGCCATCAGGCAGCAACTGGGTCTCTCTACCACAGGCATGCAAGTGTCCCAGCCCCTATCTGAGTAGAGATGGGAAACTTGATGGACATAAAGCCAGTCAGTTAACATTATGGCTAAAGCGCTTGCCATGCAAGCCCCGGGGATGGGAGTTGAGACTCCAGGACCCACACAGAAATCAGTGTAGTGTGGGATGGCCGGCCCCCTGTATGACAGAGAATATGGTAGAGGCCACCTGTATTCCCAGAATTTGGGAGGAGGGTTCTCAGTGAGACAGCTAGCTGGTCTGGGTTTAGAGGGAGACCCTGTCCCATTGAATAAAGTGGAGACCTGTCTGTTTCTTCACTGTAAGCTAGAGCAGGGACTTGTCTCTCAATTTATGTGGGCTAAGCAAATGAGCAGGTGATTCTGTGTGTAAAAAACCTCAACCAACCAGGAAGTTTCTTGCTTTTCAGTAATGTCCCAAACCAGGACGGCTGAAGTGTAAGCTGGGGTGTAGAGAGAAGTTAGATCCTTGATAGGCAAGATTATCATCAAAAGTCAGACAGGGGTTTGTCTCCCTCTACATAAAATGACCACATCGTCTGAGGGAAGAGAGAGCCACTGAGGTCAGAGCAGAGATCCACTCGTGGCTTGTGTGTAGATGGAAAGCAGAGTGGGTAAACACAGGGCTCGGCAGTCAGATGCTTCAGGGGTAAATCCTGGCTCTGTCATTTATAGCCATAAAAGGTTTTGTCTCCCCACTCTGCACTCTGCTTCCTTCATCCATAAAAGGGAGTTTTGCAATTGGATTTTTTTTTTTTTAAATCTGCAAAGCAATGAAAAGTTCTTGCTTTGGAGGGAGGGAGAATCTTGCTTATTCCTGGGAGAGCCCTTGCTATGGGAAATGTTCAATCTGAATAGTTTTAAATAAGTGGACCACTGTGTGTGTGTGTGTGTGTGTGTGTGTGGTGTTCAGGGGAAAGTATGGAAGAAGAGGTGATGCAGTAAGTAGGAAGAGCTACGGCCATGACAGGTTAATCTTTGGCTGTGGGGAGGGATTTGATTTCTCTCTAATTATCTGCTAGATTAAAAGAAATGGAAGACGAGAAGGAAGGTCCGCTTCCGTGTCCCCAGAGCCCTGGGTTATCACACCAAATGGTCGGCAATTTCTCCAGCTGCTTTCTTTCCTCTTTTCATGCAATTTCCATTTCTTCCTTCACTTTCAGCAACTCTCAAGGCAGAGGCTAATGTGTGGGGCGTGGGAGAGGGCAGGATCTGAGCAGTTCAGAGCAGTAGGATCTGGCCTCATACTCACTTGCAAGTCAGGGCTGCCTGTGAGCAAAGCACTACTCCACACCCCCTCTGGCTGCAGAGCCCGCTCTCCCTGGCCGGTGGATGGCTTCCTTAACGTTGAGTGGATCCCCTCTTCCTCCAGACTGTGCATTCCCTGCAGCATGGAAGCTGCTAGCATGTCAGTGGGTGTAGGGAAAACTGGTCTGCATGTGGACCTGTGCCAGAGGCTGGGTCAGTGCTGTACCTGAACCTGGTGAGGAACAGAATGCAGTGGGAATGCCAACAAGGAGACCAGCTGGGCCTGCCCCAGGGAATGTGAGGCAGGGTGAGGTGGCATAGAGCCTCAGTAGAAGCTCCAGCACAGTCCTAATGAAGCTGCTTGGGTACCAGAAAATGGGTACTATAGCATCCATAACCACGTCACTCATGAAACTGGAAACTAGAAACGCAGCTATGCCCCGCCCCAGGCAGCTATGCCTTCCATGGAGGCATGTACGACTTTTACTCCTCTTAGTTTCTGCCCCACCCACAGTGCCACAGCAGCATGTTCAAAGGCCTCCTTGCTGGCTCAGTCCCTGGATGCAGGGACATCTTGTCTTTGAGGTGCCTGTAATGACTAATATTGACTTGCCAAGATCTAGGATCGCCCAAGAGGCAAGCCTCTGGGACTGTCTCTGGATGTCTAGACTAGGTTAACTAGGGTAGGAAGACCCATCCTGAATGTAGGCTAGGGTTCTGGACTAAATAAAAAAGGGGGGCGGGGAAACTGAATCCCAGCATTCATCTCTCTCTGCTTCCCGACTGTGGCGAAATGACCAGCCCCCTCACTCTCCCCGCTGTGCCACAGTGAACTGCAAGCTCATGTGTTGAGCCCTACTAAACCCTGCCCTCCTCAAGCTTTCCTCTGTCAGGTGCTTTAGTCCAGCAACCCACAGTGGTTGCCTGCAACGCACTGTAGTCTCTCAGAGCCTCACAGCAGCTTTGGCATACTTAGGGGGCACTTGGCTCCAGCTGTGCGTTGCCCCATGTCTGCCAGGGCTGGGGGGTGGCAAAGGAGCTGAACTCTGGTGCAGGGGTGGAGGACTTCTCCAGAGCACTTCACCATCACTATCATTTCCCACACCACCTGCACAGTGCTCTGCTGTCTCACAGTCATTCCAGGCCCGTTACTGTCAAGCACCCTCCGCAGTGTGCAGGAGGCATCCCGAGAGTCCGTTCTTTAGGCCAAAAGTCCAAGGTGCCAGGAAGGCTGTCTTCAGCTCTGGGTCTTAGGACCCCATCTCTTGCTGCAAGGAAGAATAAGCCTGTATGCGAAATCAGGTGGGACTTCTACACACAAGGAACCCTGTGAAATGCTGTAGGGGACAGAGACTAGACTCTGTCCTCCAAGGCCTGATTAAGCAGAGGATCTGGAAATCCTCTCTTAGGAAGGAAAAGGGATGCACTGAGGATGTCTCAGCTTAGAGGAGAGAGACAGCCAAGAGCAGAAGCCGTGTGTAGCTTCAAAGATCATAGTGGGAGAAGGAATAATGTCTCTGCAGGTGCCGGTGGCAGAACAAGGAGCTGAGGCTGAAGGTGGAGGTGGAGACAGTAAAACTCAGGTGAAAGAAAGGAAAAGCAAAAGGCTTCCTTTTGTCTGCAATGTTACCAACAGACTCAAAGGAGTCATGAGTTCCATGCAGCCTGCAGCTGAAAGTAACCAAGCCAAGGTCAAATAAGGTGGAGTAAAGGAAAGGCAGCCCTGGGATGACTACACATGGGTTCAGAGTCTGGGAATACAATCAAGCCAATCACTTAACCTCCCTAAATGCCAGCTTCCATGCTATACAGTGGGATAATGGTGGAACGGTGTCCGAGTTGCACATTTAACTGGAGTACTACTCAATGGTGAAGGAGGACAACTCAAAGCAGCCAGGGCTTTATTAGTCTTAGCTTCAGAGGACTCACACCCACTAGACTCCACTGTGATGATGCAGAGCCTCATGGTCAGCATGTGCTATAGCAAAGCCACCCTCCTTATAACAGCAGAAGGAAGGGCACACAATATCACCTGGAGAGCAGGCCCTCAGTAACCGGCTTCTTCCCACCAGCCTCTACTTTCTAGTTTCCCCCACGTCCCAAGAGCCCAGGAACTATGCACCCACCTATGAATGAGCCCATTGATGAGACCAGGACCTTCGTGGTCTGGTTAGCTGGGCCCTACTTCTGAAATATTGCAACACTGGGGGGCCAAGCTTTCCATTCATAAGCTTTGGGGGACACATTGTAGACCCAAACCATAATAGTTATTAGGAGCAAATAAGGGATCAGAACAGCTCTCAGGGTACATCCTCTCCAGAAGTTTCTATCGGGTTCTTCCTAGGGGTGTGGCTCATGTTACCTGCATGCTCATCAGTTTGTGTGCAGACCCACTCCTTGTCCTTGTGATAACATAAAAAGAGTACAATTGAGATCCCAGCCGTCTGCCAGCCTCTCTTGTCTCTTCCCACTCCTGATTCCACCACTTCAGGATGAGGTAGATACTCTACACACACACACACACACACACACACACACACACACACACCCCTCCAACCACAGAGTCTCTACCCCACCTGTCCCTGGCTTTAGGTCTGTCCCACCATCAGAACCCTCTGGGGAGCGATCCTTCAGCCCCTCCTCTGGGGTTGGGTGCTGAGATAATCAGGATGCCTCATAACTATATGTAAGAGGTGGACAGTGAGCCTGGGGAAGGACACCCTGGACACAGCTTCCCAATGACTCCAAGAGCAAGGATGCCCCAGTTCATAACGCTTGCCACCAGAGCACTGAGAACAATATGGAGCTGCACCATAAACTCACATTGCTGTTCATCGCCTTCTTTCCCTGCCTTTCTGTGTGGGTTTCTTAAGACAATCAAAGTATTAACGATTGTCAAACCTAACCTTTAAGGCACCGTCATTTAAAACACTTCTTCTAATAAGGGAGAAGTTGCAGCCCCCTCCCCCATCCCTTTCCATTCTCCCGCAGCTGGTTTGCAGGCAAAGTCCTAGATGCATTTTTAATTTTGACTCAGCCTTTCTCTCCAGCAGAACAAATGGGGGGGGGGGAGAGCGGGGAGGGGGAGTTTTTTTCTCTAGGCAACAGCAACAATTCTGTCTCATTTGTTTGGTTTGTTTGTTTTTTTTTTCTTTCTTTCTTCACTGTAACAGCAGCTTGCAAGGCTGCTGATTTGAACCTCGGTCCTTCTAGGAACATGTCCTTCCTTCATGATCAGTAAATATAACTTGCAGATTTTAGCCATCAAATTATTGAATGTGGAAGTGCCTCCCTTTGCTTCATGACTATTTTAAAACAGAACAGTAGACAAATCCTACCTTGCTCCCATATTTCGCTGGAGCTCTGGCCCCCTCATGTTTCTGTTTTATCCAATTGCCCTGACCAGTGAACTCTCCTTTCCTCTGCTCCCTGCCAGGACAAGGCCAAGATGGCCATGGAGGACAGGTCATTCTCCAATCCCTTAGTTTACCCTTGGATCTCCAAATGTCCTAGCTGGAAATAGAATTTGAACCAATCCTTTTTTACAGACTGGGATATTGTCGTCTGTGCTGCCAGAGGCAGAAGGTTTAAGAGTCCTCTGGGCCTGGATTTGAGAACAGCTTTTCCCCTTGCTCTCTGTGAAATCTGGGGCAGTTGACTTCCCTGAGCCTTGGTTTCTCCACCAGTAAAATGTCTGTAATGGTAAAAAGCTGCTTAGCGGGAATGTTGCGATGGTAAAGTGAGCCACTGCGTCTAACCCACGGTGCACACTGCCTGGATATGGGAAGCATTTCATGAGTGGTAATTGTTTGATAATTAGCCTCTTTGCTAATCTCATTTACTACCACAGTGCTGAACACATAGGGCTAATATCACTAGCATTAACATTATTACAATCCTCACAAATGGATACATACAGTTGTCCTTCCCAGCATCCCTCATGGTACCAAAACCTGTGGATGCTCAAGTCCCTTACATAGAACAGCAGAGTGTCTGCATGTAACCCACATACCTCCCTCCATAGACTTTAGATGAGCTGCAGATTCCTTGTAATGCCTAATACAATGTAAATGTTGCCTATGCAGTTGCTATAGTGTATTGTTCAGGAAAGGACTCTTTGAAAATAGGATATTCACAGTCAGTAAAAATGTGGCTTCTTTCCTGAGGACCGCCCATCCTTGGTTGAATCCTTGGACACAGACCTCACAGATGCAGAGGGCAAACTGTATACAAGTTTCCTCCATTCAAGTCATGTGTATTTTATTTTCTGAAGACAGGAATTTATCTAAACAAATGGATAGTTTAACAAGAGTTCAGCAAGCCTGAAGTAAGTCAACAGTGCCCATGTTCCTAGTTTAATTAACATGCTCCCCGATGCAAAGTATTCGGTCCGTTCGTGCCTCACATTGAAAATGCATCCCTCTAATTTCCATGAAGTTTTTGTCACACTGCATGGGCAGGGACCCTTAACAAGAGCAGTCTCCTGGGGAAGGTAGCTCTGACCCAGCTAGGAGGTGAGGTCCTGGGCTGCCAGGGTCCCAGGCACTCTGAAGCTGACCTTGGCCAAATCTCTACCCTTTCCCGGCATGAGGTTTGCTCGTCTCTACTCTCTGCCGTGTCCCCAAACCCGCAGCTTTTTATAAGCACGATGATTTATCATTTGGAAGAGAGAGATAAAAATAAGAAGGAAGATTTCATCTTTTAAAAACCCTTGGACTCTGCAAATTTCACTGGTTGCTTTTAAACCATTAGATATGAGGTGCCGGATATTGGAGGCCAGCTTAATTGGGAGCTGTAGCTCCTGTCTACTGTAGCTGTGCTCTCGAGAAGTGTTTCTGACAGTCTCTCACCACCCTGCCACTTGCTTCCAACTGCAGGGATCTGCTTCTCCTGTGGCAGTCACAAGAAACACTTCAGTCCTGCTTATAAACGTTAATTAGTTTGAAGAAGAGAAACAGGATTTGTGGTTCTTAAAATAGTTGCAGATATAGAAGGCCACTTCCCGGTGTTGCTGTAATCTGGATGCTTCATAAAGATACCACTGTGAGGCTTTGCGCTGATCCTCTGCCCAAGTTTATGACTAGCATCTTCCAAACTTTCGAGCTAGTGTGTGCATTTAGGGAAGAGATTGGTCCTCGTCCCTACACTTAGCTATTTTAGATGTGATCTCTGTGTCTCCCATGGTCTGGCTACAGGTTGTACCAGCTGTCTGTGAGGCATCTTTCCATTGATGTTGGAAGCCTGTTCAGTTGACCTTTGATTACAGTACTACGAATACATAGTGTTGGTGAAGACCAGACAACAGTGTCTCTATGAGTAATATTCCAGATATGATGCTCATACATGCAATCACAGCCTTTCCTTTGGAAGGCTAAGGCAGAAGAACTATGATGAGTTCAGGCCCAACCTGAGCTATGTTGTAAGTTTGAGATCAGTAGGGAAATCTTGAGTCTCCCCAGCTCTACCACTGGCTTGCTCTTTGATGCATGCTATGAGCCAGGTGCTATAATGGGCCTGTGGATGCAAAGATATTGTGTGTGCAGCTCTCTGCATCTCCTCAGCTCCACTGCTGTGCTGTTTTATTTTTTATGTGTAGGGATGTTTTGCTTGTATGCATGCCTTGCACCAAATGTGTGCCATGCCCACAGAGGTCAGAAGGGAGCTTTGGGTCCTTGGAACTGGAGTAACAGGTATTTGTGAACAGCTGTATGGGTCCTCTGGAAGAGGACCCAGTGCTCGTAACAGCAGAGTCATCTCTCCTGGGTCCATCCCCTGGTTAGTTTTAACTGTTAACTTGACATCACCTGAGAGGGGTGTCTCAACTGAGGGATTCCCTAGAACAGATTGGTCTGTGGGGGATTGTCTTGACTATTATTAACTGAGGTTGGTAGACCTAATCCTACGTGAAGGTGATCCCACTTCATGGACTAAAGCCTGAACTGTCTGAGAGCGATGAGTCGTAGCCGAGCATACAGCAAGCGAGCATGGATGTGTGTTCTGTCTCTGCTCTTGGCTGTGGATGCTTGGGGAGCTAGCTGCCTAAGCCCTGCCTTGACTCCTCTCAGTGATGGATGGAACTGAGACATGTAAGCTGAACAAACCCCTCCCTCCCCTAGTCGCTTTTGTCCAGATATTTCGTCATAGCCATAGATGTTAAACCAGAACAGCTGCTGAGGGCCCTTCCTGTTCCCAAAATCCATCAACGCTGTTATTCAGGCATAGCAGTCAGTCTTGGGCTGTCACCCAGGGCCTCGCTCCAGCAACAGGTAGTTCCTGGACAGCTTCCAGATTATAGAAGCCCCAGTAACACTTAGCTTGTGAATGTGGTCACACCCCACATGAAATCTGTTGGGTTTGGGAGTTTGTGTATTATGAGGACTTTCTTGTGTCCAAATAAACTGGTTTTAGCTCGTGCTCGGTGGTTGAAAAATATCTGTTCTTGGCACTTGTTGGGATTCAGGTTACCTTATACTGCACCTTAGATTCTGGCCTCTAAATTGGGGGAAGTTTAGTACCCTCTTTACGGCCAGTGCATTCATTTGGATTTATGTTTCCTCTTCTGGTTTGTTTCACACTTAAGACAGTTTTGTAATATTACTTATCCCCCCCTTTTCCCATTAAACTATGTGGATTAATCAGAGTTAAGAAAATCACCCTCATACAGCTTAATATTTATTTATCACACACCTGACCATGCGTAAGCCTCTTGTAAATTGGAACTCATATGGCACTGTAAGTGAACTATACCATTCCAGCTAGCCTATATAAAAGACACACAGTCCAGGTATTTTATTTATTTTATCACAAGCCATAAGCCTAGGTCTGGAGCTATTCTAACTCATTTCCCAGCCATATGTCCCTTGTCACTTGTTGTTTCCCTGGTCCATCTCCTCTCATACTGCCGTCCTCCATTCGACGCATCCTCTCTTCTTTCCTCTTCCCTCTCTCTCCCTGCAACCCCCCACCCCCACCCCAACTCGATCCTCAAGCCCCACCTTTCTCCCTCTACTGCCCAATCACAGGCTCTGGCATTTTATTGACCAGTTAAATTGGGGAACAAGGTTTATATAGCATCACTCCGTGTGCATGAGGGTCTGCTCATCAGTCAGGACGCTGGGGGGAGGGGCAGGTCTTGAGAGCCAGTGGTTAGCATCAGACTACAAATAGCATCAGACAAGCGCATTACCTGGGAGCATGGAGGGAAGCCAGAGGAGTCCTCGCTTCCACCTAGCTTCAGAATTATTTGAGAATAAGATAAAAAAATAAAGAAAAGAGAACCTGCATTTCACCCTCATTATGGAAGAGGTAACATGGGGGCGGGGGGGGGGTGCGCTTCAGAAAAATGACTCTTCCGATGTTGAATCCGAGTGAGGTTTTCTCTGTAACCCATGTGCAGGACTGTGGGGAACCAGAGTCAGGCCTGTACTCAGTAGGAATGAGGAGGCAGTGGGTGTCTGGGCCCCCCTGCACACTGTCTTCCTCGACCCCAATCCTGGGCTGAATTGAGGCTCAGAGAACAGCACCCCTGACAAACAGAAGCAGACTCAGGTTCCAATTCTAGTCTCCCATGTTCAACCATGGGATCCCCTTGCCCACACTGCACCCCATCCACAGAAGGAGCCATAATGGTGGGTTGCTGCGAAAATGGAGAGGGCTGATAGATGGATGTGCCACCCCTGTGAGTGCTCAATATATAACAATAAGGCAGATGACACAGCAGCACACAGACTTCCTCGGTAAATGGTATAGATTTACATAAATTGTTTCCATATAAGTATAAAGAAATACTGTTATGTTTTATGACAGTTTTTTTTAAGCTAATCTGGAATTCTTTTTGCTGTTTGTTAGCACTACTTATTTCAATAGTCGGGCACCTGGTGCTTGCTCCCACCTTCCTCCTCGTTAGCTCGTACAAAGAAGGATCACAAGCCAGAAGGAAAGGAGAAATTAAATTAATGAGAAACCTCTGTGCATCTCGAATAGCCATTCTCTGATTCTATTTTTATATGTTCTCCTGGAAGCTGTCACATAATTCTGTAGCAGCCATTTCAAAGCATTTGTGCCAGTTAATTTATGCTGAGAAATCATTGGTGGGAATTTGACACAGGCCTGGCATGTCCGTAAGCCATCAGGATTCAAAGGACAGTGCTGGTGTTAGAGGCAGCCGTGGACGCCTATGGCTTCTTGCTGGCTCCTCTGAACTCCCTGTCATCATGGCCACTGGATTCACTGAGGGTTACTTTAGTCAGGAACTTTCTGGTTTAATTTAGACCCTAACCCTACCAAGTATCGTGATGCCATTTGACTGTTTCTGTGTTCGCCCCAGGACTTGGGCAAAGTCAGGGTTTGAACCAGGCTTGGCTCATGCCAGATCCCTCGTTAGTCTCACTGGAGCTGAGCTGAGACTGATGCATGCCCAGAGAAGGCCCTGTAAAGGCCCCTGTGGCATTTGTGCTGTAGTTGCTTGGTATTAATCAACAGCTTCCCTCTTCCCCGCAAACATTACTGCTAATGCGTTGCTCCAGCCTCCTTGCCCTTTAAAAATAGTATTTCTCTTCCTCCCTTGATCAGTGTGATGTGAGAACTGACCCTACGATCCACACCACCTTGTGTCTTAGGGAGGGTTCTGTCTCCGCTCTCCAGATAGGCTAGTCAGCTCTTATTGCTAGAAGGAATCCTTAAGTCGCCTTATTTTGGCTCATGATTTCGGAAGTTTCAGTACAAAATGGGTTGCGTCTGGTGTTTATGGACCTGTGATGAGGCAGCACATGTGGTAAGGCCACATGGAGGAATCTGCTCTTCTTACAGGGGCTGGGGTTCTGCCTCCATGGTTAAAAGCACATGCTGTTCTTGTGGAGGACCCAAGTTTGGCTCCCAACACCCATGCAGGATGGCTCATGACCACCTGTAACTCCAGCTCCAACGGATCTGGCACCCTCTTCTGGCCGCCAGAGGTGGTGACATGCAAAAGCTGCATTGCTGGACCACTTGAGCAACTGGCAAGTAGCTTCACCAGAGTCTCCTCTTCCTGCAGCTGCACACTGCTCACATAATTGTGGGGATGGGGCTGGTACCCTTCTTATGAGTCTTGGGAAACACCGCCTCCTCCCTCCACGAGGGTGCTTCAGGCTGGAAGAAACAGCTCTACAGTAGGAGTATTATTTAATATGACTGTGTAGACCAAAATGAGGAGTAACAGAAGACAGGACTGTTTGTTTGTTTGTTTGTTTGTGACCAGCACCAGAAAAGGCTTTGTATAGTCAAATTTCTTCTGAAAGTGGGACCTGCCCGTGAGGACCCTGCAGGCTTGTTCTGTCACTGGCAGATCCAAGCAGATGGCAGATTTTGGATTGGTGGCTTTGACAACACAGACCCTGTGTAGGTCATCTGAGCTGTCTGGATGCCCAGCTCTCTCTGTGTATGCATGTGTATGATGTATGTATGTGTGCACATATGTGTCTGAGTGTGCACACACATGTGTATGTGCACATCTGTGGAGGTCAGAATAATAATGAGAGCACCCCACATCAGTCTCCACCCTAGCTTTTGAGACAGGTCCTTCATTGAACCTGGGACTCAGCAGTTCCAAAGCCTTAAGGACCCTCTGCCTCCCCCTAGGCGGGTGCAGAATACCACCGCGCCCAGCTTTCCATGTGGACGTCAGGGACCCAAGCATAGGTCCTTATGCTTGGGCTGCAAGCACGTTACCCACTGAGCCATCTCCCCACCCCTGGATCCACCGCTACTGTGAGCAGAACATGCTTCATAACTAGTATGCTCATTGTGGTTTCAGTGCAGTTACTAGTAAACATGTCATCCAACCAGTCCCTCTCGGAGTCCCGAGAGTTTTTACTTAATACTAGCATGTGAGAGTAAATGCTTATCCAAGAAAATAATTAGCAAATCATTAATTTCATCCAAAATGACCCTGAAGCTTAAACTTGGATCTTATCCCAAGCTTGGTACACAGTAGTCCCCAACTTAAAATGCTCTGAGACAATGGAGGAGGGAAGACTCAGAGCTCACTGCTGCTGCCTAAGGTGACAGTCACTGGGATACTCAGCATGCTAATTAGAGTTCATTTAATGTTACACAATCAGGGCGCAGACAAGGATGCCAGCATTAGACGGGAGATCGGCCCGGCTGGCCCGTACATCACTCTCACTGCCAAGATGCCACATTTCTGGGCAGATGCTCTTGGTGAGAAATGCTGAGAGTGGGCGTGTCCAGGGGTTAGGTCCTGAGCTTGAATCACGTGACATTTCTGTCTGTACTCCCATTACAGGGGCGGGCTGTGGGGTACTCAGAAAACCCACTTCCGGGTTGCTTCTCTGTGTTGTCCATTCAGCAGTGGTGTCAGGCACTCCCTAGCACCATGAAAGGCCACATGTTTGGCAGGTAGACTAGGGGAATGCAGGGTGGAGCTCCAGATCCCTAAATCCAGCCTGCTCTGTCACTTCCAGCTCTGTGACCTTGGGCAAGGTTGGCCTTCGTGCCTCAGCTTCTGTATGTATGTATAAATCAGGAGAAGACCCACCATATCCACTGACTGCAAAGATCCAGACTCCATGTTTGTGAATCCAGAGACTGGCAGGTGGAAGGGCACAGAGTAAAGCAGGCATCAACATCCAACACTTTTAGAGCCCTTAGACATGGGAGAGATTATCCAACCAACGGTAGACACTGTGTATAATTGCTATCATTTGCTAATTATAAAAATGTTCATAAAGTTTCCATTTTTCCATCTTTATAATATTGAGGCCATTTTATCTTTTGATAACTGTTGACTAAGTGGTGGTCAGGGTTCCAGTCAATGACAATCCTTCCTTTACTGTTAGCTCCCCGGGTCAGGACGGGGAGCTGCCCCACAGTCTTTGCTCTGGCTCTTTCTTGGCATTGCTGCGTTCTCACTGGGTAAGTGTGGGGGAGATATAAAATGGGGGAGACTTGTCACTACTTCAGGGTCATTGAGAGGGTTAAGTTACTCCATCTAAGAGCTTGGGGTATGTCTGGGTGTGTTGTAGCTATGGAACAAAGGGCAGTTGTGTGGCACACATCTAAGGACATCAAGGTCTGTGCTTGGTGGTAAAGCAGGTGCTCATTAAATAAATGAAGTTCCTTCATTCCTTTGCAATTCTCTCTCCCCTCTGTCTTCCACTAGCACCTGCCACTGTGACTGGGCTTCCCAGCTGTGGAGCTCTGCTAGCTGGCAGAACCATGTTGGGGACAGAGGAGAAATGCCTGAGCAACTTCTGTTAGTGACACCTGCCACTCTCCACCAGGAGGCTCCCACCAGGACTCCTCACAGGCAGCTAAGGCAGGGACTGGCTGCCAGGCGCTCTTTCCTGGCAACAATTTCCACTGGGACCTTGCCCACCACCATTTCCCTTTTTATTGTCATGAAATAATTGAGTCAAATTCCTCCAGCCAATAGCAGCACACAAAATGCATCTGTGTCTGTGTGGCAGCCTCATTAAAATTGCAGAATTATATTTTTCCTACTCTGGGGGCTTCTCTTTCTGAATCAAAAAAAAAAAAGCAACAAAACCCCTTTCTGTTTTATTTAGCTATTTGCAATTGGAATCTTTCTCTTCATACAATCTTTTTTTCTGTTTATTCATTTGTTGGGAGTCAGGTGAGAGCTGAGCCATAGCACATGTGTAGTGGTCAGAAGAGATCTTGTGGGAGTCCCCCTCTCCTTCCATCATGTGGGTTCAGGAGCACAGGCACAGCAGCAGGCGTCTGCTGGCTCAGTCCTCTCACCAGCCCCCCTCAGAATCTTCCTGAGTGTGTTCTACACCTGCTTCCAGAAATCAAAGAAAGCAATTTGACATTTGTTTTCTCTTTTCTTGTTGCCTTGGAATGAAGAGATGTGCTAATAAACTGGCTTTACAAAACAAAACAAAACACTCCACACTCCTCGGTTGTGTTTGCATTTTCCCCACGGTGTAAATACTCTTCCACTGTGGTTCTTAACAGCAAGCATAGAACGGGTCCTGAATATTCATAGGCTGCTTGTAAAGGAATGGAAGCACACAGCCATCTCTGTAGCCAAGTGGGAAGAACAGGCTACCAAACCCTCATAGGCCGGGCTTTGGGACTCATTTAACACTTAAGAAATGGCTTCTTCTACATGATAACCTAAAGTTGTGCCAGCACCATTTGTTGAAAAGGCTGTCTTTCTTCCACTGGATGGTTTTAGCTCCCTTGTCAAAGATCAAGTGACCATAGGTGTGTGGGTTCATTTCTGGGTCTTCAATTCTATTCCATTGGTCTACTTGTCTGTCGCTATACCAGTACCATGCAGTTTTTATCACAATTGCTTTAGGTCAGGCATGGTGATTCCACCGGAGGTTCTTTTATCCTTGAGAAGAGTTTTTGCTATCCTAGGTTTTTTGTTATTCCAGATGAATTTGCAGATTGCACTTTCTAATTCGTTGAAGAATTGAGTTGGAATTTTGATGGGGATTGCATTGAATCTGTAGATAGCTTTTGGCAAGATAGCCATTTTTACTATATTGATCCTGCCAATCCATGAGCATGGGAGATCTTTCCATCTTCTGAGATCTTCTATAATTTCTTTCTTCAGAGACTTGAAGTTCTTATCATACAGATCTTTACTTCCTTAGTTAGAGTCATGCCAAGGTATTTTATATTATTTGTGACTATTGAGAAGGGTGTTGTTTCCCTAATTTCTTTCTCAACCTGTTTATCCTTTGTGTAGAGAAAGGCCATTGACTTGTTTGAGTTAATTTTATATCCAGCTACTTCACCGAAGCTGTTTATCAGGTTTAGGAGTTCTCTGGTGGAATTTTTAGGGTCACTTATATATACTATCATATCATCTGCAAAAAGAGATATTTTGACTTCTTCCTTTCCAATTTGTATCCCCTTGATCTCCTTTTGTTGTCGAATTGTTCTGGCTAGGACTTCAAGTACAATGTTGAATAGGTAGGGAGAAAGTGGGCAGCCTTGTCTAGTCCCTGATTTTAGTGGGATTGCTTCCAGCTTCTCACCATTTACTTTGATGTTGGCTACTGGTTTGCTGTAGATTGCTTTTATCATGTTTAGGTATGGGCCTTGAATTCCTGATCTTTCCAAGACTTTTATCATGGAGGGGTGTTGGATTTTGTCAAAGGCTTTCTCAGCATATAATGAGATGATCATGTGGTTTTTGTCTTTGAGTTAGTTTATATAATGAATTACGTTGATGGATTTCTGTATATTAAACCATCCCTGCATCCCTGGAATGAAACCTACTTGGTCAGGATAGAAGAATGTGAATTGATCCATTCCTATCTCCTTATACTAAGGTCAAATCTAAGTGGATCAAGGAACTCCACATAAAACCAAAGACAGTGAAATTTATAGAGGAGAAAGTGGGGAAAGGCCTCAAAGATATGGGCACAGGGGAAAAATTCCTGAATAGAACAGCAATGGATTGTGCTGTAAGATCAAAAATCGACAAATGGGACCTCATAAAATTGCAAAGCTTCTGTAAGGCAAAAGACACCATCAATAAGACAAAAAGGCCACCAACAGATTGGGAAAGGATCTTTACCTATTCTAAATCAGATAGGGGACTAATATCCAATATATATAAAGAACTCAAGAAGGTGGACTCCAGAAAATCAAATAACCTCATTAAAAATGGGGCTCAGAGCTAAACAAAGAATTCTCACCTAAGGAATACTGAATGGCTGAGAAGCACCTGAAAAAATGTTCAGCATCCTTAATCATCAGGGAAATGCAAATCAAAACAGCCTTGAGATTCCACCTCACACCAGTCAGAATGGCTAAGATAAAAAAATTCAGGTGACAGCAGATGCTGGTGAGGATGTGGGGAAAGAGGAACACTCCTCCATTGTTGGTGGAATTGCAAGCTTGTACAACCACTCTGGAAATCAGTCTGGTGGTTCCTCAGAAAATTGGACATAGTACTACCGGAGGATCCCACAATACCTCTCCTGGGCATATATTCAGAAGATGTTCCAACCAGTAAGAAGGACACATGCTACACTATGTTCATAGCAGCCTTATTTATAATAGCCAGAAGCTGGAAAGAACCCAGATGCCCCTCAACAGAGGAATGGATATAGAAAATGTGGTACATTTACACAATGGAGTACTACTTAGCTATTAAAAAGAATGAATTTATGAAATTCCTAGGCAAATGGATGGGCCTGGAGGGCATCATCCTGAGTGAGGTAACCCAATCACAAAATAATATGTACTCACTGATAAGTGGATATGAGCCCAGAAACTTAGAATACCCAAGATATAAGATAAAATTTGTAAAACACATGAAACTCAAGAAGAACAAAGACCAAAGTGTGGACACTTTGCCCCTTCTTAGAATTGGGAACAAAACACTCATGGAAGGAGTTACAGAGACAAAGTTTGGAGCTGAGAAGAAAGAATGGACCATCTAGAGACTGCCATACCCGGGATCCATTCCATAATCAGCCTCCAAACACTGACACCATTGCATACACTAGCAAGATTTTGCTGAAAGGGCCCTGATATAGCTGTCTCTTGTGAGGCTATTCTTGGGCCTAGCAAAAACAGAAGTGGATGCTCACAGTCAGCTATTGAATGGAACACAGGGCCCCCAATGGAGGAGCTAGAGAAAATACCCAAGGAGTTAAAGGGGTCTGCAACCCTATAGGTGGAACAACAATATGAACTAACCAGTACCCCCCAGAGCTCGTGTCTCTAGCTGCATATGTATCAGAAGATGGCCTAGTTGGCCATCAGTGGAAAGAGAGGTCCATTGGTCTTGCATGCTTAATATGCCTCAGTACAGGGGAACGCCAGGGCCAAGAAGTGGGAGTTGGGAGGGGGAGATTGGGGAGGAGGGCATGGGGGACTTTTGGGATAGCATTGGAAATGTAAATGAAGAAAATACCTAATTTTTTAAAAAGTGAAAAAAAGAACTGGCTTACCTGAAGCAGGGAGATTCCTGGAGCTTCCTTTATTGGGGTGACAGTGACCTCATGAGAGAGATGACAGATACAAAGGAGAGTGACACACATCAGGAGCCTCAAACTCAAAGGCCATATCTATAAGCCAAGGCCTAGGTTGAGTCTCAGACAGGCACCTGAATCTGCCACCATAGCTTGGCTGCAGGTGGGGACCAACAGAGAACTTCACTGGTGCCTACAGCAGCTAAACCAGAATTTCCGAAGATGCTGGGCAGCTGTGGATGGCTGGCATGTCTGTCCCCTCCTACCTGTTGTACACATGGCAGCCCCTACAGAACGGCTTCCCTGTCCCCTATAGCCTGGCACTGTGTGGTAACCTGGTTACTGTTCTTTGATCGGGCTTTTTTGTTGGTGTTGTTTTCAATCTTTCTCAACCCTAATGGCTTGGCCTCTAGGTACCACTTCTTCAGCCAGAGCCCTTCCCTCTGTAGGCATGACCCACCCCTGGTTTTGTCTTGCTGGAGGGCTTTGAGTGTGTTTTGTTCCACTTTTGTCTCTTTAGTGAGGATGGCTCTGCTGGGGGTTCATGAATTCTGAGATTTTACCCCTGGCCCCATTTTTCCCTACGTCACCCTCTAGCCATGGGAAGCTTGTTGGAGATCCTAAATGTACCGTGTCCTCTCACACCTTTAGCAATGCTCTTTCCTCTATCCATGATGCTCCTCTGTTTCCACTGAGTGACCTTTCACCTCCCAAAACTCAGCTTGAGCTTGTCTCCTGAAGCCCTCTTTGCCTACCTAGGAAATAGAGCACACGCGTGCTCCTTGAGGGCTTAGAGACACCCAGGAGACAAGCCCCTGAGCATGTCCAGAAGGGGTGTGTAGATTATGTTAATTGGGGTGGGAAGAGCCATCTTAAGTGAGGATGGCGCCACTCCACAAAGGGTAGTCCTAAACTGAATAAAAGAGAGGTCAGTCGAAGGCGAATGTGGGTGTTCACCTCTCTCTGTCTCCAGATTATGGATGCAGTACACAGATGCCTCTCGTTTCTGACACCTTGGCCCCTTCACCATGATGGACTGCACCCTTGAACTGTGAACCAAGGTTGATCTCTTCTTTCTGTCTTAGGTCAGATATTTTGTCTCAGCAACACACAAGGTAAAGCAAGACTTCTGCACCCACCCTTGGCACGATGCTGCCCTTAGCTGCTTAGCTGCTTCTCTTGACTAGGCAAGGATTCATTTGGTGACTTTTCTGGTGAACAAAAAAATAACGGAGCTAGGTTTATGGATTGGAGATTCCAGATTGTGCCTTCCAGGGTCAGAACCGCATGGGAGTTGTATCCCTGGCGGCGCTCTGCAAGGGGCCATGCATGCAGGGTTTGGTTGTGTTTGGTTGTTTTGTTTTGTTCTCCTATTGGAAAGGCAGATGGAAGGATGGGTGGCTCATGTGTGTGTTCAGGGCTAAAGGACGGCAAGAATGACTTCCTGACTGACTGATTTCCAGAAGCTTTGTAGGGAGTTCAGTTCCTACAGCAAGGCTCATTCGTGGCATTCCACCACGGGCCACTTTCTTTAAAGGACTTGACATTAACTTTGAAATAAAACGTTTTCTCTCAAAGTGTCCAGGATGGAAGCAATAAACTGATGTGAGGGTGGGGCTTGAAGTACTTAGGATCATCTAGGGTTATTGTCAGTTGTGGTTTTTTGGGGGGAAGGGGGGAGGGAGAAACTGGCTAGCAATGGTTCCTGACTTTGCTCAGTGTGTGTGTGTGTGTGTGTGTGTGTGTTCGCGTGCACATGTACATGTGGACTTTGGTACAAAGTATGGCACCCAGGACCTTGCACTGGCCAATGCTGGACAAGCACTCTACCACTGAGCTCTCTGCTCAGGCCCCTGTGTGCACTTGGTAAAGTAGATATCACACAAAGCTTAGGAATGAGCTGCTAAAAGCATATCTCATTCAGCCAAGAAACTCTGATGTTCTGTCCCCAGCTCCTGAAAACTAACTGGGATGTTTTTTGCCAATGCTTCATTGTGTCAGGATACAACATATCATTTTTACTGATTACTGTTAGCTACGCATGTAGTTGTCTTGTTGAAATTTGAAAGATCTTTGTGAACGCTCCTTTTGAAAGAAGGAGACTCAGCCTCAGAGCCTAGATCACTGCCTGAGGTTCCAAAGTCCAGTAAAGACCAAGCCACGCCCATGTTCAGCTTTTGTTTGTTTGTTTGTTTTTGTTTGTTTTGTTTTTCCCACTGTGCGGGGCTTGCTCAGTGCTTGCTCAGAGCTCAGGATCCTGTGTGTGCTGGGCAAAGGCTGAACTCCAAGCCACACCCCAGATGCCTATGGCTAATTGATACTGTTTTATGCCACAGGCGTTTGTATTTTAATGAAACAGCACATGGAAAATAATGAAAATAATTTAAAGATATGCATAAGAACAGTATAGATTTGTATTAAGTGCCAATAATACTTCTCTTGTATTATGTAGCCTTTCCACTTGAGTTCACTTGAAAAAATAAATTTAATATTTCCCTGCTCTACTGGTGAAGCCCTAAATTCTAAAATTACCCCAAGGGCAGGAGCTGAGCTCTCCAGCGATCACTCCTGGTGTAACCAGCTTTCCTGGGCTATATTTATCACTTAGTTAATTTGGTCATAGGTTTTCTTCATTCCAGGAAGATAGTAATTGTATGGAATCACTTTGGTTAGGGATTTATAAACGTCACATTAATTTGGTCTCTTTTGTTCTCTCACGATTAGCTATTTATAAACTGAAGATGGATTTTTTATTCTTTGAGCAGACATGAAGAAAGAGATGGCTGGGATTATAGAGTCATTCACGTAACAAGCACTTCCCAAGATTCTCCGATGTGTGGGGGGCAAATTTCCAGGGGAGCTTTAGAGCCAGTGTGTGGTCTCACAGGCTAGAGAATGGGTTAGACCTTCGGCAAACATGAAGGAGAAGATTTACGGGAAGCCACTGGGATGTGCCCCAGCAGGTGCTTGCTGTTCTGGGATCTGGAATGCTCCAGAGGCTCCTGTATAAGCTTAGCTCTAAGTCTGTCAGATGGAGGAAGCTCCAAGAAGTAGGGACCAGTGGGAGGTCTTGGGCCACTGAGGGCAAGCTCTCAAGGGGGATTCTAGGATTCCAGCCCCATCCTCTCGTTCTTTACTTCCTGGTTGCCACGGAGTGAACAACTTCCTCCACCACAATGTGCTGCCTCCCACAGTCCCAGAAGCAGTGCATCCCCATCATGATCTGTAACCTCTAGAACCGTTACCCCAAATAGACTTTTAAGCACGTTATCTCAGGCATTCATTGCAGTGAAGGAAAGCTGACCAAACACAGCCACATAGCCAGATGTGGCTTATGTCCATTATCCTAGGACTTAGGAGGCTGAGGAGGAAGGATTGCCTAGAGTTCAAGGTGAGCCTGGGCCATAGACAGGGCCCTGCTTCAAAACAAACATGAAAAAAACTTTAAGCTTTTTAAGCTCACAGTTTGGAGTATTCAAAGGCACAACAATAGTAACAGCTGCGCTCTGGTAAGGGTCCTCTTAAAGAAAGTGGAAATGGTGGGAGAAAGTGGTCAGGCCTCGATACACAGAGTGTATGTAGGGTGTGGCCAGGTTCAGGTTAGCATCACACTCTCCCGCAACCAGCCAACGGCCCTGCCACTAGATCCTACCCCTCAAAGGCTTCTTACTACTTCCCAGACCACTAACCTGGGGCCATGTCCCCATCACATAGGCACTCAGGGAACAAACATGTCCAGACCATAGCAGGTTAGAACAGCAATGGGAGCCAGTAGACATCCTCTTTTCTATGAAGTAATCCTAGTATAGGAGGAGACAGACAGATTCATACTCTGTCTTCTGAGCCTCTGAAGGTCTAATCTGACCTATTTTGACCATTCTTGGAAACCAAGATCTGTGAAACAGCAATTTTTCATTTGCTAATCTATGATAAACTATCATTACAAAGTAAAATGCTTTTGTTTTCTGCTAGAATGACTTGAGCATCAGTGAGCAGATGAGGTGAGAGTCTGGGAAAGCGACTAGCCTTTCCTGTGTCCATCAGGATCAGCCACAAAGATCTAGTCCATCAGTTAATCCAGATGGTCTTGAATAGTGTCCATGAGGATCTGTGCACCCAAGGAGAGCTGGGCCACTCTGTCCCAGCCTTGAAGGAGGGAAGTAAACAATTGTGTCACTGTTGCGCCCTGACAGTCGCAGGACACACACCCTCTGGGCATCTGTGAGATAGCCGTTGGCACTGTTCTGTGGATACTCCCTCAAAGACTTAAGGGCCAAGGTCATGCAAGGTGTGTTACAAGTACCGTTTCTCGGCTCATACTGCTGAGTGCCCTGTGACCTTCAGCACTGCCAAGGTCGAGGGACTAGTCTCCTGGGCACCATTCCAAATTCTGTAGCTGTAGCCTAAAGTGGTTGTAGGGACACTGACAGCTCACTTGCTTAAGGGCCATTGGACTCCCATCCTTAGCTGTGGACCAAGTCATGGAGGCACAGCTCTAAGTTCAGTAGAAGCCCTGATAGAGTAAAGTGGCTTTTAGTTGCACTGGAACCAGCTGGTAAGAGATAGGTGTGACATCTGAAGAGTCCTTCCTGTAGAGAGCAGGAGCCTGGGGGAAGTATAGGAGCAGTCTGCAGTAGCTGTGTGGATTTGCAGAGAGAGGAAGTGCTAGAAAGGTTGACTATTTGTTTGGAAGCAGGGTAGGCAGACTCCCTGCTTACCTCCCAGAGACAACCATGGAGTGGGGTGAGGAAGAGATGGGGGGTGGGGGTTGGTCTGTGTCCTACAGAAAAAGGTGACAGTCCCCAAGATGGGCAAAATCAATGTGAGGCAAGGTGCCTACAGGAACGGTTGCTAGAAAGGAGCACTTGGAACAAAAGTCCCGAGCCCCATCCCCACTCTCCTCGGCTGGCTGGCAAGGAGCTAGGACCCACCAGTGAAGAGGCCAGGAGCTCAGAACGAAGGCTTGAGAGCAGAGCAGTTTTTGTGAGGGTGACAGCAGGAAGAGCAGCTCCACAGGAAGGGAATCAGCCCTGTTCTGGACAGGTCAGCTGTAAAGCACGCGTCAGTGCTCAGGAAATGTCACCATTATCACCGTGGTCATCATCACCGGTTTCACAGCTGTCAGCTCATCCGTCAGCAGCAGACACTGCTAAAGGTGAGGTCTTGAGGGGAAAGCAGAGCAGTAGAGAGGAAAGGGAGAGAGCAGCCCTACCTCCACCTCTCTTAGAAGCCAGCACAGAGGCATCTGTGGGTACCCAGCTCTCACATTTGTGACAATGTGTCGACTTGAAGGTTTCCTAAAATTAACTGCAATTTCAGAAGTGAGGTGCAAGCGCCAGTTATGCCTGGCAACCCTGAGGTCCCTACTTGAAAGCTTTCACACACACTAAGACAATGACAGGCACTGCGCAGTTAAAATGTTTTAATGGAGAAAAATGGATGTGAACAGCAGCATCTTAAATGCATTAGTTTTCGACATTGTGAAATTAATTGGCTCCCAAATATAGCCCTCTCCTGTAGTAAGTGGAACTCCGAAGAGCCTCCAGTTTTCTCACTGCCTGTAGCCAACATCTCTGGGTTCCATGGTGAATAAAGGCCTCTTTGTTTAATTAGAGTTGAATGGTGTTTGAATAAGTTGGTAATCCAATTAAAATTATATTTGCAGTTTATGCAAAATTTAAAAAAAGTGACTTGTTCAGCAAATGTCTTATAAAGCTTGCTCTGTAGCCTGCAGTGAGCTGGAGGCGGAGTTTCAGTGTGGCCTAGGAAACAGGCTGGACTCTCAGAGAGCTCGGGCCTCCAGCATGACACCAGCACATAGCATGGGAAGTGATGGCTCAAGGTGCTCTCAGGGCTCAGAGGAAAGTGTTTGCTGTGCCTCAAGAAGGGGACACTTCAGTGGGCTCTGAGGAGAAGAGGAAGATGCCACTCTAAAAGGGATAGAGAAGATCTGAAGTGCTGACCTTGGGGACAGGGGTGATAGGCACCTTGGCAGTCCTCATGTCTGATCAGGTGCAGACTAGTGGAGGCGACAGGAGACACAGATTCCAGGAACTAAAAGAGAGATGAAGCAACAAAGAGGGCCTTTGCCTTGCATGTCCCAGGGCCTGGGTTCAATCCTCAGGGAGAGGCAAGGGAGGGATGGAGAAAAATAGGTCAGAAACACATCACTCAGATGGGGAGATGGGGCATTCAATAAGAGGGCTAGGGAAGAGTGAGGGGCCCTATTAGCACACAATTATATATAATAATAAAAAGGTCTGATTATCAATCACAAACTCAACAAACAACTTTTGTCCATAGCTGTGCTTTCTGAGACTGAGTAGCCATCTGAGCCAGTCCCCAGACAAGCTCCACGCTAGCACCCACGAGGAAGGGAACTGCCAAGAAGGGGCTGGCCCTTCCGCACAGATCACCATTCCATGTAGTATAAAAGTCTCTCTTGCCTTCAGTGCCCACCAAGGCACCCCCTAGCCCCCAGCTATCTTACCTGCTTTGCCTCTCCCTCCAGCTGATGCTCCTGCTTCCTCTCCTTGCCGGCAGCCAGGCTGGGCCTCAACTGATGAGATGCCTTTCAGGGCCTCCGTTGCACCCGCTGACCTGCAGTCCTCAGGCTGGGCTCGGCTCAGCGAGCACCAGAGATTTCCCCCATGCCGAGAGTATGCACTTTTTGTCTGTTTTCTGCTTTTACAAAATGGAGCATCTGTGTTATTAATCATGAAACATTTTAACTCTCCAGACAACACAATGGGTAACTATGTAATCTCCATATCTAATCGCCACATCTCCAACGCCTTATCTATTTCAGATTTCTGTGGTTTTTCAATTTTGAAAAGTTAGTTATATGTATGCTTTGATGGTTTTATGCATGCATATAATTTTTATTATAACTATCATTTAAAAGTCACCATGAAGCCGGGCGTGGTGGCGCACGCCTTTAATCCCAGCACTTGGGAGGCAGAGGCAGGCGGATTTCTGAGTTCGAGGCCAGCCTGGTCTACAAAGTGAGTTCCAGGACAGCCAAGGCTACACAGAGAAACCCTGTCTCGAAAAACCAAAAAAAAAAAAAAAAAAAAAAAAGTCACCATGTTCCATAAAGAATCAGCACTCTCTGTTCTTTTTGCCAAAGACACATACATTCACAGGCAGTACACGTGATTATTTTATATACCAGTTTTTAAAATCTAAATGACACAACGCTGCGCTGTTTTAACCAGCCTTTCCCCCCAGCACTGTGTTTTGATGTTTACTGCATGTGACATATTTAGACCTCTGCTGGGTGTCCACTGTTCATGCTGCTGGCTACACAGTATTTCATCTGATAAACCAGTTTCTCTGTTCCTCATTAGCTTGCTCTTAGCAAAGAGGGGTCAAGCGGCTCCCCTCCCCTTCATTGTGACAAGCAGAGCCACTCTAAGTGACCTTCTGTGTGTCCCTGGTACCCACGTGTAAGAGGTTCTCTTTACTGGGGCTACAGTAGAAATAGGCTCGGTACTAATTAATGCTACTTATTTATTATGTTATTTTATGTTGTGTTATTATGTTACTTAAAATGTTATTTTCTCACACCAAGACTTTAGGGACCTGGTTATCTGCTCCATTCCTTGAATTTAAAACAATACCCTCAAATATCTGTTCAAAGAATGGACACACACATATGACACCTCAGGGTGACTATACTAACTTACACTCCCACCAGTTTGTGTAAACACCACCATTTCTGACATTCTTGCCAATACCTGGCTATGGTATAGGTTAATGTTTGATCCATAGGGACAGCATCATTGTCACCTCATTTACATCCCTGGGATTACAAATGAGCCTGGCTGTCTTCAAGTAGAGTTTTCGGCCACTCAGATTTCTCCCTCTGAGTTACCCTGTCTGCCTTCTCTGTAGTTTCTGTTTTCTTACAGTTTTGTAGTCATGTTCTCTTCACCCTGGCTAAAAAGCACCTGATGGTGTCTTGGGCCATGTACAGCTGAGGCTGGACTTTATAGTTTGCCTATTGGCAAGTACAGGTTCTCAATTTATTTATGCATTTTAACTCCTTTTTGGCTTGCTTTTTACAATAAATTTTTTGAAATAAATATTCTAGCTTTTTGAAATAAGTTAAATTTTTTTTTATTTTACGTGCTCCGGTGTGAGGGTGTCAGATCCTCTGGAACTGGAGTTACAGACAGTTGTGAGCTGTCATGGTGGGTGCTAGGAATTGAACCCAGGTTCTCTGGAAGAGCAGCCAGTGATCCTAACTGTTGAGCCATCTCTCCAGCCCCGTTTTAGTTTTGATACAGGCAGTTCAAACTGACCTTGAATTCAATTTGTAACCCAGGTGGCCCCAAATATACAATCCTCCTGCCTCTACTTCCAAGTTCTGGGGCCACAGATGTACACAACCGCTCCCAGCTTCCTAATTTTGTAGCCTTACCACATGTTTGCTAAGATTGACAGTTTTACCTTTCCTTTCTTTTTTATATTTATTTATTTATTATTTTTTTGTTTTTACGAGACAGGGTTTCTGTATGTAGCAGCCCTGGCTGTCCTGTCCTGGAAATCACTCTGTAGGCCAGACTGGCCTCAAACTCAGAGATCCATCTGCCTCTGCCTTCTAAGTGCTGCTAAAAGCATGTGCCACCACCATGCCTGGCTCTCCCTTCTTCTTTTAAAAATACTACTGTATTCTCATGTTCACTATGTTCATAATTTGGGATCTTCTAGTATTTGCTGTTCCTAGCTGTGCCAGGGTGACGTCAGCTGTGGGTTCTGGCAGGAATCTGTTGTCAGGTTATCATTTTTGCAATACTAGGATAAACATTCACAAGTATAGATTTTTTTTTTCATACTCTACTGGATCTGTTTCTAGATAGCACATCTTTGGTTCTCAAATGTACCCATTCCCTTAGGGTTTGGTTTATTCTCTTGAAAACTCTGTGTTTTAAAAATATTCTTAGGTTAGAATTTTATGTTTCGCTTTGTCATTTTCTCAGGGAGAGCTATCTCTCTTCACGGTTTGTACTGTACTCTTCAGCTGCCATTGGTTTGCACAGCCAAGGAGTCACCAAGCATTTCGATGCCACTGTTAGATGCCAATACAGTGGAGTAGAGACAGGAGAGGTTTAGGAGTCTGAAAAGTCATTGTTTGACAAACACTTGGCACACAATTAGTGCCAATGTCTTGAAAGCCCTTGAAGACAAGTGCTATGGGGATTGGTGGGGACGCAGGGCTTGGAATCACATGAACATGGCTTACAACTCTGGCTCTATCGGTGACTGACCACGTCACTACGAGTGAGTTTAAGGCCCCAGTTTATCCCTTAAAGCAGGACATTGATTGTGTGCTTCACAAAGCGTATCAGACTATATATGGTATAAAATGCTTAGCTCAGTACCCAGCATAGAGTGGGCATCAATCAAATGCAACTGTCATTATTAGCATCCATCTTTCCATTTGTTCCCATAATTGCTTCATGAGATAGATTATTGTTAGCATTTGACAGATGTTTCATGAGCATGTGGGAACATTTAGTAAAATATTGTAAAAATGTTGCTTTTTATTAATATATGTAAAGGGGCTTTGATCGATGTCAAATACCATGCAGATGGAAGGGAATGTCGCTCCTCAGGATGGCTGAGGCCCAAATTCTTGTCTGTATTTGGAAGTGTCACTGCAGGAATTTAAATCATGTATCACAAGAATCAGAGAAACAGCCTCCATGTCTGAAAAAGAGAGACCAGAGAATGGATCAAAAAGATCTTTTAGCAAGAATAGCTAGGCATTACTATATTGAAACACCAAGGCTGTCTACGTGTGGTGTGTGTGTGTGTGTGTGTGTGTGTGTGTGTGTGTGTGTGTGTGCGTGTACGTGTGCATGTGCACGCTCCCAAAAATGTGAGTACATGTGGAGGTCAGAGGTCAAACTCAGGTGGTGTTATCCAGGCAGCAAGCACACACACACACACACACACACACACACACACACAAATGCAATGTTAGTCTTTAAAGATGGTGACCACGGACTGTACATAGTCTTTGTGGTTTTTATGGTCATATGCCCTCTCACTATGAGACTGGGATGTTTCTTAATGGGCTAAAAAAAAAAAGGCACCCTCTTTCACAAATTAAAACAAAGAAAGTGTCAGATTCACTCACAATAGTCCTTGGTGGAACACTTTTTTAAAAAATCAAAATAGGGAGCACTGTGTACCCGTCCAGAGATCCTGAGTTCAATTCCCACCAACAACATGGTGGCTCACAACATCTGTAATGGGATGCCCTCTTCTGGCATGCAGTATACATGCACATACATACATGTACATAAACATATACATACATACATACATCTTTTAAAATTGTTTTCAAAATAAAAATTTAAATCTCAGCCCTTGTTATACAGTTTCTGTTGGTGGCATTGGTAATATTGTATATGAAGAATGGTCAAGTGGCAATGGCTAAGTTGCTTCCGTTGCTGTCCATGGAAACACAGAAAGCCCTTGTGTTTCTGTGAATTGTTAATGGCCACAACAAGAAGGGCTCTCCTGAGAAGAAAACTGGCAGGCAATCTATTGTCTCAAAACAAAGAAGCAAGCTTCCCACTTGAAGGAAATCAGATTTGGAATCTTTAGAAAGCTTGTACCTGCCACTGTGTGCTCATCAACTTTCCAGTACTTACAGAGCTTTTCTATTGAAGTCAGAGGTCACATAGAGGACGGTGATGTCATGACAGTGTGTGCTAGAAACACATGAGGAAGATCCCCACAAACCAGTGTTTTCCAAACATCCAAACCATGACATTGCCACACTCCATGGGGGTAGAGGTTGGTCCAAGGCAAGAGGTGGAGCCTCGCAGAGCAGAGCATTCAGTTTGTCAACACCACACAGGTTCTGCCTTGCCTGTCACTTAGCAAGGCAGCCCTCGAGGAGGCGTGGTGCACACCAGGTTTTCATCATATAGCCCTTTCCAAACATTACAGCACACTGAATGTAGAAACAGGATGGATGGAGGCTCTAACCATCCCCCATCCAACACCCTCTCTGGTGTGTGTAAGGTGCGTGCACTTGTGTGCATGTGTGTGGAGATCAGAGATCAACTTAGGTACTGCCCCTCATGCCCCAGCCAGCTTGTCTTTTGAGACAGGATCTCTTGCTGGCCCGGGCCTTGCCTTAGGCTAGATAGGCTAAGCACTAAGGTACAGGAATCCGCCTACCCCAGCCTCCCCAGTGCTGGGATGGGAAACTGCTCCATTACTATTGTAGGCTACTTTAACGTGGGTTCTGGAGATTGGACTCAAGTTCTCATGGTTGCAGGACAAATGTTTTACCAACTGTGTTTACTCCAGCTTCTCCAAACATCTTTTTATAAAGTCATTAGATTTACAGATGTAAAAAAAAAAAAACAACCCAGTTCATCTTTTGCACTTTCTTACAAAAATGGGATTTTCATGAACATGTTTGTTTTCATTACTGTCTTACTGACATATTGTTAGTAAAGTATTATTGGAAGAATTCGTATGTTTTTAAGTGTCCTGTCTTACTTAATGTTATGGAAACTGATGGGCTGTGGGAGTGTGAGGGACTTCCAAGTTACCAGTCCTTAAGAGTCACTGGTCTAGGCTCTGTACATAAAGAACTAACATTCCAGCCTCCCCCACATCATTCTTAATCTTCCCAAATGTCCCCTGATCCCTTCCTTCTGTCCCACAATCAGTTTCCTCAGTCGGACTGCCCTGTGCTTCAAGGCTTCTTCCCATGCAATTTCTTGTGCCACAAATGGACACCCTAACCCCAGCCCTCTCCTCCCCACCTGGGCTGTCTCTCTCCAGTGCAGCTTAAGAAGGCTTCTCCTTGCCAGCATCTACCAGCGTGCTTTCATTCCCCCCCACCCCCCGCCCCCTAGGCTCCATGTTAATGTGTTTCCTAATGATCTCTACCTTCAGATTGAAATTCTCATTATGTCCCTCCTTTATCATCTCCCTTCTGCACCTATCTTACAAGTGCCTCCTCTGCTGCCCGTTGTATCGTATTAATCACCACCTGTCTGGGAGAAGAGAGACGAAAAGCTAACCGACATTTTCAGTGTGAGAGCAGTCAGTTCTCAGTCTCCCGCACCCCCCCATCCCCCCACCCCCGCATAAGAGGGTCTCATATAAGTCTTTACAGGTGCTAGGATAATTTAGTCATTGTTGTTGGGTTTTTTCCCTCCCAAGACCAGGAAGAAAACCATCTGGTGCTGTCATTAATGAGGCCAATTTCCCTGTCTCTTGTAGCTGGAAGCCCCTGAAGTGTGTGCTTGTTCTGCACGCTAGCCACTCCTCTCACTTTCTTGTTCTCTGAGCTCCAGCCCAAGCTCGGGATCAGTGGGAATCATCTGTATCCTCTGATTTTCCTTTGCAAAGAAAAAAAAAATGTGGGTTGACTAGATGCCTCATCCTGCTGTGGTGCGGTAAAAGGCATGATAGGATTTTGTTATTGGAACTGTTAAGAAAGCTTTATAAGAGATCAGGCTATCGGTGTCCTTGGTTGAAGAGGTCTGGTCATGAAGCAAGCCCTGGTACAAATGATGCTGGAGCCTCTGGTGCTCTTTGGACCTGGTTTTCCCTCTGTCAGATGAACAGGTTTCAGAGAGCCCAGTAAACTCCAGGCTGCTCTTGGTACAGAGGAGGGACACGTGATGGGTCTTCTCTCCAAAGAACGCAGTCTCTTAGGTACCCTAAAGCATCTATGGAATGATATCCACTCTGCACATATGTATATTCATTTACATACACGTGTGTATGCATGGATACTCTAAACTGTCCACCTTGTGCCACCCTTGCTGATCCTGGGATGTGGTGGTGGCAAATGAGGATGAATAGTACCCATCAACTCTGAAGAGTTCATAGGCTTGTGGTGGAGCTACATAGCATATGTGTAACTAGCCAGGCTGCGAAGCATCGCTAGGAGGGTACTATCCTGAAGGAGAGATGGGATACGATGTCCTGATGCTTCAGGACAGGAACTGGGGAGTGGGTACCAACTAGGAATGGTGACAGTTTCCAGTTGAGGAACTTGAGGAAGCCTTTTGGAAAGGCATGATTTAGTCGAGGCATATACCTGACATCCCGACACTCAGGAGGCAGAAGCAGGAAGACTGTAAAATATGGTATGTGGAGTATGAGCTACACAGCGAGACCCTGTTTTACAGATAGGGGAGAGAGATGGAAGGGCAGGAGATCTATTATCAAAGCAAAACCATATAGCTTAATGACAAATACTGCAAGAATCCAGAGAGGGGAGAAGTCAAAGCGTTCTAACCTCACTAAGGGAAGGTTGGGGTGAGGGAGAGAGAGAGGAGAGATTTTTCTTGAGACTCTGGAGTACTCTAGAATCATGCTGATAATCCAAGGTGGGCAGGAGGTGTGAGGATGAAGCAGGTCCCTCCTACAGGGTCCTTGTGATGTCATTATCTGGATGCAAGCTCCCAACGTTCAAGTACCCTGTCTCAGTGGTCTGGGGGCACTTTAGGTCTGTGTGCAACAGCGATCTGGGCATTTCATAGAGTCTGGATGGCAGGGAGAGACGGTCGGGCTGAAGAAACTTAAGAACATATCACTCCCCTTCAAATAAGAAGCTCAGCCGAGCGGCTTGTTTTAATTTTTCAGACCTGTGGTCTCCTTAGTAGTCTGCCTGGGCGAGGTCTGCATACACACCAGGGCTTCAGAGGATGCTGGGCAGTCTGGTGCCATTAGCATGTGCTCTTTGCCCAGGGCACATTAGATCATTACCAAGCACTCAGAGCATTTGACAAATGGGATAGCTGCCGCTCAGGCAATTTCCCAGTGAATGGCTGAGCCAGGTGGAGTGGGCAGATAGGCGGCCTGACTGAACAGGGGAAGCTAATACTAATCATTAGGTCTTTGAACCTTACCGTGTTCCCAATTAATGGGCGAATAAAATGAAACAAGTAATTAGATGGATTCCAACCCACTAGCTGCGCTTCCCTGCTTGAGTGCCTCCCACTTCCTTACCTCTCAAGGCAGAGCAGTGACTCCGCTGCACAGACGAGCAGTGTGGGCTTAGGATACTCATAGCATTAATAGCTGCTAGCCACTGAAAATGTAAAAAGGGCACTTAGGAAGATCCAAGTTCAGTGCTAGGATGTTGGCATTTGAACAGTGATGACATGTCTGCTCCATCTTAGAGACACAAAGGTCAGGATGAGAGAAGCATGAAGCGCCACCAGGACCACCTGGTTGGGTGGCTGGCGGGGGGACCAAAGCTGACTGGCCCCAGGCGAGCTATTTTCTTGCTGTAGCAGGCGATCTTCCCAGGCTCACTGATGTGAAATCCACTTTAAAGACTTTCACCAGCCAGCAAATGGTCCCATTTGTTGGTGTGTTGTAAGCTGTGGGGAATGGTTTTAGTTTTTATGTGGCTGAGAAAATGCCAGTTAACCTCTGTGCTGTCTTCAGAATGATCACTTCCTGTGCCTCACTTCAATTGTGTGAGTGAAGCTGAGCCCCCGGGGTGGGGCAAGCCTCGAACACACAAAGCCTTTCTTTCTCCCTGGGGACTTTGTGTGTTTGGACCCATAATCTATGCAAATCCCAGAACTCTGTGCAGTGGGAGCTTCATTCTAGAATAGCTGAGAGTGAGGCTCCCTCCATTTCACCTCCACCTCCAGCTCACTCTACAGCCAGCCAGGCCCCAGTCACCCTTAAGGGACTCTCCCGACTCCCAGACTTCTGTGACCTTCTGTTTAGTGACTTCTTGTGTTTATTCCCCATAAATAAAATCCTAACATGATTGGTACACTTGTCACTGATGAACAAAATTTAAGTTTGGTCGCTTAAAATGGGAATTCTTTTTCTATAATCATGCACAGCTTTATTTTCTGAATTCAATACTCACTGAGGTGATTTAGAGTCTTCATTTTGATCATCTTGCCAAGGACTAGTGATTCAGACCCAGTCTCCCACATAGCCAGGGTGGCCCAGTGACCAGTCTAGAGTCACCTCTCGAGGGTAGAACACTCGTCTTCCGCATTGCTGTCACTCTTCCTCACTCGGTGGCGTGAGTGTGTCCTGGCCCTCATGCCTCTTTGTCATCTCTTAGTCAGAGCCCAGTTCAGGCTACAAACAAGCATGAGTGCAGGGAGCAAGAGAGCAGAGGCTTGCATCAGTGCCCCTGATGGGTGTCACCAGTCTTACTTAGTGTGCTGACCACTCCTGTGCCACAAGCTGCCCATGTCCCCAGTCCTCCTAGAATAACACATCAACTTTTCTGGAGATTCCACATGGCTGCAGGGCCTCTAGACTCATTTCATGTTTGAGGAGCCTGCTTTGTTAAGTTGAAGCTCTCTTCAACTTAACCGAAAGGTTCTACTTAGTGTAAATAAAGGTGGTATCTGATAAGGTAAAGAGGTTTGTTTTTTTTTTTTTTCACAAATGAGAAGAAATGAGGCACTTTATGTGAATGTGACAAATGTATGTTGTCTACACATAAAATTTAATAAGAGACTTAAGAGACTTTGAGACTCGGTTCTGTGTGTGGTGCAGTGTGTACGTGAACGCACATGGTAGGCTGTAGGCTGACTGCAGGTGTCTTCCCTTGATTACTGTCCACCTTTCTTTTTGAGATAAGGTGCCTCAGTGAACCCCAGAGCTCATAGATTTAGCCATAGAAGGACTCAGGGACCCTTCCGTCCCCTTCCCTTGCAGCACTTGGTTACAGGTACATGCCACCACGAATGGTTGCCGTGTTTGCATAGCAAGCTTACCAAGCACACTATCCTGAGCTTGTGATCCTGACTGTGGTCTCCTGGGAATGTGTACGTGTTTAAACCTCCTCTTGCAGAGTCTAAATATATAAAAGGTTCATGCTTCAATAAAACTATGTCTGTCGATCGTCAGGTTTTCCCAGAAGTATTTTCCCTTTCAGGGAGGAGCTGACTGAGAAATTATTCAAATCAGATATCTTGATCTATCTGGATCGCAGCTCTCACACGTTCCCTCCCCCGCCCTGCTATCTCCCATCATTACTGTGGTGCTTTAGGAGGCTCATGGGGACCTCATCAGGGACACATGGTAGTGAAGCATCCATTTCAGAGAGCACTCATTTCATGAAGCTCCTCAACTGATGTCTTAAGAGCACCAATGGTTTTTAGGTCATGGGTCCCAAAGGAAGACCCATCCGCGGTCACAATTATTGAAATCACAGGTGGTAACCTGTAGCCTCATGTGGTCTGTGCTGTGGTGCCAAAGGATAGCCCAGCCACCACCCTGCATAGCCATCTATGTCTCTGCCATGCTACCATAGGATAGCCCAGCCACAAAGCCTGCACAGCCATCTATTCAGGATGCTCTTTGGGCCTTTTTTTATCTGCCCAGCTAACTCTGCCAGTGCCTTCATGGGGCAACATCACCCAGGGTCTGCCCCACCCTCCCTTCAAAATATGCCCCATTTCTCTGTATTCCTGTAGAGTGTGATGTTTTGTTTTGTTTTATCAGTTTATATGTTTCTTTTTTCACCTTCCTTGTGCAAAGAAAATGGACCTCATGCATCTCTAGATCTCTTTATCCAAGAGCGCCAGACTTGTAGCGAGAACTCTATCAAAAGCATTTTCTCAGATTTATTGGCTCAAAACACTGGATCATATAGTTCAGAGAGAGGCTGTTTACAGAGGATCTCTGATGCTGTTTATTTGTTGAACAAAAATGGTAAGCATGCCTATAAAATCCCAGGAGGACACAGAAAGCTGAGAGAGGTGACTGCAATACAAGAGCCATCTGTCCATCCGCTGTCCACATAGCTAAGCCTGTGCCCTGAGCCAGACCTGCACTGTAAGCACTCCTTCAGGTACTTTTCACCACAGAGCTGTCAGGGGAGGCACTTGGTGGGTGAGGAGGTTGTCCTAGTCCTGTGTGACCATTAGCTCTGTCAACTTGACACAATCTAGAACTTCCTGAGTGGGGAAACTTGGTGACTGATTGTCCAGAGTAGGTTGGCCTGCAGGCACATACTTTGAGTATGCTGACTGAGGTGGTAAGACGTGACCACTGTGGTTGGTGCCATCCTCTAAGCAAGGGATCCCAAATTAAGTGGGAGTTGAAAAATACACCAGAGTATAAGTGTGTGTGTACACTCCTATTCCTGATTATAGGTTCAGTGTGGACAGTTCCTTCAGTCTCTGCCACTGTGACTGCCCTACCACGATGGACTGCAGTCTTGAACCATGAGCAGGAATAAACACCTCCCCCCTTACATTTTTTTGTTAGGATATTTTTTATCACAGCAATAGCTAATGAACCTAAAAGTCTCCAAAGTAGTGAATGGTATTAGGAGGTAGACCCTTGGGAGGTGAGCATACCGTGAGAGCAAAGCCTTACAAGGGGAGGAGTGTCTCACAAAGGAGATCCAGCATCCCTGCTCTCCTGAGCAACCTGCAGCCAGACTCTGCAGGCTCCATTGGATTTCTAGGGGAATGAGGGAGATAACAGTGTGTCAGCTCAGGCTGTGACTCTCCCTCATAGCTGACTACACACAGCTGAGTCAGGAGGCTCACAGCCAGGCTTCTCTGAACCCAGGGCTCTTGCTTCAGCCTTGAGGAGAAAGAGCTACTGAGGCAGCACAGTGGCTGCCTTGGGGAGAGAAGAAAGGAGCTCTGCTTGCTGGGAGAGGCTTAGCTTACAGTCACACTCCGCCACCAACTCCCTGGGAGATTGGCAGCAACCTCAGATCACCCCCACCCACGGCTGGTGCTACAGGGATGCTAAGAGCCCCATTTCAGAAGGCTGCAGTGCCTTACCCGAACATCTTAGGGAACAAAGGAATTAATGAACATGAATCAACCCTAAGTTAAACCATGTGGCGTGGAACAAAAGGAGAAAGGAGCTGCTTTCAGATTCTAAATGAATATGAGTACCAGCCATCAGCAAGCCCAGTGGAGGGAGCTGTAGTGCTCCTGCATGGGTGCTCCTGCATGGGTGCTCCTGCCTTGTCTGCTGGGTGCTATTATGAGCAACACAGAACAATGCCTTCCCAGGGACACTCCTGGCCCTGAGCCCCAAACCAGGGCTCCCGAGAAGCCAGGACTCTTCACATATAAAACCCATGGCTGCTTCCTGGCAGGCGCCTATGAAGAGGAACTTCAAAGTGTGTGTCAGGATCCTCATCTAGCGCCAAAGATTCAAACACCTCTCAAGAGATGGGTAACCCCGGAGCCCTCACACAGGTAAACTGGGATCTTTGTGAGAAGAACACAGCACCTGGGAGAGATTGATGGGACAGGATCTTTCACACAAGTGAGAAAGGAAAAAAAAAAGAATGCTTTATCTTCTAAAGAGCAGCCTGCGCCTTTCATCCTGAGATTAAGGCTCTCCCCCTCAGCCCCATTGCTGCTCTTGATCAAAGAGCTACGTGGGAGTAGGACAATGGGGCCATCTGTCCATCTGTCCGTCTATCTATTCATCTGTCCATCCACACCACGATCCTGTCCAGGCTCTGGATTAGGCTCTGTGAACAGCAAGATTCAAAGGTTGCGTTCTGGCTACAAGCAAAGTGATTAAGAGTTGACATGGAGGCCTGTCATGGGGAACCTGGGAAGGAACCCTCGGAGTGTCTGAAGGTTGCCCTGAAGAAGAGACCCATATATTTGAAGACTAGGTATGTGTAAGAGAAAGAGAAGAAAGGGCATATTACCCAGAACAGGAGACAGCAGGAGAAAGGTCGGGAGTTACCCACAGGCCTGATGGATCTAGAGAACAGGGGGTGGGGGAGGGTACGTGGCTAAGCACAGCCTGAAGACTGCCAAGCCACAGTGGTCGGGCAAGCAGAGGACTCGGTCATCTAGCCTGAGGTCATTTGTAGGCTCTGAGGAGGTGTGGTAGTACCCATGTCACAGCATTGTCAGTCACCTTTGCTGGGGTATTAGTACCCGAGTCCCTAACTTCAGCACTGGGTGGGGGACACACACTCCTTCCATTTGTCTTGCACCTCAGACTTCCTGTCAGAAATGGCCCAGAGGAAAAGTGACCTGAGATCCTGCTGGCAGTATTAGAGGTCTATAAAAAGAGCCATTCAGAGAGAAATGAAGAGTAAGGCAGGCATCCTGGCCCTCCCCTCCTGGAGCTTCACGGCCATGAGAGAAAATTCCCATAAGGCCATACAGTCAGATTCAAACTGCGAAGAAACAAAAATCAATATTTTTGCAATTCACCACATAGAACCCCCTGTACCCTAACCTGCTTGTGGACACTTTGGGGAGCTTTCATTCCCTTACGACAATTGGCTGTGACGGGGACATAAGATGTCTCTCACAAGCCAGAGGAAATCTCTGGAATAAATCTTGGATGATAAAAGTAGATGACTCAACAGTTTTCCTCAGGTTTAAAAAAAGAAGGGAAAAACCCCAAACAATCAAACGATTATCCCCACAGGTGTTTCTGCAGGAAATTGCCTGGCTCTGGTTTCTCTCTCCTCTCTCTGGAAGTGCCCAGTTTCCCTCTGACCTCCCCATTTGTCACCAGGGCTCCACAAGAGCTTTTCCACCCCTGCCTGCCTGCCTCTGCTTCATTTCCAGCCTCGGAACTCTCACCTGACCCTTTCACCCTGGCGACTCTGCAGAGGGCTCTCTACCACAAGGCTCCCTCTTAGCATCTCCTAAATCTTCACTTGCATTTGCAAACCAGCCTGGCTAGCAGGAGACAGGTAGGCCTCCAGATCCGAAGGCAAAGCCCAGCTGCACTCACCCAATCACTTTGCAGGGCAACGTGGCCTTGGGGTGGAAAAGAAACATGAGCTTGCCTCAAGTTCCCTGTTACCACGGTTTACTAAGTGCCTAAGTCTGGGGGCGAGTGTGTACAAACTGTGCGGCGAGCCAGTACCTTCACTAGCAACCACCTGAATGTCAGTCTTTTGAATGAAAGCTCAAGCATTTCTCTGAGAGACCAGAGAGGTGGCATAGCATCGGTCAGGAAGCTCGGAGGCATGCTTGGGACCTGGGTGACCCCGTGAGACCTTAGGAGCAGACTGAAGCTGTATTTTGATAAAACCTCAGTTTCTACACCTATGACAGGAAGCATGTGATGCTGCGCACCTTTGGGGCCATCAAAATGCACCTGGAACAACAATACCCAGTTAGAGGTTTTTTTGTTTTTTTTTGTTTTTTTTAGATGGAGGCTTATGTAGACCAAGCCAGTTTTGATCTTGTTACATAGCTGAAGAAAACCTTGAATTTCTGATCCTTCTGCCTCTACTTCCTGAGGGCTGGGATTACACGTGTGTATCACCATACCTGACTTATATGGCGCTGAGACTAGAACCCAGGGCTTCACGCATGTTAAGCCAGCATCCTCCCAGCTGGGTAATAGCCCAAACCTAAGCACATCTTAGAGAACTCTGACTTCACCTGTTGGGGCAAGATTCCTTTTGTAGTTTGGGAATAAACTGGAAAAGTAGTTTGTTCTGCTTTAATTATGATGTAATGCTAAAAACAAACAAACAAACAAACAAATTTTAGAAAATATAAAAGGTTTCTGCTAATGTTCACCTTTCCCACCTGTAAATGGGCCTTCAGCACTCTCTCCCAGTGCACAGGCTATTGTAATTCTGCTGGCCTTCGAAGGCTTCAGGGCACAAATGTCATCCCACATCGCTCTACCGTACACCTCAGCGTCAGTAACCGGAAAGCATCCACAGGCTCTGTCAAACAGTAATTTATCCCCATTGTTAGATGCCTCTGAAGGGCTCAATTATGCTCCTCTCTAAGTAGAGCAGAGCTATGGGATTACTGAATCAAGAAGGTGGGTGGGTGTCTCCAAAGCTCCCGGTGCCAGTGCTACCCTGCGCCTGCAAAGAGCTGTAGCTGCTGGTTACCATGGTTGCCATCAACTAGGACTGTCTGGTCCTGGAGCGTGGATGCTCTGTGTAAATTAGTTGTCGATTTAGTGTGTGTCAGCTAATGTAAAAGTGTGTGGGTCTTTGACTATACGAGGCTGGCCATGGTTCCGTGTGGACTTTTATGTTTGTTTCTCCTGTTTCACTTTGTAGGATTTGGAACATAGAGGTTTATATCCCTTGTCCATTAACCCTTAGCATTTGTGTGAGCATGGGTGTTTACGAGGAGAGCAGAATAGGATGTTGGGTGCCTGCTTTGACTCTCTGTATTATTCCTTTGAGCCAGGATCTGTCACTGAACCTGGAGCCAGGCTGCTGATGGCCGAGCACCATCAGTCCTCCTATCTCTGTCCCCCAAGCCCCCAGCACTGGGGTCACCGAAAGCACGTGCAGCCGTGCTCATTTTTCATATGGGTGCAGGGGATTTGAACTGGGGTCCTCACACTTGTATATCAATCGCTAGTTCCCACTGACCCATCTCTCCAGTCCCACACTTAGTATTTTGAGGTTTGATAAACATATACAGCCAGGGAGCAAGAAGGAAGGGCTCAGAACAACTGGAAAGTCAGTCGGGGTCCTTTAGTCACTCAGGAGCCTTTAGCCCAAGGCCAGCTTGCTCCTAAGGTGGCTGCCGTCCAAAGCTGCCTAAAGTTGATTTCACAAAGTTGATAACCTCACCCCCAAAAAATTCCCCCCAAGGACTCTAGTAAGACATGTGGCATTGAAAACTCAGTGGAGTGGAGGAGACTAGAGAGAGGCTTGGCTGTTAAGAGCACTCGATGCTCTTGCAAAGAACTTAGCTCAGTTCCCAGCACCGTCTGACACTCACACATCCCTGTAACTCCAGGCCAGGGATCCAGCGCCCTCTTCTGGGGTCCATGGGCACCAGCACACATAAACACATCAGTAAAAATAAAATAAATCTTCAAGAAAGAGAATGCAGTGGCTTTGAAGGCAGTGAGCAGGCCCCAGGGAGTGGTGGCCAGCATAAATACATACAGACACACCTGCAGTTGTGGCAGAGCCACATGCTTACTTTACCTTTACCTTTTAAAGACTCTCAGTCAAGCGAAACCTAAGAGGGATCAAGTCCTGAGGGCAGAAACACTAGCTGGAGGAGCCTAAGGGTTACCAGTAGGTTCTTCCGCAGAGCTCCCCAGTTGTGCTTCCTGGGCAGGCTCAAGCCGGAAGGTTCAGTTCCTCAAACTCTAGCAGCTGAAGCCCAGGGCTGGCTGACAGCCAGATTTGCTAACCTGGAAGATGTTACCTCTTTAACCCAGCTGGCTCCCTGAGCGCCCTGACAGCATCTTCTATACAGTTCTCCGCTCTTCCTCTCCCAGCAGAGGAGGCCACCATAGCCAGTTCAATCAGCCCAAGTTCAGGCCACCTCTGCTCCACTTCCACAGGCCGCCGATGGCCCCCTCTGCAGGGCTTCCACTCTTTTCCCATCCTGGGTCCTCTCTCCCCCTCTGCTCCCTAACTGACTCATAGCTTGTGGTTCTAAAGTTGAAATTCTCAAGGTGCTGGGAAAAAAGCACACAAATAAATCAGCAGGTGCCAGAGTAGCTCCTGAGGGGGACTTGGTAGCTGGGGGGTGGGGATTACTGAAGTTTAATTTACGCAACAGCTGTGCTTCTAAAAGGCTGTGTAAGTCTGTCCAGAGGTGACTGAAAGGTGAACGGGAGAGGGGGTGTTACTTAGAAGACCCCCCTTAGTGAGCTCTTTTGTAAAACAAATCTTAGCGAGCTCCCAGGTCTGCTGGTGTCGAACCTCTGTGACCCTCCTCCTCCCTTCAAACTAAGCAGATTAACAAGTACCCTTTGGACCTCATCACACCTCTGGACTAAAAATAGTTCCTGGTACAGGAAAAAAAAAAGGCATGAAATCCACATTTGTGGATTCAAGGAAAAGAAGAAAGTGGCACACAGGGAATTAAACTTCCCTCGCTGAAAGGAACAGCATATCTTAAGTGACCTCTCCACCCCCACCCCCACCACCAGCTGGAGCCTTCCTCCCCTATGAGCCTGTAATACTTGAAGGCCTCACAACAAATTAGCCCCTCTTAATTTATCCTCTGGTAAACCCTTCTGTTAACACAGATTAGTATAATTAATGAAAGGTTAGTAGAGATGTGTGGGCAGATGTCACAGCAGTTGTGAAGCTTAAGGACACACTCAGTGTCTGTGGGTCAGCATGTGGCCTTCCTCCACTTCCTAGGCAGAGGGGACCACAGAAGTAAGGACGCCTTCTGTGTGAGGAATCCCTCTCCTGCTGAGGCAGGATAAGGGGACAGGGAAAATTATGGGGCACAGCCCCTCATCTTGGAGTCTGGCTGAAGCCTCCCGTCAAGCATTCCAGAACAACCAGTAGGCATTTTCTGAAGGCCTTCTTCCTCTGTGGTAGTAACCTGTGGAGATCTCACCAGGTAGCAATTTACAGTAAGAGGACTCATCCTAGCCACCCCATGCAAGCCAATAGCTCCTGCTTATCTTCTTAGATTGTAAGCCCTGTCCAGGGAGCCTCTGGAGCCAGCTTCAGATCTCAGTTATTTTACAGGGAGTCAGGGAGAGCTGGGGGGAGGGTAGGAAAAGGAGTTTTGTAGCACCCCTTGGGATGTCACCCAAGAGCCACGAAAATAACATTAGGTCTACTGCTGAGAGTCAATTGTTGCTCTCCTTTGAGAAACCCATGTTCTCTGGCAAGTCTTAGTTCCCAAATGTTTCTCTTTCTTAACCCCCGTGCACACACATATATATAAATCCATGTATTTCATAAACTCCAACTCTGCTTTATGCCGGTTTGTTCTGAAATTCTTTTCTGCATCAGAGCCAAGAAGTTGGTTCACCTGAGTCAAAGTCCCTAAAAGATTAAAGGAACCCCTGGGCTGCCGTGGGCGACAGCTGGGTCTCTGCCCTTGCCACCACTGACATCAATGGTCATTCTGGGATTGCTGTCACACAGCAGGGTGCAATGGCCAAGGCCATACTGGGTGGTGTACATTTGGGAGCCTCTGTCGTGTCTATGGGTCTGTGCTCAGAGCAGACTTGAGGGTTTCTAGTGGGAAATCCTGACCTGTTCATGTATTACCTTGGCTATCTTCTTTAGACTGAAGGTACAAATTCAGTTAGATACCACTCCTTCAGAAAAGGATATCGATTCTACATTTGGTTTGCATGACTACCTAAAAAAATTAATTAATTATACATTTGGAAGACAGACAAGCTGCCTGGTGATATCCACTCTGATTTCCTGGGAGGATACAGGGTTCACCAGCTTGACATCATGGGATAGAGGCAACTTGTCCGAGCCTTGCTCTTATGTGTCATTAAGCTACTGGCTTCTTGCCTTTGCTCTGGGGCAGGGCCCCCAACAACAGGAGTCCTGTAAGAAGCACAGATTTTAAACTCACTCCTCCCTGTAAGGAATCTAAGCACAGTCCCTGGTACATAGTGTGCCAACTCGCTCGGGGTCATCATCATTGCTGTCCTGGTTAGTGCCTATGTTAGCATGCTACAGCAGACATCTGGCGGAACAGCATGCACTGTCTCGGCCCAAGTCTCTTCGCTTCTCTCAGTTGTGAGAAGCTGAACTTTGTGAGCAGCTGCTGTCTTCAGAGTTGTGGTATCTGGAGACCCGGAGACCAACTCGACTCTTTCCTCTTCCTTTGGCTTTTCCAGAAGCCTGGAGCCAGGTTTGTGTGCTGCCTAGTAACAGTGCATACCCGTCACACATTGGTCTTCTGTGTACTCCGGCCATCCCCAGCCTTCCTCCTCCTCCTCCCCCTCACCACTTCCTTATCCCTTATCCCAAGCATTTTATGCCGCCCATCCCCCCACCCCTTATCACTTGTTCACCATCTGCTTTTTGCCATCTACCGCTGCTTTATTTATCGCCTCTGTCACCTGTCATCTATCATACAGCTCTGTGTGTAAAACACTTCAAGTGCTTTCTTACAAAGAAAATGTATGCTTCTTTTTTTTTTTTAATCAATGTTTTAAGGCGTTTCAAATTCTCATTGTCATCTTTGAAGTTGCTCAGTGCTGATCTTGTTAGAAACTACAAAGATGGTGGACACTTAATTCTGTAATTAAGTGAGCCCCCTTTTCTCTATCTTTTAGCCTCAGCTTTGTAAACTATGTCAGTTTAATTGGATTTGCATTTTGATTGGACACCCATTCACAGAGGAAGGCACCCAAGCAATAGATGCACTGCCCGGCAAGCTGTCACAGGGTGGCCAGACTGAGGACGAGGTGCATAACATTTCGAGTATCTCAAAGGTCTACAAGTGTCCCCCGGTGCACGTCGATGCCTCCTCCTCCTCCTCCTCCTCCTCCTTGATAGCAGCTGCTCTCCTGAGTCCTACCCCCATAGGTTATTTCACCTGGTTTTTGAGCTTCGTATGCAAACGCCTTTGTGCGGTGCCCACCATGCTCCTTGGTTTCTGGCCCCCAGTCATATGTGGTGATGTCCATCAGTACTGGGGAGTTTAGTAGCCGTTCATTCGTCTTTCACCTGTGAGTGTTGCCACATGCTGGCACTGATGACTTCAGCTTCTTTCAGCATCTGGCTATTGTTTTCTGTTGTTTGGGAGCCCAAGATAAGGAAGAGAAGAAATGCAGCCAGGTCCATCCCCAAGCTGAGCCGCTACAGAATGAGTTCTAGGATACCCAGGCCTACACAGAGAAATCCTGTCTTGAGAGAGAGAGAGACAGATAGACAGAGACAGAGACAGACAGACACACACACACACACAGAGAGAGAGAGAGAGAGAGAGAGAGAGAGCTTATATTAACTTTTATCCTTAATTTGTGTTCCTGTTCTAGGTCATATGATGATCTCTCTCTCTCTCTCTCCTCTCTCTGATAGAGTAAGTAGGTGCACACAACAGAAAGTTGACCATTGTGAAGACACTGACACACAGTCCAGCTTCACTAAGCACATTGATGTCTCATGTCTGTCAACCTTCCTGGGTTTTAAAGGGAGCTGTGTTTATTGTGGTTAAAGTTAACTTATGGCGTGCCATGGAAAATGCCCGTTTGAATAGATATGCGTGTATAAGTCAACTATGTTAATATTAAACACTCCCAATGAGTAATATTAAGTGAAGTCACCAAACCTCAGAAAGAAAAAAGGAATCACATGTCCTCTCTCAGATGATGTGTACACGTGTAAATGTAAGCAAATGGATGCAGTATAACACATAGACGGGGGACTGAGGAAGGGTGATATTGAATGATAAGGAAGGGGGAAGTGAAGGTTAGGGACACACAAGTGTTGAAGTGAAAGACCTCCGTGGGAATAACCCCACCCGAGTCACGGGAGAGCGTGCACCCAAAGAATCACGAGAGACCGTCTTAATGCAAACACACGAGGTAGTTTAATGATGGAGCTCCAGGCCAACACATATCTCATGCAGGAGACAGAGGTGTCAACCATGAGGCTCAAAAGTTAGGAGTTTATATAGGAAAAGAGTGGGGGTAGGGGAAGAATTGGCGCGGCTTCACACAATTGGACAGTTTAAACATCAGCAAACTGTATGTGCAGATCGAGGTAACAGCAGAGCATCTGGTTAACATTTAACCCATGTCAGAAGGGCAGGAGATAAGGAGGAGCCAGGCTAGTCCGGACATTCTTGTATGTCTTCCCTATCTTTATGGCTAGTTGGTTCCTGGGATGACTTTACAGCCTTTGTTCTTTGTCTTAGGCCCAAAAGCCCTTCTAACTAGCTCTCTCTCTTTCTTTCTTTTTTATATGTTCTTTATGATAAAGTGATTTTTATTTTTAAAAAGTAACAAAATAATTAGTATTTTTAAAAATGCTATCCTTAAAGAGTGAAGATGGAATCAGATATGGTACTGGTGTACACTCGTAATCCCAGCACTTAGGAGGCAGGAGCAGGGGCATCACTCGTTCAAGTGCACCCTGGATTACATGAGACCTTTTCTCATTTAAAAAATAAAAATAAAAAGAGCAAAGACACCTTAGTAGGTTTTCCAACACATCACACTATCCAGATTTGAGTCACAGTCCCAACCATAAGTTAGTATTGCCAATAAGACTGGACCCACAGCAACCTGTTCCTGAGCAAGTCTGGGCTGGAGCCAGCCTCTCATGGAATGGAACCTGGATGAATTTGAGTTCTGCCAGGCAAAGGAAAGGGATCAGAGTGAACTATCGGTCATGTCTACAGCCACTCTCTAGCTCCCTAGCCTTAATGTGAAGTCCTCCTCAGTCTCCAAGTAAGAGATGATGCTGGGGTAGTGGGTGGAGCGAAGTGCTTTTGTTTGAATAAAGTAATATGAATCTTAACTGAAAATCTGGTTCTATAAGAATTTTTACAACCACCCGACTGTCACAAGCTGCAAACCAAACCCTAACGTGTTAGCCATCCTGAGGGCTCTAATATGCTCAGGGTCCCTTTGGAGAGGGGGTACCATGCTTCTGTGCTCTTTCCCCAACTCTTCTAAGGCTCAGCTTAGAGAACACCTGCTCTGAACACCTGGTCAGAATCCCAGGACCAATATGAATTTTGCTTGTTGGTTATGCTGTGCCTAGTTACCCTCTGCTTACCAAAGCTGCCTTCATTTACTGCTTTATTTGAAAATATTGTAAAAGTAGAAGGCTTCTCCATCACCAATAATGCAAATGATTTATCCACTAAAGTTGTTTTGTTTTGAGATGGGTCTCATGTTCCAGGCTGTTCTCTAACTTGTTCCTGTCCTAGAGCTTCAAAGCCCCTGGCACTGGGATTGTAAGTGTGTGGGCTACCTGGTGGATGTTGTGTCAGCCTCTGGGCCACCTCAGCCAGGCAGGAACTCCATCACCTGAGCATCACTGTATAAGTCGACCCAGCCCATAAGTCTTCCCCATGAATGCCCACTGTTCTCTACTTGCTTGCTGCTTCCAAGCCCTTTATTTCAGTCCTTAAACCTTCAGAGACACGCAGGAGCCCACTCTTTACTGAACGATATGTCTGTCATTCTCAGACTTGAGCTTGATGTTCTCCAGGACAGTGAGGGCATGTCTCCACCTGAGCAGATCCACAGCTGCCCTTTGCTGCTTGCCATTGGAGTCTGAGGACCTCTCATTCTCTTCATAATCAACCCCCTGATTATGGGAACATCAGTAAGTTCCACTGTCTCACATTTTGTTCACGCTGCCAGGAAGACCCTGCTGCCTATCCACCTGCAGGCTGGATCCCTAGAAAAAAAGATTATTAGGTCAAAGAATAGGTGATTTTAAATTTTGATCGCTACTGCCAAAATTTATGAGGGTGTTTGGGGCCAGCTGTTGCTTATAGAAGATAAGTAAATATGCACACATCCATACTCGTGCGTGCATGCACACACACACACACACACACACACAGGAGCTAACATGAAGAAAGTTGCCAACATTTTATGTCTCCATGTAATGATAATTCCTAAATACCAATTATCACCAATTAAATGTGAAATTGGGACTTCCATGTGTCAAAATGTCTGCGATTTCACATGATTGAACTTAATATTGTCAGCATGGTTTCATAAAGGCATGATCTCCATATGTTCACACCAGTGAGCGTGCATGAGCACACACACACACACACCTTTTGTGTTTTTCACTTCACTGTGGTGTGTGAACATTTAGTCTCATGTGTGGTGCAGCCCATCCTATGCTTCTGCCAGCAGCCATCTGCTCTGTGACTGAGAGGAAGGGATCGTTTACAGGGAGATTGACGTGTTAGAGAGGGAATAAGTCACACATTCTGTCCCAGGTCCCTTGTATGATGGAGCCACTGTGGGGATGGTGTGTTAGTCATGAGCTTGTCACGGTAATAGAATAGTTGAAGAGACAAGAAGAATTTATTTTGCTCATGATCTCAGAAGTCTCAGTCAGTGGTTGGCTAGCTACATTGCTTTTCTACCTGTGACAAGACAGAAAAGTTATGGAAGAAGGGTGTGGTGAGAGAGAAAGCTACTCACATCATTGTGGCCACAAAGCAAAGAGACAGCCATTGCAATGTGAAATGTAACTATAGACAATGCTTAAATATACTTGGCTGTGTTCCAATGAAGCTTTATTTACAAGAGCACATGACAAAGTGGTTTGATACATTATTATGGGAGTAAAAACAAGAACCGACTGAATTTGGATCAATACTAGCTTTGGTGCTTAGAAGCTGCGTTTCTGAGGCAAGCTACTTCAGCCTTTGGAGGCTTTGTTTCCCAAAATGTAAAGCAGGAGAATGATTGCTCCCTCCAGACCTGGGAGAGCCAGCTGAGAAAGTGCATGCAAGTGGGAGCGTCTGGGACTGCAGACACGGACAGATGTGGGACGGGTTTGGGAGTAGCTAGCTTTAATGCCAGATCTATACCCTGCAGCCCAACTTCCTTTACATAGCTCCATCCAGGGAATAACATGAAAGAGCGGGAGGCAGGATACTGAAGGAGTGACAGATGAGATGCTCAGAACGTTGGTTTGGTTTCAGCACAAGCACTGGGCAGAGACATGATGATGTCCCTGGTCCTCCTTGCACGACCTTCGGGTGTCTATTCAGCAGTGCCCTGGTCTCATTGCATCCATCTCTAGCAGCTCACAGCTTCCAGAAACACAGTCCTAGACAGATGTTCAGTCTGTCTGGGGATTAGAGATACCCTCTTCCATTAAGCATAAATTTAACTTAATCACCAGGTATGAAAGATAAGCAACACAAACAAACAGCACTCCCTGAAGCTTTCATTAAAATTAAAATTCTACTTAAAATTTAGCTCATATTTTCTAGGACTCAAACCCCTTCAAAGAGATAGTGTCTGCTCTATGTTTTCTCTGATAAGTAGCAGAGATGAGGGTGCAGGAGACAGTGGTAGACTGTGTGATTCGGCTTTACCTCCTGGTCCTCTCACCAACGCAGGATCTGGACAGTTTACAGAAGTCATTCATTCAGCCAGGTCTGGTCCCTAAGCACTTCCATCACTTGTCAGTCTGGTCCAAGAAAACAGAACTCAGAGGCAAGATTCCCAGATTCTTACTGCTGGGCCCTACACCGTGGAAAGCACAAGAAAAACAAGAGAGAAGGAACGCCACCCGCCACAAATCATCACGAGCCCTGGAAGGCAAGCTTCCCCTGCTCCTGCTTGCTTGTCTGGGCTGAGACGGATGAGTGCAGAATGGGCGACTGACCGGTCACAGTTCAATGAAGTCTTTATCAAACATTACACACACGGAAGGAATTCAGCCAAGTCTGTAAAGCACAGTAGGAAGACCATGGGAGGCAGAGACAACTAGCCTCGAATCCTGGCTCTTTATTTTGTTTTCTGCCTGTAATCTTGGGCAAATCTTATAATTTCTCTGAGCCTCAAATCCCTAGTTTACCAAATAAAGAAAATAACTTCTTGCCCATAACATCATCGTGGGAGTCAGAGGAGGTCACAGAAAGGCCTGAAACTTATCCCACCTAAAGCATGCACATAATTAAGAAAGTCACTGGATATCCACCACTTTGTGGACCCAGAAGAGGTACTACATACTAGATCTCAGTGACAGCAAGGCTTTCTTGGCCTGTGGGTCAGAGAGAGGTGTTCTGAGCAGAAGGCTGCTCTGAAAGGCAGCGAGAACACCGTGGTGACTGGGAACTGGAGGATCGCAAGCAGCATGATATTGTCACCTGGTGAGGGGGACAGGAAGAAAACCTGGAGGGTTGAACATCTCTTGGTGTGTGCAAACACCCCTGGAGGACATGACCTGAAGTGTTCTGAACGATTCTTCAGTGAGTCTCAGAGTCCAGTACCATATTTCCCTAGACCAGACGATGTCCCTTACAGAAGGAAATTGCTTGTTTTGGCTGAACTGTAGAGCTGAGGGGAACCTAGGGGTAGAGTTGAGGACACAGGGTCCTACTGCCATACACAAATTAGGACCTATCTTTTGGTTTAAAAACCTGCTCCCCTACTCATTACAAAATACAGCCCCATGTGACTATTTCAGGATCGCAACCAAGTCTGGCACACATTCTTCAGAAATACCAAGACGCTCTAGCCAGAGTTTTATTTGGTGGTTTGCCTTTTTCCTATTGTAAAGTTGCCTCGTTAATCAAAACAGTCATTATATCCGAGACAATCAAAGATGTCTAGGCTCTTTCCTATGTAACCCAAAACATGCTCATTTATAAGGGAAATATAAGGCAAGTATTATTTTAGAAAAAGGGGGTGGACAGAAAAGATGTTTTCCGCAAACATTTCTGTCTTGACAGCTCAGTGTCACTCTCTCCGGGAGCCCTCAGCCCTTTGTGGTCAGGACAAATGTGTGCTAAAGAAAGTGGCTGGGGTTGGTCTCTTATCTGCAGTCACAGTGATGGTAGCACCACTTTCTAAACTGCCACACTCAGCTGACAGAAAGCTGTAAAGGCTCTGGAAGGTTCTAAAGCCAACATACAGGGTGGCAGAATGTTACATAGTAAAGTGTTTGGAAGCTCGCCGTAGATAAGCCCCAGTGAGAGCTAAATACCAGATGTTCTCAACAAGAGAAAACCATGATGCAAGAGACTTACCAAATTGCATTTGCAGAAACCAAATAGCGAAGTGTTGTTCCACCCCACCCCACTCCACCCCCGACTGCTACCCCTGCCCCAGGACACCTGCTATGAGTGAGGTTCAGCGTCTGCAAAGCACAGAGACCATGTGGTTCTGATTTTGTATCTGAAATTTCTATTGTGTAGGCAATGTAGCCAGCCCCCTCTGAGGCTTTGCATGCACATGGAAAGAATCCTGTCTGTCTTGCTTACCACTCAGAGTCTCTCGTAGGAAATCTCATTGACTGTTGGGCTAGCAGCAAAGGACTCTGGGATGTTGCTAGCGGTCATTGCTAGCAACCAGGACCTGACATGTCTCTTCCTTTCTTCTCTAGTGTCCCAGGCACCAATGTATCACATAGCAATCCCCACCTGGTTTGTAGAGCCATTCAAGTGGGTATAACCACACAAACCAGGTGTACTGGCTATTTTTGTGTCAACTTGACACAGCTGGAGTTATCACAGAGAAAGGAGCTTCAGTTGAGGAAATGCCTCCATGAGATCCAACTGTAAGGCATTTTCTCAATTAGTGATCAAGGGGGAAAGGCCCCTTGTGGGTGGGACTATCCATGGGCTGGTAGTCTTGGGTTCTATAAGAGAGTAGGCTGAGCAAGCCAGGGGAGGCAAGCCAGTAAAGAACATCCCTCCATGGCCTCTGTATCAGCTCCTGCTCCCTGACCTGTCTGAGTTCCAGTCCTGACTTCCTTTGGTGATGAACAGCAGCATGGAAGTGTAAGCCGAATAAACCCTTTCCTCCCCAACTTGCTTCTTGGTCATGATGTTTGTGCAGGAATAGAAACCCTGACTAAGACACCAGGTATGGTCATATGCCCCTGGGTCTCACACTGGAGGATGAAGCACGACCTAGAGCTTAGTGTTTGGAACCTTCTCAGCCTGTACTTTGGACCTACCTCTAAGCCTGCCATTCCCAGATGATCTAGAATGGGTGGTCCAGAGGACCTGGGCCCAGCTCTTTGACTCTGTTCCTCTCATTTCCCATGGTTCTGGGAAAGTCCCTTCCCTACACTGGGATTTTTTTTTCTTTTTAGACCTCAAAAGACAGTTGGGTCTAAGCAATTTCTATAGCACCTTCCAACAGTCAACTGCAGATCCATGAGCACTTTCAGTTTGGTCAAGACTGGCTCTTAGTATCATGGTAAGTCTTTGATTGTTAGAGACTTTTGAGAGCCTTTGTATTTTCTGTTTTTAAATGGTCTTGTGTGTACGTGTCTAAGCACCTTTACTTATTAGTATTCATTCCATGAGTTTGCTACTCTCTCCTTCCCCTCCTTTCCCTTCCATTCTTCCTCCCTTTCTCTCTTCCCTGCTCCCTTCTTTCAGAGGCTTCCCATGCAATCCAGGCTGGGCTCCATCCCATCCTTAACACCCATCTCCTCAGCACTGGGAGGACAAGTGGACGCCACCACACCCATCTTGGGGCTTTGTGTCTGAATGATGATTCCGCAACCTGGTTTGGCACTGCTCTCTGTCAGTGTCTTCGAAGAGCGTGACTTTTGCGAGTGATTATTTTCTTCTTACTTTTCTGTTTTCTGGCTAGAAGCTGTTTCTTCCTCCTCTGCAAATCCTGTGCCTGTGATATCCTATCCCCTCCCTTCTAATTTTCAGTGTATCTGAAAGCCAATTCAGCACACTTATTAGAGGGTCGGTAAAGTGAGAACGTGTAGGGCTTAAGAGGCTCTTGGTGGCCCTTGTTTCCCATGCGGACATTGACCTTAGTAGGTGGGCTTCCATGTCTGGACTCTCTGGCTCCTGTTTCTTCAGACTGTTCCACACAGAAGGGGATGTTCTTGGGCACCTGAGTTCTGAGACAAGCTATGTCTCTGCTCCTGTGGGGAGTATCTGCCAGGACCCTCTTCCCTGTTCCCGTTGCCCTTCCACATGCCTTAGGCTCCATCCGTATCACCTGAACTTCTAAAACACACCTTCCCTCATGCACCCCTATCAGTTCCCTTTTGCAGGGTCCTTTGCCTGGAGTCTGTGCATTCCTGTCTTCCCACCTGCCTGGCATGCAGCTCTTACTCCTCTGGGAAACTTTCCATGATACTCTCTGTGAGCCACGAGTCCTCCCCATCCCTGTGACCCCTCTGGCTTATACTGTGCTGTGTCAGCTGATCTGTCTGGCAACAGTGCCTTCAGGTATGAAGTCTTCTGTGGCTGATCTAATTTGTCTCTACCCAAATCGATGTCTGGAATCTCTGTTCTCCATTATAATTGGAAGAATGAATGAATGAATACTGTGAGTGAATCATGTTGTCTTTGCCTCCAAATTCAGATTTAATCCTAATTTGCAACTTATATTGTGGGCTTATATGGAAATATGGTCTTTATTGGGGTAACTGAGTTAAAATAAAGTCCTTAATGGATAAATAAAGTCAAAGTGGATCTTAATGCAGTGTCCTTGTCATGACCGGTGTCCTAGTAAGGAGAGAAAATGGGTATGCAGAGACCCATAAAAAGAAGACAACGTGATGACATGTAGACACAAGACAGAGAGGTGATAGGCTTACACCACAGCTCCTGGACAATGGGCTGCGTGGTTACCTGCTGCTCATGATAAACATTCTCACTAGTCAGAGGAAGTAACTGGATGGAGAAGCAAATGAAGAGGTAAGAAGAGAAAGCTACTACAGAGTGGGACAAGGACAGACAGTATTAGTTACTTCAGTCTTTAATGAATCCTCAACGATGTTGGGATGGGAAGAGGGATCTGCACCCGTTGTTCATGTGACATCAGCATGTGGTGGGATCTTTCAAAAGAACTACTTATTCTGTGTGGTGGGCCAGGCCCACCGAGTTTTCTAATCTGGATATAAAAGACTGAATGAGACCTGAGAGGACACTGTGTGGGACCCCTATTCTCTGACCAACTGTCCTCTGCTCACACACGTTATAAGAGAGAACAGGAGGTGTGTCTTAGTTTGTGTTTCACTACTATGAAGAGACACCATGATGAAGGCAACTCCTGTAAGGACAACACTTAATTGGGGCTGGCTTATATGTTCAGAGGTTCAGTCCATTATCCATGGTGGGAAGCATGGCAGCATCCAGGCAGGCGTGGTGCTGAAGAAGGAGCTGAGAGTTCTACATCTTGATCCAAAGGCAGCCAGGTAGAGAGACTCTTTTTGCAGGCAGCCAGGAGGGGACTTCCCTCCATACTGGGTGGAGCTTTAGCACTAGGAGCCCTCAGAACCGGCCTACACAGTGACACAATTCCTTCACCAAGGCCACCCCTCCTAATAGTGCCACTTCTCATGGGCCAAGCATATTCAAACCACCACAAGGTCTGATGCTATGCTGTACCACTGGGAGTTCACTACTCAATGCTTTTCCTTAGTAAATCTCTTGCATTTTGCGTATGTGCAGGTTTTACATGTTTTACGTGCACATGTGTGGGAGTGCATTTCCACTATCCACTGAGGTGAGGTCTCGCAGTTAAAACCAGTGCTCACCGCTGTGCCTAGCTAGATACTTAGCTTGCCACATGTGAATCTTCCGTCCCCATCTTCCAGTGCCAGGATTTTAGACTGGCTGCCTCATGCCCACCTGGTATTTATGTGGGCTTCTGGGAATCCAGACTCAAGGGCTTGTGCTTAATGCTTGTGCTACGGGCCTTTGACCCCTCGGTCATCTCCTGAGCCACTTGTAATGAATCTTTGTCCTTAAGTCTTAGCTATTTTCCCCAATTATATGTAGCACATCTCAAGTATTTGCTCACTTAGAAGTTACGGCTTTTCTACAACAAGACACTACATATGTGAGAGTCCCCAGGGAAATCTGCAGTAAGATTTAGCAGATTTCAAATGTCTAGATCATGTATCCTCAGAAGGTTGCTGCCAAATGGAAACAGCTGCAGGAGAATGGCAGTTGCCTGAGAAAAATGGAGACTGGGAGCTGCCTGAGAAAAACCCTGCATGTCTTCAAGGTAATAGAAGGAGCGTGGCGACCTCCGACTGGTGAGGAAGATCACCTTTACCCTATCTCCTTCCTGTGCTTTGCATACTCATCTCTCCCTTATACATGGATACCCATTGGAAGGTCTGTGTTTTATATTGGGATGTTCTGAACCCCAGGAAGGTAGAGAGCAAGGTGCATCCCACCACTTGTCACCACTCCTGAACCCAGAAGACATTCCAGAAGGATCTCTGAAGTGACAGACACAAGCAGAAGTTCGAGGACAATTTGCAGGAATTAGTCCTTCCACCATGTGGGGCTTGGGGATCGAACTCAGGCCAATAATCCTGGAGGCAAGCACCCTTTCCCACTGAGCATCTCACAACCAAGCCCTCCCATTTTAAATTCTTCTTTGTCACTGTTGTTCTGGGAGCAGTCTCCGGGTTAGGGTAGGGTCTCCTCCTCCTTGCTGCCACACTAGATCCCCAAAGCACCAACCTCGGGCTCACACTGTCAAACAGGCAAGCTTTCCCCACACATCTATGATCAGCAGTTAAGCACTGATGGTTGTGCTATGTCAAAGAACCTGAGAGTTGTACCCTCCAGGAGTCCCAGCTTGGAGAGACATTTGAACAAAGAACTGCAATTTGACCAAGAGCAAAGTAAGTGTTAAATGAGGCCTGGGCAATGAGCTATGGGATGGAGAGTGATTAATTCTGCCTGCACAGATCGAGGAAGGATCACGGAGAATATAGACATTTTTAAAAATTTTATTGCATAAATGGAATTGTGAGCTGCTGAAGTCTTGGGTTCACGTTCTACATAAGAAACTCAGAAATAGAGTCCCCATCTCCAGGTCTGACTGCTCAGTCTGCTGACTCACCTTGAAGTTCATAGCTGTGAGCGAAGAGTCTACAAAAATAATTAGAGATACAAATCTCAGTGACTTTCTTATTATTAGGAAGTGATTGGGGTCATTTGGAAATATTGCTTAATCGCGTGACTTTCAGTTCCACATGCTTCTGTGTGAGATAGTCCTAATTCTTAATGTTGAAATTAATAGCAACCTGTGCTGCTCTATTTTATTGTGATCATAGTCGTCAGCTTCATCTCAAACAAAGGATTGTAGGTGGGAGCCTTTGAGTTCATCCCTCAACAGCATACAGGTCCTGGATGGAGCCAGGTAATAGATCTAGGGTCTTAGAGACCTGCTTAGAAACTTCACTTCTGGGAGTTTGTTCTAAAGATATAATCCCCAAAGACGAGAATAATAGTTTGCATAAGTGAGTTCATCTGAGTAGGTAAAGTTGGAAGCAGTCTTAATACATGGCAGCTTAAGGGACATTCTTCCTTGCAAGGATGCCTAAAATGTTTGTAGTAGAATGTTAAATGTGAGGCTAGCTGCAAGCTGATGAATATTATATACTGTGATATTTAACTGTGTGAAGATATGGTCACAGAAGAAGACTACAAGAGATATGGTATTAAAAACACAAATAGGAGACCTTTCGTATTGCAGCTCAGGCCTCTGGGTGCAGCACAGGCCAGCAGGATGTGAACTTTAAGGGTCCAAGGAGCATGGCTCCAAAGGTTACCATAGTCTTTAAAAGTAAAATCCTATGACAAACCATGGTTCTATCTGAGTCCACAGTTGTCTCCCACCCAATACAGGAGGAAGGGCAGACAGAGAGGGCCAGGCCTTGGTCAACCCTGGTAGGCAGGTGTGAGTGGCCTCATGATCACAGGGGCTCAAGTTGTTCACAGCTGGACTCAGATAGGAAGAAGTTACAGGAACTTGAACCCACTGCCCACATAGAAAAAGGAAGCACAGAGTTGACAGGGCCCAGCCAGATGGGTAGAGATCATAGTCAGGGTGTCCTTGTAGGAAACAGTTTCGAGCAGACATCAAGGATGAAGGCCACTGTGATGGAACTGGCCAACCCCTGTGAGTATGCAGTTGGCACGAACATGCATTGTCTGCATCTGGGGGTTTCTGTTAGGTGCCAGGATTCCAGGCTTGAGGCAGAAGGATAACAGCAGTTCTAGTGAGACTGGGACTCTGGTTGCTGGGCTAGGAGCAACTCAGGGCTTAGACAGGGCTGAGTAGATTGGTAGGGGCTGCAGGCATCTTTGGGTGTCAGTCTGAGATGGGTACCTGGTGTAACACTAGAAGGACAGTGTACTACATACATGATAACTTGGAAAAGACACCCAAGCAGCTATAAATGTCCATTGGGCTAACTATCGTCTCTTGTTAGAATTGTCTCCAAAGACCAGATTTCCTAAGAGAAGAAAGACCAGAGAGTGGGAAGGAAGGCAGCTGAAGTTTCCTGGGCAGACTCCATCCCCATGTGAAGCTGAGTCAGAGTTTATATTTGACCCACATCATGCTTGACATCCCCGTGCTAGCTGAAAAAACCCACAGGCCCCACGAGTCAGAATGACAGGATGGATGTCATTGCGTTTAATGTGCACAGGGAAAAATACAGCCCAGGAGTTTGTCTGAAGGATTCATGTTCACCTAATCCTCTCCACCTTGCCAGCAAAGCTATTTTTCATGATGGATTCATGAAGTATAGCACAGCATGTCTGGACAGCCTGGGCACTGCCCATACCCGCCACTGTGCGCGCCTAGACAGGGGGAATGTATGTGTCTGTCCGCAGTGACTGCTTAACAGCAGTTTGTGAAAAGAATGCCTAAACCTGGTATGTGTAGCAGTAGCATGCACTGCATGTTCTTCTGCAGGCAGAGCCCTGCGGGCTGGACACAGGGCCTCGAGTATGCCAGACACAATCTCTGCTACTGAGCTGGAGCCAATCCCTTTAAAAGCTAAAACCGGAGTTTGAAATGGGGTCTCCTTACATTACACCATCTGGAGTTAGACTTACTCTGTAGCCAAGGCAGGCTTTGACCCTTTAGCTACCTCCTGCCTCGTGAGGCTACCCAAGTTGTTGGGATCATAGGTGAGCTGTGTCACGTTATATACATAGGTGAATATTTGTATTCTTACACAGTCTTAGTTAAATCTCACAATGACCCCACAAGAAATTATCGCCGATTTAAAAATTAAACAAAGAGAGGCTCTGAAGAGCTACATGACTTACATGCAATTACATAGCACCTTAGTATTGAGCTTTGAACTGTTTAGGCTCCAGTGTGGGTGCTGTTTTCTTTTCCTTTAAAGTATATAATCTTTTTAAAACATGTATTTATTCTTTCAGAATTTCATATATTCATAGTATCTACAAGTTCTTTCATGGAAAGAATTCCATTAATTCTCTTTTATTTCCTGTCCCTCCAAATTCCTTTCTCTTCCTTTTACTTTTATGACTGTGTGTGTGTGTGTGTGTGTGTGTGTGTGTGTGTGTGTGTGTGCTCAAGCCTCTGAGTTCAATTAGGGCTGCCTACATGAGCATGGTTGGGGTTTATTTGATTAAGTAGGGGCAATGTACCAGTGGCTATAGCACCAAGGCTTTCTCTCCCTTTCCCTGCAATCTTTAGCTATCAGTAGTTCCTCTGTAAGGGGTGGGGCCTTAGGAGCCCTTCTCACTTCCTTGATAGAACGCTGATGGTCCCCAGCTTGTGCAAGTGGGTGCTGTTTCCACTGAGGTCTTCAGACTTTGCCATCACCATGGCAGCTCTCTATAGTCCGTAGCTGGGACTGCTGAAGGTTTAGCAAAGCATCTTGGCATCTTCACAGAGTGCTGCTGTCATCTAGCTTCCCAGGGGAAAGCCGTGGTATGGAAGGAGCGAGACTTGGGTTCTGGGCTCTACTCTCTGCTTCTTAGAGGATGTTGGCAAGTGAATATTCTTAGCTCTTGTTTTCCTTATCTATAACATTAAGATGATGACCACTTAACCTTGTAGGGCTAAGGGCTAAACGGCTAAGATGGCATGCAGCATGGTTTCATGTCCAGGAAACTCTGTGTACCGTCTCCCATTATTACCGCCTTGTATTTGATCGTGTCTCTGAGCTTCTGCTGGGGGCACTGTGGCTCCAGAAGCCCCAAGAAAGCATCTAAGACCCAGAGTCAGGTAGACTTTTATCCAAATACCATCTCTACTGAGGCACACAACAGCACAAATGTGCACTCTTGTCACTTAGAGTGACTTTTAGAAAGAAAGACAATGGGATTAGCATCTCTATTACCATATCAGGTTCCCAGGGAATTACCTCACAAGACTTATTTTGGCTCCTAGCCTCAGAAACGTTAGTCTATGATTGACTTGACCTGATAAGGAAGCATACCTTGGTAAGAGGTATATGGCGAGCAAGACCACTTACCTCTCAGCTCAGAAGCTAAAGGGAAAGAGAAGTAGGCCAGGGTTCCAGACTGTCAACTGACTGAAAGGCTAAGGTCTACCCCTTAAGGCTCCTCCCACTCCCAACAGCACCAGCCTGGCCACCAGACCCTTACCACATGGACCTTTGGGGACTGTCTTAGTCAGGGTTTCTATTCCTGCACAAACATCATGACCAAGAAGCAAGTTGGGGAGGAAAGGGTTTATTCGGCTTACACTTCCATACTGCTGTTCATCACCAAAGGAAGTCAGGACTGGAACTCAAGCAGATCAGGAAGCAGGAGCTGGTGCAGAGGCCATGGAGGGATGTTCTTTACTGGCTTGCTTCCCCTGGCTTGCTCAGCCTACTCTCTTATAGAACCCAAGACTACCAGCCCAGGGATGGTCCTACCCACAAGGGGCCTTTCCCCCTTGATCACTAATTGAGAAAATGCCTTACAGTTGGATCTCATGGAGGCATTTCCTCAACTGAAGCTCCTTTCTCTGTGATAACTCCAGCTGTGTCAAGTTGACACAAAAATAGCCAGTACAGGGACACAGGATTCAATCGTGAACCATATTAGCCGAGTCCAGGGAAAGGTGCTCACTACAGCAAGGCAGGAAAATGCCTTCCCAAGAACAAATCAGAAGACACATTCATTCAGAAGGGGAGGTTTCAGACCAAGACTGGTGACTACTGACTTTTTGGCAGTGGGCTGAGAAATAGATATGCTTTACATATTAACTGTTTATCCATAATTTCAGTTTCCTTTCAGAGACTGTTTTTATACAGAGCAAAACAAATCAGTAAGTGTAATATTTTGTTGAACCACACACTAGATCTTATGTTTCTAAGAATATAACCAATTACACATTTGATGGAATTCTCCTGGTACTGGATAATGTTTTAAATCATTTCTTTTTAAAATTTTTATTTATATTGGTGTTCTGTCTCCACGTATGTCCACGTTAAGGTTGGTTCCCCTGAAATTGGAATTCTAGACAGTTGTGAGCTGCCGTGTGGGTACTGGAATTTGAACCTGGGTCCTTTGGAAGGGCAGTCATTGCTGAGCCATCTTTCCAGTCCTCTTAAATAGTTTCTTAATGTAAAGATGATCTGGAATACAAATAAGATAACAGAAAACACACCAAAGTTCTGAAAAAGCAGGCACAGTACCAGGTACAGAAACTGGGTTGCCCCTTTGGGCATTATCTCTGCCAGCCTGGAGCTTGGGCCTGATGTTTGGAGAAGGGAGATGAAATCTAGACTCTAAACAGTGAAGGAGTTAGACCAGAGATGCCCATGGAGCTAGAATCCCTGAGGGATCACAGCTTTAGTGGAAGACTTGGAGAAGACACACCCCCAGTGCACAATGGATAACTACTTGGTCATGTTCTGCTCCTGGAACAAGAAGTAATGGCTACCTCCTTAAGAATCCATAAACCCCTCTTCATGGAAGTTTGGGGATCAGAATTCACATTGTATGTGCAGCTTGAGAAGTAGGCCATTCATGGTTCAGTCACTGGTATTTCCAGCAATATGACTAATGGGACCAACTCTATCTGGAACTCAGGCAAGCAGGTCTGAAATGGAAAGGAAAGGGTTACTTAAAATCCTCAGGAGAGCAGGGCAAATGAGGAAGACTAAGGGGAAATGACAAAGCTGAGAATAAACCTCACAACGGCTATGGAAATTAAAATTATTGCATACAGACCACTGAATAAAGTCACTTAATGGCTTTAAAGAAAAGAAAAAGATAAAATCAGGTTGACAAGCTTATGAAAAAATAAAAGCAAAACAAACAAACAGACAACAACAACAAATACCCAGATAAGTCAGATTTTTTTAAAAAAGCAATCAGACCTTTAGAAATAAAAGCAAGTATTATTAAAACAGAAGTTGAGGGCACAGGCAAATTAGCTTATTAGACCAAGTGAGGAGAAATCAAAGGGCTCGTGGCAGAGGTTACTAAGAATCTCATGAACACAGTGAGTGGGAAAGTGAGGGAGCCACAGAGGGGCGAAGAACACTACAGAAGACTTCAGAAGACGTAAGGATGAGAACCTTCCAATGAAACTTAGAAATGAATAGCAAAATGATCAGAAAGCCCACAGAGTCCCAAGAAATATAAATAAAATGAACTGGGGATAGTGACTCAGCCTGCCTACCGAGGCAGGAGGATTTCTGTGAGTTGGGAGCTGCTTTGGTGTAAATAGTGAGTTTCAATTAAGCTTGGGCTACAATGTAAGACCCTGTCTCAAAGTAAGTTAATTAACTGATTAAATTGGCCATTCACAGGTAGAAACATCAGAACCAATAAGGTACCAAAATCCCAAAGACACAGAAGGACAGTGAGCATGGCAGAGGAGGGAGAATTAGGCAGCCAGGACATTTGAAGGGTGACAACAGAATCCAGCAGGAAGAGCTTCAAATGCCCAGGGGAATGAATCAGGACCATATTTCCCATGAGCGTGCCTTAATGAAGACTCTTGGAAACTCAGAGCAACAGATGCCTTCACTGAGGGCACGAGGCTCTGACTTCAGGGTCACTGTGCTGCAAAAAGCTTAATAAGCGCTAGCTATTCTGGAATCAACTCCCACATGCCAAGCGCATGAACATGGGCTCTTCAAAGCACCCACTGGCTTCTGTTTCCCACCCTGTAACATGGGGAAATATTGTTTCCATTTGTTCTATAGACAGCTTGTATCTGAGATGCACCTTACCCCAAAGCAGCTAGGGCTAAACAATGCAAAACCCCAAATCTCCTGGGCCCTATGTTCTAGTGGCAGTGGTTATGAGGAGGGAGAAAACAGAGGGGGAAAATAGTTAAGATATAGAGCAAGTAAGGAGAGCATGGTTTGTGTCAGGGATTGTTTGGCAGAGCCTCCTAAAGAAGGGGCAGAGTAAGGAAGCCAAGACCAGGGAGGACAGGCTGGCAGGCAGAGCAATAGACAAGCTCACCGGCATAGGACTTGTGCCAGGTACATCCAAGATGGCAGACAGAAATGAAGCCAAGGTAACCAGAGAGAAACAGGTGGAGTATGACAACAGTGCCTTCACACAGCACATCCCCTGACAGAGGGACTGTGGAGAAAGAGAGGGAAGTGATATAATGACATCATAGTCTTCCCAGAGAACACCAGTGATAGGGCAGGGAGCAGCATGCCACAGAGCAAGCCGACATGAAGACAAACCCCAGTCAGGTGTGACTCCTTCCAGCCCAGCAGCTGGCTGAACAGCATCTTACCCTGCTCCCTAAGGATGCATGCCACTGCAGTGAAGTGTCCCTGTCCCACGGAGGGCCATATGCAGTCCCCACAAAGCGCCAAAACACCACTGAGATCTTGAGTAGCAATTGTATGGCAGATGGTTAGACCCCTGTGTGGCCTGAGTCCCTAGGCTGCAGCCACATTTCCCTACTGGCCCAGCCCAGCTAGCCCAATTTGCCTTCCATGAGAGCAAGTTGACACAGTTATCTGGCGAGTGGGGACCTCAATTGAGGAATGACCTCCACATCACACTAGCCTATATGCAAGTCCCTCGAGGCATTTTATTGAGTGATGATTGATGGGGGAGGGTCCAGGCCACTGTGGGCAGGGCCACCCCTAGGCGGGGGCCCGAGGTTGTATGAGAAAGCAGGCTGACCACGCCACGGAAAACAAGCAAGCACACTGCATTCCTCCATGATATCTTTTTCAATTCCTGCCTTGGCTTCTCTAGGCGGTGCATAAGATAACCTGTGCATCAGATAATCCCGCTCGTCCACAAGTTGAATCTCATCAGTGTTTTAACACAACAGCAAAAAGCAAACTAAGACCCCCCCTGAAGAGTGGCTGACCCCCAGCCCTCCTCAGCCACCTTTGCTGTATCCACCTGGACACCTGTCTTAGTCAGGGTTTCTATTCCTGCACAACATCATGACCAAGAAGCAAGTTGGGGAGGAAAGGGTTTATTCGGCTTACACTTCCATGCTGCTGTTCATCACCAAAGGAAGTCAGGACTGGAACTCAGACAGGTCAGGGAGCAGGAGCTGATACAGAGGCCATGGAGGGATGTTCTTTACTGGCTTGCCTCCCCTGGCTTGCTCAGCCTACTCTCTTATAGAACCCAAGACTACCAGCCCAGGGATGGTCCCACCCACAAGGGGCCTTTCCCCCTTGATCACTAATTGAGAAAATGCCTTACAGTTGGATCTCATGGAGGCATTTCCTCAACTGAAGCTCCTTTCTCTGTGATAACTCCAGCTGTGTCAAGTTGACACAAAAATAGCCAGTACAATTGACCCCTTGTCAACTTGACACACAAACACATCACTAGTAAGCCTCAACCCTTACATTCTTATTCATCCCCAAGATCTAAATAACTTTAAAAGTCCCACAGTCTTTACATATTCTTAAAATTTCAATCTCTTTAAAATATCCATCTCTTTTAAAATCCAAAGTCTCTTAACTGTGGGCTCCACTAAAACAGTTTCTTCCTTCGAGAGGGAAAATATCAGGGCACAGTCACAATCAAAGCAAAAATCAATCTCCAACCGTCCAACGTCTGGGATCCAACTCACGATCTTCTGGGCTCCTCCAAGGGCTTGGGTCACTTCTCCAGCCATGCCCTTTGTAGCACACACGTCGTCCTCTGGGCTCCAGATGCCTGTACTCCACTGCTGCTGCTGCTCTTGGTGGTCATCTCGTGGTACTGGAATCTCCAAAACACTGCATGACCCCTTCAGTCCTGGGCCTTCAATTACAACTGGGGCTGCACCTTCACCAATGGCCTTCCATGGCCTCTCACAGTGCCGAGCCTGAGCTGCTGTGTGACCCCTTCATGCCTTCAAAACCAGTACCACCTGGGTGACCCTTACACATTACCAAGTCCCACTGCAGAAGGAGTACAACCTTGCCTATCTCTGGAACACAGCCTCTTTGTGCTTTCAGAAAACACTTCCCAGAAGATGTCACCTCAACGATGCTGGTCTCTTCTTAATCACCGCTAATTTCTTAGCTCCAGCTAACCAGCATCAATAGTCCCAGTAATGCAAAGTTTTTGCTTTAGTAGTTCTGGTATCTTGTTAATCACAGCTGATTCTTCAGCCCCAGCTAACCAGAACTACAAAATCTTCACAATAAAAACAGCAATGGCCCTGAAAAGAGTCTTTAATTTTCCCTCTGAAATTTCACAAACCAGGCCTCCATCTTCTGCACTGTTCTCAGCATTATCTTCCAAGCTCCTACACAACATCTGACAGAGCTCTTAGCAACGAATGGATATTCAAGCCCAAAGTTCCAAAGTCCTTCCACAGTCCTCCCCCAAACATGGTCAGGTTGTCACAGGAATACCCCACTCTGCTGGTACCAATTTGTCTTAGTCAGGGTTTCTATTCCTGCACAACATCATGACCAAGAAGCAAGTTGGGGAGGAAAGGGTTTATTCGGCTTACACTTCCATGCTGCTGTTCATCACCAAAGGAAGTCAGGACTGGAACTCAGACAGGTCAGGGAGCAGGAGCTGATACAGAGGCCATGGAGGGATGTTCTTTACTGGCTTGCCTCCCCTGGCTTGCTCAGCCTACTCTCTTATAGAACCCAAGACTACCAGCCCAGGGATGGTCCCACCCACAAGGGGCCTTTCCCCCTTGATCACTAATTGAGAAAATGCCTTACAGTTGGATCTCATGGAGGCATTTCCTCAACTGAAGCTCCTTTCTCTGTGATAACTCCAGCTGTGTCAAGTTGACACAAAAATAGCCAGTACAATTGACCCCTTGTCAACTTGACACACAAACACATCACTAGTAAGCCTCAACCCTTACATTCTTATTCATCCCCAAGATCTAAATAACTTTAAAAGTCCCACAGTCTTTACATATTCTTAAAATTTCAATCTCTTTAAAATATCCATCTCTTTTAAAATCCAAAGTCTCTTAACTGTGGGCTCCACTAAAACAGTTTCTTCCTTCGAGAGGGAAAATATCAGGGCACAGTCACAATCAAAGCAAAAATCAATCTCCAACCGTCCAACGTCTGGGATCCAACTCACGATCTTCTGGGCTCCTCCAAGGGCTTGGGTCACTTCTCCAGCCATGCCCTTTGTAGCACACACGTCGTCCTCTGGGCTCCAGATGCCTGTACTCCACTGCTGCTGCTGCTCTTGGTGGTCATCTCGTGGTACTGGAATCTCCAAAACACTGCATGACCCCTTCAGTCCTGGGCCTTCAATTACAACTGGGGCTGCACCTTCACCAATGGCCTTCCATGGCCTCTCACAGTGCCGAGCCTGAGCTGCTGTGTGACCCCTTCATGCCTTCAAAACCAGTACCACCTGGGTGACCCTTACACATTACCAAGTCCCACTGCAGAAGGAGTACAACCTTGCCTATCTCTGGAACACAGCCTCTTTGTGCTTTCAGAAAACACTTCCCAGAAGATGTCACCTCAACGATGCTGGTCTCTTCTTAATCACCGCTAATTTCTTAGCTCCAGCTAACCAGCATCAATAGTCCCAGTAATGCAAAGTTTTTGCTTTAGTAGTTCTGGTATCTTGTTAATCACAGCTGATTCTTCAGCCCCAGCTAACCAGAACTACAAAATCTTCACAATAAAAACAGCAATGGCCCTGAAAAGAGTCTTTAATTTTCCCTCTGAAATTTCACAAACCAGGCCTCCATCTTCTGCACTGTTCTCAGCATTATCTTCCAAGCTCCTACACAACATCTGACAGAGCTCTTAGCAACGAATGGATATTCAAGCCCAAAGTTCCAAAGTCCTTCCACAGTCCTCCCCCAAACATGGTCAGGTTGTCACAGGAATACCCCACTCTGCTGGTACCAATTTGTCTTAGTCAGGGTTTCTATTCCTGCACAACATCATGACCAAGAAGCAAGTTGGGGAGGAAAGGGTTTATTCGGCTTACACTTCCATGCTGCTGTTCATCACCAAAGGAAGTCAGGACTGGAACTCAGACAGGTCAGGGAGCAGGAGCTGATACAGAGGCCATGGAGGGATGTTCTTTACTGGCTTGCCTCCCCTGGCTTGCTCAGCCTACTCTCTTATAGAACCCAAGACTACCAGCCCAGGGATGGTCCCACCCACAAGGGGCCTTTCCCCCTTGATCACTAATTGAGAAAATGCCTTACAGTTGGATCTCATGGAGGCATTTCCTCAACTGAAGCTCCTTTCTCTGTGATAACTCCAGCTGTGTCAAGTTGACACAAAAATAGCCAGTACAACACCCATGTGTCAGACCCCACGGACACAGTCCTTGCAGGGTCACAGAGCACAGCCTCCTGACTCCCACCTCTACCCCATTCTCTGCCACCCTCCCTGCCGCTCCGAGTCTCCAAGCATTTCTTGCTCAGGATGATGAGGATGGTGGTAACAGAGAATGGGAAGGAGGAAGGAGGGGAAGGGAGGCTGGTGAGGAGCAGAAGCTGCAAAGGTTATTCGGGGCTTATTGCGGAAGTGGTGGGGGTCCTGAGTCCTGCCGATGAGGCTGAGCACCTGAGGGAGGAAAGAAGTGAGCCAATTTGGGTCTGCAGAGTGGAGCAAAGCAGAGTAGGGTAGGCTGGGCTCTGGCTTCAAGTGTAGCACAGAGAGATGTTCTTCCTCTGGTCTTGCCTCACAGAGCTGACATGAGCCTAAAAGAGAAGTAGCAACTCGGGATTTATTATTATTATTGTAATCATTTCTAGGTAAACTACCCTAAGCACACAGCCTGTGAGCAGTGCTTGGGCATCCTGGACTCTCAAGGGAGCCTCTTCTGTGTCTGTGCCACATCCTCGATATTGAGGCTCCATTAAACCGTCCAACCTCTTCTAGATTGCCAGGTCACATTCAATTAATATGTCGAGAAGAAAGCTGCTGAGTGGGCACTGAGTTGACATTTGCTTCATAAAACTCCTTTTCTAAGGAACGGGAAGGAGGAGCCCTAGAGCCTGGCGAGGCTGGCTGTGACCCACAGCTACAGCCTCTGAGCCTTTTCACATGCGGTCCCTTTAGTTTGGGGCAGCCACCGCCTTGAGACCCTCCCATCCCAGTACAGTGTGAAGAAGGCTCCTCTACCAGTGAATTTGGGTGCTTCTTCCTGCTTCAGGGCAAAGGGGATTCTCTGCAGTTGCCCTATCAGCCCCAGACCACTCACTTAAAGTACCTGCCGGTCTTCCTCTGCAGGCATTTGTCCTTCCACACTGGGACATGTGTGAAGTCACTGCTGTTCAGAACAGTTAGGCAGAGGGACTGGCAAGTGGAGAGGAAAAGGAAGACAGTGGGGGAGGGCAGGGGAGGGCAGTGGAGGGCAGGGCAGTGGAGGGCAGGGCAGGGCAGGGCAGGGCAGGGCAGTGGAGGGCAGTGGAGGGCAGGGGAGGGGAGGGCAGGGCAGGGCAGGGCAGGGCAGTGGAGGGCAGGGGAGGAGAGGGGAGGGCAGGGGAAGGGAGGGGAGGGAAGGGGAGGTGGTTGAGGCTTCAGGAAAGCACAGTGAGGGAGGACAGGGTGGGCTGTGGAACTGTCCTCAGAGGGGTCAGAAGGAAGGTGCACATGTGTCCTACTGGTGGCACAGGAAATACCGTTATATCTTCAGCACTGGCCTAGCCTGGATCCCTGTGCCCTTTGTATTCCCAGCATTCCCTGCTTCCCCAGTATTCCCTGCTTTCCCAGCAGTCTGTTTCTCCTATAGGTCTCAGGGACAGAATTCAACAACCCTTCTTTTATCTACTTAGAGGTAACTGAAGTTTTAGACAATGGAACAGCATACTCACATAAAAATACACACAGACACACAAACATACATCCACACATACAAAAACACATTCACACACAAACACATGCATACACACACACCCATACAAATATGCCAAATATGTTCACACACATACACAGGCATACACACACACACATGCAAGCACAAGTACATGTGCCCACAGGCTTCTACACAAACACATATACACATGCATATACAAACACACAGTGAGCTTTTAGAGGAACACTATCTACAGGGAAATAAAACACATTCTAGCATTTTCTTCTGACAGCCTTTACTGTCTGGAAGAGCCTAAGAGCCATCGAGGGAGCAAGCACGCCAGCTCACTGCTACTAAACTTAAGAAATGGGAGATAAAGAGAAGAGACAGCTTGGCTTCCGCCTTTGTCTTTATGATTGTATTTCCATGAACATAGAACTTTAGTTAGAAGCAAAACCTTTAAACAGTTGTTGGCCCCTCCCCATCCTGACTGTGACTTTTCTCTCACCTGTATCCTCATGTGGAGCAATTTGTAGAGATCTGATCTTGAGAGGGGTTTGTTTATCTCTGGTCTTAGTGTGTGAGCTTAACCCCTCTCCCCCGCTTCCTCTCTGACTGCACCTTAGCTTATGGTGAGAGCTTACAGCTCTTCTGAGACCCTTTCTGCTCCACTGTGAGCTCCCATTAGGAAGGGACACTGTGATGCTTATTTTGTATCCCCTTATGTGACAGCACTTGTCACATAAGCCACCTCACCAATTTCTCTGACTGTGTAATAAAGACACTGAGTGCCTTTGGTTCTGTTCAAACATTTGGCAGGAAGCTCCCACCCCAGTCCCTCTGGGCCCCAATGCAGGCTGGGCCCCCATGGATGTCCTCTGAGCCACTCCACAGGATCTCTGTAGAACTTACTTTAACTGCCTCATGCAAAGCAGCCTGCAAAAAAAGAGTTCCTTGTGCTTTCTGCTTTCAGCTTTCCAGATATCTATATGGACAGAAAACACAGAATTCCTCCAGTTTCTGACAGAATGTCTTCATGGAAGCATAAGGGTTCCTCGATTTCCATAGTCAGGTACTGACTAGTCAAGTGCACATAGTGGGGCTGATAGTCTCTTTACTGCCATATCAGGGTGTGGAACAGGGAACTGGACAGGGAGTGCAACAAAAGGCAATGAAAGCCATCCCCAAATAAGCCATGGGCGGTGGCACAATCCCTGTAATCCTAGCACTTGGGAGGCTAGCCTGGGCTACGTATCAAGACTATACCTCCAGACGAATAAATCCCCAATTTACCCTTGGTGTAGGCAGAGGGATGTGAACTTGGAAGAAAAGGAAAGGCCTGGATAAGAATCCCTGTTCACCCATTTTCCTGACCCATGACTGTGGATCCTCAGGCTTATCATTTACTTTAAATGTCTGCCTGCCTGCCTCTCTCTCTCTCTCTCTCTCTCTCTCTCTCTCTCTCTCTCTCTCTGTCACACACACACACACACACACACACACACACACACACACACACACACGAGGAAGAATGGAACAGGAAGTCTGAGAAGCAAGCAGCATGCTAACGATTCCTCCAATATTTTACCATGATCCAAATGCTGAATATTTTGCCCCTTTTGTTTCTTCTTTTTGGGATCTTTTTGATATCTTTTTTCCTTGAGCACATATTGACTTTATAATTAGGAAGATAGAAAATAAGCCTGAAAGAATAAAATAGAGGGAAAAAATGCACATTAAGAAGCAAGCATAAGTTGGCACTGTGTAAATGGTAGCTATTTTTACTAATTAGTCATTATGTCTAATAATAATAATTAGGAGTAATGATTTCCTCTGGGAATGAACTTTTGCATTTGTTGGTTGGAGGTTGTAGAAGACTCATGGCTCCCTTGCCAAAAGATAGGGACCAGAGTCCCCTTCCAATCAGGCTGCCCCTTACCTGCCTTCCTGGCTCTCCCACAACCTCAGCTCCCTGCTCAGCCTCACCCCATCATTGGTGCCGCTCACCCACCCACATAAGTCTACAGTGTACAGAGCTCCTGTGCCCACACAAACGGCCATCACTTCTACTGTAGCAGAAAGTGAGACAGATTGCTGTCACCCCTCTGCTGATGGTTTTTCTCTAGAGGACAGTGAGAGCAAGAGAATTGGGGGTCTCATCTGCTTCCTCTGTGTGGGAGGTAGAGAAGGTACTCCACGGAGACTCAAACATCTAAAACCACCTGGATGCTGCTGACTGGAAAGAGTTCAGGCCCCAGTGAGTTTCTCTTCAGTGATTCCATCGGCCAGGATGAGAATTTAGACTAAAACTCCAGCCTTCTTTAAGTCCCCACCAGAGAGAAGAGAGGTTCTATATTAAGGAAAGAGTGGGATTCCTCCGAAGCTTTGTGAGATGAACAGGCAGGCAGCATCTCTGAACCTGTGTTTTCAGGCAGAAAAAAACAAGCAATGGGCACAGCTGGATCCCAAGGTCCTTGATGTTCTCAACCTCGTGACGTGATGATTATAAATAGAGTGGACTCTGGGAAGAGAGTGGACTTGGCTGTTTTCTGTGCTCCAAGGGCAAGCTGCCAAAATGTGATGGATAAGACAAGAAAGGACAGGAATTCTCTCTGGGACTGACACTGATCGGTCCAGTTCCCAGAGGAGACAAATGATGGGAAGACTTCTAGGTGGCTTCTAAAAGGAGAGGAAGCAGGCTCTCCTCAGATCTCATGATCCCAAGATTCCCCTCCCCGACCCCTTGCACCCAGTATCTTACTTACTGTGAAGAGACACCATGACCAAGACATTTAATAAAAGAAAACACTTACCTGGGGGCTTGCTTGCAGTCTCAGACGGTTAGTCCATGTGCTGGTCATGCACACAGAGCTACATTCTGCACAGGGGCTTATGAGTGCTCCTGTGTGTGGAATCTGAGAAGCAGGTAGGCACAGAACACCATCAAACCTTGCTCTGGGAACTGGTATTCTCTATAGAGGGTGAGGAGGTGAAGTATGGAGATGGATGAGAAATGAAATGAAGGTGTAGAACTGAGCAGTCAGCCTCGCACTCCCAGGTTCGGCATCTCGCCGTGCAACCAACCACACAGTGGAAACACTAGGGAATGCTGTATCCGTACTGACCATGTGCAGACATCCGCTTGCTTGCAGCAGTTTCCTAAACAATAGTGTGCATCAATTCTCTCTATAGCATCTGCATTCCATTTGATATTGGGATCTGGAGAGGACCCCATATATTCAGGAGGATGTGAGCAGGTTCTCTGCAAATATCACACCATTTTTTTTTCATAAGGGATTTGGACAACTCGGGCTTGAGGCTCCCCATCACTGGTCCTGGCTCACATCCCCATGAGCCCCAAGGAATGAGAGTACACCGTTGAAAACAGAGGGAGGAGAAGTCCCTGAGGTTCTGAGGAAGCAGGGTGCCAGCAAAGTGCTCAGGGGACATCAGACTAAAAAGGAGTCAACTGAACACATTTTTGGTAGGCATGATGGAGTGATTAGTGGGTAGGGTAAAGTCAGAGGTGACAGGGTGGGCTGTGTTCCTTGGATGTGATAGGAAGAATGTTTTGGAAGAGGATGTGCATAGTGGCCAGACAAAGACATCATGAGAGTTCAGGTGTCTCTCCGTGGTGACAGAAGGTGGGGGTGTCATGGGAACCTGAGGGGACAAGAGAGAACAGGGGAGAGGACTTACTTGGCCATCTCATATTATGAGGGCATGGGGAAAATTGGTTTCTCTAGTATCTAGCCACCAGGTGAGTAGAGATACCCCCTCCAACACACACACACACACACACACACACACACACACACACACACACACACGCATGCATGCACACTAGAGGCTTGGGTTCTGGAAAGAAGCTGACCAATTTACCAGTGACTTTCCCAAGTATACACATGTTCTCAAAGACATTCTTTATCCTACATAGACAATGATGGGCCAGTGTAGCCTCGTGGAATGTCCATCAGTCTCCAAGCAGAAGGACATTCTGACGCAGGCTGCACATAGAGAACCCCAAGGGCACTGTACTAAGTGAAATACAGCAAATACTCACTCGTCTGTGGAGGGAAGTCCCAAGAAGGTGGCACAGGGGCTGCAGGGAGGGGAAGCAGAGACTTGTGTCTCTATTTTGAAAGAGGAAAGTCTCTGGAAGTCGGTGGCACTGATGGCTACACAACAAAGAATCTCTCTGACATCACGAAATTTGGCAAAATTTAATTTAAATGAGTCAAAAGGGACGTTCTCTGTCAAACGGAGTGCGTCAAATGTTAATTTATTGTTGAGGTCCTGGGGATTGAAGCCAGGACACCACTCATGTTCCGCAAAGCACCCTGGTGCTAAGCTGCACTCCCCGGCCTTGGTTTACAAATTCAAACAAACAAACAAACAAACAAACAGCCCCTTCTTTGAAAAACAATTCAAATTAAATTTTCATCTGCTTACTTTGTGTGTGTGTGTGTGTGTAGGGTGTTATGTGTGAAGCTGAGAGGACAACTTGTATAAACTGCTTCTCTCCTCTCACCATGTGGATCCTGGGACTAGAACTCAGGTTGTCAGGCTTGGCAGCAAGCACCTTAATCTGATGAGAAAAATTAGAAGTCTCCTAAGCAGTTTTCTTAGAGTCAGGCATTTGGAGTTATCTCCCAAAGCTACTTTCACCCACCTTGCCTCTTAGTCTGGGCTCTGGGTGTGGGGCGCCTGGAAAATTCACCTTGCCTCTCTAAGCCTGTTTGTCCTCACCTGTAGAGTCATGGGGCTGGGGAGAAGACTGAAGACATCCACACTTCGATGCCTAGGACAGAGCAAACCTTTTGCCATTGGTCAGTTAATTTGCTATTCCCATACTGGCATAGCTGGGCCAGTGCTCAGCCTGCTCCAGTGCTCATGAGCTGTGTGACCTTGGGCTAACCTCTAATTTTCCCGTACCTTAGTTCCCACCCATAGAGAGGGACTGGTAATCCCTGACTGAGAGAGTTGATGTAGGACTTGGTAGGACCATGTACAAAGCCCCCAAGGCAGGGCCTGCAGGCCATGGCCGATGACATTAGTTGTCATTGGGTGAGTACAGAGTCACAGATAGCAGGAAGAAAATTAGCATGGCAACACGACACGGGCATCTCTGGCTGTTTTATAATCCGTTTCCACATCTATTTCATGTTACAGGCAGAAAAGGCTCAGAGCAGATCTGCAGAGTCCTGAAATTATCCCTCTGTGCTCCAGAAGTGTGTTCGTGTCTGAAATATGTATATATTTGCAAAGAGACAGGCCTAAGTAATGTATATATTTGAAATATGTATATATCCTAAGGAATGTGTATCAAGCCACTGTCCTAGACTGAGCCCCTTGCTCCATCCAGAGGGCTGGAGATGACCTCAAATCAGATGCTCTCTGCGAAGAGCTGATTGTGGCCCATGGGAGAGCTGAGGATGCTGTCGCAGCCCTGAAACCTATATGCCAAGCCACCCTGGGCAAGTCAAGCTCCTTCTCCGAAGTTCAGCCCTTGTCTGCATACAGAACAAGCGTGTTGAATGTGGAACTCCCTGTGCCCAGAGCCTTTCCCCGCAATGGAGAGCAGATTTCAGGGTGTCAAATGTTATGTTGTACGCAAATCCCTCTGCACCATTCACAGTTGACCTTGGGAATCTTACCTGTCAGCCAGGATAGGTCTGACCCCTCCCCTATGCATGTAGGGATCACAGCAACAGACTGCCCAGGAAGAGAAAGATACCGTGTCCAGGTAGAACACAGAATACTGAGAACTGGAGAGGGAAATGAGAGCAGAGATACAGGGCAGTGGTCTCCTGGTGACACAACTGGAGAGGAACTGATGGCTCACAGCCACAACAGGTACAAGTCAGCAGGGGACCTGGGTAAAGCAGGACCCATTCCAGGTCCCCTGACTCCCAAGCAGTTGAGGCCTGACTCCCAAAGGGCATAGCACACAGCTGCCATGGTTCAAGTAAACTGCCCTGGGAAGATAACAGATGCTGGGGCAGACCCAGTGCCCAAGGTACAGAGGACCCCCCCTCTTCTCATGCCCTGTCCTATCCCTGGGAGCCTCTGTTCCTGGGTCCAGGCCACTCCTCTACATCTCAGACCATGACAACAGCATTCACTTTTCTTCTGTTTGCATCTTCCTCTGGTCTTCTCTCTGTCTTATGCCAAGGCATGGTCTGCCCATCTCACATGAGACACTCTACTTTATCTACTTTATGCGGTCTTATCTCAAGCTGGAATTGAATCAAATCCAGCAAAGCTCCGTTCAGATCCTGGGGATCATCGGTGTGTGCACTGGCATAGTGTAGCCTAGTCAAATGCTCAGTAACCAACCAAAGTCGATTAGCACTGGCAGACAAATTGCAGGTTATCATTCAGCCATGCCTGCCATCCATATGTATGAAGTCCACAGTCCTGACTCCCTTGTGGAATCAGGCACAGCCGTTAAAGGAACCAGTTTTAGAGACAGTGCTAACAGTGTTCCCCCAACCGCGTTCCTGTAAGCCACAGTCAGTGTTTTCTCAGGTCTCAGGTCTGTGGCAACAAAGGAAACTTCCTAGGCTGTCTTCGTGTCCTCAGTGCTTGCAAAGATTTTGATGGGCTCCAGCCACTTAAGAAGTGGGTCACTTGTAGAAACATTGGGCTTCAGTGAACGCATCAAGCCTGTGTGTAGGAAAAACATACTGTACTGTTTTCTCTAGAGCTGGCCTGAGACAACCAGCTTGTTCCTGAGAACAGATGTTTTGTGAAACCCACTGTGACAGGCTCATCATCTTGGGCTGGAGATGGGCCAGCACTTAGTCACCAGCCTTGCAAGGACACAAACGGCTCTAGGCTGTCCACTTGTCCCTGGCTTGCAGGGCATGTGCCACCCTACAGTGCTCAGGATCTGAAGTTAAACAGTTTACCAGTCGGGGAATGGAGGCGGCGATGGTGGCAGCAGCTAGCAGGTGTGCCTGGGGTAAGTTGTTTCCAAGGTATCATCTGGGAATATTCTAGAATAGTTCTGTGCACCTGACTTTCATGCAGGGCTCACTGTGCACCAGGCCCTGTTGAAACTGTTTCTACATTATTGCAGAATAACCCTCTATGACCATCCATTCCAGAGAGGAGGATACTGAGGCCTGCTGGTCACTTCTAAGAGCTGCCGTTTCCGGTCACCAACAGATGGGAGGTGAAGGGCAGGGGGTCACAAAGTCACAGAAGTGGATCTCCTCCTGGTTCTGGACCCAGAGTACAAATTATGTGGCCACAGCTCTTCTGATCATTTGGAGAGAAGCAGCTTTGGATGGCTCTGGTTTGTTTCTTGGTAATACCACCCCAGTCCTTTCTGTATGTGTCACCATAATGCCAATCTATACATCAGGACACCTGTCACTAGATTTAGGGTCCTCTAAATCCAGATGATCTCAAAGCTTTTAACTTGTTTTTGTTTTTGTTTTTTCCTCTGCAAAGATTGTCCTTATAAGGTCCTGGACAGTCATGGTCTTGGGGATTAGAACCTGAAAATGTCTGGAAGGTGAGGCACAGTTCAGCCCTTAACTAGTAGTTTTTCCAAGGACATCTTGCCAAGATCATATAGCAAGATATGGTCTCTCTACAGCTGGTCAATGTGACTATGGGTTATTCAGCTCTAAATGGGACATGTGTATCATACCCCTCCTCTCAAGGCTACAAGATTATCAAGGAGTAGGGCAGAAAGATTGTAAGAGGTGGAGGTAGTAGGCGACTACACTGAAATAGTGTTTGCTGACTACAGTGGGCAGTCACACATCTGAACTTCAGCAATGCAGCCCCTGGGAGACACCCATGCTCCAGTAGATGGGCCCACACCCATGTGCACATAGACACCACTGAGTGGACTCTGAGGTTTATAAAAGGACCACTCGAAATTCAGAGAAAATAGTGGGGTGGGAGTGGGAAGGAAGAGAGAGTAGGGGAAGGGAGGAAGGAGAGGGGAAGGAATAGAAGTAGATTTGAGTACAATGATATGATACGTGTGTCATTCTCGAAGAAGAAGAGGAGGGAGAAAGGGAGGAGGGGAGGAGGGAGAAGAATAAAAGCATCCCACATTTCAGAGTGGAATCCAAGTTGGCTGAACTCTCTATGAAGCCCCAGTCAGGTACTAAGTCATCTTATCAGATACTCCTAGCTCTAGTATCATGGAGACAACATATAGTCAAGAGAAAAGAGGCCAACCACTCTGGTCTTAACATACCCATGCTGAAACCAGGCATGTGTAATCCTAGCTCTCAAGAGGCAAAGGACTGTAAATTGAAGCCCAGCCTGGGCTATGTAGCAGGGAGATCCTGCCCCAGATGAGTCCTGGGGTCAAGCAGATCTGTACTCATAATTGGTCCCATTCTTGACTGGCTTCCGGCAAATTGTGTCCCTCCTGGTCTGTACAGCAGTGTTGCATCTGAAAGCTGGGAATCCTGGGAAGAAGACACGTGACCACCAAGGGTTCTGGCGATGGCCAATGTGCCCTGGCTGCAAGAGTGCACTCAGGCAGAGCTGAAGCATCCTGCCTCACAGCCCTGACCACCTCACTCAGGGTCTCTCCAGACTCAGGGCCTCCAAATGGAAGAGGGTGGGGCTGCCTCTGAAGCTGTTCTCCAGAGACCAGGGTGAGGACAAGGAAGAAGTGTTTCTGAGGCTTGGCTAACTGCTCAAGAGAAGTTGCCAAAAAAACAAGAAAATATCGAGCTGCAGGTTCTGGGAAACAAATTATGTTCAACTTGGAACACTGGACTCACCGGGATGCAGGTGGGACATCTGTGGATTTGTCTGGCAGGTGTTAGGCTGAGAAGGTGACTTTTAAAAGCTACATGAAGCCAAAGACTGAGAGGAAGAAAATTTAACCTGTTTAGGCTGACTCCTGTGCTGTCTACAGCAATGGGGGAGAGCAGGCTTGAAAGGTGAAAATGTGCTAGCTACAAACTCATTGTTTAATCAGGGATGGGAAGCTGTGCTCTGAGCCTGGGGCAGCGAGCATCAGCTTTGGCAGGGGTTCCTCAAATGCTGAGCAAGGCAGGAGAGACCTGGAGAAGGTATACAAGTCTCTCTCTCTCTCTCTCTCTCTCTCTCTCTCTCTCTCTCACACACACACACACACACACACACACACACACACACACACTCGCTCTCCAGTAAAGGCCCTGATAACAGATTCAGAGTCTTCCCATAATCACCCAGGAGTCTGTCTGCACAGTAAAAGCTATAACTCCTCCTCCTGACAAAAGGTGTACCTTTGCTGATTGACAGTATGTCTCATCTGAACGCCATGGAGTTCCATGGACAGGAAGTTGTCCCTGAACTACCACTTTCTATACATCCCACCCTACAGCATGTGGGCGTGTGTGTTTGGCAGGGTGAGGGTAGGTTGCTAGTTGTTGCCATGACAACCAAGAAAGAGGCTCGTGAGCTCTGACTCCAGTGCCTGCTTGTTAGTAATGAAACCTCATGGTGAAGACTTTGTCCCCTGACCTTGGGGAATGAGGAGGTCCACACCATATTCCTGTTGGCATGGAGACCTTTGACTACTCACCAAATCCAGTCCAGTAAATATTAATTTATTTGAAAGAATGGGTGTTAGGAAGATGTCAAGAGGCCTGGGAAGATAGCTTCATTGGTAAAATGCTCCCTATACAAGCATGAAGAAGACCAGAGTACAAGCAATAGTGCTTACATAAACAGTTGAGTTCATTGATATATGCCTATTTCTATGCCAGGGAGGTAGAGATAGGTGAGTCCCTACCTAGTCAGTTAAGGTCAGTGAGAGATCTTGTCTGAGGAAAAAAAGTGGGGAGGACTGGGGAGATGGCTCAGCAGTAAGAGCACTGGTTCCTCTTCCAGAGGACTTAGGTTGGATCCCCAGCAGGCACATGGAGGGTCACAACTGTATATAACTGTAGTCTCAGGGGATCTGACAGCCTCTTTCAGCTTCCTCAGGCACCATATATAGACGTGCCTGCAGGCAAAACACCCATGCACACGAAATTTAAAAGTGTTTAAAAAAAAGAAAAAAAAAGAAAGGAAAAAGGAAAGGAAAGGAAAGGAGAAAGGAAAGGAAAGGAGAAGAAAGGAGAAAGGAGAAAGAAGGAGAAAGGAGAAAGGAGAAAAGAGGAGAAAGGAGAAAGGAGAAAGAAAGGAGAAAGGAGAAAGGAGAAAGGAGGAAAGGAGAAAGGAGAAAGAAAGGAGAAAGGAGAAAGGAGAAAGAAAGGAGAAAGGAGAAAGAAAGGAGAAAGGAGAAGAAAGAAAGGAGAAAGGAGAAAGGAGAAAGGAGAAAGGAGAAAGGAGAAAGGAGAAAGGAGAAAGGAGAAAGGAGAAAGGAGAAAGGAGAAAGGAGAAAAGGAAAGGAAAGGAAAGGAAAGGAAAGGAAAGGAAAGGAAAGGAAAGGAAAGGAAAGGAAAGGAAAGGAAAGGAAAGGAAAGGAAAGGAAAGGAAAGGAAAGGAAAGGAAAGGAAAGAGAAAAGGGTAGCTAACCAGCTCCTATAGATTGATCTCTGGCTTCTAGCCTCCATATATTCATGTGTGCTGTGACAAAAAACAGTCAAGTTACAATCTTTGTAAATCAGCCACTTGAAGAAGTGTGTGTGTGTGTGTGTGTGTGTGGAGAGAGAGAGAGAGAGAGAGAGAGAGAGAGAGAGAGAGGAGAGAGAGAACTTCTAGACCCTGGTCTCTGTATCTCCACATCCTTACATAAGCTGTCTTGTATTGAGGACATGTCTGGCATTCTCTCAGGTTCTCTACATTTGAAATTCTGCTCAGAATGAATGAACCCCATCACCTTGGCACTGTCACACTTAGCAGATGAGAAAACTGATGCTTGGAGGGGCTAAGGCCCTTCCTGAGGACATTCATTGAATGACAGGCAGGCCTGCTTGATCCCCAAGATGCCTACAGCTCTTAACCTGTCTACTGCCTTGGTGCAACCTTAAGCTTGAACTCAATGCAGTCTCTCTAGAGCCTCTAGACCTATCAGGGAGACATCGTCTAAAAACTGTATCGCCATAACTAAACATTCAGTGCTTCTGTGAGAAACACCACAGCACACTGTCTGGATGTCTGCTTAGGGAATTGAGTGGTGACAAGAGAAATTAAATACTTTAATAGATTCTGACAACAACTATATGTTAGGGGAATTCAAAATCACATAAAGTAAAAAGTCAGGCTAATATGCATGCTTAATTACGAGCTGATTTAGAAAAAAAAAACAACTAATTTTGTTAGCGCTAGAGTTCTTTAAGGAAAATGAGATTGTAGAGTGGAGGAAGAGGTCAACATTCCTGGAGAAGGTGGTCTTAAACTGACCTTATGTCCCTCGCTTCAGAGTGGGTACTTGAAAAATTTGTGTCTAGTGGGGCACAGTAGCACAGGCCTGCAGTCCCAGCACTTTGGAGGCTGGGAGCAGAGCGATCTAGAGTTCGAGGCTATCTTAAGCTAAATAACAAAATGTTTGCCTATCTATCTATGAACCCATATTTCTTTCTATCATTCATACACACTCACATGTACACACGCATCTGCAAACCTGCATATGCTCGTGCACGCACAGACATACACAGAGAGATACATCCCATGAGTGGCAGCAGCTTTCCACACACCATGCTTCAGCCAGGATGCTGGCCCCTTGCTTTTGTGCTCCCACTGAGCCCCTCCACAGCTCCAGAAGCCAGACTGTACTGTCTGCTCCCTTTCACCAAAGGGAAACTGAGTCTCAGCAATAAGACACATTCAGTCAGTACCAGATGGATCCAGGATGAAGTTACTCTTGTTGTCATGAGCTACCCCCATAGCCTTGTTCTCAAGGGAGCTGAGTGCTTCCCTGAAGAGGACATCCAGCAGACGTCATGCCGTTCTTCCCACTATCAGAGCTCAAGAGCACATTGCATGTGCAGTCACTCACTAGCAGGCCTTCCTCACATGGGTGACATGTAAGAGACGAGGGGAACACAAATCAGTTCATTTCCAACAATCTTTCAGGAGAAATGGCCATGACGCAAGCTCATGATATACTTCCACCAGGAAGTACCTTAGGAAATGAAGGAAGCAAACTTCTGAGTGGGAGGGAGGGAAAGAGGTTGTGGCTGGCCTCTAAGCTGAGCTGTAAAGGACCAACAGAATCAGATCCTACCTAGGGATGAAAGCTACACAGGGCATCATCCTCCCAGACCAGGCGCCTGCATCCATCCCTGGGCACGAGGTGTGGATCTGGAAGCCACAAGATTGGCAGTTAGCATATACTACAATTGCTGGTCTACTACAGTAAGACCAATGCAAACACAGGCACAGGCTGTCCTTGCCTGAGAATGGCTCCTCCCATAAGGTCTCCCTCACACAGGATTCTACTGAGTAGTGGCTCACCAGGGAAATGGGGTGCAAATGCTGTGAGCCCCGTGTCACCAAGGATAGGTGGTTTGGGATTCAACACCTGTCTTCAGGGTTGAGGCAGGAGATTGAAAGGTGCTTCAGGCAAGTCAGCCAGAGAATGGAGTTGACTGGAGTCTGCCGAGCTGCTCTCTCTGGCCTGGTAGAGTCATATGAAATCACTGAATCAGGATTCCTGGAATACACAGCAGTCAAAAGAGATCTAGGACTTCTGCAGGCAATGAATGGGCTTGGGTGACTGGATGACAAAAAGAAGGCATTCTCCACAGAGTGCCATCTACACACGGCTATCCCCGTCCACCCCGCACCCATGCAGCCTGGGCTCTCATGCAGAACTGTGTTTAAATACTACAATGTTTTGTGTCTCAGCCTTGCACTGAGTGTGTAATTATGAGGATCCCTTCATTAGCAGAGCTGCACAGTGAAAGCTCAAGTCGGCCTTTTCTGCTAATTCTGGAGGTGGCGGGCGAAGCAGGCTAATACAACCGCTGATTACAATTGTCACACAGTCTCTCAGAAGCCGCAAGGAAGTTTCTGCTCTCCTGGAATGTGTGCAGGAGCTTTCAGTGACTGAGAGAGAGGGAAGAAAAGGTTCATTCTGGCCTTCAGAAGCAGAGATGTGTAGGAGTGGGAATGTGGAGTATGACATAGAGTTCCAATCCCTGCCTCCTCGCTGAGGGCAGTTCTCCCTCCTTAAGACTCAGGGTCACCAGATATAAACTCGAGGGAGTCATTGTGTCTATTTAATTCGAGTGTTAGGAGAACTCGCTCATATAGTGACTATACTCACTGCAAGATATGTGCACAGTGAGGCTGTGTGGAGGCCATAGGTTTAGTCATAGATTGAGACACTATAGGGACTGCCCTTCTGGAATTTTTCAGGAAAAAAACCAAACAGGTACTTCATGGACAGTTAGAAAAAAATAATGATTTAAGCATGATAAATTTTTTTAAGAAAAAAAATCAAGTATACTGTGTTTTGTTTTGTTTTTTGCATCCTGTAAGTCAAAGAGTAAGTTCTAAGTGAATCTCATTGACAATAATAATGATGATAGCATTAATATTGACAATGACGGTGATGGAGATGATCGTGGTGATGATGATGATGGTGATGACTGTGAAGAAGATGATGATAATGATGGTGGTGATGACAAAAATGACTGTGATCATGATGATGGTGGCAATGATGATGATGATGAAATGATGGTGATGGTTAATTATGATCTTGATGGAGGTAATGAATATGAAGGTGATGATGATGGCGATGGTTAATTATGATCATGACGATCGATGGTGATGAATATGATGGTGATTGTAAAGATGATGTAATGATGCTAATGATGAAGATGATGTGATGACGTAAGTGGCCATAATCATGATGATGGTGATGAATATGGTGATAATGACAGTGACAATGACAGTGATGATAATGAAGAAGAGGGTTATGGTGGTAATGAAGATGACAGTGTTGGTAGTGATCAAGAATATGATTATGAATAAACACAAGCTTTAATCCTGGCGCTCGGGAGTCAGAGGCAGGTGGATTACTGAGTTGGAGGCCAGCCTAATCTATAGACTGAGATTCAGGACAACCAGAGCAATACAGAGAAACCCTGTCTCAAAAAACAAAACAGACTATGACAACATGAAAGAGTATGTGAATGTACAAGTCAGGAAGGTTATGGATGAAGGAACAACCATTTTGCCCAAAAAGTTGTGGAAAGAGTTATAGAAAAGCTGGACACAGGAGTGACTGGGGAAACACATTTGCCAAGGGAGGGAACATGGGTGTGGAAGGGGTGGCAGGCAGTGAGCAGATGACATGAGGCCCAGCATGCCTCAGGACAGGACACGGTTCAAGCCAAGCTCAGACTCTGAGAAACTTTCTCTGGGTTGCAGAGAAGAGTGAAGCCTGGGAGGCTTTCATCTATTGACTGTGCTACAATATAGTCAGGAAAAGGGACAAAAGGGAAGACACATGACACGGAGAGTACTCTGCCAACAAAGAAGCTCATTGGGACGCTGGTAGAAAATGAGCTGTCAGATCCTTCATCTGGAAACCAAGAACAAGAGAGCTGGGCTCAGCGACCCCTAAAGGGCTCTCCAGCTCTGAAAAGACTCGCCTTCAGGTCTGGGGAAGCGGCCATAATACTGTGTCCTCGAGTTTGTCCTTCTGCCGATTCATTGTCTGGCCAAGCGAGAAAATGCTCAAGCAGCCGGCTAAGGTCACGGCTCTGTGGAGCATCCCACAGCAGGGGCAGAGATGGGGCTGTTGCCTCTGGCTTCCTTGATGCTTTGCATTCCACAGGCATCCTATGTCATGAGTTACAAGTGCTCTGGATGGAAAAGTAACATGCTGATCTGTTTGGCAAACAAAATGAAGCAACTACCCCAAGCTGAGCAATTGTCGCTCCCAGAAATCATACTTAAGTCACAGAGAAGCTGAGAGTTTATCTTGGTGCCTCACAGAAAGGTTGACTTTAGACCTTAACCAATAGCCCCATTTTTGCTGGCATAGACTGTGCCCACCCTCGTCTCTTTAAGCCTTTCTTACCCCATAAGAGATTCTCTCCACAACTATTAGGGAGGAGAAAATGGGTTGAGCTGAGCAATGACAAGCTGAGAAAGCGAGGGGAACACACCAGTTTTGAACCTAAACAACTCTGGGCTCAAATTTAATAACTGAGAGGTTTTTGTATATATATGAGAGGGGGGGAGAGAGAGAGAGAGAGAGAGGGAGAGGGAGAGGGAGAGGGAGAGGGAGAGGGAGAGGGAGAGGGAGAGGGAGAGGGAGAGGGAGAGGGAGAGGGAGGGAGGGAGGGAGAGAGAGAGAGAGAGAGAGAGAGAGAGAGAGAGAGAGAGAGAGAGAGAGAGAGCACATATTTTTCTATCCTGGCTCCACCATGAACTGACTTGTCTTTCTGTGTCTTGGTTTCCCTTTCTCTAAAGTAGGAATGTAACATCCACTTTGTGAGATTTTATGTAGAGTACATACTTTAAACCTGCTGAGTTACAGCATCATCAGTATGCTTGCTGCTAGAGAGGCTACATCCTGCCTCAGAAAACTAAAAGTGATGAAGTGAGGTGGAAGTGGCCAAGCATGGGCTTGGGGCAGGAAGGCTTGGTGCACAAAGGCTGACAGGTAGGAGCATCCTCAGCCTGGCTCTGGCTCTGGCTCTGGCTCTGGCTCTGGCTCTGGCTCTGGCTCTGGCTCTGGCTCTGGCTCTGGCTCTGGCTCTGGCTCTGGCTCTGGCTCTGGCTCTGGCTCTGGCTCTGGCTCTGGCTCTGGCTCTGGCTCTGGCTCTGGCTCTGGCTCTGGCTCTGGCTCTGGCTCTGGCTCTGGCTCTGGCTCTGGCTCTGGCTCTGGCTCTGGCTCTGGCTCTGGCTCTGGCTCTGGCTCTGGCTCTGGCTCTGGCTCTGGCTCTGGCTCTGGCTCTGGCTCTGGCTCTGGCTCTGGCTCTGGCTCTGGCTCTGGCTCTGGCTCTGGCTCTGGCTCTGGCTCTGGCTCTGGCTCTGGCTCTGGCTCTGGCTCTGGCTCTGGCTCTGGCTCTGGCTCTGGCTCTGGCTCTGGCTCTGGCTCTGGCTCTGGCTCTGGCTCTGGCTCTGGCTCTGGCTCTGGCTCTGGCTCTGGCTCTGGCTCTGGCTCTGGCTCTGGCTCTGGCTCTGGCTCTGGCTCTGGCTCTGGCTCTGGCTCTGGCTCTGGCTCTGGCTCTGGCTCTGGCTCTGGCTCTGGCTCTGGCTCTGGCTCTGGCTCTGGCTCTGGCTCTGGCTCTGGCTCTGGCTCTGGCTCTGGCTCTGGCTCTGGCTCTGGCTCTGGCTCTGGCTCTGGCTCTGGCTCTGGCTCTGGCTCTGGCTCTGGCTCTGGCTCTGGCTCTGGCTCTGGCTCTGGCTCTGGCTCTGGCTCTGGCTCTGGCTCTGGCTCTGGCTCTGGCTCTGGCTCTGGCTCTGGCATCTTAAGTAGACTTGAATGTATCAAGCAGAAGCTTCCCTAAGTTCTGTCCTCATCTCTTGATATGGCCTGCCTGGTCTGCCTGGTTCATCTGTGCCTTTTCTTCAAATTGCATCATATCACTCATCAAGCAAATGGGGCTCTGTCATGGCAGAGATTTGTCAAGTGACAGAGCTGGGCTTTCTGATAGTTACATTTATTTTTAGCAACTTCATCCTGAGACACTTTAAATTAGCTGTGGTCCTAATTTAAGGCACTCTGTGGTGCGTGGTTAGCATTTCTCCATTGAGCAGTGGTGTACATTTGAAACCTAGTGATGGAGGGGCCATCATGTCAAACAGCACGGAAAGAGGCCTGCTTACATCCCTCTGTCCTGTAAGACCCCTGTGCCCCAGGACATCCTGACTGGCCACAGCTTTGCCAGGAGTACGTGACCTGGCTGTTCTCTGCCTCTTTTCCTCCATTTTCAAACAGTGTCTGCCTAAGGAGTCCCCAGCAGTAGTTACCTGGTTCCATCCTTATCCAGTGGTCCTGGTTTAGATAGACCTCGTCTTCTACTGTCTAGATAAAGTTTCAGACTCTCCCAGAGTATTAGTCCAGCCCATGCAAAGCCTCTAGGGCAGGGCTAGCATCCATGAGTGTGCATTACCATCATGTTCCAGGAGACATGGATGCAGCAAGTCCAAGGACCCCACTTTCAGGATGGCTGATGTATCAGGGATATCCAACTCATGGCCTAAGGGCTTCGTGCAGCCCAGCATGGCTATGGATGTGACCAACACAAAACTGTAAATTTACTTAAGACATCAGGAGGTTACCTTCATCTTTCTGTAACTCTATTATCACGAACTTTGTAGATGTAACATCATGTCACAAAAGTCACAAAGTGACAAAAATTAAACATTTGTATGTACTCAAAACCTAGATGAGCCATAGCTGAACAACTTAGATTTAATGTGTGCCCTAAGACAATTCCTCCTTATCCCATGTGATTCTGAGAAGCTAAAAGGTTGGACTCCCTGGAATCCTAGACTATTCCAGGAGTTTTCTGATTTCTTTCTCTATCGATAATGTGTGCTAACAACTGGATGACTTCACTGTAGCCAGTTCTGACCCTGCCTCCCTTGCATTAAAACCCCGCAAGTTCTCCCGCACTCCTAAATCCAACAAATGTCTCTAGAAGTCAGAATCCATGTTGCCTAAGGAGTCACGACATGACTTGACTTGACTGGACCTGACATTACCAGTGTGGTTCAATTCATGTACAGACCACTCTCTCCCTGTCCCGATTCAGACGCATGTCTCTGGCAGCAGGAACTCTGTGCACCCCACCTGTACATCCGAGGCACCTGGGACATACCAGTGTGTAGGAAATCCTCAAAAATGGGAACTAACAAGAGATGGGAATTATTCCTCTGGGGAGAATTTGAGCAACTCCTATGAAGCTAGGATTTGATCTTGCCATATATATTTCCCCACTTTTGTTTATCTCCAGGACTGTGTATGGCTTATACAGAAGGAGAAAAGTCTCTGGTTTGACTTAAATCAAATGAGCATAAGGGCTGTATAGTGAGTTCAGCTTGGGCATGGGGGAGGCAGCCCCATGGTCAATGCTAATCCCTCAGCGGATCTAGTGACTTGGACAAGTGTCACCTGGCTGCCCTGTGTGTGTGTGTGTGTGTGTGTGTGTGTGTGTGTGTGTGTGTGTGGCGGGGGTGGGGTGGGGTGGTGGTTCTAACCTACTTTAGAGACCTGTTATTGGAAACAAATGGGATTACTGAGATAAATTGGCTAGCTCAATTATTGACATGTAGAAGGCTCCCTAGTCATTGGTGGTGAATTTTTTTAGCAGTGAGGTCTCCCGACAAAATAGAGATGGGTGGTTTCTCATAAGAGTTTTAATGAAAATGAATTCCAGTTTGAAAAATGATAATAGATAAAACATTCTAGGATTCTTTCTCCTGTTTTAATGAATTGAGGATATACCAAATTCATATTTTTTTCCAGAAACGATCCCAAAGGACTAGTAAGCTTGATTTATGTTTTCTTTACCAGTCACTTTTATTCCAAAAGCCTCACATTTCCATTAAAACCCTATTAAGTAAAAACAGGATTTTACGGTAGCTGTGATGGCTTGGGTCTCGGTGTGATAATTGCAATTATCTCCAGCAAAGACGCCACTGCTCATCTTTTTATTTCCTCTTATACATCAGCTGCATCTTTAGTGTGTCCCAGGTGAGGAAAACTACTCCCCTCGGAAGCTGAGGTTCCGGTCTGGGAAGGGACATAAGTTGGCAGCCATCCTGAGGCACACAACGCCTTGAGGGCTGGTGAAAGGCAGATGCTGGGCAGTGCGAGAGGCAGGACACCACAGAGCTGTCTCTGGAAGGAGACATCCTGGCCCTCACATGGGGAAGGCCTGTCTAGTCTGAGCATCCTGAGGAGGTGGTGAGGTCCCCATCATCATGCCAGGTCAAACGAAGGCTTCCACCTGGCATGTGCTGCTCAAACAGCCTGCTGCTACGTAGGTCCAATCCTGCCTACCTGGATTAAGATTTCTTCTCTGAAATGACATTGTTGTGAAATGTTGTGGAACTAGATGGCAGCCATGGTAATAAAGCCTCAGGAAAGCCTAACCACCACTCAACTGCACACTTTAAGGTGGTTTGCGCAGCTGCTTCTATGTATGTGCCACACAAGTACAACAAAAAAATACCCCTGGATGGAATGATCTCCAAAGCCACTTAAAGCTAGCACAGCGTGGCATCTGGCACTTGGGAGAGGAGGCACATCACCCAGGGTGGAGGATGGACGCTTGGCTCTGCTAGGCAGACAGCAAGTCATGTGACCACTGAATCTTTAACCGAGGAGTAGCTATTAACCATGTTACAGTCTCACTTAATACAGACTGTGTGGCGCATGCCTTTAATCCCAGCACTTGGGAGGCAGAGGCAGGCGGATTTCTGAATTTGAGGCCAGCCTGGTCTACAGAGTGAGTTCCAGGATAGCCAGAGCCGCACAGAGAAACCCTGTCTCAAAAAAACAAAAATAAATTAATAAATTAATAAATTAATTAAATTAAAAATACTAACCATGTGTATGTCTGTAAGAAACATGCTTGCAGTGTGCAAAAAGAGTTTAAACTACAAGTCCTGTCACCCTAACTCTAAATACAGACAACCACACTTTATTAGTGTCTACCTTTAAATTGTGGGATTAGGAACCATTTTGATTCCTTTATACTTCTCTCCAAAGGTCTACAAAAAAAGCTTTAAATACGTTTATTACCTAAAACATAAAGTTCCCTCCCAGATGACAATATGGCTCAGTTGGCAGAGAGCCTGCCTAGCATGTAGAAGATCCTAAATTTGATCCCGGACGTGGTAATGCATGCCTGTAATCCCAGCAGTGGGGAGACGGAGGCAGGAGGATCTGAAGTTCAAGCCCATCCTCAGCTGCTTTTACATGAGACTTTGCTTAAAAAAAAAGTCAATGAATTAAAAAAAAAACTTTAAAAAACAAATTAATCAATAGTATTCAGAATCTGTGGCCCCTGTGTGAACCATAACGTGCTTTAGAATAAGGGTGTACTAAGACATAGAGAATGCTAGAGAACTGATTTATAATCCTGATTTACTCAGAGATTAACGTTCTGCTGTGTTCAGCCTCAGTCTCCACATCTGGAGCAAGGCTGCAGTCATAGGCCCCTCCTCAGAGGTACATGGACAGCAAAGGAGATGCCCCCCTCAAGCGGGTGGGCATGCTGACTGAGTCCTCCTCTGAGCTGGTTCCGTGCATCCAGCAGCCACAGGACACACCTCCCAACCTTCCCCTTTATAAACTTCCTGAGAGCTTCTAATGTCAGCCACAGACCTTGTTCAGTAATTTAAGGGCTGATTTCTGGGAAGAGTGTCAATTTGCACCCCTCCCCCGTCACTTCTCTTTCTACCACTGTCTCAGGGAAAACACTTCATCTCATGTGAAAAATCACCACCAGGCTTTTATTTACTGTCTGAAGTTCAAGGTGACAGTGACAAAGCCATTTCTGCTGAAGGGAAACTGCACATCCCAGGAATGCCCACCTCTCCCAAGGACTCGGGTCTGTACGCGCAGAAGAAAGCACGTCGCAGCCCAGACCCTCCATGCTTTTGACCTATAAAGAGATTTTTCCTTCACCATGTCCTGGTTCTGTTCTCCTGCCTGTCCTTGCTTTGAGTCTAGAGTTAGGATCCACTTCTACATCTGGATCTGCAGACAGCAGGAATTGAGAAAGAGACACTTGGCCTGGCTTGGGCTTCTGAAACCTCAAAGTCCACCCCCATTGACACACCTCCTCCAACAAGGCTACATCTACTCCAACAAGGCCACACCTCCTAATTGTGCCAATTCCCTATGGGCCTATGGCAGCCATTTTCATTCAATCCACCCCACGGTGCAACAAATTTAATGAATACTGCCTCCCCACTCCCTGCACCCAGGAACCTAACACATACCACACCCTATAGACATGAGTTGACTCGTGCCTTCAGTGAGCTCGCAGAACTCTGAGGGGCTGTCCTGTGAATCATGGCAGCATGTAGGGAACAGAGAGATGTATCTAAGGAGCAGAATGGGATGTGAAAGAATATCGGTGGTGTGGCCAAGGAGACATCAGAAGTAGTCTAGATAGAGTCTAGCAGCCTGAGATGTGCACTGAACTTCCCTAGATCAGATCTTCATGGGATTTACTGGCCATGCCCAGTGTTTTCAAGGTTTGGTCTTAGGAATGGTCACAGTAGGTAGCAGCAGATGGTTATCTTGGTCCTAGTTATGGGTGGGATGGGAGCCAGGAAAAGGGAGAGAGAGGGGCAGTGAGTGACAGAGGGAGCTGGGAACTCAAGAGCAATGACCCGACTGATAGATAGCAAGAGTGGCATTCAAAGCCTGGAAGTGACTACCCAGTAAGGACCTAGAAACAAGGAAGCCTGGGAAGAAAGCAGGAGTGCCAGGATGAAGCCCTTTGTAAAGAGGCCACCATCTAAGGCAAAGTCAGAGAGGAAGTAGCCCAACAAGGTATGCTGATTGCCATGGGGCTACATGCCCGTGGTCCCAGCACTTGGGAGAAAGCAACAGAAGAATTGCAAACTCTAGGACAGCCTGGGCTACGTGACAAGTTTGGGGTCAGTAAGGGCTACACAGCGAGACTTTGTCTCAAAATTGAAATTAAGTAAAATGATAGCCACTCAGGTATTCTCACAGAGGATGGGGAGGACAAAGTCAGAAATATGGCTTGGTGGCCTGGATGAAAATGGTCCCATAAGCCCATAAAGACACTGTTAAAAAGTGTAGCCTGCCAGATGTGTCACTGCAGGGGGCGGGGGGGGGTGGAGCTTGGAAGTGTCCTAAGCTCAAGCCAGACCCAGTGCCACCTGCTCTTCCTGCTGCCTGCAGATCCAGATGTAGAACTCTCAGCTACCTCTCAAAGCACCATGTCTGCCTGCATGTTGTCTTGCTTCCTACCATAATGATAATAGACTAAACCTCTGCTCTGTAAGCCAGCCCCAGTTAAGTGCTTGTCTTTATAAAAGCTGCTGTGGTCATGGTGTCTCAGCACTGCAATAGAGCAGTGACTAAGACACATGATGCTCTGGTCCAAGCAGGGAAGAATGGGAGAACGCTGGCTGGCCTGTGGATCTGATTTGGGAACTAGAGTGATTGCATGGACTATGGAGAGAGAGGAAGAGTTGGCATTTATTCTGAATTGTCCCACCTGGGTAATGGGGTCAATATTTGGTAGTGACACATCAAGGAGATGGGCACACCACCTGTGGGTCAGGGAAAGCACTGTGTCATGCTAGGGGAGAGACCATAGCCAGCTAGAGGCGGAAGGTAGAAGTCTGTAGCTGCTCATTTTCTTGATTATCAGAATAATTTGAGAATAAAATGCACAGGCTAAGGAGTCACAAAACTCTCCTCATGTTTCTATACGAGCTCCAAAGAAGCAGTTAAGACAGGGAAGCATCTGCGGCCTGGGGCCGGGGAATGGAAGTGTCTTCCCAAGTTGTTCACTGAGCTGTGCCCATGGCTCCTTGCCAAAAAATCTCAATGAGATTTTTCTATTTCTTAATTATTCAATTACTACCCATAAGTAGGAGTTTGAAATCAGACCCAGGCTGATCACAATGGAGTTCTCCCCTGAATCATGAGCAGGGCGGAGGAGGTCTCCCATCTTGGAAGCCAGGATGGCAGAACAGAGGAAGCCAGGGTTTCCAGTCCTTGCTCTGCCCTGTGTTCAAGCCTTGGCTCCACTATGCAGAAGCTGTGTGAGCCTTGACAAGCCACTTCTCAGAAGTCGGTTTTCTAGCACACAAACGATAGTCCCCTGGGGGGGTTGTACATCCCAAGGGAAGGAAGCCATTGGAGGAAGGTAGTAGTCATGAGTGCCTCGTGTATTTCAGGTCTCAGCAGATGGAAAAGTCTTTCACTTCAAAGGAAGATCTGGACTGTGACCTGACCGGTGGTGACTCCGAGCCCAACCCTGAAGCCCATCTGCCCTCCATTTGCCTCAAGCAGGTGTTCCCCAAGTATGCCAAGCAGTTCAACTACCTGCGCCTCGTGGACAGGATGGCCAATTTGTTCATCCGATTCCTGGGAATCAAGGGGACGATGAAGTTGGGACCAACTGGCTTTCGGACCTTCATAAGGTTAGTGAGACTAGCTTCCTCCAGTATGAGTTTTGGACAGAATGGACCTCAGTCACTCCTCTGGATGGTCATATGACCCAGGACTGCTCTTGGGAGACGATAATATTGAGTTAGGACCCTGTTTGAGGCTGTATTCATCTCAGGCTGGCACTGATCTTATAGACTGGAGAGTCTTTTTGTGTGTGTGTGTGTGTGTGTGTGTGTCTGTCTGTCTGTCTCTCTCTCTGTGTCTGTCTGTCTGTCTCTCTCTCTCTCTTTCTCTCTCTCTCTGTGTCTGTCTGTCTGTCTCTGTGTGTGTGTGTGTCTGTCGTCTGTCTGTCTGTCTGTCTGTCTGTCTCTGTGTGTGTGTGTGTGTGTGTGTGTGTGTGTGTGTGTGTGATTCTGGCATATTGAAGACTCTTGTCAACTGAGTTGATGAACACTATGACCATGACACTTAAACCATAGGTTTGTTGTTAAAAACAAGCATTTGTGGGGCTGAGGGGGATGACTCAATAGGAGATGGTTCTTTATGCACAAGCATAAGGACCTGAGTTCACATCCCCAGCGCCAACATAAAAGCCAGACAATGGCAGCATGCAATAGTAATTCCAGCACCAGGAACGGGGAACAGGGCAAGACATAGCTTGCTAACAAGGTAAAAGTATAAAACTCCTGGTTCAGTGAAGAGCCTGTCTCAAAAATAAGGTAGAACACAGTAGAGGGAGACACTCAAAATCAACCTCTAGGCTCCATATACACATCCATAGGTGTTTGTACCCATCCCTGCACACCCAGACACACCAAAATAAAATGTGCACTTCCAAAATTTTAGTCATTTTTATTGTTGTTGTTATGACACAATACCTGAAGTTGGATACCTTTATAAAGAAAGGGGGACTGGAGAGATGGCTTAGTGGTTAAGAGCATTGACTACTCTTCCAGAGGTCCTGAGTTCAAATCCCAGCAACCACATGGTGGCTCACAACCATCTGTAATCCCCATTTGTAATCCCTATGCCCTTTTCTAGTGTATCTGAAGAGAGCAACAATGTACTCACATACAATAAATAGATTAAATAATAAAAAGAAAAGAAAGGGGGTTATACAACTTATAGTAGTTTTAGTTTGCAGCTTAAACTCAGTCACATAGCCCCATTAGTTTGATCTTTGGTGAGGGTCTAAGGCAGATAGCATCCCAGAGAGGCACGTGCAGGAGAAAGAGCGTGTCCCGAGTGATGGATGCCAGAAAGCAGGTAAGAGTCAGGCTCGACCTGATAACAGCTCAGCTCCCCACAAGAACCAGTACCCTCCTAGGGCACCTGCCCAGTGACCTAAAGAGCCTCTACAGGCTCAGCCTCCTAAAGATGCTACCTCCTCAGCAGCATGAGGTCCATGCTTCCAACACATGGGTCCTCGGGGGATGCCCTAGCTAATTTTATCAACCTGACACAACCCAAAGTCCCCTGAGAGGAAAGCCTAAATCAGGTTGGCCTTAGGCAAGTCTGTGGAGGGCTATCTTGAGTATAGTCTGGCACTGTACAGGACACCATCCCCAGGCAGGTGGCCCTAGGCTGTAGTAAAAGCTAGCTGAGTCAGAACCTGGGAGCAAGCCAGTAAGAGAGCCAGCAAGCAGCCTTCCTCCATGTTTTCTGCATCAAGCTCCTCCTCGAGTCCTTGCCCAGACTTCCCCCAGTGATGGAAGTGACCTGGAAGTGTAAGAGGAAATCTTACCTGAGCTGCTTTTGGTCAGAAGATTTTATTGAAAACTAGAACAGGCAACATCCTCAAACCCCATTCTAACACAGCGGTTACCCTGCATCAGGTCCTTAAACACCTTGTAGTAATTGCTCTTGGGCTCCGACAAGCCCTGTGCTTCTTATTCTTAGCACGTGTTTTCCCAGTAGGAACAACCTGGCTATGTCTGAGTTCACAAAGGCATCTCACTCCACAGTGAGTTTCTGGAGTAAAAACTTCAATAATTAATCTGATAAATTATATAGTACATTTTTTCTAGTTTTACAATAACATGCCTATAATGCATGCTGTACAAAACTTGCATGAATTTCAAAGGTAAGACATAAAATAAGAAAGGGGTTTTTGCTATAACCTACAAAGTAAGCATCCGCCTCTCAGTGTCTGTCTTTCATGGTTCATTCAATTTGCCTCCACCCTTTGGAACACTGTGGGGCAACACAGGAGAGCTCACCAGCTATAAAAACCCAGGGCAAGCTCATTATTATCCCTGGACCTGTGGTCTTTATCCTATAGACCTGGAGGGAGTCTTTATCCTATAGTGAGTGCGTGTGTACATGCCTCTGTGTGTGTGTGTGTGTGTGTGTGTGTGTTGTGTATAGGATTAATCAGGACCACAGAGAAACATCCAGTATATGGCAAATGATTGATGAATGTTAATTTCTTTCTACAGTGATTAAAGAATCTTTTAAAATGTATATATTCTTCTCTCTCTCTCTCTCTCACACACACACACACACACACACACACACACACACACACGGCCAGGATCTGCACAGGCTCTGGTTCAAACCTGACAGCCATACCAAACCGCTGACCCTAGATCACTTCAACAAACATGATCTGACTCCAACAGGGATCTGCTCATTTACAGTTCTCTGTGGCATTGCCACCTCAAAAGGAAAAGTCTCTGACAGGCCTCAGCATTGCTGTCACCTCTTGTCCGTGGATTTAACATCCTTACCCTGCATCTCAAAGCCACACTCCTCACAGTTTGCTTCACGAAGGCAAATAATTAGACACAATGAGTTGGAAGCCATGTTTTGCCCAAGGTTTCTGGAGACTGCTACCAGTCGTCTAGTGTTTTTAGTAAGACGGCAAACCCAGATCTTGGCAGCATATTGTTCCCAAGTTAACAAACCTGAAGTCCAGGCTGCAGGGTGCTTGAAAAGGGGCACTGCAAAGTGGGAGCATGGCGGAAAGGATGGCATAGGCTTTGCAGTCAAGCGTATATATTGTTCATTGGCTGTGTGGCTTTGGAAAATCCCCCATTAGTCTCTAAGTCCCAGTTCCTTCATGTGAACAACATTCCTTCCTTACATGGCATTATGAGCCTGGAGTATAGTGTATCATGATACCTGACCCAAGGCCTAGATCTAGGGAACTGTTTGCCAAATGAGCCTTAGCCTCTTGTGGGGCTTGCCTTGGATACTCAGTAGAGGATGCTGCCTTCAAGTGACTTAGAACAGAAAAGCCAGCAGTGGGGCTCTAGGGCTGGTGAATGATCACAAGATCACAAGGGTCCCACCTCATTTCTGCTCACCCCATGCTAAGCCTGTTCTGATGGCTTCAGGGTTACCTATGGTCTACAAGATGGCTGCTCAAAATCTAACCGCTGAGGTTGAGTCCTAGACTGGAAGAAGGAAGAGGCAGTAGCAGCACGGGTCTCTACTAGGTGAATTAGAGTCCCGAAAAGATACCCTGGATGCTATATGCAATGATTCCTGCCTCCATCTTGCTGGCTACTTCTACTTACTTGGGAACCAGGAAATCAACTTTGTATATATTTATTCATTCGTTCAGTGTGTGTGTGTGTGTGTGTGTGTGTGTGAGAGAGAGAGAGAGAGAGAGAGAGAGAGAGAGAGAGAGAGAGAGAGAGAGAGAGAGAGAGAGGAGAGAGAGTTTAGGTGCACATACACCATAGCATGCCTGTGAGGTCAGAGGACAGCTCTCAGGAGTCAGTTCTTTCCTTCTACCATGTGGATCCTAGAGATTGAACTTAGGTTGTCTGGCTTGATGGCAAGCATTTTTATCCTTTGAGCCTTCTTGTTGGCCCCTAGAGGTTGTGTGTGTGTGTGTGTGTGTTTCTTTTAAAATGTATAAATACCGCTGTCTCATCACAGTGAAAAAGAGAAGGCAAATAGCTAGGCATTCTCTACTTCTTGGTGATTCTTATTTGAGCTGTGGAGCATAGAGGACCCTAATCTGAGGGCTTGTGGAAGCACATAAGGATAGAAGCGAGGTGGGCAAGCTGCTGTGCTTCATTTGCATGGCCTGGACTCCCCAGAGCAAAGGCAAGAATGCCCTAGGCCTGCTCAGCTCCTGCACAGTGGCACAGACGTCTCCACTGAAAACCTAAGGGACCGAAGTCCTAGTCCAGCTTTCATGTGGCGAACTGTCAGAACACATGAGGACACAGATCCTAGGACATCTGCCCCACACCCATTTCTGCCCAAGAAGCTGCCTAGGATGTTCAAGGACAAGTTGAAAAAGCCCTTCCTTTCCCTGGGACTCCCCCAACAGAGCTGAGAGCTAGAAATAAGAAGAGCCAAGTTTTATCCACCTGCTGGAATCCATGGTGGCCTCATGGAGGAGGCAAGGTCTGCCCTACTACTGGCTGTCATTGGGTGAGCAGTAAACAAGCACACCACCAAGGCAGTAAGGAGAGCCAGTAGAAGGATTTCGCATGGCTCGAGCTGTGTGATTCAGGCTGCGCTGGACCTGAGGCTCTGTGAACTGGGTGAGGTTCTGGAAGGTTTCCTGGGGAAATTTCACTCAATCGGAAGACAAGAAGGAGATTTAGAGACACAGGGTGGCTCCAGTCGCAGCTGCTTCTGGTGCAGACGGGCTTTGATGACAAGTGGCTGGAGATGCTGTCTCAGGGAACGGTCACTAGCACGCTTAATATCACCAGAGCTTTGGGCCTCTCCAAGAGAAGCTATGCACATTTATTTTTATGTAAAATCTCAATATTGAAAGAATGTATTTAACCATATATGGATCCCATCAAAGCAGGACTGACTACAGAGGACTACTGAGTAAGGGACACTTGGTTTGAGAGCCCAGGACACACCCTTAAGAAGAACTCCACATTTCACACAATCCTGAAGAGAAAACAGAATTAAGAATGTTTCTAATAAAAACCCTCAGGTCAGAATGGACTAATGGCAAAATATTCTCACAAAGCTACCTGACATGACAGGTTTTGTGAGTCTCGCCATCACCAGCAAGCGGCATTTGCATGAGAAACCAATTTTTCCAAGGTTAGGAACTGTTAGGTTCCGCAGCCGCCACTTCCCATCTGTGGCCAGCCCAGCCTTCAGTGAGCTGCAGCAGAATGTGGCAGGAAAAGAGCACCTTCAGGTGGCCAAGAAGCAGCTCGAGCAGATGGACCCAGACAACGAGGCTACCCAGCAAACGCCTGCCCTAATCAAGGATGCTGGAGGAAGTGGAGAAACACCGCACTAGGTAACAGACGCCTCCTTTAAAGGCGTCCCAAGAAACCCCAACGGCAACTTAATAGCAAAATATGATAATTCTCTGCTTTCCAATTTATCTGGGTATGTTCAGTCTTGCGGATTAAATTTCACCACCTGCTAACGACTGTTCTCCATCTCTCTCCTTTCCACTTTGGTTTAAATGTTACTTCGTTATGAATTAATAATATTTATGCCATATGCCGAATTGAACCAAGTGCCCTTCACAGGAGCGCCTCGAAGCAGACATATTCCTAACACACTGCACGCTTCTATCACGGCTCCCACACAGACACCCGAAGTTGAACTCACCTTCCGTATCTGCTACCCACTCTCTCTCTGTCTCTCCACACTCCTTGAAGAGAAGGAGAAGGGAAGAAAATAATAAACGGTCGCCTAGATTTATTTTTGGTGTCCATCTCTCAGAACTTGCCGCATAGATCAGCAGTTTTCAGAGAGAATTATGCTAATGCCCACCCGCGTCTTCCACTGTTCTCTTCCTCCAAGAATGAGAAATAACGAACTGTCATTCTCTTGTCTAGACGCTCTAACCAGCCTTACTCGAGTGCCATTTTCTCAGGAGCTGTGTGATAGTCGCACATATCATCGCCGTGAATTGAGCTCCTTTTATTAATTTTTTTTTATTTTTGGAAATTTTATTTTATAATAATTGCAAAGGTGTGGAGGCTTCTATTTCTCCAGGAAATGTCTAATTGATGTGTCAGCTTAGCAGCCTTCTTTGAGAGAAACGTGTCTGTATTAGTCTCCCACCAACATGGCTATCTGGGGGCGGGAGACATCAGATGTAATTCACAAGGACACCTTTTTCATAGCACCCTGCATTTTCCACTGGATGCAGCTGGGGGTTCAACGGTTGGCCCCAGCCAGGCTCATTCCTGGCAAATGGCAGCCCCTGCACTGTAAGAGCAGGCTTTGAAACCCCGCTCCACCACTCTCACTGCTTCTGATCCCATGTCTTGTTTTGAAGTAAAGGACAAGTTCTTCCCTTTCTCTTTTCCCACTTCCCCTTTATTGTATGGAGATATTAATGTGCTTCATAATGGAGAGCGGCAGGGGATTTCTCTCTAAGAGGCATGGTCTGTTAGAATGTTCTAGAATAGAAGTATAAGAAGACAGCTTTCCCCTCTCTCATTAACTCCTTGGTGACTTTGAAACTGTCCCTCTGTGACCACTCCTTCCCAGAAGCCTTCTGCACTTCTTCTCTGCAGCCCTGAAAACCATGAATAGTTTAAAGCACAGACATAGATTCCCCGATTCCCAAATGCTTAGATAGTTGCCTCACCTCCCCTTTTGTAATAAATAAATATGGCTGTTTGAATACCTTTTACCTTATAGAAACCTCTCTGGGGGTGGGGGAGCTGCTCTTTTTCCCTCCACAGAGAAGGATGAACATAAAAGAAATTCTATAAATAGAATTTTGTGGAGTGGAAAAAGTTGGTCCCTAAATTTCCCATGAGACATCAGTAGTTAGGGGAAAATGGGATGATCATTTCAAATCCTGCTCTATTCGGGCTCCTAATGAGCTTGAATGATTTGTGATTCTCTCCCATCATGTGTACTCAGATTCCTTCTATTGTGAAAAAAAAAAAAAAAAGAAAAAGAAACACACAGTGATCAGTTCTTTCAGCGGATTCCCCATCACTGGGGAAGGCTTTCATTGCCTTCAGCTTCTCCACCAGTGCTGGGCGTGGAGCACCACCGCCAGGACATTATCTGGTGGGTAGCTTCCAGCCAGCCAAACAAAGTGATATGCCCAAGGATATGCGGCAAAGCCAAGGTCACAAACTTTCATCCTTTTCCTAGAAAATTTCTAGCTTCTCACATGCCCTTATTCTCAGAGTTCTCTCCACTAAAGAATTTACCCTTCCACCCATTCACTGGACAAACTATTTCCGAGGCTTAAGGGGATTTTGCGCTCCATGGTGGGAACAGCATCACTGTCACACTCCATGTCCCACACGTAACCCCCCGAGAGCATGCTGCCCTGTTACTGGGCCCTGAATACTGCTGCCCACTACGGCAGAAGGTAAGTTCTGCATTTAGTGGCTAGGCCCTCATAAGCCCTCATTCTAGAGACTCTATTTGAGCTCACTGAGAATGTCTGGTAACCAGAGGACCAAGCTGGGAGACCCTGCCTGTGAGAGGTCCTGCTTACCTCACAGAAGCCTTCTGTCCCAAAACTCCCCGGAAGGCATCTAGGCCTGTGTTTAGTATCTTGGTCCTAGGCTCCTCCCTGGACCCTTTTCTGGGTCATAGCTCCTCTACCTGCTCCTCTGTCTCCAAAGGGACATGGGGTACAGACTGTGCCCTGTGATCTGGGGCAAGTGCTGAGTCTCTGTGCCTCATCCTCCCCACACCCACCAAAATGAGACCGGGATCCCTCCCTCACATACACTTACAAGGATTCTGAGACCCTGGGGGTAAGAAAGGACCTTGCAGTTGAAGAGTGCCTGAGAAATACCCACCGAATCCAAGTTCTCTTAGAGCATTTCCCATCTGCTGCAGCTAGTATGGACTGTCCCTTCTCTGCTCTGACTGAAGACATCGTAATCAACTGTATGTGGCAGCATTGCCAGGGAGGATGGCTTACCTTGGAAAGGAGATTAATGGAGAATTCTTCCTGGTAAATTACAGCTTCTGCTAAAAGTTTGACACTTCTATTTTCTTCCTGTCAGGGAAAAAAACAAATAACTATCTACCAGTGGTCAGTTTAGTTTCCGTTTTCGTCCTTTGGTAACCCATGGAGCAAGCCAGGCAGCACCCCAGCCTTCCTGAGGACACAGGTGTAGCCACTCGGAGACGGCATGGGCTTAATGAAACTTTGGGAATTAGCAGCATACATTGACAGTGTGACTCAAGAGAGCAGAGCACTGTCCCTAGCAGAACCCAGTAGAGATAGCCATCTTGGTGACAGGTGAAAGGAAAAGCCTGGCGTCCACTGACAGGCTGTTACTGAGGCTCAATAACTGTGTGCTGATATGCTTTGAAGCCTGCCATGGCACTTGTGATTGCAATACGGAGCAGGATGTGAATTGATGCTCTGCAAACTGCAGATGGGTGGGAAGAAGGTAGGGCAGGGAGGGAGGGGCAAGCAAGTGTGCCAGGGCAGAGAAGCAATGGCCTCATCCGGACACCATGCTGGGCATCCTCACAGTCATTATGGTTAAGGAGAGGACCTGGATCTGGAGAGGGGCCTCTGGGTGCCAATCATGCTTGCCAATCAAAAGTTCACCCATCCGGCACCTATGGGAACTTTCACACAGGGAACAATGACAAATGGTACATCAGAGAAGCACTTTATCATCAGCTGGGGTCATGGAAGACATACACCAGAACTGTCCAAAGAGCGTTAGATACAGTCTAGATACCCCGGCAGCTGGCTCATTGTCCAGGCTTCAGGATTCCCTGCCTCCCAGAACAGTCCTGTCCAGGAGGGGCTCAGGGGAGGCAGACAGGCCAATGGATGCCCTCGGTGCTTTTCTTTTGACCTAGGTTTCATTACCTCAAAGGGGTGATGAAAGCTTGGTCTTGTGGCCTGAGAGCAAGTGGAAAGTGAGATGCAGTTGAGGACTCAGGAGTCCCACGGGACTCTTCGTACCAGGCATCGCACACATCCTCAGCAGCCGTGGGGACAGACAGGAATCGGCTTCATTCTAGAGACCAGGAAACAAAAGTGTGCAAGTGTGTAGAAGTTTAAGAAAAGGACCCACAGCCAAGCGTCTAGCTGCTGTAAATCCAGCCACTTTTCCAGACCAACTAAGTCAGTGGAGGGGAGGGCTCCAAAGGCCACCTTTGTGGCTTCGATGGGGAGGACCACTGCTGACACCAGACTCCCCGCACCTAATCAAAAGGAGCATCAGAAGTATCCACCCTCCTCATGGCTTCAGATAGTCAGGAGCAAGCATGGAGCACGGCGTGGAAGGGCCTTTCCAGGGAGGTGAGCCCAGCCTGTGTTCTCTGTTCTGCAAGTTTGGGCCTGTGTGTGGCTGATTCAGGACTTATATAAAACTATCAGGTGACAGGGTAAGAGAGTGAAGTAAAGAGACATCAACGCCCTTGTGTTCATGTCTGGACTCAAGGATTCATCTGGTGAGATCCAGGAAGAAAGGCTTCCGCACCAGTGATGGCTTCGTCTGCTTCAGTGGTGAGCTGACATTACCAGATCATGTGAACGTGACTCAGACAACTGCCTTGCACTGGCAGGAGAGGGCAGAGCTCACACCCTGGTTATAATCCGTAAGAAGATGAAGACACATGCATAGGAGTATGTCTTGTGGTTCCGGAGGCTAGGTAGGGCGTGGCTTCACTGACAGAATAGGTTCCTAGCATGGATGAGGCCCGGGCTTCCATTCCCAGCATCACTTTAAAAAACAGGTGTTCAACTACAGCATCTCACCTGGGCAGCACAGCAGAGCTGGCTCTGGTTACGGGAGTGAGGGTGAGCTGGACCCCCAAGGGTGTGAGAGCCGGACAGATGGCCCTGGTGGTGCAAGCACAGGAGAGCTGGTGGGCTGACCAAGTCAACTTCCACCCAGGCCCAGATCCAGGGCTCTGAGTTGGCCCACCACAACATCTACCCCATCTATGAACTGCTGGAGCCCACAAAGGGGCCAGTCCTACAGATCCAAAGCTGCAGGACCTCCGTGACACAGGGCAACAACAGGATATCTGAGAGGAGACCCAGTGAGGGTCCAGTATTGATGGTGCAGCAGAAGCCAGAGGCCTCGAACCAGATTAGTCATCGCGCAGTGAGCATTTGCAAGTCAAGCTGCTTGGGGAGAAGGGTGCGCTGTGGGACACACCGTGACACTTGGGGAGAAGGGTGCGCTGAGGGACACACCGTGACACTTGGGGAGAAGGGTGCGCTGTGGGACACACCGTGACACACACTGCAGCTTCCATGGCAAGATGAATGAGCTGTTTGTTTGTTTTTGTTTTGGGGGAAGATTGCAAGGGCAGAGAGCAAATATTAAGGGACAGGCAAGATAAGTGGAATTAGGGTGCATGTTGTGAAATTCACAAAGATTCAATAAAAAGATAAAAATAAATAAACAAAAACAATCATCATCAAAAACAACAACAACAAATAAATAGGTATAATCTCTGTACTTAGGAGTGGAGGCAGGAGGATCAACCTCGTATTGTGAGTTTGAGGCTAACCTGAGCTATATGGGACTCTATTATACGATTCAAAATTAAAATAAGAAGAAAGGAAAAAAAGAGAGTCTGGTTTCTGTTTGGGAGTGGGCTGGGTCTTCAGGTTGAATGAGGTCCAACTGGCACAAGAAAACACTAAAGCACCAGGGCAGAAAGGGGAGTGGCCTGCCCAGGCTGGTTCTCAGCAGCAATAAGAATGGCTGTCTCTACAGCCTTGCTCTCGATAGCCCACTCCTTAACTCCGGACCAAAGCCATGGCCTCTATCCCCAATTCCCATCTGAAACCTTCTCCCCACCATTCCTCCACTAATCTCCAGGAATTCGGGAAGGGGGGTGGGGTGATGGGAGTGGGGTGCTGAGCAAAGTCAAGTTCCCCATTGGAGCAGCTGGAGTGGCTTAAACATTGGAGGCTGGGAGGCCAGAGCAGAAGTGCTGGCACATGGGCGCCTGCTAAGGGCTCACTCCGGCTCCCGCATGGCTCTCTCATGGCCGATTTCTCCGTGGTAAGGAGCAGGGAGAGGGAGGTGCGCAAGCTCTCCTCCCCTTAGTGTCTTTGTACAGGGCACTAACTGGTCTGCTAGGGCCCCCACCCATATGATCTCTGATCCAAAGGCCGTGCCTGTGGATTTCCGGGGGTGCACAGATGTTGAGTCTGCACCGGCTTGAGGAGTGACCGTCTTCTTTCCTGTCACGGCAGGAACTGCAAGCTCAGCAGCAGCAGCCTGTCCATGGCAGCTGTGGACATCCTCTACATAGACATCACAAGGAGGTGGAACTCGGTGACTGTGGACCAGCGGGACTCAGGTATCCAACGGCTGCCTCGCCTGACAGGCGTGGGGAGGGGTCTATGTGTCTTCTGTCCTTCTTCCATTCTTTCACGATATGGAGGGGAGGAGGGAGAGGAATGGAGTGGAATGTAAACTCTTAGGCATTGTGTGCTCCCGAGGCTAGGCAACCCCTCCCCAAATCCCAGTCCCACACCTAGCCTCCCCTTTCTTTCTTTATCACTACTGGAAGTGGGCTGCTGTTCATCTGTTCATTTGTGACCCCACATAAGTTTGCTGAGCCCACAGCAGCCAGGCCGTGGGTGGACTAGAGAGCTCAGCTCTTGCCGGGAAGGAGCTCTGTGGAGTTGAGACCCATGTGAGAAGTGATGCTGATGGAGCAGGGGCTGGGGATGGACTAGGATGGGGTGTTCCTCCACGCAGGAGGACAGAGGTTGGATAAACAAGTGTGGAGGGTGAGGATGGGCCTGGGCGGGAGTGTGAGTCTGCTTATACATGAGCATGAGCGAAGGCCATTGAGCCCAGGCCACTCCCAACCAGCTCCAAAGTGGAAGAACAAAGTGGGTGAGGAGATCGTGTTGTGATAGACTTTGAACGGCACACCAAAGGCTGCGCTGTAATAGCCTGTGCTTTGTTCTTGTCTTTTTGATTCTTCCGCTAGGAGAACCTACCTTTGAGTGGACGGGTTTCCCTTTCCCACCCCCATCCTCTGAGCAGTGTAGTAAGCGAGCTGGCTTTGTATAGGCCATCACAAAGCTGCAAAGTGTCACTCAGTGTCCCTGTGACCCAGCACAGAGGCATTAGGGGCCTCATTTCACAGACAGTGACCAGCGCTCCAGTGACTGAGGTTTTGAGGTGACCATGAACAGGGTGTACACCGGCACCATCCACTCCTGCCCTCTGCCATGCTGTCACCCCCACACTCGAAGGCCATACCTGCTGGGGTTGGATGGAGAGGACATGAAGTCAGAATCTGAGGGATCTGGATGCAAACTGATTTTACCATCTCCTGCCATCATCGCCCCAGGTCACCTCCAACCCTGGGGCTTTTCAGCTGTGAAAATAATGCTTATGTTCTCTGGATGGCCCTGAGGGCTCATACGCCAGTGGCTACTAATGCATTTGGGGTCATTGTCTACCATTGGGGTGGTAAATCCTGTTAGTGGACTAGAAATGCCAACCCCAAGGGTGCAGCCAGGCCATCCTGCATAGCGCTGACTCAGAAATCCATTTGTTTAGTGTCATGTTTGATAACGATGCTCCCTGATACCACTTGGTGGCTATTGTCTCCATGCCAAGCATTACTGCATGCTTTGCATGTTTGACACCAGCTACAACTCTGGAGACAGGTCTGATTGTGTCCATTGTACAGAGGAGAAAACTGAGGCTGAGAGGCAATGAATGGTAAACTAATAATCAACCATCAGTGCACCTGGGCTTCCTATCTGGGTCAATTCCTCCTACCCATTATTGTGGCTGGGGTGGGGTAAGGGGGTGGTAAGATGGCTGCTCTACCTGCTGCTTCCCTTAATTTAAAAGCAAAAGTCAAGAATGCCAGCAGTCATCAAATCAACCAGGTGACCCTACTTCTGCTGGTGGGGGCCTTCCAGCCTCCCTGTCACGAGGGGAGGAGGGCACACCTGCAGGACATGTAGACAGGTTAATTGTCATTTCGAGGACAGAGTGAGCTCATGTGGCAGTTGAGCTGCGTAGTCACATTTTTGCTGACACCCTCAGAACGGGAAGAAGAGCTTGTTCCTCGAGCCTAAAGCTGGGTGTTGTGGCAGGATTCTTTGAAGGGGGCCAGATGAGTGGGTGGGGGTGGCAATGGAATTATTAAATATTGAAATTGATCAGGAGTCTCGGCAGGAAGCTATTTATCATGTTCTATTGCTTCCAACCAGCATTACCATCTGGCCCATTGTTCATCCCAAAGAGCTTTGCATGTTTTGTTTGCTTCTAAAATGGCTCTCTGAAAGAAGAAGGGGGGAGGGAGGGTATCCACAATATCAGCTCCCCGAAGGGCTTCTGGGGTCCAGCTTCTGGGGTCTGTCAGGGTCTCTCGACTTTGCTGAGCAAGCCAATTAAATGAAAAATATTCTTATATTTAGCACAAGTGGAGCTGGGACTGGGATCCCCCAAACTTCTGCATCTGTCTGTGCCCAAAACAGTAACTATAGGGCAAGTGGGACGTTCGAAGACTGCTTCGAGAGCATGTGTGTCATGGTTTCTTCTTGTAGCTTTGCAGATGAGGATCCTGGGGTTCCAAGAGCAAAAGGGACTTCAGTTTCATAGCCAATGAGTGACAACAGCAAGATTAGAACTTGGGTCTCAGCTATCCGGAGTACTGTCTGTTCCCTATATGACTAGGGAGGGGACAGGGCTTGTGTCAGGAGTCAGAGGTGATGCAGAGGCAGGGAGGTGTACTAACAATAACACTGTATGCTTCAAAGAGCTGGAAGAGAGGACTGTGCGGTCCTCACAACAGAGAAATGGCGTGTTGGCATGAGAGATATGCTAATCTCCCCAATGTGGTGTCATGTGTGCTCACATATACTGAACATCACGCTGTGTTCCATAAGTATGTGTAAATATTACACATCAAGATCACTTCCTTTAGAAAGGCCACCTCAACCAGCACAGAACCTACTGGAGGGACACTAGAGTGTGTGAGCTGGGGATGTCCTTCCAAGCTCCTACCCTCTTCCTTGGACCTTATTTTCCTGTTTCCATTGTTGCTGGAAAGAAGTGGCAGGGACTGGGGCCTAAGAAATAGGTTGGACATCAAAGCCAGGAACAGAAGCCACTCTGTGCTGGTGGAGAGGGAACCCCTCTTGTCTCCCTGGTGCTGCCAGGCCATTATTACCTCCTTCTCAAGGTTGTCCAGAACCCCGACTCTGAGCAAGAAAGGACAGCTAAAGCCAGCTGCCTTACAAGGACCAATCAGCAGGCTCCCTGAGAGCAGCAGAAATCGGTGCTTGGGTGTGGTTCTTGCATTTGCCAAGAAGCAGCAGAAATACCAGAGAGTGAGTGAGTCCTTCTGTTTGTCCTTCCTCCCTTCCTCCCTTTTTTCCTCCTTCCCTCAGTTCCCTTCCTTCCCCTTCCCCTGCCCCTCCCCTTTCCTCCTTCTCTCTCTCCTTCCCATCTGTCTATCTCTTCTGTTCCTTCCCATTCCCTTCCTGTTGTGAAGCCAAGGAATCTTCCGGCCTCCATTCCAGTTATATGCTGGCCAGTGTACGTCTGTGTGTCCGGGTTTCTCTGGGTGTCTCATCTGTACCTCTTTGTGTACCTGTGTCTATGTGTACTAGCTAGTATTTAATAGGTTGACAAACTGAAACCACATACTCAAAACAGAGAATTGTGAGTGTGAGAACCACAGCCCATAGGAGCTGCAGCCTCCCTGATGGGGTCAGTGTCCCTGACAGGGTCAGTGTCCCTGACGGGGTCAGTGTGACACACCAGCCAGCCCAGTTCCATAGGGTTACCCTCCACTCCAGCACCTGCAGTGTCCAAGTCCTATCAGGTCCTCCCTTTCCTCAAAGCCCACCAAAGACTCAGTGAGAGTGTGCTCGGGCCACATCTCTGGCCCTTGAGGCCATGGGAACAATGGTCACCTACATCAGGCGACCTTGCTACTGATGTGGAGGAGAAAAGCAGTGCTGGAAACACTGCTTGGAGAAAAGCACTTTCTGTGAGGAAACGTGATAACCCCCAAGCCGTCCTCTCCCTATTGGGCCTCTGGTATGTGAAAGTAGCCTCAGCAATGTCCATGGACACCGAGTCACCTCTGCCATGTCTGTGCCCAGCCTGCTCTTATCTGGTCTTTGTAATAGGTATCAGCACCTGTGTGCAGGTGTGTGTTGTATAGTGTGTGTTGTGTAGTGTGTGTGTGTGTATGTGTTGTGTAGTGTGTGTGTGTATGTGTAGTGTGTGTGTGTGTGTGTGTGCTTGTGTGCTATTGTGTATTGGGTGGCGGCTGGGGTACCCTGTCTGAATATGAATATGGAGAACAAAGGAGACCCTCAGCTGCCATTCTTCAAGTTGCACCCACCTCAATTTTCTGGAGTAGCTTAGAATAAGCTGGCCAGTGAGCCCCAGCTATCTGCCAATCTCTTCCTCATCTCTTCCTCGTCACTGTGATCACAAGTGTATGCCACCGCCTGGTAGGTTTATTTGTTTGTTTGTTTGAGATGCATTCTTCAGGCTCAAACTCAAAGATCTCTCTCTCTCTCTCTTTCTTTTTTGTTTGTTTGGGTTTTTTGGTTTTTTTGTTGTTGTTGTTGTTTTGTTTTGTTTTGTTTTGTTTTGTTTTCCAGACAGGGTTTCTCTGTGTAGCCCTGGCTGTCCTGGAACTCACTCTGTAGACCAGGCTGGCCTCAAACTCAGAAATCCACCTGCCTCTGCCTCCCGAGTGCTGGGATTAAAGGCGTGCGCCACCACTGCCCGGCCTCAAAAATCTCTTTCTTGCCAAGCAAGCATTTTACCGACTAAGGGATCACTCCAGCCCCTGTAATGAGGTATTTTTAGTAATGGAATAAACAGTCAGAAGACTCTTCACCCAAACCAGAAGCTAAACCGTCACAGAAACATCCTCAGACATGTGGCTCCCACCTTGGCCAGCTCCCTCCTCTCCCCACGCTAAGCCGCCATAGAAGCATCCTCAGACATGTGGCTCCCTCCTCTCCCCACCAGGAGTCTGCACCCTGGATTCTCCTCCTAAATATTCTCTCTGAATGTCAAGTCTGCTCAGGAGCTTGGTGGAACTTAGCAGTGTGCGGCTCACACTCTCCGGCTTGCCAGTGTAATTGTCTTTTTTTTTCTCCCCAAATGAAGGATTTTAATTTCCAAGCTTAGAATTTCCAGCAGAATATGAAAGTCTCAATGAGGACTTTATCAGCAAGGCTGGGATGCCACATTTTCTCTTCAGCCAGAACCAAGTGAAGAAGCGTTTGTGGACAGAGATGTAGTGATTTCACGTCAATTGCACTCATGATTCTGGCATCCAATGGCACATCTCTGTGGTGAGAGGTGAGGGCAGCATGCAGATCTGGCACCTCATCACCAGAGCCACAGTTCACCTTCATGGGAGCACTGGGTCCCAGCAGCTGAGCATCCACCCTCTAACACAATCTGTTTCCTGTCTGAGAACATACTATGCAGGCTGGAGGGATAGCTCAGTGGGTAAGAGCACTGACTGCTCTTCCAGAGGTCCTGAGTTCAATTCCCAGCAACCACATAGTGACTCACAATCATCTGTAATGGGATCCAATGCCCTCGTCTGGTGTGTGTGAAGACAGCAACAGTGTGCTCATATAAATTGAAGAAAGAAAAGAAAGAAGAGAAGAGAAAGAAAAAAAAGAAGGAAAAGAAGAAAGGAAAGAAAGAAGAAAGGAAAGAAAGAAAGGAAGGAAGGAAAAAGAGGAAGGAAGGAAAGAGAGGAAGGAAGGAAGGAAAAAGAGGAAGGAAGAAAGAAAAAGGAAAGAGGGAAGAAAGAAAAGAATGAACTGTGTCAGGCCTAGCAGCATACACCTGAATCCCAGCCTGTGCTAAACAGGGAAACTCAGTCTCATTAAAATGTGATACATATATACATACAAACATGCATACATACATACATACATACCAGCAAAGGTGGTGTTAAAGGTTCTCCCTGGGACTTAAAGGGGAAATCTAAGAATACATAGTTTAATATCTGATGTATGCTAGGGATGTTTTTATCAAATACACAATTTTTCATCCCCCTTCTGAGTCCCTGAGTGTGCCCCTCAGGCAGTCCGGGGTGTGAGTGGCTATCTTTTTCCTTTTTTAGACTTATTCATTTTATTTTATGTGTACAGATATTTTGCCCGTGTATAGGTATGTATACCATGTGTTTGTCTGGTTTCTGCTGAGTTCAGAAGAGGGAATTGGATCTCCTAAAACTGGGGCAAGTTACAGATGGTTGTGAGCCATCATGTAGATGCTGGCAGTCACACCCAGGTCCTCTGCAAGAGCAGCAAATGCTCTAATTTTTTGAGCCATCTCTTCAGCTTTTGAGTGACAATCTACTCAAAGCCACTGGGCTCTAGAGTCAGACAAATGGGGGACTCACCCTGGGCTTGATAACTTGCCAGCTAGGTGGCCTGGAGCAAGCTAGCTGCCTGATGTTCTCCAAGGTCCTTGTCCAACATCTGTGAAGTGAGCAGGATCCTGGTGCCTGACACACACACACACACACACACACACACACACACACACACACACACACATGTTATGGAATGAAGCTGCCAACCAAGTCTGCCTCTGTGCTCAGAAAACTAACTGGCTGCCATTATGATGTAGTGCACAACCCAGGAACCCTTTCCAAGGCGCACCTGCTCCTCTCAGGTCCCTGAGGTATTAGGGAGACAGGTAGGAAGAAAAGCTTCCTAGAGTAGTCTTCTCGGAAGGGTGGGACATGGCTGCTGCAAGGGGCTTTTTCAATGTCTGACAAGAGTCCAGGTGGCCTCACACTTCCTTCAGTTCAGACAAGGAAGTCAGTCAAGGACCTGTCTGGCTCCCTGGAGACATTCTGCTTCTGGGGAGGGGGGTATTCACTCACTCTAGGCAGGATGCCAGCTACCGCAGTTCTTCACCAGGGTCCTTGCCTCTCCCAGAGATCCCCTCCTGTCACGCACAAAGCCAGGGCCCACCTTTCAATGCCAGATCAGGCCAGGATCCTCTTATCTGCTCGTCTCATGGCCGGTGAGTGTCTCATGGAGCCTTTGTACAGTATCTGCTGTCAGGTTCTTCTGTCCTACCGAGGCCTAAAGCTGTGCCTGGCACATGGTTGATGCTCCACACACATGCGTGGCATGGACCAGACCCTGCCTGCCAGCCCATCCTTCGGGTGTCTGCAGCATCTTGTTGTCTCTCACCAAATTCCCTCAGTCGACTTATGCAAATCATGTGGCGCCTGTGCTTTCTTCACTGGAACTCACTCCTACTGGAACGCATTTAGTTGATGATGTACTGAAATATTTAAAAGTATTTTTACTTGGCATGTTTAGCAAGACCTCCCTTATGCATATACATAGCTGCCCCACCCTTAGGCCAGAATCACGAAGCACCGCCTGGAGGTGTCCTGGGGCTGACCACTTTCTTCAGCCTTGAAGTTACCTCAGTCAGATGGTTCTCTCTGGATAGATGTCCAACACACTCAAAAAATAGCTAAGTTTTTTGAGTGAGGCAGGAGAATGCCAGCCTGTCTTCCCCATGGCTCAGATGTAGGTCTTCAAGGCCTTCAGGACACAGGCTGCACCTTCTGGCCTCCCTCATCCTCAGCCACGTAGGCAAAAAAGGAAACACTGCATCCAAGCACCAGAACTAGGCAGAAGGGAGAAAGCTGGCTGCCTCTCACTGCCTCCCTGTACCTTTGGTTCCCGTATCGTGTGGAAACTGCCAAGCAGTAGTGTTCAGCATCATGGGACAAGCCAGCCGGCCGTGGAGTCAGAGATCTCTGAGAGGAGTCACCTCTCCTCTGGGGGCCTCAGCAGCCTCTGCAACAGGGCCTGTGGCATCTCCCTGGGGATGGTGATATCAAGATTTGTAAGGACAAGGGGAGCCAATGTGTCTTCTTTCTCTTCCCAGCCAACTGGCATCACTCCTGATATAGGTGTGCTGTGCCGATGAGAAGACTGGCTCCGAGCTGTCTGCAGGGTGCCCCATTCCCAGGAGGCTCCATCTTACTCCTATTCCAGAGGAGGAAACTGAAGTTCCAAGAGGTCGAGAGTAAAGAGAAGGCTCTCAAGGACAGAGACTACTCACATGGGCCGCGGGGAACAGAGGCCACTCGTGTGGGCCATCAAGGATGACAAGGAAGCAATCTGAGTTCAGTTCCCAGACCCTGGAAGGCACAAGCACCAGCCCCGCCCACCTCCCCACACATTCCCAGTGAAGGAGCTGGGAGAGCAGTATCTGGTGTGACAGTCTGGTTCCTGGACTTGGCAGAGGCCACTGGTGACAATGACAGACGCGTAGAAAAGCACTCAACTATGAGGGCTCCCTTCCAAGCGCCTCCTTATCTGTCACTTGCCATTCCCAGAGGAGCCAGTGGAATGTTTGCATCAGTGTTACTGTGGCAGAAAAAAAAAATGTTCTCTGGTATGTGCCCAACTGTGCTGTGGGCTGGGATTCCTCTTTTCTGTTCAAAGCTGGAGAAGGAGGACCAGGCAGCTGCGGAGCCACCTCCACAGGCACTCAGCTAATCTGCAGCAGCATTTAGACCCACTTGGTCTTACCAAAGATTCTGCCATAGGCCACATCCTAACCTGAGTACAAGTGATCTGCCCAGATGTGAGCTACGTTTATCAAGCACCTAACACAAACCAGGCTCTGCAAGCACCAAGCAGACAGTACAGAAACTCCCCTCCCTCTCCTCAAAACAGACACCCAAATCCTGCCACTGATGAGCAAGCATTCTTCTGTTAATTCCATTATTACATATGATAAAGTTCACGCACTACAGGATGGTTTATTCTTTTTGTATTGCACATTCTTTTTTTCTTTTTTTTTAATTTTTAATATTTTTATTACATATTTTCCTCAATTACACTTCCAATGCTATCCCAAAAGTCCCCCATAGCGCCCCCCACTTCCCGACCCACCCATTCCCATTCTTTTGGCCCTGGCATTCCCCTATATTGGGGCATATAAAGTTTGCAAGTCCAATGGGCCTCTCTTTCCATTGATGGCCGACTAGGCCATCTTTCGATACATATGCAGCTAGAGACAAGAGCTCCGGGGTACTGGTTAGTTCATCATGTTGTTCCAACTATAGGGTTGCAGATCCCTTTAGCTCCTTGGGTACTTTCTCTAGCTTCTCCATTGGGAGCCCTGTGATACATCCAATAGCTGACTGTGAGCATCCACTCCTGTGTTTGCTAGGCCCCGGCATAGTCTCACAAGAGACAGCTATATTTGGGTCCTTTCAGCAAAATCTTGCTAGTGTATGCAATGGTGTCAGCATTTAGAAGCTGATTATGGGATGGATCCCTGGATACGGCAGTCTCTAGATGGTCCATCCTTTCATCACAGCTCCAAACTTTGTCTCTGTAACTCCTTCCCTGGGTGTTTTGTTCCCAATTCTAAGAAGGGGCACAGTGTCCACATTTTGGTCTTCATTCTTCTTGAGTTTCATGCGTTTAGCAAATTGTATCTTATATCTTGGGTATCCTAAGTTTTGGGCTAATATCCACTTATCAGTGAATACATATTGTGTGAGTTCCTTTGTGATTGTGTTACCTCACTCAAGATGATGCCCTCCAGGTCCATCCATTTGGCTAGGAATTTCATAAATTCATTCTTTTTAATAGCTGAGTAGTACTCCATTGTGTAAATGTACCATAATTTCTGTATCCATTCCTCTGTTGAGGGACATCTGGGTTCTTTCCAGCTTCTGGCTATTATAAATAGGGCTGCTATGAACATACTGGAGCATGTGTCCTTCTTACCGGTTGGGACATCTTCTGGATATATGCCCAGGAGAGGTATTGCTGGATCCTCCGGTAGTACTATGTCCAATTTTCTGAGGAACCGCCAGACTGATTTCCAGAGTGGTTGTACAAGCTTGCAATCCCACCAACAATGGAGGAGTGTTCCTCTTTCTCCACATCCTCGCCAGCATCTGCTGTCACCTGAATTTTTGATCTTAGCCATTCTGACTGGTGTGAGGTGGAATCTCAGGGTTGTTTTGATTTGCATTTCCCTGATGATTAAGGATGTTGAACATTTTTTCAGGTGCTTCTCTGCCATTCGGTATTCTTCAGGTGAGAATTCTTTGTTCAGTTCTGAGCCCCATTTTTTAATGGGGTTATTTCACTTTCTGGAGTCCACCTTCTTGAGTTCTTTATATATATTGGATATTAGTCCCTTATCTGATTTAGGATAGGTAAAGATCCTTTCCCAATCTGTTGGTGGTTTTTTTTTGTCTTATTGATGGTGTCTTTTGCCTTGCAGAAGCTTTGCAGTTTCATGAGGTCCCACTTGTCAATTCTCGATCTTACAGCACAAGCCATTACTGTTCTATTCAAGAATTTTTCCCCTGTGCCCATATCTTCAGGGCTTTTCCCCACTTTCTCCTCTATAAGTTTCAGTGTCTCTGGTTTTATGTGAAGTTCCTTGATCCACTTAGACTTGACCTTAGTACAAGGAGATAGGAATGGATCAATTCGCATTCTTCTACATGTTAACAACCAGTTGTGCCAGCACCATTTGTTGAAAATGCTGTCTTTCTTCCACTGGATGTTTTTAGCTCCCTTGTCGAAGATCAAGTGACCGTAGGTGTGTGGGTTCATTTCTGGGTCTTCAATTCTATTCCACTGGTCTATTTGTCTGTCACTATACCAGTACCACGCAGTTTTTATCACAATTGCTCTGTAGTAAAGCTTTAGGTCCGGCATGGTGATTCCACCAGAGGTTCTTTTATCCTTGAGAAGAGTTTTTGCTATCCTAGGTTTTTTGTTATTCCAGATGAATTTGCAGATTGCACTTTCTAATTCGTTGAAGAATTGAGTTGGAATTTTGATGGGGATTGCATTGAATCTGTAGATTGCTTTTGGCAAGATAGCCATTTTTACAATGTTGATCCTGCCAATCCATGAGCATGGGAGATCTTTCCATCTTCTGAGATCTTCTATAATTTCTTTCTTCAGAGACTTGAAGTTTTTATTATACAGATCTTTCACTTCCTTAGTTAGAATCATGCCAAGATATTTTATATACCTATTCAACATTGTACTTGAAGTCCTAGCCAGAGCAATTCGACAACAAAAGGAGATCAAAGGGATACAAATTGGAAAAGATGAAGTCAAAATATCACTTTTTGCAGATGATATGATAGTATATATAAGTGACCCTAAAACTTCCACCAGAGAACTCCTAAACCTGATAAACAGCTTCGGTGAAGTAGCTGGATATAAAATTAACTCAAACAAATCAATGGCCTTTCTCTACACAAAGAATAAACAGGCCGAGAAAGAAATTAGGGAAACAACACCCTTCTCAATAGTCACAAATAATATAAAATATCTTGGCGTGACTCTAACTAAGGATGTATTGCACATTCTATGAGTCTGTTTTTTTTTTTAAATCTTTTTATTATTCTTTTAATTCTTCATTTTTGTATTTTATATGTATGTGTCTTTTACCTGCTTGTATGTCTGTGTGTCACGTGTGAGTCTGATCCCTAAGGAGTTCAGAAGAGGGTAAATGGTGGTGAACAGTCAAACAGGCACTACAAATCAAACTCAGGTCCTTTGGAAGAGCAGCTGGTGCTCTTAGCTGCTGTGCCATCTCTATCCAGCCCACATTCTATGTGTTTAACAACTGCATGAGGACCTGTAACTATCAGCCCTGCATTGCTCAGGAGGCCCCAAGCCTCTCTGTACCCTACTTACCACTCCCTGACTCTCTGTCTCTCTCTCTCTGTCTCTCTCTCTCTGTCTCTGTCTCTCTCTCTGTCTCTCTCTCTGTCTCTCTCTCTCTCTCTCTCTCTCTCTCTCTCTCTCACACACACACACACACACACACACACACACACACACAAACACACACACATTCCTGGAGCCCTTGGCAACCACTGTGAGCTTTTGACTCTATGTAATTCTGCTTTTTCCAGAATGTCGTGACTGTTGGGATCATAGTGTGCCTAGCCTGTTCAGACTGGCTTCTTCCACCAGCAGTATGCCTTTAAGATCCTCTGTGCCTTTTTATTCCTTAATAGTTCATTATTTGAGTCTCTGGTTAGCCATCCATTAAATGGGCATAATCACAATTTGTGGATGTATTTACCTTGTAAAGGGTATCTTGATTGCTTCACTTTTTGGTAGTGGGGGATGAATTGACTATGAATATGCATGTGCAGGTTTTGTGTGGACATAAATTTTTTACATGGGTAGACAAATACCCATCAATGTGGCTGTTAGACCATATGGTTGTGGCGATTAATTTTGGCTGTCAACCTGACTAGTCTAAGGAACACCTAGAGAGCTGGTAAAGCATTGATTATAGATGTGCTTGTGAGATTTTCCAGAGGAGAGTGGGTCAGTGGACTGAGTGGGGAAGGTTCACCCTTGATGGAAGCAGGTCCCACCCAATCAGTTGGGGACACAGGAAGAATAAAAATGGAGGGTGGGAGCCAGTGGGATGACTCACGAGATCAATTCCTAATGACCTGAATTCAACCTCAAGGTAGAAGGAGAAAACTTACTCCTGTACGTTGTCCTCTGTCGTCCACACTCACATGATAGCATAAATGACAGATTAGAGCATCAGACAGAAGCAGGCATCAGATCTCATTACAGATGGCTATGAGCCACCATGTGGTTGCTGGGAGTTGAACTCAGGACCCCTGGATGAGCAGTCAGTGCTCTTAACCACTGAGCCGTCTCTCCAGTCTTGACAAATGCATATGATACTGCTAAGTTTTAGTCTTATACAAAACAGTTTGTCTTCCAAAGTGGCAGTGCCATTTGTGGTCCTGACTGTTATTCTACATAATTGTCAACACATGGAATAGTCAGAGATATTAAAGAAAAAAAGTTTTGTTCTTTTATTTAACCCTCTTCGTGGATATGAAGCAGTGGTAAACACCTCGCTGTTTTAATTTGAAATTTGGTGCACATTTTAATGTTAACCATATTTTCATATGCTTCTTTGCCTTTTATATACATTCCTAGGTGGGAACATCACTTCAGATCTTTGTTCCTTTCTTAAAGTTTGAATTATTTTCTTTTTATTGAGTTTTAAGAGTTCTTTAAGACACAAGTTTTTCATTACATATGTATTTAAAAACTGTTTTTTCCAATCTATGATTTGTCTCCTAACTTTGTTTTTTAAATCTTCCCCCATACTGGGTTAGAACTGGAGGCCTTGTCTATGGTAGGCTAGTCTCATCCACTGGTCTAGACTCCTAACCCCATTTTAAAAATAATATCCTTATCAAAGCAGAGGTTGTTAAGTTTAATAAAGTCCAACTTTCCTTGTTTCATTATTTCTTTAATAGATTTTGCTCTTGGAGTTGCAGCAAAAAAATTAAGAGCAAAGTCACCTAGATTTTTTTTTCATTTTTCTCTGAAGTGACATATTTGTATTTAAAAATGGAGTTATTGGCTAAATATGCATCTTAAGCTAGGCTAGCATGGTGTCACACATCTATGGTCCACTCTTTAGAATGAGAGGAGGAGGGAGAGGCAGAGGGAAGAAAGAAGAGGAGAGGGAGAAATCGGAGGAAGAGGAAAGGAGGAAGAGGAGAAAGAAATGGAGAAAATATCCATATAAAATGTTCTGCTTGAAACCAAAGCCAGCAGATTTCAAGATTTCAAAAGAAAAGAAAGATCAGAGAAAATCAATAGAAAACAGTTGCAGTCATTACATGTATTAATCCAATTATATCAGCCATGAGTTTAAATGTGAGAGCCTCAAATTGCGGGTCCGAGTCTGTCTGCTCTGCCACTGGGCACGGCCTCTTAGGGAGTCGGAACTCGGGGAGTTTGACTACATTTATCCCATGACACTCTTGGACATCCACGCTCTACTGGGAGTCTCAGAAAGCTGAAAACAGGGTCGGGGGCCCACAGGCTGGGGACAGCATCTAGCCTGGGACTGGGAGAAAAGGGAGTTCCAGCTTGTCCCAGTGGTTCAGCTTGGCAGAGGCAGGCTTGGTGGCAGTTGCGACTGGGATAGCAAAGAAGTGTACAGGAGAATTAAGCTGTGTCTCTGTAGGCGAACGCCTTCTCCATGGCTCTCCACATCGGCTCTTGAAAGAGACAGTCCATAGTTCTAAACAGTTTATTGGTTATTCGTGGCAGAAAATGGATGGATAACATACCATACCCACTTCTCAGAGTAGGCTTGAGATTAAATACCTGTGCAGGGAGGAATGTCTGGGAGGGGAAGCTTATTGGCTAAGCCCTCCGGGCTCTAGGTACCTCATTAGCATGGAGAACGCTGTTGATCATAGGACACATTTATGTGGGAAGCCCTTTTATGTGAGCAGCATGGCATGTGCTCCAAGTCAGGAATCTGGCAGGGAGCTGGGAGTCGCCCAAGCCTCAGGTGTGGGCCCACAGAGTCTCCAGGTCTCAACCTGCTCTACCTTACCAAACTTCCTGGCATGGTTTTACATCCCACATCAAATATGTCAATTAAAATGTGGGACCTGTTGAGAAGATCTTAAAAAAAAAAAACAAGAAAACAAGCCAGGTGTAGTAGCCTTTGCCTTTAGTCCTAGCACTTGGGAGGCAGAGCCATAGGCAGTGGATCTCTGAGTTTGAGGTCAGCCTAGACTACAGAGGAGTTCCAGGACAGTCAAGAGTTACTACTGATGATGATGGTGGTGGTGGTGGTGATGATGAAGATCATGATGATAATTCAAAAATAAATATACAAAAAGACAACTCTGATATTTATGAAAACTCCATTTAAACCTTAAAAACACAAAGAGTCGAGGAAAGAGGCAAAGACAGACAGACAGACATATACTCACACAAACCAAATCTGGGATGGTGTGCCTTTGTCAATTCTGGACAAAGCAGGCTCTAGAACAAGGAAAATGGCCAGAGATGAAGATGGGCCATAACCACAGGGTCAGTCCTCTAGTTGCACATAACAGTGCCACACATGACTGCAGCTGACAGCAGCGAGGCATTGCATCTGCAGCTCCACTGGGAGACAGTAGCAGCCCCATCTGCACCTGAGAGGGGAGCTGCCCAGGAAATGGGTCAGAGTACAGGTGGACCGAACACTCGCTCCATGGGCTTGATCTGGTGGATGAGCTTAGTATGCTTCACGCAATAAGACTGGAATACACATTCTTCTCCATTCTTAGGGAATATTAACCCATGCGTCATATTAGTATGATGTTAAACCTCCATTAATGTGTTTTTTAATATTGATTGATTGATTGATTGATTGATTGATTGCAAAACTGGAAATTGAACCAAGGGCCTGCTTCCTACATACACAATAGACAAATTCTCTCCTGCAGAGCTGTACCCCCCACTACTGTTTTGTTTGGTTTGGTTTGGTTTGGTTTGGTTTGGTTTGGTTTGGTTTGGTTTGGTTTGGTTTGGTTTGGTTTTTGAGACAGACTCTCATTGAGTTGCTCAGATTAACTAGCCTTAAAGCAGCTGGGTAGGTGGAATTGCAGACCTGCAGTGTCAGAAGGCAGAGAATTTGATTAGGTGTTATTAGACCACAGGGGGATAATACTGACGTAAGAACAAAGAAGGCTGGGAAGCTTCTGGAATGCTACAGAGCACGCACCTGAACACCAGTGCTCCGTCTCTGTTCTAAACAGTCTAACGTGACTTAGCTCCATTTTCTTTTAAACATCTGGGAGAACTCAAGTGAGGAGCCCTTTAGGGCCTGGTGCTTTTGGGGGCAGGGAAAGCTGTTAATTATTCATCGACCTTCTCTAGGAGCTATTAAGTTCGTTGGATTATGAGTTTCCTTATGTAAATTTTGGTAAATTGTGTCTTTGAAGAAACTGGTCCATTTCACCTGAATTACTAAATTCACAGGCACAGGTGTCATCCATGACACTCATGCATGGCCCTGGGTCGGGGTACACTTCTGATGCTAACATTAGGAGCCCTTGCTCCGGTTGCTGATATTAGTAATGTATAATTAGTTAGCGATCTTCTATTTCTCCTCAGTTAAGCTGGCTAGAGGCTTATCAGTTCTATTGATCCCCCACCCCCACCCCAAGGATAAACTCCTCTGTTTTATTGATTTTTTTTCTTGTTGATTTCGTGTCTAATTTCATCGATTTGTTTTCTGATTTTTACCATATCTTTGGCCATTTTGAATTTGCTCTTTTTCTGTTTCCTAAAATAAGACTTTTTTTTTTTTCTTTTCCTGTAAGACGGGATCTCTCTGTAACCCTGACTGGCTTGGAACTCACTGTGTAGACCAGGCTGTCCCCAAATTCACTTGTGCCTCCACCTCCTAAGTGCAGAAGTCAAGGCTGTGAGTCACCACCCCCAGCCTGAAAACATTTCTTTTTCCAGTTTCAGAACGGCTTGCCTAATCCATACATTTGATTCTGTACATCTGACTACACTGTGTCCCACACACTCCAGTGTGTTCTGTTTTCATTTTTATTTAGTTCAAAATATTTTTAACTCTCTTTCGAGCCCTCCTTTCTGAGAGTTTTATATTTATCTTGCCTGGGCCCAGGCTGTGTTGACTGTGCTGCGGCTGCCAGTGCCAGAGGCCTGGGTTTCCTCTTATGTCATTGGCTTTATTTTTCTACCCCCATTGCTTTTGGGTTTTTCTGAAGTCTCCTTCCTAAATGGAGCCTGATAATCCTCCACCTGTGTGCTGGGGTCCCGGGCTGAGCCCGGGCTACTATTGCTGTGGAGAAGCACAGTAACCAAAAGCAAGTTGGGGAGGGAAGGGTTTATCTGGTTCACACTTCTGCATCACAGTCCACCGCTGAAGGAAGTCAGGGCAGGCATCTGGGGCATGAGCTGATGCAGAGGCCATGGAGGGGTGCTCCATAGGAGCTTGCTCATCCTGCTTTCTTATAGCGCCCAGAGACAGGGCTAGAGACATGGCTCAGTGGCTGAGAGCACTGGCTGCTCTGCCCAGCACCCACATGGCAGCTCCCAATGGTCTGCAACTCTAGGCCTAGGGGACCTGACACCCTCACACAGACATGAGTGCAGGCAAAACCACAAATGGGCATAAAATTAAATACATTATTAAAATACAAAGAGACAGGACCACCAGCCAAGGGGTGCCACCACCCACAGTGGTCTAGGCCCTCCCACATTAATCATTAATTTAAAAAACACAGTCATATCTTCTGGATGCAGTTTCTCAATTGACATTCCCTCCCCTCTGAGGACTCTAGCTTGTGTCAGGTCACAAGCCAGGTTTATTCTACATCCAAACCACAAGAGCCTTCCACTTGGATGGGGAAAATAACCCACCAGATGCCAACATTTACACAATGGCGATCTGAAAGTCGCTTTGCTTGGTGGTGCACACCTGTTACCCCAACACCTGTGAGGATGAGGCAGGAGGATCACAAGTATAAGGCCAGTCTGGACTACAGTGGGGCCTTGGGAACCTCTTCCATGAATGCATGGCCCCCACCTGGAACTTGGGCACACTCAGCTCCATCAGTCAGCACTTACCATGAATGTGTCTCACGAATCACTGGCAGAGACTTTCTGTGGAATCTTGGGATAAATCTGGGCATCCTAAAACTCAAAAGTGCTATCTGATCAGTCTGCACTTGGGCTCTTGGAGGGTCCCAGCTGGACCAAGGTCTCCAGCAGAAAGCACAGTGCCAAGGTTTCGTTCTCAAGTGTGCATTCATTCCACTGTAACAGCAAGTCACAGGGCTTAAAGCCCGAGCCCCACGTTCTCCCGGGGTGTGAGCATGTCTGGTCACCGCTGCGGGCAGAACCGTCACCAGCATCTAGCAGGCAGTGCTGGGGGTACTGCTAAACTCCCATGATGTCCTGGGCAGCCCCAGCAAAGAGCTACTCAGCCCCGAATGCCAATAGCAGCACCATTTCCCCTTGGGCTTCAGAAAAGACAACCACTGAGTCTCTCAGAAATTCCCTGTACCCCCACCATGGCTATAAGCCACAGCTGCCATCCAGGTGAGGGTGAGGGAGGATGTGGAGCCTCCCTGGAAGAGTGCACATCCCTGCTGGGGCAGACCTGACATCACCCAGCAGCTTCTTGGTGGCTGTGGGCGTCTCTGCCCCTGCTTTTCCTGTTCACTGCTTAAAAAGAGGAGGGAGCCTTATGTAATCGCAGCCTCATAGAACCTTCTGTCATTTTGGCACCCTGGGGCTGGGAAACCCCCCTCCCTCCTAAAATCCCATGGGGCATGGAATTCTTTCTTTCTGTTCTAAGCAAGCTCTACAGGTTACAAACCACTGGGCAACAGCAGAGTGAAAGAGCAGCCTTTGGAGGCACCTCTGCTGACTGTCTCCACTCTCTGCATTCCCATCCCCCATCCCTCCACCATTTTCCCCTGCCATGGGCACCTTTATTACAGACTGCTGGTCCCCATCTCTACCCCTCTGCTCAGATGTTTCTGCCTGCCCGGAATTTTTCCCATTCCCACCATTTTAACAGCCTTGACCAGACCCTGTGAAACCCTTCCTGCCTAAGAGTTCCTGCAGTGCCCATCCCTGATATCGGGCCCCAGCACCCCCCTCCCCCTTCCCTCCCCTCCGATACCCACAAGTGCCTTCCTGCCAGATCCTGGTTCTCTTTGGGGGGCCTGTGACTTAGTTCTGTGAAGTAGATGTGCTCTAGAATAGATGTGACTAAGCGTCCACAGGAACAGGCAGCTCTTGGTTCTCAGAGCGGAGGCCTCCAGGCCCCACAGTGGTTTCCCGGCACTCCTCGGGCTCTCTGAGGCACATGGCCTGTGCGATGGATCTCGAGGCAGTCACTTGCTCTCTCCATCCCAGGCAGCACCACCTGGCAGCCACCAGCTGCCATGCTAAGGGTGTGTGACTAGAGAAGATGACAAAACCCTAACCAGGTTCAAGTCTCTCCTCATTTTCCCCAGTGTGCTGGTCCCGACAGCTCCAGGACAGGATTGCGCCCAGGCACCGTACAAGAAAGAAACTGGTTTTTCAGATTTTCGTGCACTAATAAAATTACCTTCTCTAAAGAAGGCAATTTGCATGTTAATGTTTTGGGTAATTCTGTGCAGCTCCAATGCCCCCAGGGCTGCAATTTCTCTCTGACAGGGTGACAAAAATAAACTCCGGCATAAAGGAGCATTTCCCTTCCTGCCTCTGTGCTCCATGTGACGTTCTAATGCGAGTCAAGCTGGAACCCACTGCTCCATCTTCTGACACTGATCTACCTCCTTTCACCTCTCCAAGTGACAGGCAGGCTCTGAAGAGCACCTCAGGGTTGTCTCCTTGAGGACAGGGCTGGGACCCCTTGTGAGTGGACATCATCACCCCTACAGCCCACCTTCTCCCCCAGGCCCAGCCTTCAGCTTCTCTAAATTCTCAAAGGTGCAGCTAGGTTAAAGGGCACCACCCGCCATCTTGGGATGTAGAGGGCCACCACATGGCTGTATGGAGTCTATGCAGCTGCCCTGCAAGGGGACACGCTGTCCCACCAAGCTTGGGTCCCTCTGGTGACTTAAAGAAATCAGGAAGGAAGCTTAATTCACAGGTGTCTTCTCCAGGCCAGACACATTAGTTTTACACACACACACACACACACACACACACACAGCCTACCTGAGGCACTTCCCGTCTTCATGCATAGTGACTGATAGCCCAAGTAGGATGACAGTTGTGCTGTGTGTCACACAGGTGTTGCTCAGAGCAGCCAGGCAGACATGTAACACTGAAACCTTCCTGTAACCTAAGTATGATAGATAGATAGATAGATAGATAGATAGATAGATAGATAGATGATAGATAGATAGATAGATAGATAGATAGATAGATAGATAGATAGATAGATAGATAGAATTCTGTAAAAGAAAATACCTTTCAATGAGCATAACATAGAGTGATTTCTCTCAGGAGGTGGACCAGGGAGGTGCAACTGAGAAAAATAAACTCACTATGGTCAATAGCAACTGAGATTAGAAAGATGCAAAGAGTCACCAGGCGGGATGCAGGGACAGGGCATTGTAGTCCTAGAGAGTGTTGGTGGAACAGTAGGAAGGGAACACTGCTGTTCCAAGCCACTAGAGAAAGGGACGAGGGACTTAGGAGCAGCTCTTTCAAGTGTGGATTCCCTCCTGAGTTTCAGTCAGGGGAATGCAGGGCTGATCTGGTCTCTATTAGGCAGTTTCGGAGGCAGGAGGGCAGGTGAGATGGGCACTAGTGTCCCAGCAGAGGTCAAACATCCCAGCAGGTGGAGAGCTTGGCTTGCTGTGTTTGATGTACAGAATGAAGTGTTTCAGGAAGCTGAGGTTGTAGGAGAGAAGTTTCAAAACTGCCCTGGGGGTTTCTGGCTCCCAAAAGTAGGTAGGTAGAGGTGCCATTTATCAAGGTAAGTAAAAAAGGCAGGATAGGAAAGCCCACAACAGATTCTTTGAGATGCTAATGAGGTATCCCAGAGGCAAAAGCCCCTGTGGCCTGCAGATAAGGACTGGGAGGAATTTAGATGGCATTTCACTGGAGGTATTTAAAACTCAGCTAATAAATGACAGGGGGGACAGGGAAGGGGGCAAGGGAGGAGCACCCTGAGGACCCCAGCACAAGGGAACCAAGCAGCCGAGGGGGCAGGGGGGATGGGGAGCTGCCACTCAGTGGATGCTGCAGAGGGAAGCTGACAAGAGGTGAGAGGTGGAAGGGGAAGGAAGACACCCACTCCTTCAAAAAGCTGTGCTAGACCTGAGGGGCCCAGAGCGGGTCCTCTCCTGGGCCTGGAAGGGAGGGCGCTGCAGAGGCGTGCCTGCACCTGGGAGGTTTGGCTGAGAGGGGTGGGTTGAAGAGAGAAGAGGAAGAGATAGATGGCACCTCAGGCAGCCTGTTCCACTCCAGAGGTCAGGCTGTCCTGTCTGGTGGCTGACAATCAGAGAAGACCCATGCTGGAGCATTCAATCAAGGGACAGATTTCAAAACACCTGTCTCTCCTCTCATCGCTACCAAAGACCCTTTCATAGCATTTTGCATGACCTCACTCCTCATTATAAAAAGTCTTCCTCTGGGGCTGGAGAGATGGCACAGAGGTTAGAGTACTGACTGCTTTTCCAGAGATCCTGAGTTCAAATCCCAGCAACCACATGGTGGCTCACAGTCGTCCGTAATGAGATTAGATGCCCTCTTCTGGTGTGTCTGAAGACAGCTACAGTGTACTCATATAAATTAAAAAAAAGTCTTCCTCCAGAGGATGTAGCTCAGTTGGTAGAGCGCTTGCCTGGCATGTACAAAGCTCTGTGGTTGATGCCCAACGCTGCATGATAGTAGGTACCTGTGACCTCAACTCTTGAGAGGTGGAAGCCTGAGGATCAGAAGTTCAAGGTCATCGTCAACTATACAGCAAGTCTGAGACCAGCATGCGCCACACAAGAACCTCACTAAATAAATAAGCAAGTAAAAAGAAGATCTTGCTGTGCAGTGTCTCCCCGCTGTTCCCTCAGGGTCCCAATCCCAGGAGACTTCGGCAGGATGTGACCAGGAAGTGTCCACTGGAAGAAAGGCATGGCTCCTTCAAGTATGGCATGTTCTGATAGGTGTGCAAAGATGTTTGTTACAGCATCATGTGAGCATAACATTAGTAAAGAAAAAAGAAACAACATTAGAAGTGTCCCACTGTAGTGAGAGGGGCTTTATAGCTCATGATGTGTATCCACTAGGAACGTCTGTGCAGTCTGGAAAAAACGAGTGGATATGTATATGCAGATATAGGGAGGGGTCAAGAGTACACGACACGCTCAGTGTGGCCATCCATGCTCGGAACCTGAACACTTGGGAGCCTGAAGCAGGCAGGTGAGAATGAAGCCAGCCTGGGCTTCACAGTAAAAGTCTGAAAAGAAAAAGAGAAAGAGAAAAGAAGGAAGGGATGGAAGAGAGAAAGCAAAGGGAAGCATAAAGTACAATACTCAGCCCAGGATCATACAGAAGTGTTATTGATGTGCGCAGAGCCTTGTGAATTCTGTTTCACACGAATCTATCAGAGATGGCAATCAGCACGCACTTGTGGCAGTGTCAGAGAGGACGTCCTGCCACTCAGAACCTCACAGGACAATATAAGAAATCACAGGTTTTTTCCTCTATGCTTGCCCCAGGCCCCTTCTCCCCTGCCTTTCTGGCAGGTGGGCGTGTGCCAGGAAGTGGCCTGCACCTGCATGGTGGGCTGAGGTTGTAGGTCATCACCAGCTTCCCATCCGTTAACCAACTAACAAATTAGACCCCAAACCCAAGGCTTGGAACAGCCAAAGGAAGAAGGGGGAGGGGAGGGTCCTAAAGCTCCTCCCACCTGGAATTAAGTGAGCTGTGACGTGTGCTGGATGCATGTATTTCTCCTTCAAGGCGTAATTGCCGTGCAAGGTCCTGGGACAATGCTGTCTCTGACATTCTTTCTAAGTCAGAGATGCTGGCAGCTTGCTGGGGAATGAGTTTGGAGCCATGAATAGAATACCCATGAAGCCACTGGTCACATAAGAGATATCTAGAATGTCATGAAGCAGGGAAGGAAGGATGATCAATTCTCAGGCGCCATCTTCCCAGTGAGTCTGAAACATCCGTCTGTTATGGTGGAATCAGGGGTGATGTCAGATGGAAGGAGACTGAGACCACAGGTCTCTGCCAGGGCCAGCCTGTGACCTGTGATTAATGAGAGATGGAAGGTTTACTTTCACCCTTGACTGTTTGTCACTGGTGTCGCGGGCTTCTAGGGATAGTGATTTTTCTGCACGGTCTATTTATGGCTCTGTCTCCACACTTACTCATTTCTCCATCCAGACAAGGACAAAGGTGGAAGTGGCGTCTTGTAGGCAGTGACCGTGCATGCTGCGGGAATATTGCAGGCTTGCTAGCCTTTATTCCCTGTATGGCTGGGCCTTGGGGATCTTTCTTCCTCATTCCGGCTTGAGAGAAAATGAGGAAAGGGCAATGGCGGGGATCCCAGCACTACCCCTATGTTGGTTAGTTTTGGTCAGTTTGATACAAGCTAGGGCCATCAGGAAGGAGACCCTCAATCAAGGAACTGCCTCCATTAGATTGGACTATAGGCAAAGCTGTAGGACATTTGGGGGGCGGGGCTGATGTGATTGATGTGTGGGTCCAACCCATTGTGGGTGGTGCCACGCCTGGGCAGATGGTCCTGGGTTGCACAAAAAAAGCAAGTAGCTCCATGAGTAGCTCCAGTAAGCAGCAGTCTTCAATGGCCTCTGTTTGAGTTCCTGCTCTAAGAACTGTGAGCTGAAATAAACCCTTTTCTCCACAAGTTGCTTTTGCCCATGGTGTTTAACCACAGCAATAGAAACCCAAACTAAGACACCACCCATGTCTGAAATGTGGCCTTGGCCAAGAGAACGTGACCACCTGCCTTGACCTCTCTAGTTGAGCACTATGGCCTCCTCAATATGAAGAGTAATCATGCCAGCCTCTCTGGACTACCATGGGATCTCTGGAAGGGCTTGAGATGGGGTCCTAGCAGGAAGAACTTACTAATGATTGCATTTGGTGTTGTTTTGTTTTTTATCGCTTGCTTTAGTTATTTTTCTGGTGTTCTTATAAAATGAGAAGAGCAACTTAAAGGAGAGGAAAGGTTGTCTTAGCTCACTATCCAAGATAGTCTAGGCGGCAGGAACCTGAAGCAGCTGGTTGTGTGCCATCCACAGTCAGAAGAGGCAAATGAATGCTACGTCTCAGCTCATTCCACTTACAAATTCAGGACCCCTAGCACAGGGAATGGTGCCACCCACAGTGGGTGGGTCATTCCACCTTAGTTAATGCTGTCAAGATAATTAATTCCCATGCCGTGCCTAGAGGTCCATCTCTCAGGAGATTCTGGACTCTATCAGGTTGACGGTGTTAACCATCACTTTACCATTGTAAACATCCAGAAGATACAGTCAATGACCAGTATTGCTGGAATCCCTAGAGACCCTCATCTACAGAAGGGGAACATGAGGCCCCTGGCACAAAAGAGACCGGCTCAAAGCCACAACGCATATATATGGACAGAGACCACTGGAAAGGCTGGTCAGGAGACCTGACTCTGTGATCTCATGAAGCTCAGATAAGTAGGGAGTCCAACAATGGGCAACCAGCAGTAGAAGGAGAAACAAGAGTCAGGAGCTAGCACTCTAGGCAGGCAAGACAGGCTAGATCTGGAAATGCAAGTGGAAAGGAGACAGACAGGCCCATGGCCAGCTTCTGGAGTCCTTTGTTCATCCAGGTGACTCCTTGTGAAAGCCACTCAGGGCCGATGTTACTACCCCTCCTTTATAGATGAAGAGGCTTGGACATAGAGAAAAAGAATTCTTTGATAGCTTGGCTGTTACAGAGATGGAATATGGACATAAGTCAGTCACCATTCACTGAGCCCTTTGTCATCTCTTAGGAACTGCCTAAATTTGGTCTACCCAGCATGAGATCCAAGCATTAGGCCTGGGGGACTGGGGTGACAGCCGGTGGGTCCATGCAACTGAAGGCCAGGCTGCTGGGCACCACAGGAACAGAGAGAAGACTGGAAGTTGGTCATGGAGCACTGAAGTGGAAACTTAGGGGTTCTTTGGAAAGTCAGTTGTGTTGGATGGTGTTTGCTGGGGCAAACACATGAAGGAGTGTTTTCCTGAAGTGGACAGAGGTGAATGGCTAAGGCAGACTCATGAAGGAACATTTAGGTGAAAGGGTATTCAACTAAAGTAAGCACATGGAAGAACACATGATGAAAGATTCTTTGCTAACGACACGCATGTATTGGTCTGCCTTACATTTCGTAGTTGAGCTGCAGTTGTTGGGACTTCAGAGAGAGAAATGCACCAAAAAAACTTCTGGTAGTTTGCCGTGGCTTTTTTTGCCGCTTCCACAGACTCTGTGATTGGCAGAGTGATGTCAGCTGAGGCAAGACGCACACTGAGGCAAGACTAGTGGAGGACAGGTGATGTTTGGAGGGACTATCAAAAGTACTCCACATTGATGGGAGCTGAGCTAGGCTTGCTTATAGAGCTGGCTGTACAACACTTGTTGGTCTTTGCTTCACTGAGAGGCACAGCAACCACCACTGCTGATTTGTGTTTACTATCCCAACTCCACTGAGCTGGACTGCTGATGTATCTGTGAAAGTGTTTGCTAGTGGATGGAGCTGCTGCTGCTAACCTGTGAACTGCCAATTTCCAGACAAAACAGATGGGAGTTGCTACAAAGAATCTTTCTAAACAGGTCCACCTCCCCCCTGGGCCCATATTCTTTCCTTTTCACTACCTCTGGTGGGTGGTAGGCAAAAGGGGAAGTTAAAGCGTTTAAGAACCATCATAAAAAGTGAGTTTTGAAAAACTTAAAGTTACAGACTATAAGACTCTGACAAGCCTTAGCTTACCGGAGGATCCCCTGAGTGCACAATGCAGAGCCTGGGATCGATGCAAAAACAAGAGGAGTTTATTGTTCCAATGTGTTCCAATATGTTGGGGTTGTCCTGCACCCGAAGAAGAGGTGGTGACCCCAGGTGGCCAGTTTTCAGGGGTAGAATAGAGTAACAGCCACTAGGCACAATGTGATTGGCAGAATAGTGTGACTTTTAAACTGATTGGTCCTTAGGGAATGAGATAGCAAGGGGTTCCCTTATCTGTGGGTGGCTAAAGGTTGGTTCTCCCTGAAGAATGCTCTGGGTTTGCTTCCCTCATCTGCAGGTCAGTCCCCCCTGTGATCTGAGGAATGTAATTAGCCTCTTTTCCCTTCTGGAGGGCAGGGGTACCTGTGTGCTCTATGACCTTTCTCTTTCAGGAAGGGAGGGGTATGGTGGAATTTTCCAAAGTTCCTGAGCTGACCTCTTTAAGACCACCTTGGTACCTTCTCTCTCCTAGCGGACAGCCCTTCTGGGAGCTATTGTAGTATGCAGGGAAGGACCACTATAGTGATTCTGGCCCAGATCATCCCACTTTACCTTCAGGAAATTATCTAAACTGAACAGGAGTATGTGTGTGCATACTTAGGACTTCTGTGAGACAGAAGAAAGAGTCTGTTGAGTATGAAGAAAGAGATTTGAATACTGTGAAGACAGCAGGCAGTGACTGAAAGGGGGAGGGGAAATCAATCTCCAGTGTGGGATGATATCCCTGGCTGTCAACAATGATTTGGATTTAATTACATCAAATATGCAAATGTGTTCTGGAAACTGTAAAATAATACATAGCCATCAAATATGGAGAAAGCTTAATTAGGTTGGGAAAAGAACACAGGTTTAACTGTGAGATGGGTCTGGGCTGGGAAGTCACCCTGCCTGGCTGCTTGGCCGCTGGCATGTGTCCCTCAGCCTCAGATGGAGATCTCATGTACCAGTGGCCTTTTCTGAACACTTCTCGGAAGTAGACAACAACAAGGAGCTGCCGTGTGACCCTGGAAGCAGCACGAAGGCCTTAAGCCCAGAAGACAGGCTTCCTGGGGAGTGGCCGTGCACTCCTCAAGTCAGTTGTGCCCCATACCTCTCTGGGTGTGAGAGGATTGGACCAAGTACCAGCTGGAGCTAGAGGGCCCTCCATCACTGGCTGATTGACAGAATGAGGCCATGTCCTGCCGGTGGCTGCAGCTCAATATGCAATGGCTATCTCCAGTGAGAGGTGTGAGTCTGCAATCAGAGCCTTTCAAAGGCTGCTTTCTCCCATCTGTCAACCCAAGTGAAGTTTCAAATCCCACTCCACAGCTTATCTTTAGGTGTGGGGAAAACATGTTCGCAAACACCAGTGTATCTTGCCTCTCATTCTTGACATCTGGCAGAGACGGATGGTGCCCAACCATTATCCACGCCAAGGTTGGTTTTGCTTCTGGAATTTCCTTTTCTTCATTAAGTGTGTCATTGCTGATGTTGTTGTTTGTTTGCAGTCCTGGGGCCAGATGTTTGAAGACTTAACACAGCAATGGAGAAAACTGTTGAGGAGCTGTTGGCCCGGGTGGCACCTGCCAGCCCGGTGACTTTAGCATGGTTCCTGAATGTAAAATGGCTTTGAACAGCACCTGCGTTATATGATTTTGGTAAAATCCAATTGAATAATGTGCAGGCAGTTTTTATCTCAGAGTTTTCACGTAAAAAGACTCAGTAACCGAGAGCCAATGGTGTTTGTCACTTTGGCTATAACACGCGTGTAAAGACACTGATATCACGAGATGTTTCCAGTGCCCAAGCCTGGACTTGAGGGGCCTCCCTGTGGCAGGTGGAGGGGCAGGGAGAGAGGTGAGGTGTTTTTAACTTCTTCCTAAATGGCTCTGGGACTCAGAGACTTAGGGAGATGGAAAGAGTATTCCCACATGGCAGGGCAGCTGCCTCAGCTTCAGAACTGAAGCTCTGGACTGGATCACAGCACCCTTCCCCCACCTCATTTAGGATGGATTATGGATCAAAGAGATAGGGTCTCTAAGGAAGTGGCTGGGGTTAAATGAGTCCCCTTTCCAATTGTGTTAGTTCCCTCATCAGAAAAGACAGCAGAGGACTTGCCTGTTCACTCTCTGACCTTTGAAGGCACTTAAGTAAGAAGGTGGACTCCCAAGAGCCTGACCATGCTGACACCCAGGGTTGGAACTTCCAGCCTCTAAGTGTAAGGCAGTTTGACAAAACTGCTCTCTGTCATCAAATCTGTAGAATTCTATGGCAGCCTGGGCCAACTGAGGACAGAGATGGTGGGACCTTCCCTTAAAGGGACCTTCCCCAACATCTTTCCCCAGCATCCTCAAGGGCTCTTCACTGTCCTGTCAAGGCCAGTACATACCGTCGTAGCTCTCCCAGACAGCATCCTCTGGGCTTCCTCACTATGCTGCCTCCAGAAGAGTCCTTCAAGACACAGCCACATTGGAGTGTTCATCCCAAAGTCCCCCAAATCCACTGTGACAAGCACACTTCCTGATGCTCACTGTAGACAGACAACACCTCCAGAAGAAGGAGGCAGAAAAGTGCCTGTCTGGCAAGGTCCTCCAGTTATCTTGTGCATACAGTGTTTGGAAACCAAGGGAAGCCCTGTCTCCTGGCTCTGTTTTGCCAGGACTCTTGCTTTTCCCTCACACCTGGGGAGATCACAGCTCACACTGAACTGCTCTTGGACTATATCTAGAATCCGCTCATCCTTAGTGCCTTCATCCCCACTGCTACAGCAGCAGTCCAAGGCACCACTGCCAGCCGTTGTTTGAACTGGTGCAGTATCATCGTCTTCTCTCACACACACACTACATACCACTTGGTCTGAGCATGGAGACACCGCTGTCTTGTTACTTCACAACTCCCCGCTGGTCTCTCATCTTCTTCAGCCTGAAACCTTCTGCCATGGCCTACAGGGCCATCCATGACCTAGCCTTCTAGAACCTTCTTAGCCTATTATACCTTAGTAAGACTGATGGGACGGGGGCCAGGAAGGGTCAAGAAACTCCCCCACTTAGTGGTAGATCAGTGAGCATACAAGAATCAAGAGTGTGCAGTCTCTCAGAATCCAAGGGAGGGTTCAGGACAACCCTGGAACAGGTCCATAGTTTCTCAGATCTGTCATTAGACTTTAAAAATAACAGGTTGGGTTTCTCCTAATCAATATCTTAAAATAAACTTCTTTTTTAAAAATGTCTTTAGCCCAAAGTCAAGTTTCTCACTTCAGGGCAGTCAGAGCAAAGTTCATCCAGACAGGACTCAGTTAGGGGAGGGCTTACCTCCAGATGAGGTCCCTGGTCCCTAGCCCTCAGCAGCACCCCAGGATTTATAAAGACAGATTTTCAGACCCCGCCTTAGACTCCCTGATTGGAAGCTCTGGCTTGAGGGCTCTATCTGAACTTAATTACTATGTTCCTCTCCTGGCCCAGCCAGGGCATTGTGAAGTTCAGGGTCCCCCAGTCACAACCATACCATTTTCACCCATCTGCGAATCTTCATAGGAGGATTTTCATGGGGCTGTCCCAGCTGGTGTCAGTGTCCGTCTGTCCTGTACAATGAACATCATAATGCCTGTGTCAAGTGTGCCTCCAGAACACACAGAGCTCCTGGGGCCCTGTGGATGTTAAAGCCAGCTGTAGGACGAAACGGGGTAAAGCACCATCAAGAGTGAGCACATGTGACACCATTTGTAAAACACAGACAAGGTTGTGAGGCCACGGAAGTTCTGTCCTGTGCGGAGTTGGCAATGAACCACCCGTAGGAGAGAATGCATTGTAGTTCCTTCTGGAAGGAATCATTTGTTTGGGAAATTTCTAGGTCTGTCATCACTGTGTTAAATGGTATCGTGGCTGTTAAGCTTCTGCCAAACTGCTTTTCAGAAGTCCACAGTGATCGCACCACACATAGTCTGATGGCTGCCTTGGCTTAGCTTGTGAGCAATTACCCCACAGCCTTAACGCTGTCTTATCTCCCCATTCCTGTGCTCTGTCCCCGTGGGTACTTATGAGGTCAGAAGAATAATTTAGATATGAACTTAATTACTAGATCAATATGATACACACACACACACACATATATGTTGTTGGGGAAATATATATATATATATATATATATATATATATATATATACTCAACAAATCTGGTATGGAGGAGTATTGTTAGGAAATGAATAAGAAATAAAAGCAGTTATGTGTCAATTGCTTATTATACCATTCTCCGTAAGAGCTAGCTAATATGAGAAGTCATTGTCCGAGAGGGAGTGGTGGAGAAATCGTGCATTAAGACACAATTTTAATGAATTTGGCTGTTTGTTTGTTCAACAACTCCTGGGCTCAACGAAGCCTCCAGCTTCAGCCTCCCAAGTGCAGAGGCTACAGGTGTGCACCGTCTCACCTGGCCTTTCCGAAACACTGTGCTGACATTAGAATATCAGTCCTGAAGGCCGCACAGCAACCTGGAAAAGCATCTGCTCATACCTGTAATTCAGACACTGAGGCAGGAGGTTTGCTATGAGCTACATAATGGGTTCTAGGACAGTGTGGGCTACAGAGTGAGACCCTGCCTCAGAGAAAGAGAGAGAGAGAGAGAGAGAGAGAGAGAGAGAGAGAGAGAGCGCACAGAGCAGACTCTGGTTCATGTTATCACAAGTGAGTGGCACTCACTTGAGTGCTCTGGGGGAGGGGGTCAGTAGGCCGGAGCATCACTACAGTTACAGCTGGCATTGCGTTTTATATAAAGAATAATAATGGAGGAGGATGATAGGCTCTGCCTGCTCCCAGGCTAGTTAGGAAGGCTCCAAACCAGGCTGGTCTTCCAGCAGCTAGGAATTGCTGCTCTCCCTTGCTGGTGGGAACCCCAGGACCCTATCCCTGCTAACCCTGACTCCAACCAAAAATTTTTTCCTGTGCAATCCCTGCTGTCTTCCTCAATTTGTCCCATCTGTGGCTCCTTAAGCCATAAGAAGGTTCCATTCTGGGGAAGCTGCTGAGCACTGACTTGAGCAGGCCATCCTACTCTGGGAGCTTGACAAAAAAAGGAACAGAAATCTCCAGAGACTCAGATGTGCTTCGGCTGTCCAGGGTCAGAGGCCCCTGTGACTTGTGTGCTGTGTGGGGTGTGTCTCACTCCCAGTCCTCAGGGCCTTCCATGGGGAGTCCCCACAGGGCCAGTGGCCAACTAGAGGCTGTCTTCTCACCTGGTCCCAGCTTTAATATTTTTGCTTGAATTTTTTTTCTTTCCTTTTGTTGTATTTTTTTCTCTCTCTCAGTCTGTCTCTCTGTCTCTGTCTCTCTCTGTGTCTCTCTCATTCTGTCTTTTATGCAGCAGGATTTTGCTATAGAGCCCTCACTAGCCTGGGACTCTCCAGACAGACCAGATTGGCCTTAAACTTTCAGCAATCCTCCTGCCTCTGCCTCCCAAATGCTGAGACCATCAGTCATGTGATACACACTCGGCTTTTTCAGTTTTCCTTCCGGGAGTAGGATGCTGTGTAGTTTAGGAGTTCCCTGTGCTAGAGGTGGAGCTGGGGTCTGGTCCTGACTATGGATTATTGACTGACTTGGATGTCATGTGCCACCAAGCTCTTGGGTAAAAAGATGGTGGCAAGCAAGGACTCCACAGTGATGGCAGTGCCCTTATGGGTTGTAAAGAGCCATGAGTCCTGTGGGGTAAACAGGTCTACAGGAGGGCTGTGAGCTTATGGGTCACAATGACACTGTGTGAGTCACTGGTGCCTGTTAGCCTTCACTTCTCTTTTCCCTCTTATCCAAAGCCTGGCTTTCCTACTTCTGCTATCAACATTGGTCTTAAAATACTAAGAGAAAGATTGTAGAAATAAATAGTTCTTACATCGTGAATTATGTATCTGAATCACATGATGGAATCCCAGGATGACCTGTTTCTTCCCACCTGAACCCATGAATTGTCTCCCTATCCAGTGTATCCATACTGTGTGGACTATCTGACTGTTAGTCACTTAGCAACCATCTATATCAGGTGGCTGTAACAGCGTGGCCGTACTGGTGATGCTTCATTAATCGGTGACTCAAGGGTAGCATTGGGGATAAAGAGGAAGAGGTGAATTAATTCTGGTGCTATGTTGTGTTGCTGCAGGGCATGTAGGGGGAAAATGTAGGATATACAGTATGGTATTGGTTGCAGCTTCAGGAATTCTCTGGGGAGTCTTGAAACATACCCTCAAGGATAATTAGGGAGGGGAACTGGTGTGTGTGTGTGTGTGTTTGCAATGTTTTTTTCAAAGCAACATATGTACCCATCTTCAAGGTCAGGGTCACCATTAAGAAGCAGGTACCCCTGTCGCCACCCTTCATGCCCAATAGAGTTTCCCATTGCAGGTCAAATGTAGGGATGCAGACATGCAATCACAGCACTTAGTGACTGAGGCAATAGGATTGTACAAAATTGAGGGCAGCCTGGACTACAAGGCAAGACCCTTTTCCACCTGCCTCAAAAGACAAAATACACTTTGGGGGTTTATTTTTGCACACATGTTCACTCTAGGAAACAGGGAAAGACTGACTAAAAAAGAAGCCGAGGATATCGAATTAAACACTCCTCCTCCTTCAGAATGTCCACATCCAAATAGGTCGGCTATGGACTTCTCCTTGTCGAATTCCGTCTGTGAATGACAGCTGGCCTCCCACGCAGTCTTCAGTGGAGGGAGCAATAGGGATTCCCCCAACATACAAGATGCTGTATATGTTCCTTCCTATCCTGCTCCCCAGTGCGGCCCAGAGGTCAGCAGCCACCAGACCCAACAACATGAATGTCTCTGGCCTCACCCCAGAATCAACATTTCAACAAGACAGTGGTGATTAGGACACCCATTAGCACAGAGTTGAGATGGGCTTGAGCCAGAGTATAAACGGTGGGCTGCTTCCTTCATGGACCAAGACTGGCTGTAGGAACTATCGCTCAAGTAAGGTAAGCAGTGTGATTGGTAAGGTGGCTGAATACATTCTGGCCCAAGCTCCTTATCTTGTCAGATGCCAGAGATGCACAGCCTCAGACTCCGCCTTTGGTGGGCCAATGAGATAGATGCACAGTTTCAGACAGGCCTCTTGGTGGTCCAGGCTTTGGGAAGAAATGTTTAGCTGGGAGGTTGAAGGGTGAGTGAGCTTCTCTGGCTGCAAGCTGGGCATCATCCTGCCCAGCCAACGGGAACACACACATTCACATGCACAGACTCTTATGCTCAGACACATCCATGGTCATATGCACAGAACGCACGCATGCGCGCGCGCGCACACACACCACACAGCATAGCAAGTCCTAGCCAAGAGGTGGAACATCTCTGCTTCCTGCTTCCCTGGCTCTCTACCTCTCCACAGCAGGCTTTTGTTTACATAGAAAGGATTTTCCACAAGACTCCCACACTCTTTGCTGTCTCCTCTGTGGAGCAAGGGGCTTGTGGGGCATCTATAGTAAAGAGCAGCCAAGTCGAAAAAACTGATGTGTTTGGAAAGAACAAAAGTGTGTTTTGACCCACTCACATTCCCAAGTCAAAGGTATTTTCAGGTCCCAGGTTGTAGCTGTAGCTCAGTATCGGCTGGTGTGGAACAGCAGAGGCAGGGCCAGTGTCAGCTAGCACACCTTGTCCCACTGCCTCTAGTCACAGTTGTCACCTCCCTGAGAATCCCTGAGAAACACACAGATCTAGGCTCTATGGTTCCTTTTCATGTGGACTCAGCACAGTTGGTTTTCAAACTCATTTCTATTCTCTGTCAGTGACCTTATGAAGTTACTTCATCTCTGTCTTGTTCCTCATCTGTAGAGTATAGCAATAATAATAACCTCTCCAGGATCCCAAGACGATCAGTAACCGTATCTATAAAACACCTCGGACAGACACATCATTTTCCCACCCAGTCAGCCAGTCAGCCAGCCAGCTGAGCAGCCGTTCACTAATCTAGTGTGTCTTTACCAAGCACCTTCTGGGTTCCTGTCCCTGGGAGACAACAATGAACTAGACACAAAGCAGCCAAAGGATCACAAAACAAACCTGAGCATGCTGTGGCAGGTGTCGCCGCCAAGAAAAGGGCAAGGAGGGCTTGGAGGGAAAACGCTTAGGCAAAAACTTTCTGAGCAGGTCTCCCAGCAGCACAGGAAACAATCCCAGGAAGTGACAACAGGAATTCCACGCAGGTATGAGGCTTCTGCTCAGCACAAAACAGTCACCAGAGAAGAGAACCCACGCCCACTGTACATCTGACCAGAGACTAATTTCAAACACGTATCGATTACAACAAACACACCAAGCCCCAAATTATCCAATTTATCAGTAAATGGGATGGTGAATTGAACAGGCAGATCTAAAAGGCAGAAGCATAAATGGCCAGTACTTAGCCATTAGACATGCATGGAGACTGGAGTTGGGTCCCCAAACCTGCAGGAAATGCCACCATGGTGGTGCAGGATCAGAGTCCCAGAGCTGGAGAGGGAGAGAGGCAGATCCCTGGGGCTCCCTGGCCAGTCACCTTAGCCTATTGATGAGTCCTAAGTCCCGGTGAGAAACCCTGTTTCAAAAATAAACCACGAATGATAAAGAGAACAACACCCAAGGTTGACCTCTGACCTCTACATACATGTATATTCTCGGTCACAAATACCTGCATCCGACATTATGCAACCCGCACAAGTAGTGCCCTCGGCTGGAGACCAAGCACTCAGTGCAAGCGCCTGTGGTGTGTAGGGAGGGAAGGGACTCACAACATGACAGCCAAAGAGAAGGGGGTTGGGTTTACTTCCCTCAGTAAGTTTTACAAGTAACAAAATGCAGGAACCTTAAGACACAGTTGACTGCATATGCCCACATCAGAACGGAGCGTTCTGTGGTCAATGAGTTAGCCGACATGATGCCTCTAATGGTGAAAGTTTGGGAGCAGGGTTTTCATGGGAACACAGTTCATCTTGGTGCCTGAGACTAAGATTTGGGGTGAGGTTTAAATCCAAGCGCAACCATTTCTACTTCAACAATCCTCACTGCTCTGAGACTCTGTGTCCCCATCTCTGAGAGAGAAAACCTACTTCCTGGGGCCATTTAAGAGCAGGTGCCTGAGCATGGAAGATCCTCTGTGTGCTAGCCTCGTGTGGCGTTTCCTGCATGGAGGTACAGTGAGAAGACAGGCCTGATTGTCGCCAGTGGCTGTGCTTTGGGGTTGAGCATCTTTGAGGTACCATGAGCTCTCTGACAGCATCTCTTTGTCCACAGGGATGTGTCTGCAGGCATTTGTCGAAGCTTTCTTCTTCCTGGCCCAGAGGAAGTTCAAGCTGCAACCTCTCCATGAGCAGGTGGCGTCCTTGATTGACCTGTGTGAATACCACCTGTCCGTGCTGGATGAAAAACGCTTGCTGTGCCGTCGGGGCCGGCCCCTCCAAAGAAATCCGCCCCAGATGAACCGCCCAGAGCATTCAGCCACAGGCAGCTCTGCACCCCGAGTAATCGGGGCTAGCAAGCTCTCTCAATCCTGACATGCTCTGTCCTGGAGGCCACTCTGTCCTGGAAGAAGGCGTGCCTGTGGGGGCTGAGTACCCTGGGCTCCCCCCGCCCCCATCTGTTGGGAGCCACTAGGGTTCCAGCTGCAATCACCTGTGCGTCCTCTCTGTGTTCCGTAGGGCTTTTTGCCTTACACAGCCAATCCTTGTCTGCCCCCTTCCCAGCACTTCATGGTGACCCACCCTGTTTGGGAATCATCAGTGGATATATGACATCCAAGATGTGACAGATGGCACCGACTATTCTGGGCTCCTGGGAAGCACCAACTGGGGCAGTTTTTGCTGTGCTTGGGGCGGCATGGGAATGGAGGGGGAGGGGAAGGTGAAGGACAGACCATCCTAAGGCAGAGAGCTGTGGTTGTGGAGAGCCTGCTGGTCAGAGCTTAGCATCATCGCATGTCTTTCCTTCTGCCCATTCCCTGAAACGAAGTTGAAATATGAAGAAGGTGGACACCTCCGATCATGTGCTGCACGGGTGTCCTCCAATCATGTGCCACACGGGTGTCCTTTACAGACTTACCTCACTTTTTTGTTAACTTGCCTGTTGCTGCAATGTTTAATACTAATCAAGAAATAATTAAGAAATAACACAGTACGGTCTTCAGTCTCCCCATTCAGGTTTCAGGGGACCCCTGCAAAGGTGGAGGACTGACCCAATGGCCAAGAGCCACTGTGTACCCAACACTGTGCTGTGAGCCCTGAGTGAGGGGAGGGGCTTCAGAGGGGAGAGCATAAGGCCCCCATGATAGCAGGACAAGCAGACGTGTGTGTAGAGCATATGGTAGCCTAGACCAGAACAACCAGTGTTCTCGAGTGTCTACTCTGAGGGGCAGAGGTGGAAGGCCTTGGTTGCTGCTCCTCAGAACCCAAGTGGGTTTCCCAGAAGTTCCAAATGAGAAGTGTGTGGGGACATTCTTTAACCAGCCTTGAGCTGTACAGCTGTAGAAAGCTATTAAATAAAGCTTTGACTCGATACTGTTTCTCAAAATGAGTCTTTAGAAAGTGCTCGCCAGCATGGAGCAGAGTCTGGGGGAGGAACAGAGGGGAAAAAACAGGTTCAAGAGGTTGAACTTAGCCAGTGCAGCGATATAAAAACGTCAGCACTCATGGTGACAGCTGGCCTCTACACTATGCCTGTCGTCTGGAGGTAGGCTACTGTTGGTTGCACAGTTTCAGAGCCGGTCTGTCCTGGGAGCGGGTTCCTGGGTCTGTTGCACACGACCTTGGTGGGCTCCATACCTTAAGGATGTGACTACGTCATCTGTGATGGTTTCAGAAGCCTGTCACTGACAAGTTGGCCCCTGTCCCAGGACTGTTGGATGAATTTTGGGGGCTGCTGTACTTTGAGAGGGAACACCAGGAGACTTCTGCCCCTACTTCCATTTCCTGGATGCACCACTGTGTTTACTTGCTTTGGGGACTAGCCCCTGCTTTTTGGAAGGTGTGAGAGTGAAGTGAGAGCTATGCAGATAGCTTCTAGCAGGGAAGGAACTGAGCCTGAGAGCCCAGGCAGACCCAGGGAGGCCTCTGTCAGTGCTGCATACTTTGTGACTGCCTGTGGCCTAGGTGCCTTCTTTGCAAAGACCCTAGAGATGCATCGCAGCCTGCAGACAAGGCTCAGCTTTTCCTCTGCCTGAGGCTGGACCAAGGACTCAGCATTAAATGTTATGGTTTAAATGATGGTCATCCATCCCTCATCCCAGCACAGCAAGGCTTCCTGTAGCTCTGTGCTTCCACACCCCAAAGAAACGTTGGGGGAAATGGGTTCCCTCTTAGGAACTGTATGTCTTCTCCCTAGCTCAGACCTAAGCCAGTTCCTCTCAGATATGGCCCCAGACCCCTCTATCTCTTCCCCCCTAACATCTAGAGGGAGCAAGGACACCAGAGAGAACCTTCAAGGCCTGCTGAAACTGCCCCCAGGCAAGGGCCTTTGATCAAGCCCCTCGATTTCTTCCCTATGAGGACCCCACAATCCTGGTTTTGACACTCTGGCTCCTTAGAGCCCTTAGAATCTGTTGTCAGGAAAGCAGTAAGTCGGAGGACTCCCCAGACCCTTGCTGCTTGCCACTACTCGGTCCAATCAGATCCCTCTGGCTGCCAGAAAACAACTTTCCAGGTTCCGTTCAAGCATCCTGCTACGGCCCCCAGTCACCCCCATTCCCAACCCTCACAGAATGGGGCCTCTTCTATGTATGTCCAGGAGCCCAAAAAGCCCCCTTCTTTGTCATACTCACCTGTGGGAATGCAGCCGCAGCATGTGCTGTTGGATGCAGGCCAGTTGCTAGGGCACAGAACAGCGGTCCAGCAGGTGCTGGTTGAAGTGATAGGAAACTGAGACATTCGCCTCTGCATGTGCTCCAAATGCCCTTATGAATCATGACTTTAGAAGCTTCACTGAGCCAACTGGCTAAAAATCCCCAGATCTCAGTTGTCTGATTCCCTTCCCCAAGCATGGAGGCTGTCCCATGAACCCATGAATAGGCAATGACTTTGCTGACCTTTGAGCCTTTCCACAGCCTGATTCCATGTGCTCTTCAGCTCAAGTCCTGGGCCTACTGTGTGTGTGTGTGTGTGTGTGTGTGTGTGTGTGTGTATGTGTGTACACCCCTCTCGTTCAGCCATGGACTCTAAGAACTAATGGGCTGGATGGCCTTGGCCCTGTTCCTCGTGGGTACACCCTGTCTCCCCTTCTTAGGCCACACCACTTGTTGAGAGAAGGTAGTCTGCTGTGGACATAGGTGGTTAGGGAGTGGGGCTGGACAGGCATTTGGAAACCATTCCATGTCTTTCTAGATTATTCTAAAAACTCCCTGTGTTGTGTGAATGAACATGTTCTCAGTGTTTCACAGTTCAAGGGGTTCTTTTAAATGTATTCTCTTGTCTGATCCTCTCAGCTACCCAGTGAAAGATGAGGATTGTCACCAGACTTTCTGACACCCATCCAAAGCCCAGTTAGGCAGACGTGGCAGCCCATGCTGCCAGGAAACTGATCTTCCACCAGAGCATACCTGGGAATTGTAGGAACATGGGCCCTCTGACTTATTCCTCTATTACACAGACTGTAAGAACCCCACGTCCTCGACCACCTAACTGGGCAATACCCTCTCTCCATGTCTTGGGACGATTAGGCAAAACAACAAAAGCATGGAAGTGCAGAAGTATTTATACAAACCTTGTGCTGGTGGGATGTTTGCTTGCCTTCACACTTGCTTCTGGGTTCTAGCAACTGTAGCAGGACAGAAGCTTTCTCGAATAATGTCAATCATGATGAATGAAGCCGGAGTGACTGACTCCCTCCCTCCCTGCTGCCTTTCATCGACACAAACTTGAAACCATTCATTGCCATTCCTCAAATGTCTGGAGTTGGCCTTCTGACTGGCAGAGGTACTACTCCAAAAAACAACTTGACCTGCCCACTTTGTCCCTTGACTAATGTCCGTTAGTCCCCAGCTCTGTGAGTGAGGATTGGGCTGGCAGTGCTTGGCTGCCTGCTTTGTCCCTTGACTAATGTCTGTTAGTCCTCAGCTCTGTGAGTGAGGACTGGGCTGGTAGTGCTTGGCACTGGGTGCCCTCTCTTGAAGCTTGGGACTCAGGAGCCCTCATCTCGGAGCTGCGTTCCCAGCAGCAGAGAACTGCCCTGGCTTGAAGAGATAAATTCACCAGTGAGCGATACAGCTGGAAACCTACCTAGCCTCAGTTGATAATGTTGCCACTCTCCCATTTCTTTTGATGAAATTTTCCCACACACTATTTCTCACAAAATAATGCCATGTGTGTTTCTTGTTCTCAGATACAAAGAAATTGAGGGAATGGACAGCTTTCCAGTTGCCAGTTCTTATGACCAAATCTTGCTTTGCTTTAACTGGAAAAAACATACTGCCTCTGTTTATACTTACACACGCACATACACACACATGCATGCATAGTCACACATGTGTTCACACACACACACACAAACAATGCTTACACACTCATACATGTGAGAGCACACACACAGGCACATGCACGAAGTACATACACTCACATGTGTGTGAGCACAGACATGCACGTGCATACAAAAATGTATGAGCACACAAAACACACACACATACACACACACACTGAACACCATTTTCCTCATTGCTGGGAGTTCTTTGCTTCTGAGTCTGATCTGGAAAACAGAGAAACAGGCCCTTTGCCTCCCCGTACAGCAAAACCTGCTCACCAAGAGGCTTCTGGGAAATGTTTCTCTCCACAGGAAGCATTTGCGCTGAATCTGACCAGGGCTGTGGTCCCCAGATGTCACACCTCTCTCAGGCCTCACTTGGGCTACTGAGGTATTTTCCCTATTTCACACCAGAATGGAGAAGCCGGCAGAGCCCATCTCTTCTGGAAGTCTCCTAAGAGTCTGAATTTGCTTGGCCTGTTGGGTGAGTGGCCTGATGGGTGACTTTCACTCCCTGACACTCGTCCCTCTCCCATGTATCAGAGATCACGTCAAAAGGGTCACAAAGAGCCTGGCATGAGAACTTGGCACCTGGGAACTGTCTTCACAAATGTCTGTAGAGAAAAGGTATGGTGTCCGTATGCTGGAAGCAATGGCTGCCAGGAAACTCATTGGCAGGCCGTGAGCCCTGGCAGGAGAGGCTCCTGGAAGTCTGTGGAGACCTCAAGCCCACCTCCCTCCGTTACTCCCACCTCTTAAAAGCCTTTCAGAATTCTTTATTAAATTTTCATGTCGCATGAAAGTCTCTGTTACAGCCTCAGTTGTCTTGGTAACGTCACAAAATACAGTAATAAAATGAGGCTGAGTGTTGCTAACCACGGCTCACTATATAAACAGCTATGGAGCATTGACAATTTCTTTTATGTGGTAATTTTCAACAGCAAATCTTCTGGGTGTGTGTGTTGTGGGGAATAACAATGTTTGTTCATTTGGGGTCAATTGGTAAGAAAAGGGCACCTTTAATTTTTTTTCCCCTTATGGTTGATATTTACTTGAGAGATAGTGACCCATGGATAGGGACCCATGAAATCCTGAGGGAGCCAGAGGGAGAATTTGGTAAATCCTCCAAACCTGCCTGAAGAACAGTCTCTCTTAGCAGAGAGGGCCCTGTTAGAAGTTGACCACCTTTCAGAGACTCTAGGAGGGATGCCTGTCCCAAGAGGTTTGGTCTCTGTGTTCCTTCTATGTGAAGTCACCTATGTAGCTCCTCCTCAGAGCCTGAAGTGCTGACGAAGCAGCAAGGAGGTCACTATGAACCCCGCTGGCCAGCATATCTGGTGGCCACGACTCTGGAGAACACAGCCCCCCCCACCCCTCCGCCCTGCAGCCTCCTCCCAGCACCTCCCCCCCCCCGCAGCCTCCTCCCTCCCTCCTCCCCCATCTCCCCCCCCCCCCCGGGTGCAGCATATGTTCACTCTGAATATCTCCCAGACTGTGGCCCACCCGGTGGGAAGTGGGAAGCAGATGGCCTGGAGTTAAAAATAAAGTGAGACCCCCAGCTCCCTGGAAATCTCCACCCCCAGCTCAGTGGCTTCAGAGAAACAGTTGGGTTTTTTGCACAGCCCTCTGCCACTTAGGGAAGAAAGCCCCTTAGGCAGGCGGTGCCCGCTGACAACTCCCTGATCCTTTGGTTGCTATTTCACAGAACAGTCACATGTCTTGTCCTCAAACGCTGGGACAGCCTTCTTGGCCCAGGCTTTGGTGTCACAGGCCTTGGCTCTTTAGGGATGAGAGAGCTGTCACTCCACGTCTTCTAGAGAGACCCAGGTTTGCCTACCAGGAGTCCCTTAGCCTAAAGAAGGCAGGACACCTGCAGGCATGGTTTCCTGGGTCCTCTGCACCAGGGTGCAGCTTTGAGGCTTGAAATTGAGACTCTTTTCACCCGGCAGCCTTCCCCCAGCCCCCTGGGCATTTGATGAGAATCCATGGGGATCGGGCTCCACATTTGCCTTTAATCCTAGCCGATCCAACATCACCCCCCAATCATGTAAGGAGTCCGCTGAAAAAAAAATAAAAACAAAAATAAACTATTCTTTTACAAACGAGGGAGCCCAAAGGGGGATCTTCTTGCTCTGCTTTGTAAGGTGGGAGTGTGAGGTAAGCCTCTTCATGAAGAAGCTCTTAGCCCATTACTTTAGCAAGTATGCCCCGTGGAGTCAGCCCAGGAAACTCCAGGGTGCCACTTTCAAAACTGGACTCGGTGGCAGCGCTGTCACCATCATTGTGCTCTGCTTCTGCAGACACACCAGCAGCATGAGCCTTCCATGCCTCCTTCACCTCTGCAGCTCTTACCTGTGAGCCTGTGAACTCCAGGCTTTTATAGCGCTGGGGTCCCAGGAGAAGTCCCCATCCAAGTTCACTGCCAGCCTCTGGAATCCAGCCATGACCTATATACCTCTAGCTCCACCACTGTGAGTCCTGGAGCACCAGCCCCTTGCAGGCTAAGGTATATGATTATCAAAACTGGTCCATGACACATCCCAGGGAAGAAGCTTGGTCCCAGATGGGATGGATGGGATCCATTTAGCAAAATACCATAAGCTGAACAACAGGAATTTTACTCCTTCCTGTTCTAGGATTCCGAGCTCAGGATGCCAGCATAGTCAAGTCCTGATGTGGGCCCTTGAGGCTTCAGCCTGCCCTCTTCCTTCTCATTGAACTTTTCTCTGGCAGGAAGAGCATGGGAGAGCAGTCTGGGGTCCTTTCAGAAGCGTTCCAGTCTTGTCTCTGATCTATTCACTTCCCAAACGCCCACCTCCTCATATGGTCACAGCTGGAGTAAGGCGTTGGACCGGTGAGTTTCAGAGGGATAGGACGGCAATATTCAGTCCATGGAAATAGGCTTCTCTCTCCCCCCGGAAGAGCGGTTCTTGGGGACTCTTGAAGCCTCAAGCTGTGTCTGCCACCCTAATCGTCTTAGAAGCAGTAAGATCTGCTGTCTGAGCAACTCCTCAGTCCCTGAGCCGTTTCCAAAGTCATCAGTTTCTGGCCACAGTTGGGCACAGGGTCTGTCCATGACTGTGTTGGGGCAAAGCAGGGCCACAGATTGACAGGTCAGAAATAGTCACGTACTTGAAGTTTCATGTGTTAGCTTGAAAAGCCCTGTCAACTTTGCATGCTGTACAGCACTCTGTCCATACTTTCGCCAGCCTAGGTAGAATAAGAAGTAAGCGAGACTGCAGGTGTCAGCAGCTCCCCTAGGAGGCTCAGTCCATGCTCACGTAGTCGCACCTAGTAGGCCAGGTAGCAGTCCAGGGTGACTCTAGCTGCTTCCAACCTGGGCTCTGCTTCCCTCTCCTGAGAGGCAGGAGGTCGACTGGGTTACTGTTCTGGCCAAAGCCAGCTCTGTCTCTGCCCCACACGCCTTGGCCATCACCTTGTCATATGGCCCTGATCCCATGGCTGCTATGATGGGAAACGCACTTGCCTGTACACTCGAGAGAGTAATGTGGGATCACAATCACTTTCTACAAACTCAGTTAGGCTTCCCATGCACACTAACCTATGAACCGCACCTGCACAAAACCTTTGCCACACCCTCCCCCTCACTGCAACATGGCCATGTGTTCTTACTGCCCCGGGTGTGGCATATGCCCACCCACACCAGCATATGACACACCTGTCTTAGCCAGACAGCTGTCCCTGAAATCCAAAGCTGATTGATTCTAAGGTCCCAGAAGATACCAAACTCTGAGGATGTTCAAGTCGATTATGTAAAGTGGGTATTGACGAGATGTAACTCACCTATCCATATACTTTAAATCCCCTCTAGACTTGGAGGCTTTAATTCAGTGAAAGTGCTGGAGAAAGAGTTGTTAACTGTTGGAGGAGGAGTAAGGACCAGGAGAGACTCATCCCTTCTCACTAGTTACACTCATTCAGGTATATGCTGGAGTATTTGTTGGTTGAACCTTCATGGGAGTGAACGACTGGCTGTACTCACAACTTCAACCCAGTGTACATTTGGGGAAACTGAGGTACAAAGCTGAGATGACATAACTTGCCTGCGGTAGCCATGTGCTAATGCCAGAGCTGGTCTCAGAGCTGGACCTCCAGAGCTCACATAATCCACTCAATAGATTAAGAACCTGGCTGCCAAACCAAATGACCTGTCCTCTGACTGCCCCACGTGTACCATGCTACACCCCTACATACGAATGAATGAATGAATGAATGGACAACTGAATGAATGGGTGAAGCTCTGGCACTATCAGAGCAGTTTGAGGGTCCGGTGAAGTCCCTCCATAGCAGCATGTCAGAGTCTCCAGAAAGCTCTCAGCTCCCTGAAGCCATCTCAGGAGCACCACAGTCCCTGCGGCCTGCAGGTCTCCCTGTGCTTAGCCTTCAGAAATGGCTGGGCTTGGCTGCAAAGTGAACACCAAGGGGAATCTACAACCTAGGGTTCCAGCAATCTGGCTAGCCCTGTTTCTAACCCGATGTGCCTGGCTGTGACAGAAAATGTAAGAATGTCCGATAACCAGGTTCATTGTAGGCTGCAGCCACCCAGACATCAGGGGACTGCAATGGCATTGTTCCCGTTTTACAGCTGAGCAGATGGAGCCACTGTCCCCTACTACTGGCCATGCAGCCATCAGAGAAGGTTTGACTGCAGAAGGTACAGAGCTCCTTGTGACAATAGACAGACGAAAGCCACTGCTCTTGTTACTGCAGGTCAATGAGTCCCTAGCTCCTAGCAGAGAGGACTAAGACACCCACCGACTTGGTCCCCAAGCCTGGCCCCTGGCCCTGCAAACAGTAGACTCTATCCACACAGTGTAGGCTCCCAACTGCTGTCCCTGTGTGCTAGTCTGTCCACGTCTTTCTGTGTTCACACGAGGCCTGGGAAGTGTCCCCTTAGCTGAGGAGAAGGACAAAGTTCTTGTTCTTCCTAGAGAAGTCTTAGGGCCTGCAAAATGTTCAGTGGATGGGGGCAGTTGCAACTTGTAAAAACTCAGTATTTATACGTTAGCACCACTGAGGAATGTCAGGGCAAGAACTCAAGCAAGAGCCTGGGAATAGGAGCTGACACAGAGACCATGAAGAGGTGCTGCTCACTGACTTGTTCCCCCTTGGTTTGCTCAGCCTGCTTTCTAATACAGCCCAGGACCACCAGCCCATGGGTGGCCCCATCCACAATGAGTTGGGCCTTTTCCCCATCTGTCATTACTCCGGAAAATGCTCTGTAGGCAAATCTGATGGAGTCATTTTCTCAGTTGAGTTTTCTCTTCCCACATCTAGCTGTGTCAAGTTGACAAAAAGACGGCATGATACATGGAGCTAAAACAAAGTAAAGTGTAAAGGCAGAGAGTGACAAGGAGTGTCCCCATCCCCCCTCATTACTGTTGGCAGGTTTCCGTGTCTTTTTAGGCAGCCTGTGTACATTCAAGAACTCTTAGGCATGTGTGTGGCATGTATGTGTGTGTATGCAGAGTGTGTGTGTGGGGTGTGTATGTACATGCAGGGTGTATGTGTGCATACATATATATGTGTTTTTATATGTATGTGTGCACGTGTGTCTGTGTGTATGGTGTTTGTGCCTGTTCTTCTGTTTTGTACACACCAACTTGTTCTCTGCTTTTTCAACCCAACACTGTTTTTTGGTACATACACAACACTGTATCATGGTACACACCTGGAAGTGGGTCTTAACTTTTTAGCGATTATAGAATCCAGTACACGATATATTGTAATTACATAGTATATGGCTCCTTTCTTCATTGGTTCTTAATCAATATATCTTCATCTTGCCAGGTCTGTCACTAAGTGTCACAGGGACAGCTGTCACAAACACACTCACTTTATGTACAAGAATCACGTGTCCTGAAGGGAGAATTACCAGGTCAAATGGTACAGGCATTTAAAAATTACACCAATGTAGTTCTGTTGATCTTCAAAGGGGTTAGGCACTTTTTCAGCCCCATTAAACCTGTGCGAAAGCGCCAGGCTGGCATGTACTGTCGAGACGCAACTGTTAGTCCATTGGCGGGTAGGAAACACAGTACCATCTCATTACAGATTTAATTTTCACTTCGAGACTCTTCTCTGTGTGGAGAGCCATCAGCAATTCCTGTTCTGTCAGCTGCCCGCCCGGGCCCCCCCACCCCATCTCAGCTTGCTGGTCCAACACGCTTGCTCTTGATTTGTAACACTATTTGCCGATGAAAAGAATTGGCCTTTGCTCATAGCTCTGCAAAATCCCCCCTCTACATGAGCTGTCTTCTCCAAGCCAGACAACTCTGACTGCCTCAGCCTTTCCACGGTGCCTCGTCTATACTGCGGAGCCCACCACGTTGCTCCCTGGGAAAAATGTAAGCCACGAGGCCATCAGCGCATGCAGTCACTAAGACAAGCCCCCATAGGCATCAATGGGGAATAGGGAAGAACCTAAGAACATCCCCCCCCCCCGGAAAGCATAAACAGCCTTGCTGAGTGCTCATAACCCCCACCCCACCCCAGCCCACACTTTGTGCCATTCCACGACCCCCTTCCCTGTTCCAGTGCTAGCTCCAGTCAGCTCCTAACCCCCCTCTCTGCTATGGTTCTAGAGAACATGCAAAGCCCCCAAGTTAAAAACCACCAGATGTGCAAGGCTGACCCTGCTCCCTGGGCAGATCCCTCCTGCCCTGTGGCTCCTGAAGCCCCCATGAAGCCCTGTCATCCACTCAGAGTGATTCTCTCTGGTGTCTACCCCAGGGCAGGTCTGCACCCCTTCAAGACCCCACTCTACTCCCTGCAAGAAGACATTCGAGGAAGTGTAATGGGGAAGAGGGAAGGAAGGGAGGTGGGCAGCTACAGAACTCAGTGGACCCAGGGGCAAAGGCAAAGGCCCAGAAGCCCCTCTAAGACTTCAATCTGCCCATTGGGCTGTGCTTTCCTGTAAACACCCATCAACATTTCGCAAAATGCAAATTCTAAGAAATGTAGGAGACAGGTCTTCCCCAGGCCATCCTAGGCTGCTTAGAGGCCTTTGATCCAGAGAGGCCTCTCCATCACTGCTCCTAGCCCCCACTGGAGTGAGAGGCTATTGGATACAACTGCCTCCAGTGTTTGGACAGCCCAGGTGGTCAGGAGGATGCGGGCCCCAGACCGTTCTTTCACAGTGGTGGCCTCCAGCCCTGAACCCTCCTCACAGGGAGAATATATCTGTGCTCTCCTTGCTGTCTCTATGAGCCCCTGGGCACCTGCAGACTCTTGCCGTCCCATCCAGCTCTTGGCTGTTCTTTCTGCAGTAGCTTGGATGGGTAGGTGGGGCTCCCCACTTCACTATGCTCCATGGCCTTCCTCTCCTCCCTCTGAGAAGCGAGAGCAAGTCTCTACCTGCGATGCACTGGTTCCCTCAGTCTCATCCCTCACTGGGCTGGGTCGCTGTCCAGGTTTCTGCCAGCAACTCTTCACAGGTCTGCACTCCTCAGCCAGCCCCTGGCCTGCTATGCTTTGCTCTGCCTATGGGCGAGGGGCTCCTTCCTTCTCACTGAGTGAACATAGCGGCAAGCACAGCCCTTCTGTGTGCCAAGTGGGCACGGGGAGACTGACGGCCTAGGGACAGGGTCTCTTTCCAGGAGGAAGCCCAGGCTTCCCAGATGCTAGGGAAGGTTACCCCCTCACTATTGCATCTTCACGATCATCAAGGTATGGTTTTCAAGATAAACGTACAGTTTGGGTTCAATGAAAGTGAGCACAGGGACCGCATGGGCCACCCCTCGGAGAAAATGGGTTTTCACGCTTTGTCGTACTTTGGTGTGTTGTGTTGTTGCCTTTTCTGCTGTTCCTGGGGATCGAACCCAGGGCCTTAATTAAGCATGCTAGCACAGACCTAGTCCCACTCTGTGACTTTTTAGAAACCAAAAGAACACAGTTATCCAGGCAGTTGTTGACTCCCTTAGGAACTGAAGTTCTGTGTGCGCACAGTTGGTCTGTCCTGTTGGCAGCTGCCTGCAACAGTCAGCTTAGCACCAGGATGGGAGCGCCATGTGACTGGGAGGAGTGGCAGAGTGAATGGACGTAACAGATGGGACCCTCGTTCTCAGAACACAGAAGAAGGTGGTAGATCATGTGGAGCAGTGACGACCCCAAGCAGGCAGGGCCAGGAGCAAAACCAGAGGCCTCTGCCCAGGCCCTGAGGCCACAGGAAATCCTTGTCACCTGACTCACAAATAACCTGTTGTCATCCCCCCCCACCCCCACTGTCCCAATCTATTTATCTACACCAGTTTTCCACCCTGCCTGGCATCCTTGGGAAGCCGGGGTCACATGACATCCAGCAGCAGCCCATTAGCCGACAGACTGAAGCAGATCATATTGAATTCTAGGGCCCTCAGAGCCCACGAGCCCCCACGCTGCTCTGAAATCTGCACTGATTTATTGGAATGCAACTGTGCAGCTCATTTCCTGTAATGGATATGTGGCCCCTCCTCTCGTCAAGAACGCTCTTTCAAACCTCCTCAAGGGGACCAGAAGTTCAGGGATCCTGAACCTAGTCCCTACTGCAGCTCCAAAGGAAAGTGGGGTGGCTGGGGGTGAGATCAAATGGGCACCCTTGCCTGCCTGTCCCAGTCCGTGAGTCCTTTTGGCCTCTGTCCCCACTACACTGACAATGTTGCAGCAGAACCTATAGCTGGGCCAGCCAAAGACTCGGCCACTGAAGCCCACGCTATGTTAAGCTGGCCCTGCTCATCCTGGGAGCCTCGGATCTGGGCTTAGCTTACAACACACGTCACATTTCTGCACGCTGAAAAAGGACACATACCCACACTGATGCAAGCATCCGCGGATACACACTGGCAGGCCACGTTGCAGGCTACACAGCCCCGCTCTGATATACTACACATCTGTCACAGTTAGTCCTATTGCCCCTGCATGTTCAGATACCCAAGTCCAAGGCTGTTGAAGTCATGTATGTAAAACGGTGCAGTGCCTGTGTGGACTGTGTATACACTATCCCTTCATGCTTCAAGGTCCCATTACACTACCTACAGTGCCCAGCATAATGGAAAGAGTTGTCACATAAATTGTTTAAGGAATAAAAACAATAAATATATGTGGACAATATAAACATACTTTCCCCAAACATGTTTACATGTTTGATATTTGATAGTTAAATCTATGACTGCAGAGCCAGAGGATCTGCAGTACCAATTTGATATTTGATACCCAGTATGCATACATTCCCTTGTTCTGTGTGTATGTTTTCTCTCTCTCTCTCTCTCTCTCTCTCTCACACACACACACACACACACACAAATAAGAAAAATAAATCTTTAAAATAAATGGCCCTTCCTTTATTGAACTCGCTATGAACCAGACATCACGTCAGGTGTTAAATACATAAAGTTAAATAAACTTAGAGATTAAGTAAGCCAAGCCTGACAACCTGACCTGCTGATGCTGTCCAGTGAGTCCCTGACCCTATGTGAGCGTCAACATTCAACAGCTCATTTTTTTCTCTTCTTAGGTTGGTCTCCTTTTTGTTCCTATTACTCAAACAGGAACAGCTAGGAACAAAGGCAACGTGCCTGCTATTGTCATTTGCTTTTCTAGAATTATTAGTGTGCATGGGCAGCTGTCTGCTTTGACACAAGGTCTCCTATAGCCCAGGCTGTCTTCCAACTCTCCAAGTAGCTGGAGATGGCCCTGAACTTCTTGATCCTTCTGTTTCTACCTCCCAAGTGCTGGAATTACGGGTGCGAGCCACCCCACCAGACTCTTTTCTGGGCTACTTCTCACCTGCTTTTCTGCTTGGATAATTAATGGCCTAATTTTTCAACTCTTCAGGCAGAGCTGGATCGCTTTGCACAAGTATTTTCAACATCATCAAAGGTGAGAGGCAGCTCAAGGTGACTGATGGTTTTAAGCAGCGTAGTGCGATACTGACGATGACCTTCGAGACCCACGAAGAGGCTTCCACATTCCCTGCAGATGCTGCCACACAAGTGCCATCCGTGGATGTGAAGCAAAGCTCACTATTGCTCTGTGGAGACCAAGGATCGAGTGGGAATCTCCCTGAGATGTTGCATCCTCTGTGTGTGTGTCTCTCTGTCTCTGTCTCTGTGTGTGTGTGTGTGAGTGTGTGTGTGTGTGTGTGTGAGTGTGTGTGTGTGTGTGTGTGTGAAAATTCAGATACAACTGTAGACAGAGGAGCCAACTTGCAATTTCTACCAAGTGTCTGTGTAAGGATGTAGAATGTTCCTGATCTTGGCCAGTTAATGCCATCTCCCAAGTTGCCAGGATGGAGCAGGGATAGAGCAAGGGAGGAACCTGGATGTCAGGTCAGACAGTGAAGACGAATTCAGCAACAACGCTGGGGTACGTCAGTAGGCTAGGACACTGCTTGAAGACCACACCTACAACAGTGGGGTAACCTTGAGGAATGAACTCTACCTCCAACAAGAGGAAGCATCAGTCCCACGGGGATGGTGGGGAGGACCTTGTTGAGGGCCAGTGTTAAGTGAAGCTCAGCACTGGAAAGGCGCCCTTCCCACCCATCTCTGCACAGCCATTGCTGCACGACCCAGTCAGCTAAGAAATGTTCCAGCTGCCGAATCCACAGGACACTCTGACAGAAGCCCTGCTTTTATGGCCTCCGTGTGCTGCTTCTCAGGCTTGCTAAGTTACAAAGAGGCCAAAACTACAACTAAAACCAGCACCTCCCTGAGTGGAGAAAGAAAAGGTGAAACACTGACGAGGGGCCTCAGCACCCAGGAAAAACAGCCAGGCCTCCGTCCGGCATCGCGCCTCCAAATGTGTATCTCTCCAAAGAATATGCCCTGTACAAGACAGCCAGAAACTGGTCCTAAAGACACACCAGATAGACCCAGCTCTGTCTCCATTTGTTACTGATGTTGCTTTAACAAGGAGCCAGGAGTGTGGCTGATTGTATTTCTCCTGTCATCACAGAAAAGACCAGAAAATCCTATGGAAAGTTCCAGATTAGACAAGGTTAAAGAGACATGGCAACTGAATGCAATCCCTGACCCTAGACTTGGGTGTTGGGGGGAAAGAATATAGAAGGACATAACGGGGCCAACCGAGGAAACTAAAAACCAAGCTGAGAGCTGGAAACAGCACCAAGGTTTAACTGGGAGCGCCTGAAGCAGGGAAGGATCAGGGGAAAGAGCAGTGGTATGTAACTAGCTTTCAAGGAATTCAGGAGGAGAGAGAGAGAGAGAGAGAGAGAGAGAGAGAGAGAGAGAGAGAGAGAGAGAGAGAGAGAGAGAGAGAGAGAGAGAGAGAGAATAATGATAAAGACAGGGTTAAACGTTCATGGCATTTTGGAATAAAAGCCACACAGTGTTCCTTGTTGTTGGTTTCAACAGCTTATCTGTAAGTGTGAAATTATTACCAAAGCAAATGTCCAAAGAAACACAAAATCATTCAGAATTCAAGGTGTGAAAGTTTAAACCATCTGCAAGTCTAATCATTAAAAAAAATAATAAAGTAACAGTGAAAGGTGATATTTGTAGAGAACAGTGTCCACAGTCTACTGACACGTGGGAAGAGCAAACCTGTTAGTGCAATACTGAGAGCGCATCTAATCAACATCGGCTACTCAGGAGGACTCCAGGCAGGGGCATCCTGAATGTGGTACTAGCCTGGGCATCATTTCAGTTAGGGTTTTTGTTGGTGGTGGTGATGGTTTTGTTGCTCTGGTTTTTGTATTGTTTGGTTTGGTTTGAGCTAGGGTTCGGTCATGTGAACCCTGGCTGACATGCAGGGTTTGTTGCGTATGCTCTGTAGACCACTAGGCTAGCTTCAAATGTGCAGGGATCCTTCTCTGTCTGTCTCTACCTCCCGAGTACTGGGATTGCAGGCATGTCCAAACATGCTTTACAAAACAAACCAATGAGCAAATAAATGGGGCGGGGGTGGGAGTGGGGTAGGGGGTGGGAGGGTGTAGCGGGGTGGGGGGGTGGGGGTGGAGGAGGACCTGGAGCAAATGCTCAGTGGTTAAGGACAGGGACTGACCCACAGCACCCATTATCAGGCAGCTCACAGCTGCTTGTAACTCCAGCCCCAGGGCTTCTGTGCCATTTCCTGAACTCCAAGTCCATCTTTGCTCACATGTACAAAACACACATAGGTATACATACATACATACATACATACATACATATATACATACACACAGAGACATAGACACACACATACATATATACCTATAGACACACATACATATATATACACATAGACACACACATACACATAGACACATAAATATATGCATAATTTAAATTTAAAACCAAACCCACAACTATGGCTAGAGAGATGGCTCAGTAGTTAAGAGACTGGCTGTCCCTTCAGAGGACCTTGGTTTGATTCCCAGCATTATATGACAGCTCAAAACCATGTGTAACTCCTGTTCCCAGGGACCCACACCCTCATCTGACCTCTGTGGGCACTAAGCATGTATGCTGTACACATATATACATGCAGGCAGTCACCCACACTCATATTTTGTTTTTAAAAATAAACATTAAAGATCTTTTTAAAATTGATTAGTATGTATCACGGTTCTAATTTTGCCTTTACTATACTAGTCTGGGCCATGCACAGTGGCACACATTTGAAATTCAAGAATTTGGGAAGGAGGAGTTGGGGGATCTCAAGTTTGAGGTCAGCCTTAGCTGCATGCATAGTGACTTTGTCTTGAAATTATAAAATAGAAATTAGGTTGTATGGGCAAGAACAAAGCTATCTTGATAGCTATAAACAATAGATTTGTCTATACTGAGAAGGCTTTGTAGGCAGTGGACCCCTTTCAACATGACTTCATCCTGCTTAGTATTTAAAAGTTTTTTTTTTTTTAAGATTTATTTATTTATTATATGTAAGTACACTGTAGCTGTCCTCAGACACTCCAGAAGAGGGCATCAGATCTCGTTACGGATGGTTGTGAGCCACCATGTGGTTGCTGGGATTTGAACTCTGGACCTTCGGAAGAGCAGTCAGGTGCTCTTACCCACTGAGCCATCTCACCAGCCCTAAAAGTTTTAAGTTATATGTAGAAGTAAGTGTCTGTGTGAGAGTATGTGCACATGAGAGCAGTACTCATGGGGGCCAGAAGAGGGCAGCAGAGTCCCTGGAGCTGGAGTTTACAGGTGGTTGTGAGCCTCCTGGTATGAGTGCTTAAATTGAACTTAAGTCCTTTGCCAGAGCAGTGTGTGCTTTTAAGCCCTCCAGCCCCCAACTTCTGTTTTGTTTTTGTTTTTTATTTTTAAAGCTGGTTTTAGGAAAATACATGAGATTTCAACATCGGCAAGGTGAGTTACAAGTCTCCGGAATCTGTAACCTGCTTTTCCTTGGCCTTGAACTCCTTTGGTGTAAATTCTGAAAAGATAACACTCTGTGATCTTTGTCCTGCAGAATAAATGGTGTCTGCTGGAGTGCCCTGGAGACAGACTGACTTTGCATCTATTTGTAAGATTTGTTTTATTGAAATTACCAATTGTCTGTACGCACAGCTCTTTGAATTCTCCTCTGAATTGGCTGTGACAACTGACTGGATTCTTCATTGATTAGTGAATTAAAAAAAAAAAAAACAACACTAAACATATGTTCATCTTATATTTGTAAGTCTTGGTTGTCAAAAAAAAAAAAGTCTGCTTTCACACAATTGCTACTTTCTGTCATGAAAGGGTAAAAGCTGTGAACATTTTGTAAGAGACCTTTCTGAGACTGAGGCCTTCTCCCTCCAGACTTGAAGAGTGTGGAGTCCCCTGACCTCATGGGTCTCTCTGTGGGCAAAGCCAATCTTCACACATCAGCAATGTGTGGGCTCCCCCTGTAACTGCAGGGCCCTTCTCTAGCCCTCAGGGCCTCGGTGCCAACCTTTTGGCTGGGGGAAAGGACAGGCAGAAGGGCAGACCTTGGTCCCCAGAGGAGCAGGTGGTTTCTGAGTAGCTGGACCTTTGAAGGGCTGTTTGTCTTCTGGATATTTCAAGACACTCAGAAATAAATGACAACCAGGAGTCACAAAGACAGCAGTCAATTCTAAGCATGTATGTGGAAGACATGACCATCTTCCTATGAATTCAGCCGTGTAACATAGCCATAGCTCAGGATTTCGGTGTGCCGCGGACCAGCAGACAATCCACCTTGGTCACAGGTCTGGTAACTACTCAATCCAGACGGTGTGATGCTCACTGGGTTGGTCGGGTTTGAGAAGCCCTGTATACCCACCTCTCTCCCGCCAACACCAACCACGCCTTCCCTCCTGCCAGCTGCTGGGGAAAGCAGCATCTGTCTTGTATCTTTATTTTGTGTTCAGCCACTTCCCTAAGCAAAGACCATTTTGGGGATGGGAAATTTTAAGAAAATCCCATTTTGTTTTGTTTTCTTGTCCGTGTCCCTCAGGAAGTCCAATGAGCTTCTTTTCTGCCATTTCTTCACCACCTCTTGCTTCCTTCCCCACTAAGGAAGTGATGGGGGGGGGGTGTTTAATGCTTCACTTTTAGAGATTGTACTGACTCTTTTCAGTGCAAGGCAAGCCCTCTACCACTGAGCTCCAGGTATTTTTTAATTGGGTTTTCATCATAAACACAAAAACATGTTGAGGGAAAAAATGTATACGTAAGCCCAGAGGACCACACTCAGCATCCCTAGGTCAGCATCTGATCCCCATCTTGGCATTTCTCTCTTTGATGATCCCAAGTGTGACTTTAGGTTTTATTGTGAAATTATTCTTTTTAAAGATCTTATTTTAAGCCACGTGCTTAAAAGCGTTTGCGAGCTGCTCGATGTGGGTGCTAGGAACCAAATCGAGGTCCCCTACAAGGGCAGGATGCACAGTTAACCACGGAGCCATCTCCGTTTCTCCCGTCCTTGGAAATGCTCCTCGATCCTCCTAGAGTCCTAATAAAGACCACTTGTTTGTTCCTCAACTGCAATCCTCCCTGAAGACGTCCCTGTAGTACAGGCACTACCTTCTTCATTTTACAGCAAGAAAACTAAGAATGGAGCGCTTTCCCATGATGCTAAGACCACGTTGCCAATCAATAGCCATTAAGGCTCAAAGCCCACTCTCATGCATGTCCAAACTCAAGCTCTAACCTACCAATTACCATTTCCCAGCCCAGGTGTTTCTGTGAACATGCTCTAAAAGCTAAACCAGAATCCTCCTGGACATATAATTCCTTTATCAGTGCTTACACTTAATACATTATTTACATCTTTCAATGTCACTTATTATTCTTCTACAAATTTAATGGCTGCACAGCGTTTCATTATATTGGGTATGTTTTATTTATTTTTAAATGGCTCCTCCGTATCCAAACGAGAAATAAAACTGGCTGTAAAATATTCAAACAGCACAAAGGAAGAGAAAGCAGAACACTGAAGTTTCCCTTCCCTCTCCCTGGAGCAAACTGCCACTGACAGTGGGTGGGGCGCGTTGGCCTGTGGTGGGATTTATTGGCTGTTCTTTAAAAGAATGGGGCACACTGATTGAGAGCCTGCTCGTCACTCAGAATGGCTCAGCAATGTCATTCTAAATCTGTGCACTTCCGCTAAGGCCTGAGAATCAAGAATTCATGTTTAAAGGGAGTCGCACTTAGCCCTTGGCTTGAACAAACAGTAGAAGAGTTGTAACATGGGGGGGGGGGTGCTGAAAAATGAGGAAAGGAACAAGTTTTAGAGGCTTCAAGCTCAAGAACTCTATTCTATTTCAGACAAACCAAGTTTGCTGTGAATGAAATCAAGTGGCGATACCAAGCGGGCACATGGTTCTGGTGAAAGTGCAGTGTGTGTGTGTGTGTGTGTGTGTGTGTGTGTATGGGGGGGGGGAGCATTTACACGGAGCAGAGGGTATGGCAAGGGTCCCTGCTGCCTCTAAAGAGGGCCTATGTTAATCTGTACTTTCCAGTCCCTTTCTCCACAGTCTTCCAACCCTGGGTCCGCGTGTCATCCGCCCTGGTTCCTTGCTACCTAGCAGATGGCAAGCTTTCTTCAGTGGCCTCAGGGTCCTGGGCTACACGTGCTCTATGGGTGTGCGCACACAGCCCAGGCTTCTTTTGCAACAGAAGCACTGTGACTCAGTCTTCTCATTGAGAAAACCTCTCTAAAATGAGCAGAAGGACTGAGGCCAGGCTCACTTCCCCCTTTCAGCCCTGTGGCTGGTGTCCCCAGGCCAGAATCCACTGGGTTCCATTTCTCCAGAGAATGACAGCCAGAATATAGTACAGTCCTTTCAGGGCTCTGCGGGGCAGGTGTCCTGGCTCTGACTATATGGTTGTCTATGCTTGGGGGCTCCCACCTAAGCCTCTGGGTAGGATCTGGGCAAGCAAACCTTTCCTGTCAGCTTCCAGTTGACAGTTAAGCAATTTTCTTATCTCCTCGGATCTCCTCCCACATTAATCTTGTCAGTACAATGATGTTTGGGGAGGAGACAAATCGCATGTGATCAGGAGTCCTCATTTAACTGCAAGACTCGTTTCTTTAAAAAAAAAAAATCCTGGTGGTGTTATCTGCTTGTTTTTTTTATACATTTCTCACTGTAGCCTAAACTGGCCTCTGGGTAGGCATTTTCTTTATGTTTCGGTGTAGTCAAGTGTAGGCAATTTCTCATTTGCAATCTGACAGATCTGTTCTCACGAGGGTGAATGCTTGATGGTCCTTGCTTATTAGAAGGCCTAAAAACCCTCCAACTGCTTTCCTTTTCTATTTTTTAGGGGTCTGGAGGTGCTTTTGTGCCAGTTTGCTCTGGGCCTCTGTGTGTTCTTGTCCTTGTAAGGCTGAACTGTTCATGTTCAACCCAGGGTTATCGCACATCAGAAGACAGGATCCCAAACCCTGACAGATGCGGGACAAACAGCTGGGGAACAGCAGGTACGGCTGACGTGCTCTCACTGAGTTCATTTCCAGCTCAGGAAAATCGGACCCTAAAAATCAAGCACTAGATGCGTGGGGCCAGCCAGCCTTAGCCTCCCCTCACTGGTAACCCTGGGCAGAGCAGAGCTCAGCTCTTCTCTCCTCAGGTTGCAGATTAACAGGGTTGACCTAGAACCTCTGCAGCAGGAAGCATGGCAACTCGGAGCTCCCAGGAATCACTGGGGCTCCCAGCCTCTGCAGGTTGGGAGGGCCTTTAAGAGGTCAGCTGCTCCACTCCCAAGTACAGGGCTTTCCATAGAGAGGAGGGGCAGTCCCAGGTCACCCAGGTAGGGGTCATGACTAGAACAACAGTATTAGCTCAAGATCTAGTAACCTGTAGGAAAACAAGCCAGGACACAGATGAAGAAAGGCTAGTCAGGCTTAAAATAGCTAAATAAATCTTTAATATTTCTAATTGCAAATGTACAGAAATTGCACAGCCACATGGAGTCTTCGAACACCAACAACTTCTCTGTACATTATTACAGGGTTAAAAGTCTCGACTGGAGGGAAGGGCTCCGGCCGATCCAACCTTTGCATTTTTTTCCTTTTCACATACTTACAAAAGGGGGAGCTGGGCACAGTGGGGGGACGGGTAGCCTTGTGGCTGAGTATATAGAAAAGAGGGGCTGGTTCCCTGGACAGTCTGGCTCCCAGACCTATGAGTATGAGGGAGGAGTGTCCCTCAGGCAGGTGCTGGGGTACACGTTGAGCTCTGGCCCTGGTCCCCACCCCCACTCCGGGGCAGTCAGAGGTCTTCACTCAGAGGAAGTTTGGCAGTTTCCTTCACCCTAACACACAAGTTGAACAAAAAGGTCAGGTATCTGTGTTGGCAAGGGTGGGGCCACTCTCTCCAGCAGATCTTGGGTGTCAGTGGCCAGGGTCATCCCAGAGCAGGGCCTCTGGCAACTCCAGCCCTTGCTGTAAGCAGAGCTCAGCCGCCCCAAGCCATTGCTGTGGGCAGGAGGATGCTTTACTGGCCCCACTGGGGCATTTGCCCCATCAACCTCCCACCCAAACAGCATGCTTGAAAGCCAACGAATCAATGCCCCGGGCAAGAAACAAACAGACAGACACCTAGACTGCAAAGCTCTTCGTCCTGCCCAGCACCGTTCTCTAGGCTCTAATATCAACCGTGAGAGCAGTGTCCTGGCCAGCCCTCGCAGCACCAGGACTAAAGGACTATGTACATCCCTTGGGTGAAATAGTTCCATTACAGTCAAACACCAAGAACATTTACAAAAAAAAAAAAAATTTACAAAAAAAAATATTGCAGACTTGCAATTAAGATAAAAATCTGTGGAGAGTCTGTACACTTTTACAGTTTTTGCACTAGGTAAATAAGGCTCTCGGCCTGAGAGCTAACAACCCCGCCAGAGGGGCCATTGCATCTGGCCCTGCGCTCTCCTGTCCAGGCCTGGGGACCTCCCCATATTGCTAGGAGGCGCTCAGACAGAGGTCACTTTACGAGGCATGGGCGAGAGTGTGGGTGAGGAGGAAAACAGGGCTCCCTGGGCAGTGGAAGGGCAAGACCCAGGCCAGGCCAGGCCAGGCCCTGCCCAAGAGGCCACCCCTGCTGAAATGCATGGGAGCAGGGGTGTGGACAGGAGTGGGGCAGGAAGAGGCAGTGGCAGGCCCTCAGCCCCACCTCCTTCCTTCCTGAGGTCTCTGACCCTTGATAGCCACACCCTCTCCCAGCATTGGTCTGCAGCCTAACTGGGTTCTTTTACCCTTGCCTGTCCATCGTGGACTGAGGACAGGGCGCAGCCTAGCTAGGCCACACCTCAGGACGTCCACGCTTTCTAGTGAGGACTCTAGGAGCATTAATTGCAGCTTGCCTAGCCCCATTCTGCTGCCTGGGCAAAGCCTAGCTCCTGCCCTAGGTGACTCAGAACCAGGGCTTGGAATCTAGAGTGTGATGGGAACAGATGGGGACCCAAGAAAGACCCAAGCTCCTGCCCTTCTCTGTCCCACAAAGGGGGGGGGGGAGGACAGATATGCTACAGAACAGCCTAGAGCTGGGGAAAACCAGCCCCAGCTGTGGGGGATGCCCCTCCCTGCCTGCAGTGCCTGGGTCCTTGGCTGGGGCTGGGAGGGTGAGGAGAGGCGACTGCACACGGGGCCTGGTGCAGGCTGCTGCTGTCTTGGAGAGGGAGCAAGTCTAACATCCTCCAGGGCCGCTATTTCCCATGCAGTGCGCTCGCTCAATTTAAAAGGCCCCTGTGTTCCAGCAAGCGAGCAAGCGGGCTTTTGTTTCTAATGCATACTGTGAAAGGAAAAAAAATCACAGTTATCCACCTTCTCAGGGCTGGCAGGCTTTAGAATTCTTTCTTTTAAACTATCAGAGAAGAGACATCACCTTTGCAGGGTGAGCACTGGCTGGCCTCTCCCCACAGGGCCACTGTGCAGGCCACACTGGGACCCTGGAGAAGGCAGCTACAACGCATGGTGCAACCTGGCCACCTCCGCCCAGCTCTCTGGCTTCCGGAGTTCCAAGAGCATGAGCCAGGCCCACATGTGAAGTGTGGGAAGCTATGGCTCCTCCCACGGGTATGAGGGCCCAGCGGAGAAAGTGCAGTGCTGTCTGTTTGGCAATGCAAGGAAGGAAGGGAAGGAGTGTGGAGGGTGTCACGCCTGGGATGGGCATAGGACCGAGGTTCTTTTCTTCAGTTCCTCACCCCCTGGAAGGGTCCCTGACCAGCTGCATGCAGTGGCAGGGGCTCAGGGCAGAGATGAACAGGGGCCACTCTGCCTGTTAACTACTCCATCAGGTCCCGGGGGCCATGGGAAACCCACAGCAGTGGCCCCTAAACCTTCCTTGAGCCCTTTCCAGGTAGCTTCCTCCATGGGAAAGGGTAAGGAAGGGTACATGCACCTGGCTGCTCAGAGAGGAGAAGGTGCCATATACCAAATTCAACAACCAGAGACACATTCGGCAGGCCTCCCTGCAGGCTGGCCCCACTCCCCAGTGCAGTCTCCGCTGCTTCTACCCACACCCACTGTTCAGGTGGGCGAAGAGAAGGGGGCCACTGTGCCCTCAGTCTCACGCTCCATCAGTCTTACGCCCCCTCCACTGCAGGCTAGCCTGCAACTGTGGGAGTCTCCTGACGGAGACCCTGTCCCGGGCCACCACAGTCCCCCTCTCCTCAGGCAGGTTAACAATTGCTGCTGTTTCTGAACTCGCCGTTCTCAGTAATCTGCAATTTGGTGGGGTTGGTGGGGGAGACGCCGTTACGGGCTTGCATGCTGTACCTCTCTTTCAGCTGTGTGAGGGCACTCATGAGGCGGGCATTGGCAGCATCCAACGAGGCAATGCGCTTTTCCTGTGGGCAAAGAGGGCATTAGTGGTGCTTGAGGTGGGCTCTAGTCAGCAGTAGCCAGCAGGGAGCACCACAGTAGGCCAGAAAAGTGTGTTAGGCCCAGGCTGTGGAGTAGCTGGGCAGGTTCTGTGCTATCACAGACTGGGGCCTTATAATTTGCCTCCTACCTATACAAAGCTAAAGCGGAGCTATAGCACCTGAGCTCGAAGGCAGAGCCTTTCCTCTCATGCGTGTCATATACCCAGAGCTCCTTCCTAGGCTATGTAGCTTATACTCTAACCAAACCTGCCAATTCTTGGGGCATTCAGAGGAAGGGACACAGCCGTGAGTGAAGGGGCTTTGGGACCAGAGCCCTTCTGCCTAGCCGCCTTTCACCTTCCTAGTCCTACCTACTCCACTCCCATAAGTCCCTGGTTAGCATCCTCAGAGCCCAGAGACCTTGGTTCCTGGTCCATGGTTTACACTGAGGTGTAACCAAGGATGCCAGAGAAGCTAGTCACACTCGCACTACCCCAAACTCTGTAACACTATAGCCAGAGCCCCAACCTGGGCATCGATGATCTTCTGTTTGGAATCTACAGCTGCTTGCATCTCTGCATGATCCTTCTTCAGTTCTTCTTCCACTGACATCAACCTGTGAACAGAAACACAGAGTCAGGAGCACTAGGAGGAGGAAGTGTACTGTGGGGCCTGTGGGAAACCATCCTATCTAGAACTGTCCCCAAGCAGTGGCATGGCTGGGCTACCCTGTCTTGACCTCAACTCTCCCTCTGCAACTCTGCTCTCTGGGGCTATTTCCATTCCAGTGCACTTCTAAGACCCAAGGAATGTCATGTTATAGGATCTGTGGCAGAGGATATGGTGAAGGCTCTAGACCCACTTCTACCATGTTTCCTGAGGTGGTATGGACTTTGTGAAGGCACAAGTTTCAGAGGCTCACAACCAGGAACTTCACACTAGGTTGTAACTATAGCCTGCACAGCAGCTGTAGTAGGGTGCTGGTATCAAAGTGATGAGGGAAGTCAGGAAGGACAAGGTGGAGGACCTACAGGAGCTCCAGATAAAGGTGGACCCTACCAATTCACCCCAAGTCTCTGTAGGAATCCCAATTCTTCCAAATTCTACCTGGGAGCATCCCACAGGCTAGATGGGAGGGTTGGGGGAGGGAATGGGCCATAGGGGGCCATGAAGAATTCTGGGAAGGCAGCTGCACCGTGGAATGGCCAGATGAGACCAAGTCTGAGGCCTTCAGGTCCCACCCAAGCAAAGCTCCAACGTGCCAGGCATCCCATCAGAGCTGCCAAGGACGCAGAGATATAAAGAAATAAAATCTACAACCAGAAGACAAATCAGTGAGAACAGCTGAGACGTAGGATGGGAAGTAGGTGACGCTGTGAGGCAGCACTGAAGGGACATTCTACATGCCCAAGAGACAGTCTTAACCACGAGGAAAGTAGAAGAGGTTTAAACCACAGTGAAACTCTAGAGACCTGAAGGAGCAAGGGCTGACTGCAGGCACTGGCACCACAGAAACGTTGGTCTGCCATTTAGATCACATGTGAACCAGGCCTAGGCACAGGCCTGTAACCCTAGCTATCTGGGAAATTGATGCAGGAGGATGACAGCAAGTTCAAGACTTTTTGGGTTGTAGGCAAGTTCAGGGAGAGCTTGGGAAATTTACTAACAGACTGTCTCAAGTACAAAGGTTGGGGTGTAACAGTGACAGACAACTGTCTAGCTTGCCCAAGGCCCTGAGTTCAATCCTCACCCAGGAATATAAAAATGTATATAAAGTAAAACTCAGAGAACAATAGAAAAAGAAAACAACTGTGGGGGGTGAAGAGATAGCACTGTGGTTGTGAATACCTTTTGTTCTCACAAAGGACCTGAGTTCAGTTCCAGGCACACACATGGCAGCTCAAGCGCCTCTAACTCCAGCTCAGGAGATCCGAGACAGACCTGCACGCAGGCAAATCACCCATCCATATAAAATAAGATAAAAGGGAGAAAGAGAAGGAAGAAGAAAACAATGAAGGAACAGCGAAATGGGAGACAGTACAGAGCAGCCCACTGTACCTGAGGGCAGGTGACGGGAGCCCTAGAGGAAGAAGTAGGAAGCAGAGCCATCCACCTACAGATCTCAGTCCAGCCAACCCAAGAGAACCACAACAGGTGTGTCACAGTCAACCTGGAAAGTGAGACTGTTGACAACATTTAATGAAAGGAGCACTATGAAGAGGTGTAGAGACTCGAGCTTCATCTCCAGAACCCACGATGGAGGGAAGCCTCCTGGATGATGTCCTCTGACCTACAGCCCCACAGACACCTACATAACTATACAACCACACACACACACACACACACAAAGCTGTCCTCTGACCTACACCCCCCCAGACACCTACATAACTATACAACCACATACACACACACATGAAGCTGTCCTCTGACCTACACCCCCCACAGACACTACATAACTATACAACCATAGAATCATACACACATGCACACACACACACATACATGAAGCTGTCCTATGGCTACACTCTCCCCCACCCCTACATAACTATACAACCACACATACACACAGACAGACAGACACACACACACACACACACACACACACACACACACACACGAAGCTGTCCTATGGCCTATCTACACATGCCTACACACCTAGCCCTCCACACACATACATATATGCCCCAGTAGTAGATAACATTAAAAAAAATTTAGTGTTATGGATCCAACCAAGGGTCTGTGCCCGCCAGGAAAGCATTCCAACAATGAGCAAAGCTCTAGCCCAGGAGAAGTACCTTAAAAACAGCGAGAGAAAAAGGAGACTGTAAAACAAACAAAACAACAAAAAACAAAGACAGGGCAATGTTCTTGCCACTGCAGCCAGGGAGGGGTCACATCAAGCCACTGCCTCCTCTGTAAGCCCTGACATCACCCAGCTCTGCTGTGAGAGCAGGTGAAAAGGAGCAGCAAGATCATGTGGCCTGCACAGCCCGGCACGGTTCCCACCTGCCCGTTGAGGAAGACCCAAAGCACTGGGGCCACACAGCAAGGAAGCCAACAGAGATGCTGAGGACTAAGATACAGTCCAAGGAACGCAAGAAGAAAGAAAGAAAAAGATGCTAATGCTACATATAAACAGGAAAATAGCTATAAGATTAACAGGCTTAAAATAATCATATTAAAAGTAAATGACTTCAACGCTCCAATTAAAAGGCAGAAGTTGTTGGATAATAAACAGACCAAACAATAGGAACGTGTAAAATAAACTTTGTGCACAACGATGGCTACTACGCTCTTAAAGTTGGTGTCCACACTCAAATACATGTACACTGAAACTTAACCTCTACGGTGCTACCAGTTGTCCTCTGGGAAGTGATGGGTCACAAGATATTTCTGCCTTCAAGAGCAGGGTTAGTGCCCTTACCAAAGAAGCTGGAAGGAGCTCGCCTCTAAGGACATGGCACCAAGGTATGTCTATGAAGGAGAGCTACACTAAATCTGTTGACACCCTGATCTTAGACATGGCAACCTTCAGAACGGTGAGCAGTACATTTCTCTTGTTTATAATCACCTGGTGCTGATATTTTGTCATAGAAGTAGAAATGGACCAAACAATGGTTTAAAAGTATATAGGACAGAAAATGATACAGTGTGCTATCACCAGAGAAAGAATATCTACACTAGAAATAAGATGGAGGAAAGAGTGTAATTAAAAAGGACAGTTTGTTAATGGTATGTGATAATCCTAAAAGAACACCCATCCAGGACTAGAAGGTGTCAATGAAGCAAGACCAACAGAAATAACCCTGGAGAATCATGATCAGATAGCTCAGTAGGGCTATCTCAGAAGCCGACACAATAACACAAGCACGCAGGCAAAGGAGCAGCAAGGACGTGTTAGACCCAACTGTCCTGATGATGTCACATTCCCGGACACAGGGAAGAGGAGATGGCCAGGCACCAGGGGAGCCAAGAACAGAGAGGGGTGCCAAGCAGCTGGCAGGCGTCCAGCCACCTGGGTTCTGCTCTGCTAATCATCTGTAATGAACAGAAGCTCAGGACAGGACACAGCCACCAGGCAGGCAGAACAGGTGATCTGGGAAGGGTTTGTGCTGTGGACAAAACAGAAGGCTAAGGGGGAATTCCCTGCCTACCTCACACCTGCTCAGTCCCGGGTCTCAGCCAAGGATCAGGCTATCACTCACACTCCTTACACACTGCTGTGAGGTAGATGCTCCAGGACTGGGACACAGTGAGTGGCTTAGATACTGTACTGCCTGTGTGCAGACTCCAAGCATGCCCGCCCCATCGGGGCAGAGATAGAGGGAAGAAAGCTTGCTACTGGAACCAACTGACCTCAGAAACTCTTCAGACAAACCAGACCCTGGAAACTCAACAGACCCCACTCACCATACTGGCATAGCTACGCCCCTCTTCCCAGCCCAAACTCCTCCCTACCCACACATCCAGATGTGCTGTCCTTTTTCCTGCCCTCAATGGCTTCCTCGCTGTCTTGCTTAGCATCTCAAATCATTTTCCAATTCCCCTAGAACTTGGCAGGATGACTCAACTTCTTACAGGAGCTTCCCTTCCCCCACCGCCACTGCCGGGCACCGGCTTTCCTCTTGTCCCAGAGACCCCATGGACAAATGGGCAGCCTGCTCACCTGCTGATGATGCCTTTCATCTGGATATCCTTGTCTTCCTGCTGCCGCCGCAGCCGCTCCTCACCTTCTTCCAGCCGAGCCTGATACTCCAGCACCAGCTTCTGCGTCGTCTCCTCCTGGCACTTGAATAGGGTCTCATACTCCTCCAGCTTCTTGGTGGAGATCCGTAGCTTGTCTTGTAGCACTGCCAGATCCTGCCAGCAGGGCAACGAGCCATGGGCCAGCACCCAGGAGAGAGCATAGCCTCATCAGCCTGAGCAGAGCACAGGCTAGCTACAAGCTAACAAGGATAAGATTCAACTCTGTGGCTGCCAAAGGCCTGCCCCCTCCTCTCCCAGTCCAACCTGTGCATCAGGAGCAGGGTGAAGACTCAACCCAAGGCTCAAAGACTGAGGGTTTAACTTGAACTTGCTTTTTTTAAAATTTTAGACTTTTTTTTTTTAAATTCATGAGTGTTTTGCCTACATGTGGGTATATGCATGGCTAAGTGAAGAGGGTGTCAGATCCCCTGGAACTGGAGTTTCAGGTGGCTGTTAGCTACCGTGTGTGTGCTGGGAACTGGACCCTAGTCCTCTGCTGTAAGAGCAACACATTCTCTTAACTGCTGAGCCATCTGTAACAACATTGAACTCTTTAGAGGAAGCCCTGGATGTATGGAGAACATTGACAGTGCCCTGAGAGCTGGTGGCACTGCAGGAAGGACATGAGGCTCAGACAGGTCACATGAGAAGCAACTGCCCAATGAAATGAGCCCCCAGGCTCCCAGGCGCTACCCGAGCACAGGAGTGGGGTGTAGTGTGGGTGGCAGTGGGAGCGAGGGGGAGGGGAGGAAGCAAAACAGGTGTCTTGGGATCTCCAGATGTGACTCAGTCTCTGGGGAGAGGGGAGGAGGAAGGAGTCTGAAGGAAGCTAGGCCTCCTTGCTCTCTTCCTCATCATGGCTCTGGTGGCACCATGTTCCATGTCCCCAGGTTCCCTTCACATACTGGGGAAAGCAGGTGGATGCAGTGAACCAGGAATGGTGGCAGGTAGCAAATGCAGCATGGAGATGGGTTCCCTCCAAGTAGGGGACAGGGGACACTGCCACCCTGACCAAGGGGCTGCTCATGAGGCTGCATCAGCTGTCCTAGGATTCCAGGGTAAGGGGGAAGTGTTTTCGGTGGGCTGCTCTAACACATCCATCTGCCTGGGGTTTGGTATACAGGGAAAGGTAGGGACCACCATGGATCCAGAGCAGCTGGCATGAGTACTCAGGACTGGGGAGGGCAGCTGAAGCACACTATTGCCCCAGAAACATGGATACATGGTGAGGTGAGACTGGGAACTGCAGGAACGTCCACCCCACTGGCAATATGGCTTCAACAACTATGCTATTCCTCCTAAGCTCTAGGGAGGCCTAAACCCAGGGAGGGGCCTGGGTGGGTGGCTCGCCTATCAGTCATGGGACCTCTGCCTCTGGCTCCTTATTCCCAAGGCTCTCCAAGGGTCTCTAGTGGCCCCCTGGCATCTTGTTTCCAAGCCTCAGCTCATTAAATGTCTAGCAGCAAGGGGATCTCTTCAACCTGTGTCCCAAGGCTGCATACAAGCCCTCTCCAGGTAAGTGATGTGCAGCCTATAAGGGGAACCTTGGGTCCATGCTAAGGTCTTGCTGCTTTCCTTCCAGTCTCCACATGGGCAGGGGAGTGGCATTACAGGACAGGAAGGAGTGGTGTCGCTCCACTAAGGGCTCTGGAGAGATACCCATCACCAGCACTGGTGGAGGCAGCCCTCCCCGCCCTCCCAGCCCAGGTCCAGGTCTAGGTTCAGTTTTACCTTTTCTGCTTGGCTGAGTTCCTCCTTACTCCTTAGCCTATCCCTGTGGGGGGGATCTGGGCCCAGACCCTCGTCTTCTAACAACTGCGCGTTCATGGTCAAGAGCCAAGCGGCCGTGCGGTCCAGGGCATTGGGACTGACGGGTGAAGGGCCCTACGATGAAACACAGCTGTGAGGGGCTGTGAAGAGGCAGAGATGGTAAGGTAGGGATGGCCACTAGGGAGCCACAGGTGGGAAGGGAAGGACCTCTGCTGCCGGAGTGCCTACTCAAGGACATGAGCCTTCTAGACAGCAGCCAGAGCCAGATGAAAGCCCAGGTGGTAGCTATGTCAGGAGCAGGTTCAGCCTATGTGAGTGCTTCAGGAGTGAGGCCAGGGCAGGCCAGGTGGCCTCGGGGTTTGGGAACTTCACTAGGCCACACTAGAGATGAAAAGAAACAGTCCTTGTTGCCTGCCTGGCCTATCCCTGGGGAACTGGTAAAGGAGCCTGGCTTTGCTTGAGGCCTTAGAGGTCCTGAATTCAGAAAAAGGAGTTCATATGGTGGGCCAGTGGATGGGGGGGGGGGGGATGTAGCCCCATTCAGCATGGGATGACAGCTGGGTGCAAGTGAGGTGAAATGACCAAGGCAGAGCATGACAGACTGTGAATCCTACGAGAGCCCTGCCCATAGTGCTGACCTGCTTGTGCATGGCGCGGGGCTTCAGCTCTGGGCTGTCTCCCTTGGAGGAGGAGGACTGTTGCCGCAGCCGGGTGCCAGGGCCAGCCCAGTCCGGGGATGCTGATGCCAGGGTTCCACTTGAGGGTCGTGGGTACTGTAGGGTGCTCAGCAGGGTAGGAGGTGTCCTGCCCCGGGGGGCAGGAGGCGGCGGTGGTGGTGGTGGTGGCGGCTGGTCAATCCTCCGCTGGGGACCGGCACTATTTTGCCTCGGCACTGTGGGCTGCCCACCCTTCTCAGTCAGTGACATCTGCCTCCGTGCCAGTTCCCCAGGCCGCCTTGCCAGCTCCTCTGCAGCAGTGCTGAAACTTCCTAGTTTGGCAGCAGCTGCCAGCTCTTCACTGTTGCTGTGAGAGCTCAGGGAGCTGTGGCCTTCAGAGCCTGAGTCACCAAGGCCACGGGGTGACAGTGGCAGGCCGGCCGCCATCTGGTACACAGGATTCTGGAAGGAGAGTGGGGCCAACAACTGGGGCCGGCCTGGTGCACCCTCGGAGGTGCCTGGTGTGGTTGGTGTTGGCACTGCCCGTCGCACTGTGGCCAATCCTGCCAGGCTCACTGGGGCTGCCCGGGCTGGCCACCCAGCCAGCAGCTGAGTCGCAGGCACCTGCCCGTCAGCAGGTAGGGCGTCTGGGCCCACTGGGGAACCTGCCTCCCCATCCAGCGTGCGGGCGTCCTGGAGGTCCACCATGGACAGGCTCTTGCTGCCGTTGGCCATCTGCATGTCAGGTTCATTGGCTTCTGAGTAGCTTGAGCTGCGGGCAGGTGAAGGCTGGACCCCGGAGGACCTTGTGACAAAAAATAAGTCCTTGTTTTCGGGGGTTGGAGACGGTAACCGGGTGAAATCTATCAGACTGCAGGGAGACAAGCACACACAGGGAAAGAAGGGAAAAACCGTGAGTCCAGACCAACAGCACCACCATCTGCAGGCCTGGCAGCCTCAGGCAGGGCTGCAGACATGGCTGGGTGGCAGAGGGGCTAAGAGTCCCAGGATCACTGGTGAGGTAGCTGGTCCAACAGGACTGCTCTCTAGGGACCTGCAGAAGCATCTTGGGACAATGGCTGTCAGGGTCTAGAAGTGCCCCATGGTTAAATCTAAGCCCACCCTAAACATAGCTTGGTATCTCTCTGCTATCCCTGGGTTCTGAACTCTATCCCCATTTTCACAGTTACCGAGGCTCCCTCTGCCTCCTCTTCTGTTCCTAGCCAGCCTGGTAACTCTAGTGGGGGCCTAGTGAAACCTCCCCTCCCCTGCCCTGCCTCCTTATGCCACCCTTTTTGAGTGGCAGGCGGGGGCTGACATTCCTGGCAAAAAACAGGGTATCAGAGGAGTTGTCAAGGACACGAGACAAGCAGGCAGGTCTGAATCTGTGCTGCAGGTCATAACCTCCCTCCCTCACAGCAATCCTCTTGCCCCTGCCTCCCAAGTACTGGCATTAAAGGAATGCACCACCACGCACAGCAAGAAGGGGTATTTTTAAGAAGCACAGGTCCCGAGGAAACATCAGGGATTGGGGTCAGTAATTATCCCTAAACACAGGCTTTCTCAGCCCTCTGCTTGGGATCGACCCTGAACCCAAGAATGTCTTTCCTAGACATGCACCTTTCCCAAAAAGCAGCAGCATTCCTCATTCAAGAAGCCTGCTCTCATTTATCTCAAATGGAGCTCATCTCTTAAGCTTGCTCCACACACTCTGGGTCTCATCAGGCTTCTTGTGAGTGTTTGTATGGGCATCATTTCCTTGCTAGCACAGCTCGGCTACGCCGGGTCTGCACGCATACCCTACCCCGCCCAGCCCAGCCCGTAGCTCTTACCCAGAGAGGTCATTCTCAATCACCATCTTCTGAAGCCCAGCAGAGACGCTGCTGCTGCTGCCGCCGGAGCCTGGGGTGGAGGCCAGGTCATTGGTGCCAGGGAGCTGCCCACTGCCAGGAGTGTTCAGTGCTGTGTGGACATCCCTCAGGATACGAGGCAGAGGTCCCAGCTTCGACACAACACTCTACAAGAATGGAAACAGGCAGTTGTCACTTATGTCACAGAAACTCAGAGCCCTGACCCCCATGGGTCAGACCCAGCAAGAGAGTGCTGCAAATCTGCTTTGTCATAGCCCCCAATCTCTCAGCCTACATTTCCCTACCCAAGAGGCATCTATGGTAGCCCCTCAAATTACCTACTTCATCAAGGAGGTGGGCTAGCCCCCTCTGATGCCTGAGCCTATAGAGGCCAGATACAGAACAGATGCAAGGTGCTGGTCTAAGAAAGGACAGTGCCTAGGCCCAAGAGAGGAAGGCCTAGTGCCTTCTGAACCTCCGTGTCCCAGCACAGATGTGTAGAGGATCCAGCTGAGCTGAAGGAGCAGACACTACCATGCAGTGGAAAGCCCTGAAAGAAAGAGCTGGCAACCCCATGGCAGAGCCGTGGGGGCAACAGTTCCATCTCACATTCTTGTCACACCCTATTGCCTGTGTGACAACACTGATCATTTTCTGTACTTCCTGCCTGGTTCTGAGACCCATGGGACAGTGACCAGCATACTGGCTCAGGAACATAGGGAGGGAGGAAGTCATGAGCAAAACTGCATTCCTGCAATTTCAACAGCAAGAGTGGCAGCGAGAAGTGGGTGAGATACACAGTGTTCCCACTACAGGATACTCCACTGCACTAAAAAGCCAGAGGTAGTGGTGAGTAACGTGACATGGGAAGACACTCACAATGTGGATGAGGGGTACAACAACCATGTACAGCTAAGTTCTCACTGGAAAACAAACTGAAAAGACAGAAACCCACATGTCCTCATGCCTGAATGTGAGGATGTGTCTATAAGATGGCAAAGCTATCACCTCCAGGATGGACAAGAGGCGGGGTCCAGCCTGGGGTCAGCAATCATCACTTCTGTAAAGTGATTCCCTAGCGCCCTGGAAAGCAAGGTGAGTTAAGAAGTCGTTCCTGGCAGGACACAGTGGGCTACAGCCACTGAGATCAGCAGGGCTCCAGGCTAGGGAAGGGTTTCTTGGACCAGGTAACTGAAGCAGTGTCAGGCATGCAGGGACTAATCCTGTCCACTGACAGCTAATGGCAATTATGAAACAGTTTCTTTTCTTTCCTGAATTTAGGACCAAACTCGTGGGGCCTTGTACATGCCACTGAGCTCTAAGTCCTGCTCTACAGAGGTTCCCAAGTCTGATCTGTCACACGGAAGACCTCAGTATCCTTTCTTTCTCAGTAGCTACAAACCAAGAGCAAGGGCTCTTTCAGTAAAGCAACTCAGTCAGACCCTCTCCTCTCCCGCTTGCGTAAGGAATGAGCATCACTGTGTTCCTGGGCTATCAGAGCTGAGCACACAGGGGTAGACCTGGACCCAGTACCCAGAGCTAACGGCTATGACCAGTGCTGGGGAGTGAACATCCAGAGAGAGCCCCACTACAAGCTGATCTGTCACGCAGGTGTAGGGCCTCCAACCTAGCAGATATACCATCTAACCCAGGCAACAGGCACCTGATCAAGCTGGCTGACAGCTTCCCAGAGCAGGGAGTGCAGGCTGGAGAGCTCCCGGCCCAGGTCTATGTAGCCCTCGAAGCCTGCTGTGTTGGAAAGGGTCTCGGGGTTGGAGATCTCCAACAGGAAGCGCTGCATGTTGGTCCACTCGTGCTCCAGGAACTGGTTCATGAAGGACATGTATTCTTCCTTGCTGCCAAACCTGGAGAGAAGAGGGTGGCCAAGGTGAGGAGGCCCTTACCTGAGTCAGATCTCCTCTCCTTCCTCACCATGGCTGCTGCCAATCAAGGTTCTGAGTCACTAGGGCCTTCTTCTCAAGGCCAAGACCACTCTGCCCTCTTCAGAACTGAAGTCACTACAGTTTCCCGTGTTTCCTCTAACACTGCCCGTTATGGGCCCCTGCCTCTTCTCCTCCAGATTTGCAAGCCCAGCACACAGGTCAATTTCAGATCCACACTTGGCTCAGGTCTCTACTGAGGTTTTAGTCAACAGGGACACCCCCAAGACCAGTGCCCTCCTCCGGATTCCCCTTTCTCAGGGAAGAGACCATGATCCACTGGACAAGTCAGAGGCCTGGCAGTGCTGACAGCTCCCCTTCTTCATCTCCAAATGACAAGGCCTGCTGACTTGATCTTCTAGTCACCTACTATCTGTCCCTAGGCCACTGCCTCCCCTCTCCCATGCCTATCATTTTTAACTGAAACCTGGCTATAGCCGTCCTCAGTCTCTCTTATCAGCCATACCTTGTTCAGTGGAGATCCTTTTCAGGATCCAGAAGAGGTAAGGGCCGTGTTGTGTGGTCCATCTCTGCACCATGTGGCCTCCAGGTTCCTGTGGCCCCCATGGGTTACTTCTCATCTCTCCTAGACTCCTTTGGTACCAGGCCCTTGCCATCATGCCAGCCTCTGTTCCTTATCTGAGCTAGATGACTGGCCTTCCTGTTTTTTCTCCCCACAAGCCTTTGCTCCCCTGACACTCTGTCATTCGTTTTGGCCCCACCCTTCTCTCTACTGGACTTGCCTCCCACCTGACTCATGTCTACAGTCAGGGCCCAGCTCAGACAGACCTAGGAAAGGGCTCAATCCAACTATGAATTAATGACAAGACTACCCAACCCTGCCACTTTATCTACTCTGTCTATAATGGCAGCCAAGGGGTTCAGAGAGATGGCTCAGTGGTTGAGAGCACTTGCTGCTCTTGCAGAAGGCCCAGATTCAATTTCCAGCATCCACATGGTACTTCACAGCCATCCCTAATGTAGTTTCTGGGAGTCTGATGCCCTCTTCTGACCTCTGTGGGCACTAAGCACTCATGTGGTATACAGACAGACATGCAGGCAAAAACTCACACATAAAATGATTAAATCTTAAACAAACAAAAAAACTTCTACAAAACCACCAGAAGTGCTTTACAGGCAATCATCTTGGCAGCATTAACCCAAGTGCCCAGCTACTCAGGAAATCAGCCATTCATTGCAAAGTGGAGCTTGGTGCTAAACGACATATGAGAATCCTTATGGCATATTATGATAATATGTTAATTCAAAAAAGCAGAAGGAAAAAATATCTTCTCTTCCCACCTCTGAAACCCAAAGAAGCACACCAAACGGTACTGCACCACTGGGAGGGTGGCTGTGGGGGAGGTTTTATTCTGAGGTAAGTGGCGGTGGAGAGACTGAGGGGGACAGAAACAAAACCAAGGCCTACTGCACTAGCCCAGGCCAAGGCCACACATGCACCAAGTTTCTGTTCCTGTGTACTTCAATCCCACGGGACACAACACTCACTTGGCAAAGTTGGCCAGGTTCTGGGTGACTTTGGCGATGAGCGTGAGGGTGCGAGCCGTGCGGTCGTCAGGATACTCCTGAAGCAGGTTGAAGAGCGAGGGTGACATGATGGCAGGGCACAGGAAGCGAAGGAAGAGGGAGGCACTGATGAGCCGTTCACTGATATCTGGCCGGCCTCGGCTGCTACATTCCTGCCGCCATGAGGCAAACACCTCCTTAAGCTCCCGTGGGAAGACGCTGCATAGGAACAAAGATGGGCCTGGGGGTCAGATCTGTTTGAGTCACATGGAACCCCGAGTTCCAACCACAGCTCCATGTTGATGGTGGAATGAGCTCAGGGCTCTGCAGCCACGAAATCTCAGACACTTAAGGAAATAGCCAGCCAGGGTGGGCAGAGAGGCTGCTCAACAGACAGGGTAGACTCTCAGTGAAGGGTCCAAGTGTGCTGAGCATGGAGGTGGGTGGAACTGGCTCCATGCCAATATAAGTAGCAAGAATGCCACTGCAATAGCGCTCATCCTCCCAAGGGGAACACATCTTTCTGCTCCAGCAATAGGCTTCTGGGTCTAGAGGCATGAAGAAAGCCACAGGGCAGACAGATTGCTGTTCCTTGGGCTCCTATTTCTGGCTATCAAGACTCATCCCTCTGCCTGAATGACGTCATAGGAATCTGAGTTTTCCACAGAGGTCATAATGACTGAACGGGGAGTATCCCCAGCTAGTGAGAACACAGTCTGTCATGAACTAGCTGGGGAGAAAAACAGAAACTTTCCTGGGGTGACAGTTAAGAAGGCATTAGCACAGAGTTCTTGGCTCCACTGAATACCCACTTTAGGTGAGTTTCCTACCTTTTCACCCCAAGGCATACCAGACCCCAGTGCTCCTTGGACCTAGTCTACTACTGACTCTGTCCTGAGGCCAGCAGGCAGGGCATGGGGCAATAAATGAGGTAGAGTCAGCAAGGCTGCCTAGTGAAATGGGGGTAGGCAGTCCTCAGGCCTGGCGCTGGCCAGGTGATGTCTACTGATGGTCTTGTCCAGGAGAGAAGTCTCTTCTAGATGACAGAAGGAAGAGAGAGAGAGACTCCTATCACAGAAGGCCTTCCAATGGAATGGAGAGCAAAGGTTGAGAATACAGCTTAGTGGGGAGATGACAGTGTGTTCCAAGGGTGCTCAAGGCTCTACAATTGTCCCCTTACCCCAGAGAAGCATCCCATACAAAACAAGCTGAGGGAGCAGGACAAGTGAGCACTACCACAAGCACTGGCCACTGACCCCTTCCTAAGGTCACTGTTTACCCAGGAGGCCTGCCTTTGCCTATCTACTGGGAAAGGCAAGCACTTCCTGTGGCACCTCTGAGCTAATGCTCCTGGCTGCAAGGGTATGGACGATTAGGTGACATGTAGGGCCAGACTATGTAAGACCAAAGGAGACGGCATGGGAGAAAGAACCAGACAAATGTGGAGATATGGCTTTGGAGTGGCTTGGGCAGGATGAGCATAGCTCTGAGCTGAGATGATGGTACTGGCACCTAAGTAGCTTCTCTCATGTGGACACAAACCCAGCACTGTGGCTGGCAGCACAGCCTACAGGGACAGTCCCGTGTATGCTAAGCACCAGGCCAGCAAGGTGTCACAAATGCAGCAGGTGCCTAGGAAACTGGCCTTAAGAGAAGCTTCCCAGGAACGAATTCCAGCCCCATCTGTGGCCCCAAACAAGTAGCTCATTTCTACTGTAATACCACCCCTTTCTTCTCTGTTCCGTTTCAGTCAGAGGAGTAGCTAGTGCTCGCTCAGTTGATACAAGTGTGATAATCTTCAGGGACAGACAGATGAGGAGCCACTGGAGCAGGTGCCAGGACACCAGGGCTCTAGCTCCATGTTGCACTGGTGCACTGACATTGGCCTCTGCATGTGCAGGGTGCTCACCAGTTGTAGGTACAGAGAAACTGCCATTTCCAGGTTTTACACACACACACACACACACACACACACACACACTCTCTCTCTCTCTCTCTCTCTCTCTCACACACACACACACACACACACACACACATCTTACAGGTATTCTTGAGTGCTTTCCTATATTTAAGAACTCAAAAAGGGGCGTGACAGGAACCTGGCCGTCCAACAACTCAGTGGAGTCAGATGCTAGCACCCAGGGCAGGGGTGGGGGCATTCAGACAAAAAAAAAAGATAGTCAAGATGAATGGAAGGGAGGGCTTAGGCCAAAAAAGGAGCACACAGCTCCTAACAGGTGGCACTAACCAGTAGGAGTTGATGATCTTGCAGAAGGCCAGCTCGCAGCACATCTTGAGGTTGCCCTGGTGCTCAGGGAGGTCAGCGGATGAGCACTTGCTTGGGTCCACTTCACAATTTTCATCTGACTCATACAGAGCTTTGATGAACTCACCTGTGGGCGGGTGGATGAGCATGGAGAAGGCAGTGAGGGTCTGATGAGCACTGCCCAGCCCTTGCCACCTGCTGGCCCTGTAATGTCCCCACTACCTAGTGCGTCCTGCAGGTACTTCTGGCCCACAAGTTTGAGGTATTCCTCGATGGCCTTGGTGGCCAGTGTGTTCTCCCGGAAGATGAGGTGCTCATTGTCCCCACAGCGGTCCACCTCTGACATCATCAGGTCTGTTAGAAAGTCCTAGGGAGGCAGAAAGGGAGCAGAGTGGAACTGAACTGAGCTGAGCTGGCAGAACCATCACTGTCCTTGGCTGCTGGACAGCCCAGACTGACCACGGGAAAACACTGGCAGAGGAGCTCGGCCGCACCTTCCCTCTGGCTGTGGTACCTGACAGGATGGGAGCTCCCTTCCTCTCACGCCCAGCAGTCTAGCATGGGCAGGGTTTCTGGAGTTCTCAAAACTCATTTCAATGTGCCCAACTTTTGAAGATCCTTTGAAATACAGAATTAAGACCTTAATCCAGGAGGCCAGATGACCAACAAAAGGAAGGGCTGAGAGATAGGTGGGTCCAAGAGGAAGCTATGGTTGACCCCCCTGGTGCACATCTTGGAAATACAATCAGAGGTAAGGACCCATCCCTGCTGAAGCAGCACCATGGCTTCTATTCAAAGCCATCATCTTCCTGAAGTTCTGTGATAGCTCTGGACCTCAGCACTGGGGTAAGACATGAATCCTAAGAGGTGGGCAGCAGAAGAGAGAAAGCAAGGCACAGAGCAGATAGACAACCTGCCCAAGGCCCCACAACGATCTGGGGTCACATTCTGCGTCCAAGATCACAGAAAGTTCACTGAGAGGGGAGTCCTAGGATGGGAACTGGAAGAGCACCCAGCTTAGACCAACAGGACCTGAGGAGTGGGCAGGAGGTGCCAGGACTCAGGTCTGGGGCCCTCAGGGTGCAGCTACATTGGGAGGGCAGAGTCTTCAGCATGAGTTCTATCTGGTTCAAGAATGCCCTGCTAGTTCTAGATTGTTCCTGAGGCAATAACCCAGAGATATCAGTTACTTCCTAGCCCTTCATTCTCTGTGTGCCTCTTGGCTACTTCATATATCAGCTTCCCAAGCCACAGCAGCCCTTGGGACTAGGAGCTAAAAAGACTCAGCAGCAGGGAAGGTTAAACCTTCCAGCTTACTCTCTCCAAACTCCCCAGAATCTCTAGCCCACCACCACCAGCAAAGCCGAGCCCGGCTGTATGGGCTGGAGAGCTGGGTCAGCAAATCAGAGCACTGGCAGCTCTTCAGAGGCAGCTTTGATTCCCAGCACCCACACGGTGGCTCACAATCGCCTGTAACTCTACTCCCTCTTCTGACCTCTGTGGGAAGCAGGCATGTATGTGGTACACAGACATACATGAAGGCAAAGCAAAGCACCTGTACATATAGAATTTAAAAAATGTAAAAACCAGACTATAACAACAAAAACCATGCAGTATTTCAAGAGTTGGCCTAGCTGGCAACCTACCCAGCCAGCCTGAAGGCAGGCATATGGGGAAGAGGGTCCTGAAGACATGGAAGAAGGCAGCACTCTCCCTAAGGAAGTCCTTTTCCCTCCCTGTCCTTCTGCAGGGCCAGTCAGTCCAGCAGCCAATGGAGGATGCAGAGGACAAGGGGCTTCCAACCATGGCCTCCCCCTGCCAGGGCCTCTAGGAAGAGGTTAAGAGTTGATCAACAGTTCATGGAGTCTTAGACCACTGAGCTCTGCCCACTGAGCATCCAAACCCAGTTCCCCTCTTGGGCCTCCCTGACTACACAGGCTGAGGGCTTAGGACATTACCTCAGGGTGACCCTCCACTCCCGTTCTCATACAAGCCTTCGTTCTCAAAACTCTATCATTCCCTGGCCCGTTACCTCAAGTCTCCCACAGTGTGGGGGCTAGTAGAGCTCAAGTCCTTTCCTCTGACTCTTTGTGGACAGCAATCCCCAAGGGACAATGAGTGGTGACTGGAAAGCATCTCACCACACTAGCAAAGCCCGTTAGAACCATGCACTACTGAAATGGTGAGCCTCCTGGAGATATTCCGTTCTCTAGACCAGTTAGGTGGAGCCAAGCTGTGTCCTTTCTGGACCATGATCAAGAGTGGCAGGCACTGAAAGGTGGTAGCAGTAGCTGGGTACCTCTGGCTCTGAAGCAGAGCCCGACTGCACAGCTTTCTAATCCCTATTTCTACAGTCACCAGGACCATGTCTGGCCGTGCATACTTTGGAAGTGTGCATACTCGTGTACCTGTATGTAAAGTTCCATGTGAAGGCGTGGGTTGAGACCAGGGCTCTGAAGGTAGCTCATCTGTTGGGAATAGCTGCCAACCGGTATCTCACTGGTATGTGGGTTTGGGCTTACATGCTGGAAGAGTCCAGGTACACACCAGCATAAGCACAGCAGGGGAGCCCACTCAGCACTAACTAGTTCTGGTCTATTCCCCGTGCAAAGTGCCTTCAGGGCTCGGCACTGCTACTGGTAGAGTACAAAGTTGCCCCAACTCATGGCACAAGGCTCAATTTTAGGGAGCCCATGTGGCTGAAATGGATGTACCCAAGTCCTCTGAAATGAAGCAGATCATAACAACCCAGATCCATCAAGAGTGGACAGCCCGGTCTTCCTGCAGCAGAGTGCCACACTCACCTTCACTTTGCCTGTGCTCTGCAGGATGTGCACCAGAGCCGACGCCATCTCCTCCTTGGTCTTGGCACTGAGGATGGGCTCCAGGGCTGCACACAGCCCCAAGTAGTGGTTAGTGATGTGCTCAGCAAACTCCTTGTACATCTCCATAGGCAAGATGGTGACGGTCTGGTAGCGTGCTTTGATTCGGATCATGGGCCCAGGGCCTTTGCCACCCTTGGGATTGGGTGTCACCACTGGGTACCACTTCTCCACAAACTGCCGCCCAGCCACAGAGGCGGCAGGCAGGCTCACCAGGCCCAGGTAGCTGTTGCGTTCCTTTTTCTTCTTCTTGTCAGTCTCCCGATACAGGTGGACAGTGACTGTGCGTAGAGGCGGCAGGTTATGGAACTCAAAGTGCTCTCCCCAGAAGACATTGTCCGTCTTGAGCTTGCTTGTGGTACGGGCATATAGTACATCGTCCAGGCACAGTTCACACAGATACTTCTTCTTGGCCGGCAGATCCTTGGCCTCAATCACCCACAGCTTCAGGATATGCTCCACACGCCGGCTGTTGTCCTGCATAAGAGGGGTCTGGAGTGGTCAGCTGCGGCTGTTACCTATCTACCTGGCCAGCCCAGAGCCTAGGATTCCTCCAAATTCCAGGAGGAACTGAGTGGTGAGATGTATGTGGCTTCAACTCGTCCTGCTTCCTGATCACTAGCTGGCTCACCAATGTAAGCCCCCCTGGGCCCAGGCTTGCTCTCCCAGAAAGCAGTACTAAAGTAGCCCTGCCTCCGGGTGAGACAGGGGAAGGAAGCCAGCACAGTGCTTCCCCCTTACAGGTGGTGGCACCAGTTCCTCAGCCTCCTGGTCTACAAAGCAACTTTAGAGATGACTGCTGCTGAGACCTCTTCTTTAGTGATGTCATGGTAACCAGGACTTAACTTAGACCCACAGTCATCTGGGAAGGTAAGACACAGGAGCCCTAACAGCCTGGATTGCAGTCAGGGCTCCAAGCAGATGGAAAAGTCCAGGGACAGTAGAATGTAAGAGGACACAAGGGGCACCATGTGAAGAAGGGTGTGAATGTTGGAGCTAGAACAGAAATACTGTGGTTGGCTAGGAGGAAGTGGTTCTGAGGACCCCACTTCTAAAGGGAAACCCAGCTGTCAGAAGTACCTAACAGCTGTCATAGCTCAGCAACTCCAATTGGTCCCGGGCCCACTTGCCCCTGCCCCTACTCAGGAGTCACACCTGTTCCCTCGAGTTGCCCCTGCCCCTACTCAGGAGTCACACCTGTTCCCTAGAGTCTGGGTTTGGCCTCCTCTTTCATGCCCCACAGGAGCAGGTACAGGTCTATACCTTGTTGGGGTGCACTGCTCGCCTCAGGTTCTCCATCCACTTGTCTCGTTCAGCGGCTGACCGGCAGGAAAAACACTTGCTTCCTGATGATGTTGTCACCTGTCAAACAAGATGGTGTTAGAGGGGAAGGGACCACAAGGCTGGACAGCTACAGAAAGCACGAGGCCACCATGACTGCATAGCAGCCTAGCAGCCACAGGAAGAGGCAAGGAGGAGCTGCCAGAAACCCCATGAACCACAGGTGGCACACTGGACCCCACTGTGTCCCAGCAGGTCAGCAGTGGGAAAGTAGCGAGGCTTCTGCTATGGGCTTTGGGGATGCTTCCTCACCCCTGGCCTCCCTCTCCTAAGAGAGGCAGAATGGTGTGCCTGTTAAGAGTCAGAGTGCACACATACCCAAGCACAGTCTCCCTAAGGCAGACCATAGGTTCCAGAAGATAAGCAAGGGTCAGATTTATCCTAAACAGACCCCTCCTGGGGTTTCCTTTGCTTACCAACAATGACAACAACATCATAAAAAGCAAACAAGTGCTAATCTAGAGAAAAGAGAGCTGACCTTCACCCTCCACTGCTGGTGTGAATCCTCTTCACTTCCCAGCTGCAACCCCAATGTTTTCCTGGTGTGAGGAATTCGGCCAGAATTGCCTTCACTGACCAGGCTACTCCCAGCAAAATGCAGGTTCCACTGGAGAAAGCAGACCCACATCTAGGCACTAGTAGGTGTGATCATTCTGTAGCAGCCTTTGCTGAGACGAGAGTAGACCCCAACCCTCTCAGGCTGTCCCAGATATGGACACTTGAATCCAGAGCCAGTGTGACACGGCCTGAGTCTTAACCCAGAAGGATAAAGGGTCATAGAATATGGTAGATGCCAAATTAGACCCCACTGGGTTGTCATTACTGGCTCATTCCTCTACCAGAAGGTTCCCCCAAAGTATAATTATTGGGGGTGAGGACAGTATATAACTTGGAGCAAATTGTAGACTGTTTCCAAAAGCTTGTACCCTGCCAGAGTCATAGAGCTCTCCAGGAGTCTGCGGAGCAGGCCTGGCCGATCTGAGTAGGGAGAGCTGTGGTAGACACCCACCTCGAAGCAGTAGTCCTGACCCAGGATGCTGCTGTGCACAGGCTTGATAATCACCTCCTCCTCCATGCTGAGGTCCAGGGCCTCCACTGCGCTGCTGGGGCTGAGCAGGGACTCGTGTGACCGAGACTCCTTCAGCCTTGGCATCAGATGGGACCTGAGGAGGTGGTTAGCAGGGATATCACACAGGGCCTGAGAATACCTGCATCAAACAGGTGTCCATCTATCCCTTTGTCTTGCCTTTGCCTCCAGTGCTCCCAGAAAAACCCTTCCTCCCAACCCCCACATGCAGTCTTGCAACAGACAAGTCCAGAGGAATGTGACAGCTCCTTTACCCTCCACATTGCAGTCTGAGTAAGGCACTCCTTTGTCAGAGAGAAGCTGTTGAGGAGTCTGTGTCTACTTGGGTTAGGGGCAGGATCTGGCCAGGCGCTAAAGTGGCCCCACAAACCTGCAGGAAAGAGCTGTGACCTTGTAGTCTTCTGGGGCCTTTCCTACTACTCTGCCCTCTGTCCAGGCCTTTGTCACTGCCAGCAAAGCCCTTTCTCATACACTGCCCCATCCTGCCAGCCCCACAATAGGCAGGGGTTCTCCCATAGCCTCTGGATAGCAGGGGCCTCAGTGTTCTATACAGCACCAGAAACACTGACTCTAGGTTAGGGTCTATATACCACCTAGTAACAGGTAAAGACAGGCTCAGACTGGCTCTTGCTAGGCTTGGCCCTGGAAACGCTGTACATCTCTTATGCAGCCCCAAGTAAGCCATCTCCACTTCCCCAGACCCTTGCATGAAGAGCCATCCAGGCAACCCCAGGAGACCCACTCAACCTTTCCACAGAGACTCTCCAACCAGTAAAAAGGTAGCTTCCTGGGGGCTCTGAAGAGATGGGCAGACCCAGAAGGGAGCTGAGGCAGGTTAAAGTTGGCCAAAAGTACACTTCATGTTCCTTCAGTACTCCCCCTGGGGGGAGAGGGGTGACCTGGCCAGGCCCACTGGCTGCACAGCAGTAAGTGTGCCTGGATCAGCCTGCCATGCCCTTTCGCCCAGGACCAGAGGGTGCCAGGCTCCTGCAGTCCACCAGCATGTTCCTGAGAAGGCAACTGGGGCTCGGAAGAGAAATGGACATTTGTTTCTGTCCTGGACCTAACAGGTCCATCTTGTCATCCTCTCCTGGGATGCCCCATATTACAAAGGTGAACCATGATCTACCTGCCCTGCCATGCAACTCTCGTGGCTTAGATGGGCTTTTCTAAACCTGAATCCTGGCTCCAACCCCTCACTCCAGCACTGACCACTGCTGTGAGCAGCCAACCTCAGAAACCCTGTAACTCCTAACTCAAGGGAGGATACCTCCTGTCTCAGATGCTGGGGAAGTCAGTTGGCCTAAGAAAGAGCCAAGACCCAGCACCCCTTTGGTCTGATAGCCAGGTTGTAAAGCAGCAAGGTGAAGTCAGGGTGCTTTCTAACCCAGCTGGGAGCCAGATATGATGAGGAGGAGTCTGGTCAAGAAAAGGGAAGAGCTGGAGAGCTGGGATCACCCTCTGGTGCTGGAGACAGGAGTGTAAGGCATGCTTCACCACCCTATGCCTGCTCAAATGAACCCAGAGCCAGAGGAGCCCAACAGGCCAGACTCTAAACAACCAGGGCTAGACTCAGTGGTTGTAAAACCTTTACTCCCCTCTCTCTTTTGTTCCCTGTGCTGGGCCGATTCCTGGGGAAACAGAGCTGAAGGGAAGCTCAGGGCCCTTAAGGCTTCTAAACTAGTCCAGCCCAACTGGCTATACCTGAGCAGTCCTGGCTTGCCTATCTCCCCAAAGGGAAGCCCGGAGCAGAGGTTACATCTCCAAGGCCTCCCTGGCCACCTGCTCCTGTGTAGCAGGGCCCTGGTTGGTGCTCGCAAGACTCAAATGACCATAAATCTGTACTTCCTTTCCTCTGAGCTTGGCGTCAGTCTGCCACCCTCTGCCCTCCAGGTTTCTGACACATACTGATCTCAGGTCTTACTCCACACAGGCCTAGAAAAAGCTGGGTGCTGCAACCAACGAGGGTATGGCTGCAGGGACAATTGGTAAAATGAATAGACATTTAGTAAGAGAAATGCTCATTCAATCATGTCCTAGATCTAGCAGGACCATCTCATGGATTCAGAGCAACCTCTCCAGGAAGCCAGCCCTGCCCTATGTCTGCAGCACCTCTGGGCGCTTGTCACATCAGTCCAAGCCAAGTCTATTATCCTACCATGCCTTCCACTACACACAGAGTTGGGCCAATTCTCTCTCGCATCCAGCCTCTGACATGCCAGGCTGATCAAGAAGTTGATCTGAGTCAGGGAGGAAATTCGCATCCCCAAATTACCCTGGCTCTAAGGGGTTAGTGAGTAGTCACAGCGTCCCCATTGGAATGCTCAGGTGAAAGGTGTGCTTAAATATGCCCCACTAGCCCAGGCTGGACACCTAGCTGGGTCACCTCACATACCCCTACCAAGAGCTTCAGCTACCCACCTACTTCCCAGAAGGAGAAGGTGGGCTCAGGAAGCTGTTTGATCTGTCAGAGGCTTCCCACAGGAAGACCTGCTCACTCCGGTTCTCAGGGCCTCTGCCACTCCCCACTCCTGGCTGACCAAGCTGGGTGAAGCCAGAAAGCTGCCAGTGGCATGGCCGTCTAGCTCAGGCTCGTGGTGACTTGCTTCCCTGACCTCTGTATAGTTGATGGGGATCCGAGCCTTAGTCCTGGCAAAGTGACTCTAGGGGAGGCAAAATGACTCCAAGTGGGACATTGACCTGGGGATCAACTCCAGCCTCCAACTGGGCCTGCACCTGAGGACCAACTCCACAGTCCAGGTCTGAACATTTCAAAACAACAGGAATACTGTGTGTGGTGGTTTGAATATGCTTGGCTCACAGGAGTGGTACTGTTAGGAGGTGTGGCCTTGCTGGATTAGGAGGTGTGGCCTTGGTGGAAGAAGTGTGTCACTGTGAGGGTAGGTTTTGAAATCCTCCTCTTAGCTGCCTGAAGAACTCAGTCTTCTCCCGTTTGCCTTCAAAACAAGATGTAGATCTTCTCAGCTCCTCCAGCACCATGCCTGCCCAGATGCTGCCATGTTTTCCCCTCCCATGGTGACAACAGACTGAACCTCTGAGCCTGTAAGCCAGCCCCAATTAAATGTCCTTTATAAGAGTTGCCATGGTCATGGTGTCTCTTCACAGCAATAGAAACCCTAAGACACTGTGCAACTACACTGTATTAAAAAAAACTTAGGTGTCTATAACAGGCCAAGGTCTCAATCCATATGCCTACCTTCACAAGAGAAGAGCCAGCACCCTAGGAAAAGCCTTAACCCTGGGCTACCAGCCACATTACATACATCACCTCAGAGTCTTCAAAAGCCCAAGGGACAATGCTGACCTCAGCCTACAAAGAAACAGAGGCCAAGATTCCCACCCTTGTAATGTTCTCTTGTCCATTTCCTTATCTGAGAAAGGAGGGACTCTTGTCCCAAGAAGAAAACAACAGGACTGGGCACACAATGAAGAACAAGATGGGGACTCACTTCCTAGGTCTTTGAGTTGTGATGGAGGTTAAGAGGTGTCTCCCTAAAAACCACAAGCTTCCATTCCAGCCCTGGTCCCACACTCTGGGCTGCTGGCTAGCATCCCTCTGCCTGTCCCGCCTGTACAGGCCCACTGCTCACTGGCCTGCCTCACCCCAGGGACTCCTGCCATATGTCCTCAGCAGGCTTCCAATGCCTGACTATTCTGCCTTGGTTCAACCAAGTTCAACATCCAGCTTCAAGCCCTTTCTTCCATCAAGTGTTTCCCAGATCCCCTGAGTGAGCAGGGACATCTGCCAGGCCATGTTGGGAAATTTATCACGTTGTAGTTCCTTTGCCAGGTAGGGGACTTCCTGTGGGTAGGCTGTGTTTGTCTTATCTTAGCCCTAGTGTTCAATGCCTCAGAGTTCTTGGGCCAAAGTCCCCAAGACCCCAGCAGCCAAGTTCAGCCATATCTGATGTAGGTCAGATCAGCTAAGAGAAGAACAGACCTCCTCAGTTCAGATGCTGTTGAAGGGGCCATTCACTAGGAGAGGTGTTAAATATGATTCAAAAGTGGGTGAGCAAGATACTCTTTGCCTGTTCAAGGCTAATTCCTAAATTTTCCCTGAAGCCCCCCATCTGAATACGCTTTATCAAAGAGAAGACCCTATGGGGCTCACTGAATCTTCTGTGGCATTATTTTGGTCCATCCACCTGGTCCTTTTGAGACCTTTTCAAACTTGGCAAGTTTTGTAGCCCCACAGTAGCTCTAGGAACAGAGCCTAGTCAATGTACATTCCATGAAATAGAGTCACACACTTCCTGGGAAGCAGATCTTCAGTCGCTCATGGGCCAGCCGGACCACATAAGATCTACACTGAACTTTGCTGCTAAGCAGGTCTGACCAGGGCCTACAGCCTTCAGGGAAGAAGAAGGGAGTGACTCAACAGCCATCCCCACCTGGAACAGTCTACTGAATTTGCTCTTCTACCTAATATGGCTCAGTCCATTTCCTCCTCTCTCCCCTCACAGCCCCTGTGCTAATCAAGCCCCATAGGTCCCAAGCTAATAGCCGGCACACATCAAAAATCACTTTGGCAAATGAACAAGACATCTGCTACCACTCTTCCTTCACTTCTAACAAAATCCTATCATTTCACGCCCAGCCCATGTTGTCTCTAATCTCTCTAGGCAAGCAGCCCACATCCACGTTGCCTGTGGCCTATCCACGGCACAATGCCTGCCTGTCTCCCTCTAATTCTCACCATGGCCTTGTCACCCTATACAAGAGAAATAACTTGCCTAACTTCTTGTGGGAGATCCTACTATAGCTCAGAGGAGCCCAAGGCTGACTCTGTTAGTATATGCGACGGCCCCAGCCTGGCCTTTCACTCACTCCACAGAAGCCATTGGGCACTAGGGAGGGCAAAGGCCAGAGGTGGGGCTCAATACTATTTGTGAGCCACTCATTCCACAGTCCAGGAAACGTAGGCACAGGCAAGGGGGAGCTGCTGTTGGAGGCAGAACCAGCCCCAACAGCAGCTTATTGTAAGGTCCAGAAGCAGGAACAAGGGGGCATTGTCTGGCTCCTGGGGCACAGTCTTATCCGATAGCCTGCACGCCAGCCCACAAGCTGTTTTTCAACTCTGATCTTTTTCTCTTAAAAGGTTAAAAACACAGAAGTTTCCCATTATTTCAATGAAGGAGGGGGTCCCAAAAATGAAAAACGAAACTTTTAATAATTGAGAAGGTCACTTGACCAGGAGTAGGCTCATTGGCTATGGGGTGGGTGGGTTTACAGTAAGACTGTTGAGTAAAGAGGGGGGCTCAAGGTCACCTCCAAACCTAAAAGGGACAGAGAAAGCAGTTGTGTGTGGTGTGGCCCAGGGCATAACTGGGATGGAGAGAAGCCAGCTCAGTGCAGGCAGGCTGTCTGCAAATGGGGTAGTGAGAGGTCAGGAGCGGGCCAGGAGACCCTTTAAGACATTGACAGGGACGGGAGAGATGCGTCAGAGGTGAAGATCATTGGCTGCAATTCCAGAGGACCTGGGCTCAATTCCCAGCACTCACATGGCAGGCAGCTCACAATCATCTGTCACTTCAGTTTCAGGAAATGCAGTGCCCTCTTCTGACCCCTGCTGGCACCAGACACACATGTGGCGTCCACTTATGCATGCACATGAAATACTCACATGGCGGAGCAGCACCTGCATTAGCGGGTAACTGGGCAGACAGGCAGGAAGTGAGCCTGGGGGCAAACATGCCTACGTGAAGGAACACTACTGGATGCCAGCGGGCAGCACAGCTGGGCTTGAGGGTCAGTTGCCAGCTGTAGCAGCAAGCCCCGTCCACACCTAACAACGCTCTAAGTGCCTAAGTTGTTCCACCTGCTAGACCTGCTTCCCATCTATCAGTAGGGGACAGACACAACGCTCATGGAGGTCACTCTAAAGTCAACTGAGACAGTACAGGGGGCGTGCTCATGAGAACAAGCCAGTGCCAGGAACCGCCATCGGTCACTTGTGGCCATCCCCTCTCTTTACCCACCTCTCAACCACGCAGGCTTCAGGAAATGAGTGAAGACAATTCCAGGCTGGGCTACCCTTCTGGCATTTCCCAAGCTGTTACCTATGCATCCCTAACCACGCAACTTCCTTCCTTCCTCATCTGAGGAAAAGGGCCAGCTGACTAAACTCCAAGGATGCCTTTAAAAAAAAATTTTTTTTTTCCTGATTTTTCAAGACAGGATTTCTCTGTGTAGCCCTGGCTGTCCTGGAACTCACTCTGTACATCAGGCTGACCTCAAACTCAGAAATCCACCTGTCTCTGCCTCCTAAGTTATGTCTCCAGAGTTGATGCCCACTTAAAGACTAGAAGCCTGACCAGTTCTGGAGTGAGAGAGCCCAGCAGACTCTCTGCAGGCCTCTATCTGCAGGCAGGCCCAGGCTACAGTCCTGGAGTGTGTCAGGACAAGGGCACTGACCTCCTGGGAATCCAGGGCTGGACATAAGCCTTGTTGGGGACATCTCTTCCCAGCTCTGTCAGGCCTGAGAACCAGCTAGCTGCTGAGGTCTGATCCAGCAGAAATCCCATGTGTGTGTGTGTGGGGGGGGGGGGGGGGGGGCGGGAAGGGAGGAGAATTCAGCTGCCTGGTGGCTGCCTGGGTCCTGGGATAACAAACAACATCCTAAAAAGGCAGAGGGGCTGGCCAGTCAGCCTGGGGAATTTCCTGGGAAGAAAGCCTGGAAGAAATTGTCCCTCTCAGGCCTGGGTTCTTCAAGCCCAGGACTTGAAGTAGCTGTCATCAGGAACCTCCCTTTAGATACATACTGGGCCCTGGCCTTCTGCTTCCACACTACTCCTAAGATCTCACCACAGGGCTGAGAATGTAAAGAGAATGCAACCAAACAGGACAGTCCATGACTGGCTACAAAGCAACTAAGGCCGGGCACCAACAGTGTCCAAAGGATGCTGACGTGCTTATCCCAGTACACATACCATCTCACAACCTTCTCCAACAACCACACACAGAAGGTGGCTTCCTAAGCAGACAGCACAGCAGGGCTTCAAACAGGCCCAGTGAGCCCAAGCTCAGTGGTAACTGCCACACACCAAGATTCAGACAAGGCATGGCTTCACAAGTCCAAACAGAAAGCTGTGGAAGTGGTGGTCTAGTCACCCTGTCAGCCTAGTGTCTGTGCCTCCCATCTCACACAGCAAGGCAGAGAACCAGGCCAAGGAGCTCTGGGTTCCCCTTTTAATTCCACCCTTAACTGAGCTGAATCCTCAGGTCAATCAGTTTTCCCTCAGGGCCTACAAACCCTAAACAAGGCTCTTCTCTGGGTTGTTTTCCTTATGTGCTGAGCTAATCACCCCCCACAAGTAAACACAGGAGATGGTCACCACTCCTGGGGATACGCTCTTGCTTCTATCAGCACCAGTGCTGCAGTAAAGCCTCCCTGCTGCCTGGTGGGGACTTAGGCCAGTGGAGCCAACAGACTCCATCCTACCCTTCCCAGGACTCAGCATACCCAGCGGAGGCTGCAGACCTCTGAGATCACATTTGCCTTCACAGCTTACTGCCTTGATCGTGGGGATGGGGCAAAAACAGAAACCTTTCCATCTAATCCCCCCATCATCCTGCAGCCTGAATAATTTTGGGTTTTTAATCAATAGCTGTCAGACTTGTCAAATTACTTTGGGGACCACAAAGAAGTTTTTAAACATTCATAAACCTCAGTAGAGCAGTGAAGTGCCCTGAATTTTAAGAGAAGCCAAGAACACTCACAGAACAGGAGGAGCAGAGCAATCCCAAGGAGAGCTGAGGCCCAGTGGCCCCTGCTACTTAAGCTCTGCACCCTCCCTAGTTACCCGGGGAAAGGACCAGGCTTGGTCTGCCACTCGGAGACCAGCGAGTAGGGCATTTCCAACCTTTCAGCCTGCCTCTGTCTCCCCAGGGAAAGTGTCTCCACCTGTGTCCCCAGGCAGAGTCCAATATCCATGCATGGCACAGCAGACACTTAGGGCTGTGACCCCAGACACCTCAGCTTGTCGTCCTGCTGCCACCATCTCCTCGGACTGTTCTTAACTCTGTGAGTGAGCTCAGGGGACCACAGGTATGCCCAGTGACACCTAGGTGTCCCTTTAGTCTGGTGTTGGATGGTTCCTGATTGCCTCCCAACCCTGCTACAAATACTTTCAAGAGCAGCCTCTGTGGCCCTGGAAATAAGGACGCTCGTAGAGAATAATCAAAAAATAAAAATCAACTAAAAGGGGAGTATTCCCATTTCATAGAAAGTAGCTTAGCACCTTGACTAACCCAATCTGCAATCCTTCACATCTGGGAGGCCTTCCCTCCCTTATGATGGACTATGGGGATGCAGACAGCATCCTCCTCCTCATCTTCTCTACCCAAGACCCAGGTGCCATTCCATGTGGTTGGTTGCTTGCATTAGAGTGACAGTTAAGCTGAGGACTGCTGCTCTCTCCAAACCATTGGGCCATACTTCTGATAACTGGCTAAATGTACTGATCTCATGCAAATCAGATTTGGGCAAGGAAGCACAAGCAATCCTAGAACTTGGGAGGCAGAGGCAGAGGCAGAGGCAGAGGCAGAGGGACCAGGAGCCCAAGGCCAGGCTCTACCACATAAAAAGTTCAACAACAAAAACCCATAAGCAAAACACCATGACCTGGGCCAAACTAATAAGCCAACGGTTACCATTTGGGCCCTGTTGTTGCTGAACAAGTTAGCCAACAGTGTGTTCCCGGTCCGTGGTCAGCCCTGAGGCCTCTACGCCCTGCTTACACCTGTCCGCTTCTCCAGCACTTCTCTGATGCTCCTGGTTTCCCCTGGCCCACTGACATTTCCAAAAACCTTTCTCTACTTGGTCCAGATCTTTCCTCCCTGTTCCTCCACCAAGGATCCTAAAAAAAGCTTCTTTTCCAGACAACGTCACCAGCTCTGCTCCCCCACTCCCCGACGCTGCCACCTATCAAAATAGGCTGAAAAGGACAGGTCACCTTGGACAGACATCGTAAAGATTTCTATTCATGGAGGACACATCTTGGAATACGCACATACACTGAGACTCCAGCCACCAGTTCCAAGCAGGCGCCTCTTCAAGTCTAGCCATCACCAGGGATGGAAGACTTTGTGGCCACACAAGTTCTGCCAACAGCCTCGAGGAGAAAGACGCAGCAGACATGATGGGGGAGGAGCAGAATGAAGGAAATGTGGGCCAGCCTTCTCACCTATCAAATGGGCTATCCTATGGTTAAACTGCACTGGCACCTACCCGTTCTGAGCAGAGACTACAATAGTGGAATGCCTCCCTTATATCATCCCTGAGCCTGCAGACCCCCAGAGGACAGAGCTAGCACACCTCAAACTCTAGGAAGAGGCATCCAGGAGCACTCACTGGTAGCAAATCAGTAAGAGGGCAGCTATCAGCAAGCCATGCTCCTACACTACAATCAAGACTAGAAACTCAGAGGGAAAAACCATGTCAAAGAAAAGCAGGGTGCTCTCAAGTCCCTACAAAGCCATTTGCTGCTAAGCCACATGCCTAAGAAGTACACCAAGGCAATGGCTTCACATTCCTTTTGACTCTTATATACCTGACCATGGTTAAGCAAACAAAGGCTTGGAGATGGCCGTCACAGTCCCTCTTTTTTCCCACACTAGGGAATGGATACACTTACATGGCCATTTGTCACCTGGTCCAAGGTATCCCAGCAGATCAAGCCAATTCCCTTAAAGCAGGAAGGTGTATACCTGGCCAGCAGCTGGGCCAGCTCAACCCTTCCAGTAACCACTCTATGGGGCAGCCCACCTGTGCTCACGGCGAGCCACTCCTGGTGGGTACACATTTCCTGTCTGAGCCCTGTTCACACACAGTGGCACACATTTGTGATCCTTGCACTCAGAAGGCCAAGGCAGGAGTTTCAGACTAGCCTAGAATATAGGCTACAGAGCAAGATGCTTTTGCAAGAACAAGAGAAAAAGGAAGGAAGGAAGGAAGGAAGGAACAAACACAGATCCTACCATTTCCACAGGCCTCTCCAATTCACACTGAAAAGTGGCTTTAGCCAGTGTCACAGTACACAGGCACCAGCAGGGCAGGGGAGGCGTGGGTAAGTGAGCTCCAATCCCGACTCTTCTCTGCTTGTCTGCTGATGCATCAGGTTCTCACCAACCCTACAGAAGCCGTGTGCTGAAATGTACCAACTATCAAGTAACTACAGGAACTGCAGGGAATAACAGGTCCCTGCCCTGTCACCTGGTGATCCTATCTGGAACACAGAGAGAAGGGTATCTTGCAGGCAGTCTTACCTGCCCCTAGCATGGTAACAAGTGAGAGATGAGAAGGCTCCCACTGAAGACTAAGACAGCAACAGGATCTGGTTTCTGACAACCTCTCCAGCTGCAGCCAACAAACTCAGCACTAGACAAAACACAGGAGCCAGGCAGAGGAGCAAGTCTGCTGGAGGGGAGATGGTAAGGTCCAAGTGTGAGCAAGCACAGCTCCACCCAGCCCAGCTGGACAACCAGAGCAAAGGCCAGACTCCTCAGGGATCAGAATGCTCCAAGCAGTTCCTGGCATTCCCTGTTCACAGGCCATGGGGCCTGCAGAAAGCAGCAGCACTGCTGCCCTCATCCCTAAACTAAAAGCAGCTGCAGCAGTAGTAGCAGCAGCAGCAGCAGGCCCACCCCACCCCACCCCAGCCCCTTGTTGGTCTCCTGCTCAAGCCAGACCTACCCTAACTGCTTCCAAGTTCTGGGCTAGTAGTAGTAACTATCTGGGTGGAGCTGCCATTACTAGAAACTTGAGTCCCTCTCAGGCCGGGCACCTGTGACAATCAAACCATCTAGTACTGGTAGCAGCCCCAACCCATCCAGGCCTCTCTGGGCCCAGGGGGATTAAATGGCTCCCTTCAGCTCAGCCTCTGCTAAGGCCACTCACCAAGTGAACAAAGGCTAGAGTAGCCATCTAGCCACTGGCTGTTCCCTGCTAGCCTCAGTCAGTCCAGCTCTGTGCTCTAGTTCCAGACACAGCACTCTAATCCTACCCACTGGGACCAATCATGACTAGTTAAACAAAAAGCCAAGTTCCAACTCTCTGTAATGTTCTCTTAAAGGGCCAGTGTCCCAATCCGGTCTGCAAGAACTTAAAGGCACAGATCCCTTTTTCTTTACAGGAAGCAGGAAAAGTGAAATAATAGCCCATGAGTCATGATCAGATTAGCAGCCTTAGGCTTCTAACCGAGACTTCAGGCAACATTTGTAAGAGTCACAATCTAAATTTCACTTAAAGGTTCCAAAGCATATGAAACAGAAACAGTAAAACTAATTCTCGTGCAGAGACTATAAATGGGAGGGAACACTGCCAGTTCTGAGAACTCTACTTAGCACAAGACAGCACTCCTAGCATTGCCTGCTTTGCTCCCCCCAGAAGGCAGCAGCAGCATCCCAACTCCCAAATGAACACTCTGAGGTCAAGAGGAAGCTTCTCCAGGACCCCACCGCAGACGTCAGACATCAGCTCGCAGGTCGCAGGTCACAGTGAGCAGAGGTCCCCGGCCCTGCAGCAGCTCCCTTCCGAAAGACCAACTCTCTCCTGTCCCAACCTTAGGTCCCATGAGACCACAGCCTTCAGTACCTTTCTCTTCTACTAAGAAAGGATGGCACTAAGTCGTATTTCTAAAGTGCCCAGCCACTGGGCTTTCAGGTTGAGCCGTAAAATCCTGAAGTCTCTTCTGCTACTTCTTCTATCTTACATTAGACCCAAAAGGAGACAAATGCTGAGCAGAGAGTCACGAAAGGGAAGGGGATGGGCTGCAGGTTCTGCAGATGCGTGGGCATCCTCACAGACCCCCAGTTACTCCACAGACAGGTTGTGTGGACAGAGCAAGAGGTGAGAGCCAGTGTCTTAGCCCAAGAGTCAGACACAGAGTCGCCCACGGGGATGGAGTAGAGCCACGGAAGGGGGGCGGGGTGCTCTTGTGCAGGAGGAGGGAAAGATGCTTGACTGTCTGGACCCTGAGACCTGATCTGAGAAGGTAGCCAAGAAGGGTGAGCCACTCTGGCCCTGAGTGTCTGGGTTAAATGGCCAGGTGGAAGGAAGCCTCAGCTCTACAGCACAGGGCTCGGTCCTGAGGACCTAACTTCACTGTTGGTACAGGGTCTGGATAGAAGCCCAAGGGTCTGCAGCTGTCTGCACTCGAGCCTGAGCTGTGCCACTTGATCCCACGTGCTCTCAAACAGGTAACACACCTCTGAGTCTCCCTCGGTTTTCTCCTTTGTAAAATGGACTATTTCAAAACAGCATTTACTTCCCAGGACACAGAACAAGCCCAGCAATCACTGAACACCTAGCATAGGCCAGTCTCCAGCTTGGCTGAAGGAGCTGGGCATGTTGGGAGACAGGTCAGGGACAAGCTTCCAGGGCAGTGACTGGGGCAAGGCATTCCCCCCTTGGGAGAGAATTTTCAGGGACCCCCTTGCAGGATGACTACAATAACTGCCTTTCCCTGGAGACAAGAAAGCCAAATCCTTTGAAGCAGCAAACAGCCTGCTTGGTGTCCAGTCCAACTGAGGCCCAGTGAGTAGGCAGAGGGGAAGGAGCTCTAAGCCTGGGGCTTTGGGGGGTGGGGCAGGACAGGACTTCACTTCCCCAGGTGGAGCCTATCTCATACCTGACTTTTGGTCTTAGATCGACTAGTTTGTACATATAAAGCGCTTCCCTTCGTAAGCCACAGGAGCACAGCCTAGAGCTGTTGGGCATAGAGCCTCCCTCACAGCCAGGGGGCCCTTCAACACAAACACCCCAAGGCCTGCTGAGCTTGAGGTCTGCAGCTTCTTGGAGCCTAATGCCTCTGATTTTCATGTAGGGCAGATCCAAGGTAGCAGGAAGGCCTCCATTCCTCCTCAGTCTGTGGCTGATTCCTGAACCGTAACAGGAGACCCAGCATTTGACTCGCTGGTGGGGGCCTTTATGGTTCAGCCACAACTCTGGCCATTTCTTCCTTAGAAACTGCAAGCCCTTCACGTTCCAATGACTCAGTTTCCTCGTGTATAAAATTAAATAATACAGCCCCACCGGAAGACAACACAGGTAAAAACAATGGTCAAGCATTATGTAGAAAGGCACTGGACCAAGCAAATAGATCCCAAAGACTCAGATATCTGTTATTCACTCTACAGACACTGAGAACCTACCAGGGCCTGTTGCCCACTAGGCTACAGGCTGTCCCTCACCCTGCACAACCAATCAAACACATCCTACACTCTCCCCAGAGCCAGCAAGGCCTTGGGACAGAGGTAAAGGAGCTAGCAATCAAAGTCTGTAAAGACCTCCAGTTCAGCTGGAAGACCTCTGCAGAGAGCACAGACGTAGCAGGCCCAAATGGAGGACTGGGATCCAGGGGGAAGCATGGAAGTAAAGAATGTGGGTGAGGGGCAGGGGCAGTAGTGTCCTTGCAGCTAGAGAACCAGCTGGAGAGCAATGATAGGAGGGCAGGGGAGGGACATTTGTTGTTGACACTCGGGGGTAGTCTGCCAAGGTCAGACCACTGAGTAGAGTTACATCACCTGAAGGACACAGGTAGGAGTCATTTAAGACAGCCACCAAGCTTCCCCGCTTCCTGCTCCCTTGTTCTAGTCAACACATCAGGCTTCTGACCACCAGAGGTCTTTGGGTCGCTATAGCCAACATCAGGCCTTTGCCCACACCAGGGACCCTCATTCTCCACATGTCCCTTTGTCCTAACTGTCCTCCAGTCTCTTCAGGGCTCTGGGTTTGGAAGAAGATGCTTCCCTGTGGTGATGTCATCCACATGGAGCTTTAAATACCCCAGAGTGCTCCTAATTCCAGCTCTGCGCCACATCCTCCCAGACTCCTATCTCAAGTGGGAGGAATAGCTGCATGCCTCAGAGAACCTCAGGCCTAAAAGGCCCCTCTATAGGAGCCCAGAGAGCCAGTAGCCTCTCTGTACTAGACTTCCCCACTCCACAAGGAAGTCTGAAAGCTCACTAGGAAGGCAAAAGACTCTTCCAATGGGGGCGAGAGAACTGGCTCAGTGGCTAAGAGCTCAGTCGTCCAGTGCTCTTACAGAGGACCCAGATTCGACACCCAGTACCCACATGGTTACTCACAACCATCTGTAACTGCAGTTCCAATGGATCTGACCACTGTGTACACCAGGCACATGGTGCACAGACATTCACTCACATACTATGTGATAAAACACTCACACACATTAAATACAATCAAACTAAAACGACAACAGAAACCTGAACCTGGTGATTCCTGGATAACTGCAGTAGGACCAGGCAAGCTCTGACCCCTCCCCAAGCCAGAGGGGCTGAAGTCTGCTCTAAAACCCTTTACTCTTTAATAGTGTGTGCCTATGCTGGCCTTACCCAGCAAGACGGAGGTTCTTGGGTCCCTACCTGTCTTGAGGATGCTGTACCTGTGATGTACCTGTGATAAAAGTTCTTATTCTTCCCATTTTCAAAATAGACTGTTCTTGTCCTGTTGGAATTCACTCTCCTTCCTGGACTCAGCCCATGCCAGGTCCTGCCCTGCCTCCTCCATCACTCCTCAGCAAACACCAGGCTCATTTCAGAGCATCTTGTGCATTCGCCAACAAATATTTACTAGGTCTTAGCTGTGTGCCAGGTCCTGTTTTAGGCACTGGGATACAGGTGCTAAACAAAGCAGCCCCAGGCTTGCAGCCAGGTACAGCTTACTTATTTGTACCTATGTCTTCTATAAGGGAAGCTGTGTGTGTCCGTGGGCCATGGTTGTCACATCTGTCCTGAGAGAGTGCTTAATATGATGTAAACTCTATTTATGAACCACCATATGCAAATCAGTTCCCAGAGTAGCCAAGGAACCAAACCCAGAAAGCCAAAAAATGCAGAGCCCACACCACCCTCAGGCGAGAAGGCACACTTCAGAGCTGCAGAAGCTTGGTGGCTTGGTCCTGGGGGAGGAGATACACACGTGGAAGCTCCATCTAGCTGCTGGAGAAAAGGGCACTGCAGGCCAGAGTGCTCAGAGAAAGTCAGTCCTAACCCTCAGCCTACGGAAAAGGAGTGAAGCAAACTTTTGTCTTAGGTTCTGATGTTCTTTGCGCAAGTAGGTAAAGGAGAGTCTCTGCTCTGAAAACCCTTTGACTTCTTGTTAGTGTTTGCATCAGAACAAGTTTCACAAGTAAAGCTTCTCTCCTCCAACAGTGACCACAGAGACAGACTAAGACTTTTAAATCTGTCTCCAAGAAGCTACGGCAGGGAGAGCCAGAGGGGCTGGGGGAGTGTGTAGCTTCGCTGAAAGCCTTGGAAGAAGCTGGTCAAAATCCCTTTTTTCAGAGGTTGCCTTCCCAACCTGAAGCTTCTCTGGACCAGGATCAAGAGCCAGGGCATAGGGCACCCAACTTGCAGGTGCCCCAAGCTTCACCTGCTGGTTTCCTGGTCCTTGTTCCCCGAGGGCAGGGCTTGGCTCTTAAGGCATGAGAACCATCTACCCAGCAACCCCAGCCCCACGCCTATTCTCCAGTGCTCTCTGCCAGAATCAGGCAGTATATAGAGAGATCTGGGTTAGGCCTCAGTTCACCTTTGCAGTGTCTGCTGACCATTCCTCCTACGGCCACACCTTCAAGGAAAAACCTCCAGCCCCACCCCACACCCCACACCTGGCTGAATGTACAGGACAGGGAGCAAGAACCTGTGTCCTCTTCCTCCTTCCCTACACATCCAGTCACAGACCTTGGCAACGGTAGGAGTGTAGGCCTCTCTGCTGACCTGGGCATCTGAGGCCCAGCAGCCAGATGAGGCTTCCGAGGATGGCTGGGCCTCCAGAGAGTGGCACCTCCAGACCAGCACAGGATCTTGCCAAGGTTGTCACTGAGGAGTCCAAGGCCACAGAGGCCCATTCCCAAGGGTGGTACAGACCCAGGTGGCCAGGGTGGACATTTAAGAGGTGAACCCTTTGGGGTTCCCCCTTACCACAGAGCACACACTATGTCTGTGTCCACCACGTTGAAACTCTCAAAATGTCTTAAGCACACAGAGGCGACAACATCTAGAGATTTCCGGGTTCCCCAGAGAACAAGGAAAATTACAGTCTTCCACACAGTAGCCTCCAGGTCCCAAGAAGTCGGAAGGGTTCTTGAAAGTAAGCGGCTTCTCCTGGCCAGCGGCAGGAGCCTTCCAGGGCCTGCGGTGGGTGCAGGACTAGCAGGAGCCACTCCAGGAAGCCAGGAACATTGGCCCAGAGGTCCCACAAGCACCTCCCCTGGAGTGCTGGCTCTGCCCTCTGGAGTCCCGCCCCTGGCCTTTGTGCTAGCCAATGCCGGGCAGCTCCAGCTGGATGCTGGTCTCAGATCAAAAGATCAGTGTTGGGAGGGGAGGGCTCTCCCCACCTCCTCCCCCTCAGCCATTATCACCCTGCTTCATTTTCTTCATAGCAGGGATCTGAGGTCATCCTGCTTTTTTTGCTGGAGTCCTCCCCCTCCCCCAAGCCCCACCCCTCCTCAAAAACCTTACCAGTTGAGGCCAGTAAGCCCAGAACACTAGAACACCTTGCTGGGCAGCTGCCAAAAAGCAGAAGTTTGATAGGCACTTGGAATCTATTTCCCTAGCTGGTCTGAGACCTGCCAGCCAGAGCTAGATTAAGGAGTTGGAGCAATCAGAGATTTGAGGGAATCCCTAGACCTCTCATTCTCTCACCCCACCCTCTGGCAGCCCAACTTCTACCAGGCTACATTGCTCCCAGGAACTCTATTCAGGCCAGAAGTAACTGGTCCCGCCTTCTCTTCTCCCAAGCCTCAAGAGGGCTTTCCCCCTCTTCCCAAGCCAGCTGTCTTCTGTTGCAACTGGCTTGAGACATGTGGCTGCCCTCCAAAGCAGCGGGGGGGACGAGGATGGGGACAATTTGGAGGGAATGGGGGGCGTAGGAACTGGGGCTTCATCCCCATGTGTCCCTGCACCCTCCCCAGGCTCCCGTCTATCCCAACAGCACTTTTCAGCTACTACACAGCTCCAAAACCATAGTCTGAATTCTCAACACTGCAGAGGGAGCCGAGTCAGACACACACCACACAGCCAGAACAGCCAGGCAAACACCCCTGTCTCTTCCACTGCTTCCAGTCAGACATTTTAAAAAAGAAATACAACGGTTTGGGGAAGGATAGGGAAGGATGGGGACCACAGTCACTGGGGACAGATGTACAGAGGGGAAGTTTAGTCCCCAACCTCTGCCGTGGACATAGTCAGGAGCCCTCCAGTTAAGAAGTCTACTGAGCCCCAGACAACTGTCTTAGACACAAATTCTCCCTTTGGGGTGGTTTCTCTACTGCAAAAAGTATCTGGCTGGGCCCACAAGGCAAGGAAAGAATTAAAGGCAGGCAGGAAGCTGGAAGCTGGAGTACAACTGCTGCCATTTGGAGGTGTATCCTCACACACAGGCCTCACTGTAACAGGCATCTCTGGGAAGGTACCCTCAGTAAGCAGACATTTTTGCCTGGATGGCCCTTTCCCATACCTCAAAGGCTCCACCTACTAAACCCCTAGTACCAATAGGTCCACCCTCTCTTTCCCTCAGAGCCACCAGGCCAGAGGGCTTATCCAGAGCTTCCTCTAGCTTGTGCTTACAGCTCAGGACTTTAAGAGCTTCCGAGACCAGAAGGAAGCTGACTGGGGAAGGCCCCTGCCCTGGCCATGGCCCCTATAATCAACACCACCCCAGTTCCGTCCCTGACAGTCTACCTAGACTGTCCAGCATCTACTGTGCGCAGCCTCTGCAGAGACAAGTGCAGGACTGGTGAAGAGGCTGTACTTGGGCCCCAGACCTGGCCATGTTCATGGACATGCTGGCCCAATGGCACCCCATGTGGCCACACCTGGCCATCCCTCTGACCACACAGCAGGAAAGACTCCTATTCAGCTGCAGCCTTGGTCTGCTCTCTCAGTTTCCAAGTCTTAGTAACATTTCCTTGTGGGGAGAGGTGATAAATTACTCACAGAGAACATGGGACCAGAAAAGGGCTCTTGGTTTCACAGTGGCCAAGCCAACAGGAAATGTGTAAATGGAGCCCATGGAGTCCATGCTCTAAGCAGCAGGGTGTGACTCCAAGACGGGCCTTCTACCGCCAGTTTCATGGTCCTGCATGGGGCAGGCAAGACAGCCACTTCCAAACTACAACTGAAAGCAGATGTGCGTCATTCAAATGCTCCTCCAACTGGAAGCCGTCCTAGATTTCTTCCAAGCAGAAAGCCATTCCCTGACAGTGGACTTGCATTTTTGTTCTGAGATAAGACCTCAATCTGTAGCCCAAGCTGGCCTTAAATTCAAGATGCCACTGCCCCAGGCTCCGGAGCATGGCTTACTGTGGACACAATGAGCTCTTGCCGCCACTTGTGCTTCTCCTAGGCGTCCTATCTTCTTATAGCAAACAGGGCCCTGGGGCAGGACTGTTTGCTCTGTGTGACAGTCACAGGATGGGGTCACAGCTAACAAGAACAGTGGCTGAACTATGTCCTAAGTTGGGATCCCATTCCCACCAGCTATCTGGCCTTGGAGAAGCTGAATCTTCCACACCCTCTCAACCCAAACTAGAGGTGCACACAGACTTAAAACAAACAGTCCTGAGTACCCAGCCTTCCTGAATAGGCCCTATCTACCTCAGCACTGCCTTCACCTTCATAACTGTGTCAGCAATTCAAGATTCTTCCCTTCCTATGGCCACACCCTCCTGTCTGGTTACTCTACCTTCCAGAGGCCAGCTTGGACCTTCCCATTTAAAGTAAATCTTCCCCATTTCCTGGCCCCTAGCCACAAGAATATGCCAATACCCTCTCTGCTACCCTGGGTTCTTATGGGGCCTGCATGTTACTTCTTGATCTCCAGGTCCTCACTGAGGGTCTATCCATCTCTGGTTCAAGACTAAGAACTCCATACTACACACTGAACACCCACACACCCCCTCTAGGCCAGGCTTCTCACTGGGCTTGGGGCCCTGGCTTCATCTGAAGATGGCCTTACCAACCAGGTAAGGGTCTCTGTAGGACTCTGGAAAGCACCAGCAAGAGCTTCCCTTTGCTGTGTGACAGAAAAGTGAAGGCACTTCGAGGTCCTGCCTTATCCTCGTTGTCACCATGAATAGACTGGGACTGCTGAGGAGGTGCACCTCTGGGTAGGTGGATATTTCCAAGGAGGAGGCACAGAGGGAGAGGAAACCGTCCCACTGGCAGCCTACAGAAAGAAGAGGGAGCCATCTCTTGTACCTGCTTTCTAACCGGCCATGAAGCAAACAACACTCCCCTGCCTGAGTCTATCCCTAAGCCGAGCTTATCAAGAATCCAGGGGCCAATGCCCAATGACAGACATAATACATAATCCATGACCTCTTCCTCTGCTTGTGCCATGCATTTGGTCACAGCAACAGTAAGCAGCCCAGTTACCTATGCCGCTCTTCTTCCCATGGACTGCTCTTTAAAGACAGGTAACCCCTTCTGGAGGAGACGCTGCTACAACCTGGGGACCACCTCAGGATGAGTCTACAAGTCATGCAGGTGAGCACCAGCGAGGGACCCCTGCAGAGGAACCAGCCAGGCTGGGCTGTTCCAGGACAAGGGCCTCGTAAGATACTTTCTATCTACACTCAGCTCCTGGCAGGATGCGAGCTTAATGTTAGATGGAGGGCTGACTCCAGGAAGCAGTTTCCACACGCCCCAGCTGTTAATTTATGTGAGCACATCCATGCATGTGTGGCTTTATCATCACCAACAAAAAACAAATGTGTCCTGGCACCTACTCCGTGCCAAGCCCAGAGCGAGGTATTTTACATACATTATCTCCTTACACCTCCAAGGGCTCTAAGCATGGGTACCCACACAACACCTGCCTAAAATGAAGCTGAAGCACAGAGGCATAGGAGTGATACCCAAGGTCACACAGATAGTTACTAGTGGGAGCTGGAGTTCTGGGTTCCCCAAGACTCCAGGGCCCATTGTCTGTCTCCAGACTCCCCTACCACGAACTGTGTGGGAGCTTAGGGAAAGTTGCAGTCTACAGCCCTCAATTCCCTTCCTCTTAGGAGCCCCATTTCCTCTAGAGAAGCCCAGCAAGCTCACAGCCTCTGGCTGCCTCTGCCCCCCACCAGCCTGAATGTATCCCTCACCTGCCAGGCCTCCACACAGGGCTTTGTGGTGATCACTGTGGCTGGCATAGAAACCTGGAACCTTTCCCTCCGCTGAGATTTTAACACATGTTGGCTCCCTAAATGTAATGTTTCCATTAAAGGCTTTTGTGGGAGTAAATCCCCGCCCATGTGACACCTCTCTGAAAATACAGAGTAAATTTACTTGAACAAGCCATGAGACATGGTCAGTATTTCCCTTTCTTGGCTGTCACATTGCCAAGTGCTGGGCAGCAATGCACAGTGTGCCAAGGATTAGATGTTATCACGAGGCAAAGGACAGGGTGACCATAATCTATTCATAATGGCTGTGCTACTACCAGTCGGTGCTTAATGCACCCCATTCTTAAGTCTGACTAGTACCTCACTTGTATCCCTAAGTCAGCTGTTACTCAGTCCCCAAATCCTGTCCCTAACTCCACTACTGTGGGTCCCAACCATCACTCTATGTCTACACTAGGCTACAAGTCAAAGTTCAAACACGCTTATTGAAATTCCAATCCCTTAAGCTGTGTCCTTATCCCCAACTCTGGGACCACAAGTAACAATACTATGGGGGTACCAGGGCGAATCCTGTCACTCTCTCAGGTCTGGTGGCTGCCATAAAGAGTCATTCATCCTGGCATCACTGCCTAGGTCCATGAAAGACAGTGCCCTGCTCCAACACTGGCCAGTCAGAGCTAATGAAGAGCAGTTGTGTGCTGTGTGGCAAACAGACAAGGGCAGGGGACAGCTACAGCTCTCCTTGCTGCTACATGTGGCCAAACAGCTGGTCTGCAAGAACCTGGCATTTGGTCTCTCCCAGGACTCCACGGGGCCCTGCCGTCCGTCAGACACCCCTCTTCAGGAGATGGAAAGGCAGCTTGGGACCTGCCTTTTTCCTAGGGTTTTGTGAGCCTGTGCCACAGGCACTGCGCGCAGTGCTGCTGTTAGCTGCCAATGACCATTTAATCAGGACAGCATCAGAGAGGTGTGAGCACCTGCCACCCACCCCAAGCACCTCCCCATTTACGGATGAGAGCACAGCTCCATTAGACGAACAACCTGCCCAGGCTACCTAGTTAGGGTTCCAAGCATGAGGGAGTCACCTGCCTCTGCCCTCAGAACACTGGCACCTTAATAGAAAGGTACCCCAAGTTGGTGCAGACTAAAACAACATGACAAACTATGGTACCATAGAGACAGAGTTCAGGTATGGGTCTGACCCAAAGAAGGTTATCAAAAGTATGGGGACACTGCAGTGCTGGGAACAGGGGACTGGGATAGGTTACATGGGAGTTGGAGGCCCAGCTCATCCGAGCCCAACGACTCCCTCTAAATTCTGTGCCTGGGACACAGGACACTTCTCAATCCCAGCCAATTAGCCCAGGGCTGGCCACTGACATGCCACATCCTGTTTACAGCAGGACAGTCAGTACAGCCCTAAGAGGTAGATGCCCTGGGTGATGATGCTTAGGGCCCCCTATGTCTGACTCTGTACCCAGAGAGTACTAAGCCCCATCTGCACCAACTGCCGCTGGGTGCATGGCACCTGTGTCCTGGAGGTCATGTGCTTTGGGAACCTGAATGGCACCCGTTCAGTGGTTTACGTATCTCTCTCCGCCAGAGCTAGGCTTGCTGAGGATGGCGAACGTTATGGAGCCAGAATCAGCAAGCTTGGTGGCACAGAGCCAGCAGCAGACCCAGAAGTGATGGTGTTGCAGCGGAAACAGCTGAGCACAGCAAATAGAGCCATTGACCCAATTCAGCTCCAGTCTGTCTTCAAGAGAATGACTGAGTTAAAATGAATAGGTCCCCATGTCCCCAGTGGCTTTGGAGGGATGGAATGGAGAAGGAGAAACCAAAAATGGCTCCTGGACCCACTGTTGGCTATTTCTGAGTCATTAGACTAGAGAATGGCTTCTTGCTTTCTTTGCTGGCCAGCAGGGGCTGGACACAACTGGCAAGCAGTGACATGGGCTAGACAACAGGATGGATGCCAGCTTCACCAGCAGCTTGATGGGTGGCCCTGCTCGCCTCCTCTGATGCCTGGGCTCCTTACCTCTAGAATGGGAATCCTACAACCCCCACCTTCCAGCACCACTCCCACAGAGAAGGAAAAGCACGCCAGGGAGAAAGGGTTCAGGTGGACAGGAATACAGGCCCAGCACTGCCGAACGTTATTCCAAGGGGATCCAGAACTCTCAACCAAAAGGAATGATTAAGGTGAGTGGTTCAGGGATGTGGACATGCTTGCTGGGAACCACTGAAGAGAAACCAGGAAGCTAACACCATTCCACACCATCAGGTAAGACCCAGCCTGTCTGTGGGCTACAGCTGGTCATGAGCCACTATGGGCCACCTCTAGTTAAATGACACAGCATATGTAAGTTAATCTACCCTGTGACAGTGTCCTCCCACTGGCTTACTGCCTTATCATAAGCTCAGAGGCCAGGCTAGCCCTGTCAGCAGGAGAGATGATCTCCTCCTCCTCCTTTCTCCAGCTATAGGTAGTCTCCTTCAGGACCTGGGGAGAGGGGCTTCTGAGGGGCTGACCCCCACCCTCCCCTCCCCTCCAGACTGTAGGGAGAAGGGCTTTTGCCTGGCCTGGTTTTACTTTAGAAAACACGGGGCCTACTTCCCTCCTAAGGCAAATCTCAGCTTCCTTTTTAATAATATGTGGGCTTCTGAGAGAGCCAAAGAGAAAAGGCTTAGAGACAGCAGAGGAGAGCATTACCCAGTGCCCCGGAAGGAGGAGTACTCAGAGCACAGGCACCTACCTGTGAGGCAGCATTACCCTCTGGGCTCCTATCTGTGTGAGCCCAGGAGTCGCCTCACCGCCTCACCGCTCTCAGCCTCAGCCTCAGTTTCGATACTCAGGAGACTGTGGGACCCAGAGCGCTGCACAGATTAAACGAGATGATCCCTGCCAAGAGCTTGGTAGGATGTCTGGCACATAGCAAGGGATCAAAACCCAATAGGTATTATTATTCCTGTTGTGTTATCTTTAGTGAAAAGCATGCCAGAGAATTCTGAGTGGGTGACTACAATAAAGTAGTGCAACCAGGCAAGCTTGTTAGCAGCTGAGGCCACCTATAATTAGCAGTCATTACATATGCAAATGTGCTGCTCTGCAGCTAGAACCAGGATTGTTTGAAGAGTGTTTAAATAACCCTTCCCCTGGCTGCCCACCCTCCTCAAATCTTGCTTATACTATTAATTTCATTAACAAACATTTACTTCATAAAGGCACATAGAAACTCATACATATTTGAATCACAGGCTTTAAGGAGCGGCAATGTGGTTAAGTGATAGAACTACATGCTCCAAAGCTTTCCAGTTCTCCCAAAAACAAAACAAAACACTAGAAAGGTTTTAAAGGTTAGGTGCCTGCTCACTTCATTGCAGTTATTTGGGGGATCTGGTTCTGGGTCCCATGGCTACCAAAGTCCAGACTGACAGTGATACCTTCCACAGCCTAGATGGGGTCTACCCGAACACCTCAGGCATCTGTCTCTTCCAGCAAGGAGGAGCCTTGGCTGGATACAATTCCTAATCACTGCTCTGACTACTTGCTACAGGTTAGTGGGCCAGATCTAAGGATGACCCCCACGAAGCAGAGTGTCTTGGAGATAGCAGGTCAGAGTAGGGCCACCAACTGCTCTCCCAACCATGCTCATTGGGGGAATGTGAATGGTGCCAGGCCCAGTCTTCCCATGGATGCCTTACAATGGCTGTGTGGAGAATCATAGGAGATGAAGTCATCACTCCCAGAAATAGACTGATTAAAAAGACGTGAGGGCAGTGTAAACAGCAAGGCTGGACACACACACACACACACACCAAACCACACACACACATACACACACACATACACACACACATTTCTCTGTCCTGAGAAGCCTGGCCAGGCCTGAGCTCCTCTGGGAAACAGAAAATGTGCCAGGAGCCAGAGCCAGCACAAGGAGCCTGAGGTGGATGGTCAATACTGCTACTGCTTTGGGGTTTTTTGTTTTGTTTTTTGGTTTTTTTCCTAAAGAACAGCTGGCACCTAGGAGAGATTTCAGGGACCACTCTGCTGGGTTCTCAGTCCTTAGCCTCAATAAAGTCCGTAAGATGCAACCTGCTGACATGGTCAAAACCCCACTTTTTATTACTTCCTCCTTGGCCTCAACCTCTCATTCCCAAGGTAAAAACCTCAGCCACCTCTTCTGGGACCTTCACATTGCTATCTGTTCAAGAGGCAAGTCTGACCAGCTGGTGGCTGGGGACAGGAAGGGTTCCTAGTGGCTAAAAAGGAGCTTTAAAAGCACGATACTCTGCTCATACCCTACTGTGTGCAGTGGATACTCTGCTCATACCCTACTGTGTGCAGTGAACCCACTTCTCTGAGATCAGTTTCTTGGTCTGTAAAATACAGAGAGCATGTGTCTATCTCAGGGGTAAATTAGATGAATTGTTCATTCATTGACACCACACCAGCCCCTCTCCTAGGTACCAGAGGCACATGAAGGAGCAAGATACAGCCTATTCTCTCAGGCTCCTGGTACAAATGCACAGGGAATAAGATGAGTGACCTCAAGGCTAGGATTAACACATGACTGAGATAAAGCACAAGGCTGAGAGGACGGTGTGGGAGGAGATCGGAATAGCAGAGACAGATGCAGCCACTCCTGCAGGGACCAGGACCAGTGTAGCTGAGAGCACAGAAAGGCATTTAAAGACTCATCTAGTGTTGCTGGGTATGGTGACCACACCTTCAAGCCCAGCACTTGGAGGCAGAGACAGGAGAGTGGAGAGAGCTTGAGGGCCCCTGGAATTTTGCAGAGACCTTATTCAAAAATAAGCAGCCGGGTGGGGTGGCGCATGCCTTTAATCCCAGCACTCGGGAGGCAGAGGCAGGCGGATTTCTGAGTTCGAGGCCAGCCTGGTCGACAAAGTGAGTTCCAGGACAGCTATCTATACAGAGAAACCCTGTCTCGGAAAAAAAAAAAAAAGCAACAACAAATATAATCAAAGGAAAGAAGTTCTCATGCTAAGACCAGAGTAGAAGGGGAAGTGGGGAGACTAGCCAGGGTCAGCTACAGGCACAAGGCGAATCTTCTATCAATCTTCTTCTTATCCCTGTCATCCATCACCACCCACCATCCATCCTCAGCACCCTAACACTCACCCCTCCCCCAAAGCTGGGAGGCTGACCCTCCAGAGAACTCTAGGAATAGGCTGGGCTCCAGTCCACTTTTCAAATGACAAGGAACTTTGCTGAAGCTCTAGTCAGGGCAGGCAGGACCACAAAGCCTAGCCTAAGCAGACATTTAAGGTACCCGCCCCACCCCCACCCCCAGCGCACCAGCCCCCGCCCCCAGAGCCCAGCGCTCCACTTCCTATCCAGCTGGTCTTAATCCACACACATTTCAAAGCTCAAACCAGGCACTCCTGGGAACCTCAACCTGTGACTCTCTTCCTCCATGGCCCACCTAAAGTCCAGGCCACCTCTGCCTGGGCCTGGTCTCCTTCTGGAGCAGCAAAGGTCCGGGTAAAGCTGTGTTGAAAACAAACCTCCTAAGAGCACCAGGTACTGCTCCCACACCAACATAGGGAGGGACCACAGCTGATTTCTGTCCTTGTCCCCAGGGCACAGCACAGGTGAACAAAACAGAAATAATTCAATCCTAAGGATCCCTTGAGGGAGTTCTGTCTGCACCAGTAAATGAAAGAGGCAACCTGCCTGCCTTGGACTCTGTGAAACTGCTCCAAAGCCATGCTCCAGAACACACACACCCCACTCCTAGACTAGACTAGAACTAGAATACTTAGAGAACGTCCCCAGCCCAGCAGCTGTGGGCTGCAGGCGAGCCAGGAATGCTCACTGCAAGGGTGCACAAACTGCATGGCCTTCCAACCAAGTAAGCTGAGGACAGGAGGATGACACCTGGTCCAGGCACAGGGACAGTATTTTCTGTGAGCCCCTGCAATCTTTCTGCAGAGGAAAAGGTGGTTTTGGTGGGGTGGGAATCTGCTGAGTGCTTCTGGTTTTAATTATCTCTGCACCGAAAAAGGCTAAGTGAAGATAAAGAAAGAGAATGGGAGGGCAGAGATGAGTGCTCTGATTAAGGGCTGGCTAATATGGCTCTCACCACCCCTGACCTCTGCCTGACCTCAGGTCAGCACCCAGAAGGCAGGGCTGGGAAACACTCGGGAGCCCCGCCTCAGATACAGGCATTTGGGGGTAGTAGACCCTTCAAGGCCATACAGGGGCAGTGGTGGGGTGCTCTCCATACTCCTCCTGCTTCTGCACACTGAGGCTGAAAACCTGGCTGTAAGGGGTTCCGCCCGTGTATTAGTCAGGGTTCTCTGGATCACAGAACTTATGGGTAGTCTCTATATAGTAAGGGAATTTGTTGATGACTTACAGTCTGTAGTCCAACAATGGTCAGCAAAAGCTGTGAATGGAAGTCCAAGGATCTAGCAGTTGCTCAGTCCCATAAAGCAGTCGAAGAAGAGAGAGTAAATCTTCCTTCTTCCAATATCCTTATGTAGGCCTCCAGCAGAAGGTGTAGCCCAGATTAAAGGTGTGTGCCACAGAGATCTCCCTGTCTTAATCTTCTGAGATTCATAGCCACTATGCCTCAAAACCTCCATACCAAGATCCAGATCAGAAACTTCTATCTCTCAGCCTCCAGATTAGAATAACTGGTGAGCCTTCCAATTCTGGATTGTAGTTCATTCCAGATACAGTCAAGTTGACAACCAGGAATAGCCTGTAAAACCAACCTGATGCCTTGAGGGTCAGCTGCCTCTGGCTCTAGCCCTAAGGCTTCACATACACTATAGGAATAATTAGTTTCTTAAGCCTGGAGGACAGTCTGAAGGACCAGGCACTGGGTGATCTTCTATAAGTCAAACACAGATTACAGAAAGTGTGACAACCAATGGAGAAAGACAAAAGGGAAAGTTATGCCTACAGGCACGGACAGGCCTTAGCCAGGCCAGAGGTGATCTAGGCTCAGAGAAGCAGGAACCTACAATGGAAGGTGGAGAGCACAGGGCACAAGGTCCCCAAGAAGGTTCTCCTTAGCAGCACAGGAAGGACCTGCCCTGTTGGCAGGTGCTAACAGCAGCAAGGCCACACGTGTGGACAGTACCATCCCACAGCTGTGTAGCTGCACCACTGCCTAGGAGCAAGATACAGGTATCACTGGGGTGTCTCTTAAGCCACTTTTCTTCCCTGGGCCCTTGTCTGGCCAAAGGGGCTCATTTATGTGGTAAGGCTGGGGAAGTACCCAGGGGGCAGTGAACATGGCTAGAAGCTCTCAGGGTGGCACTGCACACTACTGGGACCAAGCCAGCTCACAGCCGGGCAAGCACAGTCTACTAAATAAATGGTAGCGGGTTCCGTTGTTTCTACCCTGCCCCTCTACGAGAAGGCCTGGCCTAGTGCCGTCTAGCCTCCTGGACTCCAGCCAACCATACCATAAAGGATTCTTACTGGAGGGCAGGCTGTATTTGGTCAACATTCATGTTTTGTTTAACCACACAGTACATGACATTTTTAAATTTTGAATCAATTGCCAACATTTAAAGATGCGAAATTTTCAAATGTCACAAAAACCAAGTTTAGAACTTTCTCTTCCAAACCCAAAGTTCTGCCACCAAAGCCCAGCAGCCATCTCTGACCCCAGAAGGATACAACCCTACAAACTGTTGAAATTGTCACCACAGCTGTGAAGTGCCTCAGCTAGGGTTCCTATGTCACATGGGCAAAGCAGGGCCCACAACATACCAACCCTCTCCTAGGGTCACAACGGGTCCTGACACACAGCAAAGACCTGCCAATGTGTGTGGATAAAGACTAAAACGGCAGATAAATAAGGTCAGCCCCAGCTTTACCCGCCCAGGATATCCCGATTGCAACATTGCTTCCTTGCAAAAGCCCTGCCCCCAGCCTGCACAAACAATTCACTTCGACCCTAGGCCCCTCCCACAGGTGGGTACTCTGACAGCAGGACACATGAGTTGGTAACCTTCAGCCTGTGTTTAGGTCTCTGAAATCATTCACTGTATAACCTTTGTTTAAAGGCTAGGCCTTTTGAGTGTCCAGGCAAGGTAAGCAGTGATCCTGGCAACTCTGGCCAACCCAAACAAAGATCCCCAGGACTTCTGTCAAGCTGAAAAGGAGAAATTCAACAGCAAGAACTCACAAAGGCAAGGTTTCCACCGATGCTGCTTGCAGGAGGCCTGCCCTGCTTTGAAGCTGGTAACCAATTCTTCCCTCTTTCTTTCCAATAAATGAAGCTCCACAGGGTTTTCAAGGTCAGAGCTGCATTGGCAGTGACGGTTCTCTTTGTTCTTCTACCTCAGACTTGCCCCAAACACAGACAATTGTCCCCAACAACCAATTCCTGCTGGGTGGAGACAAGGACCAGGCAGGTGCTTCCTGTGGCCCCAGGAGTCCTGCTCTCCTGGATACGGATTCTCTGTGGGCCTGGCTTCCTGAAACTCCATCTCAGTATGTAGTTTTGGGAAGAAACAGCTGCCAGTCCCCAGAGTATACCCTCAACCCAGGGAGAGGTCAAGGCTCAGGATGGGCTTGGTTCCTTGCTGGTGGCTGCGGGTGTTACCTCAAAGCCACTCTCCTCTCTATTTCAGTCTCCTTACTTGGAAAACAAGAAAATAAATATCCAATTGGAGAGATTCAACCTCCTAACGAGATCCAGAGGAGCTGTGGGAAGCATGAAGTGCCCTGCCAGAGTTATTATCCCAGCACCTGGCACGGTGCACGGCATGCAGTAGGTGCTCAATGGGCATGCAGTAGGTACTCAATGAATGTGTGTATTTGGCACTTGGGCTGTCTATGGGAGGTCTGCCCTTCAGGAGCTACAGAGACAATGGTCATGGGCAAGGATTTGGGTCTAACAACCTCTACCTCTGGCCTAGTTCAGCAGTGGCCAGGCCCACATGAAGGCTTCACTTGCACATCTGTGTCATCAGTGCCAGGGACCTAGAGATGCTGCAGGACTCTTTGTGCCATGCCCTCTTGGACACTCAGTAGTTCTTACCCATGGTCAAGAGAACAGCCTACCCAACCCAGCTGAGAGGAGATGCCAGCCAGTCCTCAATAGGCTGTGTCCACCAGAGGACTTAAGAGGCTGTGAGGCTGGCAGTTCCTTCTGCCTCTTTTGTACTAGACTCAGGACCTTAGATTAGTGCAGCAAGCCCTCTACACCCTTTACCCAGCACTGAAGCAAGCTTGCCTCTTAGACTTCTGATTCCAAAAACAAAGCACCTGGCACAAAGAGGCCCGCCATGGGTCCATCCTCTTCCTCCCTCAGTCTCTTCGCCTCTCCTTATCCCCACTCCTGCCTTTAGAACTGTTCCCATTCTCCCAGTACTGAGTTTCCTCTGCACCTCCCGCAGCCTGTTCAAGAACACAGAAGGGCTCTAGACCTCTGAAGCCCTCTGCTCACCCACGGGATTCCCTCTGTCTGTCTCAGTGAACTGTCCCTGCTTTGCCAGCTGAGAGACTTATTTCTTTCAAACCTCAAATGCTATCACTGCCTCACACTTGACTCCTGAGAGCTGACTTGTCACACTGTGCCACAGCTTGTCACATGTGCCACAGAGAGCAGTACAAAGCGGTAGGCCAGGTGCTCTAGCCCACTGAGCACGTCCCTTCCTCACTTGGCCCCCGAGCTCCTCTCGGTGGAGCTAATCTCTACAGCCTATAACTCAGCTATCCAGACTGGGGCAGAGTGCCTTCTGTAGGGCTGGCTGCACTCCCACAGTGTCCTGAGGAAGCCCTGCTGTTGAGGAGCAGATCCAATGAGGAGGACTCAAATGAAGAGCTAAAGAGGCTGGGCATGGGGCATCAAGGAAGCAAGCTCTAAGTAAAAGGGTCTGGGATTTGAACGATGGGTAGAGCAGAAGGCATCTGGATAAAGGGGACACAAGGGAGGGGAACACAACATGATGGTGTCTGTGATGGTTTGTATATCCTTGGACCAGGGAGTGGCACCATCTGAAGGTGTGGCCTTGTTGGAATAGGTGTGACCTGGTTGGAATGGGTGTGTCACTGTGGGTGTGGGTATAAGATCCTCACCCTAGTTGCCTGGAAGTCAGTCTTCCACTAGCAGCCTTTGGATGAAGACATAGAACTCTTGGCTCCTCCTGCGCCATGCCTGCCTGGATACTGCCATGCTCCCACCTTGATGATAATGGACTGAACCTCTGAACCTGTAAGCCAGCCCCAATTAAATGTTGTTTTTCATAAGACTTAACTTGGTCATGGTGTCTGTTCACAGCAGTAAAACCCTAACTAAGACAGAAGTTGGTACTGGGAGTGGGGTATTGCTGTGATAGGCCTGACCATGCTTTTATTTGAAAGAATGTGGATTTTGGGACTTTGGATTTGGAAAGCAGTGGAATGCTTTAAATGGGGCTTAATGGGTCATCCTAGTAGGAATATGGAAGACTTTGTTGCTGGGAGTAATTTGAACTGTGTTGACCTGGCCCAAGAGATTTCAAAGGAAAAGAATTTCAGAATGTGGCATAAAGACTGGTTTTGTGGTATTTTGGTGAAGAATGTGGCTACTTTTTGCCCTTGTCTGAAAAGTTTGCCTGAGGCTAAGGTAAAGAGACTTGGATTAATTGCATTGACAAAAGAAGTTTCAAAAAAGCCCAGCAGAGACTTTGTTCTCTGGTTAAGTCTTATGAAGAAAAGTTTGAACAAGCATAGCAAGCTTAGAAAGGAAAAATATAAAATATATGGTTTGAGTATTAAAGGAGTACCAGGAAGTGAAATGGAGCAAAATCTTGTGTTCTAGGAGATAAAGATTAAGGGAGTGGGACCTTGGGGCAAGATCCTACCCAGCTAAATTAGATCCAGGCATGGTGGTACACACCTTTAATCCCATGAGACAAGCATGCTGATCTCTACATTCAAGGTCAATCTACAGAGCAAGAACCAGGATAGCCAAGCTTAGGCAGTGAAGGATTTAGTAAACATAAAGCTGGTGATAATGTAATAATACAAGGGGATCATGTTCTAGTTCCTGTATGCAGCAGAACTCGGCAGCTTCAGCCATGTGGCTCTGGCTCTAGAGTTAAGAATGGAAGGAACTACTGGGAAAATTGATGCTGGTTAGCTGGAGCTAAGGAATTAGCAGTGATTAAGAAGAGACCAGCATCACTGAGGTGAAATCTTCTGGAAATTGTTTTCTGGGAGCACAAAGAAGCCGTGTTCCAGAGATAACCAAGGTTGCACCTCATGCTGCGGCTGGACTTGGTAATGTGTAAGAGTCACTCAGGTGGTACTGCTTGTGAAGGAATGAAGGGATAATGGAGAGAAGCTGAGGCTTAGCACTGTGAGAGGACAGGGAAGGCCATTGGAAAAGGTGAAGCCTCAGCTGTAGTTGATGGCCCAGGATTGAAGGGGTCATGCAAAGGATTTGAGGCTTGGCACCCTGAAGAGAGCCTATGAGAGGCTATTGGTGAAGCCTAGTTGGAGTGGAACACCCCAGTGTATTGGAGATGTCAGTACCATGGGATGATCACCAAGAACAGCAGCCGTAATGGAGTGGATCAACCTGAGCATAGAGTGCTACAGAGGACAGAGATGGAGAAGTGATGCCAGTCCTTAGGAAGAGTCCAAAAGATCAAGTGGAATCCCAGACACTGAAAGAAGAAGCTGTAACATTGAAATTGCCTTGGAGACTCAAAGATGTTAAAGATGCCAGAGCCATGGGATACATGCAGAGGAAAGCTGCTAACAGGGAGTGGAACCAGCCCAGGAGGAAGCAGTTTGTTGCAGTCAAAAAAGATGAAAAAGGAATGGAGATCTGAAGACCACTTTGACATACATCAGCCATGGAGATGCAGAGTTTGGAGTTTGCCCAGCTGGTTTCCTGCCTTGCTTTGGGGATTACAGTTAATTAAGTTGAATGAATCTCAGAAGAGACCTTGAACTTTGGACTTTTAACATTGTTGCAACTGCTATAGACTATGAGGACTTTGAAAGTTGCACTAAATGCATTTTGCATTATGCAATGTTTAAGTATGGCCCCCATAGACTCATGTTTTTGAAGAAGTCTATGGGGACCAGGGAGTGGAATGTGATGGTTTGTATATCCTTGGACCAGGGAGTGGCACCATCTGAAGGTGTGGCCTTGTTGGAATAGGTGTGACCTGGTTGGAATGGGTGTGTCACTGTGGGTGTGGGTATAAGATCCTCACCCTAGTTGCCTGGAAGTCAGTCTTCCACTAGCAGCCTTTGGATGAAGACATAGAACTCTTGGCTCCTCCTGCGCCATGCCTGCCTGGATACTGCCATGCTCCCACCTTGATGATAATGGACTGAACCTCTGAACCTGTAAGCCAGCCCCAATTAAATGTTGTTTTTCATAAGACTTAACTTGGTCATGGTGTCTGTTCACAGCAGTAAAACCCTAACTAAGACAGTGTCCTACTGGTCTCATCAGCCTGCACCCTGCTGTAAATCTCATCTATTCCTCTCTAGAGGCTCTGAGAACTGCCATCATTCTCATCTTACTGGCTAATGGTAAAGCTGGGTTTGACACCCCCCTCATCTGCATGAGTAAACAGGGGAGCCCAGGGGACAAGGTGGGGGGCAGCAAGGACAAGAAGAGTCCGGAGGCTCCAGCGGCCTGTTAAGCCCCTGAAGCCAGCTGTTGTCTCTGCAGATGCACCCTAGTGTACACAGAAGCAAGCCCCCGGGGGGGGGGGGTCCTGGCCAGGGCATGAGCACACACATTGTAGGCAGCCGCACACAGTCTGATGACCCCGGCCCCTTAGCTTTCTTTCACCATTTGCCTGAAACCTGAAAGAGGCGGCCGCTGAGAAGCTAGAGAAAGCAGCCAGTCAGGAGGCACGCTCAGTGGCCACACCACAGGCTGGCGTGGAGCTGTTGCCAGGGCGGCTGAAGAGTCTGCCTTTAGAGGCAGGGCACTTCAGCACATGCTCTCTCTGGGCTACCAGCACAAGGGCCAGCAGCGGCATGGCAGCTCTGTCCTCAAGCTCCTGAGGCAGAGAAATCTAGTGACCACATGGGATGCCTGCCCCTTCTGCTGGGGTGCTGGGGCACAGAGGAAGCAGAGCTGAGGAGAGAGTGAAGGGAAACAGGCCCCTACCCGGGTTCCTACCAGGCAGACCAGACTGGCCCGTGGGGTGGTTAGAGTCCCGAGTACTGCTGCAGACTGTGTATGCAGTGTAACCTGACACAGGAAGATGAATTCCAAATGCGGTGGGAAACATGTGCACCTGGACTGACTCCACCCAAGGGCAGACTCACAATCCCCCTCAAAACCAGAACTCCATGTGCAGGGGTAGCAACCAGAGGGGACAACAGTTTTCTTTAGTGAACTAGAAAGGATGTAGTGTTCCCGAGAAGCCTCCCACTGACCGCACAGGTGCTACTACCCTGTCTGAACCTGCCCCAATTTCAAGTAGTTCAGCAAACTAGTGCTGCCAAAGGCATTCAGGTCCTGTCTGGAGTACTGTCATTTAAAGGAAGCTTCTGGCCCCTGCTATGAACACACTGCAGCATGCTAGGAATGAACTAGCGAACACTTGGCGCTCTCCAGAAGACAAGCGCACACACTCGCGTCCACAGCAGTCTACCTGACACCAATGCAACAAGGATCCCTGACCTCGCTGTGTGCCGAGTTCCTGCTACTACTCATGGCATCTTCAGAGACTAGAAATTCAGCCACTCTGACCTGCCAGTGAGAGAGAGATAGCTACTCAGGGCACCCTGAGACCAGGCTCTGAGGACAGCCCACTGCCTACTTGGACCTATACATATTAGCACGGTGTCTGGATTGCTCGCTGGGACAGAAATTGAGAAGAAAGAATCTCAAATCCTCTCATGGTCCAAAAGAGAAGCCACAGAGATATTATATGTGGTTTGGGTGAAGCCTTGACCAGGTACCTTCTACTTCACATCTTCCTGGGTTCTGGCAGGCCCAGGCCTGTCTGCCATGATGGAAAGCCAGAACATGCCTAGGAAGAGACTCGAGATTGGTACCCAGATCAGAGCTGCTGTGTGATCTTAAGAGCATCACACAGAGATGCCAAGCTGGCTGTGCTGCTTAGTTATTGTCAGCCTGACGCCCTAGAGTCATCTGGGAAGAGGGAGCCTCACTTAAGATGATGCTTCCCTCGTTCAGTCTGCTCTGTGGGCAGTGACACCCCTGGCAGGGTACATGTGGGCCTTGGTTACATTAAAAGCAAGTTGAGTGAACCAGAGAGCAAGCCAGTAAGCACCGATTCTCCATGGCCTCTGCTTTAGATCCCACTTGCAGGCTCCTGCCATGACTTCCTCCCAAAGCTGCTTTTGGTCAGTGTTTATCAGGAGAGGGAGAGGCCTGGCTCCAAAGAGGCAGGAGCAAGACCAGAAGGGAGCCCTTAAGCACCCCTCCTATTTACAGCAGCACAGTAGCACACCGGGGCAGGGCGGGGCAGTCCCCGCAGGGAATGCCTTGTGTTTACTCAAAGAACTAAGGAGAATATGGGGGAAATGAAATGAGAGTGGGACAGAGCCCTGACTGGGCTCTTTAACCAACCACATAAACACTTAGCTTCCAGCCATGGAGGGCTGCAGTTCACGGTTGGCAAGGGGCAAAAAACAGCTAATCAAATCCAAGTTTGGGCTGAAACTTGGCATCTAGCCAGCAGCAGGAACCAACGTGCCCAGCAAGTTCCTACATCTTCCAAAGCTTAGCAGCCCACCTGGCTCTGGCCTACTACCTGCACCCACAGGGGCACACTGAGGCCTGGCTCCCAGCACACCCAGCACTGGGTTAGTCTGCAGACTGGTAATTCGACATCTAGGCAGACCAGCATATGACACCATCATTCCCCATCCCCCAGAAGCCAGGACTGTGGGGGAGGAGGAAGGCAGGGCTACTCTCTGGGACCCTGATGCTTGAGCAGATCCCCGAAGTACTTAGAACTTACAGGGGATACATACACCAGAGCGGACCTCAGACACAAGGATCTGACCTCCCAGGCTAGGGTTCTTTGCACAGTTCCTCCAGCATGAAGACACTCAACTATCTCCAAAAGACAGGGCAGGCAGCATGGCCTCTGGTTTCCTCAATGCCTCTTAATCAGTCTCACAGGAAAGGTCAATTCTTCCCCATCTGCTCCTGCCACTTCGGAAACCCTGGGGAGTCCAGAGATCTCCAACCATGATCAGCTGACCACACCGCCTCCACCACCTCTACAGACAGACAGACAGCCCCAGGTGAGCTGGGGTACTCAAAAGGAGAGTAAACCAATAGGCCTCATGGGAGGGAGAGACATGTTACATACAGAGCCTTTTCAAGACTCCTTAATACACTCAGAATTTATAACATCACAAAACTGTCAGGCTGCCATTACAGAGGAAGCAAAGACATAGTAAGGAAGAAAAGTCTGGTTTGGGGACATTGAGGTCAACACTTTGCTGGCACATCCTACAGACCCCCAGTTCAACAGTCGGAGGCAGCTAACTGCCAGTCCTGTTACAGGAATGAAGTTCTTGACTCTAGTTGCAGATACACCTGCAAGTGCCAGCCTCCTGCAGCAGAGGAGCATCCCCTTGGACCTGGGGATATACGAGCCCAGATCTAAAGCCAGCCCGTCTTTAAGGGCTGTATCATTCATTAGCTGTCTTCAGCCTTGGTTTCCATACTTGTAAGAAGCATATTTCTTAGGCTGTCAGACCATGGGAGAGGCATAAGCTCTTGTACCTGCCCAGGATGTTTTAGAAACTCTGTTTCTACCCTAGTCCCACCTGATCAAACTCTGCAGGTCTGGACTCACTGCCACTGGGAAGTATGACTGCAATTTGCCTGTGAGACATGTTTACCCCAGCGTATCTCCTTGCTAGGGGAGAGGCTGAGGTTAGTTTTTCTACCATTTCATCTTCCCGCCTCGCTTGATACCTGACAAGTAACTGAACAGTGCCCCTTCCCTCGCGAGCAGACCATCAAAGTGCCTATGCTGCTGTAAGGCTCCAGTCCCTGAGGTGTCCTGCCCAGCAGGGATCTCAGACCTTTAGCACCTCACCACCCAATAGCTGCTGTCTCCCCATGGCCTGAAACTTAGCCTTGTACGACTCTCCAGATTTCTCATAGTAACACCTTCTCAGAGTTTCGGAAGCAAACCAAAGTCATTTGCCAACTATTTTCTCCCATTAATCTCACAATGCGTTTGCTATTTTCCTTCCATAATGACTCATTTAGCAGCAACAGAGCAATTAGGCAGACCACAGAATATTGATTTTCTAAGTGGAAGAAATGTCAGCACAAACATCATTTCCTGCTTGTCTTGGGCCATGTCTTCCTACAAGATGGGGTAAACCCTGGGGGTGCTGATACAGATCTACTGTCAGGATTCTGAGGTCTCAAACACCATCCACTACATAATGAGATAAAAGAATGATAACACAATATGACGGAATGATCACATATGAAATTTCAGGTAGAACTTAAAACCCCAGGGGACCTGTCTCATCACACAAGAAAATGGGGTCTGGTCCAGACACAGGTCTATGTGTCAAAGCAGAATTCTGCTCATCAGTGAGGCCTGGTATGGCTTGTTTTCAACGAAGTGAGGATAGAAATTCCATTCCAGTTCCAGATATATGAAACAGCTGGTCCAAATCCTGACTCATAGCTCCACCTCGGTGCAATCCCCATGCCTAGCCAAGAACATGTCCACCTCAGGCTGCCTGTCCAACCTCTAGGTTCAGAAAGGGCTGAAGGAAGACAAGCCAGCTGGACATTCCTCCTTTCCCTCCCACCACCATAGTCTAAGACAAATTCCTCATAGTTTTAGGATACTTCAAAATATCTGACCCATCCAAAACACAGGGCAACAAGAAGAAAAAGGTAGATTGTCAGGAACAGCCGGATAAGTAGGGCATCTGGTAGCCTCGTGCTCACAGTGACACAAGGTGCCAAAGCCAACCCCACAGTGGGAAAACTATTAAACGGAGATTTTGCTAATCTCCCAACCCTAGATACTCCAAACAAGTGGAGAAGACAGCTGGAGAAGCAACAGGTCCCTACCCTAGCCAACAGACTGATATTTATCCAGGGAGCAAATGGTTCTTGATAGCTACAAGGGAAAGAGCCTAAGGCCCAGCTGGTGAATGTAAATTTGAAGTGCAGACTCTATGCCTTTGGGTGTGGTAATTACTCTCTCTGGGCCTCTCTAGTTCATCTGTAAAATGGGATGATTCCTGATCTGCCACAGCCTGGGGGGGTATGAAAGCCAAGAGGTGAATGTTCCTGTATGCACACTCACACTCTTCCACACCCCAACACACACACACACACACACACACACACACACACACTGCAAGCTCAGAAAAGGAGTAGGGGTGTGCCAGGGCTCGCACATTCAGCTATAGCATGATAGCGTGGTCTGTTCCCTATGAACAGGGTATCCTATTCTAGGGATATGCAGATGGATACTGTGCAGTCAATGTGGGCAGAGGCAAAGCAGCCTGTATTCCCTTTTGCAGATTCAGACACACATTAGCACTTCAAGTTGAGGAGTCGGTGCCTTAAAGAAAGTTCCTTCCTCTGGTTCACTGGATGCTGCCCAGCCTGCTGGCACAATAGGATTACCTCAGCCTAGCACACTTTAACACCTGCAAGATGGGGAGTCGGGGAAGTGTACCCAGGCTTGCAAAAAAAGGACCAGGAGTGTGTCAGGGCAGTTCAAAGCCTCAACTTTCATTTCTAGGGAAGAAATGGAAAGAAGGAAGAAATCACATACCAGAAGGAATAAAGAGGCAATAAAAAGAACTGGAAATCTCGAAAGGAATCTGCTCCAGACTGGAATTCAGGAAGAGGATGCCACGCAGGTATGTCTCTCTTCCTTGCCTCCTGCTTGGAAACTCAGTCCTAGCCATTAGTAAGCATCATGACCTTTCAGCTTCCAGAAAAGGGGGCTAGATCCCCACAACAGCTGGTCGGTCACACATCTGAGAAGACTGGACAGAAACAGAGACACCAGACCGACACAGACACATGACCCATATGTGCCAGAGCTCTCATTGTGGGTCCCAGAAGCAGCAAGGCCGGCCTGAGGGCCATGTGGGCAGAACACTGGCAACTCCCCAGAACACTCAGTGTCCCCATTTTTCTCTTATAGAGGGGGCTCCTTGAAAGGTCAAGGACTCCAAGAATCACTCACTGGGTCCTCTGCAAGAGCTCCTGACAAACCCTTCCTGGCAGACCCATCCATAATGGCGCAGATTCTGCTCCCAGCAAGGACAGTGGTTTATTAATTATTCAGAGGACAGTACAATTATGCAAATCTGTGGACAGCCTCTGCCCAACTACTTCCTTCCACAGAGAGGGCCTGAGGGGGATGGGAGACCCAGAGCCAGAGCAGTTTTGTGTGTGGGAGCTGCTCATCCCACAAAGGGACAACAACTCCCAATATCCTAGCTGAGATTAGAACTGGTCAAGCCACTAACTCTTGGAAGACAGACAGACAGACAGATACACACACACACACACACACACACACACACACGAGACTTGGAAAGTGCTTTGAAGAACAACTCTGAGGACCTTATAATAACTTTTTCCAACACGTCACCCTGCCACTTGAGCCAGCAACGCCATTATGCAAGGCTCACTCCTGCAGGTCCTGAAGGCAGGGAATGCATCCAAAATTCCGTCTTAAAAACATGCTTCTGATGAGAGGGAACACCTCAAGCTAATGTTTACCAAATGATGTTCTGCAGAACACTCCTGCAGATGTCTCCAGCTGCTCCTGGGGCTGGGGTGGGGGCAGGAAGCCCAAGATTAAATAAAGTCAAACTGCTGTTTTCACTGCAGGGGCTTTCAAAGGCTCTAACCTTGAGGTAAGGAAACAAATGCCCCCTGCAGAAGACAATGTGTATTCCCATATTTAGGAACCTCTGGAACCAATTTTGAGGTCATCCCCCCAACCCCAGATGGCTTTTGGCTAGGAAATACCCCATCCCCAACCCATTACTACCAGCAAGAATGTGGAAGTCTTTGGAACTAAGTTTGGGAAACATTCCAGTGGGCTCCAAGTATGGCAGACAGAAGAGCAGGTCCTTCTCCTAGTCTGAAGAGACAGTATATTTCACCAAGACCACTGCAGGCAGCTAGTCACCGCCTGGGAAATACCTTGGAGTAGGTTTTCATGACTCCTACTCAGAGCACCAAAGCTACACATCCAGACTATAGGGCAAAGATGAGACCACTTCAGGTAACCTGGACCAGGCCTGTGGCCTGCAGCCCACTCAGCAAGCCCTCAGCTCTGCACCCCTCTCGCAGACCCACAGTAAAACAAGCAAGAGGCTAACTATTCACCAGCACCATATTCTCTGCCCTGATCTTCCAAGGTAGCAACCAAAGTCACATTCATGTTCTGACTTGGAGAGTGGGGTACTGTGAAAGCCAATTACCCAGCACCCCCAACCACTACTGTTAACCAGTGCCATCCTAAGAAGACAGGAACCAGGAAGTTACAGACAAGCAGGACTGTGAGGTGGGGATAGCAGTGGTCCCTATCCATGTGCTTCAAACAGATGAAACACAGACATACTTAACAGACCAAGCAGAGCCAATCTAGAGTAGCTACTCAATGGTGGTGGGTGGGGCCATCCCAACACCAAGAAAAGCCTGCTGTGTAGACAGCAAGGTCCCAGGCATCTGCATCCTGCCCAGCTACAATGGTCCACCAAGCTCCAGGGGATTCACGACCGACCAAAGCCTAGCAATGACTTCAACTGCAGGCCCTGCCAGGGCGCTTTACTAAAACAAGGAATTTGAGGCTAGGAGGGAAACAGCAGGTGACACTGGGGCCTCAGAAAGGCTCCTGACTCCTCAGCAAGTGGTAGTGTGGGAACTGTAGGGACTAGAGCCGGAGGTAGGCGGCTAGGGTCACAAATTCCAAGACCCTGCCTCTAAAGGCAGATCCCCTTACCCTCTCCCTCATCCACCGTTCATGGGTGAGCTGGGACAGTCTGCCCACTCCCCCACATAGGCTGTGCTAAAAGAGCTCCCTGGTGAGGGCAGGACACCCCTCCAGCCCTAATACCCTGGCTCATCTTACCCCAGGAGCTTCTGACTGAATGGAACTAGGCTGGAATTACATGGCTGCCGCTTATCCTGGTAAGTGAAGTCACTTCTCTACACCTCAACTTCATACCTAGAACCAGAGCTGGAGTAAGCAGTGAGCCCAGTGACTGGCAAGGCCTCAACACTGGACCTGGAGACAGCGACAGGTACAGCTCCAGGTTTGCTCTCCCCTCTCTGAGCGTACTCACCGGCTGGCCAGCATCTCAATGCCTGGCCTCACCCAAGCACCTCCAGGTAGCCCAGAGCACTGGCACAACTCTGCTTTCCAAACAAAGTGAGGGTTCAATAGCAAATACCAGTTTGAGAAAGTCACCACAGCAGAAGAGCAAGCGCCCTCCTGACAAGAGTCACAGTCTGCCTGGTGGAGACACTTCCACGAGTGCTGGTCTCGTTTTTTGTTTTGTTTTGTTTTGTTTTTGACCCTGAGCTTATTTCTAACAAGAGGGCTTATGGTTTGGGATATTCTTTCAAAAAGCATTACTGCCTTAAAGCAACTGGCAGGACCAGATGCCAATAAAATCTTGGTTCTGTCTGGGCTCTGGCCAAGGAATGAACTTTGTGAGCAGGGTGCCCCCCTCAAAAGTGACATGAAGCCACTCAAACATTGAGCTTTAGTTTTACACATCTGTGAATTGGGAAACAATCGCCCACCCCCTTTCTGTGAGGAATCAAAAACAGCACCAGGCATGTCAGATGAGCCACAGTCGGGTCACAATCACTGCCCCTCTACAGGGGTTCTTAAGTTTGGCAACAGTTCTCAAACTTTGAGGAAATGCACTAACTCAAGAGTGTCATCCAGCATCCAGCACTCGGGTGGGGCCCAGAACCTGTATTTTAGCAGACGACTCTTCCTTTGCATGGAGCATCTATCTATGACAAGCTCCATCCCAGCCACTTCTGGGACTGAGTTTCCTGACCACCTTCTGGGGGTGGGGGAGGGGTGGGGCTGCAAAGAAGGCATCAAGGGAACAGGAACAGGGGGTGGGACCAGGAACCATCCATTAATAAATCTCCCCAGCCAGAAACAGTAATTGTTGAGGCTTGGCCATTCTTCACGTGCTAACAATCTGCAGCTGCAATACAACGCTCTGATTATGAATGTCAAAAAGACAGAGCATGAAATTAACTTCCCCTTAGTCAGTGGGCGCAGGGAGATGCTACACTAATTCACTGCCCTCAGCAGGAAAACTCCCTAAGACAATGTCGCATCTTATTAGGGCGTGTGCTACCCTGGTATCATCTATATCTCTGCCCAATGTGTTCTTTTACAATCAGGCTGGGCTGACTGTACAATCGAGCAGGACCCTCCTTGTTCAAGACAAGTCAGAACAGCAGGCAGGAGGGGCTGACAGAGATGGGGGAGTTGCCAGGGCAGCTGAGAAAGGGCTGAATGAAGAGCACCCCAGCTCCCTACTGGGAGTTTCCCACTGGATAAAAGAAGAGGGAGACTGAGATGCTAGAACAACTCACCTTGCAGGTAACAGTGGGAGATGTCAGTTATTTCACCATGGGCCACAAGAGATAAGAAAGCTGAACTCACTCACAGCCAATGCCTGTGACACTCACAGCCCCTGCCCACAAGCCCCAAGGTACCCATGAGTGCCAGCAGGTGGTTAGCAAAGCCTCTCAGGTTACCTTTTGGGGGGACACCACAAGGAGCAGGGCCTTGAGGCTGTCCACAGCCCCATCTCTCAGCATGTGCCAAGTTACTCACTGGCAACAGTAAATATTTCCATTCAGGACACAGCACTGTTTGGCTGCTTCACATCAGCAACCCCCACCCCATGCCCCAGAAGCATTGTCAGAAACCAGAGGCACGCAGGCCTCTTGAGCAGGCAAAAGCATTCCTGGCATACTGCCAGAATCAGGATTCACCTCCAGTTTTGGGATCACTTAGCCAGAGTCCCCAGGAAGGGTGTCGGTTGGACACTGTCTTCCTCCTCTCCTGGGATCTTACTCCACTACTTGCCTAGCATAGACAGGACTTGTAGTGCATAAGTGATGGTTTTCACAAGTACCTGCATCCCAAGTTCCAAGAAAAGTGTTTAGGGTACATGCAGAACAGCACATGAGGTGGACAGCCACATGCCCACAAAGCTCGGATGCTCTCTAACTCAGGAGGAATGGGAAAGTCGGTCCAGCAGGGCTGGGAGGGGAAGCTTCCATGTCACACGCATCACAGAGTCACCTCTGAGTCTTTCTTAGGTAAGAGACACATAGGATGGTAATAAAAGGGCTACTGAGGAAGACATCTCATCTACAGCATCCAAGGGACAGATGATATAGCACATGATCAAGTCCAGGCTCACCTTACTCCGGGACCACACACAGGTGACTCCACAATTTCGTACTGAAGGGGTTTGAGGGCAAGAAGCTAAGCTCTTGATGGAGCTTGGCCATGGCACCTACCTAGACTCTGCTTCTGGTAACAGAAAGTACCCCTTGCATGGGATGACTAGGAAAAGGGACAGTACCACTGAAGAAACTCAAGTGAATACATAGAGGGCAGGTGTTAGGCATGTCACCCGGGGGCTCGAAGGATGGGATAGCTTCAGTTCAACCCAGGCCTGCTGCTCACACCCACTCACAAGGCTCTTACCCAGTGGGATGTTGTTCAGGGGGCCCCTTCTGGACTCATGGGCAGCAGAAATCTGTAACCACCAGCGCGCCTCTGGGGAAGGGGCATTTTGTCCTTCACACTCGCAAAGAGAATAGGGCTGACAACTCAGACTGGGGAGAGGCTTATGCTGCCGCCTGGGAAGGCACCATGCCAACCAGGGAGGCACACGGCTTCCCTTCTTGCCTTTTCAGTCTCTCTATGATCTCCACTTTGCTTCTGTGGTCTTCAGAAATAGCCGTTAATTAGAGCCCAGTAATTAACTTTCTGGTTCAAATAATATTTTGCAAAGGAATTCCATTAAAGAGTCGATTTGCATAGCCTCTGATATGGGGACTAGAAATAGGCAAGGCTACTTGGGGGAGAGCAGTCCCATGGTACCCCCCCCCCCAGGCTGGCTGTCACCAGGACCTGGGCTCTATTTACATAGCAAGTGAGGCTGAGAGGGAGACAAAGGGCTGGGGCTTGGTAAGTTACCCCCAAGAAGTTAGGCAGCTTGTTCACAAATTGAGCCAGCATGTTTACTGGCCCAGACAGAACTGCATGTGGACGGGAACATGCACATGGGCACACAGACACAGAAAACACACACACAGAGGACAGTGGAGCATACACATACATACACACACACACACACTCAGAAAACACAGACTACATACCTGGGTACCACAGAGTATATGTCAACACACAAGAAGAAAACACACAATGATAATACAGTAGCCAGCACTTACTGAGTAGTATTTAGACTGAATCATTTGCCTATATTTGACCTATAAAATCTTAAAACTTTAGATGGTCTAATCCAACAGGATGCGAAACTGATAGGTTGCAAATGTTTTATACATATATATATATACATATATATATGTGTGTGTGTGTATATATATACATACATACATATATATGCTTATTTAAAATACATATACAAAAATGCTTACATGTCATGCACATACACCTTCATGAGGACAAGTGCATACTTGCAAAATATATAAAGTATGCAGACGTAAGTGTGCTTGTTCAAAGAAAGGCTTCCCCAGCCTCTGAAACTTCAGCTGGGCAGCCTGGGGCTGATCACTAGCTAATTTCCACCATTCCTTAAAATATTACCCAGCTCAGATCTCTAGAAGGCACACAAGGGAGCTGCGGATATAAAAGGAAGGCAATAAAAATGAGAAAGCAAAAATAAATTGGCTGTTCCATGCACCCAGGTTGCAGTCTGTGGCTTCCCTCTCCTCGGGAGACGAGGCTGAGCATTGCGTCCATGGCTCTGGTTAGGCCTGGTTGTGCTCACGAGGCTCCAGGTAAAGCGGTGCACAGGGAGGAATCTGATTACAACATGCCTGGCCTCAGTTTCCCTGGACCTTTCAGCCCCTTCTCTGCCTGCCTATGCTGAAGAACAGATGCCCTAAATATAAGCTTCTTCATAATGATGATTGGTTTAGAATTAGATCTGATTCTCTTATGTTGGGGGAGGGAGACGGGGAGGAGGAAAGAGATGAGAGCCAGGTGAGCCTTTCTCACCAGGAGTTAATGGATTTCCCGTTATAGCTCATATAACATGGAGGGCTCACCCACACAAGGCCTCCCAGTGTTAAGGAAGGCCTGACAGGGCAACTGAAAGTCCTGCAAAGGGCTGTGTGGGAAATTCAGAACACAAGGACAGAAGAGATGAGTCTGGAGGAAACAGCACCACTGGCCACTTGACTCAGGAGAGCAGCTAGCACTCAGCCACTAACAAGCAAATTAATGCAAATAAAGAAATGTCGTTTTTCCTGCCTCTCCAAAAACAGAGTCCATTTTAATGACAGACAACTCATCTCTTAAAGGGTATGAAGAAACGCCAACAGGTGGTCACTCTCAAAGCTCACTGGCAAGAAATAAGCCATTAGAGGATTTTGATATAGGGTGTGTGTGTGTCAGAAACTTCAAACTCCATATTCTTTGGCTTAATAACTCTAAAACATTATGCCTAGAGAAGATGAGAGAGATGCGGACAAAAATGAATGCACAAGGCTTTAAATTAATAAAGAAAAAGTAAACCTAAAGGCTAGATGGTTTAAAATAAGGATGGCTCAGAAGGAGCTGGAACAATGGGCATTTAGAATAGATTGGTAAACCACATAGGGAAGATCTTCCCTCCCAGGCATGGCTGGGAAGAAGGCCCCTTTCCCAGGCCTCTGGCTTTGCTTTGTTCAAGGTCAGCATCCCTCTTCTCCATTACCACTAAGCTCCTCCTACCAGGAACAGCAGCATCTACAAGCTCTCTAGAATTCTGGAATGATACCACATGAGTGACTATTAGTCCAGCCTACAGATGAGAAAACTGAGGCCTACCAAGCAAAATGGCTTCCTCCTGTCGACACTTGCTGAAATACTACAGTTAGGCTAACTTCTTTCACACATTATGCTTAAACTTAATCAAATTTTAGAAACATTTATGAAATGTGTGAGACCCAGTCTTAAATGCTAAGGAAACTTCATGAAATGAGACAGGAGTGTGTGTGTGTGTGATTAAATATTGAATGTATGATACCAGTATCTCCATCATAATTTTTATTGTCTCATTTTGTAGATGTATAAAGTAAGGCTCCCAAAGCCTGGGTGACTTGTTCCAGGGATGGCTTGGAAGCCAAAGCTCACACACATATGCCCATTATACCTAGTAGCTGTCTAAACTGCATCTCGCAGTCCCTATTCTTCACTGACCAGTTCAAAAGGAATGCAGACAAGGACCTGACCTCCCATCCCTGTGCTTAGCAGGACAGGAACCAGCACAAGCCCTGGCCTGGATACCAGCCCTGAGACTGCAAAGGCCCAGCATCAGCATAGGCTCTGTCTTCCACCTGTTCTTCACCCTGCTTCCTGTTTCTTCCTCCACGGATGACCTCACCCCTGGAAACAGAATTCATATCTGCCTACTCAGGGCCAGGGAGGTCCCTGTAACCACCCCCACTCCCAACTTCCAATTACCGCCCCTCCCTGGTTCTACACACCTGGAATCCCTCCCTGAGTAACTTTCAGATGTGGAAACTGAGTTCTGCAAATTCCCTGGAACGGACAGTGCAGCTCTAACTGCACACACACCAGCCTTGCCTAGCTGCTCCTGACCACCCGCATTTCCAAGCTATGTGCTACACTAGGCCTACTGGCAAAAGTGAAGAGGGTTCTGCCACTTCCGGAATACAGACAGAAAATGGGGGTGGGGTGGGGGCACACTTACTGAATGAGTAGGGGGCCAGAGTAACCTAGAAACGGTGTCAGGAGAAAAGGGGGATAAGGATGTCAGCTGACCTCCTAGCTCAGAAGCATCAATAAATGAGCGAGCGACTTGATTCTGGGAAGGCAGAGCCATGGTATCTTTTATTGCTTTTACCAACATTAAAACCAACCTGTAAATGAAGCAGCAACACCTCCAGTCTGCAAGAGGAAGCGCTCTGCCAGCACCCTGCTCACCTGGAAAGCGCTCTGGCCAGCACTCATTTCTGCTACCAGGAGAAATGATTACCTGTCGCTGGTGCTCACGGCCAAAGCCTCCAAAGAAGAGGCCCGGGGGTCACGGAGACCGGTTAGGACCCTCCCCTGGAGCCATTTTCAGTAGAACAAGTAGAAAGGCTCAAACCTGTCCTGTAGCCCTGAGCCCTCAAGTCCCTGATGGCATGACCCAAGCCTCACAACCAAACAGTAACAGCCCACACCTAGGGCAGACTTCCTTCCCAAGATTCCCAAAGATTCCAGCACAGAACCACCTGGTTTCCAGACTCTGGGTGGAGGATTCCAGAACAAAAAAACCACCTGTCCAACGCAGCAGTCACAGAGCGCACAGTCTAACATGCAACAACACCTCTTTAGCAGTCATACAAACCAGACAGATTCACCCAGTTACATTCACAGGAATAACCAGATAGTCCTAAACTGCTCATCTCCATGGGAGGGTAGCAACCTGGAAGCCCCTAACCCCTCTCCATCCTTGCCCTCCACCCACTCTCTGCTTGGTGTCTCTGTATTTATCCCAGGAGAGGCATGGCAGTCAGTGGGAGAGCCTGGAGAGGGGGCTCAACCTCTCCTTGCTCTGTTCCTTCTACTGCACTTGGGCAGCACAACACCCACAAGAATGAAGAGGCACTGTCCACTCACCCAGGTTTGATCATGAAATTAGAGGGTGGGGGTGGATTCACCACAGTTGATGTCACTCAACTCCCAAGAATAATGACTCCAGAACTGCCCCAGAGAAACATCTGCCCACTCACCCAACAGTAACCAGCAGATCAATTCCTGAACAAAGCAACAAAACAAGACCCCAGTCCTGGCAAAACCCAGCTTCTAGACTGGGTAGAGGGATTCACACCCAGTCTGCCTGACTGTTCGAGGGAAATCTGGGCTCCCTTCCGGTGCCAGAGAGGCCACTAGGACAGATTGTTTACAGAAAATTTTAAAAAGACAATTCCACACCACTGCCAATGACATTCAGCTCCTCTTGCAGCCGTCCACATTTCCAGAAATGGATTTGTAGTTTCTCTCAAACCCGACTCCCCCTACCCCCTCCATGTAACACAGCTAACCTGAGACCAGGCTGCACAGGATGTTTCTGAGGTCATCCTAGCGAAGCCCCGACTCTGACTAGGGTTGCTAGCCAAGCAACTGCTGGCTTTTTGGTGCCGGCTTCCCAGCGGTGGAAGGTAAACACGACATGCATGCCGCTTGCTCTCAAGAGGGCAGACACACTCAGAGACCCGGGCTGCCTGCTTTCTCTCCTGCTCCCGGACAACTGCCACATGCACACAAAATGGGGTACGTACACAAGCCCCCGCATGCGAGAACAGAGGGTCCGGACCCCTGCCAGGGAAAGCGCAGAGAAGGGCATGTTCTTTGGGGGAGACAGCCGGAGGTGGGGGCCGGAGAGGAGAGGAAGGCAGCAAACCGGGTGGCCTGCCGCCCAGACAGACAATAATAACAAAGATGGGAATGGAGATTTTCAAAGACGCAGTGGCTGCACCCAGCACCGAGCTCTGGCCTGGATGCATCTTGCTACCAGGGAACGCCTGGTCCCCTGGGGCACCATAGCCATCAGTGAAAGGGTGGGGGTGGGGGGTCCTGCCTTAGACTGGGCTTGGCAGCCGGGGCGGGAAGCCAGGTGCAGACAGTGGTGGGGATGCACTGAAGAACAGCTCTAGGCTGATGGAAGGTCTAGTGGTTCTAATTGGGATGTGGGAGGGGTGCCCTGGGTAGATGTTAGGTGTCAGTTAAACGTCACACCACCTTGGGCAGGAGTTAGGATAACTTGGATTCCTTGCTTGCTGGAACCAAGGAGGAAAGGAAAGACATTATCATTCAACCTGTGCCTCCCACACAAGAAGTGCCAACTCGCCAATGGTAAAAGGGACACAGACCTGGGAAGGCAGATGCCAGGAGCCTAAGATGTTGGGGCTGAATGCTGAAAAGGCTCCTTGGAGCCTACTGGCTCCTTCACCTCCACGACACGTTCTAACTGGCACAGGAATCCATCACTGCTTGTGCCTAAGTGGAAAGGTGCCTGTGGCTGACACGACTCAAGGAGGCGAACCAGGGCCCCAGAGGCTGTGCCCGCCCAGTGCCCCCGCACGGACAGGATGGCTTGCCCTTGCGAGCTGAAGCCTGCACGTTGCCAGTGACTCCAAAGCAGGCTCAACAACCTCCTCCCCTCCCCTCCGCCCCACAAGCCACCTCCCCCTGGAATTTCCACACCTGCTCTCAGCTTGCCCAGAAGGAAGCAGGGAACAGAAGACACCCCTGGGAGCGGGAGGTAAAGAAGGGGAGCAGCTGCCCAGACTGTAGGGGGAAGGCCCATTTTCCCGGGTCTTAGGTTATGCCCATCAACCGAGCGCCTGGCCACTGCCTGCTCGGTTCGCCCCAGCCCCCAGCGGAGCACGTGCCCTACTTAGCGCAGATGTGCCCCCTAAGCGGCCCAGCCCCCTGCTCCTCCCCTCCAGATGTTCACCCTTTTCCGCGCCACGAGCGCTGCCGGGTCTGGGCAAAACCCAGCCGAAAATGCCTTTTGTATCGGACAGCGAGGGACTCGGTAGGCCGGGGATGGGTCCTGAGGGTGGAGGCACCACTTCCGTCCCTACCTCCAGGCACAGCACCGCTCGGAAAACAATGCCCACCTCGGCCAGACGAGGCAGGACCCCACATGCCCGAGAGGGCACTTGCTGCTCGGCCTCACCCCGGACCTCCAGCACCCTCCTAGGTGCAGCCGGTGAAAGCAACGAAGGGTGCAGTCCCGGTCCCCCAGCACGACGGGGGCCCCGTTCCCGGAGTTCCCGGAGGCTGGCGAGGCGTCACTCCCGCGGGAGCGTGCCCTGCCCGGCTCCGGCTTTGTCCCCGCGCCCTCCGGGCGCAGCCGGGGCGGCGACGGGCTCACCTCTCATTGTCCGCGGCGGCGGCGGATGCGCTCCGGAACCCCGGCAGGATGTGGCGGAAGCTGTGGTTGCGGTCCAGTTTGGGCTGGCTCTTGGTGCGCTTGATGGAGCCCTTGAGGCGGCGGCTGAGGAAGCCCTGCGCGCGGGGCGACAAGAGGGGGAAGGGGAGGCGGGGTTAGCGCGGCGGCGGCGGGCCGGGACCCGCACCCTCGCGGCCCACGGCGGGCCGGGCTCGGCCCCAGCAGCTCGCGGCCCGCGCCGCCGCCCGCCCGCCGACCGAGCGCCGACGGCCGGGCCCGCGCAGCGCGGCCCAGCCCACCCCGCGCCGCCCGCCGGCCGGCCCAGCCCGCCACGTCGCCCCCGCCCCTAAGCCGCCGTTGCCATGGCGACACAGCCGAGTGCCTCCGACCGTGGCCGAGGATACCCGAGCCCACTCCCCCCCACCACCCCCCACTCCCCCCCACCCCGACGCTGAGAGGGAAGGGCGGCAAGGCTGGAGGGGGGTTGCGCGGGTTGAGTGGCTTGCTCCACCAGCAGCCCCTCACCTCACCTTCCTCCGCAACCAGGCCACACCCCCCAACCTCCAGGAGGATTCCTCACACCCCGCCCCGTCGGGGGACTGACAGGAGCGGTTACTCAGATGAAGGAAAGAAACTAAGGCTGGGAAAGCAGGTCCTCCAAACGGCCAGCGCGCCTACTAGCACTCTGACCATCTAGACCCCTAAGGCGGACAGACAATGGCTGGATGTCAGGATGGAGGCTGAAACACTTGGAACCACCCCCCCCCCCAAAAAAAAATAATCCCCATAGGTACAGGATCTTCTAGTGACCCCTTAAGGAGGGGCCCAAGGTGTTGAAGGGTTTGCTGAGTGCAATTTTGGGACACCTGTCTCAGATCATGCATGGATTCACCAGCCATTCCCAGCTCACCACCTCACCCCACTCAGAGCTTCTGGACTAATGAAGAGGCAGGTGAGGAGCCAGGCCTCAGTACCTGCAGGTTGGACAGAACACACTTGACAGATGATGAGTAGATGTGGGGCTCAAGGGGCCACAGCTGAGTCTTATTGGGAGAGCTGGCTAGTTTTATGTAAACTTGATACAGGTAAGTCATTTGAGAGGAAAAACTCCCAATTAAGAAAATGCCTCCATATGATCCAGCTGTAGAGCATTTTCTTATTTAAGGATCGATGTGTAAGGACAAACCTATTGTGAGTGAGGCCACTCCTGGGCTGGTAGTCCCAAGTTCTATAAGAAAGCAAGCTGAGCAAGCCAAGGGGATCAAGCCAGTAAGCAGCATCCCTCCATGGCTTCTGCATCAGCTCCTGCCTCCAGGTTCCCACCTTGTTTGAATTCCTATCCTGTCTTCCTCCAATAATGAACTAAGATATGGAAGTGTGAACTGAATAAACCCTTTCCTCATCATGTTACTTTGTCATGCTCTCTCCTAATCCTAGCATTAGGAATTCTAAGACACTGGGCTCAGAATCTGCAGGCGCCTTGAGGGAGAAGGGCTGAGAACTGGAACTCCCTGAGGAAGGCTTGTACAGAAGGGGTGCTGGAAGCCAGCCACTCGGCCTTGATTCTGGGTGACCCAAGGACAGACATAAAGGGGTGTTAACTTATTTTGAAATTGGTGTCATTGTGATCTGAATTTCGAAGTTTTTCCATCGTAGGAGGGGTGGGGCTGATAGAAGGTCAGGTGCTGCAGCACCACCTCTTGGACATGACAACCTCAAAAATGGGCTGAATAAATCCTCTTATGTCACCAGCACACAGAGAAAACACCAGAAAACCCTTATCTGCAAACGTTATTTGCAGAGAGATGAGGTTATCCTCCAAGGACACCCAGCTCTGAGAGCTATTGCCAGAGCTGTTCCCACAGGACACACCCTCTTTTACAATGCCCAAGCTATCCCTCCTCCTGCCCTTTCCCCTCTACATTTCCTTCCTCCTCAACCTCTCCCATCCATCGCTGACCTGTTCCTGTTGTCACCTGTCAGCATTCCACATGTCCTTCTAGGCCAACTAAAATGTCACCTCACCCAAAGACCTTCCCAGGTAGTAGTGTCCAAATACACCTGTACCCACATCCAGGTTTTCTGTTTTGTTTTGTTTTGTTTTGTTTCAAGACAGGATTTCTCTGTGTAGTCCTGGCTGTCCTGGAACTCACTCTGTAGACCAGGCTGGCCTCGAACTCAGAAATCCCCCTGCCTCTGCCTCCCGAGTGCTGGGATTAAAGGCGTGCGACACCACGCCCGGCCACATCCAGGTTTTCAAATGCTGTGCAGCAAAATAAAACCTCTTGATTTAAGGGGTAGATTGGAGGGACCCTTCTCCAAAGGTGTAATCCACAGGCAAGGCAATGCAGACTAAGGGAGGTCAAAGCTGCTAGGAGACAGCAGGCAGGCAGGGGCCTACACCTCCATGTAAATCCTGGGCTCTCCCAACTCAGCCCTTCCTGAGGAGTCTCCCAGCAGGCTTGGATTTTTGAACAGATTGCACTCTAGGGTACAAAGAACCATATAGCCCATTTCACAGGTTGTGGAGCCCATTCCATAGCAATATTGTCAGTTTGATCCTATTTCTGAGTAAAGGAGGGGGAGGAGGAGGAGAAAGAGGAGGAGGAAGAAGAGGAGGAGGAGGAGGACTATTCTCCCTCTAGAAGAAGGGGTTGGACTCTTGCCACTTTCCAGCATTCCGGCATTTCTCCTCACCAGGCTCAAATACCAGATGACAGACATCTGTAACTTCCTTTTGAAAATCAATGCTACCTGCTACCTCCCCTGACCCAAGCTGCAATGACCTTGGAGATCAGTACTCCAAGAGTTTGGTACACTAGACAGTGGGGCCACAACAGCTATGGACACTATAGGGTGACAGGACAGGGCGACCAGTGTTGTCTACATTTTCAAGAGGCCATGGGGAGATTCCTCAAGGAACCATTGAGAACCCCTGTTAATCCCCACCGTACCACAATCAGCCCTACAGACCTTGTATCCCAGCTCAGAGTCCCACATATAATAAACACCCCTCATCCTAGCTGGATGAGGCCATGGCCTCATGGCCAACAAGCTGTATTACCGAGGGTGACAAAGGGGTTTTCCCAAGATCAAAGGCCCCAAGCTGCACCCCTGTGCTCTGCCCAGATTCACAGTTTACTGTCCTTCACAGGGCTAGGGAGTCAGGTGGTTAGTCCCTGGCCCTGGATGAAAGGAGACAAGCCTTGTCTCTTGTCCCTGCCTGGGATCAGCTACAGCCAGAATTCACGAGGAGTGGCTGGTTGGTCTTCAAGCCAGGAAGTTATGCTAGACCCGAGGCAAAGGGTGGGAGGTGGCTCAGGATAGAGCGATAGCTGCAGAGTTTGATGCCAGCATTGAGAAGAAAACAAAGACCTAAGCCAACCTTTAACCAAGTGGCACCAGACAAGGTTCCTGTTCCTTCTAGCTACAAGTTGTGGCACATTGATCCCAACATTCCAGGGGCAGAAGTTAGCAAATCTTTGTAAGTTTCAGGTCAGCCTGATCTACATTTTGAGTCCCTGGCCAACCAGGGCCATGTAGTGAGACCCTGCCTCAAAAAGCCAACAGTTCCTTCTTTCAGTAGAACGGAGTTCCTGATAGCCACTTTTGGGCTGTGTTGGAGCATACTGACAGCCAGTGGCTAAGAGCCGAGAGGTGCAAGCAGGCACACATAGGCCTCAAACTGAGCTGTACCAGGCCTCAGTTAGTCTCAGGGTTGGTGGGCAAGGCTTGTCACCTCACTGTGAAGTGAGCTGGGGAGAGACATGCAGAGAGTGTTAGATAGGACACATAAAGCTGAACAGAGTTTAGGTTTGGGGTGTAGAACAGAATATCCAACAAAAGCCAAATTTATCCGCACAAGGAACCCACTCAAATACAAAGGTTTCATTTTAAAATCTGCAGCTTGTAATAGCATATGCCAGGGCTAGCTCATCTGTGAGGGTTAGACATGCTTTCAATAACTACTCCATAATCTCTCCTTTATCTGCCCGCCCCCATACACACACACACACACACACACACACACACACACACACAGAGTCTGCGTTCTCACATGTTCTTTCTCCTTACACACAAGGGATCTGTCCTTTCTAATCCTCCCCTGGGGCACCTCAGGCTTTTTCTAAGTGCCTGGGTTCAAATCTCTTTGTTCATTTGTTTCCTGAGAAGGGTCTCAGCATGTAGCCCAAGCTGGCCCTGAACTCATGTGGAGGCCCTCAGCCTCCTGAACTGTAGGATTACGGGAATAGCACCTTCACACTTACTTTCTGGGATCGTTTTTTTTCCCCAAGGGGGGGGGGGGTTATGAGACATGGTTTCATGTAGCCCAGGCTGGCCTCAAAACTCCTAATCCTTTTATCTCCTTCCATGTGCTGGGATTATAGGCATGCAACACCATGTCTGATCTGGATTCCAATCCTAAATCAGACAACCTGTGTACAAACGTCACGCCCTTTCTGAGCCTCGGTATCCTATCTGTAACACAGGCTAACGATGGAAGCTGCTTTACGAGATGAAGGAAAGGATTGTTGCTAGGTATTAGGGTAAGTCAGCAAATACTTAAGCAACCACATGCTTTATTGTCACTAGTACTGAGACTGGCTCAAGTACACAGCCAACTGTCCCAAGGTGTGGGTGACCAATAGACGTAGGAGTCTACCTGGGCCTCTGAGGAGTCTGCAGGCTGCCTAGCAGTGAGGACAGGGCCATGAATGAAGCTGCTTGCAATATGACCCTGGAGCCACAGAGTAACATCCAGTTTAGAAGTTTTGAACCCTTTTAGTGCTCTCTTCTGAAGCAACGTCAGAGACTCCCAATGTGCACAGTGTGCAGCCACAGGGCTGCTAGGCTGCTCAGGTGAGGCCTGAGCTTTCATCCAGGGAGCAGGGACTGAAATGTAAAGCGCAGCAGGCAGCCTGACAGTCCAACCACCAGACACCAGACACCAGGACAGAGTCGGCTCCACCCCGTGGGGCACTGGCCCCATTAACACAGCAGGCAGCTGTGCCTGTGCACTGGGCTCAACTAAGGCCCCAGGGCTTTATACCAGGCTGCTGCTTACTAGTTCTTGCCTCTGCCTTCTTTGTGAATGCCCCCCACCTAAAAGGACATAACCACTCCCAGCTGGTCCCCACTTTACCACTGGCCAAGACCCAGGGCAGACCAGAGTGGTCTGGCTGTAAGGATGAGTTGTCAGGCACCCCCCCACCCCCAACCCTCTACCTCAGTTGGAGCCATTCTGTCTTAACATCTGGCCCACCCCTGCTCTTCTCTGGAAAGCTCTCCAGCATCACTCAGACCCTTTCAGAATTCCAGATGCGTGATTTCTTCATTCACCCATTTCAATCAATTCCAAGTGTTGAGGAGGAGGAGGATAAATGATGAGTTATTGAGCAAGCTCCTGTTTTGCCAAGTTGCTCTGTCCGTGAAAACGCAGAGCGCAATGCTCAGCAGGGAGGGAGCCAGCCTAGGAAGCTCAAGGCCTCTGCTAAGAGTCCTTGGGGGAGTGTGGGCTTCAGTTTCAGAGTGGGAAGTGGAAGCTAGAAGAGATTAAGATGCTTGCTCCAAGTGGCTAGGTTGTTATGCGGCAGAGCTAGGACTAGGAGAGTTCTGGAATGTGGGGTGGGCAGAGTGGGGCCCTCCTTTCTTATAAAGACAGCTCATACACAGCTCTACACGCAGGATTCACAAGTGACTTGAAGGCTCAGAGCTTCTTGACCATCCCATCCTCCCATGCACTGTCCTTTGGAGAACCGCAAGTGTGCATGCCACACCACCCTGGAAGCTCCTTGTCACCAAGGGACTCCAACCTGCTATATCTCCTACAGTGTGAAGTACTGGACCCAGGCCTAATAGACAGCAAATATTCAGTCAAGGGCAACATTCTCCTAGCCTCAGCATCCATCTATCCAGTCATTCACCTTCCACCCAGGCCAACCTTCGTCGCCTTCTCCCCCTCCTGCAGACTGGCCACTGAAAATGTGCAAATGGCCTGGCCGACCTCTGCCTCCCTTTATCTGTTCACCCTGGGACACTAAGACTGCTCAGGATGCAGGCAGAACTCCATGGATTCACACTGGGTGGACCCATGTCCTACCCATGCCAGTTTTAAAAGTTCAAACCCTAACAGGGAAGCTTCAGGAAGCGAAGCTGTTTTCACAGACATCTCTCTCAATACCATTTCTGGGCTCTGTCTGAATGCCAAGAACACATCTAAGTAAGCAAGACAGATAAGGTAGGGGAAGATCCCAGACAGATACAGCTACCTCTCAGCCCCAGGAGAGGAGAGTTGCTGGGCACACAGGCAGGCAGGCAGGCTGGGACAGGCGCTGGGATGGCAAGACACTTATTTCCTAGGTGCATAGGTGAGATCAATAGACCCACATGTTACAAACAAGACACTCAAGGCCCAGAAGGTGGCCAAACTTGTCTAGAATAACCAAGCTTCAGCACCAAGCTTCCAGACTCTCCCCGGTGGCTGTCCTTTTCCAAGCCTCAGTCTTCCCATGGAGAACACGTGGAGCTGGGGGAGTGAGCATGAGCGTTTCTCAGGGCTGGCACCTGCCAAGTCTGTGAAGTTAAGATCAGTGACCGGCTGGGTTGCCTGGCTCTCCCAGGCTTGGCACTAAGTACCAAAGCATGTTCTGGCTTTGCCATGTCCTTCAGATGTGCCACTCCTCCGGTCCTCCTCCACCATCAAAGGTGATCCAAGCTAGGGAGTGACTCACTAATGAAATGATGGCATGGTGGCAGGTGAAAAGGAAGAGGCATTTAAGCTGGGATCAACAGTTGGTGCCTTTCTGATGGCCACCCACTTGTGGGCCACGTTATGCCACAGATCCGCCTCTGACACATGACAGTATTCCCTTAAACATGAAAATCCTTCATAGTCCACACAAGAACAGGACCGTAGGCCATGAGGTCTCCCAAAAGAGGCTGGGACATTCAAGGATAAACTCTTGTCTTAAAATACTGAGTGTCCAAGACTACTGGCACACTAGAAGAAGTGCAGAGGATCCTGAGGTGGAGGCCAGCCTCGGCTACTGAAATGAGACCCTGTCTCAAACAAACATCCTGGTCAGAAAACTGCACATAAACACATTCTCACATGGAGAAATATACAAGGCTGAAACCATATTCCTGTTCAAGGACAGACATGCCAACGATGCCCACACAAAAGGTACACCTACAAAAGAAGGCAAGCAAAACATCTCCTCAGTAGCACCAGGCTCACAGATGCACATGTATGTACACACAAGCACTGACAACCAGCACACACACACATTCACACAGACACTCACACAGACACACACACAGACATTCACATTCACATATACACTCACACAGACTCACACACACACACACACACACACACACACACGCTTGTTAACAGACAGCCACAAACAAATTGGCACAAACGCCAATCACAGCCAAGAAAGACAATGACCCCAAAGCCCAAGGTTAAGTCTGCCAGCACCATCTTCCCGCTGCCCTGAGTGGGAAGCTTCACTTTGGAGGTGTCTCTGTGCACACCCTGTTTATTCTTCTTTATCATCCCTAGACATATGGCTGTCAGGGTCTTGCATCTTTGTCAAGAGCAACAAACCCCTGCCCCAAACATGTCTTTCTGTCCTAAAACTTAGCACACTTGGAAGTCCCCACATGGCACAGCCACAAGAACATCCGACATTCACCACCGTCTTCCTGAAGAAGCAAGGAGGGCACAATACCCTTCAAGAGCTACACTGCCTAAGCCAGTGGCTGGCTGTCATGGCTGCCCCCTGGTCAGTAAAGGGGGAGAGTAACTATTGCCTACTGTCCTCACCATCGATACCACTTTCCCAGACCTGCTCTTATTGCTTCCTCTGACCAGCAAAGACTTCAAAGGGCTTCCTGAAATTAAAGTCCCCTTTTGCTTGGGGAATCCAGTTCCTCCTTCTAGGTCCCTCCGCCCAGGCTGGGCCTCCCCGATGCCCTAAGTCTTAGTCAGGTTCCTCTGTAGACACTTCTACCCACAAATGAATGTGTTTAAATGCCTCCTATCCACACTGGGCTGCCGAAGCCGCAGAACAGGGGCCGCAGCAGCCTGGCAAGTGACTTAGTATCTGTGATACAAAAGAAGACTTTTTAAGGAATCCCACTTAGGGGTATTCTGGTGGGCTTACCAGAGGAGACAGCTTTTGAGACGTCAATGAGATACAGACAGGTCTACTGAGAGCAGCCATAATGGTAGTGCAGGCAGACTCTGGGCTCAGGATATGGTGTGGGACAGGCACAGCAGTGAGTCTTCCTGCTCCTATAGACCCCTGCCAAGGCTGCAGAGCCTCCTGGCCTCCAAGTTCCACACCACCAACCCACCCTGGAGAAGGGACATGTCATGAGGATATGCAAGGCAAGGGTCCCTTAAGAAACCTAACAGCCTGGAGAAGGGGTGGGGATGACACAGGACTCAGAAAGGCTACATAAGCATGACCCTCTGATACTCACCCCACCCCTGCTCCCCCTCCCCAGGCCCGAGCAAACATCCATGTACAGAAATCAGACAGGCCTCTCTCAGGTGTCAGGCACTGCTATGACAACAGAGAGCAGTCAGGGAGTGACTCGCTGTCCTATAAAGCCCCAAGCTGTGGACACTGGCTTTAACATTCAAGTGGCTTGGAAGCCTGAGAGCCACATTTCTAGGCAGACCCTAGGCTAGAGTTTCAGGAACACCATCCTACCAGGGTACCTCCCCTTGCATTAGCCTCTCAACCTGGTCCTCCAGCCTCAGGGCTAAGATCCCATGGCCAGGCTGGTGGTCTAGGGACTCACAGTCCTTCCCCCTTCTGGGTGAGCAAATGCTCTTGGCAGAGTCACCCAGCAGAGTGGGCGGGACCCCCCATTCTCATACCCATGTAACCACATAACAGGAGCTGACCCGCACAGGCAATTCAGGAAGCTTCCACCAGGTCTTTTGCTCCCCCCCCCCCCATACCAGTGGAAATTCATTTGCTGTGATAACAAATGAAAGAGACCTTTTGAGAGCAGTGGCTAACCCAAAGATGGTCAGATAATCCTAGCCTCCCAAACACCCAACAGTCTGGGCTAGCCCTGGAGCAAGGCAGGGAGAAGTGCTAACCAATGGGGAACATCCCAGGGGATCTCTGACTTGAGCGGCAAGAAAGCCAAACTGCAAGGGCAGCAGCACCCCGAGTGGCTACATGCCTTTTCACTAGGAAAACAGACACACTTGGAGATGGCACCACAGGCAATTGTCCTCCCACAATCTGGCAGTTGCAGGTTGCACTGACCTGGGAGTTGTGGCCTCAGAAGGATCAGAGGCAGAAACAAAGTCTAGGCAAGGGCTGGTGTTCTTCTGGGGCTCCTAGGAGCTGGTTGGCCAGCTAGACCTTTCATCTCAGAGTTGGTAGTCACAGTAGCCGCAGACATAGAAGGAAGGGCTCACTTCATCCCCATCTAATTAATTTGCTCCCTGATGCCCCCCCAACTCCCCTTCACTCCACCAGCCCCTAGCAGGTGCCCACAGCAGGAGCTGAGGATTCCAAAGAATCAGATGCCAGTCCTGCCCTTGAGAAGGTCATGATCAGCTGGTGGAAGAGAGGCACGTAGTGAATCGTTAGTGACAGAGTGGAAGAGAGGAAGGACATGAGGACACATCCTGGAGCTGGGGAGAGAATGTCTGCCCAGGAAGACCAAAGCAAGGGATGGAAAGGTGGCAAAAAGATCAAACAGTCCGAAGTCAGAGGCTGAGGCAGTCCTGCGAGGCCCTGGATGCCCGGATGCCAGGCTGGAGAGAGAAATGGAGCCACCCACTCCCACTACAGGCCATCTAAGGCACTAGGGCGGGGGAGGGGCGTGGCTCCCCTAAGATGTTCTCTAAGCAATCCAGAGGCAGTTTATTCATCGAGATGTTAGACTTGTGTATGAAACAGATGTCAGTATCTGCCACCTCCACAGAAGGCCTCCTGGCTTCAGAAACAATTCCTGCCCAAGAACTCGCATGTAATTACATCTGTAATCCAACCCCAGTGCCATGTGATCACTTTGTTTTCACAGCAGGAAAATGTGAGGGAATGAGGGATAGAGGGCGATGTGGTTCAGTGGTACAGTGCTGGCCCAGCCTACACACAGTCTTAAGCTTGATTCCCAGCATGGTATAAGCCAGGCATGATGGTGTATGCCTGTCCTCTTAGCACTTAAGAGGGGAGGCAGAAGACCAGGAGCCCAAGGTCTGTCTAAAAAAAAGAAGGGGCTTGGGAGACGCCTGTCAGTAACGTATATGCCCCACAAGGATGAGAACCTAAATCTAATCCCTAGGAGCCATGGGAGGAAGAAAAAAAAAAGTCAGTGGCACATGCTGGAAAAGTAGAGAGAGAGAAATCCCCAGGGCTCATTGGCCAGTGAACCTAGACACCAGTGAACTCTAGGCTAATAGTGAGAGAGCCTGTGTCTCAGGGAGAGAAAGTGAGGGGAGAGAGGGAGAGAGAGGGAGAGAAGCTGAGAAGGGACCTCAAAGTCAACCAACATGTGCACACACACAAACACTAATGGATACACACATGTGCACACACACACACAAACACATACACACAGAGAGCAAGAAAGTGGAAACAGGAGGCAGCATCTGAACCTTACCTCTGTCCAGGCTCCTGATCCAGGAAGGGGATAGGGCCTGCAGGACCACAGGTTGGGTACAAAAAAATAATCTCTCAGGCACCTGCTGCCCCTGTGCTGAGCAAGGGAAAGTGGGAGAGGGGAGCATGGATTCCGATGTCAGCTCCGACCCTTACTAACTGTGTAACCCAGCACAGTGTGCCCCCTCTCTGAGTCTGTCATTCCTCATCCATAAGGAGGGCACTAAAAAATGATACTGGCTAGCACAGACTGGCCACAGGCAAGCCATTAAGGTCCATGACTCCTTCCACATCCAAGTGCTGGAGGGAGGAGCTTTAGCGGGCCCTTCCCTCTGCTCAATGTAGTCATCTTAGAAAGCAAAGTGTGCGTGGCCTGGAACTGTAAGGAGGAAATGAACACCACTGCAGTCTGCCTCACGGACCTGCCAAGAACAGGTTTATGATTCTCTACCACACAGTCAGTATAGTCAGCCATGCTGAGCTTGGAACCCCGTGCAGAGGACCTGACCCACCATCTACCTCACCTGGAATGCCCCCGTATTCCCTTCCAAAGTAGTGGAGAAGCTAACAAGGGGCCCAAGGAACCTCTAGGCGGTTCAGTATGGCAGGGTCTAACCATTTAGTAGCCCCAGCCTGGTGACTGCAGGGCCCTAACCCTACCTGTCAGGTCACATACTAGCCTCTCACCCTGAGCCTCTCCTGATACAAGCCTGCTGTAGCCCCAAACCTTGGTCCTCCAATGACCCCAAGGGTCACAGTAGAGATCCAGCTCTCTGAAGAAATCGGGCCAAGCCAGCTCAGCCAGCCCCAACTGTCATTGGTCAACCGGATGTCCCCTGACCAGTGTTACTGTCACCACAGATCATCCTGCAGCCTCCATAACTTAATGGCTCACTGTGGTCAGGGGTACAAACGAAGACCTCAGCTCTCACTAAGAGCCACCCAGATGTCCACTCGCTGCCCTCTGCTGCCCCCCGCTGGTGAGAAAACAGCCTGCAGACTGGCCAGCTCTACCCATGCTACTTAGAACACTAGCTCTGGTTTCCTAAGCCTCTCACTCACTCACCTCTCTCCAACTCCTGGTCCCAGCTGCACCTCAGAGCTCTATCAGGGATGCTGTTGCTTTGGGGCAGTAAGGGACAGTGTGAAGGGGGAGAAATAGGCCCCACTACCTGGGGTTCTGGGCAAAGTATGGGAAGGGTGGACCCTGAAACACAAGCAGCAGGGTTAAACACCGGCTAACGGCCTACCCGCAGGCTTTGGAGCCCTCCTCACTGCTGCCCTGTTTGGAGATGAAGAAAGAGGTCTGGAGACAGGTGACTTACCCACAGAGGGGAGCAGTGGCCCTCCCGGGTGCTCTGTGGGGAGACATCAGCACTGTCTCCCTGGAGCACAGGTCGAGAGGAAAAGCCTCACACCATTCTACCTCCCCTTCACTGAACCCAGAATGCCACCCCGAATGAAAAAGCATGTAAGGAGCCTGTGACACAGCCCAAGAAGCAGTCTTTACACCCTCATGGTCATAAGGGAGGGCCCAGCAGAGACCAAGGGACACTCTGGAAGGTTCTAGAGCTGCAATGAAGGCGTGCAGAGCTGTGCTTGTTTCCTTTCTTTCCTCTCCATGTCCCTATCCAAGCTGCCCAGGCTGGGCTAGTGCTTCCTGTAACTGACCAAGCAGACTCCCACAAGGACGTGTAAGCTCAGGGATCAAGGCTTAGATAAGAGTAGCAGTTGGCTTGATCCTTTAACCCATCCTGAATGGCACCCTAACTCCCTGCCTGAGCACACATCCCAAGAGTCTGGTCTGCCTCATGGTCCTGGGCTCCCTGTTCATTCAGCCAGGAGACTGTTGCTGCCCCCTAGACCTGCACATCCTGAACAACTCCTGCATCTGGTGGTCTGACCAAAACCTACCTAAAACATTCCCTCTCTAGAAAAGGGCCTCCTCCTGCAGAAGGCACACATGGCCAGAATGGTAGACCCTTCGGCCACCTCACCCACCTTCTACACGCCTGTTCACACATGGGGAGACTACGGTAGGGAGAGGACAGAACAGCTGAAAACCTCAAGTGGGTACCCCAAGTGGGTACAAAGTACAAAGGCTTCTGTGCTCCCACTATCGCCCCTCATGTTTCTTCTCCCTCAGCTTTTTCTTCCTGCTTCCAGCACGTCACTGGGGACCATTGGTTTGTTCCTGTTTGGGTCGATCTTCCTCTAACTATTGTCTCTTTTGTTGAGAAACTCCTGCATGTCCCTTAAAACCCAGTCATAAAGGTCCCCACTGTAAGAATTCTCCCATCTTCTTTCAGCCAGAGAGCCTTCATTCTGGGTTCCCACAGCACCCCAGGAACCGTCCCTGAATCAGAAACACAGTTTATGCACAGCCCAACACTAGTGAAAGTGAACCAAGAAGACCTGCTTCTAGAAGCATCCATGCTCAACACAGTGCTGAGTTTATCTGCAGCTTCTGCAGCACACCCCCCCCCCGCCCCGCCCCAGCCTTCCTCTCTGACACTTCTCTATCTCACAAAATATAGCCCTGAGATCTAATTTCAGCCGAACCTTCAAAGTCTCCACTTTCAACTTCCCAAGGAGGGATCAACTGGCTGCCAAGTTTCGTTTCCTAGACCCTCTGCCACCTCCCACCCCAACCCTGCCTGACTGCTCAAGGTCAATGCCTAGGTGGACAGAGGAAGGAGGACGGACTGAGCCCATACCGAGAGATGGAAATGGCCAACGGGCCTTCCAGGGAACCACAGCTATCAGCATTTCCTTGTCTCTGGTCAGCCTGATTCCTGGGAACACACTAGGAGACTGTGGCCCAGGAGGGCTTGGGTTGACCCTCCACCTGCAAATCCAGGCCTCACCACCTACATGGCCTTTCATCTTTGTCTTCCCCCTTCCCAGTACAGAAAAGGCAGACCTGGGTGGGAATCCCAAACACCTCCCAGAGAGAAACAGGCCACTGTGGTCACCTACTCTCAGCCCCTTCCCCATGGGCTCTTTATCCCAGGTCCCCTGGGGAGCCACAGCCCCTGCTCACTGCAGCTGAGAGTGGAAGCCACGTAGGAGAACAGGGAGGACCTGCAACTCGCTCAAGTCACAAAGCTGGCACCAGACCTTGAAGCCACATTAGAATATTAAGCACAGGGCCATCATCTTCATTTCACACAAAGAAAAAGACCGAGGATCTCTCTAGCCCCACACTCTAAGAGGCTATCACCCATGTCCCACTTAGCCACCTATGTGCTATGAAACAGCCGTGGGGATAGCCCCTCACAGAACGAGTGAGAACCCTGGGAGGGGACACACAACCCAAACTGGAGATCCACTCTCAGCTGGGTGGGACCTCTGTCAGATCCAGTCCTCTGCCAGTCCTTGAGACCTTCGACTCTGACACACAATCTCCCACAGGGCACCTTCTGTGAAAGATGGTGACATCCTGTCACCCAGGTTTGCAATGGCAGCAACAGTGGCAGGTTCATTACAGCCTGTGGTATCTCACCTGCCTCCCCCAGGCAAAACCATGTTCCCCAGGCTCCCTCGGGGTCTACAGGGAGCAGCTGCAAGCTGGAGCTGAGGATGCCAAGGCCGGAGAAAATAAGTGTTCAGGAATGGGGTGAGGAGGCTCTCCTCCCGATACCCCAAATGCCATATCTTCTGTGCCCTAGTACTAATCCAGAGTCGGAAAGAGAAACCCAGTTGGGACTGTGGATCCAATGGATGGATGTGGTTGGTCAGAGTGCATCCCATCAGCTAAGTACCTGCTGCAGGGCCAGGTTGTTGGTTCACACTTTACTGATAGAGATTCTAAGAGGCTGGGTGGCTAACCCGGTCACATCATAGCTCAGAAGTGCTAGGATTTGAATCCAGCTCTTGTATCCAAGCACTTCAGTTCATCCAGCCCCAGGCCAAGAGAGTCTCCACTCACAGCCCTGTCTTTAATGGCTACACAGAGCCAAAGGACCAAAGTGCCTAAGGACAAGACCCTGACCTGGCCAACAGCCCTATCAGTACCTGATAAGTCAAGGGCTATGTGACAAAGATACCGACCCTGAACCCTGCTTTCCTCAGTATGTGAAATGGCAACACTTAGTGACACAGCACAGAGTGGCTAGAGGGTAGGTAGACAAATGGCTCAGGAACGTGCTCTGCACCCTGCCAACCACCTGAGCGCAGCAGCCTGAGTGCATTCCTGGGAGCTGCAGGCTCACAGGCTGGCACTGACTTCCACCCTCAGGTGGCTTCTGCCCAGGGAAACAGTGAAGACACAGCAGGAAAACCGCCAATCCCAGCTGGCAATTACCAAGCCACGGATTACAGCAGCACGAAGGTATGGTGGTGTGCATGCTGGAGCCACAAACAGAGGAACTGGCAGGACACACGACAGTCACATTCCCAGTCCTAGGAAGCCACACTCAAGCCCTGGGGTCAGACACACCTGGGTCCTATTCATCAGTCTGAGCTTGAGTGATGACTTACCCCACGAGCCTCAGTTTCCCCCTCTGTACTGAAGCGATCAACAACAGGGCTGCCTGAAGTATTACAAAGCTGGTGGTTCAGGACAGCGGGAATAGTGCCAGCCACACAGTGTGTACTCCATCAGTGGCAGGACCACAGTAATCCCAATCATTGTTCCAAGGCCCCCAGAGATTCTCCCGGCCCACCGAAGCCTTTGTATTCAAAGAGGAACATCTACCTTCTGCTCCAACGACAGTAATGATCTCATCTTTGTAGAGCCCCCCAGAAAGCAGCTGGGTACATCTAGGAGTATGACCCTAGCTAGGCCCTCCCTGCCAGAGGCTAACCCTCAGCCCTCACTCTGCATGACCTCTTATGGAAGGGTATCAAAATGTACATACCCAGGTCCTGCAATCCTGAAAGGACCCCAGAACCTAGTTTTATACCATACACAGAAGCAGGAGGATGGGTAGCCCTGGGGAAGGCCCTATCCTTTCAGTCTGGTAGCCAAAGCTCCTCCTGGCCCAGCCTCACCTCCTACCCAGTTACTCTAACCCCTATGACCAGACTCCGCAGCAGCAGCAGTGCGATGTCAATTCACACCTTTGCTGCATCCACTACCACCACTCCTGCCGACCTAGCCAGTTTCCACTGACCCTTCTGAGCTTAGGACACCTCTCCTACCCTCTAGGGACAGTTCAAGTCAGCTCCCCTGGAGCCCCCGAGTCACATAATGACAGCCAGGCCTGTGTTCTTTCCGTGTCTCTCTCCTCCACCTAGTATCCTTCTGCCTGTCTGCCTACCTGCCACAAGACTGGCTGGCACCTCATCATCTGTCCTCTAGCTCAAACATCACCTCAAAGCCCAAATGTCATGGACACACCTGTAATGCTTGCACTCAGATAGTAGAGACAAAAGAATCAGGAGTCCAAGGCCACTATCTGCGATATATAATATCTGAGGTCAGCCTGGGCTACATGTGATCCTATCAAATAAATAAATAAATAAATAAATAAATAAAATCCCCTTGAGACCACGTCACCCCTAGTGACACCAACTCAAAACTGTGGGTTCTTCAGAAGTCTGCACACCGCACACTGGCTTGGGGCACTCTGACCCTTTGCCCATCCCTAGAATGGTGCCTGGCCCAGAGCAAGCACAAGGGAAGCCTTGCTGGCTGGCTGGCTGACTGGCTGGCTGGCTGGCTGGATGGATGGATAAATGGATGCAGACTGGAGATCCCTGGAGAACACAGAATGTATGCTTTACCCAGTGCCAGGTGCCTGCCACAGCACTGAACCATCACATCTGCTGTGTAAGGAGGTCTGTGCAAATGTGTGCTTGAGTGTAAATGCAGAGAACAAGAATACACGGAGCTGCGCCTAGCAGGGCACACCTTTAATCCTAGCTCTCACAGGCAGAGGTGGGTGGGTCTCTATGAGTTCGGGACCAGCCAGGGACTCCTGTCTGAGGGAGAAAAGGAAAGAAAGGAAGGGGGTCTCTGAGGTCCACTCCTGCAAAGTCACTTAGGTTTTGGGGTACACAAATGCACGCAAACCCACATGTCCATAGATGAGCATACAGATGCACATGCACAGGAGTGGGCACTTGTGTAGAGGCACAATTCCAGGTGCCATTCTTCAGGGTGCCATCCACATGTTTTGAGGCAGCCACCGACACAGATCTCACAAAGTAGACTAGGCTGTCCGGCCAGCGAGCCCCAGGGCCTGCCTGTCTCTCTTTCCCATCTCTGTGATTACACATTCCTGCCACAGCACCTGCAACTTCATTTTAAACACAGGATCTAGGGATTGAACTTACATTATTATGTTTTCAAAGGAAGAACCTTATTGGCTGAGCCATCTCCCCAGCCCTCATTTAGGTTTCAAAAAAGAGAGAGGTGTGCATGCCGGCTGTCTCAACTGAACAGCTATGCTATGGTACATGTGTTCTGTGTGAGTCCATTTTAAGGCAGCATCACCTGGAGAATACAGAATTCCTCTCCTTCCCATCAACACAGAATCAAATTATGACATGCCCTAGACTGTTCTATAAAAGATACCAAAAGAAGGGTGGAGGGTACATTGTGTGCACATGCCAGACAGCTCCAATCCAGCCTCCTCTCCCAGCTCTGGTGCCCCTTAGGCTCTTTCCTCTACCTGCCCCCTCCCTCAAAGAATGGGGCCCCCTGTGGCCCCCAGGGAGCAGGGAGCTGCCAAGGGATTGGATACCTAGAGCAAGGGAGGCTGGATGTTCTCCCGGTCCATGAGGCTCCAGGAAGGGGGGTGCGGGGTCGCAGAACAGCCCCGCAGGGCGAGGTGGTGATGGTGGTGGCAGTGGCGGTGGTGACGCAGAGATAGTTACCGTGACCCGGAACGGGGTTGAAGCCGAGGGCTCCATGCTGGGGTTTTTCTCTGACATGCTGCCGGGAAGGCTCCGCCGGGAGCCCGGCCTTTCTTGGGGCGACTCTGTCAAAGAAGGAGAGGGAAGGTGAGCACATTCAAAAGCTCTGAGAGACTGTAGCTTCTGCCACCACCCACTTCCTAGGACTGCACAACAGACACTGTAGTCACTGTGGAGAAGGGTAGCAGTGTGTACCCCTAAACTACCCAGGCAGTTAACTACTATATACACAAAAGGATCAGAAGACCAGATTTAAACATCTGTATGAAATGCTACATCTGTATGAAATGCTGACAGCAGCGCTACTCCCAACAGGCACAGGGCACACACAGTGCATTTGCCCATTCCGGGTGATCTATGAACACCTTAAAACATCATTTACATGATATGGATGAACCCAGAAAACATCATGCCAAGTGACAGAAGCCAGAAACCAAAGGGCAAAGACCCTCTAGTGCAACAATGAGAAATACCCACAATAGTCAAATTCATAGCCAGAGACTGGGTCAAAGGTGAGCTGCCCAGGACTGTTGGGAAGATGGGGGTTGGGCTGCATGGTGTAGGGTTTCTGTTGAGGAAGATGGAAAGGGTTTACAGACGGAAAGCCGAACGAGTGCACATTTGTACACTGAAGAGAGTTTAAACGAAGCTGAGGCGATGCTCAGTTGGCAGTGTGCTTGATGCACAAGCGTGAGAACCTAAGTTCAGATCCCCAGTGCCCACAGAATGCCAGGTGCCCTTGTAATCCTGGTGCTGAGAAGGCAAAGACAGAAGGACCCAGAAGTTTGCTGGTCAGGCTATAGCCAGCTCCAAGGTCAGTGAGAGCCCTGGCCTCCAAAAGTGATCAAGGAAGACACCAGAACATGCACGCACGCATGCACACACACACACACACACACACACACACACACACACACACACGAGGGGGAGGGGAGGAAGGGAGAAAGGGACAGAGAGAGAAAGAGCAAAAGAGGGAAGAGCAAGAGAGACAGATAGACAGACGGACAGAAGGGCAGAGACACAGAGAGAAATGGCAAATTGCATGCATTTACTACAATTCTATTTTGAGACAGGATTTCACGTAGCCCTGGCTGACCTTGAATTTGCCATGAAGCTAAAGATGACCTTTAACTCCTGACCCTTCTCCATCTCCCAAGTGCTGGATTTTTATGACAATTCAAAAAAATATTTCGTTATCTTTGTTGTATGTCATAGATGCTTTGCCTGCATTGTATGTATGTGTACCACACGTGTGTCCGGCACCCATCAAGGCCAGGAGAGGCATTGGATCCCCTGGAACTGGAATTAAAGACAAACTGGAATTGTAAGCTACCATGTGGGTGCTGGGAACAGAAACAGGGATCTCTGTTCTCAATCACTGAGCCATCTCTCCAGCCCCTCACAAGTGTATTTTAAAGGCTCCGGAGTCTGGACTTAAGCTTGCAGTTGTGTGTGCAGATCAACGAGCCTCTTCCTAGAATGTCATACTTGATGGAACTCTGGGCAGCCTGCCTCCACGGTCCCACCAACTAAGATAATCTGGGACCTCTGTCTTCTAATTTGGGCCTTCCTTTCCAGACACTTTAGAAGTGGGAGGCCTGCTGGATGAGACAGTAAAGGGCTGAGGTGGTAGTGGCTGCACAACGCTGAGGAGAAGGGGGTGAGTCTACAGCCTCCATGGCTGCTTCTCCCTGCTCTCATCCTCTCATCTCCTCACCGAAGACAGGGTTTCTCTGTGTAGCCCTGGTTGTCCTGGAACTCACTCTGTAATCCAGGATTGCCTCGAAACTCAGAGATCCACCTGTCTCTACCTCCCAAGTGCTGGAATTCAAAGCCACCACACCGGGCTTCTAAGTCAAGAAACACTCAGATTTGTAACACTCAGGGGACAGTCTGAGGGTAAAGCAGAGAACACATTTGAGCCAGGCCTGCACTCGCCTTCTTAAGACCTCAGTCAGCTCAACCCAGCTGCGTCTTGCCTGCTCCCTCAGACCTTAGTTGCCATCTCTTTGCCTGCTCTTCTATGGTCCCCCATAGAGGACTTCTCCCAGATTCTCCCACCAGCCTAACCAACCAGACAGACAGCCATGAAGGAGCTCCCTAGTGACACCTCTGCCTGTCATTTTGCTGCTGCTCTATGGAAATGACTGTGTCTGGGAATATTATTGCCGTGTGTGTGTGTGTGTGTGTGTGTGTGTGTGTCTGTGTGTCTGTGTGTGTGTGTCTGTGTGTGTCTGTGGGGGCACAACTTCCAATGCCCACACTGCACCTCTACAGCCCCTGCACCCACAAGGAGCCTGGTGTGTGTGATGTTTAGCAAAAACCTGTTGACTCCTAAGGAAGAAAGGGAAGATCACCCTGGCACATGGGACACACGGGGACATGGGATAAGAGACTTCCCTGGCAAATGTGTGTACACAAATTCGGTCACATAGATCCTCCCACACATATATCACAGGGGATGTATGTAGACACAGGATATAGGGGCTCACAGACTCAGGCGCCTCAAAGGTCTGGAACATCCTACCCACACTACCTACTTCCTCCTCTCCTGATTGGGGTGTTCCCAGTAGTGTGAAAGGACAGAGCTTAGCCCCTCGCTCTACTACATCAGTCTATTTCTGAGCCCTTGCCAAGGAGCAAGCAGGCCGTGCCCTGGGCCACCTCTGCCAGACTAGTTCCTCCAGTCAGGTGGCAGGCAGCCATCTCCATGTCTCCTAGCTGTGTTTCTGCTTAAAACTTTCCCCGCCCCATGCTCTGCTACTCAGTCGAGAGACACCCACTCTTTCTGGAGGTTTCCCTAGGAAATCTCTTCCCACGCTCACCGTCTGCCTTCAAGTCTCTTCCCCCAATCCAGCCCCGGCTCCTGTTCATTCTCGGTGGCAGCACACACATTCTCCACCTGGACGAAGATCCTAACGTGCTTCCTAATGGCATGTGTTGTCCACATCAGGCACATGTCCTATGAACTCTGGGACAGTTTACTCCACGGTCACCTCTGAGTCCTGGGGGAGGCACTACGTCAGGCCAAGCAGGCAATGGAGGCCCCACTTCACCAGAGTAGATCCTGAACCTCAGGTCCCATCCCTAGGAAGTAGGTGTATCTGGGCCAAGCCCATAGTTCCTGAAATACTGAGCCCCTGGGCCTCAGGACCAGCCGAAGGACTGGACATATGGATGGCGCTTGGAGCTAAGTTCAGGGTGCAAACTTTAGCTAAAGCAGGCTCCTGTGATCAGACACCTTTCCAAGGACAGGGGAAAGGGTCATAATAGGAGCTCACAAGCCTGGAGTGATCAGACTCCAGCTAACTATCTCCTACCCCACTCAGTTCCCCCAAGACAACATACACTTTAACCTGGTTCCTAAGGTGCTTCTCGATGGTACCCCTGAGTGCTGCCTCTGCCATACTTGCCATGAGGCAGAGATGCCCCCCTCACTCCTACACCCATGCTGTCCCCTTGTGATAGACGACATGGCCTTCTGTGGGATACAGTCATGTTCTGAGAGGCCACTGTTCCTGTTGGGGGTACCCCATTATTTTAGACACGACTCATGCCCACTCTCCATCACTGAGTCTTGCAGACCTACTAAGTCTCTCCCTATTTCTCATAGTGGGAAGGAGAATGAACACCTGTGTTCCCAGTCCTGTTGAACCAGGCATCCAGCAGCTCTGGGTCACCTCCCCACTCCCCCCGATCCTGACCACCATCCTTCCTCCACCAACTCTACTAACCCATATAGAGCACCCACTTCAGCCATGGGCCAAAAGCTGGCAAAGCCAGCCTCCTCTACAGGTCTTACGATCCCTAGGATCGATAAAAGGGGCTGAGGACCCCAAAGAATGACTGGCCTCCAAAGATGCATGTGTTCACATGTGGGAAACACACGGAAGGGCACATGCACACGTACATATACACAGACACTCACAGAGGTGCACACACACATTTACATACAGGCATACACATAAGCACACAGACACATACACAGAGACAGACATCCACATAGAGATGCACACACAGAGAACACACATATACACAGGCATACACATACACACATACACAGAGGTGCACTTACACACAGGTGCGCTCACACACATATGTACACACAGGCGCGCTCGCTCGCTCGCTCACACACACACACATAGCACCTGTCCTAGTGAAACAAGGATAATGGGAATGGGGGCTGCACCCTCACCCAGCTCTGAGACTGATGACCTCCAGAACCTCCCAGAACCTTGCTTCTTCCCTGATCTAGAAGCTTCTCTGGGGCTGCCCAACCTCCCATTTTACCCCAAGTGATTTCCCCGGGAGCCTTCAGGGAGCCAGATGTCAGCCAGCACCAAGCTAGGCACACAGGCCTTTGCTGCTGTGTGCTGCCCCTCAGAGATCTCCTCAGGCTCCATTCTCTCTTGCACCCACATAAAATTGCAATACTAAAGGTAGATTCTTTTAGGTGCTACACATAAAAAATAATAAGATTTTTCCATCTCCTTGGGACCCAGTTTTGGCCAGCTTGTATATAATACTGCCAACAATATTGATTCTACTGAGAACATGTGTTGACAGATTGGACAGCCATGGCATCTACACCTTTCCAGATGAGGAGACTAAGGCTGCAAGATGCAAAGGTAACTAAGTCCCTCCAAACAGTGCACCCCAAAAGAACTCTCACTTAGAACCTCAGGAAAGGGAGATTAGAGGGAGGGGTCTCCATTTAATCCTGTCTGTGCTGTGTGACTCGGGCCCAATGCCTTTCCATCTCTGAGCTCATGATTAAACATCAGTTCAGTGAGTTGAGTAAAAGCAGACAGTACTCTCCCAGTGCCCTCCCCCAAAATAACCTTTATTTTATTCCAGAAAAACAATCAGGGAGCTGACATCCCTTCTGCGTCCCTGGACCTAACAGTGTCTCTACATCTGGGGATCTCAGCTCAGAGCTTTACATTAAGCTCAGGGACCTCTGTCTCTGGCTTCCAACTTGGCAACACAGCTTTTTCCATGGTAGGGAAAGCAGGATCCCAGAGAGGTCCAAATCACTAAGATCACCCAGCACTGAGAAAGTATCAGGAAGAACCATTTGAGAGAAGGGAGAGCCAATCACCTTGGAGTCTCCCTCAGAGGACAACCCAGTAGTCCTTCTTCATCTCAGACTTGATATGACCTCCACACAACCTCCCAGTCTACAGAACTGAACCTTGGCGCGAGCGGACCCTGAATCTCTCCACTGAAAGGAAAATGTCCCTATTTAAGCACAGAGACCAGGACTCTTGGAAGCTACGGTCAGAATCAGGCATCTTAACCTTCATGAGTTCGCAAAAAAATAAATAAAATAAAATCGGTTTCATTCAAATGCTGCTGGCTTGGTTGCCATGGATACCACCTAATCATGAAGGATGACTGTTACTTGTTCCCATGGAAACAGTGGCTGGAGGAACATCCTGTAATTTCAGCTGTCGGGTTGCACCGTCCAGATCTTAATGGTTGGAGGCAGGTGGAGGTGGCGACAGTGACCATGGATGTCGGGAGACTCAGGGTCGGTGTAGGTGTGGAAAGATTGGGTTCTGGGGAAGTAATGGGGGTTCTCACAGTGATTCGAAAAATGTAAATCAGAACTGCCAGATACCAATTCACACTTTTCAGATAGGCTTTAGCCCAGTCCAAAGCTGAAAAGAAACTAATTAAAATAAATTAATAAGGAGCCAGTCCTGAAATTAAAATGAGCAGTGACTCCCACTGCTGGCAGAGATAGAGAGCTGCTCACTCATCTCTGCTGGTGGCATGAAAAGGCTCGGGGTGGGGGGGGGGACGATCAGACAATAGGTAGTCCAAACGCGCACACGGACACACACACACACACACGTCCAGCCCAGAAAAATGGTTCATCCCATATATGCTGCAAAAAGACATTTGCAGCTGCCCAGCACGTAGCACAGAAGAGGCACAGTATAAATGTCCAGCAATAGGGCATGAATGAGTGCATCTTGGACTAGTCATCCAGTGGAATACTACACAGCACAGAAGAGGACATGGCTCAAGTGGACTCTACATGGAGCACAAAGGCATGCCATAAAATCTAAACTTATATAGATTTAACACAAATAAAACAGGAACAGGATGTTGAGTGGGGGAAAAAAAAGACCAGTTGCTAAAGAAGATAGAATGTGACCCTCTTATAAACATTTTTTCATAAGCGAGTTCAAAGAAGCTTTATAATAGCCCCAAGTAGACACAGCCAAGCAGCCTTCAATGGGGAATGGTTAAGCAAACTATAATTCATAAAAAATGAATAATGACCCCCCAAAGAAACCTGTATCCGATTCCTGTAGCCTGTGAACGAGCCACTCTGACAGAGAGGGACTCTGCGGCTATGTGCTCCAGAACAAAGAGTGGGAAGCAGAAGGCTACCCTGGGGACAATCCCTCCTCAGGAGCCCTTGAATGTGAGCAAGGACTGGAGCTAGAGCCACAGCAGGAGGCAAGAGACAGGAGAGACCACCATCCTCCATGGCTGGCACGATCTAGAGAGCGGAGTGGACGAGCTGGCAATCCACAAGGGACAGGGCATTAGTCCTACAACCACTCCCAGAGAGCTGCATTGTGCAGCAGGAGTGGGCCGTGGCTCAGATTTCTTTTTGTTTCTTTTGTTTCTGTTTTTGAGACAGGACCTTGTTGTGCAGTCTAGGCTGGCCTCGAACTTCCACTCCCCATGCTGGGACACAGGTTACAGTGAGCTTCTTCTCTCTAGGGTCTTCAGGAGGGAAGGCAACCCACTACACCGTGACTGAGTCTGGCCAGGCCAGCGCTGGAATTCCATCCAAACTGTAAGACAGCATCTGTGTGTGACCTCTGACAGATTTTAATATGTGCAGCAACAATAAAAGTCGAATATTGGGGCTGGAGGAGTAGTGTGGTTCAGTGGTAGACACTTCTGAGCAGGTGTGAGGCTCTAGATTTAGCCTAGGAGCAGGGAGGGAGGGAGTCAGGGACAAACAGAAACTGCAGAAGGAACTGTGCGGACTACAGAATACTAGTCAGCTATGAAAAAGGAAGGCATGATCGATCCACTCGATGTGGGTGGATCTCAAGGGCATCCTGCTACCAATGAAAGCCAGCATCAAGTTCCACAGCACTGACACAAAGTATGACATAGGGACAGAGGCTGTAGCTCAGTTGGTAGAGCGTTTGCCTGGCGTGCAATGCCCTAGGTTCAATCCATGGCACCCCATGAACTGGGCGTGATGCTGCACACCTGTAATCCCAGCACGTGGGAAGTAGAGACAGGAGGGTCAGCACGTTACTGTCCTGGATATAAGCAACTTCTCAGGATGGCAATCTTTGTCAGGGTGACCCCGGGACAACAAAGTGACATCAAACAAGGTTGTTTCCTGTCTAAGCAGTCCACAGAGACAAGGCAGCAGTCATCCACAAAACAACAAGTTCCCCCCTCTCAGCAAAAAAAGGGGGGGAGCATTACTTCATCAATTACAGCCTGAGTTGGCAGCTTCTGAATTGCCTCTCTCAAGAGACAAGAAATAGGTTACCTGGGGTGGGGATGGGGCAGGATCTCAAGTTCAGGACTAGCCTGAGCTACACAAGGGATCTTGTTTCAATTAACCACAAGAGAGGCCTTGTGAGACCTAGTCCTGTCTTCCTCCGTGATAACAACCAATCAGCCACTAGCCCCACCTTTCTAGACTTCAGGCCACTAGCCAATCAGCCACTAGCCCCACCTCCCTAGACTTCAGGCCACTAGCCAATCAGCCACTAGCTCCACCTCCCCAGGGCCAGCCCAGACCATAAAGAAGGTTCTTCCTGACCCTGGTGTCCAGTGTGTGCCTCATCACCTTGAGTAAGAACTGTAGCTCTGTTTCCAGAATGTTCCTGGTGGACATCCCTGCAGAGCACTATTATGCAAGCAGCCAAGGGGAAGCTGTTTGCTCCAGGCCAGTCAGTATAGTTTGAACAATTGCCCGAAAATCTGAAATCATTTCAGACCAGAAACTGAAGCTCGCAGTGGATCCTTCAGGCTAAAATGCATTTGCTGTCCACATGACTAAAACAAAGACAATCTCCGTCCTGGGCATACGTGCACACAGCCACATAGGGAAACAGCAGAACGATTCTCTTTGGAGAATTCAAGGGTCTGAGAGTAGAGGCAGGTGACACACAGTGAGAGAGCATGACGTCTTCTAAACACTAACAGTAAAACATATACAGCTGACAAACCATTCCCACTGTTTCTGTCTAAAGAGAAACGAAATGAAGAGGAAAAATAAAATAAAAAAAAGACCAAATCAAGACTAACAGCAGCTGAGCCGGGCGTGGTGGCGCACGCCTTTAATCCCAACACTCGAGGAGGCAGAGGCAGGCGGATTTCTGAGTTCTAGGCCAGCCTGGTCTACAGAGTGAGTTCTAGGACAGCCAGGGCTACACAGAGAAACCCTGTCTCGAAAAAACAAACAAACAAACAAACAAACAAACAAACAAACAAACAAAAAGACTAACAGCAGCTTAGATGGCCATGGCAAAACCCCAAACAGCATGGCTCTCAAGTGGGTGCTAGACACACCTGGGCCGTGGCACGAGAACTGAGCAGAGAGCCTGGGTGAAGAGTTATAGGTCTCTGTGTGTGTGTGTGTGTGTGTGTGTGTGATATCTATATGCATGGTGTGTGTATTTGTGCCATGTGTTGTGTAGGAAGGCGTGTGTGGTACATATGTGGTATGCATGATGTGTGGTGTGTACATCATGGTGTCAGTATGCATGGTATATGTGATGTGTGGTAAGTGGTATGTGTGTGTTTGTGTGTGTGCGTGTGCATGTGCCTGTGTGTGTTAGGGAAGCATATGAAATCCATTGTTCTGTTCTCTGGAGATATTTGTGAAAATACCACAAGCTGCTAGTCTCCTGCCTCAGACTGCATGCTCTTCCCATCTACAGTCAAGTATTACTTGGAGGTTGCTAGCCCTTCCCCTCCCCTGTGAGGCAAACACTGGCTCCCAAAAAGCCACATCCGGAGACCTGGAGCCTGTGAAAGTGTTTCTCCATGTAGCAATCTGAACTCTTCAGAAATGATAAGGACCTTGAGCTGAGAGGGAAGACTACGCTGCACACTGTGACAACAAAGGCTTTACTTTTTATCTAATTTGTTTATTGAGTCAGGATCTTGCTAAGTAGCCCAAGATGACCTTGAACTCATGGCCCTGCCGTCTCAGTGTCCCGAGTGCTAGGTTACGGACTAGTGTTACCATGCCCAGCCAGAGGAGAAAGCAAGGTGAGAAAAGACAGAAAGACAGCATCACCAGGGAAGCAACAGTGAGGCAGAGGTGAGGTAACGAGCCCGGAACTGTAGGCAGACTCCAGAAAATTGAAAAGGCAAGGAAACACACTGTCCTCTCAAGGATCACAGCCGAAAGACCCTCTGATTAGCCCACTGAAAGGACTGCAGACTACTGACCTCCAGACCTCAGATTACACATCAGTTGCTTTAAGACGCAGTGACCCTTTGTTACAGCAGCCACGGGTACCAACATGTCCACCAGTCAAGGTTGGGGTTAGTCTAACTACATTAAAAGGTGGAAGGCCAGGATCACTGGCCCATGCAGGGCTGTGCATTCCCCTACCCTCCTAAGGAGAGAGGCTTCCATCCAGCAACACAGTGGCATGGCAATTAAATGTGGATTTGTTAGAAAATGACATGTGAGGCCTAGAGATGACTCAATAGAAAGAGTACTTGCTGTGCAGGCCTGGGGAGCCATTCCTCAGCACTCACAGAAAAGCTGAGCACGGTGGCCATGTCTGCAGCCCCATCACTGGGGCAGTGGCGGAAACCAGGGTCTAAATAAGTGAGCTCTGGGTTCAATGAGAGGTGACTGATAAAGACATCTCAACAATAACGTGCAGTAACACACGTTCACCCCACCCTCATCCCCAGGGACACATAAAATAAAATCTGAAACTCACAAAACAGGTGCATGCTTCACACCTAAATGCAAAAAGTTTTTCATCCACACCCTTCATATTTTGAAAAATTATTTTATTAGTGTGGATGTTTTGCTGGCATGTACACCACTTGTATGCCATGCTCTGAAAGGCCAGAAGAGGGCGTCAGAGTCCCTGGAACTGGAGTTACAGATGGATGTGAGCTGCCATGTGTGTGTGCTGAGAATTGAACTCAGGACTTCTGGAAAAGCACCCTGTGCTCTTAACCACTGAGCTATGTCTTCAACCCAATATTCTTTGTATTTCATCCTTATAATACAAACAAATTACTGGCAAGCAAACTTTAGGGCATGAAGTCCCTAATTAAGACATGCCAAAGGGCGGCAGCAACACTAATTCACCTCCTTTGCACTTCATTCATTAGAAACTATTTCTTTCTTTCCCTCAAAATCGCACCTCGGTACTTAATGTTCTGTAATGCTTTGCACCTTTGTTTAAAAATTATATCATTACATGAGATTGCTATGGCTGTGCGATACAGCGGGTTTATCTCTCGCAGCAAGCTGAGATAAGCATAAAGCTAAGTGTGTTCATTCATTTTTAGAAGGTTTTATTTTTAATTCTGTATATGTGGGTATCAGTGAGTGCATGTGAGTTTGGGTGCCCATGGAGGCCAAAAGTGTCTGATCCTCTGGAGCGGGAGTTACAGGCAATTGTGAGTGCCAGGAGTCAAACTCAGGTCCTCTGCAAGAGCAGCAAATGCTCTTAACAGCTAAGGCATCTCTCCAGCCCCTAGATATCTATTTTTATACGATGTTCACACTTTCTTACCCTTTCTGTATTTAGCAACCTGGAATTCAATTTTAATCATCTCCAAATTTCTTGTTTGTCTTGTTTGCTTTTGAGATAGAGCCTCATAGAGCTCAGGCTAGCTCAATACTTGCCAAGGATATCCTTAAATTCCTGATCCTCCTGCTACACTTCTCAAGAGCTAGGATTTCAGGCACCTGCCACACCTGGCTCCAAGTCCTGATTTAATGATGTCATCCTATCACAAGGCTGCACCCTCAATCCCTTGTGTAAGTTTTAGCCTAAGGAGCAACTGACTCATAGATTGTTTATCAGAACCTGTTAGGGACATGAGGTTATACTGGAAAAATCGCAGAGCAGAGCAGCTTTTGTTCAAGAATAGGTCCTTCTACAAGCTGTTCTTGGTCACTGGATGGAAGGGGATTATTGGGAAAGGAAAGTTCAAGTCAGGGTAGGCCAAGCGTCTGTCCTCTAGTTCAGATTCAGGAGTTTTGTGCTTTCATGAAACTCATCAGGCTAACTTGTCAGGCTTCGAGTATGGTGAACTCCTAGTTCCTGCAAGGTGATTAACATACACACATGCATACATGCACACACCCACATGCATGCACACACTCACATGTGCATACTTACACACACACACATGCTTAGACACGCACATGCATCTTTTAAAACATTAGCTCATAGACTGGAGAAGTGGTGACAACCTGAGTTCAATGCTGGACCCCACAGGACCAAAAAAAAAAAAAAAAAAAAAAAAAAAACAGCTACAGTGGCTTGAGTCTGTAATCACAGCACTCTTACAGCGAGCGAGATGGAAGATAGAGAGAGAAAAATTGCCCAGAAGTTCAAGGTCCAGTTACACTAGAGTATGCAGCAAAGCAGAAACCAGAGACCCTGCTGCAACAGGGCGGGAGAACCAACACCTGAAAACGGTCTTAATACCTCTCAAACATGTCGACAATCACAACTCATTCTCTCTCTCTCTCTCTCTCTCTCTCTCTCTCTCTCCCTCCTTCATCATGCACACAAACAAATCACACAAATACATATTTTAAAAACACATACAAGATTAATAACCAAAACACATGGCTGAAAGATTTTAACTTTTAATCTAAAGAGAAATGAACAGCAACGCCACGCTGCTAAACCCAATACTGTTCAGGTGCCATTTGTCCCAAAGTGGCCTAGAGATTCAACGGAATCCTAGTCAAAAGGAAGCCCCTCAAAGATTCTAACAAGCAGAACGTTACATTCAGATGGCAAAGCCGAGGACTTAGACTGCCAATCAAACTAGAAGACTCGGGGGAGGAGCTGGGGGCTTCTGTTGCTAATGGGTTTCAAGACACAGTTTAGAGTCTGGAAATATCTAATGCAAACAAGCTGTGGCATTAGCATACGTATAAGATGTATAGATCAATGGATCCGGATGGAGTCCAGGAATAGATCATGTGCATATGGTCAATTGACTTCTGAAGAAAGGGCCAAGGGGAAGGCAAGTTTTCTCAACAGCAGTGCTTGAACAGCCAGCTGGCTGAATGTAATAAAAACAGGCCTCCAAGAAACAGAGAGCAGCAGTACCCGTGCGGTGCCGCTCTGACTTCAACAAAGGGAAATCAGGTCTGATCATGGCCATGCAGCGAGGGGCAGTGAGGCAGGACACACACCTAAGGGATCCCAGAATCTGAGGTGCAGGCAAGTGAAGGGGGATGTCCTGGTCCCCCCAGACTCAGAGTGTCCTCCCTGTTGGGACCCTCTCCACACTCCCAGGACATTCACTTTCCAGCTGAAAGGGAAGAGTCTGGTCATGTTCAAATGCACATTTCGAGTTCGCGAGACTGATCAGGTTTGGGGAAAGGAAGGATACACGGGGTTTGAACTGTCCCTCCCGGACTCATGCCCTGGTTGGTGGCATTATTTTGAAGCGTGTGAATAAAGACTTTAGGAGGTAGGGTTTGGCTAGGGGAAGCAGGTCAACTAGGGGCAGGTCTCTGAAGGCTATTCCCACTTCTGGTTCAAGCCTGTTTTCTCCACTTTCTGTTCTTCCAGGGTGTAAACAGCTTACACAGGTTCCTACCATCACAAGCCAATGTCTTCAGAGGGTGTGTGTGTGTGTGTGTGTATGTGTGTGTGTGTGTGATGGATTGAAAGTCATCTGAGACCATAAGCCAAAATAAAGCCTTCCTTCCTTTATGCTGCTTCTGTTAGGTATTTTAATTAGGTCACAGCAACATAAAAGTAATTCATTAACTGTGATATTTCAGCATCTTTGAAATAGATGAAATTGGGATTCAAGCTGATTCCAAGTTCAAAATGTGGTTCAGAGTGCATGGGTTCTGTCCTCTGCTGTGGGATGTCTGCTAGGAGGAGACACGGGGACATGTAGAGGACTCTATGTTCAGGGCACTCATCACACCCAGGGACCCTTAGCACAGAGCAGCAGGTGGCACAAGTGTTCCTAGGGTAGTCGTGGGCCAGGAGGAGGAGTCATATGTGTAGCTAGTTCTTAGACGCTCTGGACATACCACCTTACAGTCCACCCTAGAATAGAGCCTGTCCAGGACAGGCGAGGGTCTCGTTTCATTCTGTGACCTCCAGCAGGCCTCACTAGAGACCCTACAACTAACTGTTAGCATCCGTAGACTACCACAGAGGCTTCTGTATGCTCCCCTCCTCAAGACAGTAAGCAATTGCTTTTGACACCACATGCTTCTGCCTATGCCTCATCCTGAAGGTACCATGCTTCCAACGAGGTTCCCAGGCTTCCAGAAATCTCTGGGTACCCTGTCTGCTCTCCCCAGATTAACTAACTACCCAACGTGTTACACTCACTCCCTGAGTCTTCCTTCCTAATCTCTTAAGACCTCTGGACACTTCAGTCTGCAGGTCACCCTCTCCTTTACACAGGTTCTTCCTGTCTCTTCTTTGCAGCCTCAAGGCCCATTCCAGGCTGCCAGGAAAAGAAAATAGCCATCTCCTCTGCATCCTTGGAATTTGGGGAACAAGGGAGCTCTTTGGTGTTGTGTTCTCGCCTCTCTTTGACCTCTCACCCTGTCCAGCCAAGTGCTAAAATCAGTGACTGTCATCTCCTACTTCCTAAGAGCAAAGTTCAAAACACAAGAGCCTGGAGACTGAGAGATGGCTCAGAGGTTTAGCACACTTGCTGCTCTTGCTGAGGATCCAGGTTCAATTCCCAGCACCCACATGGTGACTCACAATCTTCTGTAACTCCTGGAGCACTCTAGGGGATCTGATGCCCTCTTCTGGCCTCCTTAGGCAACAAGCATACATGTGTTGGACAAACACACATGCAGCAAAACACAAATGTACACACACACATACACACACTAACACACACATTGAAATAAAGAAGCAGATGCCAGGGTGGCCCTGTTATAGTGGCACTAATGTTCACAAACCAGAGACCAACATGTCCGGCCCAACACTACTCCACAAAGGGGTGCGCCGCCACTCATCTCCCCCTACTCTGCCTTCACAGCAAGCAGCACCCTAGAAGACAAGGGGTTGAGTGACCTGCCAGCCTCCAAGCCCTTGTCACCTCTGGCTCCTCCTCCCCTACACTTCCTTGAAGCCTGGGGTTGCCACACTCCCCAGACTGTTCCGATCCTTCTCTCTGTGCCAGTCCAGGCCCAGTGTGGAGCCTTTCCTGGCCGACAGCTACCAGGGGCGCCTGTTCTCACTGACACTCATTTTCTCCTGCTCCCTGCATTTTCTCCTCCCCCCCCCCAACCCCCTCAAGTCCCGCTGCAGCTTTCAAGTCATCTTCCTGCACCACAGCCCCGAGAACTATAGGGAGGCCTTCTGTGTACTTGGCCAGTCTGAGCCTTGGTTTTCTTCATCTCCAGGGTCTGTGAGCCCCAAGACTGAACACAGTGATAGACTCCTGCTACAGGGCACATGCTCAAGAATAGAGGCTGCCACTGTTCTCATCACATGTCCTTTTCCAAACCTTCCCTTGGCTCCCTGTGCCGCTAGGGACACTCCTCTTGCCTCACTACTCAAAGCCCTGCCAACCTTTCTGTCCATACCATCTGCTGACCTGGTTACATGGCCCTCCCTAGTTCAACTCCTTCATCATTAGGGCAGGGGCTACAATATCACCAAGGCAACCCCTGCCCACAATGTGCACATAGTGCTGGTTACACATGTAGCAGTCCCTGATGAGAGGGGACATCATGGAGATGATTCCGGTCCCCACAGATGTCACACTGTACTTACACATCAGTATGACAGAGTTGTGACTGAGACAAACGAGTGCTAATGACAATACATACACTCAAGTCTGTGACATATCTATCCTACGTTGTCACAACTAGGTTAGGCCTGCTTTGGAGCCCAAAGATGTCCAATGATTTGTCTGAGATCACACAGCACCTCAGTTACACTCCTGATTCAAGTCCAGTGTCCTCAAAACAGAAGTATAAATAAATAGAAAATCAATGATGTCTAAAACAAGTCCAGATTGCCAATTTATTGATTTTTAATCTCTGAACCTCTACTCCTAGGGGCAAGCAGGAATCTAAGGAGTCCCACTGGCCTGCCAGCTTCTCAGGGTCTCAGCCCCTCCCTCCCTCCCCTCTGCTGCCTCCGGAGTGGGGAGCGGGGAGCGGGCACGGAGCCTCTCAGTCCCATCTGCCTGCCTTCACTAGGCTTTTCCATTTCACAGTCATGTCAAGCTTCACCTCCAAGGGCCACAGAAAAAGAAATCACACAGCTCGGGTGCTGACAGCCCTCTCCTGTCTGTCAGGAGAGAGAAATAAAAGCTAACAAGACCTCCAAAGGCAAAATCCCCAAACTTCCATTCAGTACCCAGCAGCTGTCAAAGAGAACACGGGGCTCGCAAAAAAAGGAGAACCCACCCCAAATGAAAAACACAGCTGCTGCAGGTGTGAGCTGCTCAGACAAGCAGACCAAGGGTGTCACAGGCACCCTCGGTACCTCTGAAATGGGTAGGGCCCGTCTAGACGGAGGAACCAGGCCCAAGCTCCTTCCCCCATTATTATTATTTAGAGGGCTGTTGAGATTCTCCTGCTTCCTTATTTATGCAATCAGAGGAAATCACAGCACAGACCTACTTCCAAACTCAAGGCCACGTGGGCCAATTTCAGATGGATAATTAAATATTGAACAAACGCTGAAATGCCTCTACTGGATGAGAATAGCTAAAAATAGCCAGCCACCACTCTGAGAGCGGTACCTGACACTTGGGCAGGCATCACAGCTGCTCCTTCTCAGTGCCCCCTCCCCGCAAACCTCCCAGGGGCCGGGGCCAGGGCCCGCAAAGCAGAGCAGGGTGGGGGCTGACTCCCTAAATACCTCCTGAACAGAAAACAAGACTTCAGCTCCCAGCAAGCTCTGAATGTTCCTGACCAGGAAATACTCTCCCTTTCCTGACATTTAAGCAAGTGGCCCCAGAGGAAGTCACTGGAGAAGTGTCAGCCTCTGCTTTTCTTTTTAAAACAGTCAAAAGGCTTCAGGTCATTTCTAGAGCAAAACACGCGTGTGGTCCAGGATGTGGAGGAGTCTGAGTCGAGACACAGGGTTCCACCCCCTTTTCTTCCACCAGACCCAACAAGGAGCCCAGTTGCCCAGGATTCCTGCGATGAGCTAATCCAGGAAAAAGCAAGACAGAGCTAACATGTGAATAGATGCAAAGAGATCTAGGGTCCAGTTCTAAACTGCAGCTCTTATCAACACTGGCAGGTAACCTTGGTAAGTGGCCTCGGCACGGGGAGGGAGCCTCAGTTTCCCTATTGGGGATATAGTTGAGAGTGAACTAAGTAAAGGGCTCCAGCCGCTCCTGCAGCCACTGAACAATGCAGGCTCCTCCTGACTGTGTGCGCTGCGGGCCTCAGTGGGCAAAGAAGTAACTAAAGACCTAACAAACTAGGTGCCCAGGACTCAAGCTCTACCCTGACCCACAGAGGTCAAGAGCACACTGGTCAGACCAGTGCTCAGTCGCACCAACCAAGGAGAGGCGGGGGCTTCCGGTGTGGTTCTAGGGGAGCTTTCCAGCTCTGTGCCCCCACCACCAGTTTCATATTTTACTTCATCAGAGTTCAGGCTCCCTGCCTGGAGATGGAAATAACAATGTCCTACCTTAATGAAGGGTTGAGGAGTTAGACATGGGACATAAGCAGGGGAGACCCTCAGCACGGCACCCACATTCGGATGGTGAAAGAGGCTACCTAGTTAGGGAAGGTGATGAGGACAGGCAGGAGAGCAAAGGCCAGATGGCTGACATTCCAGCAGATTAGCCAGGGCCTCTGACTTCCCCCAAGGACCTAAAGAGCTCTGCCTAAAGATGGAGTAGGGCACAGGATACCTGCCTGCCTCTGAGGAACTCACCTCCCACTGTACACTGAGCCATCCCCGCTGAAATACTTAGAGGGCAAACTGGGCTGACGTCCTGAGACTTGAGACATGTGACCTGCCAGTCAGACAGGTAGGGGCAGCAATGGTGGGTACAATCTGTATAGGAAGAGAAGCCAACTGGAAGGAATGGTGGCTCCACACGGATGCCAGCAGGGCTCTGGCTTGTAGGAGATGCCGAAAGGCCCTGGGGGCAATAGTCTGAACCTTCAAGCTGGACATGCCTGAGTCCAGCTGGGAGCCTGGGAGCTGGGTGGACCATGTGGCCCCCAAGTACTTAGAAGTACCCCTGGGAACCAATGGTATGCTCTGGTCCTTGTCTTGGGGGAGACCTCTGAAATCCAATTTGTTTTTTATCCTCTCTCCCTCCCTCTGTTCCTGCTGAGGTACACAGACCCTATGGTGGCCTTTGGCCCCAACTTCTCTATCTTGGGGTCTGGTGGGCTCACTCCCTTTATGGGGTGCGGATGAAAAGTGTTCCGTGTGCTTTGCTTCAGATTGCAGAGTGCCTGGTCTGCTCCAGCAGTGAACTCAGAGCTCACCTGAAACACATCAGATCCACAGCAGTGCTGAGGTTGCATACTGGTATCATCTTCATTTTACACCAGAATAAACTATAGGCCAGAGACAGAGAGCCCTGCCCAAGGCCACACAGCTCAGATGGTGGAGCCCAGCTCTTCGCAACCCCACACTCTGGTCTCTGCCTTGCAAGGCCAGGCAGAGCTGGAGGTCAGGCTTTGGCTTTCTCCCATAGTGCCCCAGCCCCAGCCTTCCTAGTGGTGGAGGATGGGGTCCCTCTCTAACCGCTGCTCCCATGAAAAGCCAATGCGACAGGCCACACAGGCACTGCCATGCTGCCATCTGGAGTGCTGGTAAGCCTGAATCACACACCCAGCTCGGCAATGGTGTGCGCACCCATCTGGACTCCAAGGGTAGATGACCCAAATGCTATGCTCTAGGCTTTAGTGTGAGAAGCCACACTCCAGGGGTCAGCTCCAGCCCTTCTCAGTATACCTTCATTCTTCAGAGCATATTGAGGGGTTCCTGAGAGCCCACTCCTGACACCCCAAAGATGGACTCTAGGAGTCCTTGCAAGCAAAGAGGCCCAAGTAGGGCTGGGACACACAGCAGCATTCCAGGAAAGTGAAGATGGATGTAGACGCTGAGAAAAAACCTGGTCGTGCCAGAAGAAAGTATTGGCCAAATATCTGGCACCTGGTAAGGCCTAGCATAGAACAGCTGTCAGGACTTGCATTCAGAAAACCCCAGAGCTCCCTGGGCATTAGTGTGGGCACCCAGAGTGCCCAAGCTTATGAGGCAACAGAATAGGATCCCTTGACAGAAGGGAAGAGGTATGAGCCTGGAATGGACCCAATATTACCAACCAGTTCATACAAAGTAGACCGAGGACTAGCCTTCTCAAGCACTAACCACTGTACTGTCCGGGAAAAGAGCCCTGGGTTCCAGGTCTCTCCAGCCAGCAGGACTCACTCCTGCTAAGTCTGGAAACAAGCACCACTCGGTTCCATATGCCCTGTGACGAGGCTTGGCTATCCTGAATGACAGGACAGGCTTGCCGAGCTTAGAGGAGAGCTCTATTTCTCTAAGAAAGCTGCTCTTTCCCCTGATGCCAGTAAATGGGGAAGTGAGGCACACTGACTGGTAGATAAGCCACCCAAATCCACAAGCCAGCCTCAGAACCACACAGCACAGTATGATTCTTAGATGTCTCCATCCCTCACTGCTTCCACACAACTGCAAGGGCCACCCCATCCAACCTTCAGATGAGGATACCAAAGCCAAGAAGAGAAGATCCTTCTCAGTGGCGCACAGTGCCTAACCCTGGGATCCTGGAGACACTGTCTGTCCCTCACAGCCTTGCCAAGAACAACATGATGCTCTCTAGGGCAGTGAGCCCTCCCCCAGTAGGGAATGGTAGCTTAGCTAACACCTTTGCCTGGCCATCTGTGGGTCTCCACAACCAGCTACCAACTCCTCCGGGCACTCTCCTGTTTCTGAACTCAGAGCCTATGTTCCTTTCCCCTCCTTGCTGAGGACAAAAGTGAGGTGGGGCACAGATGGAGCTGGGGGACTGACACCAGCCCTGTAGGTAAGGCTTCCATTAGGGGACCAACCCCTAGCCATGCCAAAACTAACACCAAGATCAGAAGGGAATGGTTCAATACCTCAGGGCGGTTTCCTAAAAGGAGGCACTCCCTGGTCCAACCTGCCCCTGGGTCAGTGGAAGAAGGACAAGGAGCCCCTGGCCCCCTGCACCCTGACCCGAAACTCTGCCCACACCCACAACTGGTCACAACTGAAGGCCCCTTCTTAGGTCCACACTGCTGTCTCTATCCCCCATGCAGGATGAACTCGCTCTACAGGATTGCTGTCCTCTGCTCCCATACAGGATGAACTACACCAAGGGCTTTTTCCTTTTCCTTCTCTGGCATACGTACAGGCTGTCCCTTCCTGCCTGCCGGGTAAAGGACAACAGTTCACACCTAACTTGTCTGAGCTGCAGGCACAGGCTTCTGGCTTCCCAGGCAGGACCCTGTTGCCACTGTCACTATTTCTGAAGCTCAGAGAGACAGCTGGCAGAAAGACAGTTTTCTCAAAGTAGGACTTGGACCTAGGGCCGAGTAGGTCACTCCCAGCAAAGCAAATCCCAGCAGCTTAGCAGACACATTCTCAATCAATGTCAGCTCCTCTCTGAAACCTTCCTTACTTTCCCCAACTAGAATTCCCATCAGGGCTGGTCTAACCCCCGACTTTCAGCAAACTGTGAGTTCCTTCCAGGCTAGCACAGAGCTGGACGCAGCTGGGAGCCAAGCTCAGGCAAGTTTGATCCATTGAGCATTGATCGCCGCTGGCCTCATTCATTAGCTGACAAGGAAGCAGAGCTCTGCTCCTCTGGAGCCTCTACAGTGGGTACAGAAGAGGGCACCGTCATGCCAGGCACCTGAGGGGCCAGAGCACAGGAAGTGCAGGAAAGGCCCTGGGGGAGCCAAACCACGACTGAACCTTCATCCCAAACCCATCCTCACAGCAAGAATCTGTCACAATGGCACCTTCTCTTACTGCTGAGAAAAACAAAGGCTCAGGAAATGAGGTGATTCATGCTTGAACCTGGGTCTCTGGTTCCCTAGACTAGGCACAGGAACTAGCCAGAGGCCACTTCAGCAAAGGCCGGGATATCACATGCTTTGGGGAATCCTCAAACTAAGTTCACAAACCTGTGGGCAGAGTCAGAAAGCTTAAACTTGAACTCTGTGCACAGGGAACTCAGTACTTCCTAAATAAACCCTGTACATTGTTGCTTGGCTCTACCGCTGGGGCGGGAACGTCTTCTCCATTCTGGGGGGAAGTAAACTAAAGCCTGCCTGCTTCACTGACCCAACCCTAAAAATAAACAAGGGGCAACTCCCACACCAACACCTCTCCAGGCAGGCCTGGCACATTCTGCCTGTGGTGAGGCTGGGCCGGCGCCAGGCTTCCCATGCCCCAGATAACCTTAGGATGTAAACTGAGGCAGCTTCTGCATCACAGACACCTTCAGTGGGCCTAAGCCACCTTACACAACCCACGGCAGAGCCTCTGTGTGGAGCCCCTGACCCTACTTACTTACTAGCCCAGCACAAGTCAGCACGAAACATGAGGGCCTCTCTAGCTGAAGATCTTATTACTGGCTCGAAGAAAGGCTTGCATTTCTCCCTCCCTATTTTGAAAGAAGTACCCTTCCAAGGACCACTCAGAGTGGCTCCAGGCCCCTACAAACATGGCTCTCCCCCCAGGAAACCCACTCAGCTCTCCATCCAAAAGGCGAGGAAGCAAAACAGGACTGGAAGCACGCTAAGCTTGAGTAGCAGACAGTGAAGGCAAGTCAGGATCCACTTCGACTACTTTCCTATGGCCTGCGCGCTGAGTAAACTGATACATAGTGGGATGGGATTCGGAACTCAGAAGTACGGAGGAACTGCATATCAGACCGACCCCTTTCTCTTTGCTCCTGGTACAATGGGAAACATTAGGGACCCCGCTTTCCCCCAAGAGGAAGGACCCTACAGAAGCTGGGGCTATGGGGATGGGACAGTCACGGTAGTTCCGGATAAGGAGCCATCACCCATTGACACAGGAGCCTCAAAAGCATCCGTTGGTGGTGCGGGGTTGCGAGGGACTAAGGGTTTGGGGTCAGGGTGGCGCCTACCCCTGGCTGGCCGGGTCCGGCTGCGGGAGCGGCTCCTCTGTCGCTGCAGCCGGGGACGCCGCAGCAGCCGGTAGTAGTAGGATGGCCTCCCGGTGCTCTTCCTGGCGTTGCCGCCGGCGGACATGCTGCCGCCCGCCGGGCACCGGGCCAGGCCTGGGCGCTCACACGGGCCCCATCGGCCGCTCCGGACCGCCCGGCGGGCGCCCCGCACTCTCTCCCGCGCTCTGGTGCAGCAGCAGGCGAGACCAAGGCTGCCCTACAAAGTAGCTCCAACTCCTCCTCCGCCGCCGCCTCCCCCGCCCCGCCCTGAGCAGCCGGCCCCTCGGCGGGGGCCCGGGACCGGGAGGCTGGGCTGGCACCCGCCCGGAAAGTCAGTGTGGGCAAAATCCTGGCCTGGAGTCGTCCGGGCGAAGCGGCCCGAGAGTGCCCCTGTCCCGTCCGAAGAACCCCAATAACAGCATATACCCAACAGCCATGCCTAAACTCCATATCCAACTTGGGGTGCCTGGAGCACCCCATCCCGCCACAGGTGCAGTGGTGCATGTATATATGCATACACACCAAGGCTAGGCACCTGAAATTAGAGTCTGAAGAAGGGGGTGACTGGACTGAAACATGGGCAGACCATAGCGCCGCACAAAGCTTTGCACGTACCCCTCAGTCAGGTCGGAGTTCTGCCTGTCTCTATTGCCTAAGATACTTAGCTACTCTTTACAGAAGGCAGTCTCCATCTGATAAAAATATGACTTTCATATCATTAGGATTATTGTGTGCATTTCAAGCGCACATAGTATACAAGGCACACCTGTGCAACCAGAGGGCTTTGCTAAGCCACTTTGCCCCATCCCCCACATAAACCACCAGAGGTGCCTGAATTTTCCCTCCCCTCTGACATTTTTAGTAGCATTAGTGAGCTTCTGAAGGCAGAAAGATCTCTACCCTACAGTGGGAGTAGAAACTGAGGCTTGGGAAAGGAATGACCAGCTGCCTCTACTCCCACAAGCTGAAAGACTTTCTCCAAGTCATTCTGCAGTTCCAGAAACTTCCATGGCTCCCCCGAGCATCATAGCTACAAACCCAACCATCTCTCTTTGGTATTTGAAGCAACAGAAGTTTGGCAAAAATCAAATCACTGGCAGCCTCACGCCGACCACCCATTGCCCCCCTCAACCCTACTTGCTGCTGGCTCTCATCTCTGTCCTTCTCTTAAAATGGCCAGCAATCTGCCTGCCTCCTTTTCCCCTCCTCTTAGGTCTACCCTCCTGGTCCTAGGTGACCTCCCTTTCTCTCCCCACTCCCCAAAGCAACATTCAGACCACACCACCTACCAGTTCAAGTTCAGATGGGGAAACTGAGGCCCTAAAAGATGTGAGCTAAAGTGTGTGTGTGTGTGTGTGACTTGCCTTGATCACACAAAAAGTACAAGGGCATATGGTCTTGGCCAACGGTTGTTGCATGAACTCTTAAGGAAAATGGGACAGGCTAGACACTGGAGGAACTTACGGCAATCTCAATTGGGGTAGGGTAGCCTAGGTAACAATCCAGGCCAGGTTTTTCTCCTCACAGGGGAAGCCCCCTTCCTGGCTCCTCAGTCTAGGAGGGAGGGCCTCCAGGTCAGTGGAGAGGATGGGGGTGCTGGATCACAGCTGGAGGCCAGGCGCCATCCTGGGACTTTGGAGGGTAAGGGGGAGGGCAGGTCTCCAAACCTAGCAGCAGAAGGGTCCACTGCCTTTCCAGTCTTCTGGTCCCACTTCCCATAACACAGGCCAGCCCCACAGGAAGCTGAAACAGGGTTGCCAGCCAGGGGACTACTGGGATACTACTATAATAATCTGCACCCAGTCACCAGATTCCAGGCCCAGTTGTGGGCAGAGTCACCCTGCTACATCTTAGCATTTCGGGGGGGGGGGGGTGCAGGGGTGGTGATGGTGGTGAACAATCTCCACTGCCATCGTTGCTAGTTTTAGAAGCTGAAGTCTCCACCTGCAAAGTTCTGGTGTCCATGCACCTGACCCACTTACCTTCCCTCTGAGCCTGTGGTGGGGCCTACAGTCCAGAGGCTGCCAGGCCAGTGCTGACCAATGCTGACCCGTGGAGATCAGGCTCTGACCTGGCCCACAACAGGCAGCCATCAGGACTGTCAGGACGTGTGTGGTAGCCATGGAGAAGCAGGTCTAAAGTTTAGGACCCCAGTATGCACACAGCAGAATTCTAAAGGTTCAGCCTGATCTCCCCTCAGTCTCTCAGTTCCCCTATACCTTAGTTTCCCCGCTACAAGGAAACACTACAAACCTCCCACGGGCTCAGAGTCATCCGGTGAACCACAAGCTAAATTCCTAGCCTTGGAAAAGGAGTCGTCATTACCAACTGCCACCATGCCTGCACCTCTACAGGTCATGGTGGATGCTGGGGACATTTGTGCTGGGTGTTGAGAAAAAACTGGTAGCCAGGCCGGAGCTCAGAGGCTAGGGAAAAACCTGGCTGCCTGCCACCCCTCCTGGTCTCAACCCTGGAACCACCAAGCAGACAAAAGCTGCTTCCTGCATCCCAGAAGAGCATCTGGAACCAATCCTTCTCCAGAGCCTGCAGCTTCAACCTCCTCCTGTGAGCAGGACTCCTGTGGTCTCCTCCCCTCAAAGGAGAACAGCCCCCACAGGCAGAGACCAGACTGGAGGAAGGGCACCTGAAAACTGCCAACCTCCTTAGTGGGACTGTTTCCTGAACTAGCAGAGGACTCCCACCACCCAGCAGGGAAGTCCTCAGGGACTGCCTAGGATGGATAGATGATAGGCCTCCCAGCCCCCCACCCCCATCCAGAAGCTTGGATGCCTAAAGAAACTCTGGCCCTGTACTGCCACCCTGGCCCGCTTCCAGAGGGACTCCTGGGTGAGGAGATGACACACATCTCTCCATCTACTGGGTGCTAGTGCAAGACTGTAGTCTCCAACTCCCCCAGCCAATAATGCAGGCCTTCCATAAGGTGCTCCATGGAGTAGATGTGGATGGAGCCTAGAAATGAGCCCTCTCAGTGAGTGCCAGGCTGGAAACAGGACTCCCAATTCAGATCTCACACAGCCGCACCACCCTTTTCACCCTCCCTCAAGAGACCCACCAGATGGCTCAGAGTAAAGGCTATTGCTGCCAAGCTTGAAGACCTAAACTAGATCTCTGAAATACCCCCCCACCCCACCCCTACCCCACCCCCGCAATAGAACCAACTCCTGCAAGTTCTCTGACTTCCACACCTGCAGTGGTATGCATGGGTACACACACACACACACACACACACTTATGCACACCATAAATATACATAAAAGGAAGGAGAGGAGAGCCCCTGAGGCACTCCTAGAATACCAAGTTCATCATCACAAAACAGCCATCCCTCTTCCCACCTGCCAACTCCCACCTGCCTCCAAAGGCTCTTTGCCACTTGCCCCACTGATAGAATGACTGCCACCAGGCTCTTGGGGGATGCCCTAAGAGGAATGGACTGGAAGAATCTATTCCTTTCTGGACAGAAACCCAACAGCAAATTGCACCCCACCCGCAAAGAAGAAAGGACAATGGCTTTAGAGCTGAGCTAAAAGGCGAGCACACTGAGCAGAAGGTCAGGGCCAACTCTGAAGAGGAGCCAGCCCCTCGCAGTCCTGGGTCTTACTAGGATTAAGATTGAAGGCTAGAGACAGCAGGGGAACATGTGACCAAAACTACCATCAAAAAGCTTAATAATGAGCTGGGCAGTGGTGGCACATGCCTTTAATCCCAGCACTTGGGATGCAGAGGCAGGCAGATTTCTGGGTTCGAGGCCAGCCTGGTCTACAGAGTGAGTTCCAGGACAGCCAGGGCTACACAGAGAAACTCTGTCTTGAAAAACAAAACCAAAAAAACCAAAAAACAAAAGCTTAATAATGCCAATGCTAGGACAATGAAATGCTAGGACAAATCACTGGGTATATCAGTTGAACACAGCAGAGGGACCTGGCTTTCACAGGGGATCATTTTGCAAAGAGGGAAACCCTGCCACCAAGAAGAAGTTTTGGAGCTGGAGAGCGCTGCCCAGCCATCAAGAGTATCCTCTGATCCAGAGAGCCCACACAACCATCTATAACTCTAGTTCCCTCAGACACCAGGCATGCATGTGGTACACAGACATGCAGGCACTCCACCATACATGGAGGGGAGATCAGAAACTGCAGGGTCACAGCTCAGGCACGGTCACAGCTCAGGGCCTGTTGGAAGATGGAGTCTGGATTTAATGCTAACTGTGGTAGCTGATCCACCTTAGCATCCACAGCAGATCCTGCGCTCAGCATCCCTCACACATTCAATCATTTGGTTTCCCAGTGACCCTAGCAGGCTGTTTTTCCAAAACAATGTTGGAGACAAAGAGTAAGCTCCTGAGGTCACAGGGCTTGCAGCAGGACCTGGAATAAGACCCAGCCGAGTAAGACTTATGTGCATGAGGGCACGCAACAGCCCAGGTCTTCCCTTCAGAGCTAGCATTTTCCAGGACAGAACTGGGCACAGAGGAAGCAAGTTTCTCACAGCGCCCACCCCAGGCCCCACACAATGGTGTCTGGAGAGCTCAGACCTGTCAGGTTTCCTGTCTACACCAGGGTAGGCACCACTGACCAGGGGAAGTCCCTAGGCAGGCAGCCCTGCATACATCAGTCTCCTAGGCCAGGGTCTACCTCTAACTCTTCAGAGCCTAGGCAGGGTCTGGAAGAGGTGCCTGACTGCTCACAGTTAAGGTCACAACCTCCCCCTCAGGATGCTGTCTATCTAACAGGCAATGACGGTTTCCTGCATCCACTGTTTACTCAGGAATGAGGCTGGACCAGGAACAAGAACTCTGCTGGAGACATGACGGGGAAGCAGAGCCTGGTTCCATCAGCACGTAGGAAGGCACCGGCTATGCACCGAAGGAGGCTCTGCTTCAGCACCCTAAGCACCCACTATGTCCCCCAACTTCTCTCCCAAAAGCCACCCACAGACTTAATGGCCTCCTTTCTAGGAAATGGCTGATACAGAGCAGGTAAGGTCCCAGGATGGAACAACCCTCCCCCTCTCCATATAGAAAGAACTAGGGACCAGCTAGGCCTGGACTTTGGAACTCACACAGACAGGTTGCCTCAGGAATATGAGGGCCTTTCAAACAAGTTGCCCAACACTGACTGGGGTGGGGTTCTAGACGAGGCCCTAGGTCTAACCAGAGCAAACTGACAGGGTGTGTGGCCTCTGTCACTATCCCTGAGCCTCATGGAAGCAACCATAGCTAGGGTGAATCCACACCCCCAAGGCTTTATGGGTATCTAAAAACATTCCCCTGGCTCTAAACCACTTCCTAAACTCCTGCTCTCCATCCCTGCCTATCCCTGTCAGCAGCCCACTGTATACCTCTCCTAAGGGGCAAAAGGCAACTGCACGGTGATTGGACCTGGAAGCTGAGGCTCCCAAAGGAAGGCTCTGTTTAATCTACAGGCACCAAATCCAACACCCAATCCCCAGTCACTTAGGGATATCTACCCTCAGTTCGCCCACACAGCAACAGGCTTCAGTCTGAGTGGAGTAAATGACCTGCCCACGTTGGGCTGGAGCTTTCCCAGGGGACCCCCCCCCCCCCCTCAGCTACCCAAGTTGCTCTTTATTCTCTGGAAGAACCAGAATGCTAGCAAGTGATGCCAGGCTCCCACTTCAGAAGCACCCCCAAAGCTCAGGCTTCAGTCCTATGGCCCAAGAGAGGCTAAGAGTCACTCTCCACCAAAAGCCCTGGCCCTCACTGCTCCCTAACCCTTGAAGTCTGTGCTTCCTGTCAGCCCAGATGGCCAAGCCTGAAGCTACCTCCTTCTCTGCCTTGCCTTGACCCAAAAAAAAAAAAAAAAAAAAAAAACCTGCCAAGCTCCAAGTAGGCCCTAATTCAGCCCACAGGCTCTCTCCTCTCAGCCCCACCAAGGACCCAGGCTCCAGGGCTCCAGCTTCTTCCTCCTGGTCCTGTCCAGGGATGGGTGTAGACCACCAGGCCACCAGAGGAGGCGCCATATGGTCTCTGTGAGGTCAGAGCACTCCACCTTCCTCAGGCATGCCTGCTTGATCATCTGTGAACTCTGGTAGGACTGGCACCAGGGCTGGATTCCCAAGGGAGGGACCTCACTGCATCCCTGCAAACCCCGAGGAAAGGGACAGCTGAGCCAGCCCTGTAGTTGACTCTGAGCCCAAGTGGAAGGTGCAAGGGCATGGGCTTCGGAATAAGGAGTCAGCTTATCCATGCTGCTCATAAGAGACCCACTGCTGGGAGGGAGAGCTGAGGGCAGTTCTTCACCTTTCTGGACTTCTCAGGAGAGTCACAGCGAACAGTGAACCACACATTCATCTGTAGGCTCCTCCAGCTCAGATCTCAGCCTCAGAGCAGACTCAAGGTTAGGAGAGATGGTGGCAGCCCTGTAAAGAGTAAGACTCAACGTCCGAGCAGAGAGAAGTGAGATGAGGAGAAACTCTGGAAGGCCGTGGGGAGGTGTCGTATGCACTGAGCTAGAAGGCTATATAGGAGCTGACAGGGAAGACGGCAGGCAGGGTGTATTCTGGGAGGGGGAAACAGCATGAGGAACAAGCCCTGAAGAGGAGTCAGTGAAACACCAATGGGGATCCTGTGTAGAGCCAAGCCTGGAGCAAAGGATAAGGTGGGGACTGGGGGCAGACCTGAATATCTGAAGGAGTGATCAAGAGAGAAAACAGGGAGAGGTATGCAAATAAGGGTGGGGCCAGGCTGCACTGCCTGGAGCCCACGTATTACATCCACCCTTGAGGCTTAGTTCTGTCATTGGATGGATGGCCTACCATAGATATATTACAGGCCCTCTCTGGTCCCCCCTCTACAACTATGAAAGGGCTGGCTCTCATAAGGTAGGCCTGAAGGTGTGGGGCTGCCCACTCAGGAATACCTTCCAGGGTCCAGCATCACTGAATCATAGGGGATTTTTTGGCAGTGAGAGGGGGGAAAGTGAGGGGCTAGCACATGCTATGCCTAAGAGCTCTATGAATGAGCAAGAACTCCAGCCCACTATTCATTTCCCCACTAAAATTATAGGCTGTCCGGCTAGGCAGCACAATCTGGCCTCAAACGTACAATCCTCCTGCCTCAGCGTCCTGAGCAGTTAAGATCTCATAGGCACGCATTCCCAGCCATTCCTCTTTTTCAATCACTGGCCAGCTCAACTCAGTCCACTCCAGGCATACACTGGTCCCTCCAGCTCATTCCCACCAGGATGAATCTTCTCTAGCTACTGTGCTCTGCCTCGGCTGGCTGGCCGGCACATAATCCCTGACTGCCTTAGCTCAGGTCGGATTGCCCAGTCACCTGGGATATAGGCTTCTGCTCGCTTATTTTCTTCAACTTTTCGGGCCTTCTGAAACCCTCTTATCTGTGTATTTGGGCATTCCCTAATTGCTTCCCTCCAAACTTTAATAAGGGCTGTGGCCTTATTAGCCCCACTTCACAGCCAGCTCCCAGTGCAGACAATGCTCAGTGTCTGAAGAATGTGGCAAGAGAAGGAAGCTGGGCTCAAAGCCCGCATTCTCAAAAGGCAGCTGCAGGCCCAGGGGCAAGTGACTTTGCCTCTCTTCTCAGGACCTAGGCTTTCTTCCAGGTGACATGTGGCTGTCCCGCTGGAGGGCTTATGTTCCCATGGCAGCCTGGGGCTGGTTAGGCCAGGGTACATTCCTGACTCTTTGTAAGATTGATTGGAAGTCAGCATTTAGTGAATGGATGAATGAATGAATGAATGAATGAATGCCTTTCCTTTACCATTTGTCTTTGATCAAATCTCCAGGTCACAGCTCTTGCTTCCTTGTTGGTCAGGCTACACTTTGAGGGCTTGTGAACAAAGAGTGTCTGTGTTCAGTCTGAGGGAAGTAGGTAGGAGCCACTGAAGGTGCTGAGGCAGGGGCCAGCTTCACAGGAACCACGACTGTTTCCTGGGGATGCCCCTGAGCTCACAGCTGGCACAGTAAGACCAGGAGGGAGTTAAATGTAGCTTCTTGCCTCCTTCACCCCTCAAGTCCCCTTGAGAGTGAGAACAATGAAGGCCTGCCCCCACCCTGGGAACAGCATTTTGCCTGGAAATTCTACCAGGGGTAAGGGGAAGGGCGGGCCCTACAGTTTCAGTGCCTGCTTAAACAGGAAGAAGCAGAAAGTCTGGGGCCAAGGAAAACAAGTTCAAGGTCACCCTGGAAACCAGCAAGCCCATGGCTAGCCTTGTACATTTCCCCAGATGAATCTCTTCTAGTGATTAACGCTTGACACACATGAACACGAAGAAAGCACGGCTCAGGACCACCCACAAGGCAGGAGAGAAGGTACAACTTGCCCAGCCACTTCTGCCATACCTTCAGAGTCCAGGGACTCACTACGCCTTCTCCCAGGGAAGGTTCCACACCTGGAAGCTGAAAAGGGTCTTGGGGGACTCGATGGCTATTCCACCCTTCAGCCAGGGCATGGGACTGGGGACTCCCCAGGGTCCTCCCTATTCCCAGCAACAGGCCACGGATACAGGCTCCACAAGGAGGCAGCCAGTGGTAGAGACAGGCAGATGTTTGGGCTCCCAACCCACCATCAGATCCCTCTTGACTATAAAGCTGAGGCAGAGAGCTGACCTCTGGCTAGCCTTCTCTAAAAGCCCAGAAGACAAAGGCAAGAGCCCTGAAGCAGCCTCAGTGCCACTGAGCCCCTTTGCACTTTGCACCAGGGACATACGGGTTACAGACACCTCAGCACAGCCCCTTAAACACCTTGGTCCCTTCCTCTTCCCCGGGAAGCTGGAAGGTAATGCCAGAGCTTTCTGAACCTGCTCCCTCTGACCTAAGCTCTGTGAGTGTTCCTCTCTGAGTCCACTTACACTGGTTCTATGCATATACAGTCTCCCCTCTTCTCTGCAACCCGTGAGCTCTTTCAAAGGCCAGCCAGGACAGCAACTACTCAGCAGCCAGGAACATAGTCAGTGTGTCCCGCCCCTTTCCAGGTGTGTCACCCTAAGACAAAATCCTTGTCGAGTTCCTCAGTCCTAGGGCTTGAGGGTGGCCTAGGGGAGAGTGTTAGAACGCAGATGCCCAGGCCCACCTCAGAGTCTGGTTTAGCCAGTCCAGGAATATGACTGATTTTTCCCCCTTCTTTTAGACAAGGTCTCCTTCTGCAGAACGAGAACTTCCTGACACTCCTGGAGACCCTGCCTCACTGCTCAGTCACTGAGAGTACAAACACAAGCCTCCATGCTGGGTTGGGGACTACCCAGGGTCCTAGACTCTCCTGCAAGAGGAGATGGGCTCCTGGAAGCTTCTGAAGGTCACACCTGTTGCCGTCTAAGTTCTGTGTAGAGCTCTCAGCAGAAATGAATTTACAGCATTTTCTGTACCTCAGCACCCGTATGGCCAAGCAGGCAAGGTTTCTAAACCTCACAGCATAGAAGGGCCAAGTGAAGCTTGCAACAGTTTGCAGGGCTCCCCACTGATGCCCCAGGCTCCCCAAAAGTGGTTTGGAGGGAGGGGCCTAGCAGGTCAGCTCAGGCCGGGAAGCACCCTGACTGGCCCACTTTGTCTTGGTCTCTGTGTTCCCTGACTTGACCAGGTCCTGGGCTGATTAAAATATCCCCTTACAGCTCCGATGGGAGAAGCACAGGCTCACACAAGCACTGCCAAGCAGGCCATGGACTCTGGGTTCCTTCCTCGTGAGATGAACATAGCTGGCCCAAGGGAGGTCAAGCTTGCCAGGAGAAACCAAGGCCCAGTGGGGATGCCATGAGCAGGGTCACACAGTCTGCACTTACGAGCCCAGTACAGTACTCACTCGCTGCCAGGCAGTGTTTATTCAGCGAAGCCTTATAAGGCCCTCCGGGGTGGACACAGGACTCTCTCAGTCATAGGCAGGAGGCTGGTGAGTAACAGAAATTCGGTTTCTACAGCCTGTCTCCTGCTAGAGCTCCGTGTTGCCCCGATAACTCTTGTCTTTTGTCTCCAGGTTACTAAGCTGTTGACTACCATGGGCGATGAGAGCGGGGCTGCCTGCAAATCCATGTCTTTTAGCAACAAGGCTGAGGGTGTCCAGGTCAGATCCTAGCCAGGGCTCATTGGGTATCGCTACAACCAGCCTCCCCACACACGGCTTCCTTCCACCTGTCCCAGCCCCCATCAGTCAGTCTCTCCTGCAGTCTCCCTGTGACTCAAGCAAGGTTCCTAGATGTGACTCTTGCAATCTTGACTAGCTCTATTAACCTCTCCACTTTCACAGAAATCACCCAGGGCCATGGCGGCACCACATCTTTCTCTTCTTGCTCTGGAGATTGCCATATCCCTCAGTGATTCCCCACACACAAGCCATCCTCCTCCCCCATCTAGAGTCTATTCTGCATTCAGCAAGCAGAGTGGGCGAGTGTGTCGAACTCTCTTGCCAACCCCAGGTCTGCTGGGGCATCTTTTCTGGCATATCCCTCTCAAGTGGCCTGACTGATCCCAATCACCCTTCCTTTCCACAAAAGCCACTGCTGCCTTTGCCAGCTCCATACCAGCCTCTTCTCCCAGGCACACTCCCTTCCTCAGTGCGCTGTACAGAGAGACTCATCCTACATATGTCTCTGCTGCACATCTGTGGTTCTCCTTGAGGGTTAGGTCCCTGACTACCTGGCAACTTCAGGCCCCAGTGGTGAAAGCCATGTGACTGATGACAATTGGGAGGTGAGTAGGCCTACTCAGTACATGTGTGCACATGTCTGTGTACTTTGGAGCCCCTCAGCCCTGGGCATCATGAACCCCCTGAGCGCTCAGCAAAGCCAGGCCAGAGGCTCTGCACCACCACCCCAGCTCAGAAATTATCCGTTTCCTTCTCTCGTTCCATGATTCATAACCCATCAAATACACGTCCCCATTATCTTTCACAAGAGTGCCGCCTTTCTGCCATTTAATAATGCATTTGGCTCGCTGCTCCTCTCCCAGGAGAAACCGAACGCTTGGCTCCCATTCCGCACAAGCCAGGAGCCACGTGTCACTCAGGGGCTCACTTCAGACCTGAACCTTGAGCCCCTCATTTGGGCTTCCTGGGCAGGGCCCTACTGGTCTTGCAGACCCCTTGCCTTCACCTATCTGCTGAGAAGTCCTGGTGCCCACGGGTCTCTCAAGGTTTGCTCTGAGGCAGGAGTCTGACTCCAGTTCTTCCTGCACCAGCCCCACATAGGCCAAGGCAGAGTGCTAGGTTCAGATGCGGCAGAGATATAAGGCTTTGGAGCCAGTGTCCAAATGTATGGTCTCATTTCAATTTCACAAAATCCTTTAGAAGCCAAAGGGCCAATTGCAACCATTCTACAGTAGGGAAATGCCTCGGAGACAGACAGCTTCCCTGAGGCTGTACTGCAAGCAGATGGTGGCTTCCTGGGGATGGGGGTGGAGGCACACTGGAGGGAAGAGATCTGGAAGTTGCAGGGAGCATAGGCTCCAAGCTGAGCAGTGCAGGCAGAGAGAGCCCAAAGGATTAGGGGCTGGCAACCGAGGGCTGCAACCTCACCTTTTGTGTTATATGGGGCAAGTCCCCTGATTCACTGGCTGGACTCCCAACTCTGCTCCACAGACAGGCTTCCTCCCAGGACTAACAATCACGTGACTAGATGAGGCAACACGTGGGAAGCCGCCTGTAAACTGTCCAGTCCCAGGTCACGTCATTTTTGCGTGTCAGGACGGCAGACTCCAGACAGGATTATGAAAAACCTGCAGGGAAGCCCTGGCCTCTCCAGGTGACAGAGGACCCAAACGCTCAGGCCCGGGGAGAAGGTAAAGCCCCCTCCTCAGACCACAAGCAATCTTCCCCACCAACCCCCTGCTCAGCACAGGTCCCTGCCCCCTGTCAGTCACTGGGTCTGGTCCCCTCCCCCTCCTGCTCTGTATGTAAAGTTTCTGCTTCTACTTTATAGTTTCCGTGGCAACCACCTCTCATTTTTATTGTCTTCCTCTCCTCCTACACTTTGACATCTTGGGCTCAAGGGAGAAGAGGAATGAGGAGCAGGAGGTCTGGACAAGAGAAAAAACATAGCAAGATGCAGGGCTGGGTATGACCTCTGACCTGAGGACCGGCCGGGAGAGGACTCACGGAGGAGCCTGTATTGTGCCATGTATCTGAGGCCCTGCAGGCATCCCCACTGGCCTCCCAGTAGTGTGTCTTCACTCGCGAGACACTCTGCCCTGTCAGGACACCTTCCCTTCACCAAGGCCAGACTTTAAAGCCCCCACTCACAGAAGTCACTATTACACCAAGCTATCCTTGGTGTGCCTGCCTCTCACCACCCGACCTCTCTCAGCCTCCCTGCAGCAGGCAAGGCTAACAGTTTCTCCCTTCATCCTGTATCTCCAGAGCTCTTCAGGAGCCAGCACACTGTACGCAGGTCCTCAGAAGCCTGAGGATTCCCATCTCCATTCTGTCAACTCCAGCCTTGAGCCTCCCCACATTCGACTAGAACGCACCATCCCTGGCGATAAATCCAGACTAAGTTGGAACCCACTTCCTCATGGGATACGGGAGGCTGAAGTGAGTTCACAGGGCTGAAGGAGCCTGGCATGTTCTCTAGAGCATGTGGGATCTGGTATTATTTTTAGGCACTGAGTCAGGGCCATCTAGTGAACAGCCCAGAGGCCTCCCTGACCCACATGCTCTCAGTGGCTCTCTCTCTCCACCTGCTGATCTCCGGAGGCATCGATGCCAGTCTGCAGCCAGTTCCAGAGCAAGGCTCTGCCTGGCTCCAGCTCTGCACACAAGCCCCCTCCCACTCACAGGCACGTGACACCACTTAGGCACACCCACATGTTCATACACGGATACACACCCGCCCACCCTAGCATTCACACTCACGTGCATATGCATGGGTATGCATCCACATGCACACCCCATGGCTTCACCAGAGCCCAGTGTGAAGCTCTCTAGGGAAGGACAACACTCTGAGGCTCCCATAAGCAACAGCAGAGGGTAGCCCCTCCATAGGGTAAGCTGACAGAAGCTTCTGGAAAGCTGCAGCCCCCGGATCCTTCCTCCTGGGTCTCCCCATCCCACATCCACCAATGTAGGGCCTCCCTCCTTCCCCGTGGGGCTGGCCATGAGTCCCAACTTCACGGCCAGCCCAGACCTGCACATTATTCTTTCCAAATGGCACACATGCCTAGGCTTGTGCTAGGACAGGTGTGGCTGGTGACAATGCACAGGGGTTACCCAAGGCCATAGTGTCTCAGCTTGGGGTTCCTATGCCGAAGGAATGCCGCCCCCCCACCACCACGCGCAAAGACCTACAGTGTCAGGCATTAGCAGAGAGAGGGGGCAAAACCTCAACATGAAACCCAATGAGGTCTAGTCGGGCCAGTCACAGCCTCTGCCCCATACTTCTGTACTCATGTGTGATCTCTCTCTCTCCTCTCTCTCTCTCTCCTCATATCTCAATGCTCCAGGATTCCCACAACTGCCCTTGGGAAGCTGAGCCTTTTAGTACCTACCCTGAAGTAAATGGGGGGGGGGGAGCAACCCCAGGACCTGGTACTTGAAAACCCAGGCAAATTCTAACATGGTCTGGGAAGGGAGATTATGTGTCCCCAAGAGGGGTCCACTATAGTGCTTGTCCCTAGAAAGCTGACACTTTAGTGGCATATGAGGGTTCCCACAGGTGTAGGCAGACAGGGACAGAGGCTGAGGAAACAGAAAAGCAGAAAGAAGTAACTAACAACTGTTCACATGGGGGTGGGGTGGGTAGGGTGGGGTGGTAACCCAAGAAGGCTTCCCAGAGGAGGTAGCATGTGAGCTACCTGGCTAGGATTCTGACAGGCAGTGGGCATGGGATATAAGGTGAGCATACTGAGATTTTTTTAAAGATTTATTTATTATTATTGTATCTAAGTACACTGTAGCTATCTTCAGATGCACCAGAAGAGGGCATCAGATCTCATTACGGATGTTTGTGAGCCACCATGTGGTTGCTAGGATTTGAACTCAGGACCTTTGGAAAAGCAGTCAGTGCTCTTAACCACTGAGCCATCTCTCCAGCCCCAGATTTCTTTTTTTTAAAAAAATAGGCTTTTATGTAGCTAGCCAAGCTAGCCTTAAATTCATTATGTAGCTGAGGAAAACCTTGAGCCTTTGGATGCTGGGATTATAGGTCTATGCCACTAAGCCTGGTGTTATGCAGTGCTGGATAGATCTCGGCGCCCCATGCAGGCTAGGCAAGCACTGTATCCGCTGAGCCATCTCACCAAGCCAGAGCTGAGTTCTGCAGAAGCCTGCAGGCAAATGTCCCCTTCTAGACTGCACTGACGATTTGGGTTTAAGGGTGCTAGTCCGGTCTCATTCATCAGATCACTTAGACCACAGGGGTGCTAACTGTTCCAGAAAGAGGCATTTTCAGGCCAGGTCCCGAGGCTGCCTCTGCCACAGACAGTAGCCCAAGAGTGTCACCATAGGGTAGAGCCTGATAGGTCTTCAACTCCTACAGGAAAGAGTGTCTTTGAATTACCTGTACAACCTATTCCTGTATTTCACACCACGCTGCGGTCAGCCAGGAAGTTCTTCCCCCTATCTAACCTACATCTCTCTTGCTGAAATGTACACCCACCTTGCTGTGGAGACAGGAATAACAAAGGCCAGAAGCTGAAATGCCTCACTGGGCAGTCAGACAGCAAGGAAGGGGGTGGGGGTGGGGTCAGTGGGCAGAGACACAACCCCTGGCACCGAGGAGAACGGACAAGGCCCTCTTTGTGTGCATGATTAATTTATAGGCCTGGGGAGGGCCACGGGAACGTCCTGCGCTGGACCTCAGAGGCTTCCCTGACCCAATTTAGAAGCTGTGTTTATTGTGTCGCTCATGTCAAACCTTCCCGGAGAGGTCTCTATTCCCAGCGTGCTCATGAATTTTCCGGGGGTTTAATCATGCACAATCTGAGAGCAATTTATTAAGAAGATTAAAGCCCCCAAATATGCTTCCGCATGGCGAATTGATCATCCACCATGGGCAGACGTCCCCCAGCAGAAAGGTCCTTCCACAAAGTGAATGTGGAAGGCTACAACCAGGGAAGAGGGAGAGTTGTGGGGTGTGGGGGCCCCAAGTCAGAATCGAGGCCAACTGTGTGGGAAAAGGGCATAAAGGACTGCAGGCCGAGGACGTAGCTCACTTGGTACGGGGCTTGCCTGGCATGCATGCGATCCTGGTCCCATCCCCCAGTACCTGATAAGCCAGAGCCATCTTTGGCCACACGGAGAGGTTGAGGCCAACCTGGGCTACATGAGGCCCTAGCTCAAAACAAAAACAAAAACCAAAATGAAAGAACCCCAGAAGGATAGAGTGTGAGCAGTGCTCAGAGTCACACCCTGGATTTAAAGACAGTCCATCACTCACAGCCAGTGTCTCCAGTATTTCTCCTCCATGAAGCCCTCTGGGCCACTCACAGCAAGACGGGGATCTAATCCCACCTAGCAGTTCCTAATGCCCCATCTGAGCCCCTGATTTTCCCACCCTGACCCTGAGCCTCCTGGAGGAGAAGCCCAGGGTTAGGTCCCCCTACCAGGAGGGGGAATTTTCATTCCCACCCTTCCTGGGATGGGGAGCAGCGTGGGCCTCACTACAGTAAAGCTGAGTAGTCGACAGGAAGGGTCCCAGCTGGAGTCCTTGGAGGCTTTGGGGAAGATGGCTGCTAAAACTCTGATCTGACCTCAGATGCCAAGCGTGCAGCCACAGCCTCAGTGTTTGTCTGATACCTCAGGCCTGGCCTCGCCTCTCCTGATGCCACCCGGCACATGTTTGTTTCTCTCAGATAATGAGTGAGCTAAGCTGAGGGAAACCTGAGCATCCTCGGAGCCAGGTTCTACGCTGAGCTCTAGTGCCCATCTCTGCGCATGCATACAACCCTACAGGTCGTACGCTGTTTCCACTTTAAACCTCCCACGAATAACTGATGTACCTGAGCCAGGAAGCAGAGAATGGCAGAGCTGGGGTTCAAACCCAGAGCCTACCCGAGTACCTCCCACCTTAGTCTTTAGCTGGGATGCCTTTGTCCCCATGAGGACTTTTAGTGGGGCTCAGATCCACTCCCAGATCTCTCAGCTAGCCTTCTGCCTCAGTTCCTCTTGTCCTTTCAAGATCAAGGTGTGACCTTGACACAAAAAGCCTGGTCCCCAGACTGCCAGTCCAGATCCAAGCTTCCCTGCCTGGCTCTGGGCCTCCACCTGGCCCCCGTGACCTCTGTGCTTTCTCTATGGTCTTCTCTGTGCCAGCTGCTTTCTGGGATCTAGTTCCTCAATTAAATATGCTTATCACCCCCATGTTCTCATTTCCAAATCCTCAAGATCCAAATGCAATGCAATCTCCACAAAGCCTTCCCAGGACAGAAACCAAGTTACTCCAGGAGGAGGAGCCTCTCCCTGTTCTCACTGTCTCCCTTGAAGAGTCAGCAGAATGCAGGCCCCCTGCTGTACCACCATCCCACCCCCAGCAGTCCCCACAGCTCCTGGAAGACAATGGTGTTGCTCTTAGCCATCAGGTTCATGAAGCAAGCTTATATGGTACCTACTGTGGTCTACCTGACAATGAGACATAGTCCCTGATGATAAGGATGACCAGAGAAGCCTGTGCCAGCCTGTGGACACACTTCCCTAGTCACAGAGAAGAAGATTTCGTCTTTCTCCCTATTGTGGACCACGTTAGCCTCTGATAATGCCTAAGGACATCTTTATTTAAAAACCTATTTAAAAGGTATAAACTACTAGGGACTGGGACTGGGACTGGGGGCTGTGGGGTGGTTCGGCACATACAAATATTTGCTGTTCAAAACCAAGAACCTGCGTCCTGGTCCCCAGAAGCCATGGGAATGGGGTGCAATAATGCAAGCACAAGCTTCTGTAATCCCAGCGCCTCTATGAAGAGATGGGACAAGAGGTGGAGGATGCCCAGAGGCCCCTGTGCCTACTAACCTACTGTGAAGAGACCCAGAAACATGCTCATCAAGTCAGCCAAGGAGAGGTGAGGACCCATACCCGAAGCTATCCTCTAATCCCCACACAAGGGCGGGGACACGTGGGTACCCATACCACTCCTGGCATGAACAAACACAAACAAGCACATACTCACACCACTCATATACTCACCACACACACACAAACACACACACACACAGCACTGAAATGTGCTTATCACGCCCTCTCTAAGAACACTGTAGTGATGTGCGCCTTTTTGACTTGTGTCAGAAATCCCAAGATCTAGAGCTTGACTGCCATCTTCTGAGGTGTGATGAGCAAAACCTGTATCATTTGGAGATATCCATAGCTACCCCACGACACGGAAGCCATGATTTCTTATAGAATCGCTGCATGGGGAATGCTAGGGCGGCTTATCGCCTACAAGGATAATTGCAGGGATTGCGACGTGTAATTGTAATGAGACGTTAGGGGAGTGAGGGCTGAGGGCGGGGTGGGGATTCTTTCTCATGCTCCAGGGCTTAGAGCTCTGGAATCCATGCAGAGACTCTCTGGGACCCAGGACTCGGGATAGGAGCCCTGAGGTGTCATGTGGAGTGGGAGTGCACTTGTCCTGGACCAGATTCTGGCTGTGTGACCTGCAAGTCTCTGTCTCTACTACCACAATCCCAGCACCAAGGACCTGTGCCTCTGCTCATGGGTATAGCTGATCCGTGGTTGCCAAAGCCCCTCAATGACTCTGGCAAAACCATCCCTCAGAGAAGCTCTGCCCGGACAGCCCTTGCCACTTCTCAGGGAACTTGTTTTATGTCCCAAACAAGCAAGGCTGACAGGGGATAAATTGCCAAGGAAGGCTGGAGTGGGCTCTGACGGTCTGCACGGCGCCCGCCCAGTCATCCCTCTGTACCCAGTGCTGTCTGCTCTGTGGAAAGAGGAATGCACCATCAATCATCTGGGGAGAAAGGGCGCCATAAGGACTCGTCCAAACACTGCACAGGGAGCGTGTCCCTGGCCCCTGCGATGTCAGGCTCTCCTCCTCCTTGATTCCAGCAGGTCACCTTCCAACCTGGGGGCCTGCCCATATCTCTAAGCAGATGTTCTTTACCAACAGACCGCTTCCCCCAGGGAAGGGACATACACACCCCTCCCCCTCACCAGGCACACACCTCGAGCCTGTCCTGAGCCCTATGAGTTGTACCAGAGCTGTATCTCGGGCTCCCCCGAGGTCCCACTGCCCACCCTAGCCTTCACCTCAGGCCCAATTAGGTTACCTTCACAACACCTCCACAAAAACTGCCTAACACAAATGTGTCTCAAGCAACCCTCCTACCAGCCGTGAGGAGGACACTACAGTTACTACATTTTTAAGAAATAGAACTAGAGATATTATGTAACTGGCCCAAGACAGCACAGCTGACCTGTGACAGAGTCAAGGCCTAAGCCCAGTTGGTCTGGCTTCAAGTCTCTCCATTAGCAGCTTCTAATTAGAGCTTCCCTTGTAACCACAGGCAGCCAGAGTGTCCAGAGAAAGTGCACAGGTCCTTCTACCCAGCTCTGCTAAGGGTCTCCTCGGAACCTAGAGACCTGGGCCTTCATACTTATACCTCCAACGGCCCCAGTCCTGCCTGCTCCAGCACATGCCCCTGCTCTTTAACCTCCATGTGACCCAGTATCCCAGAGCTGCCCAGGCTTCAGCAGACGTCCAGGCAGTCACCAGCACTCCGAACTTTACCTCATCATCTCCCTCCTTACCCACAGTCAGACCCAAGCACCTACAGGTGTTCCTGCAAGCCAAAGGATGTTCTTGCTGGCAGGTGAGTCAGTGTTCTTGATAGCTAATATCTGCTTTGAAATTGTTGGAATGGGGGTTTCACCCGAACCGCACCACCCTGATGCCAAGTGAGCCTAGAAATGGCACCACAGAAACCGTCAGCACCAGGGACATCCCTAATCCAGAGTCTCAATCTTGCCACTGGAGCTCCTCTGCACTCTCCCAGGGCTCAAGAAGAGCCCAGAAAGGCAAGGCTCGAGGCCAGGAAAAAGGTTCAGAGGGTAAATCACTTGCTGCCAAGCCCGACAACCTGAGTTTGATCCCCAGAACGACATGGTAGAGAGAAAGAACCAATCCCTGTAAGTTGTTCTGACCCCCACTGCATGCCATGGCATGCACACATGCATGCACACACACACACACAAAATATTGTTTTTAAATTAATATAATGTGGGGAAAGGCCCAAGCTCAAGTTGTAAGAGCAACTTCTACTCCAGACACAGGGCAGGGTTAAGGTCAAGGCCATTCCTGGTGAGTTCCCTGCAGTGGCCACTCTTCCAGACAGTGGGACACTGATGCTCGAGTCTGATGAGACCCAGAAGGCAGATCCCTGAGACACTAGGAGGCTGATCAACCTCAGGCTGCCCGACACTCTAGGCCACAGCCACAGCCACAGAGAGTTCCATGCCTGAATTAGGAAGAGGTCTCCAAAACATCTCACTGAGGAAAAGGTACAACCTGCAGGAAGACTATTATCTAATAGGAACCTTAACAGAATCACAGCTATCTCGTGGTTTTATATGCCCATGAAATGGTGAGAGCACATGGAGAAACCTTCTCCAACGCCTCTCATGGGATGGGTTCTGCTTGCAGGCTCCACCCAGGCCCTGTCCAGCCCTGGACCAGCTGCACCCCCCTGCACAACCCACAGGGGAAAGAGCAGCTTCAGCTTCTGTGGAGGGCAGACAGGCAATACACTAAAAACCACAGAAGAAGGCACAGTGTGATCCATAAAACGTGTTATTCGGAGAACTGGACATTTGGTGCAAGTCTGTGACTCCAACACTCACTCATGAGGCTGGGTAGGGCAGGAGGATCATTACTTAGTAGTCTGGGGTCAGTCTGGACTACACTGTGAGACCCCATCTCAAAAACACCGAAGGGGAGAGAAGAAAATTTATAAATTTTCTTTTACTACTTCTCTTTTACTACTGTGAGTTGAAGGGCATCCATTGGCTCTGTGTGTTTAATGAGCCCCTGCCTTGTGCCAGGTGTTGGACAGTTCCAGAGGCTACAGAGAGATCCATGAGCAGGATGCGCCCTGTCCTCAGGCAGTCTGTGCTTCATGACAGAGGGCTTCTGATCGGAATGGGGTTTGGAGAGAGCAACACCGAACAGCTTCATAGGAATGTGTGAGGCATTCCAGTAGGACAAATGGAAAATATACGCTAGACACAGCTTTCCAGGGAGACCTCAGTGGGACCCCAGTTCCAGCTTTAGGTAAGATTCCAATTTCCTGTTCCTCTCCAAGCTGGAATCAGTCTGGAATTTGGGGCTTCCCAAAGAATGCTAAAGTGTGGAGACCCTTGGGGGTTCAACCCAGCAGCCCTGACTTTGAGGAGAGTGTTGCCCTGTGTTTTTAATTTCTAAAGAGTTCCAGGGTTTTTTTCACTTTCTTCAGACACACCAGAAGAGGGCATCAGATCCCATTACACATGGTTGTGCGCCACCATGTGGTTGCTGGGAATTGAACTCAGGACCTCTGGAAGAGCAGTTAGTGTGCTCTTACCCACTGAGCCATCTCTCCAGCCCCTGTTTTTTTTCACTTTTAATAGATTTTAGTTTGACAAAGATTTTAGGTCCCCAAGAAAAATGAGCTATATGTATGGAGACAGCTCTTCTCTGCCCCTCCCATGCATAGCCTCTGCCACTATCAGCATCCCCATCGAAGTCTGGTTTCTGGTATAGAAAATTAGCATCTTCCACGACTTATTTAAAATCAAATTGAACTGTACAGGCTGAGGCTGGGGTGTAGGCACTGGTAGAAAGAGCACTTGCCTACCAGGCGTAGAACCTGGCACTTAATCCCCAGAACTGGGAAAAAAATTAGAAACTGGAAACCAAACTTCTTCCTGTAAGTCCTATCCTGAGGCCTGTCCAGCCTGGTGTTCATGCCACATATCCTGAAGTACAGTGTGCATTCTACCGTGGGGCATACATGGCTCCATGCATCTTTACTTTTTGGTCAGTGTCCTCTCCTTAAGAATTATCCCAATATTAGCGACCTGGATACTAGTCATTATTTTTCCCTGCTACCATACAGAGGAGCACACAGACGTCCCTACACATGTACATATGGTTGTGAGAGTTTACCCAAGGGATAGCACGCTAGACACATTCCTATGAAGCTGTTCGGTGTTGCTCTCTCCAAACCCCATTCCGATCAGAAGCCCTCTGCCGTGAAGCACAGACTGCCTGAGGACAGGGCGCATCCTGCTCATGGATCTCTCTGTAGCCTCTGGAACTGTCCAACACCTGGCACAAGGCAGGGGCTCATTAAACACACAGAGCCAATGGATGCCCTTCAACTCACAGTAGTATCTCTCAAAGCCACTGAAGCCCATCTAGACATCTCCCTGGGGCGACTCATCTGGCCTTGAGTTATAATACCCACGACCACGTTTGCAGCTCCTGAGCCTACACCGTGATGTGGGTCGCCAATCCCATAGCCCACTTGGCTCAGAAGCATCAAAGCAGAGATGAGTCAGGAAGGGAAGAACAGAATCATGGGAAGTATGACCCCTGCCCAGCTGATACAACCCTTGATGGCCGTCAGACTGGCTGGAAATCCCATTTAAAAGAAACTGCCAGATTTGAATGTCAAGATCTTATTGCTGTCATGTAGATAACTAATACTCACTGAAGATAAACAACAGGGTCAGACAGTAATTCAGCATTAGGAAGGGTGTGGTGAGAATTTGAGCTGGATGCAAGCTTAGATGACATGCCAAAAACCCTGCCTCAAAAATAAAGACTAGTTAAGAGCTCTTCCAGAGGTTCTGAGTTCAATTCCCAGCAACCACGTAGTGAAGAAGGGGGAAGGGGAGGGGGGAGTCAGGCAGGCAGGCAGGCAAACAGACCGGAGAGATGGCTTAGGGCTCAGTGGTTAAGGCCACTGGCTGCTCTACAGACCCAGGTTCAGTTCCCAGCACCATAGACGGCAGCTCACATTTGTTAAATTCAGATCTAATGCTTTCCTTCCTAGGCCTCTTCAGGAACCAGGTACACACACACACACAAACACACACACACACATGCTGTACAGACATATATGAAGGCAAAACATCTATACTCAGAAAACTTTTAAAAATTCTTTTCGAGACAGGCTTTCTCTGGGTAGCTCTGGCTGTCCTGGAACTTGCTCTGTAGACCAGGCCTGCCTCTTCCTCCCCAGTGCTGGGATTAAAGTGTACACCACTAATCATCCGGGTTTTTTTTTTAATAAATAAAAATAAACAGAGCTGGGTGTGCATCAGAGTGACAGAAACACTTGCCCAGCATGGTTGAAACCTTTGGTTCCATCCCCAAAGGACAAGCAGAGAGAACAAACAAACACTACGCAGCCCCATGACATAGGGCTACATTATGCCTGATTTAGCCCAGACTCTGGCCAATGGTAGTTTGGGGGATGATAGCTCAGAATCCCGAGCAGACACCGTTTAATTTGTGTGTACTAGCACGGCAGGGAGGGGCCTCTGGCTTGACAATCAGGAGCTGGCCTTGGGCATGCCCAGCCATTACCATCTGCAAAACAAGGCTGAGAACTGCTAGCCACCCACCTAGCAAGGACCACACAAAGCTCAAGTTAAGTAGACAGGCCCCAGGTGCAAAGCATCTCTCCAACACCAAAGCCTTTTTTGAGACAGTTTCCTCATGTAGTCCTGGAAGGCCTGGAACTCAATATGTAGACCAAGATGGTCTCGAACTGGGATTAAAGGCATATGCCACTTGAAACAGCCTCAGTGCCCCCAAAAGAGACACTTATGCCTAAGGCAGGGTGGTGAGACCCACTGACATTCTTCTGGTTTGGAGACTCCAAGTTCTGTGTCCTGAGAACCCCTCCCTCCTGGCCTGGTCATCCTAGCCAAGGGGCTAGCCTTTCTGAAGGTGAACTCACCTGACGAATGTTTACTAAGGACATTGGGCAGGTAGAAAGCCAGGCAAAGAAAGACTCTCAAGAGCTTTCATCCCGGTGGGAAACACATAAACAAACTGTAGGAAATCAGAAAGGAATGATGTTCCATAACAGTGAGGTTCACTAAAGGAGCCTGGTGTGGGCCATAGAGTTCTGAGCTACATACATGGCAATGGGATGGCCAGCTCAACCCATTCCCTACCCTGGCTCTCTACTCCTTTCCCTAAGGGGAGGAAAATGTTTTAAAGTAATGAATGGGTTTCTTATCATTCTGTGTTCATACAAATGAAAACTCACTTTAGACTTGAATCAGGAAAAGTAGCTAAACCTGAGGTTATATCTGCAAGGAGAAATGGTATGCATGATATAGTGTAGTGGATATATATATATATATATATATATATATATATATATGTGTGTGTGTGTGTGTGTGTATGTATATGTGTATGTATATGTATATATGTATATACATATGTGTGTATATGTATATATATACACACACATATACATAAATGTATACATATATATATTTGCATGAGGATTTGGTTTACTGTTTTGTAAATAAAGGAAATATCTCTAGGTAAATATGTACAATTATAGACATGTGTATGAGTGTGTATATATGTGTGCAAGGTACAAGGAAAAATCAAAGTTTCATGCAGAGACTAAATGGAGAAGGATCACTGTCTTTAAATTTATTTTATTCCATTGTTTTTCAGACAGGGTTTCTGTAGCCTGGGCTGGCTTCCAATTCATGATCCTCCTGCTTTAGCCTCTCAAATACTGGGGGGTTGCAGGTGTGTACCTGGCTGAGTCAGTCTTTTTGACACATGGTCAGGGAGCCTTCCCAAGGGAATATTCAAGGTGCAATTGCTATCGGACATAAAGTGGAGGGTAGGGATCCAGGGAACAGGGTAGAGAAAGAAGACAAGCCGGAACACCCCATAATCCTGTTTACCAAGAGTTAACTGCCTGGCCCTCGATGAAGCAGGGTGGTTCTCACCCCAAGAAGACCGCTAAGAGTTGAAGTCAATGGGGACCAGTGTTCCTGGTAAGGCAATTATCTTCTCCCACTACCCCCTCACATCCACAGGACTGTCACTCTCCCAGTCCTATCTGTCCCATGCTTGCTGTGAAATGATCGCTCCTCCGGGGTCAAGTGACCATTTGGCTTCCCTCCTGGGGGCTAGAGTTGGGGAGCAGTGGTATTTCCTAAGCCACTAACAACTGGCAGCTGGTCTCTATTATTTGTCTGCTTCTGTTTTGCTTTCATTTACATTACTTAATGTATCTAACAGTCCTGGTCCTAAGAAGGGGAAATATAATCTCCCAGCAGAGAGGTGATTCGGGGCTTCAGACCCCTACTATAAACAGAAGGGGCCCTGAGCCACAAGGCCCAGACCATCTGACAACACCCACATGGCCATCCACATGGGAGCCTGGGAATGCAGAGCTTAGCCCTGTATCAGGTCATAGGGCCCTATAACCACCTGCTTCAAGCCCCACCACCACCGCCACCAGCACCACAGCCACCGTCACCGCCATTGTGGAGGTACCTACGCCGCTCTCCTCATCAGGCCAGGCACTACACAGGCTCGGCTTCCTGGATCAAACTATAAATCATACAGAGTCCATACATAATGGCAAATGCTCCCAGGAGCCAAGGGGGGAGTAAGAAATACGATCAGCCAAGCTCTTCTGGCTGCAGGCAGGGGCTAGACTGAGAAGCCCTGTGTTTCTGCTGCCCCTCACCCCACCCCTGCTGGCTTTTCAAGGGAACTCTGAAACTGTGGGGGCACTCAGCTTCCTGGGACTACAGAAAGAACCTGAGGATGGAGGTATCCTAGTGGAACTCGGATCACTTGAATATTGACTGAGTGGTAGGGACTACAACTGATGAACACAGGGTGTCCCCCTAAGTGATGCCCACAAGATTTGCAAAGTTCCCTTGGATCTGTTGAGGGAGATGGGGCACTGGTAACCTGAGAAGGGGCTGAGGCTAAGCTATCCGCCAGGGGCCACTAAGGTCAGGCTCAGAGGTATGGGAGATGGTGCCCAAGGGAAAGTGGCTGGTTTGCAGTCCAGGACAGAGGGGAGGAAGGAGAGAGACTCCCTGGCTGAGGTGGAGCAGGAAGGGAGAGGAGGGGAACTTGCAAGAGGGGAGCTGTCCAGAAGAGAGGAAGTGGTCTTCAGGGGGCCATCATGTCACCTCCTCATGTTGGTCATGTTTTACCTGACTTCAGAGGGATCAGCAGAAGGGAATTAGAAACAAGAGTGGGAGGAGTCTGGGTTCAGAGACTCTGGCACCCTGGGTGTGAACGGACCTTCCAGATGAGGGCTGGAGAATAAGAAGAGAGCACCAGAGTAGGCCCTCCGTGTGAGGAGATAGAGCTGACAGGTGTCTTGAGAGGCTAATGGGAGCAGTCGCTCCAAAAGCAAGAAGCACCAGGAGCCATGTAGGTACTCAGCCTGCAGAGGCTGCCCCGCAAAAATGGCGGATACCACGAAGGTGGTAGTAAGGGCCTGAGACATATTAGCCAGCTACGCATGCATCCAAGAAGCCAAGAGGCTGCTACTGTCATCCCATCTTACAGATGGGCAAGTCAGCAAAGAGCATCAAACTCAGCTGAGCCCACAAACCCATTTAAACACCTTGGAATGGAGCTGCAGGTGGGGAGGGGTGGCCAGCGTTTGCTAACTGGTCTGTTAGGTCTCCTAGGGGGCAGAGGTGACCAGGCAGAAAGTGACAGCCAGGCCTCCAGCTGGGCAGGGTAGGAGGGAGGGGAGTCTGGCCCAGGATCCAGCAACTTCCTCTAGCAGCTGGCCCAGGCAGCCAGAATAGGAGCCTCCCATCTGAGCAGAAGGGTCTGGAAGGCTACGACCAAGGGTGGGCGGGAAGGACCTTTAGTTTTTTGTTCAAAACAATGGCCAGCCAAAGGATTTGATGTCTACAATATTTGACTATGCTAAATTTGGCACACAGGGTGGGGCAGGCGCAGTACATACAGCCCTGCTAACTTTGATTTCACATTCTGATCCCCTGTTTAGCTCCTTCTAGCTGCCCTCCTACACAACAGGGACCTGCCTTCTAGGGGCCCTGTCATGGGAGAAAATCAAGTTACTTCAAACCCACAAAGGTTTAGAGGTCAATAAGATAACCAGTCATTATCCTATTAGGACTTCACACCTAAGCCGGAAAAGGCTCAGTTTAAATCAAAGAATTTAATCACTATTTCAGAGACCAAGGATGAACTACCAGAGCTCATAAAGTCATGACCAAGACCACCATGCCACAGGCTACCCAATGTAAAGAATGTAAAGACGGGTCAATTCTTAGCAAACCCTTGCTAAGAAAAAAAGGGGGGGGCGGACAAACAAACTAACAACAACAACAAAAATGCCTCAGTTTCTTGCTAAAGTGTGGCCTTGTGTGATCCAGCAGGAAAGTCTGTAGATCTGAGCCACAATAGCATCAGCATTTAGTAGACACTCGGTGGACACAAGCTGGCGGTGTCATCCCAGATAGCACCTCTGTCCTGTCACAGTCTGAGGACTCAGAGGTACCCCTGGCCTCCTCAGAATGGCAGGGCCACTCCTTTGGGGAGCCATCCACCATCAGTAGCACTGCCGGTCATTTCTCTCTCTTTACAAACAGAGCCCACCGTATAAGCCCTGATGGGGTAAAGCTCACTACACAAACTGAGCTGGGCTTGAACTTGCAGTGATCCTCCTGCCTCTGCCTCCCCAGTGCCAGGAACATGGGCACGCACCATCCTGACAGGCAGATTATGTTCTGAATCTGGAGAATGGCAGGATTTGGTCAGTGGGCTTCCAGGACCGATGGTTAGACTCAGAATCATTCTACATTATTTAGTTTTGACTCAACTGTTTTCAGCCCTTACAAGCACGTCCCCACCCCCTGGTGCTGGGGGTGGAGTCCAGGTCTCTGGCACGCTGTTAGTAAACACCTTTCCCCACTGAGCAGCATTCCTGAGCCTGCTTAAAAGCACTTGTAAGATAGTACAGTTCAGACAGGACTGAGCTAGATGTCCCCACAACCAAAAACAAAACAAAACAAAACAAAACGGCCTCTGCCAGAGCAGCAAGTGCTCTTCACTACTAAGCCATTGCTCCAACTCCAGATCTAATCACTATTCTGAATGTGTTTCTGGGCCTCCTGATCTGGTCTATTTGTCCCCTTCCTGGTAGGTTTGGTACCTTCCCTCCACAGCTTAACGAAGAAACAGAGCTGGGAGAAGGTGAAAGCAAGATGAGAGAGGCAGTGAAGCAGTGAAGCAGTGAGGTAGACAGGCAGGCAGGCAGACAGACAGACAGATGGACAGATGGATGCTGTCAAGTCTGGTCAGCTGATCTGAGGGAGGCTTTGGTCTCTAGTGGCAGAAGGCCCTCGTGGACCCCCATATAAGCACTGAGTTGGACAGCTGAACTGAGTAGTGTCTCAGGGCAACAAAGATTCCCGAGTTCCCAGGGGTCTCTGTGGGTTCAGTAATATCAGTCCAGAAGCTGAATAGACACATACTCAGGTGACCAGGCGTGGTGCCAACTTCAGTTGAGAGTCACACAGAGCCAGAGAAACTGCCCCTCCCCAAGCACTGAAGATTGCAGGGACCCTACATCAGGAAACCCAAAGGACTCTCCTGTGCTACAAAAATTATCCACTTCCTCATCAAAAAGGTAGAGGTGTCCGGCTGGGCATAGTGGCCAACTCCATTAACCCCAGCCCTCAGGAAGCAGAGGCAGGAAGATCTCTGTGCATTCAAGGCCAGCCTAGTTTACAGAGTGAGTTCCAGAACAGCCAGGGCTCTGTAGAGGGACCCTGTCTAAAAAGCAAAAGCAAACAAAAGGGTAGGTATTCCAATGCCATGTCACGCCCAGGCCACAGCCCATGAACAAAGTCACAGCCTCTAAGCCACATAAGGAAGGATGCTCTCTGTGAGAAGGAACAGGACCTGTGGGCCTGAGAGCTCCTTTTCCTCAGTGAGCAAGACAGGGAGAGAGAAGAAGGCCTCCACAGGAGTCCTTCATGGGACCTCGAGAGGACAGAGTGAGGAGTTTCCACCCCAGCTCTGCCTCCCACATCTGTAACAACAGTGGAGGCAGGGCTATTTGCTGGGGACAGACTGGAGGGGAACTGCACCCTCTAGCCCAGAGCTCTCCACTGGCAGCCAGGCATCAAGCCCTGCACAGCCCCTGTGGAGTCAGATGTAATGGTCAGCCCTCCCCTTCCAAGGAACTGCCATGCCTCCAGCCACAGTTCCAAGGCCAGCGTGTGGGTCTGCCCAGGAACTGAGGTCAGGTTCCCTCCAGACAGATGCTTTCCTTAAAGCTCTCCTCCCAGGCCTCCTGGGAGACAGATGGAGAGGGCCAAGGCCAGGGTCAGGCCAGAGCCAGTGCCCAGCAGGGATGATCCTGAAGCCCATGGGAGATGACAAGCTGCCTTTCACTCATTGCCCACAGATGACCTGCCCAGGTCTGGGTAAGAGAGCGCTGTGCAACCCACATACAAATTCCAGGTCTAAAACAAAACGCATTATCCATGGTCTCCATTCGGGCCCCTCTGTCAGCAACTGTCAGCAGCAATGCCTTTACCAAGAATGGCTTGCCAGGTGATCCCTGCCTCTGTGGCAGCACTCTTTCCTAAAACAATGTTCGGCAGCACCGAATTACCCAAATCAATTACTCCATGGAAGAACTCCAGCAGATAGACACTAGAATAAAAATGGCAGGTAATTCCCACTGGCGGGTAATTGGTCCCATGAGAATTTCAAATAATAAAAGCAGAATTGAAAAAAAGGCATTTTCCCCTAGAAAGTCAGCAAGAGAACACGTGTGGATAAACAGACTCCCCCCTCCTAGCTGCCTTCCTCTGTAGGGGAACCACCACAAAGTCACCGTGGGCCCATGAGGCTGAGGTGGGGTGAAGTAGGGACAGTTCTAGGGTGCTCAGGCCTGAGGGGACACTCGATTCTCATGTCTTGGGCTCAAGTGGCAGTTTATCTCTGTATTCCAGGTGACCTGAGCCTCTCAGGACAAAAGCTCTCCTGGAGCAGGACCTTTCCTGTTCTCCCTTCCCTTCCTGCACCTGACTATGGTACAAGGACCTGCCACGGCCTCAGATGGTGATGGAGGAGCAGGTCCTTGTGTACCTGAAATCAGTTGCTGCACACACACACACACACACACACACACACACACACACACACACTGGGGCGATGTCATCAAACTGTTATATAAATAAAAGTGGCCTACAGTGCCACTTTAAGAGTGTTATAGAAGGGGGGCCTGGAGAGATGGCTCAGCAGTTAAGAGCACCAACTGCTCTTCCAGAGATCCTGAGTTCAATTCCCAGCAACCACATGGTGGCTCACAACCATTCGTAATGAGATATGATGCCCTCTTCTGGTGTGTCTGAAGACAGCTACAGTGTACTCACATAAAATAAATCCTTTTTAAAAAAGAGTGTTACAGAGCCTGCTTGTTGGCATTCCATGGAAAGGTCCTATAGTCAGGATTTGGAGATTTCTGGAATACACAAAAGTCAGCCACAGTAGAACTTCTCAGAGCCTTTTAAATCACTAATGCAGATTGGCACTCTACCAGCGTGGCCTTTTTCTTACCAGCCAACCATTCATAACACAGACTAGGCTGACAACGATGGCAGGGACCGGGTCCAGCAAGGACAGAACAAGGCATTAGAGGGGGTCATAGGAAGTTTTCAAAATGGCATACGCTCCTAAGAAAAGGACGAGACCTGTGGGCAGACACAGGGTAGCTCAAAGGGTGGCCAGCACGGGGCAGTGTGACCTCACTTGGTTGTGGCTGTCAACTGCTAAGAAGGAGAAAAGCTGAATGGAAGAGGGTCTGGGGGTAAAGAACATGGTGGGAACTTTTCAAAGTGCCTGGCTAAAAAAAGGTCTCAAGTAGGGCTCTTTTCCACATGCCAGGCATTGTGGAAAACAGCTCTCAAGCTCTCTCCTCTGCTCTCTATCCAAGTGACGTGGTACTTCAGTTCACAAGTGCTAAGTGGCAGAGCAGAGACTCAGGATTCCAGTACAATTTCAGACTAATGCACTTAACCCCTGCATCCCCCCACCCCCACCCCCAGCCACAATGCAGAGAGGGAGCTAGAGCCACCAACACCATCAGGATGGACAGGAGTCACCGATCCCTTGCCATTTGAAGCCTGCTTGATTTTTAATTTATGTCCCCACTGAGCAGCACTTTCCAAATATCTGCATAGGTCACTCGTTTTAAGTATTTATAAGGCGCCTTCTCTATGATCCATCCATGAATGAGCATGAAAGCCCAAATGGGAAACTGGCACTGAAAGAGACGCGTGACTGAACCCATCAACGCTCTCAGCTAGACTGATGCTGGTGCACGGCTGCTGTGATTCACAGGTCCTGGGAACTGTGCTGTTGTAGATGGACACGGACCTGGGGAGGTGGGTGGGGGGCGCACCCTATCATCCCAAATATGACACCGACAGTCACTTCCATTAGAAGGAAGAAGTCACCAGACCCTTTCCTGTCCCTGTACTGGAAAGGAAGCAAAATTATGTGCCTTAATTCAATTAGGTAATTAAGTAGACAATGCGAAGAGAAATTCCAGCAAGGATATAAATACTCTAAATCACAGCCGTGGGTGAAGCAGATGTCAACAACAAACAGGAACTCCGGGAGAGAGGAGGACTGGCAGAGGCGGGGGCTGAGGTGTGTCCCCTCCAGGGTGGTTTATAATTACCCAGGCCAGCCCTGATAAGCACTTTGCAAGCCTTACCTCACCTAAGCCTCAAAACAACTTAGTGATGAAAGTGGGGCCATTTGAGGGAAACTGAGGTAGAGGTGTCAAATGGACCTGCCTGCAGGCACACAGGAGCACATAGGAGCCTGCAGGATCCTTCCTGTCCCTCCACTCCTGTCCTCAGAGCGTGCCTAAGATAAAGTGGGCTCTCTGGCTGACTGGAGTCAAGCAGAAAAATGAGGCAGGATTTAAGGCTCCTCAAGGTCTCCCTGGTCAGGCCAGTCCTGGGGTCTCCTTATCCCAACACTCACAGCTGAGGGGTGGCTGAGTCCAGGCAAACTGGGAAAAACGATTTTGGACAAGCCTACGTGCTGCAGTTTTAGCACAGGTCTTGGCATGGCTTAAGGCCGCCATCCTCTGGGAAGCCCCCTGACCTCCCTGCCCCACTGTCTATACCAACCACAAGGCCCTCTACAGGTAGAGCATGCTCTCTCTATAAAGCGGAAAAGAGAAAGAGGAGAGCCAAACCTCCGCCCACCTCTTCCTCGCAGCTGGTGGTCTTCAACCCACACATACATGGTGCCCTCCCTCACAGCCGACAGGGGCAAAGGTGGACACAGACTCCCGAACTTCAAGCACCTTAAAGAACCTTTGTTAACCCCCTTCTCTCCGCACCAAATTCATTTCCTTGAAAACCCACATTCACAGATCATTTTGTTGGGCTAACTTAACCCTACCCCAACCAACCCATGTATAACTTTACAAGAAAATGAATATTATATTAAAAAATAAAATCTTTCAAACTCAGATGGTCCTGCCCAGAACTTTGCTGGGGGTTGAAGTTGGGGGGGGGGAAGTATGGGAAAGAGGCGTTGGCTAGAGTATCCTATAACTGCTAAGACATCTTCTTTAAAATAAAAACGTCCCTGGGGAAGAGCAAGCAGGGACAGAGGTCCTGGTGTCCATCACAGTCACATGCTTATACTGTGCACAGTACTCTGTGTTCTCTCCATGTCTACTTCGAACCTAACAATCACCCCACAAATAGGCCATGCTGTCCCTAGTTTCTAGATGGCTACTGAGGAGGGAAGTGAGGGGTGAGGTCAGCACCAGCTGCAAATCCAGGAGCAAACCCTGACCACCTTCCATTCCCAGTCCCTGGTGGCACCTTTGAGTACTCCCCAGACTCCTTTGTGGGGACAAAAAGCACCCAAGGACTGTCACAGACCTCATTCCAAACTCAAATTAACACCTTAGTCCATGGAAAACGCAGTACCTTCCTGAGTGCTGGGTACAGAGACAGGTAAGGGATTGACACCAACTGTCCCCAGAGCCAGCAAGCTACTGACAGACAAGAGAGGGGCTTGGGGCTGACCCACTCTCCTCTGTTCCCACCCTGGCTGCTCAAGGACAGTATCAAGAGGCAGGAAGCAGAGAAAGCGACTACTGAGAGAAGGAACTCCCTGCTCACCCTGCCCTGCTTGGTACCTCTATTTCTCCTTTCACGGTCCCTCGTGAGGCCATCACACAGCTGTTGGATGAACAGGACACAGCCTTATGCTGTAAGCTGTGGCGTCACAAAGACCTGTATTCAAATCCTGCCCTGGCACTTCTCCACCTGGCGACCTTGAACAAGTCCCAAAGATCTTCTCTCAGTCTGTTTGAGACCCAATGAGCTGATACTTAGGAAACATAGTGTCCGGCCTGTAGGAAGTGCTCAGAAAGTATGAGCCGCTGGTAGTTATTTGTAGTATAGCTCAGAGAGGTTGGGTGCCTTGCCTGGGCTCAGACAGCCAGCACGAGGCACAGCCAAGTGTTGACATTGGGTTCCAAGTCTGATCTAATCCCTTTCTTGACATAGAGCCCCTGCCCATCTACAGGGAAGCTATGAGAAAGCATAGCCCAAATATTTATTATGCCTCAGTGGGTTCCCTAGGCCTGCAGCTCATAGGCTGAGTACAAAGTCCCAACCAACAGGTTTGTTGTTCTACACACACACACACACACACACACACACACACACACACACACACACCAGTAAGAGGCTCACAGTGGAAGTTCCCAAACCTTGGCATCTTCCCCAGTGCAGAGGTGAGCGGTGAGCTCATGCCTGTGACTAAGCCACACTGACGCCAGGAGCCCTCTCTGGGAACCCAGAGTCTTGGCTTCTAGCCCCAGAAGGAGGCACGGTGCAAAACCAAGGTGCCTCCAGAGGTGGGGATCCCCAGCTCCTGTTGCTGAGATTAGGATGGTCCTGCCAAGCAGGGAGGCCTTGCAGCCAAGGGCCAACAGGGGCCTGGAGGGCAGGAGTTGAATTCCAGTTCAGACATGAACTTAGTGAAGTTTCAGGCTAGCCTGGCCTCTAATCACAGTGGTAAGGATAAGTGGGTACCAACTGCTTCTGGTGGTGCATCCGCTCAGATCCTGCTCATCTGTGGCCACGGCTGAGCTGGAAGATGCTGAGCTCATGCAGGTACTGAGAAGTAGAAACCACTGTTGAAGGAGGGGATTGGGCAGGCAGCCTGGAGAAGGCGGCCAGCCGGGAAGGGGAAGTAAAACAAGCTGGGCTTCGAGACTGGAAGCCTGTCACACGAGAGTCCTGCAGAGGTCCCCCAGAGTCAGGCCAGGAGAGAACAGCCTCTGGATACAGCCTCATCCCTGCTGGCTTCCCTTCTCTCACCTCTGAGAGTGGAGATGGACAACCTAGACCACCTACTTTAAAAACTACAAAGAGCCGAGAAACTTTCTCTGCCGGCTTTCCCCAAAGCTGGCTCTTCCTAGACTTCACAGGCAGCAGAAAACGGGGTCTCCTGATGTAAGGAGATGTGGGATGTGAGCAGACTTTCATACAGTCAACCTTAGAAGAGTGCCTAGACCAAAGACAGAAGAAGCACTGTGTTCCTTACAGATCAGGGCACCGCCATGCTCTGTGACCCTCAAAGGCTCCCCGTCGTCCATGAAATCATATTCACAATCCCTCTGGGTTTGCTTTGTTTTAAAAAAAGGGACTCCTCTCACTCAGGCTGGCCTGGGACTCATATGGTGCCTTTCCTCAGCCTCCTGAGTTTTGAGGTCGCAGGTGTGAACTTGCAACCCCTAACCCCCAATCCTTATTACATCACTGAAGGTCCCCAATTTGGGGTCCTCATGACACTTCTCTGCCTCAGACTTGTCACCACCTCCCCCATTCCCTGACCTAGCAGGACACAGCTTTCTGCTGTTCTCTAGCCTGCAGCCTTTTCCCCTGGAGCCTAGATTCATCTCTGGCCCTCCTGCTACCTTTAGCACTTGGCTGAAAAGTCTGCCTGACCCCCATCCCCTCCTCAGTCTGTGACTTGCCCTGGGCTCCTTAGAACGCAGATAAATGAGGCTGGGGACTTGCGTGGATTCTGGATGCAGCCAGACACTGGGTGCACCTTCCCTCTGTGTACTCAGGAGAGCAGGCAGCCCAGCCCCCACCCACTTCAGCAGCAGCCGCAGAGCCACTCAAGGGAGATAATGGAGCCAGAGGGCTCTGCAGGGCTTCAAGTGTGACTCGAACCCAAGGGATTACAAGGACTATTTTTAACTCCCCACATCCTGACCGAAAAACAAATCCCTCACACACCCCGCCAATTCCTATCAGGGGGTGACAGGGCCTTTTAAGAATGTTCTCCTCCTGGAAGTAGCGCCAGCCAGTGTTGATGGCTGATGGCGGTCCCTCTGCCGGGAAAGGCCCTGAGGTCTCCGCTCCAACCACTGCCAGCTTCCACTATGTCTGGCTGGGTCTCCACAGCTCCCAGAAATAACGGTTTCCTTGTGGACGCGGTTGTCATGTATTTTCCAGGACAGTCAGATGTGATCACAGCAAATGCTGAGAAAGACCACACTTGTTCCTCTCCTTATCCCCTCACCCAGTGCCCTCTCCTGGCCCTGGCCCTTCTCAAATAAGTGAGCCTGGCTAGAGCTCACCTCCAGGGGGTCAAAGCTGAGGCACCTCTATCACAGGGAACTGGCTCTGTGGGAGCAAAGGCAGATAAACTGGGAAGGCATCCGAAGGGAACATTCATTAGCAAATATGGAGAGCTTTGAGGCTTCAAGGGTTCCTAGCTGCACAAGGGGATAAGGGGAACATTGCCCCCTATCCCTCCAGTATCCACAAGACAGCTTCTCATGGCAACCAGCCACCATGACCACAAGGAGATGAGACTTTCCTCCCTCAGGCCACACTCTGCTTGTCACCAGGCCCACCTGCGTGGGTGTCAGCTTCTTTCTTTTGTATCTCCTGCGGAGGATGGCTCCCAAGGCTTCATGCATGCAGGCAAGCGTTCTACCTCACAGCGACAATCCCTGCTCTAAGTTCAGTCATGCGCTGTCCACCCCTCAGTCTCACCTCAGCTAGTGCCTCTGCTCACATTCACCGTCATCGTGAAAATGGCCAAGAGAATGGTCCCCCAGGGGTATCTCAAAGGACAGATTCTGGTTGTGCTCCCAGAGTATTTCAAACAGCCTCTCCTGTGAGGAGCACTGAGAACCAGGAGGGAAGCAAGAGAGTGGGGGAGATGGTGCGGTGGGGCATCAAGGGGCTCCTTTATCAGCCTGAGTGAGCCAACCATGTGTCCCCTTTCTCAGAGCCTCAGCTTCCTTAGCAGAGAAAGTCACCAGGAGATGGACGGAGACCTGGGTAAAGCCAGTCCCATGAGATAAATGGACCTTACAAGCCAGGAGGTTTAAACAAATGCTGTGTTCATCATAAATCTGCCTGCGGCTTTGTTTCTGCTTTGGCCTCTAGGGCTCCACAGCCTTCTTTCAACAAGACAAACCCTTTCTAGGGAGGCTATACAACCCTAGAAAGTCATGTGACCTGCTTGGTGCCCCTAGGACAACATCTGTGACTCCAGAATAATCTCCCAAACCCCAGTGGAACCTTCATAATCCTCAAATGCTCTCTTGAGTCTAAAGGTGGTTTGGACTCTCATTTGGGACATGAAGTTCAGCGTGCAGGAAGGCTCTTCTAGACCTGTTTCAAGACCTGTCCATCTTAGATGCCATAAAGCCAGAAGTGACTTTTTTTGAAAAGCATTTAAGGACTGGGGTGGGGGAGGGGACAGTGGTCTAGAGGCAGATATGTGCCTACCACGTGAAAGGTCCCAAATTCTATCTCTAGTACACCACACACACGGGAGGGGGGGGGGAGACAGTATAACAGACCCAGAATAATCATAAAGAGACAGACATCTGTCAGTGAATCCAAAGCATCTGTCTGTCCTTCAGCAATGGTCAGCACAGCCCATGTGCAGACACAGAGGCTCCTGCTGGGCTGTGCTAAAATACAGGATGCAAGGAAAATGCTCTGGGCCAGAAATGTTGGCAGAGCACTGGCTAAGCTGGATGAGGGTCACCAGGCATCAAAAGGTCCAAGATGAGCTCACTGGTCCTGTAGACACTCAAATGAGAAGTACACAGGTCTGTCAGCTCCAGAAGTCCAGTGCCCACCTTGGGAGACAGGCAAGTCTGCAAGCTAATAGGAGCTGCAAAAGCCAGGGCTAGGACATAGCTGGGAAGCCTCGTATGCATGCAACCCTGAGTTCGAGCCTCAGCACAGCATACAGAAGGTATGACAGCACATGCCTAGAATCCCAGTGCTTGGGACGCGGAGGCAGGAGAATCAGGAGCCTGCAGCTGGCCTGGGATACAGACGTTAGCCAGTTCCAAGCAGGAGTGGCTCATACTCAGGTGATGAGACCCGGCTGGGCAGTCAAACAGTGATAGAGATGGAAGAATCGTCCCAAAGCCTCAGGCACAGACCAGGGTGCTGGAAGCCTAAAGAGCAGAAGGGAGTAAGTAGAAAGGAAGCCCAAAGCCACACACTGTAGCCCAGGGATTAGGCCCTGGTGCTGTGGTGGGGCACAGGTGCTTACTATCAACGGGAAAGAAGATTCAGGATGGAGTCAGGAAGCTGAAGCTCACAAGGGCTGCTTCAAGAAACCTAGCTGCGGGCACCCCAGGCACACGGTCCAGGCACAGTACAAGGAGCCTGGAATCACATCCACATGGAAGCAGTCAGAGCACTGGGCAGGGGCACCAGCTCAGAGAAAGAAATAGAAAAGGCTGACAAGAGATAGAGGTGATGACTTGAGAGGGAAACTAGAGGTGCTATACACTGCCACCAAGGTCTCTTAGCCCAGGCTACCTCGCCCTGGGAAGGGGACTACAGCTGGGTTTGTTCCAGTCCCAAGCTCCCTTTGGCTCCAAGTCAGGAACCCCAGTCACTTTCACAGTCACTATCTTGCAGTGTTCTCTGTGTGAAAGTCTGTTAGATTCTGAGGCCAGCAACCTCACTGGACACTGAACCCATTGTGGTACCCTTCCTCAGAGATGCTAGGAGAGGTCACAGCCATTTAGCTGAACAGCTCCACCTCTATCCCCTTGACATCCGAGGAGCCTAAAGATAAGAACTCTGCCAGCCTAAAGATAAGAACTATACCACAGGCCCTCCATCTTCTGGACAAGATCTCTAATATCAAAGCCACCACCAGGTGGGCAGGAAAACCACAAAAAGTCACGGTGCTTAAGAAGACTGAATGTATAGTTAGAGGATGAGAGTTCAAGTCTTGGTTCTTCCGCTTTCTGCTCATTCTTCCCATAATGTGGGCCTTGGATATTCGCTTCCTCTTGTGGACTCCTGGGACCTCACCCATAAAATGCATGCAATTTTACCCGGAGCCTTCAGGGGGATCAAAGGGTTAAAAGGCAGAATAAGCCTCGGTATGCTACAGAGCTTGGGGGCCAGAAATGTGACACTGGAAAGGTCCATGTGAGACAAATCCCTAGAGATGCCCTCCAGGGAGGACCGATTTAACAAGAAACAGAACTACATCATGCCCTCCTCCAGGGATTCATGCACAGAACCTTCTAGCTGGAAAGGTCCCAGCACCCACACTGCAATGAGGAGAAGGGAGAGGTCACACTCACCTCTCCAGCATCCCTACCTCTGTAACTAAATAACTGAGCACAAGGGTCTCAGCAAGGTGTGCCAATCCTTCAAGAAAGCGGAGATCAAAGGTCTGCCCTTATGCACGCACACTTTGAGGGTCACTGGACTGCTCTCTCTTGCCTGCCTCCTAGCCCCTGAGTTCCATCACTGGCCACATATTCTGTCCTCCTCAGAGTACCTGAGGGTGAGGCTTCTCAAGCTGGGCTATACAGAGGGCCTGGGCAGTTGTCCCAGAGATGATCCCTAGGTCAGGAGTGGAGATGAGGAATTTGCATTTCAATAGGTACCTGGGTGCTTGTGATAAAAGCATCCTGGCACACATAACAGGCCTGGATGTAAGTGCACATACAAGGATACACACACACACACACACACACACATCATAGTAGGCATTCAAAGAGGGTCAGAAAGTAAAAAGTAGAAGCACACACTCTATGGGCTGCTGCTGAGTTTGGGGTGCAGTGCACCCCCATCACTGCCTGCATGACCTTTGGTAAGTCCCTGCTTCACACTAAACCCATTTCTTTATATGCAAAGTGAGGATAAGAAAGGACACAGCTCACAGGGTTCCCTTAATGCAGTGACACACGTGTAATGTCCCCAGCACAGGACCTGGTACAACATAACAATAAATGGTGCTGTTGTCACTGTCAAACTCAGTTCCCCTGCCCCGAGTGCCTAAGGGAAGGCACTGAAAGCCAAGACTCGGGGACCTTAGAGGATACTTGAGCCATTAAGAGATGCCCGGAGGTCTGTGCAAACATCCAGTAGGTAGAAGTATTGGGACAGAGATTCTACTCTGAACAAGAATGTTCTAGCTGGCTGGAGAGGTCCAGTCATAAAGCCAGAGCCTCCAGAGTTCCCTGTCCTGGAGAACCTGAGCTGAAGAGACTGCATGTGTACCAGCTACAGATATAGCCCAGGGAAGGCACACTGGAGGCCGGGAGTCTGAAGCATCCCCACCGTGGCTGGGCTCAGGTTTCTCTCCTGCATGCTGGATGGCTGGGTCCTTCTCTGTTCCTCAGTGTTTATAACTGTCACCTCCACTTTCAAAGACACAACTCTCTGACACACTCACAAGCAGACAAGGGAAGTGGTGAGGCCATTTGAAATCTGGGACCTACTGCTTCTGTCCTTAACACAGTATGTGCACCTTTCTCAGAAGAGGGGAACCGGGAACCATGCATGCCTCACTTCATAAAAGCCTCACTAGATCCTCCAGGTACAGACCTTTACGCTCAGGGGGTTTACGAATTCATAATGAGCAGAGGAAGCTGACTATGAACCTGTGTTTAGATTCTGGAGCGGGGTGTTGGGTCTGGTTAATTCTGAGGCACAGTCTTTTAGGTCAAGAACACGGAAAGTTCAGATTGAGGAAGAACAATGTTTCCTAGGACGACTCACTCTCATTGATGACATTGGTGACCGTTGGCAGTTGAAACTAAAGGGCACTCCCCTGCCGCCACCTCAGCAGCTGAAGGAGGTGGGAGAAAGCTGAGCAAACAAAAGCTTTCAGTGCTCACCAGGCTGGGTCTTGGGTCTCTCTCCCCATGCTCTCAAGGTGTGCTCTGTCAGTAGAGGGTGGGGTTGGAAGCAGGCCAAGGGAAGAGGAGAGACCTCTCTGAGTTCACTTGTGTCCTTAGTAACAGCACTGGCTAACAATAATCACAAACATCCCAAAGTTGGAGTGTGTGTGTGTGTGTGTGTGTGTGTGTGTGTGTGTGATGGGATCTTAAATTTGGGAGTCACAGGAAGCCTCTGAAATTGATAGACTGGAGAACCCTGAACCCCAACTCCTGTAGATGGCTAGCCCCAGCTGAAGGCGCTTCCCTGGTGACACCTGCACTCTTCTTTCCAGAGGACAGCGTCAGCCCTGCACCAGGCTGCGGACAGGGATAGAAGCAGAAAACAGCAAAGTTTAAAGGGTCTGACAGGCTCAGAGGTCCTGATGGAGAGCCGAAATGAGAACTAAATAAAGCGAGACTGAGGCGCCCTCCTCAGCCCTGTAGCTCTCAAGGTCTTCAAGAAGCCCCTGCTCGGATCACTGCAGGTGTTGGGGTACCCTCAACTTGACCCGTGGTCCTCAGCCATTACCTCTACGTGCCGGCCTGGACGCTGAGCGCTGTGCAGTCGGAGAAGCCCAGGGCCAGGGTCCCGTAGTCACCAAGTCTCCGGGTCGCAGGGCACTGGGCTGCCAGTTCGGCCGTAGGAAAGTTTCCGTGGGACCCGCTGGGCCGAGCGGAGCGGGCCGGGCTGGATGGAGCTCCGGCCGGCTCCGCCGCCTCCCGCGGCGCCGCGGCTCTCTGCTCCCCGGCCACCGGCCTGCCCTTCCCTGCCAATCGCAGGCCCCGCTGCCGCAGCTCTGCCCGCCCACGGGCCCCAACGGGGGCGGATGGGGAGGGGCGGGGGCGCACCTGTTTGGTCAATCGACCCCACATCTCCACCACCCGCCGGGCCGGACTGGGCAGGGCGAACCCCTCGGCTGCCAGAGCTCGCCCCCGCCCGGCCTTGGCCAGGGTCCAGGCGGGGCCACACGCCTCTCCTCTGGCCTTGCTTAGCCCGGTCCAGCTCGCGCATGGTCTCAGCCCGCCCTCCCAGGTCCTTCCCTGCCTCCTTTGCTGTAGCCCAGGGACATAGAGATGACCGAAGCTTCTCTTTCCTTACTCCCCTGTCACCTTCTAACTACCCCCGCCCTGCAAGCATCGTTCCCTGCGCGCTGACCCCTTCAATTTTCCCATACATCCAGCACCATCTCCAACTTCAGGCTTTGAGGCAGGTACCAGTGCCTGAGAAAAGGACCGTAGCACCCCCATCCACTTAAACTCCGGGACATCCCAATCTGTTCTGCTCGATGTTCCCCAAGTTCCTTGGCCCACACAGATTTCATCGCCCCATTTTCCGCAATGGAAACATTTGAGACCAGAAGGGGGCGAAGGCTTTTGTGATCTTTTGGCAGGTGAGTTGACAAGAGTTCGCTTGGCTCCTATCCCCGAAACCCGTGGATGCCTGGGCCCGCCCCTCCTGGCCCCGGGGGACTGCGAGTAGCCTAGAGGGGAGGATCGCGGAGGAGGCGGAGGCCCGCGATGGCGCGCGCCGGGCCTTACCTCTGCTGCAGAGCGTGTCCCCGCAGAGCGCGCCCGCGGGAGGCCCCAGCAGCGGCAGGGAGGCCCAGGCGAGCGCTCGGCCGGCCGAGCGCCCAGCGCCCATCTCGGCAGGCGTCGGACCTGCCTCCCTCCGCGGCACCTGTGGCGCCAGCGCTGCGCACCCGGCCTGGGCCTCGGGGGTCGGACCCTGGCGTGCGGGCGCTCCCCAGGGCTCCTCGTGCCGTCCCGGCTCTGACTCCCACGGCGGTAGCGCGGGCCCGGGCGGGGAGCAGGCCGCCCTGAGCGGGGCTATTTTTAGTGGGAGCTGCTCTCCCAGTCGGACAGACAGAACCAGTTAATTCGGCCGTTGAAGAAGGGCCTGTCCGGGGAGCTCCCCGGAAAGACGGCCAGGGCCCTGCTGAAAGCTGATCCTGCGCATTCCTGCCTCTCGAGGCGGGAGGGCGGGAGGACGCCTGTAATTCCAGGGGGAAGCCTGCGTCCTCTCAAGCTGTGCCTTGGGCCCAAGTGCACGCCCCGAGAGGGCTCTTGAAACTGACCTCGGAACATGGCCCGACTTTCCTCACCATCACACGCCTCAGATGGAGCATACGTCTACCTTACTGAGAGTCCCCACTTCTTGTTAGGAAGAGGCCCTACGAAATGGAGTCTAAGACCCAACAAAGCACGAAGTCATCACTCTGAACTTTCTTGATGAAGGAAGTAGTGAAGTCAGATACAGTGCAGTAATGTGCTCTGGATGGACCAGGCAGCTTTGAAAGCCCAACACTTTTCAATGATGTGGCCTTGGCAAACCACCTCAATTCTGGATCTATCTCCTCGTCTTGCAAAAAAAAAAAAAAAAAAAAAAAAAAAAAAAAAAAAAAAAAAAAGGAGGGGGTAGTTTTTAAAGCCCCAAGACAATATCTGAGAAAACCTTTGTGAGCAAAACTATTACCTACATGTTCCTTCCATGAAGATGTGAAGACTCAGGCAGGATCTGCACACACGGAGTTGTGGGAGGAGCCTAAAGAGGTGCATGTGGTGTTAAAGTAAGGGTAAATAAATAGGGTGGGGGATTAGAATAGAGGTTGCAAAAATAGACTCACACGTGTATGGAAATTTAATATTGGCAGGAGTGGTACTTGAGGTCAGTGGAGAAAGAGTAGACACTTCTATAAATGGTGCTGGAGCAATTGGATGTCTGTCTGTATTAGAAAAGAAAAATGGAATCCCTAATTCCACACCATCAGTGTCAGGTATACAAAAGATTAAATATGAAAACAAGCTGGGCATGGTGCCTCGCATTAGTAAGCCCAGGAACCGAGAGGCTGGGACTGTGGTGAGTTTAAGGCCAGCTTGGATTACATAGTTCCAGGCCATGAGCCTGAACTACACAGTGAGCCTCTGACTCTAAGTAAGCAAACAGACAAACTTATCGGAGGGCAAGATTTCTTAAAGACCCACAGAACATCAAAATAAAGATGGATGCATTTAATTAAACTGTGAATGCCAGGTTCATGAGAAGATGTATGGGAGTCAAATGCAAGCTGTACAAAGGCCTCTGACAAACTGATTTTCAGAAGAGAAGGTAGAGGGCTGGGGGTGTCGTTTAGTTGCTAAAGTGATGGCCTGGTGTTTGATCCCCCAGAAGCACATAAACTAGGTGTGGTGGCTAAAACCTGTAATCCTAGCCAAATGGGAGGTGGTGGCAGGAAGAGCAGAAGTTCAAGGACATCCTGAGCTACAAAAAGACTTCAAAGCGTGTACGATCAGGCACCTGGCAGAAGGAACATGAATGCCCATTAAACAGATGCAAAGAAAGCCTTACTGTAACCAAGGACACACAGAATCAGGCCTCTGTCAGGAGAGTGTCACATCATTCCTGTCAGATTGGCACCCAAACAAAGGGGAGACAGTGGGATACAGAACACCCATGCCAGGAGGGAAGGTGGTTACAGACACTCTGGAAAACAGCCCGGAAGCACCAAGAACACCCAGCTATCCGGTCATCCCTGAGGGACACGCCTAATGAATGTGTGTCTCCCCCCCCCCCAAAAAAAAGGCAAGGCAGCCTGTGACCATCTGCAGACCGCATAGACCCATTGCAGAATGCTCTGAGGGTCTCTGCCGCAGTGAGGGGGACTAGCTAGAGAGTCTGCGAGTCTCCGAGGGAGAGAGAAGACACAGCAAGTTGCAGAGGAACAAATTGCATGATATCATTCATTTGGATTCTTTAAACACGAAAACCCAAATACCCATATATCACGTGAGTATGCACAGATGCAAAAGCAGGAAGCATGCAGAGGCATGATAAATGCAGCTTTCAGTAAAGTGTTTACCCCAGGGAGGAGGAGGGTGGTGGGATGGGTAGGAGGCGGAGGGTGAAGGGATGGGTTGGAGGAAGAGGCTGCCCATTTAGGCAAGGTTTTAGTTTTTTGACTGGAGTGGTAAGTGCATAAATGTCTGTCTCATATGTGTGTGTGTGTGTGTGTGTGTGTGTGTGTGTGTGTGTGTGTGTGTGTGGTATTTTGGGAGATTGAACCTAGGACCTTGTGAGTGAATGCTACACAATCACTCTAGACCCCAGACTTAAAAAAAAAAAAAAAACATAAAGAAAGCCTGATGGGAATCCCTAAAAACAACCAGTCCTGATCCAAAGGGATACTTTTCTCCTCCTCTCCCTCCTCCTCTTCCTAGTCTTCCTCCTCTTCCTCCTCCTCTTCCTCCTCTAACTTCTTTTTTTAAGATGTATTTATTTATTTAATGTATGAAAGTACACTGTAACTATACCCCAAAAAAGGGCATCAGATCCCATGACAGATGGTTGTGAGCCACTATGTGATTGCTGGAATTTGAACTCAGGACCTCTGGAAGAGCAGTCAGTGCTCTTGACTGCTGATCCATCTCTCTAGCTCTCCTTTCCTTCTTTTAATGATGTCATCGTGTCTAAGTGCTGACGGATGAACATAGCCTGGCTTGCGATGAGGTACTCAGGAAACCCAAAGAATACTAATAGCTTCCTAGAGCATCTCCTCTGAAGCGCTGCTCAGCCTAGACACAGCCCACTGTGCAGGCTAGGCCTCCAAGGGATTTGCACAGGCAGCGTGTCATCCTGGCTTGCTGCTCCCAGTCTCTGCTTCAACGCTTGTGTGATACAGTTCTGCCATGGGGACCCTGGGTGAGGTGGAGGGTCCTCATCTATTCCTGAGGCAGCTCCCTAGTACCTGTCCTTCACTGTCCATATTCTCACAAGACAGACGGTGGCACCTAGTTTCAGGTTTGTCTCGAGGCAGACTTTATTTTAAAGACAAGGTTTTGCTACTCTAGTTCATGCTGGTTTCAAGCTTGTAATCCTCCTGCCTCAGCCTCCTTAGTACAAAGATTATAGATGAGTACTAGTACAACTTCTCATATTTCACCTTTTCTGGGTTACCACTGCAGGCTCTCCCTCTGCACAGGGACTTAACTAGGACATAAGAACATAAATGTTGAGCAGATCCAACTCTGAGACCACGCCAGACTCTCAGAAGGAAAACAACCCCATCACCTGCCCAATGGACTGCTTGGTCTTCATGAATCGTCTTGAGAGTAACATGAACTTTGAGGTCAAGAGAGCTGCAATCAGTCTGGGCTGAACCAGTTACTAGCTGTGTAATCTACCATACCATTTCATTCATCCGAACCTCACTGTTGGGGTCTGCACGGCCAGGATATGGTGAGGCCTGTCACAAGGAGAGATTAGGATGAGTCTATGAGACCACAGAAGCCATATGCACAGCCCCCTTCTTAGGTCAAGCAGCAATTATGTGAATGTTGGCTAAGAGGAAGATGTTTGCAGAGGAGGGTGGAAGGAACCCAGTTGGGCCACTATGCAAGTAGAAAGCTGGTTTAAAAAACAACAACAACAAGGGTGTGAGCCAGTTCTGAGCAGAAGTATGCACCTGGAGGCTGTCTGGGGAGCCGGAAGTGTCAAGAGCCTGCTCTGTACCCTTGCCCTGTTCCTCCTCCCAGCATTCCACTTCCCAGGTGCCCAGGTGCCGAGCTGCACAGCACACCATCCTTGCAGACCTTCTTCTTTGTCTCCCCATAGCCGCTCTGCTCCCCTCCAATCTGTTCTCACATATATCCCAGGGATCTCAATCTGGACCTGTCTTTTCCTTGCCAGCTTCCATCTGTAGGGGCGACAGAGCCCGTGGTTCCTTCCCCAGGGACGTGTCTGAAGTGATTTACCAAATACATCATCTGTACTTGTGTATGCAAAGTCTACATATGTCCTCCTGTTGGGAGCTTCCATCAAGGCAACATGCAGGACTGGGAATTGCTCATGGTCCAGACTCTAGAAGATGAGTCTGCCAGAGTCACATGTTCTACATCCAGACAGAAGCATGACATTGACAGAGCTGGGTGGTCACTGGAAAAGAGCAGCCCTGTGCACTTCAAGGGTTCTGGAGAGAGATTTTCCTAAGCTAATAAACCAGTCCCTTTGATTTAAATCCCATCGCACAATGTAATATCCCCAAGATGACATACACATTAGTCACTGTTGGTCCTTTGTCTCATGCAAATGGCTATGTAAGGCAGGAATCCCACACAACATATAGTCTGCCACCCTCTTTTTGAAGGAAGGGTTTCATGTGTCACAGGCTAGCCTCAAACTTGCTCTGACTAAGGACAACCTTGAATTGGTGACCCTCCTAACAGTGCCTCCTTCCCAGCTAACCGCTAGGATTACAAGTGTGCACTATCCTGCTCATTTTTCTGTTTGTTTTTTGGGTATATACGTGACTTTGTGGGATATGCTGAGAATCAAACCTAAGGTACTGTGCGTGTTAAGCCAACATTCTCCCAACACCCACATCCTCAGCCCTGTCATTTTTTCTAATGGCTGTCTAGACCATCAGTGACCTCCCTATTGGCAACATTAAAGGATGTTCTTGTGCCTTCATCTCCCCTAACCTCTAGCAATCTGTGATTCTGTGGACAGTACTGGTCCCTTCTGACTCCCCACATTCCCCCAGTTTCTCTCCTAATTTTTCTGGGCTATTCCATCTTACTCCTTGGCCATATCAATGATAACACTCTCAGAACCTGATTGCCCTTAATTTTCTGAACATAACATTCTGATTGCTCATAGTGTTCCAATGAAGGAACCTAGGGCTTCACCTGCTGTCCTTAAACAGCAGGTACTGTGGTCCTTTGCCCAGGTTTCTGTGAGCATCAAGCTACTTCCCTGCCTCTGTGCCGTTCTCCCTGTGGATCCTACCCATTGGTGCCTCTTGAAAGATTGACAGAACACAGATCCAATCAGATCTCTCCTAACCCTGCTACAAAAGCTTTCAAGGGCTTTGCACACTATTGTATTTGTGCGGCTGGTAAAAAAAGCAAACCCTCCAAGGGACGTCCCCATTTCTGAACAAGAGCATGCACCTTGAGGCTGGCCTGGGAGCCAGGAGGTCAGAAGCCTCCCAACTCTGCTTCTCTTTTTCCACTCCAGCTAATTTCAAAGTTCTCAGATAAACAGCAGTCCTTCCTCAGACCTGGCCCTTGCACACCAACCTCCCGCTTGCTTTCAGAACACTTTCTTCTGTCCTTTCCTCTCCTGGCCTGGTTAGCTTCTTCATTAGCTTCTTTCAGTGGTCATTGAATGTCACTCCCTCAGAGCAACCTCGCCTCGCTTTCAACCGACACCTATACCTAGCACTGTTCCTTCACGATACTGACCACGGTTGGTATTTGGGGATCCTGAGTACAGGGGTCACCATTGCATCACTGCTGACCCTCAGCAAGGGCTCTGGCACATAGTATTGCCCAGTGAATGTTCGCTGAAGGGATGAACCCAGGTCTACTTGCACACCTCCACAACCTGACTCTCATCATAGGACAGTATTGGTTACCAAAATTTCCACCGTTTCTCTCTGTGGCTGGAGACAAACAAGTCTGAATGCCTGGGCAGGTGACTGTGTATTCTCTCCCTCAGTTCTCACAACCTGCTCTAAAGAGGTTCCATTTTGGATTATGTAATTTATTTATTTATTTATTTATTTATTTATTTATTATACAGTGTTCTGCCTGCATGCCAGAAGTGAGCACCAGACCTCATGATACATGGTTATGAGCCACCATGTGGTTGCTGGGATTTGAACTCAGGACCTCTGGAAGAGCAGACAGTGCTCTTACCCTCTGAGCCATCTCTCCAGCCCGTGGAAATGGAAGTTAAGAGAGTGTGAGCAACTTGCACAGGAGCATACAGCCTGAAAATGGCTGAGCCAGTATTCTAAGCCTGTTTGGTTCTAAATTTAAGTCTTATAACTGCTGCCACATCTTTCTGTGTATTGTGTGCTATACCTGAATAAAATAAAGAGCTTATGACTTAGGCTCTTCCGGGGGAGGGGAGTCAAATGCTTGCTAGTGGAAGTGGGATTCAAAGTATGGTGGAGACACGGTGTGGTAGAGAGTGTTTGCCTAGCACCCACAAAGCCTTGTTCTATATCCAACATCATCATATAAGATGGATATAGTAGTGCATGCTTGTGACCCCAGCACTTGGGAGGTGGAGGCAGGTAAGTCAAATCAAGATCATCCTGAGTTACAGAGGGAGTTCCCGGATAGCTGGGGATACATGTCTCAAAAAAAAAAAAAAAAAATAGACAAGGGCTGGCGAGATGGCTCACTGACTGCTCTTCCGAAGATCCTGAGTTCAAATCCTAGCAACCACATGGTGGCTCACAACCACCCGTAATGAGATCAAACGCCCTATTCTGGTGTGTCTGAAGGCAGCAACAGTGTTTATAATAATAAATAATAATTAACAGTATTTATAATAATAAAAAATCTTTGGGCTGGAGTGAGCAGGATTGACCAGAGAGAGCAGAGAAATTCAATTCCCAACAATGGCATGAAGGCTCACAACCATCTGTACAGCTGCAGTTTACTCATATACATTAAATAAATAAATAAATAAATAAATAAATAAATAAATAAATAAATAAATAAATCTTTTTAAAAAATAGACAAACAAGCAAAAACCCATGGTCCAAAGCATTCTCAGATACTCACCCAGGCTCAGGTTCACGGTACTCCTACAGGAAGATGGCAGGCATGGTGGGGAGGGACGGGGAAGCAGGGAGGAGAAGGAATAAAGTGGAAATGTACATTTGCCTTGGTGGGGTCTGTGAATTCAACATTGGTGTGAGTCCCTGGGCATGGAGGAGGGGCTGAGTGATGCCAGTTCCGGCTTGGAGAGGAGCAATCCTGTGGGAGTTTAGTCGGCCTCTGCAGCTTCTCCCTACTGTTTGTGTATTCTCTCAGTCAATGATATGGGGGCCCCTCTGGGCAGGCTCTGAGCTGAGAGCTGGGGACAAAGGTGAAAAGGCCAGTGAGTTGCTCCCAGGTACTAGGGAAAGAGGCAGGCTATGGTGTCAGCAGAGCCACCAGGAAACTTCCCTGTGGCCCATACAGGAGTCTCTCCCATTACATACTGAGCATAAGCTGGTAAGCTAGTAATTATTGAGACAGAGGAGGGGGCTGTGGTCCCTAGTGCTAGCCTGAGTAGGGGGTGCCTTCCAAGGAGGTGACCTCTTAAAGCAGAAGCTACAACCAGGCAATGAGGGGACGGCCCATGCTAAAGCATGTTACAGCCTGATATGCTCAGGATCACCAGTTAAGCACCCCTGGGCAGGCATCAGCCACAAGCAGGAAGATGAAGAAAGGCTGGGTTCCTAGGACCCTAAATGCCATGCCCAGCAGCTTGAGTTGCTTAGAGAGGCACTGACTCTGATGATCCTGGGCAGGGAGGATCTATAATCTGGAGAAGGAAGAAGATTTAAAGGGAAAGGCAAGAGACTATCCTGGGGATGGTCCAGGAAGGGAACAGGGCGTGAAGACAGCCCAGGAGGTTCAGCCAGAAATGAAAGGTCCAATTTGGATGCCCACTGAAGGGAAAACTCTGCAGGAGGGTATGTTTCAATCCCTCTTCTAGAATGAAGAACTTCTCTCTGAGGCTGGGGAAATGATCTGGTGGTAAAGTAATTTCTGTGCAAGCATAAAGACCTGAATTTGAGTCCCCAGGATCCACATAAAAAGCTGGCACCTGTAATCCTGTTGCTAGGGAGGTAGACGCAAGCGGATCCACAGAACCCAACTCACTGACAGTCAGTATTGACAATTTGTGAGCTCCAGGTTCAGTAAGAGATTCCATCTCAAGAGATAAAATCGGGCTAGAGAGACAGCTCAGTGATCTGAGCACTGATTCTCTTACAGAGGACTCAAGTTCAATTCCCAGCACCTACCTGGTAGCTCACCACCATCTATAACTCCAATTTCAGAGAATCTGACATCCTCTTCTGGCCTCCAGGAGTACCAGGCATGCACGTGGTGCACAGACAAGCATGCAGACAAAACTCTCATACACATAAGGTAAACAGAAATTCAAATGGAAATAAAGAAAAGAAAAAAGAAAAATGCAAATGGCAGAGAGGAAGAAGTAGGTTAGCCTGAGACAGACGCAGAAACTGGAGGTAATTTAAGAATGAGATGTGGCCAGGAAGAAGCAGAGGAGACCGTGGCCATAACTTTTCTTTTGCCCCCAGAAGAAAATGAGGTTGGCTCCTTAGGAAAAGGGCAAATAATAAAATAACAACCAGAAAACAATTATCACAGTGCATGATAAATATCTGCACAGCAGGGGTGAGGCATGCGGAGCTTCTTGTGTATAGGAATTTGCCAGGCTATGTGCCCATAGGAGGAGGTCAAACTGGGGAGAGGGCATGGCTAGCTGGAGATATGAGGGGCTGTGGATAGGACGGCCAGACAAAATACAGGGTGCCTGATTTAAAGCGTTTATATGAGCGGTGACTGCTTTTTAGTGTAAGGATGTCCTCTGCAATATTTTTATATACTTATGCTAAGACATTCTCAATTGCTTACTTTATCCCCTGTGACTCTGTTGATAGAGTGGTTGCCTAGCACATAAGAAGCTCTAGGGTTCATCCCAGCACCATGGAAACTTGACTTGGTGTTGCATGTCAGTAATTCCAGACCTCAGGAAATGGAGGCAGAAAAATCTGATCTTACTAGCTTGAAGCCAGCCTGGATACCTGAAGGCCTGCCTCAGAACTAAACAAACTAATGGTAAATAATAACAAAAAGGTGCATGATATGTGTACTGCATAGTTTTATGTCAACTTCACAAAAGCCAAAGTCATGAGGGGAGGCAGCCTCATTAAGAAAAATGCCTTCAGGCTGGAGAGATGGCTCAGCAGTTAAGAGGACTGACTACTCTTCCAGAGGTCCCGAGTTCAATTCCCAGCTCATGATCATCTATAATGGGATCCAATGACCTCTTCTGGTGTGTCTACAGTATACTTGAATACAACAAAAGCAAGCAAGCAAGAAGCCTTCATGGGGCTGGAGAGGTAACTCAGTGGTTAAGACACTGGCTGCTCTTCCAGAGAACCTGGGTTCAGTTCCCAGCACCCACATGACAGCTCGTAACTGTCTTAATTCCAGTTACAGAGGATCTGAAACCCTCACACAGACATATGCAGGCAAAACACCAATGCACTTAAAATAAAAATAAATCCTTAAAAAAGGAAATGCCTTCATAAGGTTGGCTGTAGTCAATCAAGTTCAGGAACCAAGCCACTAAGCAGTACTCGCACGTGCATGCAGTAATAGGCCTGACAAGGACGGCACTGCCCCTCTGGTGTTTTCCTGAAGCATCAGAATCATTCTTGAATTTGATAGTGTCCCAGCCTGTGGCCAAAACCCTGCCTGGAAACTGGAACATTACACCTGTAAGCTTGAATTAGCTAAGAGATCCTGAGCCTCTGTTGTGTGCCTGCTTCTTAGAGTGATGAGTCCCAACAGTGTGTATACAGATCGGAAGAGAGGAAGAGTGCAGCCACTTTAATTCCAACTGCAGAAGGGGTTTCTCTCCCTTTTGACAAAGGGCCCTTTAGGAATCAGACATGGCGCCCAGCTTCTGCTGCAGGAAATATACACTGCTCACATTTCTGTTTCAAGCTCTTCCAATCCCAGACTAGAAAGGTGATTTTTTTTAAGGCCCATTAGCATAATTACCTGCCTGCAACACTATAGAGAAGCGATCAGATGAGCCTGCAAGTTTCGAGGTTATTTGGAGTAAGTCACCTGAAGTTCACCGCCATCAGGAGTCATGGCTGCCTTGTGTAATCATGGGGAATTATTTAGTAATAGCAGAGGTACCGTGATCTAATTTAGTTTTAATGCCAGGAGGTGCCCTCCCAGAATTATCAGCCTCAGAGCAATTCTGACTTCCAGGTTTGTTTCACTTTCTGGAGAGGATTTGATTCAAGGCACCTGAAGTTGCTTCTTTGTCACCCAAAGTCATCTAGGGTTGAAACAGACTCTACCTCCGTGCATTGAAAAACAGTACTGAGAGCAGCCGGGCCACAGGAAGCAAGGGTGGACACCCAGCTAAGTGGAAGCGCTGGGTGGAACTTGATCCATCAGGTATTTGCTGGGAGAGCCCTAATTTCCCTCCTACTTATTACCTCCTTCTTCAGGCAGCCCAGACTCTGCTGTTATGTGGGTAAAACTAATGATAGTCATAGATGGGAGCCGATTTTAGCTATTTTAACACTTTACCACACATCGCATCCTGTGGAGGAAGTGGCGGCTGCCGTGTACGCAAATGGGGACACTGAGGCTGAGAGGGTGAGGCATTCACTTCCGGTCATACGGTGAATAAGAAGACTAGCTGGGATCTCCACCTTCCCGAATTCATACTCAGTAATAATCCTAAACCAGGCGTGGTGGCACCTGCCGGTAATCTCCAGCACCCCACAGCAGAGGAAGACACAGCAGACAGAGTTCAAGGCCAGCCTGGTTTACACTGTGTTTCAGGCCAGTCAGGGCTTTAGAGAGAGACCCTGTCTCATTATGAAAGAAAAGGAGGAAGAGGAGGAGGAGGAAAAAGGAGAGAAGAGGAGGGGGAAGAAGAATCTTGAAGTCACTTTAACCCCTTATAATCAACCAGAAGTGATTGCTACTGTTTTTTCTTTTTTCAGAAGAGGTCTGTTTGGCCAAAGTAGATGTAGTGAGAAGATAGAAAAGTCAGGAATAGAACCACGAGTCTAATTCTAAACCCAGTGCATCCTTGGCTGGGTACCAGGCTCTCAATGAGGCGTGCCCAGCTGCCCAGCTGCCCAGCTCTGATCTTTGCTTGCAGCTTCTGCCCAGAGCCTCCTCCCTGCACCCACTTCCCATTCAGAAGCCAGCGTCTCCTGTTGTCATCCTGCATGCTAACAAAACCTACTTTGAGATGCTTATTTGTCCAACACTATCCTTCCGGCAGAGGGTGGCCTGGTTCCACAAGAAGGGTCAGGAGGTGGACTGGCTTGTCACCATTCTCCCTAGGGACTGAGGCCACACCCAGGCCTCTGTAGGGTTTGCCTTTCCATCTCTACAGGAACAGCAGGATTAGGCTTTCTTATTGAATTCGTGGCCTGGAATTCAACAGTCCTCTTGACCTGTCCGCACTGGGATTATTCCCCATTCCCAGGGTTTAAAACCAACTCTTTAAACCGACAAGCTGCAGAACTCTTGTTTCATCTCATTTTGTGGGGAGGATGTGGTGGGAAATTGTCTGTTTGTTTTGAGCCTGAGTCTGCCTTAGTCACTGCTCTATTGCTGTGGAGAGACGCCATGACCAAGGCAACTCTTATAAAAGGAAGCTTTTAAGTGGGGGCTCGTTTACAGTTTCAGAGGGTGAGTCCATTGTCACCATGGTGGGGAACATAGCACTGGAACAAGAGCGAAGGGTTACATCCTGATCTTCAGGCAGAAAGAGGGAGGGGAGAGAGAGGGGAGACAGACAGACTGGGCCTGACATGGGCTTTTGAAACTTTAAATGCCTCCTCCCAGTGATACACTTCCTCCAACAAGGCCACACCTTTTAATCCTTCTAATCTCTTCAAACAGTTCCACTCCCTGGTGACTAAGCATTCAAATCTATAGACCTATGGGGGCCATTCTTATTCAACCTACCACAGAGTCTTATGCAGCCCAAACTAGCATCAAACTAGGTAGACAAGGAAAACCTTGGACTCTTGATCCCCAGCTTCTGCCTCTAAAGGGCTGGGATCATCACCACTGTATTCAGCTCAGAACTCCCATGTCAAAAGAAAACCATCGGGCTGGTGAGATGGCTCAGTGGGTAAGAGCACCCGACTGCTCTTCCGAAGGTCCAGAGTTCAAATCCCAGCAACCACATGGTGGCTCACAACCATCCGTAACCGAGATCTGGTGCCCTCTTCTGGAGTGTCTGAAGATAGCTACAGTGAACTTACATATAATAAATAAATAAATCTTTAAAAAAAAAAAAAGAAAAAAAAAAAGAAAACCATCAGTTGGAAGGAAGCTGATCTGCTGGGAGGTGGGTTAGTAAAAGAGGTCTCTCTCCATCTCACATCTCCGCATGTCTCCTCAGACAGTGAAGGCCGATGAGACCTGTGTGAACTAAGCTGTGCCTCCCTGGGTCCCACCTACGAACACCTGACTGTCCCTGTGGCAGTCTAAGAGGAACCTCAGCAAAGCCAGCTGGATCTGGTTGCCACGTGACCTGTCTGGTAGTGTCTGTTCCCAAGCGCCAACAGAAATTCAGTGTGCCCTGCACATGCCGGGTGGCCAGGACGGGCTGTGCCTTGACTCTGCTTATCCACTTCTCTGTGTGTCATTTAAATCCTCCTGTCCTTTCTCACCACCTAACCAGTGACCCCAGTTACCACTTTCTGTTGCCTCATAGTAGACACCCCTCCCCCTGGACAGCTGCCTCCTGACATGGTGGACACCATTGACACTCTTGCTATTGATACTAAGCTGAGAAAGCTTCCCAGAGGATATGGGTACTAAAAGGACACCAACTCAGAGTAGGAGCTAGTGGGGTTAGGCACTGCGTGTGAAGAGGAAGCAGGCTCTCTGTGTCTCTCTGCGTCTGTGTGTGTCTCTGTTTCTGTCTCTGTCTCTCTCTGTCTCTCTGTCTCTCTCTGTCTCTCTGTCTCTCTCTGTGTGTGTGTGTGTGTGTGTGTGTGTGTGTGTGTGTGTGTGTGTGTGTGTGTGTGTTTTGAGACAGGGTTTCTCTGTATAGCCCTGGCTGTCCTGGAACTCACTTTGTCAACCAGGCTGACTTCAAACTCAAGGATCCGCCTGCCTCTGCCTCCTGAGTGCTGTTTAAAGGCGCACACCACTACACCCAGCCTGGAAGCAGGTGTTTTAGGCCCAGAATTGATAGGCAGGAATTATTGGAGGAGCTGTTTAAGGAGCTGTCAGCCACTCAGCCTGACTGAAACCTGGCTTGGACTTGGTGACCCTTGCAGGTAGAGGAAGTAGCTACCCAGACTTGTCAAGGACCTTTAGGGACTATTCAAGATCTGTTTAAGATCTGGAGATGAATCTTGAGGACTCTGGAAAGCCAGTGAAGGTCTTAGGTGGGGTGATGGGCAAGACCTGCATTTGGCAGCTCATCTGACCATACACAGACTAGGGGCCTGTGAGCTTCGTGACCCCATCTCTCCTCCCAGTCTCCCTCTCACACACAGACTAGACAGCCTGGTTCCTTCTGAGACACAGCACATGGACATGGGTTAGGGGGCTCCAGCCTGCCTTGTCCTTTCTATGCTGATTGGTCCCAGCCTGGAATGTGGTCTGTGGCCTCTCATCTCTCACCTTAGGGCAGGACATCAACACCGTCTCCACTGGGTAGAGCTGTGGTTGGAAGTCTGAGACACTGCTCTGCCCCCCCCCGCGCCCCCCCCCCCCCCAGCTCAGTTCCTTATCTTGCTTCTGCTCCTCACAGCCATTCCTCAGCCCTGCAACCCTCCCTTGGTCCTGGCTAATGGTCCTCTCTCCAAATACAAGCTCTTTTGTTCACCAGGCAGCTTGCTTGGCCCTCAGCCGTAGCTTGATCTTAATGAGCCCAGGGTCAACTGAAGGATGAGGCAGCTCCATTAGACTGTTGCTGGCTACAGCTTGGTACCCTGTCCTTCCCTGCTCAAACTTCCTGTCTGTAGCCCTTTCTACTCTAGGACAGTGAGGGTGGTGTGCTCTCTCTCTCTCTCTCTCTCTCTCTCTCTCTCTCTCTCTCCCTCCTCCCCCTCCCTCTTTCCCTTCCCTCTCTGTACCTATCCCGTAATTCATGAGCCCCTCTCCTGGTCCTATAGCCACCTGAGTGTTGGGATACTGATAAGCACCACCACCTGGTGACAGGGGTACTTAATTTGGCCATGACTGGGGACATCTTTGTCCAGCTGGACTCAACAAAGTAGTCTGTAATTCACAGGTCAGCACCACCCGACTCCAACAGTTACCATGAACACCCGTTGAAGGTTAAAGGCTTCTGCTCCAGGCTGAAGCTTCTCCTCACCAGGGCTCCCTCCAGCCTCTCTTGCTGTGGAGCCCAGGTTTCTTCTAACCATTGAGGTGGGCCTCACTTCTGTCGGATGAAGCTAAATTCTCTCTATGAAGGCTCCAAAGGCTGCTTAGTACCGCCCCATGTGCTAGCTTATCAGAAGAGGCCCACATGCAGCCCTTTAGAGCTTGCAAAGTCCTTTTCATTGCATTAAGTCTTTCAGCCATCCACTATTTACTCAATACACATTCAAGGAAAAGTGCTCTGCCAGAGAGTTGAGGCTCCAAGGTGTGAGCAGCAGGCAAAGGCCACAGAGCATGGCAGGGTGGCCTTGATCCCTGAGCAGAACACGTGAGGGAGATGGGGCTGAGGCATGTAAGATCACACAGTAGAAAGGCCCTTTGGTCTAGGGCAGGATCTGGGGGATAAGGACCCCAATGGAGGCTGGCAGAGACACAGGGGTGGGGGGATGGGATGGGGGGACTTCAAGGGGAAGACTGACATAGGTTCCCCAGGCAGAGAGCACAGAGCCCAAAAGCAGAACTGGGTACCAGGAATGAACAGTTGTGAGAATAGACTTATGCCCCACTGTGCTACTGTTGCTTCACACAGTAGGTCTTCAACAAGGAACTGCCTCTGTGTAGTGTTGAGGGAGGCATACCGCTCCATGCCTAGGATGCCACCATAGCAAAGGGCAACATGAGACCACGCAGTGTGTGAGTCCTGGGGTGCTCTGGAGACAAGTGCCTCGGCCTTTACAGCAGCCACGGTGCCTTGGTCTGGCCATTCTGGACAGACCTGCCATTAGCCTGCGGGGGCTGAGGTAAGCAGAAAGACTCTTATACTCCTTCCCATGCTCACGTGAAGGTTTCTGCAGCCACAGAGTCCTCTTTGCTGGGACACCATCCCTCTCCCACAGGCCCTGCTCCCATCTGTCTGCACGTGGAGGAGCTAGGGGAATGTAGGTCACAGGCAGGAAGTCTGGCTTGTGGTGATCCAGCTGCCCCGCACAGCCATCAGATTGGATGAGCATCCCTCCACCCCCTTTGCCCCGCTCTCCTGGGTCAGTGTGACCCAGACCACCCTGCTGCCCAAGTGAGGGCAAGGCAAACCTAGTCATTGGCCTCTTCTCTGTAAAATTGTCCCTCTACTGGACAAGGTAGCCTCTTCAAAAGATGAAGCAATCTATCTGCCTGCAAGCATTTTCAGACATAGCCCAAGGGATATCCCAGAACGAGAGGAAAGCTATGACCATAGTTGGTTGGGCTGGCTTCCCAGGGGAGGAGCGTAAACTATGAATGACACATGAGAGCCCCATCCCTCCATGCTGAAATAGGGGTCTCATCTGAAAGAATTATCACAAACACCCCATAAAAAGCCACCACAAGGCCCTGAAGACACAGACATCATCTCCACTTCCATTCAGAATCTGCTTTACCACTGTGTCCCGCTTCTCAGCATCCCCTGCCACCAGGCCAGAGGTTTGGGCCCTTCCGGCTCTTTCTCACTCCAATATCTCAGACTCAAAGCTTTTAGTCTGGCTGGCCAGGCAGCTCGCAGCCCAGAGGTGGCACCTGACAGAGTGGCAGCTAGACTCATCAGCATTAGAAGAATAGCAGGAAGCCCAGGGTAGCCAAGCGGCATCGTCAGAAAGCCTTCCCGGAGGAGGTGTCCACACACGGGTGGGACAGACCAGAGTCAAGGTGAGCGGGGAGAGCTGAGATGGAGACCACCCAGAGCGAAGGAGAGGAGGACACATGGAGTAATTATGGTGGCACCAGCAAGGGAGAGTGTGTGGCACTGAGGCCAGAGTCAGGTGTCATCTTAGGGTCAGTCCCTGGCCCACCTTGAGCCCTGTCGGTGTGTTTAGATTTTTATACTACCACCACGGCAGACCAGCTGTACATAGAGCTGAAGACACGAAGGAGCCCAAGAAGGGAGGGAGGCAGCTGCCTAGGTGTCCAAGGTTAAAGTGAGGTGGGGCTAAAGAGGGAGAGGCAGGGTAGCTCTCTGAACCTTTATAAAGCAGGCAGAGGTTTCAATGGATCTGTTTTGTCCTTCCCCAGCTTCCATATTCCCATCATACAGCATGCCTGTCAGGAAGCTCTTAGCAGATCTTTCCTTTGGGTTTCCACACTCCTAGGGCTGTTTACCACCTACTCCAGACTCACTGGGCTTCCAAGGGTGACTTCTCGAGAGCAGTCTCAAAGATTAAGGCACAACTGTGGCTTCAGAAGGTCTAGGGTAGGCTGGCCCACAGCTTTATCCAGGAAGCAGAAACAATGAGGTCAGACAGTGGGGAAAGGCTGGACTCACGGCCTAGAGAGGCCAGTCAGAAAGGAGGGCCTGGGTGGGAATCAGAACTTGTCCCTTGTAGGGCAGTGCTAGAATGTTGTTGGCTTCTTTTCCTTACTGATCTTCCTTCCTGATAGCACCACAGAGGATAGCAGGTGTGAGGGGTAGGACAGGTGAGCAGGACAAGTGGGTAAGACAGGTGGGCAGGATAGGTGGGTAGGACAGGTGGGCAGGACAGGTGGGTAGGACAGGTGGGCAGGACAGGTGGGTAGAACAGGTGGGCAAGACAGGTGGGTAGGACAGGTGGGCAGGACAGGTGGGTAAGTCAGGTGGGCAAGACAGGTGGGCAGGACAGGTGGGTAAGTCAGGTGGGCAAGACAGGTGGGTAGGACAGGTGGGTAGGACAGGTGGGCAGGATAGGTGGGTAGGACAGGTGGGCAGGACAGGTGGGTAGGACAGGTGGGCAGGACAGGTGGGTAGGACAGGTGGGCAGGACAGGTGGGTAGAACAGGTGGGCAAGACAGGTGGGTAGAACAGGTGGGCAAGACAGGTGGGTAGGACAGGTGAGTAAGTCAGGTGGGCAGGACAGGTGGGTAGGACAAGTAGCATTGCTGTCTGCCTGCCCTGCTGGGAAGACCAGAGGCCACAGTAAGGCTGGCCTGAGGCTTCCTGGGCAACGGAGAGAGCAAAGTGGATCAGAGGCTAGGAGACCCAGGGTTAACAGCAGCTGAAAAGGGAAGAGAGCAGGTAAGAGTCTATTGTTATGGGAGGCCACATAGCAGGAACTTGATGCAGTTAGCCCCATCCACAGTCAAGGGCAGGACACATGCATTCCCCCCTTTGATACAGTTCAGGACCTGAACCCAGGGAATGGTGCCACCCACTTTGAGGCTGGGCTACCCTCACCAGTTACATAATGGAGACAGTCTCCCCACAGACCAACTGAGTCTAGGTAATCTCTCACTAAGACTCTCCTCCCCGGAAATTCTACACATTGATAAAACTGTTACGGCGTCTAGGAGTCCTAGGTTTGAGTTACAAGTCCCATCTGTAGCTGTGTACCTTGGGACCCTTTGGAGCCTAAAGATCATTCTGACCATAGTCAGGGGTTCCCCACTGCTCGATTGGAAGTCAAGGGTTCTATCCTTGAGTATGCAGGACACAGCCTGGTGCTTTTCTGTGTCAAAGGGACCAGCTCTGCCTCCCTGCCTCCCCAGGGACATGTCATTCCCCACAAGCCCGCTTACAGACTGAGCCTAGAAATGGAAGGATCTGGGGCCAGAGAGATGGCTCAGGGGATAAAGATGCTTGCAGTTCAAGTATGACAACCTGAGTGTGATTCCTAGAACCCATGTAAAGATAGGAAGAGAATGCCGGGCAGTGGTGGCGCATGCCTTTAATCCCAGCACTTGGGAGGCAGAGGCAGGTGAATTTCTGAGTTCGAAGCCAGCCTGGTCTACAGAGTGCGTTCCAGGACAGCCAGGGCTACACAGAGAAACCCTGTCTCGAAAAAAACAAACAAAAAAAGATAGGAGGAGAAAACTGACTCCACAAAAGTCATCCTTTGACCTTCATGTGTACAGCATGGCGCACATGCACAGGCACACAAACATACACAAAGAGACAAATAGATACACACACACACACACACACACACACACACACACACACACACACGGGAGGAGCTGACTGTGCATTCCCTTCCCTGATTCAGGTACACGAGGCTACATTGTTGCTTTACCACAGATCAGGACAAAGAGGCTTGAGGATTCCCAGGTCTCAGCCCAGGGCCTGTTGAGTATCAGAATCAGGAAACGACCTGAGAGGCAGAGCAGGCTTCATTAGAGCCTCCTAAGCCTGAAGTGGCAGATTCAACCAGGGAAAAGGACCGCATAGGCCCAGTTTCAGAGACAAAGATATATGGCTCTTGGTTTGACTGTACCAGCTTTGTGTCTTTAGGCAGATTGCTCAGCCTCTCTGAGAAGCCCTCTCATCTCCAGCGTGAGGGTTGAGAGAAAACGAGGTGATGAACAGAGGGGGGTGGCTGGGCACATCTGTGATCTTAACATTAGCCTCACTCTTGGCTAGCCCTGGACAGCATCTACAGTCTCTCTGACTCAGAAGAAGGGACCAGGGCATCATGACCTCAGACTTCTGACAGCTTTGAGCCCAAAATAGCTCTGTCTTTAGACCAGTCCAATCCTGTCACAGCTGTGCCTGCCTTTTGCTGTCCCCTGTGTGAGCTGACACAGGTTCTTGCCATGTCACATAGTCACACTCAGTCCTGAACTGGCTCAGCAAACAGTTCCCAGAAGGGGAGATTTTCCATAGCGAATGGAAGAGCCCATGGTTGGCAGCTTGAGCCCAGCAATGGCTCTCAGACAGTGCAGCCAGAGAAAAGTCCCAGACTGCACACCCATCTCCCTGGGTTTGGTTACTGCTCTTCATGTGTGCCCTCAACTCCCTTGAGCCTCAGTTTCCCCTTCTATAAAATAGGCTAATAACAGCCTGCAGGTTGGTTATGAGGATTCAAGTAGACCAGGCACAGCGGAGACTGTTCCTGATACCCGACTCGGAGCAAGTACTCCAAAAATAGTGCTGTTAGTTGAGCCTGGTGGTACAGACCTGCAGTTCCAGTTGCCTGGGAAGCTGAGGCAGGAGGATTGTTAAGTTTGAGTCCTGCCTGAGCTACTGAAGGAGTACAGTGCAAGCCTGGACAAATAAGTTATAGAGTCCCTGTTCCAAAATAAAAAAACAAAAAGAAGCTGGGAGTGGGTGGGTACACACCTAGAATCCCAGCACTTGGGAGGCAGAGGCAGGTGGATCTCCATGAGTTCAAAAGCCTAGTCTACATAGCTAGTTAGTTCCAAGCCAACCAAGGCAATGTAAGAAAGACCCTGTCTCAAAAGGGAAAAGGGGTGGGTGACTAAGGGTATAGGCCTGTCTGTGGTAGAGGGCTTGTCTGGTGTGTTTGAGGCTCAGGGTTTGATCTCCAGTACTGGGGGGAATGTGTTGTGGCTACTTCATCTTTAATCCTCAGAACCCAGCAGAGGCATAGCTGTCTCCTCACCACAGGGATCTCAGTGACCTGGGCAAAAGCAATTACTGGTGACCAGAGGAACCGGGGTATAAGCCTGTGTCCCACCCCCAGGAGGCACAAAGCAACTGATGCCTCCCAGGACATTCACATGTCCTACTCACCTGTGTGAGCCATAGAGCCACAGGGGGCCCCTGCTGCACTCATGTTCACTTTGTGTTGGGAGTACACGGGCAACTGGGAAGTCAATTCACAGAGCAGGACTGGACTTGCCAATTTGTCTGCTCAAGAAACTGAGGCTGAACCAGTAGTAAGGACTGGTTCTGGAATGCCTGGCCACCCAGAATGCCGATTTGTATCTAGATGGTTAGAACTGGAACATTCTACCGTGGAGACCAACTTCCATAAGTGACTGTTACCAAACAAAGAAGGGGAGGATGTCTGGGTACAATGGGCCAACAAGAGGTCCAGCTGCTCCCATTCATTCATTCATTCATTCATTCAGTGATGTGAACACAATGCCCTCGGGAAGTGCTGCTAACACAAAATTACAAGGAAACAGTGCAAGCAAGACAGGCTCTGTCCTCAACATCCTATGATCCCAGATAGGAGTCAGGGTAGTGACCAGTGTCTTGAGGGGACACTGAGAGCCCAGAGCAGGGTGTGGTGGGAGAGATAACAGAACCATGAGAATCCCAGAAAAAGAGGTGGCAGGGGGAGGGGCTTCCCTCACTGATGCCCACAACCTCTCTTTCGTCCCTATCTTTGACACTCATGAGGACTACCAGAAAGACTTGCTGTTTTGAAGGATAGACCTTGGCTGATACTTGTTCCCATTTACAAATGAAAAACTGAGGCCCATGAAAACAGTGCACTGGTGGCAGGCCGTGCACAGCTTCTAAGCTCTCTTCTTCCTCTGGTCTTCCTGCCTCTAATAGCTCTTTGACTTGCCCTTATCCCCAGCCATCCTTGCCCTTGACCTAGACCTAGGCAACTCTCACATTTTTGTTTTTATTAATCAATTAATCAGTCTATCTATGTATTTATTTGGAGACTAGTTGTCCTGAAACTTAGTATGTGGACTAAGCTAGCCTCAAATTCATGGAGATCCACCTGCCTCTGCCTCCTGAGTGCTGGGACTTAAAGGTATGTGCCACCACACCGGGCTTAGGTTCACTTCTCAACCTCTGCTGTTTCCTCTGTGCACATCAGTACTGATGGCTATGATTCCACTGCCCAGGGACCAAGCCCCTGAACATGAATGGAAGCAATGTTCAGCATTGTCTGCCTTCCAGATGGGAGGGAGTCTTACACAACTTCAAGAAAGGAGAGCCTAGAGTTCCAGCCAGCTTGGATACATCCAGCTTTGTTCCCATCAGGTTCCCAGGACCCTTCAAGAAGCTTGCTGAGAATATCACTGCAAGGAGAGAACCTTCCAGAGTGCCTCCGCCTCAGACCTTTGCACCGCCCTTCTGTCTGTCTGGAATGCTTTTCTTTGCTTCTTTCCCCAGGTGAGCTGCATCCACTCAGCTCATTGCTCACACAACAGCATATTTGGACACCCACTAAGGCCAAGCAGAGAGATGTGCTCTGGGGATTCAGAGAGCTTAGAGATTAGAGAGAGCTGCACAGTTAATCCCATACCGACGAAATCCACAAAGCAGAACAGACTGGACAAGAGACAGCAAGACAGTGAGGTCTGTTTCAACGAACTCAGGAAACATGAAGGCTTCTCAGAAAAGACAACTTTCCAGGAGCCAGGACAAAAAAAAATTAGAGTTAAATGACTGAAGAGATGGAGGGGGGATGCCCCAGACAGAAGGAACAGCCTGTGCAAAGGCCCTGAGGTGGGTCAGGCCAGCAGAGCTGGTGCAGGGGAAAGGGACAGAAGTATAGGTCTGTGGCTCAGACCTAAAAGGCAAGCCATATGTGTACTAGGGGGGAAGGGTCAAGAAACAGGAGGAAGGCATGGGTGGTGGCTTTCCCAGAAGCCAGGGGAAAGAAATGATTCAAGGAGGGAGTCATGGAGGATCTGAGCGACCTGCTTGGTCATAGAGCCTCCCAGGAAGAAACCAAGGCTCCCTGATCCAGTAGCATCACTATCGCTACGGGAAGAAAACCAGACTTGTCTTTTCTCTCCATATGCCCAGACTGAGGCAAGACCACGTGGACTCAACAGAAGGGAACCATCCACAGGCTAGGAGAAGGGCCCTCAGCAGAAACCAGAAACCAGATCACCTGGAAGTGGTCTTAGTCTTCCAGCTTCTGGGTCGGTGAGGACGTGATTTCCACTGTCATTTCTGGCCCGCCTACAGCATTGTGTCGTGGCCATCCTCACTCACAGGGGCTATCAATGGCACGGAGCTGCCTCTTTCAGAAAGCCCTCCTTGACACGGGGGAAGGGGTTCCATGGTGTCCGGGCTTCTTCCTTGGAGGCCTAACTGGGCTTTGTACTAACCTGGGAACTGCATAAAGGCAGCAGCAAAGTTGGGCTTCTTGCCCCAATCCTCCTACCACACCCCGGCTCATGACCTGAGGTAGTGTGGACAAATGAATAAACAGATGTATGGCAAGAGCTGGAGAGGGGGCTTCCTTTCTTGTCCTGGCCCGGAACAAGTTTCAGCTGTAGACTTCTGAGGCTGACTTGGTGGGAAGTCAGTCCCTGCTCAGCTCTACTGAAAACAATCCCAGAGAGAATAAGGGCTCTTCCTCTGCCCTTCCTGGCCTTGCCTGGAGTCTCCTCTGTCCCAATGCCTCTTTCCTTGATCCAAGACACACACTTCCCTGCCATAGCAGAATCCAGGAAATCAACAGGCTAAGACAGGGGTCAGGTTGCACACCACTGAGATAAAAAAAACTGGTTCAGTTTCCAGCCTCGTCCTGCCCAGAGGTTGCTGTTGGCAAACACAGGGCACTGAGACAGGGGCTCCCGAGATACCTCTGGATGGGAAGGGGCTCCAGGGAACTCCAGGGCTCTGCCCAGCCATGTTGATCCCTGTAACCACTCCGCACATCCACAATTCTCCAGGTTGGATCGGATCTGTGCCTTCCTGGAACAACATGAAGGAACCTTTATGGGTCATGCCCAGGCCATGCCATGCTTGAGATGGACAATTCTGGAAATGCCAAGCCTATCTATCTTACAGCCCAGACTGTGTGTCCCCAGGCTACCCTCCAGGAACATATCCCTCCAAAGCAGGTCTGGGGATTCATGGGTGGCCTCCCGTCCCAGACCAAAATTTCTTCCAGAACAGGAGCTGTATTCCTCCCTCCTCCCTCCTCCCTCCTCCCTCCTCCCTCCTCCCTCCTCCTCCCCTCCTCTCCAAGGACGGATTGTTACATGGATGAAGTGTCCCACAGATCACACAGGGTACAGTGCCCTGTCGCCTTACTGTCTGAAGACACCAGGTTCACAGTAGGGCCTGGCTCAGCCCCCCTGGGGGATGCAGCTTGAAGCATGGCAAAATCCTTCTCTCTCTAGACAGAGCTGGGCTGCTGTAGGAGGAAGGGAATTTGGCCTTGACTCTGGGCCAGGCAGCCAGGCCTGGCTGGAACAAGGGAGTCTGGAGAGAGAAGAGCTATCTCATTTTAGTGGAGTGTGTGGTCTCCAAAGGGCCACAACCCTGAGAAGACTTGCCTAAGTCGTTTGCCATGGAAAACCTCCTTGGCTTACAGTACCTTACCTTACCTAGGGCCCTGTCTCCCCAGTAAACCCTTCATCCTGTACCCTCCACCTCCTCCTCTCATCTTTACTCCTGCCCTCCTGCTTCTCTCTGTTGCTGGGAGACAGCCACCATATGCCAGCATCCTAGCCAAATGAGCAGTAGCCTGGCCAGCCAAGTAGCCAGTAAGCTTGAATACCTGTGTCCCTGGGGTCCCAAGCCTCCTGAAGCCCCCCTAGAAGAACCATTCTGTGGTTTCCAGACCGCAATCCCACTCTGCCTGGGCGCTGACCACAGCAACTTTTCTCCAGCATTTTGCTTAGGGCTCCCAGGACCCCAAGGGGAGCTGAGAAGGATAGCTCCCCAATGGCAGCAGCCTGGGGGCCTTGTGTACCAGAGAGGAAAGCTGGGAGCTCTCAGCTTAGCCCTGGCCTTTAATTACAAGGTACATTCAGTTGCCTGCTCACTTCTGCTTCTCTGCAGACCTCACTAATTGAATTTGCCACAGCAGCAGGCAGACCTAGGGGACTGAGAGACCAAGGAGCAGGGGGCTATAAACTTACTTCCTTTCCTGCTTGGCCAAGAGCAAAGTACAAGAAGCCAAGAAACTCTATCCGGTTACCGGACCATGCCAGTGCCACGTTTAAGGGGACCCTTCAGCCCCATGACCCAAGGCCCAGGGCACCCATGCCTGCCCTAAGCCCAGAGACCAGGTGGCACCCAGATGCCTGCCTCCCCCGACCCATTTCAACTCTGATTCCCAAAGCTATGCAAAGTCTGCTGGAGCAGTGGGCTAAAATCCCAAACTCTGCCACTTAGCCACTTAGCTGGCGCGGCTCACCTACCGTAGGAGTCGCCTGGGTCCAGGAGGGAGTCGGGCTCCATGGCGTGTGGGCCCCTGGGCCGTGGCCCCACCTGATTTATGAACCGAGGCCGTCTCCATGAGCGCCTGCGCTTCTCCTTTTGTATTCCATCTGGCGGCTTCTCCAACTAGATGACTGGGTATTCCTGCAAGCAGGCCCCTTTCCAGCCCTCGCCTTCATACAGTACATTTAAAGTAGCAGTAACCTTTTTTTCCTCCCCCCGCAGCCTGCCTGGAAACATTAGAAGGGACCGAGGCGGCGAGATGTCTAAAATAGGAAGACGCTGGGGACGGCTGGCCTGGCTGCCCGTGTTGCTGGCTGCAGGGATCTGGTCCGGCTGTGCAGATGGAAAAGCTAGAAGGTAAGGCTGACACGGAGCTTAACATCTGGAAGCTGGTTCTGGGACCTCAGAAACCCGTGCGAATGGATGGGGAGGCTGACCTCCTCGTGGGAGGGGATAAGGGTGTCTGCTGTTCACCGCCTAGCACCCCAAAGCCCAGGGGCTTCTCCCAGGCCTTGCAGGAACCTCCCACTCAAATCTGTTCTCAGACATTTCCTGCAGTGTGGGATGCAGAAATTGACTCATCCATCCATCCAGTCACTAAATATTTTTTTTTTGAGAATCCAGTCCTTGCCAGACACCGTGCTGTGCTGGGTCTGCAGCAGAGAGCAAGGTGAAATGTCTGGCCCACTGCAGGGGCATCGGCACCCAGCTGTGCTAGTTACTGCAATGGAGCGTGCAGGATCGCACCCCTGGAGCACAGAGAATGGGGGCTCCCTGGAATGAGAGAGATGGTCATGGGTGCTCCCTGGGGGAGAAGGCACATAGCAGTTAGCCGGGTAGAGAAGGATGAAAGGCATGCATATGAGACATTGGGTGGTCGTCAGATTTGTTCTAGTGGTTAGAACGAATAGATAGAGCTGAGCAAGAGGGGGAGAGGGAGTCCAGAGAAGCTGGAGTTGGACATCTGGTTGGTGACATGATTCCAGTTGCCTTAAGAAGGCCTCTCTGGCCATTGTGTTAAGGGTGGGGCAGGGATGGGCAGAGCATGCCTATAGCTTCCACAAGAGCAGCTGTGGTCACACGGGGACAAGTTGTTAAGCCCACCCACTGTGGTACCTTTTGGAGTGTTTACCCACCTGTTTCCCAGGAAAGTCTCCCAAGGGTGGCTTCAGCTAGAAACCCATTTCATAGACAAATACAATGCAGCTTAGAGATGTGTCCAGGCCACAGCTTATGAGTGACCACCTGGGCAGGTCTGGGTTCCAGAGAGGTCACAGCCTTGGCACCAGGGAGTGGAAGGACAAAGAGGCTTTCATTAGCTTGGCATCACCCTGGCCCAAACCAGTGCAAGGAGTCCAGGAGGGGAAATGCAAGTAGAGTGAACCATGTCCAAGCTGATGCAGAGGCAGGAGCAGAGACCTGTGCTGACAGGGGAGTATCTGGTGGGGAGCAGACAGATTGTCACGTGACTAGAGAAGGTTCCAGTGAGATGAGCACAGAGATAGAGCTCAGAGGATCAGAGGGACAACTGGAGTGCAGGCTTGCTCCAGGGGCTGCAGGAAGCATCTGTTCAGAGGCTGACCTCCTTTCCAAGGGATGCCTGGGTGTCCCTTTGAGCAGCCCTTTCCCAATCTCCCCAACACACAGTGCTGCCTGCTGAAGAAGAGATACCATTGGCCCTCTGCCTAGCTGAACGCTGAGATCTGAGCCGTCATTGGCCTGCTTTTTTGGAGGAATGGCTGTGGAGTTGGGTAGAGAGATCAAGAGGAGAGGGATAGGGGACATGCATCTACAGGACTCAGATCAAGTTTTTTCTGCCCTAAGTCCATGGTATGGGCCTGCACTGGCTTGGACCAGGGTGATGCTGAGCTAGCGGCATCCATACTGAGTCTATCCCAGCTGCTACCTAGCGGCTCCCAGAGAGCCAGTGGCTGCTGACGTGGTCAGCCTGGCCACAGGGAGGTTCCTCCTGCTCCTTCTCCCCTCCTCCCCACTTTGGATGACAGGATCCCGGCTCCCAGCCTCCTGCTGCCTTAATTACAGGGAGGCCAGGCCCTACCCAAGCCTACTGTGGGCACCAGGCTCCCTGGATCTCCTCATTAAGGGTGCCTGGGGAAGGGATACTGCAGGGGGTGGGGGAGTTAAGTATAGGGAATGGGACCATGTTTCCCCAGCAAGTAGGTGAGTTCTCTCCGGTCCTGGGGCATCCTGGATGCTCTAGGACTCACTACAGCTCAGCAAACACTGGGGAGACTGAGGTAGAAGGGTAGTGAGTTCAAAGCCAGCCTTAACCACATTAGTGGGAATCTAAAATGGACTGGGGCAGACTGGCAACAAGATAGCTAGCTTAGTGTTTTGGTAAAAAGCACTTGCTACCTAAGCCCGACAACCTGAGTTTGATTTGCGGAAATCACAGCAGAAAGAAACAACTGAAATTTGTACTTTGACCTCTCCATGCTTGTAGACCACGAGTGTGTGTGTGTGTGTGTGTGTGTGTGTGTGTGTTCTACATTCAATCCCCATCAGCACGTTAACCAGGTGTGGTGGTAATGCCTACAATTGGGAGACAGAGGCAGGAGAATCGGAAGTTCAAGGTCCTCCTCAGCTACAGAATGAGTTCAAGGCCAAGTTAGGCTATTAGAGCTCTTATTTAAAAAAAAAAATGATCAGAGTGCATTATGTGGAATTCCTAAATAATCAACAAAAATATGTCTGTTTGTTTGTTTGTTTGTTTGTTTTTTAAAAGGGTAGTCCCCTTAGCTCATAACTAGACTATGCCCTTAGCCGCTGGATGACTGGAGTAACTCAGCCATCCTTCAGGGCTAACATTAGGCTAGAAGGAGAAGACAGCCTAGGGCCCGGCCCATCTCTCACAGTCAGTAGAAGGTATGACTTCTCCCTCTCTCCAGCTCTGACCCTCTCCAGAGATTGGTGCAGCCAGTGGGGAGAGCAGAGGCCCGTTCTCTAGCCAAGGAAGCTGAAGGACTTGACAAAGCTTTTCACAATGAAGTCCAGGGCAGGAAGTGAGTCTTGGTGTCTGTGCCTCCATCATGGGCTGCTACCCTCCCCAGCTCCTTTTCCTTTTCCAGACAAGGAACAAAGCTTGACTCTCTGGCACTTTCTCCACCCATAAGTAGACATGTTTACAGATGCACCCAGAGTCCTTGCTCTCCAGGGCTCCTTTGCAATAACTGAGTCGCCACCACACACTCCCTTTCTTTGGTGACATCAGTGCTCTTGGCTGTGACTGTTGGACTTGCTTAGCATTACTTCCAGTTGTCATGCAATCAAGCAACCTTACAATCAGTGTCCTTCCTTCTTTTAAAGACAGGATTGGGCTGGAGAGATGGCTCAGTGGTTAAGAGCACCGACTGCTCTTGCAGAGGTCCTGAGTTCAATTCCCAGCAACCACATGGTGGCTCACAACCATCTGTTGTGGGGTCTGGTGCCCTTTTCTGGTGTGTCTCAAGAGAGCAATGGTGGTGTACTCATGCATTAAATAAATAAATAAATAAATAAATAAATAAAATAAAGACATGATCTCATGTGGCTCCCCAGCTGATGAAGAACTCACTGTGACACTGAGGGTGGCCTTGAATGTCTCCTCTTCTGGCTTCCACCCCTTGAGTACTGGATGCACAGGCACGTGGTACCACGATGGTTTTCACCTCAGCGCCAGGCACTGAATCCAAGATTGCATGCATTCTAGGTGAACACTCTGCTGCCTGAGCTACATCCCCAACACTGTGAGGAATGTCTTCATGTACCCTACTCGTATCCATCTGATGACTTCTGTAGGTTAAACTGTAAAACCACAGTTGGTGGAGCAGAAAGGCCTGCAGGCTCAACATTCTACAAGTGCTGACTTTGGCCTAGCTCTGGTACGAGGCCTGGTGTAGCCAGCATTCCCACTGTTGTGGGTTTATAATCTAGCTGAGGGGAAACACACTCTTCCATCAAAGATAGATGCTATTGAGAAAGCAAATAGAGGCCCAGAGGAATCGGATCTGAGCAATGGATTGATGGGTCCTGCTGTGCAAAGTCCAAGGGGCCATCAAGCATGAGTGAGCAGAGCCACCTCAAAGGCTGATGGGTAGAAGGTTCAAGATGATGGCCAGGGTGTTAGAGTGGGTGGACAAGTGAGAGGATGGCTCGGGAGAAGAGAGGAAGATCAGAAGCAGCATCATGGAGAGCTCTATGGGCCGGGAAGTATGGAGCCCATGGCAAGGGATGGGTCCAAGAGGCTCCTTGGCTGCTGCCACAAGTGAACTCAGAGACGCCACCTAGGACATTGCTATTACTGAAGGTAAAAACCCTGGGAACTCCAGCAGGGGGTGGGGGTTGACGGAAAGTGCATAGATTCAGGACACCTGAGGGGATCTTGAGTGCCATTGCAAGGCCAGCAGAGAAGGGGGGGGGAGTCCAGGATGACCTGAAGGCAGTTGGTCTGCTGCAGGGAGAGGAAGAGGGCTTGGGCGGGGCACAGGGAGCTCTGCTGTAGCGTGTGATGTTGGAGGAATACAGGCAGATAGATACACAGAGATGTCAGAGAGCTCAGAGCGGCAGGAAGGATGGGTTGGGGTAGCATGTGATGTGGGTCTGAGACCCACAGCTCCCTATGAAGCCTGTTAGGCCAGCCCAGCAAGAGATCTTGCTCCAGTCACAGTTGCCTTAGGCACAGAAAGGAGTTAAATAGGGGCTGTGGGTGTAGCTTAGTTGGTAGGGCGCCCAGCTAGCCTGCAAGAAGTCCTGCTTCCATCCCTAGCACTGCATTATAAACAGAGCATGGTGATCCTAGCACTTAGAGATGGAGACAGGAGGATCAGAAGTTCAAAGTCACCCTCTGGTACACTGGAAGCCAATCTGGATTACATGAGACCCCGCCCCCCCCCAAAAAAAGTGGGTAGAAAGGAAGGGAGAAGAAAAAGTAAAGGAAGAAAAGAGTGGAGTGAGACTTCAATCAGAGTAGTGAGGGGATGGGAGCCCTGCAGGAGGCATGAGGGAGAAAGGATATGTGCCTGGCACCAAGCTTGATCATTGCTTGCCTCTGCAAAGGTCAAACTACCAGCCCAGCATAGAAATAGTACTGCCTCTGTCAGGTCCTGAGCCTGGCCCAGCAGGAAATCCAGATGCCCAAAGGAAGACGCAGAGCTCAGCGATCTGAGAGCAAGATGAGAGTGAAGTAGGGACATGAGGGCTAGTGGTCAGCTCCGGCAGATTCAAGAAAGCATGGGGAGCAGGGCTGGCCAGGTAGGACTGTGACGGATGAAGAGGAGTTCACAGGACCGGAAGCAGGAGGCGTGGGAATGCGTACACTGAGATAGTGTGCTTCCACATCCTTCCAGTTGTCTCTATGCCCCAGATTTTCTGCTTGAACTTTCCTAAGGCCAAAGGGAGGCCAGGAGGAGCCCAGATGCCCTGCTCCCACTGAGCCAAGTGCTGTGGTGTCTGGCCAGGCTTATTGCTGTCTAGACACTGCCTGGGCACAGGTGGCAGAGCTCAAGACCAGGTGCCAACCTACCCGCCTTGGTCCAAAGCCCACTCCATCGCACCGGCTGAAGCGACCCTCAGCACTCAAGCTCCCTTTTCAGTGACTCAGTTTCCTCTTTAGTGCCTCTGGAGTGTGAGGGTAAGCCCTGGAGGGCTGCTGGGTAATTCATAAATTGGGCAGTGAGGACACCCTGTCCTCTCAAGACCATAGCACAGCCCTCAGGAGTGTGTGCAATTGGCCCAACATGGCTTCGTCCCCACATTCTCTTTATGTCTTCCCCTTCCCTCTCTCCCCACTTCTTTCCCCCTCTGTCTTAGTAACTGTTCTGTTTTGTGAAGAGACATTATGACCAAGACAACTCTTATCAAAGGAAGTATTTAATTGGGGGCTTGCTTACAGTTTCAGGGGGTTAACCTATCATCATCACGGCAGGCAGCATGCCTGCAGGTAGGTAAGCACAGGGCTGAGGGCTACAATCTGATTCACTGGCAAGCAGGCAGACCGAGAGAGAAAGACAGAGACATACAGAGACAGACTGAGACAGAGAGACAGAGACAGAAAGAGAGAGACAGAGGAGAGACAGAGACAGACAGAGACAGAGACAGACAGAGACAAAGAGAGACAGAAGGAGAGAGACAGAGACAGACAGAGACAGAGACAGAGACAGAAGGAAAGAGACAGAGACAGACAGAGACAGAGAGAGACAGACAAAAAGAGACAGAAGGAGAGAGACAGAGACAGACAAAGAGAGACAGAAGGAGAGAGAGAGAGAGAGAGAGAGAGACAGACAGAGAGAGAGAGAGAGAGAGAGAGAGAGAGAGAGAGACTTGGCCTGGTGTGGGCTTTTGAAATCTTAAACCCACTCTCAGTGACACAACAAGGCCATACTTCCGAATCCTTCCCAGACAGCTCAGGGGCTGAGCATGTGCGTATATGTGCTATGAGGGCATCCTCATTCAAATCACCACACCCTCCCACCCCAGCCACACGGCAGCCTCTCGGGCTTTGTTTTGGTTTAGAAGAGGATATTGCTATGTGGCCATGCTGGAACTTAGCATCCTCCTGCCTCAGCTTCTGCAGTGTGGGGATCACAGGTGTGTGCCAACATGGACTTTGGCACTCCCCCTCCCACCCCAGGGCCGCAGACTGCGTTCCAGAGCCATCCTGTTCACCCCACCCGACCCCACAGTGATTTCCTCCGCAGACCTCCAAATGGTGCATACTCTGCCAGTCCCCACCCTCAATGCAGGTCCATCCTGTGCTCAGAGCATCCAGAGGAGCCCCTAGCAAACCCCAACAAAGCCCACGATGGGGGAAGCTCAGCTGTCCTTTTTCTCCTCCTCGATTTATTGGGCACACAATGCAGTGAATCCTTGGACCTGAGACAGCGTCCCTGGAGTATCCTGTCTGTGACAGGTATCTCTCGTTTCCCTGACTCTTCTTGGGTCTTCTATTCTCAGTAGGACTCTGAACACAGGGCCACACAGATAAGAACTCCAACATCCCCTTGCCCCAACTCAGCGACTGAGAAGTGGTCAAGCTGGGATTTGAACCCTCGCCTCTCCAGTGGCCTCATGGAAAGGAGGTTGTCTGGTGTGGGCAGTAGAAAGGTGTGGAGACGGATAGAATCATCTGGATGATCAGCTGTCCCACCAGCCTCTGCTCTGATTCCCAAGAGTTCACATCTGGAAGCCCTCTGAGCCACGTCGTCCTGTTCCTAGATTATGGAGTTTCTTTTAAAGGCCCCAAGTCTCATGGCCAGTACCATCTAACAAGTCCCGAGCCACACCAGGCTACCCTGTCCCTGATGGTAGAAAAGCAAGGAAACGTCACGAGCAGATCGTGAGTTCCTTCAGAGGACAATGGCTCCCATGGCTGCCTGTGCAGGGCCTGTGAGTTAGCAGTCTCAGGGAATCCCACCACACTGTCCCATAAAACCAGGGATCAGGACAGAAGAGGCAAGACACTGCCTCCAGGAGTGAAGCGGGAAGAGTTTGGTCCAATTTGGACCCCAGACGCCCCAGTCCTGTGCAGGCAGATGGCTCAGCTGGTAAGGTTCTTATCACACAAGCACGAGGATAGGAGTTCAGCTTCTTAGAACCTAAGTGAAAAACCAGGTAGGCAAGGCGACTTGCCTATAATCCCAGGACCCAGGGACAAAGACAGAGGATCCTTGGAACAAGCTGGCTCACCACATGGTAAAATCTCTAGGGTTAGTAAGATGTTTGTGCTAAATAAGAAACTAGGAAGTTAAGAAAAGGTGGAAAGACTGATTGAGGGAGACAGGTGACATCCGCCAGCCTGAGGCTTTCATGCGCCTGTGCACACGAGCATGCATACATGTGTGCACTCGCACATACACATGCAAAACAACATTTTCTCAAAGAAAGAAATCAGTCATTGGGGTGCTGCTGAGGAGGACGAGTCACCAACCTTCCCAACTAGCTGATCCCAGGGCTGGCTCTTGGCCACAGAGCAGTGTGAACACTCTCAATCCCAGAGCAGTGTGAACACTCTCAATCCCAGAGCAGTGTGAACACTCTCAGCCACTTAGCAGTGTGAACATTCTCAGCCACAGAGCAGTGTGAACACTCTCAGCCACAGAGCAGTGTGAACGCCCTCAGCCACAGAGCTGTGTGGAAAGTCCCAAGTCCTTCCAGAAAAGCTGGCTAGAGAGGAATAGCTAGAGTTAGGGGCTTTAAGTATTTTCCAGGGTAAGGGGCTCAGAATGGTAGTCTGGGGTCCTCAAAGATCCCCCAAATCACAGTGAACCAGGAGGCCTGCCTTGAGGTCCCAGGATCCAGCTGGACTTGTGTCCTGGAAAGGAAACCCCAGCATAATCAGTGACAGTGAACCTGTACATAGGTCAGCGCAAGGATGGTGCAAATGTGAAGGTCCTTTTTCTCATCCACCAAGCATCAAGGTCACCACCCAAGACAGTCATAGGTGTCCCCAGATTAGCAACCCCTGGAGACCCCCTCCAGGACATAATCCCATGAGCTAGCAGTCTCCACGGCACACTGTCCCACACATAGCTGGATTACCTGCCAGAACAAGAACTCTGCTCTCTTCTAGGTGGTGCTGGGCAGTCACGCCGAAGCCAGTCAGGAAAACCCACAAGAAGCCTGCTATGTTTCCAGATGAGCAACAGTAGCCGTCTGTGCGATTCAGCAAATGCTGCCTGAAGACTATGCCAAAGGAATGACCCAGGGATGAGTCAGCCAGAGTACTGGCCATGGGCATCACCAGCCATAGGAGAGAGGCTCTCAAAGTGTTACCAGGTGGGGAGTCTGCTCACCGTTGCGAGAGACTTAAAATGCTCTTTTACTGTGGCCCTTTGGAAGACTGGACACACGGAAAAGAAAGTTCCGAGTGTCAGACCACATAGCTGACCCATTGCAGGGCAGGCAAGTTACACGCTGGAGGGGCCACGCAGTAAATATTTCAGACTTTGTAACTCTGCTCAGCTCTGCATTTGTAACTGGAGAACAACTTTGGGCAGCTCCCCAATGAGTGGATGTGACTGTGGACCAATCAAACAGAACTCTTGGGGGCAGGATGGCTCAGCAGTTAAGAGCGTTTGATGTGAAATGACGAGCAGCAGATCCCAGCACTGTCTGTGGGACAAGTGGACCATGCCAGCAGACAGAAGAACTAGTAAGGTTGAGCAGGTTTAAAACCCCAGGGAGTCTTAGCATTGAGAACAGCAGGCTTGGAAACAGCTTCCTGCCAAGCTCTTCCTGTCCTGGAACAGGTAAGCGTGACACCCCATTGAGAGGACCACAACTATCAATCACATAGGGACAACACCTGACGTCCTTTCCATGCAAATAGAGCATGCCTAACATCCCAGACTGAGCCAGCGCGAAGCATCGAACTCTGGACCCCGCCTGATCCTTGAAATGTATATGTTTATTCCTATCCATGTGGATGAAGTACACAAGTTATTTCACTGAGAATTGTCTGAGAGTGGCTGTTTTATTGAGCTGTAAGACTCTGGGGGAGAGTTTTCTCTCCTGAAGCATTCATTGCTGGACCTCGGATCTGCCTAGCAGGCTGGACTCACACGCCTGCTTGCTGCTGCGGCTACCAGCTGCCCTTCGTTGTTAGTCACAACCACTCCCCACCTTGGCGCTGAGATGATGGTAGTGGGAGAGACCCTGACGCTGCATGAGCCTCCCTTTGGAGAGCTCCAACACTTTGGCCATTCCAGCCAGTCTAAAGCCCCTTGGAACCTTTCTGTCTAGATCAGAGATCCTCAGATTGCGTTCTGTCTCCCCTGAGCTGCTTGCCAGCAGCTCTCTGGCACCCCAGCGATGAAGCAGACACACAGCCCTTCACCCGTCTAGTAAAGAGGGCATCCCTAGATGCCCGCAGGTGCCTGTGACTCCAGTGCGAGGTAAGTGGAAGTAGGACGGTTGCTGGGGCATGCTGGCTTCCTCCAGCTTAGCTGAGAACCTGTGAGCCCCAGGTTCAGTGAGAGAACTGCCTCAAAGGAAAAGGAAGGTATACAATATCATCTTCTAGCCTTTAAGTCACCCTTACACAGGCATGTAGACACACACACATACACACACACAAATAAATAAATAAACATACAAACCATTACTTGACACCAAAAGTGGACTTTCTTATTTTCTTATCTAGCCATAAAATAGTAAACATTTTTGGAGTTTCTCTTCAACCAGTTGAAGCTGTGAGGATCACATGGGTTGTAGTTTGCTGACCTGTGTCTGTGTGGGGATGCTGGGAGACTGGTTAGCCTTGAGAGGACAAGAGCCTTCAATGTCAGAGTGAGGCTTTTGGGTCAATGGGGGTTGGAGGTTGAGAACCGATGGCATTCACCGCTCAGCTGGTGAATCAGCTACCATCCATTTGATCTGCTCTCCTTTCTTTGCCCTGAGGACCAAACCATTGCCCACCTCAAAGCTCAGGAGCAATGTGTGGAGACCAAGCCCTGGCATAGTCATGGGGACAATTTTTAAAAACATTATTATGGCTCATGTGTGTAATCCCAGAACTAGAAAAGCTGAGGCAGGAGCATTACTATGAATTTGGGGACTTCCATAGAGAGGGCTAAAGATGAAAACTTAAAAAAAAAGTTAGGTCAAAAGAAGAACGTAGTTTTCTTTCTTTGGTTTTGAGTGTGTGTGTGTGTGTGTGTGTGTGTGTGTGTGTGTGTGTGTGTGTGTGTGTATTTGCTTGCTTGATTGCTTGCTTAAGACAGGGTCTTGTAGCCCTGGCTGTCCTAGAATTCACTAGGTGTGGACCATGCTGGCCTTGAACTCACAGAGATCTACCTGCCTCTGCCTCTGGGGTTCTAAGATTGAAGGTATGCTCTGCCAAGCTGAGCAACATGAGTTTTCCTTTAAGCTCACTCCCCACTCTGGGGTCACCACCATTAAGGGATGGCTAAGTGTGAGTCCAGCAGGCTACCAGTGCACACAGCTATAGACCCATAGATACACCCTCCCATCCAAGGCTCAGCATTCTCATGGGGTCACCACCATTAAGGGGTGGCTAAGTGTGAGTCCAGCGGGCTACCAGTGCACACAGCTATAGACCCATAGATGCACCTCCCATCCAAGGCTCAGCATTCTCATGGGGTCACCACCATTAAGGGGTGGCTAAGTGTGAGTCCAGCAGGCTACCAGTGCACACAGCTATAGACCCATAGATACACCTCCCATCCAAGGCTCAGCATTCTCATGGGGTCACCACCATTAAGGGGTGGCTAAGTGTGAGTCCAGCAGGCTACCAGTGCACACAGCTATAGACCCATAGATGCACCCTCCCATCCAAGGCTCAGCATTCTCATGGGGTCACCACCATTAAGGGGTGGCTAAGTGTGAGTCCAGCAGGCTACCAGTGCACACAGCTATAGACCCATAGGTGCACCTCCCATCCAAGGCTCAGCATTCTCATGGGGTCACCACCATTAAGGGGTGGCTAAGTGTGAGTCCAGCGGGCTACCAGTGCACACAGCTATAGACCCATAGATGCACCTCCCATCCAAGGCTCAGCATTCTCATGGGGTCACCACCATTAAGGGGTGGCTAAGTGTGAGTCCAGCAGGCTACCAGTGCACACAGCTATAGACCCATAGATGCACCTCCCATCCAAGGCTCAGCATTCTCATGGGGTCACCACCATTAAGGGGTGGCTAAGTGTGAGTCCAGCAGGCTACCAGTGCACACAGCTATAGACCCATAGATGCACCCTCCCATCCAAGGCTCAGCATTCTCATGGGGTCACCACCATTAAGGGGTGGCTAAGTGTGAGTCCAGCAGGCTACCAGTGCACACAGCTATAGACCCATAGATGCACCTCCCATCCAAGGCTCAGCATTCTCATGGCTTGTGGTTTAGTCCCGTGCTTTCCTGCGATGAGGTTTCGTCACTGAGCCGTTTAGCAGCATCTTCCTTTTTGACCTTTGCCTCCTTGCTGTCACATACCTTACTGGTCCCCTCTACATGATGACACACAACACCATGGAGTCCCACATGTCCCTTCACACCTGGCACTAGGTTGTCTGCTGGGGAGTCTCAGAAGCAGACTAAGGCCTGGAAGCTCAGAGTGTGGGTTAACATGCTACCTGGAGCCATTCTCTACATTGCTGGGAAGAGGCAAAGCAATTCTCCAGAGCCCTGGGAGGATCCTACCAGAGACATACTGAAGGACTGCTATCGCAGAGCACCTGACTGGTCCAGGGAAGCAAGCATCTCCAGAGAGGATAGGCCTGTCTACTCTTGCATGCTCAGGCCAGAACACTTGCCCAGTGGCAGCCCTTGGCGACAGTCAGTGTCCTGGCCCATTTATCCAGTCACTCATGCATGTAGTTAACTAATATTTACTGAGCATTTCTTACGACTTGAGTCCTAGGCCATGGCGGTAAGCACAGGCATGCCCCTGCCGTCCTGTTCTTCACTGCCTGGTGAAAGCGGATTTGGTTATCTATTCGTTTGGCTACTGTTTATTGAGAGTCTGGCATCTGTCAGATATTGTTCTAAGCACCGAGACTCCAACACAGAAGAGCACAATAGGGGAGAAAATCCCTGCCTTCCCAGACTTAGAGTCTGGGCGAGGAGACAGATAATGAACACATAGACAAGGGCAGTGTGTCAGAGGCGATGAGTGAGCCGGGGAGGAGATGGAAAGTGCTGGGGAGTGGCTTTGTAGCTAAATTAATCCGGGGAGACCTCACTGAACAATGATCTAAAAGGAAGAGGTGAGGGAAGGTGGAGGGGAAAGGAACAGGATCTTTACAGACATGGGGACATGGTCAGAAGCCAAGGGGAGGCCCATTCACGACCCTAAGGTTGTCTACGGAACAGTAGAGACCAGGCCAGCTCCTGAGCATCTAGCAGTCCAAGAGGGACCCAGTATATTCTAGGTAGGGAGATGGCCCAGGGGAGGCCTAGAACAGAGAGGCTCATGGTCTCACTCACAGGTGGCTTCCCCATTGAGAACAGGCCTCAGAGGGGCAGAGTGGATGTCAGGAGAATGGGAGAAGGGAATTGAACTTGACCTAACAAGAGATCTAGGACTAGGTAGTCCCCATGGGGATGTGAGAAGTTGCGGGACTCTGACATGTTCTGCAGATAGCCACGGGCTTTCCTGATGGGTTGGCTGTGGGATGGTAAGAGGAAGGGAAATGGACACCAAGGTTCCTGTTTCCCAGGGCAAAGGATGTGGTCTACGGCGAGGAGCAGAAGAGTGGCTGAGCTTCAGGCTGGCTTTGTACTCTGACAGTTGGGCTACAGTAGAGAGGCTGGTAGCTGGTATAAGGCTGAGCCATGGGTTGGGGACAGGTTCACGCCCTTCAGGGACGGATGGGATTGAGATACAGGTGCCTAGAGGAAGTGCCAGGAGACAGAAGGAGGAAAGTCTAAGGATGAAAGTCCGGCCTTAGAAGATGGGAATGAGAAAGAATTGCCCAAGAAGGGGAGTAAGCCAGCATGTGGCTGGAGATGGGAACCCCCCAAAGCTGGGGGATTCAATAAAGATAGTGCACTTGGGGCTAGGGGGTGGCAAGAGGCCATAGAACAAGGACTAAATGCCATCTTCCATCAAAAGGCAGGCCATGAGCAAGGGCCACATAGTGTCAACAGGACAAAGACAAAGAGGTTCAGCTGATTGCAGGAACCCCAAGGAGTGACACCAAATCAGAGAGGGCTTCCTGGAAGAAAGGTGGTATAAACAGAAACTGAAGGAGTTTACACTCATCCCCTAGAAACAGAGGGGCTTGCCCAGGCTTGGGGAGCAAAATGAACTCGGGACAGGAAGAACGGCTGCAGCATGTCATTTGAGGAACTGACAAGGAGCAACAGGGAATGAATTACCTCACAGGATCCTAGGAGTCACCAAGCCCTTGATGGCAGGTGGGTGATGGAGTCCACCCTGAGATAGATAGACCGTGGAGACACGGGTGGAGAAAAGATACAAAGTCAGGTGACAGAATGCAGGGACATTTTCTGGAAGCTATCACCCAGTGAGTCAGGAGGACTACATGCGGGGTCTGGAGGACAGTAGCGTGTGACAGAAAGAGACCAGGCTGATGGGGACCTATCTCATGTGTTGACTTCAATCTGGTCCAGCTAGAGCTGTTTGCCAGGGGCCCTGGCAGTACCTTTATCATGTCTTCTCGTTTCCCTAAAGGACCCCTCCCCCCACCCACCTAACCCCCCCAGTCCTCCAGCTTCCACCCCCAGCTCCCCCAGCCTCCCCCCTATGCCCCCCATTCCAACCGCAGCCGCCAGTGACTGCTCTCCAGCCTTCTTACACAGTGCAGGGACATGTGAGTGCCTGCTGGGTGCCCCAGGTCCTGGCACAGGAGAGAGGAGATGATCCAGGCAGACAGGCTCTGGGTTCCCATGGGGCCCTGCCCAACATATGGCCCGAATCAAGTGTAGTGTTGGGAAGGGAGGGAGCTGGAGAGAATTCTAGAAGGACGCAGTATTTATGCTACAGGAAGTGAAAGAGCGTTTGCAAGAATGGAAACAATGAGGACAGTGACAGGCAGAAGGGAGGAAAGGGGTCCGAGGGGGTGGAGCATGGGCTGATTGCCAGAAGCACATTGGAACTTGACTGAGGGTGGTAGGGAGCTGTGGAAGCCCCTGAGCAGACACCACTCGCTCAGAGACTGAGGTCAGGGCAGAGAGCCATGACCAACCACCTCACCACAGACCCCCTTCTCTTACAGCTAACTCCCGTGACAGGTGAGACGGGCCACGACGGAATGGGCTCCTGCTGGACGTTAAACTCTGTACCTCTAGAGCAGATCCTGAAGGCCATACAGGCTTGACCTGGGTATCCAGGCTGGTCATGGGGAGATGTGAAGCCATTCGACTCACAGCAGCGGGAGCTACCCATGGGGACGGTTGACTTACTGAGTCTGTACTCCAGATACCACCTAGTGAGGCTGCCGGCAGGATGCTGAGGACATAAATCTGTTCACTAAGACATCCCACCCCTTTCCTGCCAAGGTCCAGGGGCTGGAAGCAGCCGGCAGACTAGCAGCGCCACCGTGTGACAGACGTGGGCCAGCACAACAAGGCAGTTCCACTTGGAGCCAGGAATAACGTTTGTTTGTTTGTTTGTTTGTTTGTTTGGCTGGCTGTCCCAACCAGGAACATGCTCTAAGCCCTGGGCTCCATTCTCAGCCCTCTTTTCACTTTCCTTTTCCTTTTTATTGAAAAAAAATTTTTTTGAGACAAAGTTTCCTTAAGTTGCCTAGGCTAGATTTGAACTCACTCTGTAGCACAGGCCGGCCTTGAACTCAAAATCCTCCGGTTTCAGCCTTTGGAGTAGCTGGGGTTTTAGGCCTGTACCACCAGGCCTAGCTAAGGACACTTGATTATATACAGACTTTCATGATGTATTTTCAATTTACTTCTTCAACAACATCATTGATCTGTTGGCGATTGGCAATTACAAGGTAATAGATATCTAATGAAAATGTGTAAATGACATGGATTCCATATGCGACAAAAATAGACAGTTTTTTTTTTTCAGAATTATCACCTCTTATCCTGCCAAGTTAAACATGGATTGCACTTTGTCAAGTAAGCTTCAGCGCTTTTCCTACAGAATGTGTGGTGTGTGATGTGGTGTGTGTGTGTGGTGTGTGTAGTGTGTGTGTAGTGTGTGTGTATGTGTGCACATGGTATAATGTGGTATGTGTGTGTGTGGTATGGTGTGGTGTGTGTTTGTGTGTGTGTGTGTGCTTGTTATGATGTGGTGTGTGTGTGTGTGTGTGTGTGTGTGTTACGATGTGGTACTCATGTGTGTGTGTGTGTTTGTTATGATGTGGGGTGTGTGTGTGTGTGTGGTATGATGTAGTATGCATGTGTGTGTGTGAGGTGTGATGTGGTGTGTGCATGTGTATAGTGTGTGTAGTGTGTGTGTGTGTGCACATGGTATAATGTGGTGTGTGTGTGTGGTACGATGTGGTACTCATGTGTGTGTGTGTGTGTGTGTGTGTGTGTGTGTGTGGTATGATGTAGTATGCATGTGTGTGTGTGGTATGATGTAGTATGCATGTGTGTGTTTGTGTGTATACACAAATGAGACCATATCATGCATGCCTTATATTCTGAATTTTTTCTCTTTAAATTTGTCTTTGCTAACTGTGGAGCAGAAACTAAAGAATATTTGGCATATGTAGACATATGTGAATCATGTTGAATAGAATGTTGTGTGCTTACTGTCTAATTTAAGTAAATTTAAAAAATGTATGTGTGGGTCAGGCAGTGGCACACACCTTTAATCTCAACACTTTAATCCTCTGTCTCTGTGAGACAGAGGCAGGCAGATGTCTGAGTTTGAGGCTATCCTGGTCTTCAGAGTGGCAAGGCCTACAGACAAAATCCCTGTCTCAGAAAAAAAAAATGTATGTGTTTGGGTGTGTGGTATGCAGGCAGGTGTGTTTGTGTGTGCGTGTTCCCATATATGGGAGTATTTATCTATAGGTGAACCCACAGCTTGGCCATATGGTAGTTCGTTTAGGCAGCTTGACCCAGCAATCCCCTGTATCCACCCTTGGAGCCCTAGGATCACAGGCAGACCACCAGGCCCACCTGGCATCTCCGAGGCTCTGAGGGTTTGAGCAGCGCCCTCACACTAACAAGCAGGGGCTTTATCCACTGAGCCCCCTTTACACCCAACAACTGAAGTGACTTTTTTAACAAAGATTTATTTATTTATTTATTTATTTATTTATTTATTTATTTATTTATTTATTTTATATATAAGTACACTGTTGTTCTCCTCAGACACACCAGAAGAGGGTGTCAGATCTCATTACAGATGGTTGTGAGCCACCATGTGGTTGCTGGGAAATTGAACACAGGACCTCTGGAAGAGCAGCCAGTGCTCTTAACCACTGAGCCACCTCTCCAGTCCCAATTGAAGAGATTTTTATTAGCATTTTAAAAAATTATTTCCTTATGCTTCATATTTTAAAGGTCAAAATGTATTCTACACACACATACACATGCTCTTAAAACTTCATTTGGGTTCGGTATTTATATTGATCATATCACTGTGTTATTAATTGTTAGTGTCCCTTTCTATATGTGGCAGTCCTAAAGCCAGTGCAGCACAGTGCACCTTGACTCGTCCAAGTCTAACATTAATGAATACAGTCATCCTCACCACTGATGCAGGTATGAGGGACCTCGGGCCATTGAAAACCCTATTTACCCCACCTGATTCATGTTCTGGTGTCATCTGGAACCATCTGGTATTTGAGTTCTTTCTATATATCAATCTCCACATGGCATTGTTATTATTATTGTTTTGTACAGACAAATTTGTTTAAATTAACCAGATATTTTCCTCACTGACGTTTATTCCTTTCTTATCTCCACGGTCCTGGCTGGAACCGTTTCTCAGCCCAGCTCATCGCTAATTGTGGCGCTGTGCTAGAGACACATTTGTTATTTGAATGAAAGGTCTGTATTTCACCTTCGCTTTCCATTTTGTACGTATGCACATGTGTGCAGTGTATGTGAGTGCGTGTCTGTAGGAGGATGAGGTCAGAGGTCACCATCAGAAGGCTTCAGTTCTCCATCTAGCCAGCACTCATCGATTGGCTAGACTGATTGGCTTGCAGGCTCTGGGGATCCACACAGCACTCACTGATTGGCTAGACTGATTGGGGGCGGGGAGGCTCTGGGTACTCACCGATCTTGACTAGACTGATTGGCCTGTGGGCTCTGAGGATCCACCCAGCACTCAGGTTGCAGAGATTTGTGACCGCATGCACGCAGCCTTCATACTTGCATGCTGGCGATACAAACTCATGTCCTTGTCCTTGTGGGTCAGGTACTTTACCAACTGAGCCACATCTCCAACACTTTTGGAAAGGCACTTTCTTTATGCAGCTATATTATTCCAGGGTGTTAAGAAAGAGAAAGAGAAAAATAGCGGAGACACAAAGCCAAATGCACGAACGAGCAACTGCATTACATGTAAGCAGACTAAATACTATGCTAGAAAGACAAACACCGTCTTATTAGGTTAAAAGCAGCAACAATATGTGATGCTTATAGTGGAGGTGTAATAAGCATGCGGATAAAGAAACAGGGAGAGTGGTGGTGAGCAAGCCTTCTATCAGGCAGACCCCAGCCACAGACCCTCTGCTGAAGCAGGCTATGAAAGCCCTGCTAAACATAGACCAGGGAAGAATTGATTTATCAAGTAGATACAATTCTAAATTTGCACAAAACTAGTAACATAGCCTCAAAGTATATAAAGCAAAAAAAAAAAAAAATCAAGGGAACTAAAAGAAGAAATGAATATACCGTTCTTCCACTGGCCACTCTCACATTAAATAGTGATAAAATCTCACATATCTTTACGGGCATCATTGGAACGCCAGGGTTCTTTAGAGGTCCAGAAACAATGGGATGAATACATCCTTGTATATATTACAGAAATTATTTTTTTAAAAGATATATTTATGTATTATATGTAAGTACACTGTAGCTGTCTTCAGACGCTCCAGGGGCGCCAGATCTCGTTACGGATGGTTGTGAGCCACCATGTGGTTGCTGGGACTTGAACTCTGGACCTTCGGAAGAGCAGTCGGGTGCTCTTACCCACTGAGCCATCTCACCAGCCCCTACAGAAATTATTAAGTCAGTTATATTGAAATGCCAACAATTGTTGAATCTTAGCTGAGAGGCCGAGTGCCCAGCAGGGGCTCAGTCCTTGATGTTGGGTGTCTCCCTCGCTCTGCTCGGCAGCTGGGGGACTCCCACAGTGACTCTCACTGGGGACTCTGGCAGTAGTTGCTCACTCCACAAGTCAGAGTTCCAATACAGCCTGGAGAGCCACTGGCCCCTAATCAGCTAGGGAAACACTGGCCTGATATCAGTGAAGGACACAGGAAGTGGGGGCTGCTGTGAGGAGGGCAAATTCACTGGACAGCAGGAGGGAGAGGGAGCAAAGAGCTCATAATCTTCTTCTCCCATGCTCCTTTTCATCTGGGCTGCTGCCAGCAGATACCACCCACAGTAGAATGTTCACACCACCGGGTAGGGGGACGCCCCCATCCCCCAGAGGAAGAACGGTATATTCGTTTCTTCTTTTAGTTCCCTTGATTATGATTTTTTTTTTTTTTGCTTTATATACTTTGAGGCTATGTTATTAGTTTTGTGCAAATTTAGAATTGTATCTACTTGATAAATCAATTCCTCCCTGGTCTATGTTTAGCAGGGCTTTCCTCTTTCATAGCCTGCTTCAGCAGAGGGTCTGTTGCTGGGGTCTGCCTGATAGAAGGCTTGCTCACCACCACTCTCCCTGTTTCTTTATCCGTGCGCTCGCGTGTGCATGCGTGTTTGTGTGTGTGTGTGTGCGCGCGTGCGCGCACGCTCTCACACGCACACAGGAGGCCACTTTGCAGGAGTGTTGGGGGTTTTGTTTGGCTGGCTGGCTGGCTGGTTGGTTTGTTTTGGTTTTGTTTGGTTTGGTTTTTGGGTTTTCAAGACAAGGTTTCTCTTGGCTGTCCTGGAACTCACTCTGTAGACCAGGCTTGAACTCACAGAGATTTGCCTGCCTCTGCCTCCCCAATGCTGGGATTGAAAGCATGGGCCACTACCCAGCTGGTTGGTTTCTGTTTTAAAACAGAGCCTGCTATGTAGCTTAGGCTAACCTAGAACTCACTTGTAGACCAGGCTGGCCTCCAGCTTCACATAGTCATCTTGCCTCTGCCTCCTACGTTCTAGAATTACAGGTGTCTGGCAAGGGAGATGGATGGGCTGTTCAGGACCAGAGGGTCTTCCTGCCCAGCTCAGAAATTCATCTGTGGTTAGGCCTGGAAGATCCCCTGGAGATGATTCCCAGGGCCATAGGCAAGCACACCACATGGGAGCCTATCAGAAATGGGTCAGGCCATACTCAGACCCTGACTCAAAGCCTGCTTTCAGAAAAGATGTCCAAGTGACTCCTGCATGAAATTCTCGAAAAATAAAATATTACATTTGTAAAATAGAATAAATCATGTTAATTAAAAAAAAAAGTTGAGAAGCTTTGCCTTAGTAGCCCTCCTCCCATTTTCTAGACCAGCAAACCGAGGGACAAGACACCTTCCAGGACCAGGGCCTCATCCTTGGGACCCTCATTACAGTCCCAGGCTTTCCTGCCTCTCTGGTTACCTGCACTTCAGACTCTTCCCTGAGATTCTTGTGCGGTTTTTGCAAGGCTCACGCGCGCCCCCTGGTGGAATCAGGGGAAACTCCCTGTCCGAGCCCAAAAGTTTAGATAAGAGACTTGGCCCCTGGTTTAAAATCAAGGAATGAAGGCAGAGACTAGAGAACAGCGGGAAGCCTGCAAGTCGGGAAGTAAGTAGAGAGATAACTTTTAGTTTGAACAAAGACTGCAGGGTTGAAGTTGGTCCGAGCATCTTCTCTAAGCCTCTGGGGGATGGGGGCGTCCCCCTACCCTGTGGTGTGAACATTCCACCGCCAAGGCAGGAAGTGCTTAATGCAAAGACCGAGGTCATAGCTGCAAAACTGGAGTCTAGGACCCAGCCCAGGCCTGAGCCACTCTTAAGAGGGTTTTCCCCTCCCGCTGTGCAGAAACAGCTTTAGAGCCTTTCCTTACAAGGAGCCAAGAGGCCCAGAGACTTGTGTATGTTAAAACGCCCAAAGAGCTAGTGATGAATGGTCCCTTCCAGGTCTGAGTATGGCTGTGACCCAGTTGTTCAGTAAAACACTGGGTTCCATGTGTCCAGGTCTGAATCAAGGCAGGCCTGGGGCACAGGCCTGTAATCTCAGCCCTTGGAGCAAGGCAGGAAGACTGTGAGTTAGAAGCCAGCCCTGTTATATCCTGAGGCTTTATGCAAACAAGGAAACAAAAGAATTATGCTTAATAAGGGCAGCATCTATGCCTACAAATATGACAACTCTGGGTACCTCATGTGAATGAAATCATGCAATATTTACTAATCTGTTTGCCTCATTCCAAAGGTTTGTCCACATTAGAATGCTGTGTTTCCCTAAGGCTGAATAATATACCTGTGTGTGTGTGTGTATCTTAGGTAAGTGTGTATGTTAGGTGTATTAGTTAGGCTGTCATTGCTGAAAAGAGTTGACCATGACAGCTCTTACAAAGGAAAACACTTAATTGTGACTGGATCAGAGTATCAGAGGTTCAATCCACGACCACCATGATGGGAGGCATGGTGACGGTGACGTGCCAGCAGACATGGTGCTGGAGAAGGAGCCAAGAGTTCTACATCTTGATCCACAGGCAGCATAAGAGAACTGTGAGCCTTCGGAGCAAGGGCTTGAGTATCTAAGACCTGAAAACCTGCTCCCACAGTGACACACTTCCTCCAGTAAGGCTATACCCACTCCAAAACGGCCACACCTCCTAACAGGGGCAGTCTCTATGGACCAAGTATTCAAACACTCGAATCTATGGGGGCCGTTCCTATTCAAACCACCACAGTCCACACCCTGGCCCTTGTAGGTTTGTAGCCATATCATAATGCAGAAATGCATTCAGCCCAAATCCAAAACTCCTCATGGTCTATCACAGTCTCAACAATGTTTAAACAGTCCAAAGTTCAAAGTCTCCTCTGAGATTCATGCCATTTCTTAACTGTAGTTCTGTATAAAATCCAAGTAAAAAAGTAGATCACATACTCCCAACATACAGTGGCACAGGATACATATTACAGTTCCATAAGGGAGGAAAGGGTGCACAGTGAGGAGATACTGGACTGAAAGCCAATTGGGCAAACTCCAAATTCTGCATCTCCATGTCTGACGTCAGATCTCCAACTCTTGTCAGCTTCGTTGACTGCAACACACTTCTTTTTCTTGGGCTGGTCCCCTCACTGTGAGCAGTCTTCTCAACAGGTATCCAGGGCTCTGGCACCTCCAACACTTTGAGGTCTGCGAGGCAATCCAGGCTTCACCTTCGAAGCTTCACACAGTGGCCTCTGCTGCACATGGACACCCAGACACATGTCTGACCAGCTTTTCTTAGCTGAGGTAGCTTCTTTCTCTTCTTTTTGACTCTAAAGCTAGAGCCACGTGACTGAAGCTGCAAAGTTCTGCTTGCTGGGGCTGGGACACGGCCCCTCGTTCCATGACATCTTTACCAGCTTTCTGTTTTCAGTGGTTTCCTTCATTGCCTAAGCTTGGCTGTCTTGGAACTCGCCCTGTAGACCAAGCTGGCCTTGAATGCAGAGAATCTGCTTCCCTCTGTCTCCTGAGTGCTGGGATTAAAGGCAAGAACCACCACACCTGGACCTAAACTCTTCTTTAATTCCTTTTTCACAAGTTGGAAGTTTAGCTGGGTGAGAGGTCACCACTCCCTTTATTTCATTTAACACAAGGCTTTTCTTTAATCTGTTCATCTCCTTGAACACAGGATTTAGCTCCGTTCCACTTCCTAGTGCTTCTTTTCTCTGCAATCTGTAGGTTTTTGTATTTTTGTTCAGCTTGCTCCTCGTTATTCTAGCTCTTCATAGAAGAGAACACTAGTAATCACAGGACAGAGTCTATACTAGGCTGTTTTGAGATTTCCGTTGCCAGTGCAATTAATCCAAAACTCTTCAATTTAGCCTCAGGGGGACTTTTTCAATCAAGGGCAAAAACAGCCACATTCTTCACCAAAATATCACAAGAACAGTCTCTAGAATACTAAGATTCCTTTTCTCTGAAACTTCTTGAGCCAGGACCCCACAGTTCAAATCACCCTCAGCATCACTGTCTTCCATGTTCCTACTAGGCTGGCCCTTTAAGCCCCACTTAAAGCATTTGACTGCTTTTTTGATCCAAAATCCCGAATGCCACATTCCTCCAAACAAAAGCATGGTCAGGCCAGTCACAGCAATACCCTTGATACCAAATTGCTTAGTTAGGGTTTCTATTGCTTCAACAAAACACCATGACCAAAAAGCAAGTTGGGGAGGAAAGGGTTTATTCAGCTTACACTTTCCACATTGCTGTTGATCACCAAAGGAAGTCAGGACTGGAACTCAAGCAGGTTGGGAAGCAGGAGCTGATGCAGAGGCCATGGAGGGATGTTACTTCCTGGTTTGCTTCCCATGGCTTGCTCAGCCTGCTTTCGTATAGAACCCAGGACCACCAGGCCAGGGATGGCACTACCCATCATTGGCTGGGCCCTCCTCCATTGGTCACTAATTAAGAAATTGCCTTACAGCTGGATCTCATGGAGGCATTTCCTCAAGCAAGGCTCCTTCTTCTCTGATGATTCTAGCTTGTGTCAAGTTGACACACAAAACCAGCCAGTACCGTAGATGAGGAAAAATATATTTTATAACACTGAGGAACTAACCCAAGTCTATAGTAAGCAATTGTTGTACCATGAGACACATTCCTCCCCTTGGTTTTGTGTGTGTGTGTGTGTGTGTGTGTGTGTGTGTGTGTGTGTGTGTGGTGTATATTGAGGGTGGGAGGGGTGTGTACGAATATGTGAGCACATGTGTGTGCGTGCATGTGGAGGATCAAGGCTGACATCAGAAGTCTTCCTCGATTCTTACTGCTTTAGTAATTGAGGCAAAGTCTTTCAATTGGACCCAGAGCAGCTGACACAGTCAGTCTGGCTTGCTCCAGGGATTTCACCTCCACCTGAGTGCTGGGATCACAGACTAAGCTTCCACCTTCCCCAGCATTTACGGCTGTTCTGGAAATCCAAACCCCAGTCCTCACACAGGGCAAGTAACTTAGCCACTGAGCCATCTTCTCAGCTTGCCATCTTATTTTTTTGAGACAAGGTCTCTCACTGAATATGTAGAAGACTATTTCAGCTAGACTGACTGCTCAGTGAGCCCTTTGGATATGCCAGTCTCTACCCCATGTGGTGGTTTGACTTGAGTACCTGCTGCTCAGTTGGGAACAATTTGGGAAGGATTAGGAGGTGTGTCCTTGTTGGAGGAGGTGTGTCACTGGAGGTAAATAAGCTCTGAGACTTCAAAAGACTCACTAAATTATAGTGATCTCTCTCTCTCTCTCTCTCTCTCTCTCTCTCTCTCTCCTTCACCCTCACTCTGCCTCCTACTTTTAGATGAAGATGTGAACTCTCTGCTGCTCTAGCCAACAGCATGCTGTCAATCATGGACACTACCCCCCCCCCAACCAAAAGTCCAGTGGAACTTACTTCCTTTGTAAGTTGTCTTGGCCATAGTGCTTTATCACAAAAATAGGAAAGTAACTAAGATGTCCCCAACACAAGATGTGTGCTACCTTGCCTGGATATTAAGTGGGTGTTGTGATGTAGACTCAGTTCCTCGTGCTTGGCATTTTTGTCAGTATTCTGTCTGTTTCACTGTTGTGAAAAGACAGTGTGGCCATGGCAACTTTTATAAAACATTTAACAGGGACTGGCTTACAGTGTCAGAGTGTCAGTGTTTAGTCTATTGTCACAGTGAGGAGCATGGTGGCACTCAGGCAGACAACGTGCTGGGGAAGCAGCTGATAGTTCTACGTCTGGATCCAAAGGCAGCAGAAGGAGACACTGGAACTGGCTTGGGCTTTTGAAACCCCACAACCCATACCCAGAGACACAATTCCTCCAGCAAGGCAAGACCACATCCCCTAATTCCTCTCAAATAGTGCCACTTCCTGAAGACCAAACATTCAAACATATGAGTCCATGGCGCCCATTCTTATTCAGACCACCACACTGGCACAGTGAGTTCTGTATGGGCTGCTCCTCGTTTCTACTGTGTGGTGACCAAAAGCGATTTGGGAAGAAAGGGTTTATCTGGATTCCATTTCCATATCACAGTCCATCACTGAGAGAGCTAGGACAGGAACACAGGGTAGGAACAAGGTCAAGAACAGAAGCAGAAGTGATGGAATAACACTGTTTACTGGCTAACTCTTATTCAGCCTGCCCAGGTCCACCTGTCCAAAGATAGTACCCCACAATGGGCTGTGGACCCCCACATCAACTAGTAATCAAGACATGCCCACGGGTCACTCGGATGGAGGCAATTCCTCAGTGAGATTCCCTCTTCCCAGGTGTATATTTGGGTTTGTGTCCTGTTGACAGCTGAAGCTAACACTGAGCCATCTCCCCTGCTCCCTTTCTGTTCCCCTTGGGTTTTTTATTGTTATTGTTTTGTTTCCCTTTCAGACAGAATCTTACTATGCAGTCCTGGTTGGCTGGAATTTGCTATGTAGACCAGGCTGGCCTGGAACTCACCTCTGCCCCCAACTTCCACATCCTGCACCCCATCCTAGGACTAAAGACATGTCCCACCATGCCTGGCCTTATTTTGGCATCTTAAGACAGAGTCTCACTCTGAATCTCAGGCTGGCTCATAATTCTTCTGCCTCAGTTTCCCAAGTGCTGAGACTACAGGTGTATACCTCATGCCTGACTTGAAAGATAGATTTTCTTTCTAACTTTCTAAGTTCCCAACCGGGCCACTCATGACAGAGGGCAGATTAACAAGAGGAACATGCATATTCATTTTATATAAATTTTATATACATTTGTGTGTGTGTGTGTGTGTGTGTGTGTGTGTGACTTGGGCAGGCTGGCGAAGGAAATGAGGAGCTGAAGAAGGAGGCATGAGGTGTGTGCTGAGTCTGGGGGAAGTCATGGAAGAGACTGGTGGGATGAATGGTCATATGTCACCAGTGGGGAAATGTCAACAGGCTTGTCCATTCTGGCTCCTCTCTGTGTCCCTCTGTCTTACAACGGAGGCCAGGAAGGTTCCTCTCACAAGGACTTTCTGGGAGAGGCTTCAGAAGAGCAACAAGAGGTCTTTCCTATACGGGCCATTTCACAATGGCTTTCAACTTCAAGTACTCAGGGGCCACATTAGCAGGTAGAATGTTCTGCACCCCTCAGTGTTCAGCATGTTCTGCCCCATGATGGGCACTTGGATCCACTTCTCCTCTGTGCAATGGAGGCTCGGTTGTCTGCAGTGTCAGTCATAGGTAGGGGTGGGTTTGCAGGATCCCGGGGCGACCCTGCTTAACTTTCTGAGCCACTGCCAAATTGTTTTCCACTGGGATTTGTGCTCACCATCCTCGGTGCATCATCTGGGGAAGCTGCCAGCTCATGCTTCCCAGGGGGTGGCCCTGCTCTTGGCTCTGTTGCACAGGGGACAATGCTCAGTGGGTAAGAGCACCTGACTGCTCTTCCGAAGGTCCGGAGTTCAAATCCCAGCAACCACATGGTGGCTCAAAACCATCCATAACGAGATCTGGCGCCCTCTTCTGGAGTGTCTGAAGACAGCTAAAGTGTACTTACATATAATAAATAAAATCTTAAAAAAAAAAAGAGAGAGAGAGAGAGATTCAGAAAGATGGAGCCTCATGCCCCACACAGCCTAAGAAGCACAGAGCTCGTAGGGACTGAACTGTCAAGAAGGTTCAATGGGTAAGGGTGATTACTACCAAGCCTGATGACCTGAGTTCCATCCCCAGGACCGGCATGACAGAAGGAAACACTGACTTGTGTAAGCTTTTCTGTGACCTTCACGTGTGTGCTGGGGCACAAGTGCACCCACACATAAATACATAAACACTAAATAATTCTTTAAAAAAAGAAGGGGCAGGAGGGAGCTGGAGAGATGGCTCAGTGGTTAAGAGCACTGACTGTTCTTCCAGAGGTCCTGAGTTCAATTCCCAGCAACCACATGGTGGCTCACAACCATCTGTAATGAGATCTGATGCCCTCTTCTGGTGTGTCTGAAGACACCGACAGTGTACTTATATACATAAAATAAATAAATAAGAAGAAGAAGAAGAAGAAGAAGAAGAAGAAGAAGAAGAAGAAGAAGAAGAAGAAGAAAAAGAAGAAGAAGAAGAAGAAGAAGAGGAGGAGGAGGACGAGGAGGACGAGGAGGAGGACGAGGAGGACGAGGAGGAGGAGAGACAGCTCATTGGTTAAGAGCACTGGCTGCTTTTCCAGAGATCCTGGCTTTCAATTCTTAGCACCCACGTTGCTTAGGGTTACTAGCGTTGTGATGAAACACAATGACCAAAGAAACTAGGGAGCAAAGTGTCTATTTTGCTTACACTGCCACACTGAAGTCTGGCACTAAAGGAGGAACTCACACAGGGCAGGAACCTGGAGGCAGGAGCTGATGCAGAAGCCATGGAGGGGTGCTGCTTACTAGCATGCTCACCATAGCTTGCTCAGCCTGCTTTCTTATAGAACCCAGGTCTATCTGTCCAGAGAAGACAAAATCCAAAATGGGATGGGCCCTCCCCTGCTGGAGACAGCATACAATGACAGGGACTGCCTGCAGTAGGCTGGGATGGAGACATCTCAGTAGCCTGCAACAGCTCTTTGTAAAAAACAATTGTTCCCAGTTCTCCTAACCTTAGCCCTGGACAACGGCTGTATAGATTTCATTTGTGCATGACTTCTTTTCAGTTGGCCCTGGTGTGCATAACTATTCTATTCTATCTGACTTTCTTACTTCTTTCTCCTTCCGCTCTGGTGAATTCTGTGAAACTAGATGTTCCTGGGTGTGTAATGATTCTTAAACAATTAAAAATTGAGGCATGGGGCACAGCACAGCACAGTCCTAATGGCCCAGGTGCATGCTGTGTGTTCTCATCTTGGAGACAATGTAATAACTGCACATTGGTAGTTACAGATTAATGTATTATATGCAAAGAAAGTTTGAAGAAATTATTAGAAAATTAAATAGAGCCAACATTGGGATCCCAAGAAAGAAAAAAAAAACTATTAAAGTTTTGAAATAAGTTTTGCACAACATTTGAGAGTGGTTCCTGGATAAGCAAGTATAGAATATGTAAAATCTTATATTAGTAAAATTAAGTCAAAACACTGGGTCTCTTAGGAGAGTCATTATGTGCAATGTGCAGAAGCAGAAAGCTAGCGGAACTACTGAGTTAAGGGTTAACTTGATTCTTTCTGGCCACTGCCTGGCAGCTTTGCCCATGTCATTTATCATTAGAGCTTCACAAGAAAATGCAAGTAGCTGGCCTCGGAGCTCTGAGCTCTGAAGTATAAAAGTTAAAGTTTAAATAGTGGTAAGTTTGCGATTATTATTATTTTGGCTACAGGCCTGGGAATAGGGAAGCTTGAAACTTGGGAACAACTGTGATTCTTGATTCTTTGTGGGACGAGGTTATTCTTTTGAATTTGATTTGGCAATGATTATACAATGTCTTTTTTTTTTTTTAACCTGCTTTTGGAGTATCAATAAAAGACCGGAGCAAGAGAGCGAGTAGAGAGCGAGTGAGGAGTATGTGAGGTGAATGTGGAGAGCGCATGAAGAGTGAGAAAGAGAGAGAACATGAGAAGAGTGTGTGAAGAGTGAGTGAAGCAAGAATGTGAAGAGTGAGTGAGGAGAGAATGTGAGGTGTGTACAGAGCATGTGTGTGTGAGTGAAAGGAGAGTGCATGTGATATGTGGGTGAGATGTGTGTGAAGAGTGTGTGTGAGAGGGAAAGGGGGAATACACAGAGGTGTGTGTGAGTGTGAGACTTCAAGGAAAGAAAAGCACACAGGAAAAAAGCAGAGAGCACAAGAGAATGCAGAGTGTGTGCAGCCTCAAGCTGTGAGCGAATGAGCGAGAGAGAAAGAGAGCAGAGAAAGAGAGAGAAGAGAGAGAAAAATTTAAGCCTTGAAAGATTGCCTGTCAGCGTGTACCCCAAAAGTAGTCTGTGTATATTTATTATGCACCTTCTATGCTCTGCTTCCAGTTGAGAACTCCGATCCTGTGTTCAGGCTGGACCCCGTCACTCCCCCATCAATCACTAATTAAGAAACTTGCTATGGTTGCATCTTATGGAGGCATTTTCTCGATTGAAGTTCCCTCCTTTCAAATAACTCCAGCAGGGGTCAAGTCGACACAAACCCCACCAGTTCCCACATGGTTCCCCATAACCATCTATGACTTGAGGTCTAGGCGGTCCAATGCCATCTTCTGTCTTTGAATAGCAGGCATACACATGGTGCAGAGACATATGTGTACAAAACACTCATACACATGAAATAATTTTTTTTTTCGAGACAGGGTTTCTCTGCATAGCCCTGGCTGTCCTGGAACTCACTATGTAGACCAGGCTAGCCTCGAACTCAGAAATCACCTGCCTCTGCGTCTCAAGTGGGATTAAAGGCATGAGCCACCACCACCCGGCTGAAATAAAATAATTTTTAAAAAATTGAAAGGAGGAGGCGACCAGAAGCCACAGACCACATATACGTGTTTCCTGTTTCTCCCCATGTGATACCCTGTGCCACACTGGGGCTCTTCCACTCTCAGGGGGTTGAATTAGAGCTGCGCTCACAGGTTATGCTATGGTCAGTGCTGGGGCAGCTGGCTGCACAGTCAAACCAGGTCAAACCCAGTCCACAGCAAGGTTAGCATCTGCTGCTTACTGGCTTGAAGATCTGGGGCAAATGACTTAATTTCCCTAAGCCTGTCTTCTCACTGCACAAGGGAAGGGTGAAAATTGCCTTAATGAAGAGTCAGTGACCAGGGCGCAGGTCAGATCAATGCTGTGCTACTGCTACTGTTAGCAGGGAACGGGGACAAGCACTGCAAACCTACCGCATCTTGCTCTTTTTCTCTGCATGTTGGAAAGTTAGGGCCAGTTTGTGCATGACTTGAGGACAGTGGCCAGCTTAGAAGATTTCCTTACCACGTGGGCTGGTGAGGCTAGGGAATTCAGGTTTGAATGGCATTCTCACATTAGCTTCTGTCCAACACCCCCACCCACCCTCCCCAGGCACTTCCCTGCATGAAGACCTTCTAATAACAGGGGTCTCTAACCTCTGAGGAAGTCCCACCTCTCCTGGGCCTGCTCAACTCTGCCTTTCGCCAGGGCTCAGAGTCACCCAGGAGCTGAGCGTACTCTAACTCCCCATCTCCTCCAAAGGGCACTGCCAACTTCTTCTTCACTCAAAACCCCTTGCAACATTAGACTCTGGACTTGGTGAGCAGATGGCTGCAGGCATTTTCTCACAGTACAGGAAGGCAGGGAAACTACGACTGTGGAGGTGCCAGGATTTGCCCAGGAAGTTGGAGATCAGTGTAAGATGTTTGTTCTGCTGATGCCCGCAGCCAGAGCAGCCAGAGCTCGTGTTCTCAGAGGCACTGCATGTGTGGTTGTGGTGCCTGCTATTTAGAGCAGTAATTACCATGGGTAGCAGATGGGGGAGTAGGCTCCAAGGGCTAGGTGCCAGTCAGCCTGGGAACTTTGCTGATAGATGAAGTTTTTCCCTCACTCAGATGTTCTGTGAGCCCCTCTTTAGACTAGGTTCCGTGTTGGGAGCTAGAGATGCAATGAACAAGACAATGGTCAGATATTTGTACTAGGCTGCAGGGCAGTGGTGGTGCATAGCAGGCGAGTCTTTGAGTTCAAGGCCAGCCTGGTCAACGGCATGAGTTCCAGGACAACCAGAGCTACACAGGGAAACCCTGTCTCAGGGGGAAAAAGAAAAAGTAAATACAGGGCCAGAAAGCACAATGAACTTAGTCTCTGGGAGCTAGGAAAAAAAAATGGCCTTTATTCATCAACCCACCCATCATCCATCATCATCATCATCATCACCATCATCACCATCACCACCATCATCATCTGTCTATCAACCACTCATCCTTTGGTCTATCCTTCTGTCCAGCTCTGTACACTTATGGGGCTTATCCCTGTTACTCTACTAATAATTACAGTACTGACTGACAGACTCAATCCAATCAACAGCCTTATTAGATTACTAATAATTTATTTACGGGAAACATGAAATGGCCAGAGTCAGAGGTTTCCAGAATCAGGACACAGCAATAGTTCTAAATGTGTCTTATCTTGGCAGCCCAGCTCCTATGCTCCTTGCTTGGGACAATTGTGCTCTGGAAAGGAGGGACCTTGCCCCAGGCTGTGTGATTCACAGCAAACAAACTGCTTCTTCCAAGGGAGGGGGAGGATGGGGTGGGGTGTGTGTGTGTGTTTAGAACATTTGACAGAGGCTACACCAATCCAAGTTTTTCATGATTTTGTCTCTGCTAGATACCTTGATTTTTGTTTTTCTATCGATATGATAAAATCCCCTGACAAGGGGTTGGAGAGATGCCTCACACTGGCTGCTCTTCCAGAGGACCTGGATTAGATTTACAGCCCTGAGACTGCAGCTCGCAACCCTCTATAACTGCAGTTTCCGGGGATCCAATCCTCTCTTCTGCCCTCTGTGACTACCGGGTATGTGGTGAACATACATGTATATAGTCAAACACCCATACACATAAAATAAAGTGTTAAATACCATGACAAAAAAACAGCTTTTGGAAGGGGGCTGGTGTGATGACTCAATGGGTGAAGGAGCTTGCTATCAAACTTGACAACCAGAGTTCAATCAGGGAGATGTATACAGTGGAAAGAGGAATGGCTCCGGCAAATTGTCCTCTGGCCTCCGCATGCAAAGTGTGGCCTGTGCACACATACAAACATTGCTGGGGCCATTTCAGGTTGAACCAGAATTTGATCTCCTTGGTGGAGAATCCCAAGGCAAAGTACCAAACTCTGCTCTAGGAATCAGAGGTTAGGATGTCTCAGCTAACTTTCCTTAACTCAGCTTATTTTAGTTAACTTACCTTAAATTGTCAGCTTCTGTACACACACAAATAAATGTCAACAAAACCAAACAAAACACAAAAACCAAAAACCTTAAGGGAGAAAGGGTTTATTCTGATCTACCGTTCAAGGGTACAGACTATCACAGCATGGAAGTCAAACCGACAGGAGCCTGAAGTAGCTGCTCCCGTGGCATCCACTGGCAGGAAGCAGACAGGAGTGCATGAATGCACATCTCTGCTTGACTTCCTTTCTCCGTTTATGCAGTCCAGGATTCCAGGATTCCCCACGAAGGGAATGGTGCCGCCCACAGTGGGCAGGCCTTCCCATATCCCTTAAACTAATCAGAGCAATCCTCAATAAACTAGCCCTGAGGCCATTACCCAGAAGGCTCTAGAGTCTGTTAAGATGCTGTTAACCATCACAATAGGTTCATCTTTTTAGGCCTGTTGAGCCTCCACCTCATGACTGTGGCTTTAACAGAGAGGGAAAGCATTTCCCTTCCCACTAGACTTGCTAGGGGTAGGGGCTGTTGGGGGCCAGCCCCAGGGTTCTGTGTGATGGGGACGACTAGCTACAACAGGCAAGGCAGGTGACCACAGTGACGTTTTCTGGTCATAAATAAATTTATATCTGAGGCTAGGCTATTTTGTGGGCCATTTTTGGTTTAAGCCAATCTAGGTTTATGCCATGTGTCAGGAAGAGACCACCAAAGTTACCCATGATCTTCTCAGATGACCTGGTTGTCAGCGGGTCCTCAGTTTCTGCTGCCATTCCCCTGCCTCCTACCATAGTTTCTGGCCGACTCTCCACTCTGTCCATTAGCCAGTCTCCAGGCGTTGAGTTGGGGACCTTCATGTCTCCTTAATTCTATCTGCTTTTCTTGATCTCAAGTCATGGGGCAAGCTTTACTTGTGTGACAGGGAAAGACTGTTATATGTGGCAGTGGCAGGGTAAGAGGGTACCTGGCAGGCCCATGCCAAGATGTCCCCCTGAGAAATCACACCATGCGGCAGACCTGGTATAAGGGAAGTTTATTTAGGGGGAAGTGGGGGGGGGCAGACAACAAGGACAGAGAGAAGGGAACAGAGACAGACAGAGCCACAGGGCAGAGAAAGGGAGACAGAAGAAAGAGAGGTCGGCCAGGAACACATGGGAACAGAGGGAGAAGACGAGGAGGAGGAGAGAGAGGCTGGGATATCGAGCAATCCTTTTTTGTTTGTTTGGATTCTGGTTTTTCTGTTGTTTGAAGGGGGTGTTTCAAGACAGGGTTCTCTGTGTAGCCCTGGCTGTCCTGGAACTCACTCTGTAGACCAGGCTAGCCTCGAACTCAGAAATCCGCCTGCCTCTGCCTCCCAAGTGCTGGGACTAAAGGCATGCGCCACCACTGCCGGTCGTGAGTGGTCCTTTTATAGGAGGCAGCTGCTGCCCATGGCAGACAATGGCTGCAGGTTATGTTGCAAGCTGTTGCTAGGTCCCTGTTGCTAGGCCCTTTGGAGGAGCCTGATGGAATCCATTGTAAGTCAACAAAGACAATGCAGAGCCTCCTCCAGTTTGTATCCTTGCTGAGGCCCTTTCCAGTTTAACTAGAATTTGCTCTCCTTGATGGAGAATCCCAAGGAAAGTTACCCAACTCTATTCTAGGAACCCGCAGCCGTCCAGATGTCCTGCTAACTTATCTTAAACTGCCTGCTTGGGCAGAGCCTCCTCCAGCTAACCACTTATCTTAGCTTCTGTTAAACTGCTTAGTTCTGCAAAACTCCCCTACCACTGCTGAGAAAAAGCCACAAAGCCACTCTCTGGACGCTTGCTTGTGGCTATGGCCTTGACATCTGAGTGTAGTCCCAGTCAGCTGGAGAAAGATTCTCAATTTGCTATAAATTGTGTCTAAGTGGTCACCACTGGTGGGCTCCCAGTAACACCTGGAGCTTCTACCATCTAAGGGTGCTCTTGCCTCCTCTCTCTCTCTCTCTCTCTCTCTCTCTCTCCAGCTCACTTCAAATCAGCTCAAGGCTTCATCTGCTCATAGCCAGTCCGTGCCGGAAAGCCCTCCGAAGGGAGACCCTCACTCAAGTCTCAGGATAATAGGGGACCCCCAAGAACTCACGAGAGACCAAACTTGATGCAAACCACATGAGGCTTTATTCGGGGAAAGCCAGAGCTCTGGGGATGACTCGTATCCCACGCAGGGGTAGAGGAGTCGACCCCAAGGGGAAAAGGGTCCCAGTTTTTATAGGTCCTCAAGGGGGAAAGGAGAAGGGGGGATTAGGGGATTTCCAGATCTAAACAATGTCTATTCTAAAAGGATTGATTTCTCAAAAAATGGCTATGGGAGGGAAACAAGGAAAGAGTCTAATGAAAGTACAGTAACTCGGATTGGCCCCGACTGTGGTTGCTGGGGAGATTTTCCGACTCTATCTCAGCAACTAATATCACAAACACCTGGCAGTGAGGTGCAGCAGTGGGCACACACCTGGGTTCAAGGAACGGTCAGAACATTGGCAGACACACGGGTTCAAGAAGTGGCCAGAACATTGTGCACCTCTATTTTTCTAAATCAGTGAAGCTAGTTCTGCTAACAATGAAATCTATTTTGCCAATTTCAGGGCTTCTGTGACCTTTTACATTTTGTCAGGATCTTTCACTCACACCACCAGAACCTCAACGCTGGCTGTAGCAGCTTACTGTTAGTGTTTCTTTTCCTTTCTTTTTCTTCTTCTTTTTCCTTTTCCTTCTCCTTCTCCTTCTCCTTTTCCCTTTTCCCTTTTCCTTTTCCTTTTTTCCTTTTCTTTTTCTTTTTCTTTTTCTCTTTCCTTTTTCTTTTTCTTTTTCTCTTTCTCTTTCTCTTTCTTTTTCTTTTTCTTGTTTTTTTTTCTTTTTTTTTTTTAATTTTTTTAAAAGATTTATTTATTATATGTAAGTACACTGTAGCTGTCTTCAGACACTCCAGAAGAGGGCGCCAGATCTCCTTATGGATGGTTGTGAGCCACCATGTGGTTGCTGGGATTTGAACTCTGGACCTTTGGAAGAGCAGTCGGGTGCTCTTACCCACTGAGCCATCTCACCAGCCCTCTTTTTCTTTTTCTTTTTCTTTTTCTTTTTCTTTTTCTTTTTCTTTTGGTTTTTAGAAACAGAGTTTCTCTGTGTATCCCTGACTGTCCTGGAACTTGCCCTGTAGACAAGGCTGGCCTTGAACTCACAGAGATCCTCCTGCCTCTGCCTCTGAAGTGCTGGGATTAAAGGCTGCCCCAGGTCTTAGTGTTTCTGCACCATGCCTTTGCCTGTAGCTTCTCTTCCTTTTTTTTTTTTCCAGACACTGGCTGAGGATGATGTGGAAACACATGTTGGCCACTCCTCAGTCACACGGCTCAGGGCATTCGCTGTTGGTTAGTGTCTGGGATGGTAGGTGGGCTTTTCCATATGGCTATTTAAACCTCACACGTGGTTGGATGTGTGTGTGTGTATGTTGGCGTGCACCATGGTGTAGAGGTCTGAAGACAAACCTGGTCTTCACCTTCTTCTTGTTTAGAGTCAGGGTTTCTTTGCCGTTCACTGCTGTGTACTCCAGGCTAGTCCATGGACTTCTGGGATTCTTCTGTTCCTTTCTCCAGCTTCACTGTAGCCGTTCGGGAACTACAGACACTCACACGCCGGCATACGCAGTTTAACGTGGGCTCTGGGGATTTAAACTCAAATCAACATGCTTGCATGATAAGTGCTTCACCCACTGAGCCATCTCCCCAACTTGGACTTCACATTTCAATTGGAAGGCTCTCAAAGCTTTGAGACTTGATGTCCATGTATAGGCTCTGGTAAAAGAATGAAGGGTGGGCAAAGCCATCACTATAACCACCATCATTATCTCCATCATCATCACCATTATCACCACTACCACTATCATCACCACCACTATCTTCATCATCATCATCACCACCATCCTCAGTTGTAGTCTCCATCCTCTGGAACTCAAGGAAAAGACCTTCAGTGTCTTACATGTGGTGGCATGGTTGGTATTCACTGTCTGGTGGGCATCTGGGGGCAGGTCATGGAGGAAGACTTGAAGTGCCATCATTATGAGACCAGTCTCAGTCCCTGATGGCAGTGTTGTCTGTTCTGCCTGACCTGTGCAAGTCTGGGGTTCTTTTGGTTTCTTTTTTTTCTGGCTTTAAAAAGGAATCGGTGTCCTTGGGCCTGTCGACGTAACCATCTAGTGGCATGGGTCACAAAGAGCCGGTGACAAATCATGTTCAGACTCACGTTGCTCCATGCTCGTCCACTGAGCTGGCTTCTTGGGATATTTTTTCAAGAATTCTTTTTATTTTTAAATCTGTCTGTACGTGGAAATGTGTGTGTGTGAGTGCAGGTACCAGCAGGGTCAGGAGATCGCTGGATCTGAAACTGCAGGCTGTTGTGAACTGTCTGGGTGCTGGGACTGAACTCAGGCCCTCTGCAAGAATAATGTTTTGTGTCAGCTTGACGCAAGCTAGAGTCACCACGGAGAAAAGAGCCTCCAGTTGGGGAAATGCCTCCATGAGTTCCAACTGTAGGGCATCTTCTCAATTAGTGATCAATGAGGAGGGCCTGGCCCGCTGCGGGTGGTGCCGGATTCTATAAGAAAGCAGGCCGAGCAAGCCACGAGGAGCAAGCCAGTAAGCAGCCCCCTCCATGGCCTCTGCATCCAGGTTCTTGCCCTGCTTGAGTCCCTGTCCTGACTTCCTTCAATGGTAGATAATGTTCTGGACACGTAAGCCAAACAGACCCTTTCTTCCCTAATGTGCTTTTCAGTCAGGGTGTTCTGTTGTAGCCATAGAAACGCTGATTAAGACAAACAGTAAATGCTCTTAACTGCTTAGCTGTCTCTCCAGCCAAAGTTTAGGTCTCCCTTTCCATTGTCCCCTCATCTCTTGTGCCCAGGTCCTGTAGCCACTGGCCCACTGTAGCTCCCTCTTCTGGTACCAGTAGCCTCAGCCAGGGGGACTATATTTTATCAATGGGCATCGTCGTGTTTGGGTTTGATTTTTTTTTTTTTTTTTTTTTTTTTGAGAGCTCAAACCCATGGTAGGCCTCCCTCCTACCTTAGCCCTCTGGGTCCTGGGTGCACCTCCACACTCCATGATCCAATGCTGGCAGTGGATCTGGGGCTTTGTGTGTGGTAAGCAGACCCTCTAGCCATGGAGCTCCACTTCGACCACACTGGGCTCCTTGCCACTCTGGTGGCCTTCACACTCATTCACCCTCCTGTTTTAACTTCCAGTGTTGTGAAGAGACTCCAGTTTTCCCGCATCTCTGCCTTGGCTTCTGGCTCTGACCCTGGCTTAGCCTCTGGCTCTGACCCTGGCTTGGCCTCTCTCCTGCTTTCTCCAGACTGTGCCTATCCCCCACCCCACCCCCCAGGTTCCCATCTTGGCCCCATCTTATCTCATTCCACACACACAATCTCATCCATGGTTTCGGTTTTCCTCACTGAGTCCGCCCCCCCTCCCCCATACCCCAGTGCTGGCAGGGAGCCTGCACTCTACTCTTGGACTCCAACTGTCTCAACCCTTACCCCTGCGACCCAGCTCAGGATCATGGCACCAAAAGCTGGGCCGCACTTCTCCTGTTCTTCTTCCTAGATCAGGAAAGGTTGCCACCATCTATCTAGCGTCATCCTTGACTGCCTCAATTTCTCAGTTTCTACTCTCAATGACTCACTGAGGCCCATGGACTTGACCTCTTTTGACAAATCTTCATCTGTCCACACACGTGTCATCCCGACAGCTCTGGCCTCAGTCTCCCAGTGGACACCTGCCTGAAGCCATATTACTGTCTTCTTTGGTTCCTCCACGAATCCAGTGACATATTTTCTACCTAACAGTGGTGGTGGCTCCCACTGGAAATCACCCCCAAGGCCAGAGTGACTGTATTTAGCAAACAAAACTACAGGATGTTCAGTCAGGCTGAACAATGGATGTCTTCTGTTTTTGTAGTGTGAGCATGTCACGAGCGCCACATGCGGCGGGACCTTCTAAGCCTTGGACAGGTTCCATGCCCCCAGCATGCTTGCCCTACCCCACCTCTTTCCTTTGTTTTGTTTTGTTTTGTTTTGTTTTTGTCCTTCATTCCCCCACCCCCACCCCCAGACAGAATTTGTCTGTGCAACTCACTCTGTAGACCAGGCTGTCCTCGAACTCTCAGATCTGCCTGCCTATGTATCCCAAGCAAGCACTGGGATTAAAGGTGTGCATGGCCGCTGCCCCGGCTTCTGCTCTTTTTGGATTCAGTTTGTGTTTTAAATTACATGTACATGACTATAGGAGGACACATACACGTAAGTATGGGTGCCTGCACAGGTCAGAAGAGGCCATCAGATGCCCCGGCAACACAATTCATAGGCACCTGTGAGCTGCTCAACATGACTACTGGGAGTAGAACTTCTACTCTTTGCAAGATCAGCAAAGACTTTCCATCACCATCCATCTCTGCAGCTCTCCTCTTCTCTCTGGACCGTCTTATGCATCCCAGGTTAACCTTGAACTCATTACGTAGCCCAAGGATGACCTTAAACTTCCAGCTTTCTCCTCCCAAGGACTGGGATCATAGGTGTATACCACTCTGCTCAGTTTTACAGAGTTGAAGCCCTAGTTTTGCATGCTCGAGGCAAGTCTTCCACCAACCGAATCACACCCTGGCCCCCAGCCTTGTTTCTTATTATACTGTACTCTGGGTCATAAATTTAAGACAGACTGAATTGCTTAAAACTGTCCCAAGAGGGCCAGAGGTTTGCTCATAGATTTGTTTCTCTTCCCTGCATCTGACCCACCAGGGAGGCCAGCCCCTTCCTGCTCACCTCTAAGACTTGGAACACAGTAGCCCTCTCTTCCAAGAAGCCTTGCTGCTTCCCTGGGTGACCGGAAGTCCCTGTAAGCCTGCACAGCAGCGCCTCACCCTTTGGATCTTCATCGCCACTTTATTCTTTGTGTCTCTCCTTCAGACCACACGACATCGTTGTCAGTCCTGCACATCCCTCACCCCACCCACGCCCCATCCTACATCTGGTCCATCCTGCCTGGCTATGCCACAGCTGGATGCTCCCAGGGGAGGAGGCACAGAGCTTTGGCTGCCTCCCAACTCTCCTGGCCTGAGTCCCAGTTACAGGGCTCACCCTCCTTCCCTGCCTGAGTTCCCATGAAAAGTGGCCTCCTCCCCAGCCCCTTACCCAGGACCAGGTTGTAAAACGCTGAGACAATGGGGGCTTGAGGCCAACTTTCCAGCCGGACAGCTGCCAAGCCATCCACAGAATCCGCCTGTGCATCTGGGGGACAGGCAGCCGTGAAGAGTGGGGGTTTAGCCACACTGCATTAGCTTGAGCCCTGGTGTGGCTGCAAAGGAAGGAGTTGGGATTAAGTCAGGATGTAAGTTTGAATCCCAGCCCTGCACCTTCCCTTTGTACCTCCGCTTTCTTGTCTGTAAAAGAGGACCACGGCACTCATCTTTAGAGTAGACCATGAGTGGGAAACACCTCACACTCATCAGGGCACAGGAGCAATCTCCTGCCTCTCTGTGACTCCTGAGAGCAAGCCATGGGCAACAGAGATCTCCTTTTAAGTTCTCCCAGACTCACTAGCTAGATCCTACCCTTATCCTCTGCACAGGCTCCAGGGAGCATCCGGTAGTCAAAATGACCTTTAAGTGTTAGTGCATATAACCAAGCTAAGAGGGAGAGTGACTGAACAGAGATAGACCAAAAGGAGTGGTCTGGGCTGCAGAGGTAAAGCTGGGAGCCCCTTGCCTTTCAAGACTGTCCTCTGAACCTTTTCCTTCTGCCTGGGCCACCTGATCCCCTGTGGCTCAGTAGGGGCATCTTGGCTGACCCTGGTAGACCTCCTTGTGGCCCACCTCAGCCTCCTCTCTAATCGACAGCGTTACAAACTAATCGATCATCTGTTTGTTTTCTATCTGTTCTATAGATGCTTCAAAGCCAGGAGCGACTGTCTCGTTTGCAAATGTATAGTTATCTCTCAGTATCCGTTGGGGATGTGTAGGACCTCTGCAGATATACAAATCCTCAGATGCAGAAGTCTCACAGTGTTTTGTTTGTTTGTTTGTTTGTTTTGTTTTTTGTTTTTTGAGACAGGGTTTCTCTGTATAGCCCTGGCTGTCTGGAACTCACTTTGTAGTCCAGGCTGGTCTCGAACTCAGAAATCTGCCTGCCTCTGCCTCCCAAGTGCTGGGTCTCACAGTGTTTGTCTATAACTGAAGCCCCTCTCCTGTTAGGTTCAAGCATGACCACATTATTCATAATACAAATGGCGGGTGACTAGCTGTCACACGGTATTGTTTAGGAATCATGGTGAGAGAGAACAGAGCACCTGTTCAGTATGCATGTAGTCTTATTCCCCAGAATATTTTATGTCCTTGATTGAATCAGAGAAATATGGAAGTGAGACATTTTACAAAAATGGAAATGTGAGCGGACAGGAAAAGTGAGAGCAGCCGGGCTGCCCTCACTCTGGTCCAGACTGCCTTTCCGGCTGACTGATGTTCAAGAAACTTCAACATGCCTGACAGCCCCGCATTGCCAACAGACATCTTCCCAAACAGGAGCTGGAGCAGTAGCGCAGTGCTTGAGAGCATTTGCTGCTCTTGAGAGGACCTGGGCTTGGTCTCCAGCACACATTTGATGGCTCACGACGGTTCATAGCTCCAGCTCTGGGGACCTAATGTTCTCTTCTCCCCTCTGCAAGCACCAGGAACACACATGCTGAACATGTATGTGTGCAGCTAAAACACTCATGTACATAAAAATAAAAGCATTTTATTAAAAAAAAATCCTCAGTAAATAAATGAATGCTATTTAGGGCAAGAGTGTTTGTCAACTTGAGTATGATGTTTCCATCCCTAAACCTAAACAACACACCTCATTTAAAACCATCTTAGGAATGCACTTTTTACTTGATTTTAAAACCTAATTTTTTTTTTAAGGATTTGTTTATTTTGTGTATGAATGCTCTATCTGCATGTACACATGTGTGTCACTAGAGGGCATCACACACACACACACACACACACACACACATACACACACCATTATAGATGGTTGTGAGCCACCACGTGGTTGCTGGGAATTGAACTTAGGACACCTGAAAGAGGGGGCAAAGGGGGACAGTGCTCTTAACAGCTGAGCCACCTTTCTAGCCCTTTAAAACTTAAATTTTAAGCGCACGCACACACACACACACACGCACACACACACATGCCTGCATGCACACATGAACAATCATTAATGTCAGCACCCACACATATTAATATAGTCTCACACTTAACCACATTCAGACCCATGTTCCTGCAAACACACACATTCATACCACATGCATGCTCCCAAACACAGACACATGTATTCACACACACACACACACACACACACACACACACACACACACACACACACACACACACATGTGCAATGCTGTCTCACCCCACCCCACATTCCCATATTCACAGTTTCTCATGGAGACATGTTCATACATACACTCATTTATGGACACACTTGCACCTCTGCACTCATATACCCACACTCTCAAAATGTATACATGAATATAGCCACACACATGTCATATACGTACACACATAAGCACATAGCTTCTCACGTTTGGAGAATATACAGGCAAATTCACACTCATTGGACACAACTGCTCATACACACAAAATCGCGCCAGTTTACTTACTCCCACACACCCACTTACATACTCTCATATACCCACAGTCACACACACAGAGAAACCACTCGCATATTTTCTCACACACATACACACCCACCCACCCCCCACACACACATTCTAACCTTGGTTACACTCATACTGCCACATAAACACAAAGGTACACACAGAGACACATAAGTACACACACATACACCCCACACTACACACACTTCTTTACCACACTCGCAAGTGTGCACACTTCCATTTTCACTCTAACATTAGGTTAAGAACTTGGAAGTCGCCCCTACCTTTCTTACGCTAAGAAAAAATTGAGCATGGTGACGTATACCTGTAATCCCAGTCCTTAGAAGCTGGAGGCAGGAGGATTGTTATGAATTCAAAGCCAGCCTGGGCTCCATGATGAGTTCTGGTTCAGTGGGAGGGGGAGGAGAGAGAGAGAGAGAGAGAGAGAGAGAGAGAGAGAGAGAGAGAGAGAGAGAGAGAGAGAGAGAGAGAGAAGCTGAAATCCTACAATGAGTTTTAGATCCACAGAGACTAGAGGCCACAGGTAACTATGACTCTGAAAGCTGGCTTGGGGAAGGGGTGGAGAATCTGAGCTCAGCCTAGCCTGCTGCAGGAGCCAGTAACTAGTTAGAAGGCTTCCAAAACCACAGCTGGAGGCCCTCTGAGGACCAGGGAGAGCCCAACCCTGCCCCCCCCCCCCCAGTTTTGTAGGCTTTATTGGCAAGATTCTGCCTGGTGCGGAGGACCTGGGATCCCTGAAGGGAAGGGCTGTAATCAAGAAGGGCCAGAGGGCCTAGGCAGGAAACTGCTTTGCCCTAAGCTGCTCTGATCAGGGACAGGGATCCTTACACCTTCCTGTCTCCAACAAGGGGAAGAGGGACACTTAGAAAACCTAAGAAATTCTTCTAAAGGTTGCCTCTCAGGAACTGCAACCCCAATGAATAGGCTGAATTGGATTGAAGGGCATCATTGTATGTGTGTAGAAAAACTAGGAAGAATGTCATGACGGGGCTGGGGAGATGGCCCAGTCAGAAAGGGACTTTCTACACAAGCGTGAGGACCCATTTTAAAACTCAGCACGTGGACATTGTCTGTAATCAATTTCAATGCTTGAGTGAGGGAGCAGAGATAGGAGGATCTCTGGCCACCTAGTAAGACAAGAAAGCCTGTCTTTAAAATAATAAATAAATAAATAAATAAATAAGTGTGGAGCATGTAAGGGGTGGCCCTTGGGGGTCAGGACACCACCAAACACCAGCTTCTTAGTACAGCTCCACACAAGGAAGATTTGTTATGCTGGAGGGCTGGGGAGGGAGGGTGGGGGGTGGGAGGGGGTAAGCTTGTGTCTGCATTAGGCAAAGGCATGGCCAAGCAGCAGCAGGTGCTTTTGCGTGGCTTTTTAAGGAGAAAAGGAGTCTGTGATAGGGAGAGTTGCTAAGTCTTGATTGGACATGTTAGCCAAATAATGAATTTTGATTGCTGGTCCTTAGTGTTTTGTCTCGGGAATGAACTGAACTCAAATAGTGTATAAATGCAAAGAGGGTTTTTATTCTGCAGAAGTCCTGCCTGCTGGAGTCTCCCATTACCAAGATAGAGACTCTGAAGTGAGTGTGCAGGCCTTGTTTAAAGCACACTAGGGGAATCCCAGGGTAAGTGGACTTTGTTTTATGCTATCTCTGAGGACATTCCATTACCGGGTTGTGAGGGCTGCCTGGAAATTGCTGACCCATTGCCCTTGCTTCAGGTCAGGTGGTGGAGCAGTTTCTGATGGCAGGGCAGTTTCTGACTAGCTGCCTGAAGCCTGGGCTTTTAGACCTAATCTCCTGAACTGCCAATTTGAAGCCGGTCATGGAGTCAGCCTGTCTCATCCAGGGTAGCTTTAGGAATGTAATCTAACAGTTTTAGGGAGAGAGACATGCCTGTAGACACCATGTTTGCTATGCTCAGGCCTGCTAGCGAGCCAGTCCTTCAGAGAGCAATTGAAGATGCTGGATGTTGCCTTCTGACCTGTGTGTGTATGTGTGTGTGTGTGCGTGCACGCACACACACACACATGAATAGATAAAACTTTTTTTTTTTTTTTAAGTAAAAAGATGAGGCTGGAGAGATGGCTCAGCAATTAAGAGCACTTGCTGCTCGTACAGAGGCCCTGGGTTCAGTTCCCTAAGTGCCTATAACTCTAGTTCGAGGGTCTCAGATGCTCTTCTGCTTCCTGGCTAACATATTTATCCATGGGGAGTGGGGGTGGGGTGTGTGTGGAGTGAATGCTGTCAAGGTTCTAAGAATCAGCCTGTGTAAAAGATGGGGTCAGAGAAGGTCACTCTCCCTACTTCCTCTCCCACCCCTGCTCTATCTTCTCACCTATGGACTGTAGATAACAGCAACGGACACTTACAGTCACAGATCCATGGTTCCAGGATTCCCTGGGATGCCAACAGTAGTGGGTGTGTCAGTCCCTTAGATGAGATGGCAAACGGCCACAGAAGTTGAGCATTTCCCTCACCCCTGTTTACTTAAATCATAATTTAAGCTTACTTTTAATTCCTAACACAAGAAAAGGGTTAAGAGACTAAACGTTACACTGTATTGTCTAGGAAATCCTGGTTAAAAAAAAAAAAATTGGTCCATGCTCACTACAGAGGGGCTATCATTGCACATGTGGCTGCAGTGTGATTCTGGTGTTAGTAATATATTTGCTCTGGGGTTGGCTGAATTCAGGAATGGAGAAACCGTGGGCTCAGAAGTCATGGAGACGGAGCACCCATGACATTACCGAACATCCTCTTTTTACACTATCTCATTTGTTCTTTACTTAAACCACATGTGGCAGGAATTTCTGTTCTTTTACACATTGGGATTTGAGGTCAGGACAGCTCTGGAACTTGTTCCAAGGTACCTAGTCCATGCCTGTGGGTGGCCAGAGTCCATGTGGCCACAGGCTTTGCCAAGTGTTCTCCAGGTCTCTGTGGCCTGTTCCTGCAAGCCTGATTCTTACTGGGTTGTCGACCAAGTGTCCCACGCCCAGCATTTCCCACGCTTGGTGGCTATAAATAGCTGTTTTGTGCTGGAATAAGTCAAAGCCTTTTTCCCTCAGGACTGTAGAAAACACCCCACAGAGGGCCTGTAAAACACAGCTGCCCGAAGCGAACATAAGTAAGCTCGTAGCCATTCCCCCCCCCCTTCTTCTTGTGACATTTGAGAGCATCCCAAGCATTCATTTGGGAAGGCTGTGCTTTATAACTGATGTCACCCCTGGGTAGTTGTCTTAGTCAGGGTTTCTATTCCTGCACAAACATCATGACCAAGAAGCAAGTTGGGGAGGAAAGGGTTTATTCGACTTACACTTCCATACTGCTGTTCATCACCAAGGAAGTCAGGACTGGAACTCAAGCAGGTCAGAAAGCAGGACCTGATGCAGAGGCCATGGAGGGATGTTCTTTACTGGCTTGCCTCCCCTGGCTTACTCAGCCTACTCTCTTATAGAACCAAGACTACCAGCCCAGGGATGGTCCCACCCACAAGAGGGGCCTTTCCCCCTTGATCACTAATTGAGAAAATGCCTTACAGTTGGATCTCATGGAGGCATTTCCTCAACTGAAGCTCCTTTCTCTGTGATAATTCCAGCTGTGTCAAGTTGACACAAAAAAAGCCAGTACAGTAGTCACGGACAGTATGATCCAAGAGGTCCTTTTGGAGGGACTCTGGTGACTTTCCAAAGAAGCTTGCAGCCTGGGAAACATCCTCAGAAAGAAACGGGTCCTGGAAGAGTTTGTAGAACAGGACAGGCAGCTGGGCTAGCCTGGTCCAGGCAGCTGGGCTAGCCTGGTCCACTGCACATCACACACGGCCAGCCACAGTTTCCTCTGCTTCTGAGGATAGTTCTAAGCTTGCCGTGATGTTCTTTCCATCTTTACATGGCTAGAGGCAAGTGCTAACCATCACTTCTCTGCTGCTGGCTGCTACAGAGATACTCACCTGCAAGGGGGTTGGGGAGGGGGGGTACATGAGAAATAAGCAGCAGGCCTCAGGGGAGCAAGCTCTATCAACGCAGTGTCTTTTTTTTTTCTCAACTTGTTTGTTCTGAGACAGGGTCTTCCCACAGAGCTCTGATTAGCCTCGAACTTAGGGTGACCCTCCTGCTTCTGCACACCTGTCCCCCCAAAACGCTATGATCACAGGCATGAACCACCATGCCTAACCATTCTAGACTGTCTTTTAAGTTTTTTCTTATTTATTGACTTCGTGTGTGTGTGTGTGTGTGTGTGTGTGTGTGTGTGTGAGTGAGTGTGATACGTGCGTGCCACAGCGTGTGTGGAAGCCAGAGGAAAACTCTCAAGAATCCTTTCGTGTTTACCACACGATTCCTGGAGATTGGAGCCAGGACATGAGACGTGTAGGCCATGTCTTTACCCAGTGAGTCATCTTGTCTGTCTCTATACCAGAGTGTACTAATGATAGCTTAGGTGAAGGAAATGTGAAAATCACCACATGAGGGGCTGGAGAGATGCTCAGCGGTTAGGAGCACTGACTGCTCTTCCAGAGGTCCTGAGTTCAAACCCCAGCAACCACATGGTGGCTCACAACCTCTGTAATGGGATCTGATGCCCTCTTTTGGTGTGTCTGAAGACAGCACACTCACATAAAATAAAGAAAAGGCAATCACCTGGGAGGAATGTGGTTCCCCCCCCCCGGGGGGTGTTTTCAAGGACATCTTGGCTGGGTCGGGCGTGCAGCTCAGTCGGCAGCCCTGGTTCCTGCCCGTTCACCTGCTTCCCAAGGCTGCTCTACCACAGACAGCAGTAGAGTCTCACTCTGAACACTACATTCCTGAGTCACTGGAGTCTGGGTATGTCACATGATCCCCTGGGGCCAATATGCACACTTCGGAAAAAGTTCTAAGGCTTCTTCACTGGATAAGGTCTGTAAAGCGCTTAGCCCATACGAAGCACACAGCAGACCATGGGTACTTCCTCTGCGGCTAAGTGACTTCCAGCTGTGCCGCTTAACAGGCTGGGTGTCTGCACAGTCTTCTCAGACTCGGAGCTGCAGTTTCTAATCCCTAAAGTGAGAGGAATCATATGCATTTCAGAGTCATCAGGACACTGAATGAGATAATGCATGAAAATGTTCTTCAGATGCTGCCAAATGCTATGTAGTTAAAGTCACCATGGCAACAGCAAGGGGTTTTTTTTTTGAGATGGAAAGTTGAAGCACCTACTACCAATGGCACCTTCTAAATCTCCCAGGAACTGTGCACTAGCAAGTAGCTCCCAAGGATTGACAACCCTTTTACACTGCAAAGAGCTGTGGCTGGCTGGGATAGGGGTGAGGGTGAGGGCTGGGCGGGGGATGGGAGGGGGAAGGCACTGGTCTAGTGCTAGAAAGAGTGACTTTGTTCCTTACTTAGGATCTAGCCTGGTCTCTGGCAGAAGACAGGAGGGAGGTGATTACTTGTGAATAGATGTGCTTGTATCACTTCCTCTAACCCCATTGCCAGCCTGCAGAGTGTGCTGCCAGACTCAGGAAACAAAAGCATGGGACGTGCTGGGCGGGGGTGGCGCACGCCTTTCACTTCTGGTAGAACACAAGTATTTTATTTTGTCAGAGGCAGTAAGCACGCTTGCTTTAAAGCTTTAGAGTGAGCCTCTCGCTCTATCTCCCAAAGCTGATTTTGGCTTACAGGTCCTTTCAAAGATGGCTTATAGCAGCCGTAGCCAGCGCAGCTCTACCTGTAAAACTTGGGTGGTTCTGGCAGAGCCTCTCCCAACAGCAGCTCAGTGTGCAGCTGTGGGGTGGGGGAACAGTTGTGGCTTCTTCCCATTGTGTGTGTGTGTCCTGAGATAGGCACTTGTCGGGGGCTGACATACTCCTTATCTGTCGCCGGCTCTCTGCCCTGTCAGCCTGCCTGCTTTTAATGGGAAATTTGAAGTTGTCTGTCTGGTAGCACACACGTAAACCTATCAAAAGTAAAGATAAGAGCCTGGTGTGGTGGTGCACACATTTAATCCCAGCACTTGGGAGGCAGAGGCAGCGAATTTCTGAGTTCCAGGCCAGCCTGGTCTACTGAGTGAGTTCCAGGACAGCCAGGGCTACACAGAGAAACCCTGTCTTGAAAAACAAAAAAAAAAAAAAAAAAAGTAAAGATAAATAAGGAAAAAAAGAGATGTGCCTTCTGGTTTCTGTTTATGGAATGTAGAGCTCATTGTTTCATAAAGATGTCATAGGAGCTGAGATAAAGGCGATGGCCCCTGCACACATGTAATCCCAGTGCTCGAGAGGTGATGATAGGAGGTCCTGGTGGAGTTAAAGACATCCTCAGCTACATAGGGCCATCCTGGGCTACATGAGACCTTAATTCATCCCCTCTCCAAACTGATGGCTTCTTTTTGTAAAAGAACAACAACAAAAACCTGTTTACTTTGAGGCCTCTGCCAAGGTCTCTGCCCTGACTTCCATGTCTCTGCTCTGGACCTGCCTGGTGTGTCTCCCCTCCCTGCACTTGAACTCTGCTCCATTTTCCACCACAGCCTGCAGAGAGGCTCCCCTTACTTCCCCTTCCTCTGGCGAACACACTTTGCCTTAGATAATTTCAGCTCAGACTCTGCCCACTCCTGGAATCTTTCTCTGAATAGTTCCTTTTGGCACCACCCTACGTGGATTTCTGCCTCACCCTGTGCACAGAGAACAGACTGTTCTGCATACTGGAGACCCAAGCCAGGGCACTGAGGTCCTGCTTTGGGTTTCAGGCCAGACTCTTCCTCATTCTACTCCACACCCCAATGGGCCCCAAGTTCTTCAGCTGTCAAGTAAGATGCTGATGAAGGAGACCAAAGGCCTGCCACTCAATGTTAAAGTCACTATGTCATGATGGTGACTCATGGTGTGGTGGTTTGTATATGCTTGGCCCAGGGAGTGGCACTATTTGGAGGTATGGCCTTGTTGGAGTAGGTGTGGCCTTGTTGAAGTAGGAGTGCCACTGTGGGTGTGGGCTTAAGACCCTCATCCTAGCTGCCTGGAAGCCAGTCTTCTGCTAGTGGCCTTCAGATGAAAATGTAGAACTCTTAGCTTCTCCTTTACCCTGCCTGCCTATATGCTGCAATGCTCCCCCACCTTGATGATAATGGACTGGACCTCTGAACACGAAAGCCAGCCCCAATTAAATGCTGTCCTTATGAGTTGTCTTGGTCATGGTGTCTGTTCACAGCAGTAAAACCCTAACTAAGACATATATAGCTTGCACATTTTTTTTGTTTGGTATTCCACAATGAACCTGCCCAGCCAACTGCCGTGATCCCATCTGAAAAACACAGGGGTTCAGAAATCTCCAAGTAAGTAACAAGGCTGGCATGTAAACCTACCCTTCTATGAGGGCATGAGCTGAAGTCACCTTAAAAACAGTCTATAGTTTCTGGAAGGATTTTTTGGGGGACCACGAACCAGAAGGGGTGATTTTCCACCAGGCTTCCTGGCTACCTCCCTTCCTCAGCTTCTCAGCTCCTACTGTGGAGACATGGGCTGTCTGTGAGACAGATGGAATCTGGACTTCACATTCTCAAGCATTGTGTTGGTGATAAGATCCCCTACCCAGCCAAGATCTCTGAAATCAGCCATTCTGAACCTTTACAGAATCCTGTAGCTCACATACTTCTGCTCTTGCCTGGGCTTCCGTACCCCTCCCACACCCCACCCCACCCCACCCTCTTCGCCTTGGTTTCAGAGCTGAAACACGTTTTGGGGGCTAAGCCTTCTCCAAGGTTGGTTTGCCTAGGTCTGGTTTGTTCCTGGCGAGGCTGAGGTAGTACACACAGGCAGAAGTGGGTAGGAGAAGGCCACCGGGTGCAGACATGCAAACATAATCTGCTTCTACTTCCCAGGCTCCAGTAGGGCTCTGTTCTAAATGCTGGTGACACATCTGGACTTCTTCACTCCTCCCTTCCCATGTCAAGGCTTCAGGTTAACGAACACCAGCTGTACAGGAAGTCCTGCACTAAGCTCTTGGACTGAGAGGCACCAGCATCCTGGAGGCCAACCGCAAGTATGCCCCTTCAGCTTATGCTATGTGGCCCTGTTGCTTCATGTTGTTCTCCCCAGCCCCAGCCCCCCCCCCAGTCCCCAAGCAGGTGACAGTCACCAGTATCTATCTACTGCAGCTGTCTTAGGTCACCCTGTTTCCGGTCATGGTTGAAGGTACTCTTTTTGAAGTAGTTCAGGCTGACAACTCCCAGCCTATTTTGCTGATCTATTTTGCTACTGGGGCACCAACCTTGCAGAGTGCCCTCTGTCCATAGGTGTCAGAGGTGGTGAGGGAGAACCAACCCGTCTGTCTCCAGTCCTTCCAAGAGCTCCAAGAGGGAGGATCTGCACCTGGAAGCATTCAGGGAGGGCTCTGCCCCGCTCTGCAGTGAGAGAGTCAGAACAGGAAAGCTGGGAGCTTTGAAACACAGAGAGCCCTTCTCTACTTCACAGCTCCACTCCCCAAGGGGGCAATGCCTCCTGTGTCTTCCTGAGGTAACTCCCCCTTCTTGCTTTCATCAGATCCTGCATAACTCAATGAAGGGGGAAATTTTTTCAAAAGCCAAGCTGAATTCTCTCAGGACCTTTCCCCAGCCAATAACTCATCCACAACCCTGTGGGCCCCTCAGCTCCATGGAAGGTCCAGTCAATGAGGCGGATGAACTAAGCTTAGCACCCTCATCAGAATCGCCGTCGCTCTCCAAGAGCTTATAAAAATTCACACATGGCTTCCACATCAGATGTCCAACAGTCACCCCCTCCCCCACTTCCCACCCTGATTCTTAGTCTGCTGAAGTTCCAAGCCCTCCCCTAAGCTAACTGCTTCTGCGGCAGTTATTTGACATTGGGCTCAGAATGTCATAGCTTGCTACTGCGAAGGCTTTTTTTCCTCTGGCTTATTTTTCCAGGTTGGGAGTTCGGGTTGGCTCCCAGGCTGTTTGTGGCTCTGCCATTGTGAGTATATGACTCTCAAAACCATGCCAAGCACTGGGAGGGGCTGGGACCATGTGATGGGAGGTTTCCTGAACTAGGCCAGAGAGAATGGCATTGGCTAACACAGAGGCAGGTTCTGCTGCCTCCTGCAAAGGATGCTGGGAGAGCAGCAGGCTATGGGTCCAGGGAGAGGAAATGAATGAACTTGTGTGTGTGTGTGTGTGTGTGTGTATGCGTGCGTGGGGCAGGAGAGGCATGTTCTCATGGTCTCAGCTCTCGCAAATCTCTGGTTTTCTCTTCCTGACATGTGTCCGGGCGTTTTTCAGATATATTGGCAAAACCATCAGGTAGGAGGTCTGTGGTAAAGTGGATTTTAGATATCTGATGACATTCTTGTTTAGGAACTGGTGGAAGACTCAGGATGATTTTAGGTCTGATGCAGAAGAGAATAGTGAATAGCTAGCTATTAAGGAAACTAAAGACAGTTCAAGATAATTTGGTTCTGAGTCTGCAATACTCAGGCTCTCTGCAGTCACAAAGTTCTAATTAGTCATGCTTGAACATAGATATGGCTTGGGGAGGAGGGTTGGGGCATGGTCTTATGTAGTCTGGCTATGTGTATGGGGGACATAGTCTCATGTAGTCTGGCTGTGTGTGTGTGTGTGTGTGTGTGTGTGTGTGTGTGTGTGTGTGAAAGAGAGGGGGGAGAGGAAGAGGGATAGGGAGAGGAAAAAAGAGAGGGGGAGAGAGAGACAGAGACAGAGACAGAGACAGAGACAGAGACAGAGAGAGAGCAGGAGAGGCATGTTCTCATGTAGTCTGGCCTGGCCTTGAAACACTGATCCTCCGATCTCTACCTTCCAAGTGCTGGGCTTACAGACAAGCATCAACCTGCCCCGTTTAGGTGTGGCATTTTTTGGGCAACTTCAGATCACTTTTTGGTTATTTCCCGTAGCTTGCCTGGGTAGGATTCTATTTGTCTTACCTCCCTAATTTGGGGCTTAATTCTTCTTACTGCTTCTGCTGTCAGGCTCATCTTTTGCTCCCTTCCCTCCCCTCCCTCCCACTCCTATCCAAGAGTTCCTCCACCTCCCCCCCCCACGCCCACCTCCCCACTCCCCCACCCCCACCCATCCAGCAGAGTGTTCCCTCTGCTCCAACACAGATGCCCAGCCTGAGGCACCTGGCCAAGGAGCCTGCCCCCGTGTTGATCACATGTAAAAGCAGCTACCAGCTGCTGCAGCAAGAGGTGGGTTCCAGAGATCACTTACTCTGGCCTTTTGTTCACATCCGCAGTAGCTCCAGGGGGACTCCTCGTGATCTCAGTTTACCCAGGAAGAAACAGACACCAGAGGAGAAAAGTGTCAGCGAATGAAACAGCCTCTCATCGAGGCACTGGCTTGTCCCCAGAATGTGCCACCTTGCTATGGCCAGGGAAGGGCATCTGTATGATGCTTTGAAAGCAACTGCATGCTTGCTAAGTTTCACATTCATTTTACCCTGCGCATCTCCCTCCCTGTTTTACAAGGTGTGTATCAGAGGACACAAGTTGCCTTAAGTGGATCTTGTACTTGGCACTCAAGTCTCCCATCTACCCAGAGCCTGGAGACCTGATTCTAACCACTGTCCTCTTCTCTGTCACCTGTGGTCCTGGACAAAGCCCTCCCCAGGGCTGACCAGGCAGTGCTGGGTTGGGCTTTCCTCCCATCCCTTTAGGAGACCTGAATTCTATTTCTGTTGGTCTAGCTTGGGTATCCAGGCCATCTCAATAGGGCACCACCCAGAGAAGTCTGTCATTGTGTCCACAAAATTCTGTGAGTCTTAGCTTTGAGCTCTGGTCCCAGACTCATGGTAGACCTCTGTCTTAGGGTTTCTATTGCTATGCAGAGACACCGTGATCAAGGTGACTCTTATAAAGAAAAACATTCAATTGGCTTACCGTTCAGAGTTTTAGTCCACTATTGTCATGGTGGGAAACATGGCAGCATGCAGGCAGACATAGTGTTAGAGTGGTACCTGAGAGTTCTATTGACAGGCAGAAGGAAGAGAGCGACACTGGGCTTGGCTTGAGCATCTGAAACCTCAAAGCCAACCCTCAGTGACATACTTCCTGCAACAAGGCCACTCTTCCTAATAGTGCCACACCCTATGAGCCTATGGGGGCCATTTTCATTCCGAGCAACATAACCATATAGGAAGAAGGACTCTAAATAACAGATGGCCTGGTCCTAAGGAGGGACAAACTGAAGAACAAGGCCAATTACAAAACCAATTCCACACGCACAAGTTCAGTGCTTGGAGATCTATGGGCCTTGGACCCCGCCCTGGCTTCTAGCCCTCTCCAGCTTCTCAGTGCACAGAGCACTTTCTCCTGGGGTGACTGATGTGTCCCAGTTCTGCCTTTTAAAGATAAAGATCCCAAGATCTTGCGTGTGCCCTGGCTTGCCAGCAAGAACAACGCTGCAACAAGATCCTTCTGCACAAGTTTATTGGGAGAGCTTGATTGCAGAGGCGAAGAGACCCCAAGCCCAGAACTGGTGCTGCTTATATAGGCCTAGGAGAGGCGTGTCTCACACCCTGATTGGTTATGCGTGGGTTATGCTTACCACCTCATTTGCATGTCTACATCTGATTGGTTAACTTCTCTCTCATCTGATTGGTTAACTTGTCTCTCATCTGATTGGTTAATTCTCAAAACCTCATCTTGGCAAAAAAACTTTACTGCCTATGTATGCAGTGGCAGCCAGCACCACCCTGCAACGGCACATGTGGCTTCCCACATCAAGAGATACACCCCTGTAATCCCAGCATAACAGAGATGGGGGTGGGAGGATCATGAGTTCGAAGCTAGCCTGATTTGAAGCTAGCTGAGGTACAGGACATGCTATCTCAAACAAAAGGAATGAAATAATTTAAAAATAGAAAGAGGACCCGGAGAGGTGGTTCAACATTTAGGAGAGCTGGCTGCTGTTGCAGAGGACAGGAGTTCAATTCTGAGCATCCACGTGGGGACATTCACAACTGTCTGTGACCTCACGGGACCCAGAGCTTTCTTCTGGCTTCCTTAGGTATTGGCATTCACATGCTCACAATACACAGATATGCAAATATATTCATGAATGAAAAATAAATCTAAAAAATAAATAAATGAAACTGAAGACTTCTCCTTCTAAAAGAAGGCCCCATTCTGGCCAATCTAAAAGCTGCTCATCTTTTCCACTGTGCTGTATATTTCCTACTTAAGAACTGGATGGGTCAGGTCTGGGAGATGGCTCAGCAGATAATGGCAATCACCACCAAGCCTGACATCGAGATTTGATCCCTGGAATGTTGGAAAGAGAGCACAATTGCCCCAAGTTGTCCTCTGACCCCCACGTGCATGCCGGGGCATGTGTGCACCCACACAACAAGTTCAGAAATACATGTAATTTAAAAAAAAAGAATTATTTTATGGACATCTCAGGAAGCAACTGGGGGAAGTAAGAGAGGAGTCTTGGTGGTTATGATCAAAATACATATGCATATGCATCTGCATATGAAAATGTCAAACAATAAAAGATTTTAAAAAGAATTACAGGGAGTTAAGAATTTGGGCTCTGGATCACACAGGGTTTAGAGTCTGTCTCTCAGTAACTCAGCGACACAATAGTGAAACACTTTTGCCTCTAGAAGCTTTAACCTCCTTATCTGCGAAATACAGGTCATAGCAACATCTGCCTCAAAGAGTAAGTGTTTAGGGCACCAGCTGACACAGCGTTCATCCAATGGTGTCCCAGCCCTCGCATCCGAGAGCAGAAGGTGGATGTTAGAGAGCTTCCTAGAAGACAGTGTGCTGAGTTACAGACCCGCAGGTACTGACTGACTGTCCTGGGCGACTAGGGAGTGAAGAGCCAGCCGAGTGCCGCTGTGGCAAGTACAGCAGAACACTGTTCAGGAGGGGAATGTGGAATATTCTAGGCAAAGAAAGAGCTCTGGGGAACTGTGTCTGGTCAAATTTGAATGAGCTGCATTGCCCGGTGTGGTGGTGTACACTTTTAATCCCAGCACTTGGGTCACAGAGGCAGGTGGATCTCTGTGAGTTTGAGGCCAATCTGGTCAACAGAGCAAGTTCCATAACAACCAGGAAAAACCCTGTCTGGGAAAAAAAAAAAATTAAAAAAAAACAAAAACAAAAAAGCGCTGCCGTGTTTTTCCTGAAATCTCCTTTGGGCTAGGGTTGTCCATAGAGGGATCTAAGCATCAAAGAGGGAGTGAAACAGCCACATGTATAATCAGAAAACCAGGACAGAGAGAAGACACTGAGGCAACCCAAGCATTCTGACGCGGTCCACCTGGTCACAAGGAATGACCTGAAAGCTGCCTCTGCATTCGTTCTTGCCACACTTGATCTTTTGCAAGTTTCTTCATCTCCTGAGACTGTTTCCTTTGACGACACTTCCAGCATTTCCTGTGGGTCAACCCTGACACGAGAGCTCTAGGCTGGGACATAATGGGAGACCAGTGTGGGTTCTAGCAGGGTGAGTGCTGTTGGTCTCCCCACCTGTGTGCATTTCCTTGCCAGCTCTCCATCCTGCTGGCCACAAAACTCTGGGTATCAATTGCAGTGCAGCTGGGCAAGTGCCTATCCCGTATTAGGTTAGCTTGCTATAACCAACCCATCTTCTTTCTCTATATTCCGAATGACTCTGCTTCTCCAAATGGACAATTGAGTGGTACACAAATCAATGAGGTTATAGAGATAGACCAGGCCTTGGGCCCAGAACATCACAAAAGGGCCTTTGGTGTATCCTGCCACTAAGGGAGAGCCCTTGAAGGTTATAGAGCAGGGGGATGGGGAATGGCATGGTGAGGTCCCAGATGACCCTAACATCCTCAATTCCCATAACTGTGTGTTTAGTCTGAACCAAATGGTGGGAGGGATGCAAGGGACATCAGACACCTCTCATGATGCTAAGGGCCTTATAGGAGATCTGCTCATACAAAGGACTCCAAGGCTGAGAGCAGTCATTGTTCCGTAACAGTTTCCTCTGAGATTGAAACACTCTGTCCTGCAGGGTCGCTCTTTAAACAAGAAGATAACAACTCAAAACAGCTCCAGGAAGTCCCTGAAACAGACCAGATTCACAGGCCTCTCCCTGCCAGAATGAAGTATAAAAGCTCAAAGTTCCTCTCAGACTGACAGAAGCTGAGCTAACAAAGAAGACTCTGAGAGCAGAGCAGCTGCCTGGAAGAAGCAGAAACCAGCTGAGCTGCCTAGACCAGGCTTGGGTCAGTTATTTGGGAAGGACACGTCGACTTGTTGAGTTATCTGCAGGCTGTTCAGTGTGCTTCATGTTTCTAGCTTTTGTGAACTGTCACCTGTGCTAGGATGAGCTTTGATGATGCAGCTGTCTTTGAGTCATGTCTCCTCCTGTATGTAACCCCAATAACACTTGGTTTACCAAGCTGCACTTCAGTGGTATCTGTACTTTTGTCTATCATGGGATCCTTATTTGGGGTGAGCAGATATGTGTGTTGTGTCTCCCCAGGAAAAGGTTTTTGTCACACAACAGTTATGACCACAGGAGATCTGGCAGCACAGAACATTCCCTCAGCTGGGTGACAACATTCTGTATGTCCCCTCTCAGGATTGAGTACACAAAACTGCTGTCACGTAGACATGAAAATTTCCCAGCTCTCTTCAGATGAGGGCAAAACCTCTTGGAGCTTATAAGGAACTAATAAAGGTTTCAAATGTCATTTTTTTTTCATCTGTCACCTTCAGTTGCATAAAAATGGTGAGCTAGATGACTCGGCCGATAAAGTGCCTGCTGAATAAGCCTGGCTATTTTAATTCAATCCCTGGGACCCTGTAAATGTGGAAAGAGACTTGACTCCATGAAGTTGTCCTCTGACCTCACACACACACATATATCTGGCCATCAGGAAATGGGGACCAAGAGACCATCACTTTTATATGCTGGGGGTCCTGTCTCTACCCATTTTTAATATGTTCAGTCAATGTCTTCCTCCAGGTTCAACCTTCAGCTCTGGTATACCCACTGCCTTAGCTAGGGCTGAGAGGTAGCCTGAAAGGAACCACTGTCTATAGTCCAAGTTCGAACATACATGCCATGTGCCAGACAGGAACACAACAGGATGGATGTCAAGGAACTCAGGTTTTTTCAAAGGGGACAGGGATCCCCACCCCCACCTCATGGAGTAGACCCGGCTACAGAGCTGGACAGTGCTCAGCATGGCTGCTCTTGGGACTTGTCCTCATCCTGGTCCTGGTGGGTGCTGGGGAAGTCATATCAGTACATTAGCCCGTTAGAGTTCCTGCTGGGCAGAGGGGAGCCCCCAAAGGAGGGAGTTTCTTCTATGGTGGTCTCTAATGGCAGTGAGCGAAGGTGACAGAGCAACATGCTAAAACTTGGTGGCAGAGCCTCAGGGAGGCTCAGGGGATAGCTAGTTCACTAGCAGTGAGGCTGGGTCCCCATCAGTCACTTCCTACTAGCCAAGATCCTTGGCTGTGTCAGGAAGCTGGAGGCAGGACTGACCCAAGGATGACTCGTATAATATGCCTTACGGCTGGAGTCCCCGTGGGAGTGGGTGGGAGCCTCTGACATGAGCTGTAGCTGCCAGAGTGACTTTTCCATATCCCTGGTGGGGACAGCAGTAACACCCAAGCAAGCCAAAGCTGCTACGATGCAGGGTTCACAATGGGTGGTAGAGATGTATGTCTTACTCCTGTGGTGAGCTGAGCATAGAAATGTAGGCTCTGAGAAGGCAGAGGGGGAGGGAGGCAGCTGTGTTATAAGAAGGGAGGGTGTGGGCTGGGGCAGAGCCATGACCAACTTCTTTAAGGCTATTACCTTCCATAGGGAGAGGAGGGGAGGGGGAGAGGGGAACTCAGATACCAGGGAGACAGTTCATGGAAGAAGTCTTGTGCTTCATGCCCTTCAGGAAGTAATACCTGGTCTCATAGGAGCTCACCGAGGTGGGATGCTTAACTGGTGGGTTTGCTGAAGACTCGAGACTGTAAAACTAGGGAACTCAAAGAAAATCATTCTGGGCACCCATTTACTAGGCAAAGAGAGAGCTTACTGACAGCCCTCCCCGATTTGCATACTAAAAATAACACCCAAACCTCAAGTGGGTACGTTACAATGTATTGTACCTATTTCCGGTTCTCACCAGCGACTGGTGTAGCAGTAAAGACAGAGGAACTGAAACCAGATGCAAGGGTGAAGTTGATTTTCAGAGACAGGATGTCGAGGGGAAAGGAAAGTTCCAGAAGGCATCCAACACGATATGCTGTGTGTGCACGGTTCAAGACGAAAAATGAGACCGAACAATAACCATCAGTTATAGTAACCATCTGTGGCCCAGCTCAGGAATTCTGGGACTCTGAAACAAGGGAGCAATGTGGGAGTAGGAGGTGGGTTGGGGGAGAACACACAGGCAGCTAAGGCAGAAGTGGTTGCAGAAGTGACTTAAACCTAGTGGTCCATGTGTGGCTACCTTTCGTGACAATGCCTTGTGACTTCATGTACATGACACATTTCCTCAACCCAGGCCTTTCCATCTCCTTCCGAGTTGCCAGAGAACTCAGCTATTTCCCAGCCTTCTGACCCTGGCAACGGAGATCTTATGCTTGTGGTTTCAAGCCACCCAGACTTGAGTAATGGATCTATGGCACAGTCACAGGAAACCATTGGTACCGGGTTTGCTGTTCTTCATGCTGACAATGAGAGTCGCCAGTAGAGGTCACATGCCTTCCAAGGCTTCTGTTTCCTGCTTTGCTTGTGGCCATTAGGTCTGTTCTCTATATATCTGTTGACCTACCTGGATTTCTAGTGTTTATAAACACCGGGGCCAAAAGCGACACAGGGCGTCAAGGGTTCATTTGGCTTATGGGATCCAACCATGGTCGATAATTGTACAACAAGCAACAGAAGAAACTCAAGGCAGGAACCTGGAGGCAGGAGCTGAAGCAGAGGCCTTAGAGGAATGCTGCTTACTGGCTTGCTCCGCATGGCTTGCTCAGCTTGTCTTCTTATAGCATCCAGGACCCCTGAAATGAACCCACACATGCCAGCCTTGTCTGCTAGGGATATTTTCTCATTTGAGGTGCCCATTTCCTCTATGACTCTAGGTTGTGTCATGTTGACAGAAAACAAGCGGCACACCTCTCCTGCATTCTGGGCTCGCCTCAGGTTGAGGCAGGTCCTGCCTGTCACACCACACCCCTTCTCTTCTCTCTGTGTTATCCTTGTCCTCTGGGGCATCCCAGTTGGGAGGAGGATAAAGATCCAGGCAGGATCAGGGCATGAAAGATACTAATTCTGAAAACCTCTGTGAGTCTGTTGGGTGCTCCTGGTGAGGGCTAGCTTGTCCCTTGCCTCTGGATGGCAAGATTGCTAGTTACTGTTGCCATGGAGAACAGTGGATGTCCACAATTCCTCCTCCCTCCTTTACTGCTCTCCTGGGCCAACTGCTTCCAATGTCATCATGGAAAGCAAGGGTTGTCAAGGGGACGCAGAAAAGCAGACAATCTGGGTTTGGGGGTGGGTTTGGGGGTGGGGTGAAATGCGTGGTCCCTGCTCCACTGACAGCCTGCCCAGGACCCAGGGCCAAGCCTCTACCTCATGTCCCTTGTCCCCTACCCTGAACCCCACTTCTGCCTTACTTGTGTGGTATCTGGGGGAACAGAGAAATGAATCTGGATTTGGGGCTTGAGTCCCAGCTCTGTTGCTCTCTGCTGTGAGGTCACCTTCTGAGCCTTTGTTCCTTCATCTGCAAAGGAAATGAAGCAGCGCTGGTTTAAGGGGTTGAGAACCTTGTTTTCTGCCAGATGTGGTAGTGCATGCCTTTAATCCAGGGCTTGGTGGAGCAGAGGCAAGCCTCCTTCTGCCATTCCAGCCTCACCCACTTCCAAAGCAATTTTATGCTCTTCCAAAATAGTACCTCCAGCCGGGGACTAAGAGTCTCTGGGGGACATTTGCATTCAAGTCATACCAAAAAGGGTGCTTAAAATTGGGGGACAGGATATCCAGGGATCCATCCCATAATCAGCCTCCAAACGCTGACACCATTGCATACACTAGCAAGATTGTATTGATAGGACCCTGATATAGCTGTCTCTAGTGAGACTATGCCGGGGCTTAGCAAACACATAAGTGGATGCTCACAGTCAACTATTGGATGAACCACAGGGCCCCCAATGGAGGAGCTAGAGAAAATACCCAAGGAGCTAAAGGGATCTGCAACCCTATAGGTGGAACAACAATATGAACTAACCAGTACCCCGGAGCTCTTGACTCTAGCTGCATATGTATCAAAAGATGGCCTAGTCGGCCATCACTGGAAAGAGAGGCCCATTGGACTTGCAAACTTTATATGCCCCAATATAGGGGAATGCCAGGGCCAAAAAGTGGGAGTGGGTAGGTAGAGGGGTGGGGGGGAGGGTATGGGGGACTTTGGGGATAGCATTGGAAATGTAAATGAGGAAAATACATAATTAAAAAAATTGGGGGACAGGGCTGACAAGATGGCTCAGCAGGTAAAAGTGTAGTTTATAACCTAATGACCTGAGTTGCATCCCCAGAACGCACGTGATAGAAGAAGCGGACGACTCTCAAAAGCTGGTCCTTGACCTCTACGCAGGTACACGTACTAAATACATAGGTGCTAATTTAAATAATCCTTAAAGAATACAGTATGTCTAACCCCAGACTGGCTTTGGCCATCCAGTTCCACAAACTTGCTGCATCAGTTGTCGCCTCCGTCCATCTCCAGGGGAGCTTCCTCAGTTTCCCAAACACAAACACTGCGCCTCCAAACACCAACCCTCTGCTCAGTCCTCCCTCTGTCCCATCTGCCCACCTCGCCGCTTCCTGTCTTTCCCAAGCCCCTCATGTAAATGGAATCATGAAATATCCACCCCACCCCCTCCTCCAGCATGATCTGCTTCAGGATGTTTTGAAGAATCATTGAAGAACGTGACCAATGTGACCGGTCCAGCCAGAGTCCGCACGCAGTAGGTGCTGGGTGTGAAGGTGACTGATTGTCCTACAGCCAGCCTCGCTCTCTTCTTTCTCTCCAGGCTTGGAGGCGGAAGGAAGGCAGGGAAAGGAAGTGCCGGTTTTCTAACACACGGAAGTGTAGACTCCAGAAAGGAAGAAGCTGCCCACATCGTACGTCTGCTCATCCTGTCACTGTAGACCATGTGGCTCGTGAGGAATCACGAAGGTCTTCTGTGTGGTCACTGTCTGCCCTGTCCTCTGCTGTAAGGGTGCTGTTATTCTGAGTCACGATGACTTTTGAATCCAGATTTGTCTCTGTGCTTCACTTTCCTCCTCCCCATAACCTTCAAGAAGCCAGTGCCTGTCTTGGTTGTCTCTGTGTCCCTAGGATCCTCAGTGTAGCACAAATCTGTACTTGGTAGCTGGTAGGGACAGTGCCCTAAGACAGGACACCATGCAGCTTTCGAAGTGTCTGTGTTCATTCCAAGTTCCCCTGGGGGTACCCTCACAACCAGCATTCCTGTTCCCATCGCCTGTCTCCACCTGGGTAGGAGCCCATTCTTACAGCACAGCCTGGCTGGCTGTGCAGCCCAGTGGTCCTCAGAAACACTACCCCATGGCTGTTCATGTGCCATGGCTTCTGTAGCCATCACCAAGTAGGTAGTGCCTAAGACTAGCTCGTGTGTTACCTTATGGTTCTTTGGTTCAGCCGGTTGTCATGGGGTGTGTTCTTTTCAGTTCTAGGGTCAGTGTGTTTCTTTGCTCTCTGGCTTCTAGGAGCTGCTGGCATCCTTAGCCTATGGCCTCCTTCTGTCCTTGGCTCCAGGAGTCACTAAAGGATTCCTGGCTTTCCATCATGCCAATCCCTGCTTTCTTTTTGAACAGACTCTTCTTCCACCTCCCTCTGCTACTTTGAAAGACTCTGTCTTGGGCTTACTCGGACTCAGTCCAGTTAGGCTGCTCAGATAGGTCCATAGCCAGGGGCATAATACACCGAAGACCTGGGCTTAGCAGCAACAACAGGCTTCTCCCAGTTGTAAGGGCTGTAATTCTACCTATAGGGGTTCTGAACATGCCTCAGTGGCTTTCGGCTAAGGTCTACAGTATAAGGGGTCACCACCATGTCCTTCCAAAGTCACTGAAGTTTCAGACCGTTACATGGGGACTTAGACACTTTTAAAAGTCTACCTTATATACTTTAAAACGCTTCGTACAGTCCATTTCACCCAAGTAACCCAGAAGTTTGAAGTTTGTTTTATTCATCGTTGATATTATTTATGATGGTGGCACTAGATTCCTGAGCCTTGCACACACTAGGGAAGCACTCTGCCACTGGGTTACATACACCCCAGTTCTGCAGTTTTGGTTTAAAGTTAGTTAAGCACAAGGCCTCAATTCCCCCTTGGCATGTGCCCTAACACAGTCTTGGGACTGGGCATTAAGATGTGGACATCACATCCTCCATCAGCACTTTGGGTCTACTTCTCAAGTGTGAGAACTTGTGCAGATGACACGTGGGGCTAGAGAGGCTTCTCGTGTGGGCTCCTCTGACTGCTGCAGATGTACTTTCCTGTCCCCTGAGCTACCGGGCCACCTTCCTAGTATTTAACTTCTCTTTCTTTTTTTAAATTTATTTTATATGTAGGGGTGTTTTGCCTGCACAAATGTCTGGGCACCACTTGTGTCTCTGGTACCCACAGAGGTCAGCAGAGGTTGTTGGATTCCCCCCCCCCCCCAACTGGAATTACAAATAGTTGTGAGCACCATGTGGTTGCTGGGAATTGAACCCAGGTTCTCTGGAAGAGCATCCAGTGCTCTTAGCCACCAAGCCACCTCTCCAGCCCCACCTGTCAAGAAGCGACTTAAGGAAGGCTTTGTCATAGTGAGGAGGTTACAGTGTCAGGAGCTCAAGGACACGGGTCACACTGACTCTACAGGAATCAGAGATGGATGCTGGGGTTTGGCTCACTCCTTCCTCTGAATTCAGTCTGAGATCCCAGCCTATAGGGCGGTGACACTCACACTCAGGGTGGTTCGTTCCTTTTTGTAAACCTTTCTGGATACACTCAGAACTGTGTTTCCATGTTGATTCCAAATTATGTCAAATTGACAATCAAGATTTTCCGTCATGGCCCATTGGGCCTCCGGGCCCCGCAGGGTGTCCTGGCATGCGGGCGGGCACGGACCGAGGTACAGTGTCTTGGCCACAGTCTTGTCCCCGCTGCCCACAGCCAGGGCCCTGCTCTACCCCACGGCTGTGGACCTCAACAAGGGCCATAGGTGACGAAAAACGTCAGCGAGCCGAGACACAGCCGGCGCCAAAGGCGCCTCACCAAGCACACCAAGTTCGCGCAGGACTTGATGGGGGAGGTGTGCAGCTTCGCGCCCTACGAGCGGCGAGCCATGGGTTGCTCAGTGTCCAAGGACAAGCGTGCGCTCAAGTTCATCAAGAAGAGGGTGGGCACGCAAATCCACGCCAAGAGAAAGCGGGAGGAGCTGAGCAACGTGCTGGCAGCCATGAGGAAGGCGGCGGCCAAGAAGGATTGATGAACCCTCCCCCAATAAAAAAAAATCATTCAAAAAAAAAAAAAAAGATTTCCCAAAAATGACCTAGCGTGTAAAGGGACGGCAACTGCCACCAAGCCCAAGGTACCAGGCAGGAGAGAACTGACTCTTGCAAGCTCTTCTCAGATTTGCGTGTGTCGTGGTGCATCTCTGGGGAGCACAAATGCACAAATTACTTCATTATTAAATTAATTGTTAAAAGAATCAGCCAGCACGTGCTGGGAATGAGACCCTGAGCAGTGAGGTTTGCAGAGTCAGCAACCACCCTTGGGCGTGTCTCTGTGAGTCACCTGGCATGAAGGGGTACACAAAGCACCTGCTAAGACAAGCCCAAGAATTCTAGGAGTAAGGGAATGTCACAGCCAAGAGGGGGCGGGGGAGGGGCAGAGCAGTCACTTCATCATGAGACAGGCGAGTTGAATCCTTGGTACCAGGAATAAACAGGAAACTTCGGAACCCCTCTCAGGCCTTCCGGGTCTGGGGTGCTGGGGGCACACGGTGCACTTGGGCTCCTGACTAACCTTTCTCCTTTAACTACCCAGCTGCCTGTCTTTCTTGTAAACTGCCCGGGGTGGGGGTGGGGCAGACTCCAGCGTGGGGTGTTCTTCTTTCTTGTTGATTCTTCTTGAGGCAGCGTGGGGCTGGGGCGGGGGTGGGGGAGAGCTTAGGCGGAGGGTAGGACTTTGAGGGTAGGACAGGAAAGACATTTAGGGTTGCTGTATAATAAAAAGTTTACTTACTAAGCCTAAGTTACTATGCTATTGCAGTTGACCTGCCTTCTGTGATCCTCTGAGGCCAGAAACTGCAGTTTCTGGCACCTAGCACCTCCTCTTCAAGCCACAAAAGATTAAGTAAATAGCCTTGTCTATTTCAGCAGGAACTGCTGGGCTCTAACTTTCAGCCTGCTAGTTGGAAGTTGCAGGAAGAAAAGATACTTAGATAAGTGATTATAGAATTTGTTACCAAGTTGTAAAAAGTTTCCTATGAAAGCTATCTAAGGGGAAAAGCAGAAAGATCCTAAGTGGGTAAAGGGAAAAATTCTCTAAGTGGGGAAAGGGAAAAGAATCTAGTCTAAGTGGGGAAAGGCAAAAATGTCTCCTCTATTAATCTTAGCTCTATTGATGATTTTTGAGCTTCTCTTTGTCCTCAGTACTTATACATCTTTCAGATTACATGATCACATGTTACAAAGTTCATCACAAGTTCACACAAAAAAAATCAAATCATAGCCGGGTGTGGTGGCGCATACCTTTAATGCCAGCACCCGGGAGGCAGAGGCAGGCGGATTTCTGAGTTCAAGGCCAGCCTGGTCTACAAAGTGAGTTCCAGGACAGCCAGGGCTATACAGGGAAACCCTGTCTCAAAAACCAAACCAAACCAAAACAAAACAAAAAATCATAAATTGAAACAGAAGTTTACAACGGCAAATGTTTATATGCACATCCACTAGGAATAATTATCTGGCTAAACATCCATCTCCTGTCTCAGCTCCACAGGTTCACTGAAGGTTTAAAACCATAACTAAGTTATTAGTGAAGTTTTGTATAGATAAACCCAGTTGGTATTTTATCTTCTGTCCTAGCACCTACAATAAATTGTTAGTTGCCTTTTAATGACCTTTGGTTAATTGTTTTACCACCTCTTGGAATGTGCTCTGAGTAGGAGAAGGTCTGGTTACCATCAATTACCTGGTGACACTTGGGAGACTGGCAGAGTTCTCACTGCAGCTTTGACTATCAGAAAAGGACCTAGTAGAAGTCCCATTATAAAAGAGCTTGATAATCGCAGATATAATTTTAGGAATTCTCATAGGATCATCATTAAGACTTAAGTCATCTATTTGTCTATATAGCATCACTACAAGACAGTACATCTTCGTGGATCTGCAGAGATCTGCTTCAAAGGGATGTGCTCCTACTTAGTGATTGTTATATATGTTTAATAATAACAGGAAAAGCATATTAATAGCAGGAATCTTTCCTAAAATTTGTCCCTCACAGCCTTGCTTAATGAGGGCTCACCTGTCGCAGATTATATACTAACCTGAGGCAGGCCACTTTAGGATGATCACCTGCTAGTTATTAGCTTGTCCCATGATGGCTCCTGATAGTCAGCTCTGTACCCTCACATTCTCCATTGCTGCCTGCCGCTGCAGACCTTCTTAGGTGCTGTTCTGCTTTTTCCAATGCTCCTCGCTCCCTCTCCCTCTCCCCTCCCCCTCTCCTCACATCCCCTTTGTGATATTTTCTATATCCTTCAGAGGCCAGTTCAGTTGTCAGGTCCCCAGTGAGGGCTCCTTTGTTCTTTCAAACCGTTCTAGATTTCCTCACTAGCTCTCCAGGTACCCACAGCCTGCCTTTCCACACCAGGCAGGATTGCATTTTGAAATCCGAAAGGCTAGCTCTTGATGTTTATTCTCTTTCATCAGTCTTCCTCTTCCAGTCTTACATAGTGAGTAATTAAGAATATTTAGTTAAAAAAAAAACTTTTTTTAAAGCTGGCCCACACCTTTAATCCCAGAACTTATAAGGCAGAGGCAGGTGGCTCTCTGAGTATCAGGTCAGTCAGGGCTATGTAGTGAGATCCTGTCTCAAGATAAAATAAACTTAAGAACGTGTGTGTGTGTATGTTTGTGTATGTGTGTGTGTTCACACACACTGGTATGTGTCATGGCATGCATGTAGAAGTAAGAGGACCTGTAAGATTCAGTTTCTCCTTCTGCAGTTATGGGTCGGCAGGCTTGGTAGTTGGTGCTCTTATTTGTTGAGCCACTTTGCCAGCCTAAGAATATTTGTTGAATGGAAAACGGTGGCGCATGCCTGTAATTCTAGTACTCTGGGAGATAGTGAGTTCAAGGCTAGCCTGACTGTATATTAAGGCCCAAGCAAAAAAAGGGGTTGGGGTGGGGTAGGGTGAATTCAGCCAGTAGAAAGATGTGACTTTAGAAGGTAATACTCCTAGAGCCTGGCAACAAGTGAGCTGGTCACCATGGCGATCGACCCAGATAGAGCCCAGCAGCATCCAGTACAAATGCACAAGACCTTAGTTGAGGCTTGCCTTACTTACTTACAGAAAGCTTCCATCTTGGTGGAGGAGTCATTCAGTGACTGCTCAAAGCCTCCTTGTCTGTGGGGTGGAGAGTTGAGGGGTGGGGGGATGGGGAGTGGGGAAGTGGCAGAGGAGGGGGCAGTAGGAGAGGGGGACTGGGCTAAGGGGGAGCGGACCTGGCACAGGGACACAGATTCCAACCTGTGTGGTCTGCCTCGAGGTCTCTTCCCATTACATTCCTCCAAGCTCATGAGGCTAGGGAGTAGCCACGCCCTGCTATACAGCTAGAGACCTAGGATATGGGAGTGGTTTGTCCTCAGGAAGGAAGGACAACAGACTTAAGACAAAGACAGTGTAGGCCCTGGTTTGGGGAGAGACCTTGCTAGGGGATCTATAAGAATCTGTGGACCATCCCATCCACAGTTGGGGTAGTTAGAGGGCCAGGGAGGAGGTTGAACTTTCCCTTTTTTGGCCAGACATTGGACGTTGCTAGGAGTGACCAAGGAAGGGGTGAGTAGTGAGGAAGGAATGTCAGTGATTGACAGATGTTTCCTATGGCTAGCCATTATCAGCGGTTCTGCAGTGGGCCACTGACAGGAATCTAGGAAAAGAAGTCTGCGAGGCTAACTGGAGCAACTTTTCAAAGTGGTGACAGGGAGAGAGAGACTGAGACCCTTCCTTGGAACTGTGGTCTGTCCCCACCCACCTCCAAGACAAGCTTTGGCTAATCTCTTGAGGCCACTGCTCCTATGGGTTTCAGAAAGGAAGCAGAAACAAAGGGAAGAGTGAGGCAGCTGCTAGACCACTGGAGCCCTGAGGGCACATGCTGAGAGAGAGGTTTCTCAATTCAGCAGGAAAAACAAATCCAGAGCCTGCTTGTTCCCTGTGCATGCAAGCTCAGAGGCAACACACACACACACACACACACACACACACACTCACACACACCCCATGCATGAATCCAGAAGTGAGCCTAGGTATACTCTTGAAGGCAAACTTGTAATTACATGCAACAGCCTGTCCTGAACACTCAGCCTGCAGCCACACACCCCAAAACCTGTCCTCACCCATCAAATTCATCAGCTACTAATGCTCAGGTATATATGGAAAACACAGCATAGGGCCACTGTCACTCCATCCCACGCCAGGGCACAAGCATACCTGTGAAATGGGGTCAGAAAATGATGGCACTAGTTCTAGAGTCTAGCATTTAGTAGGACTCCCATACTCCTGGAGGGGAAAAAGCCATCGTTGGGAGTGCTAGCACACTCCTGTGATCCCGGCATTCAGGAAACAGAGGCAGGAGGCTCACCAGTTAGAGGTGGGTCTGAGGCTACATAGCAAGACTAAATCTCCAAGATCTTCCAGAAATAATCAAGATCCAGGAAACAGTCCGGTCTGTCTTAGGCAATGGGCAGCAGGGGAGAGACTAGCCCCTACTGTAACCTTTAAGTTGAAGGCTGACACACATCTTACTGTGTGAGAAAGTCAAGGCCAGGCTCCTGGGTGTGAGACATTGCTCATCGCCCATAGTCCAATCAGAGATGCGGCCCATCTGGCCATTGTACCTTCCTGAGGGCCCATGGCTCCTCTCTAGGTTCTTCCCTGGCTATCTACACAGCCTCATTACTGTTTTGTAGTGGTGATAAAACACTGTCCAGAAGCAACTTTGAGAGGAAAGGGTTCATTTCATCTTACACATTACAGTTCATCCTGGAGGGAAGTCAAGGTAGGAATTCAAGACTGGAGCTCGAAGCCAAAACCAAGCACAGAGGATGCTGCCTACTGGCTTACTTCTCTTGGCTGGCTCAGTTCCTTTTAAACAGCCCAGGACCACTTGCCTAGGGATGACACAGCCAAAGTAGACTGGGCCCTCCTACATCAATTAGAAAATGTTTAAAATAGAAGTCAGGCAGTGGCATAGAATGCCTTTAAAGCCCCAACACTTGGGAGGCAGAGGTGGGTGGATCTCTGAAAGTTTGAGGACAGCCTGGTTTACATCCTGAGCTCCAGGACAGCCAGAGCTACATAGTGAGACCCTGACTCCAAACACTGCTGCACAGGCCAATCCAATGAAGACTCCTCGTCTTAAGTGGCTTTAGGATTTGTCAAGTTGACAAAAAAGTAACCAGCACAGCAAATAGAGACACTCAGCTTTGCCTCTTTTCTTTCTTGTCAGACAAGGTCTCATGTAGCCCAGGCTATCCTCTAACTCACTATATAGCCAAGGCTGGCCTTGTTCTCCTAATCTTCCTATCTCCAGTTCCCTAGTGGGATTGTAGGCCATACCACCACACCGAGCTGAACAGTGACCTATGAAGGGCACCACCTTGTTCTAAGCTCCCAGCTAGAAAAGATGGAGCAGAGCAGGAGGTGGCCCTGCTAGAATCTGGGATTTTATTTGCTCAGGTGTCTGTCTGCCACTCTCAGATCCTGACAGGCTGTGACTTGTTCCTCCAGGAACAAGAAGACCTCTGGGGAGCCCCAGGGCTCTGTGAATGGGGAGAAAGAGCCAAGCTTGTGGGGAAACACAACCTGTCTACTGGGGGAGCTTTTGCAGGGTCCTGCTTGGGGTTCAATAATAAAGACACAGAGACGTCTGTGTAGTACAAAGCTGTTGACCTGCTTGCTGGGACAATCTCTTAGCAACCCAACCCATCTAATTCCACTAGGCCTCTGTGCCCGGCTCCTGTTTGGCTTCTGTCCCTCCGCCCCCACTCAAGCAGCCAGCTCTTTAGTTACCAAAAGCCCCATTCTTTTCTCATAACCAAAAAGCATTAGCAAAGTAGTAGGGAGATCTGCAGCTGACTCACTCTGGACCAATCAGCAGCAGGACAAGGCTCAGTTGATATCTTAGTCCATTTATGCTTAAACTATATGTGGCCTTTTGGCCACATCTGAGGACAGGCCCCTTCGTGGGCTCCAGCAGTTCATAGGTGGAGTAGATGCTGGGGTGGGCCAACTCAGAGCCCAGGATCTGGGCCTGGGTGGTAGCTGAGTTGGTCAGCCCACCAGCTCTCCCACACTCTCACCACCGGGGCCAGCTCTACTGTGTTTCCCAGCAGCACAGTGCTCTCCCAAATGCTGCAGTCAGTAAGGGGTGGGGTCAGCTCTACCTAGCCTTTGTATATTAATATGATCCCAGGTGGCATCTCAGACCAGGGACCAAGGTCTGCATGGCCTTTGGTGGTAATTTGGGCCATGGACATTGATGCAGACCCCTGCTACTGCATGATCACAGACCCAGCCATGGCCTTCAGCAGCAGCAGCAAGGCCACAACCTAACCATGGCCTCAGGTGGCATCACAGGCTACTCACAAATGGTGTTCCTCTCTACCTTCAAGTCTCCAGATCTGCCTCTCTTCACAGTGCTCACAATGTTCCTCTTCTCTTCCTCTCCAATCTGTCCACCATATTCGCATATTGTAGTGGTTTGAGCTGCAGGCCACACAGTGGACAGAGTCTCTGGGTGTCTTCAAATGTCTGTCCAACCCTAAGAATGCAAAGGAAATAAATACATTGGCCAAACACATGGCCAAACACAGCACAGAAAAACTGTAATTCAACAGAGTCGTCCCATCTCATGGTTGAACCACCATTACAATAAACTCGAGAGATAAGCAGACAGGCCAACAATGAGAATTAAACACAGCAGGACATGTTGATGGACCACATGCTGTGGTCTCCACTCTGCAGGTCCTGCTCTTCTCCCTGGGCTGGTAAGTAGCTCTGGGGGTCACAGTGACTCACATGGTGGTTGACTTTCTCAAAGGAAGAAGACATAGGCCACTGGTTCTTGCATTCATCACTGGCTCTACTGATAGACAGTGTAATTCACCATCTCCCAAGGAGCAAGAACAGCAATGGCCTTCCTGTTTCCAGTTCTGCCTCTCTTCATAGTGCACAAATGGCCTCTTGCCCCCTGCTTCTCCAGCACCTATCTGCTTGCTTCTTTCTCTCTCTTCACTCCACCACCTACTTACTTACTTCCCACAGGACCCAGCCCAGTGAGGGTGCAGACCATATTGTTTCTATACCCACACTAACCATTTTTAGAAGAATAAAAAAGGTCTCTAGGAAATTACTGGATGCAGCTCTATGACAAACAGTGGGAGGAGTACCGGCCAGCCACCCCTGGGCTTGGCATGTTCGTGGAGGTAAAAGACCCAGAGGACAAGGTCATCCTGGCCCAGCAGTATGGCTCTGAGGGCAGGTTCACATTTACCTCAACATCCCTGGTGAGCACCAGCTCCTGTCTTCACTCCAATTCCACCAAGGTCTCCCTCTTTGCAGGAGGGATGCTGAGAGTTCATCTTGAAGTGGGTGAACACGCGAACGACTGTGCAGAAATTGCTGCCAAAGACAAGCTGAGTGAGCTGCAGCTGAGAGTTTCTCGGCTGGTGGAGCAAGTGGAGCAGATCTAAAAGGAGCAGACCTACCAGCGGTGGCGAGAGGGGAGCTTCAGACAAGCCAGCGAAAGCACCAACCAGGGAGCGCTATGGCGGTCCATCCTGCAGTCTCTCAGCCTCGTGGCCATTGATGTCTGGCAGATGTGCCACCTCAAGAGATTTTTTTTTTTTTTTGAAGTCAAGAAGTTGGTGTTGTTGTCCCAAGCCTCACAGGTCTTCCTTCCAGGCTATGGGAAAAGGGCCTGGAACCAATTTCTCTCTGGGAGCAGGACTGGTTTTCAGCCGCAGATGTTCTGGAGGAGAGAGGGGCTGCAAACATGTCCTCATTCCTCAGGCTCAGGTGGAGGACAGCAGCCCGGCTGGCTAATGCTGAATTGGTAGTAGGACAAGCCCTCTCACTTGCACCTCTGGACCTTTTGCAGTAATCAATCTCTCAGGGGCTGGCGGTGCCCTTGGTGTCTCAGAATCTCAGTGTTGCTGATCAAGAAAGTGAGGCTGCTGTCTGGGGTAGGTTTCGGGAGGGAAGTGGGTGGGCCAGCAAGCTGATTTTCCTCTGTCTTCCTTTGTTAATGTGGAATTTTGAGTAGGTCAGTGACTCTTTGCTATTCCAAAAACCTTGCTTTTCTTGCCTTTGGCTTAGAACCAACCTGCTAATCTAGAGTGTGTTTGCCTGTCAATTTATGGGTGTGGAGGGGTTGCAGTGCACGAAAGGGGCCCAGAGGTAGATTTTAGTTTCTTACAGTTGTCCTTTCTGGGGCTTGAGCAACTGGTATCAAACCAAGCAGAGACTTTAATGCTGGTTGGAGCCAGAGCCTACAGAGTCTTAGTTACCGACTTCATTTTCAACGAATGTGGGTTTGTTACATTGGTTCTCCAATTTTAAAAAAGGGAAGAAAAAAAAAGAATTAAAAAAAATCTTTCTTGAGGATAGGGATTTAGCTCAACTCTGGAGTGCTTATCCAACATTCTCTATGACTTGTGTTGGAAGCCCAGCATATACAAACCAGACATGATGTCAAACACCTATCATCCAAATATTTAGGAGGAAAATCAACACATTCAAGGTCCTCCCAGGTTACACAGTTAGGTTGGAGTCAGTCTGGGCTATCTGAGACCCTATCTCAAAACCATCAACAAACAAACAAACAAAGCAACAGAAAAGGAAAATGGCCCTAGCATAAGACAGCTGTGTAGAAAGCCAGGCCTATGGGCAACTGGGGCCAGAGCAATTCCCTAACCCTCTTGACCATGTTGATGGAGGAATCCCCATCCAAGCTCCCGTAGGCCTAGGAAGATGGCAGGTAACAATGATCGCTGCCAAGCCTGATGACCTGGATGGGTGTCATCCCTGGAATCCACATGACAGGAGAAGGGAATAAACTTCTGCAGATTGTTCTCGGACTTCCATAAGCACACAACACCCTGCCTCCAGATAGATAGATAGATAAATAAAAAATAAATAAATAAATAAATCCATTGATCCCAGAATTTGAGGGAGCAGGGCATGTTTTCTCTGAAGACCGCCTAGAAGAGCTAGCTGCATCTTTACTCCATCCTGACTGTGTTTATCTCTGAGGACTGGATGCTTGAAGTCCTGGGCCAGCCTAAACTGGTTAGATTGCAGATGATTATCCTCAAAGGATCTCTATGCCATCTGCACACAAAATGGCATAACCCCCAGGGCCACTTCAGCTCACAATTGCCATGACAACAACTGGACAAAAAGAACCATGAAAAGGTCGAAGGGGGCAGTGCCCACATTGCTGGAAAAGTTGTGTGCATTCCCAGAAGCACACAAGCATTCCTCCTCGGTGTCAGCCTCACCCCAATCCTCATTTCTTTCACCCTGAGGTTATAGCCATTGAGTCCCGGGGCTGCTGGGAAGCTGTTTTACACATGTATTAGTTCCTTTACCCCATTCTTGGCCAAGAATGAAAAGTCTCCTTCATTGCTTGATAGCACTTGATCTTGTTTTCTCCCCCTCACAATTCTGAGAGGGACAAAGAACCCAGTTTTGGGGCCAAAAGTAGCAACATGCAGGGTGAGGCAAAGGAGAGGCAGGATGGTGCCTGCTTGCCTGTGGCAGGAGAAGCCTTCTTCCCAGGGGCCTTAAGGGGTTTGCAGACCCAGGACCGGGCAGAGCTATCCCTGGTATTGGGGAATAGAGAGCTTGGGGAGAATCATTGTTTGGAGCCTTTGTTTCCTGCTGTGGGAATGTAGAAGAGTTACATACACCTTCCAGGGATATGTCCTGAGGTCTAGAGTGAATGTGTGCGTTTGTCTGTGTGTGTGTGTGTGTGTGTGTGTGTGTGTGTGTGTGTGTTAGCTTGTGCTCAATGTGAGCAACCCAACAGTACTCTACAATAACCTCCCTCCAACTCTGCTGCCTACAGAACATCATGGAAATGCCCTGCGCTAAGCCTGTTTATTTTGGAACCCAGAAGGCTAGAAGTCCCTCCTTAGTGGACTAGCCTCAGCCTGTGCATGGAAGATAGCTGCTGGAGTGAGCCCTTTAAACTTTGCTCATGACACTCCTCTTTGCTTTATGACATTTGACAATTGCTGTGACAAAGAGGAAGAAGCAAAAAGAAGTTGTCACATCAAAACACAATTGCCTCAGGGACAATAGGAGAGTGTTATTAGGAGCCAGATGCGACTGACCAAGACCCCAGATCGCAAGTTCAGGTTACCCTAAATGATACCTCTTGGAGGAGTTAGCAGAACTTTTACAGTCACAGAAGAAAACAAAGGAAACACAGATCAATTAATTTACAGAGTGGTCTGTTGAGGAGGGGACAGGAGCTAGGCACCTGCTCACAGCCACACCTGGGACTGTTGCTGTAGGTTCCAGACTGTCTGGTGACATTCTCAGCTCTGGAGCCCATAGGTCAGGTGATTTCCAGGAATGCATTCTGAAAATGTCACCAGAGTGTCAAAAGGATGTTTCTGGTAAACTGCTACGGACTAATGATAGCCCAGAAGAATTTTATCTCTCTATTTACAACATTTCAACTCCTTCTAACTACAGACCTTCTAGTCACTCACTCTGCTGAATTCCCTGCACAGATGTCAGCTTTGCATGGGACTTCAGTTCATGGAGCCAGAAGAGGCTGTGCAGGAGTCTGGGGGATCAATGCTGTTCCCTGCAGAGCACCTCTTCTTCTAGCTGTTGTTAGGAAAAAGCCTCACTGTGCAGCCCAGACTGGCCTTGTACTCAAACTAATCCTCCCAGTGCTGGCCTCAGAGCTCTGTGTTCTCATTTTCCTGTGGTCTGTAGCCTCCCAGGCCCCGAGGACCGAGATATTGGTTAGTGAGTGACTTCCTCTCCTAGTGTGCTCTTGGCCTCTTGTGCTGCTCAGTGTTGGGACTGGTTATACAATTCTGAGAGGGAAAAAGGAGGTTCAACCTGATCACAGAGGAGTAAACAAAGTAGAAATGGACAATGATTAGGAGGAAAAAGAAGGGCTTTGAATATGAGTGATTGATTTACCTGCAAAGAATTCTATGTTCAATCCTTAGCACCACACACACAGTGGGCACAGACAGACCAGAGGCTGGGAGGTAGAGGTAGAATGAGAAAAAGTTCAAGGCCACCCTTATAGAGTGAGCCCCTGGTGATGGTGGTATTTGATAAATGAAAAAAAGGATCCCAGGTAACTCAGGCTGGCTTTGAACTTGCTAAGTACCCAAGGATGACCTTGACCCTCTTGGTCCTCCTTCCTGCATCTCCCAAGTGCTAGGAACATAGACCTGCACCACGATGCCCAATGTGCTGTTACTATTTCTAAGACCAGGCAAATCCCACATCACTAGCAACTGCACGATGTGGATGGAAACTCTGCCCCTGTAGGATTTGGTGGCTAAAGACAACGGAGCATCCTCTCATATCTGTTCTAAATGACGAGAGATGCTCACATGGTAGCTGCATCTAGAGCCTTAATGCAAGAACGTAAAACATCTTTGGTAATTTTTGTAGGTTCTCTGAGGGACAGAGAATTACACCCACTTGGAGATAAGTAGTTAAGTAACAATTTCCCCCTAAGGTTGCACAGTGTGTATAATTGCAGGACCAGAAATGAGCCCAGGCTAATTTCAGGCTTAGACTAGAATCTAATTTTACTGCACGCTAATTCTTGAGGAGGCCCAGCCTACTCACATTTTGTATTTGTGCTTTTAAATATCATGCACTTAATTTAAGAATTAAGTAGTACATTTGTACAAAGGAACAATCTAGAATTGCATTCCCTCTACTCAAATAGATTGAATTTCCTGCGTGACCTTTCTTAAACGGTCAGGAGAAGCAACGTTTAAAACAGAATGGAATGCAACCTTTAAAGTTTTGGTTGGGTAGGTAAGATTTTTATGTCAACTGCTGGAATTCTTTGGCCCTGAAAGCCCGAGACTTGGTGTTTTGTTTTGCTTTGTTTTGTTTTTGAAATGAAACCCAAGAGCATAAAAATACCTGGCTTTCTCTGTGTCTGCCTTTTAAAACTAGAAATATGAAAGTACCAGAGGTGCGGTTTAATATCATTAGAAAACAGAGGACTTACAAGTCATAGGCAGGTAAAAAGAGAGCAGTGGCGGTTTGAACAGCGTTTTCTTGGAAGCAGTAAGGGAAAGAGGTGTTGACAGGCACCTCATTCCTCCTAGTGTGACTTACTGTCAGGCTGGAAGAAAAGCAATCGTGGATACCAGGCCTGCATTGTGAGGCTCTCTCTCTCTCTCTCTCTCTCTCTCTCTCTCTCTCTCTCTCTCCCTTTCTCTCTCTGCATACTTGTCATTTTCCACATTGCTGCGGCTTCTAGAGTTCTGGTAAATTCACAAACAATGCCATCAATGTCCTCACCTCTGACTCACCAAGCCCTGCTGGCTTCACCGCCATTCACAGTAGATTCTTTTATTCTAATTTGTTGTTTTTCAGACAAAGTCTCACTCTGGAGCTCAGGTTGGCCTGGAATCGCATGTAGCCCAGGCCAGCCTTAAATACAGAGCAATCCTCCTGCCTCAGACTTTCAGGTGTTGTGATTACAGGCATGAGTCACTATGCCTGGTTTTTTTTTTTTTTTTTCAGTCTTAACTAGTGTAATCAAGTCTCAGGTCACATATCACATGTTGTAGCGTAGAGTTTGGCTACACCGCTTTGTGTTTCCGGTGGGTCCCACTCCTCCAGACACCTGTCCAGAAGCTCCCTGGATCTTAGAATGAAAGACACACATACATTAGCTTATTTTTAATATGCTGTCTAGTTCAATGGCTGGGCAGTTCTAATTCTTTGCCTGCTACCCTAGGCTCAATCAGGGAAGTGTCTAGTGGCCATTTACCCAAATTCTTCCATGACTCATTGACTCTCTTTCCTGCATCTCTAAATATGATTCATCTTCCACTTCATCATGACAGTCCTCCTTTTTCTCCTCCTCTCTGTCCTAGCTCCATCTCCCTTTGCCCAACTATTGATCATTGGCTCTTTATTGATCAGTCAAAAGGCAATTGGGGACAAGGACCTTGTAGGTTACAGAATGCTGAGAGAACGAAAGGGGCTGAACGGCTCAAAGGTGCCATGTTGAAAGCAAGATGGGAGAGCTGATGGAGCTGAAAGGAGAGTCACTTCAAAGCCAGGCATAGAGATTTTCTGCCATGAGGGCCCCAAATCACGGAGCAGGTTGAAGGGGACTGATTGGTTTCCAGGTTCACTGGATCCAGACAAATGGCAAATGTGTGAATGTAGCGACCATGCTAAGGTAAAGCCTTGGTGACAAGCAGAGTGTGTCCCTGAGGATCCTGTGGTCCTTGCACCGGTGACCTAAGGATGCGCTGATGGGTGCCCTGGTACTGTGCTTTATAGAATCAAGAAGCGCTAAGCTCATAAGCTCATGAGTCTACCTCGTTCTGGTGTGGATTCACTGCACCTCTGTGTTCCTGTGCTCCAGGATTCATTGACAAGTTCATAGCTGAGGATATTTGTAGAAAAAGTTATTCCTCAGTCTTTTCTCAAGATGGCTCCCATCTGTGCCCCCATCTGTTCCGGGCAGAGAGCAGTTGTTTAGTAGCACGAATGACATGTGGAGTCACTCTCCTTGAGGGGTTGCACTCACAATGGAGCAAACTGATGTCCCATAAAATGGAGTCACCCAGGCCAAGGCCCAGTCTGAAAGCTGTTCTAATGCAATATGTTATGCAGCGCAGGGCACAGCTTTCCCAACCCAACCCCGGATTCCTGCTGGGTGGGTCACATGGAGAAAATCAACATTGTTCTTTTTACAAGACGCTTTACAGTTTAAGTAAGTAGGAGCCACACTAAGTGTGAGCGATAAGAACAATGTTTAGTGCAGGACTAGGCTGGTCTTGAACTCACAGAGATCTATCTGTCCCTTTCTCTCTCTCTCTCTCTCTCTCTCTCTCTCTCTCTCTCTCTCTCTCTCTCTCTCTCTCTCATTTTTGGTTTTTCTCGAGACAGGGTTTCTCTGTGTAGCCCTGGGTGTCCTGGAACTCACTCTGTAGACCAGGCTGTCCTGGAACTCATAAATCCACCTGCCTCTGCCTCCCAAGTGCTGGGATTAAAGGCGTGCACCACCACGCCCGGCTGTCTCTTTCTCTTAAGTGCTGAATTACAGGTGTGGGCCACTATGCCCAGCCTGATGGTTTTTTTTTTTTTTTTTTTCCAGATGGGGTCAAATTGTACTGGTCAGGTTATAGCAAACAGCCTCTCTTCTAAAATGGGTTTCTTGAAATGTAGGCTGGCCTCAAGCTCACTAGGTACCAGAGGATGACCTTGAGCATCGATCTCATCCTCCTGCCTTCTGCTGGGATAACAGGAGTCTAGTACCGTGCCTGGTATCTTTTTTTTTTTTTTTTTTTTTTTTTTTTTTTTGGTTTTTTCGAGACAGGGTTTCTCTGTATAGTCCTGGCTGTCCTGGAACTCACTTTGTAGACCAGGCTGGCCTCGAACTCAGAAATCCGCCTGCCTCTGCCTCCCAAGTGCTGGGATTAAAGGCGTGCGCCACCACCGCCCGGCTCCGTGCCTGGTATCTAATTGAACACTTTACATTTGCTTTGCAGAGTCTCTTAGTTAGGTTTTTATTGCTGTGAAGACACCACGACCAAGGTAATTCTTATGAAGGCAAACTTTTCACCGGGGCTGGTTTACAGCTTCAGATGTTCAACCCATTACCATAGTGGCAGAAAACATGGCAGAATGTAAGCAGTCATGGTGCTGGAGGAGCCACAAGTTCCACATACTGATCTGAAGGCAGTCAGGAGGATACTAATTTCCACAGGCAGCCAGGAGGAGGCTCTGATTCCACACTGGGCAGAGTTTGAGCTTAGGAGACCTCAAAGCCTACCTACACAGTGGTGCACTTCCCCCAACAAGGCCACACCTACTCCAAAAGGCCACTTCCTGTGGCCAAGCATTCAGACACATGATCTATGTGGGTCCAAACCCTATGCAAACCCGCCACGCGCTCTGGTCGAGTCAGTTTAAGCCAAGAGGCTTGAAAGTCACTCATGAGGCAAAGAGCTTCAAGGAAGCTCTCCTCCTAGAGTCTGGCGTTTCCTCTAACCCATACACTAATTTTCCATTCCCGAGTTAGTCTAGTGTATAGATCCACGTGCTCTCTTTTTAGTATTATCCTATTATAAGTGCCTTTTAAGATTGAATTCTGACATAGCTAAAGCCTTCCGCCAGTGTTCCAACAGTCCTAGAACATCCTTGAGCTAGACAGTGACATTCAGAATAGCCTTTGGTATTACACTATCAATAAAACCCAAGTTGCTCCCATATACAGGAATTTACAATGGTTTAGGAAGTAGATCGGGTGGTGGTTTTAGAGTATTGCATTATTCATGAGATAGTTAGCTAGAATGGAACTCTCTAGTTAGAACCATGACTTGGGTGTGAAAGCCCTTGACCTAGGAGAGTAAAGACCTCTCACCTGGCTTCTAAGACTATAGCTGAGTTACACCCATACACATGTATTTACAATGGCCTAAGGGGGAGGTGGACTATACAATAGACTAAAATAGGAACTATGGCAAGGACACGAAGCCCTTGACCCTGGCTTCTAAGATTAAGTGAATCTTAGGTGGAGCCCTTTTTGATCCCAGTTGTTATCAATGAATTCTATCCCAGGTGGTTCCTGTTAGACCTTTTGTGTTTGCATTCCTCTGTTTTATGTAAGATTCCTTTTACCTCATTTGTACCTTGCGAATATGTCACCCAACTTCCTTATTGTCTTCTGCATAAAAAGTCTGATGCTCAATTTGAAAAATACATTCAGATTCCACACGACCTCTCCTGTGTGTGTCTGTCTGTCAATTCATCCTATGCTTTGTCCACCCGCAACTAGAGACCCGTTCCACGCAGACAAAGGGGCCCAGAGGGTCTGCGGCACAAACCACCACACATGCATATTGAGTTCCTCCTGGTTTGTTTCAATTACAATGTCTGTGTATCAATCCACAGGAATTTCAGGATTCTCCCTAGCAAGCCTTTCTGAGTCTACGGCTGAATGCATGAGGTGACATGTGTCTCTATTATTGTTCTATTGCTGTGCAATGACACCATGACCAACTCTTATACGGGAAATCATGTAATTGGGGTTTACATAGAGTTTCAGAGGTTCAGCCCATTATCCTCGTGGTGAGAAGCATAGTGGCATGCAGGCAGACATGGTGCTAGAGAAGGTGCTGCAGGTATCCCACAACCCTGGCATCTCCAACATCTTGGCATCTCCAACATCTTGGCATTTCCAACGAAATCCAGTCTTTCTTTCTCAGCGTCACACAATGGCCACTCTTGGTCTCCATTCATGGACTCCCCTGATACATGCCTGGCTCGGCAGCTTTTCTTAACCATGGAGGGAGATTCTACAACCCCTTTCTCGTGTCCTTGACCCTAAAGCCGGAACCATGTAGCTGAAGCTGCCAATTTCTGCTGCTTGCTGGGGCTGGAACATGACTCCCTCATTCAAATACCAATGTTGGTGCTCCTTTTCTCTTCAAACTGTGAGTTCTGTATTTCTCCCTGCCCTGCTTGCTTCTTTTCATTGTAGATCTGCAGATGAGTGACCACTAGTAACCAGGTTACACAGTCAACACCAGACTGTCTTGAAAACTCCTTCGCCAAGGCCATTCATCTAAAACCCTTTCATTTAGCCTCAGACAGACTTTTTGGACAAGGGCAAAATCCAGCCGCATTCTTGGCCAATATATCACAAGACCAGTCTCTAGGCTACTTACTAATAGTCTTCCCCTCTGAAGCATTCTGAGCAGGACCCACAATTCAAATTGCCCTCAGCACTGTCTTCCTTGCTCCTACTAGGATGGCCAATTAAGCCTTGCTTAATTAACTCAACTGTTTTCCTAATCCAATATGTGAAAGCCCACATTTCACCAACAAGCAGCATGGTCAGCTGTCACAGCAGTACCTTGCTCCCTGGTACCAACTTCAATCTTAATCACTGTTCTATTGATATGAAGAGACATCATGACCACAGAAACTCTTATAAAGGAAAACATGTTATTGGTGTTTATTTATAGCTTCAAAGATTTAGTTCATTATCCCCATGGTGGGAAGCACGGTGGCACACAGACAGACATGGTGCTGGAGAAGGAGCTGAGAGTTCTACATCTGGATCTGCAGGCAGCAAGAAGTGGCTCTGGACTTGGCTTGGACTTCTGAAACCACAAACAAAGCCCATCCCACTGACATAACTTCCTCCAACCAGGACAGACTTCCTAATCCTTTGAAATAGTGTCACTCCCTGGTCACCAAGCATTCAGATCTGTGACCCTAAGAGGAACACTCTCAGCTAAACCACACAACATACATCAGGTTTGAGCATTCTGAGTTCATGACAATCAAAGCATTGTGCCCTGAGGTATGATTATAATGTTGTATTGCAGTGTTAGACTTACGATGTGGGAGCCACTCCCATTAGTTACTTTCCTAATGCTATAAAGAGACACCATAACCGAGGGGACACCCTCTGCTGGCCTCCATTGGCAATGCCTACACATGGTGCCCATGCATACAAGCTGGCAAACACTCATACACATAAACAAAACCTCGAAAGCCCAGAAATATCACATGTCCATAGAATGGTTTTTATAACATGTACATTAAATATCATGCATCTTTTGAGGATTTGGTTTGTTTGTTTTGAGACTGGGCCTCACACAGTGACTTAGGCTAGCCTTGAACTGATGGAAATCTTCCCCTCAAAGTTCTGAAATGATAGGGTATGACCACCGTGCTTGGAGTGCTGGCTGGTTTTGTGTCAACTTTACATAAGTTTGTTAGGGTTAGGGTGTGAGTGTGCTTCATCTGGAAAGATGGAACATCAACTGGGAAATGCTCCAACCGAACTGACTCATGAGCAAGCCTGTGGGGCAGTTTCCTTTTTTTCTTTCCTTTTCTTTTCTCTTCTTCTTTTCTTTTCTTTTCTCTTCTTTTCTCTTTTTTCTTTCCTTATCTCTTCTTTTCCTTTTTATTTATTAAACTTATAAAATTTATTTTAAAATATACAACTCAGTATTGACATTTTAAGGCATCAAAATAATTTATAATAGTTAAATGCCCTTTAAATATGTATGATATCTTCTGAAGCTAAATTAATATACATTCAACCAGTTTTTAAAATATATTTGGAGCATTAAACATGATAGAAGTAGAAAAAAAAACTCTTATGAAGCCCTCTATGAAAGGAAATTGTGACAAGTTATTGATCAGACAGAAATCGTTCCATGTGTAAGGAAGAATACTCAGCGTAACTGTGGCTTCATAGAATGAACTGGGTAGTGTTCCTTTTGTTTCTATTTTGTGGAATAGTTTGAAGAGTATTGGTATTAGGTCTTCTTTGAAGATCTGGTAGAATTCTGCACTAAACCCATCTGGTCCTGAGCTTTTTTTGGTTGGGAGACTTTTAATGACTGCTTCTATTTCTTTAGGGGTTATGGGACAGTTTAGATGGTTTATCTGATCCTGATTTAACTTTGGTATCTGTCTAGAAAATTGTCCATTTCATCCAGGTTTTCCAGTTGTGCTGAGTATAAGCTTTTGCAGTAGGATCTGATGATTTCTTGAATTTCCTCAGTTTCTGTTGTTATATATCCTTTTTCATTTCTGATTTTATTAATTTGGATACTGTGTCTGTACCCTCTGGTTAGTCTGGCTAAGGGTTTATCTGTCTTGTTGATTTTCTCAAAGAACCAGCTTCTGGTTTGGTTGATTCTTTGAATAGTTCTTTTTGTTTCCACTTGGTTGATTTCAGCCCTGAGTTTGATTATTTCCTGCCATCTACTCTCCTTGGGTGTATTTGCTTCTTTTTATTCTAGAGCTTTCAGGTGTGCTGTCAAGCTGCTAGTGTAAGCTCTCTCCAGTTTCTTTTTGGAGGCACTCAGAACTATGAGTTTTCCTCTTAGCACTGCTTTCATTGTGTCCCATAAGTTTGGGTATGTTGTCCCTTCATTTTCACTAAAGTCTAGAAAGTCTTTAATTTCTTTCTTTATTTCTTCCTTGACCAAGTTATCATTGAGTATAGCGTTGTTCAGCTTCCATGTTATGTGGGCTTTCTGTTGTTTTTGTTGCTGTTGAAGACTAGCCTTAATCCGTAGTGATCTGATAGGAGGCATGGGATTATTTCGATCTTCTTATATCTGTTGAGGTCTGTTTTGTGATCGATTATATGGTCAGTTTTGGAGAAGATACCATTAAGTTGCTGAGAAGAAGGTATATTCTAATTTAGGATGAAATGTTCTATAGATAGCTATTAAATCTGTTTGGTTCATAACTTCTGTTAGTTTCACTGTGTTTCTGTTTAGTTTGTGTTTCCATGATCTGTCCTTTGATGTGAGTGGGGTGTTGAAGTCTCCCACTATTGTTTTGTGAGGTGCAATGTGTGCTCTGAGCTTTAGTAAAGTCTCTTGTATGAATGTGGCTGCCCTTGCATTTGGAGCATAGATGTTCAGAATTGAGAGTTCTTGGTAGGTTTTCCTTTGATGATTATGAAGTGTCCTTCCTTGTTTTTATTCAGTATTAGAATGGCCACTCCAGCTTGTTTCTTGGGATCATTTGCTTGGAAAATTGTTTTCCAGCCCTTTACTCTGAGGTAGTATCTGTCTTTGTCACTGACGTGCATTTCCTGTATGCAGGAAAATGTTGGGTCCTGTTTACGTATCCAATCTGTTATTCTATGTCTTTTTATTGGGGAACTGAGTCCATTGATATTAAGAGATATTAAGGAATAGTGATTGTTGCTTCCTGTTATTTTTTATGTTATTTTTATGTTTGTGTGGCTATCTTCTTTTGAGTTTGTTGAAGGAAGATTACTTTCTTGCTTTTTCTAGGGTGTAGTTTCCCTCCTTGTGTTGTTGTTTTCCATCTTTTTTCCTTTGTAGGGCTGGACTTGTGGAAAGATATTGTGTAAATTTGGTTTTTATCAGGGAATATCTTGGTTTCTTCATCTATGGTAACTGAGAGTTTTGCTGGGTATCATAGCCTGGGCTGGCATTTGTGTTCTCTTAGGGTCTGCATAACATCTACCCAGAATCTTCTAGCGTTCATAGTCTCTGGTGAGAAGTCTGGTGTAATACTGATAGGTCTACCTTTATATGTTACTTGACCATTTTCCCTTACTGCTTTTAATATTCTTTCTTGTTTTATATACTTGGTTTTGACTATTATGTGACAGGAGGAATTTCTATTCTGGTCCAGTCTATTTGGAGTTCTGTAGGCCTCTTATATGTTTATGGGCATCTCTTTCTTTAGGTTAGGGAAATTTTCTGCTATAATTTTGTTGAAGCTATTTACTGGCTCTTTAAGTTGGGAATCTTCACTCTCTTTTATACCTATACCTATTATCCTTAGTTTGGTCTTCTCATTGTATCCTGGATTTCCTGGATGTTTTGGGTTTGGAATTTTTTGCATTTTGTATTGTCTTTGACTGTTGTGTCAATGTTTTCTATGGTAGTTTCTGTACCTGAGATTCTCTCTTCTATTTTTTGTATTCTGTTGCTGATCTATAACTCCTGATCTCTTTCCTAGGTTTTCTAACTTCAGGATTGTCTCCCATTGTGATGTCTTTATTGTTTCTATTTCCATTTTTAGATCCTGGGTGGTTTTTTTTTTTTTTTTTTTTTTTTTTTGGTTTTTCGAGACAGGGTTTCTCTGTGTAGCCCTGGCTGTCCTGGAACTCACTTTGTAGACCAGGCTGGCCTCGAACTCAGAAATCCGCCTGTCTCTGCCTCCCGATTGCTGGGATTAAAGGCGTGCGCCACCACGCCCGGCTCCTGGGTGGTTTTATTCAATTCCTTCACATATTTGGTTGTGTTTTCCTACAATTCTTTAAGGGATTTTTGTGTTTTCTCTTTAAGGGCTTCAAGCTGTTTACCTGTGTTCTCCTGTATTTCTTTAAGGGAGTTATTTGTGTCATTCTTAAAGTTCTCTGTCATCATCATGAGATGTGACCTGAAATCAGACTTTTGCTTTTCTGGTGTGTTGGGGTATCCAGGGCTCACTGTGGTGGGAGAGTTGGGTTCTGATGATGCCAAGTAGCCTTGGTTTCTGTTGCTTATGTTCTTGCCCTTGTCTCTCGCTATCTGGTTATCTCTGGTGTTAGTTGTTCTTGCTGTTTCTGACTCTGGCTTGTCCCTCCTGCAAGCATGTGCATCAGAACTCCTGGGAGACCAGTTCTCTCCAACAGGAATTTGGGTATGGACAGCTGTGGTACAGGGTCAGTCTGGGGGTGCAGATAGAAACCAGAAGTATCCTGTCTCTGGCTGTTCCTTGGTTCCTGTGACCTGAGGGATCCAAGCGGGTCCCTCTGAGCAGAAGTGGTGGTCTTACCTGTGCTCACAGGTGTATCTACACCCCTGGGAGACCAGCTCTCTCCCAGTGGTGTTTGGGTATGGAGCGCTGTGTCACAGAATCAGCTCCAGGTGCTATGGCTGACAGTTTCTTGATATATGGTTGATATGGAGGGTCCCAGCCCACTGTGGAAGGTTCCCCTGGGCTGGTGGTTTGGGGGGGGGTGTAAGAAAGCAGGCTGAGCAGTCCACAGACAGCAAGCTAGTACACAGCGCTCCTCCTTGCCTGTGCTTCAGCTCCTGCCTCCAGGTTCCTACCTTGAGCTCATGCTATGACTTCCTTCAGTGATGGACTGTGCTGTGGAACTGTAAGCTGAGCCAAACCCTCTCCTCCCCAAGCTGTTTTTTGGTCATGCTGTTCATCACAGCTATAGAAATCCTATGTAATGGCTAAGACATCACAACTCAGTGTCTCAGCTTCACTAAGGATCTAGTTAATGTGCTCCAGCAGCGGTGTGCATCTGTGCTGCAAGTGGCTGTATCTGTCATGGGAGTCACTGGTCATACTAGCAGCAAGCACGGGTCAATGACCTGTGGATGGGCAACAACAGCTCTCTGGACAACCTGGTCTGAGAGTGTGATAGTTATGGTGCCACACAGAGTTAGGATGTGAGTGTGCATCAGAGGCTACCTGGCTGACAGTGTCATCACATTTTGTCGGAGATAGATGTCATACTCTGACACAGATGTCACAACTGCAGATTGGATTACAGGTGAAAGATTAGCTTTCTACTGGGTACAGGTTTTTACCTCACCAAGGCTTCCATGTTCAAGATACCAGTAGTGTCCATATGATAAACTCATCTATACTCCTAGCTATAGGGTCGGTGACTGTTGATTTTCTATAGCTGTAATGTTCTGATAAGTCATTTCATCACATCTTAGTGCCAAGATTTCCTGAAGGAGACACTGTCTCTAGTTTTGGTTTGTAACTTGTATAGCTTTTCTGTTGTCATGCTTTCTGTATTTCTTTGCTATCTGTCTATCTATCTATCTATCTATCTATCTATCTATCTATCTATCTATCATGTATCATCCTATCTATTTTAGTTTTTTGAGACAAGGTTTCTCTGCCCCGGCTCTTCCAGAACTTGCTATGTATCCTGTGGTCCCTGTAATCATCAGAAGGAACAGGAAAACTAGATTCATCGAGCTTAGTTGACCTGGATCAAACATCTAATCTGGTGTCAGGAAGTTCACTGCAAGCATATTTAAACACAGTACAATCTGAGGGAAAGTTTCCAGGCAACAATCATTCCAATTCTAGATGCATAATAGAGCTTACAGCATAACTACCTCGAAACTCCTTTGCAAAGCACATGTGACTTGAGGGTGGTTTTTATAACCAAAGGGCTTAGGATCTGTACCGGGTCTAAAAGCTAGCAGGTTATAAAACACATGTGGCATCTCCCCTAGGGTGAGTTATTAACCAGGAGCTAAGATAAAGGATTAGGGAGGGAGAGTTCAGGATACATGACGGGGGTTAGGGGTGGGGTTGGGGGTAGGGGGGTGAGGGGGTGGGGGGGTAGCCTGCCTCTACAGACAGGAAAGTTCACTGGGTTGTTAACATCCTAGTGTGTGGAAAATAAGTGTTTATTTCCTTCACTGAGGAGACATCTCTCATGAGTAACATTTCTGGTTTCTCCAGTGTTTATTTGTGAGCAGGAGAACCTTGTGCCATTCACATGAAGTCCAGGCTGGCCTCGAATTTAGGAACCTCCTGATTCTGCTTCCCTGGCACTAGAATTAAATGTATGTGCCACCATGTCTGGCTTTAGTTTAATTTTTTTAATGAAAAATTTGTGTATGCATATGGGTGTTTTGCTAGCATGTCTGTCTTTGTACCACGTGTGTGCCTGGTACTCACGGAGGCCGGAAGTGAGCACAAGATTCCCCCAAACCTGGAGTTGCAGATGATCATGAACCATCATGTGGGACTGGGAAGTGAACCCCGATTCCCCGAGAGCGGCCAGTACTCTTAACTATGGAGTCCCCCACCATCTCCTTTGTTTTCTCAACTTGTTCCCCCATTCAACTTTCATATTGATTTCTGTTGGTGTACCAGTAAGTTTAATCAGGGTTACTTACAGAATCACGTCTGCCTTAGCAGTGACTACACCAAAGGACAAAGTGTTCCGTCTCCATCAGCAACCATTAACTTACTACCCGTCCTCAGAGACGGGTGGGGCCTTGTGAGCCTCTTCCCCTAAAGATAAGCTTTATTTTTTATTTTATTTTATTTTTCTGAATGAAATGATCCTCCTCTGTAGCCCAGGCTGGCCTGGAATTCACTGTGTAGCCCAGGCTGGCCTGGAATTCACTGTGTAGCCCAGGCTGGCCTGGAATTCACTGTGTAGCCCAGGCTGGCCTGGAATTCACTGTGTAGCCCAGGCTGGCCTGGAACTCACTTTGTAGCTCACGCTGTCTTGGAACTCTGGGAAGTCCTCCTGACTAAGCCTCCTGAGTGCTGGGATTCCAGTGAGCCACCATGCCTAGCTTGCTTCTAACTGCGTCATTTAGAATGTTTCTTTGCATATTTCTTCAAGGGAAGAGAGATCCTTCTGGGAAGTACTCTCTGTCTCTCTGTCTCATGGGTTACATTCCTAGAATGGTCTGGGTGTTTTGCTCCTATTTAATGTGCCATATTAATCTACTGTGGTGACTAATTTTCATCTTGGTATACTGTTTGTATTACACATGTATTAGTATTAAATGTGAAATAGAAAATTGACCTGTAAGCTGGGCGGTGGTGGCATACACCTTTAATCCCAGCACTCATGAGGCAGAGGCAGGCAGTTTTCTGAGTTCGAGACCAGCCTGGTCTAAAGCCAGGGCTACACAAAGAAGAAAAAAAAAGGAAGGAAGGAAGGAAGGAAGGAAGGAAGGAAGGAAGGAAGGAAGGAAGGAAAGAAGGAAGAAAATTGACCTGTATGTGGCCCTGATTTGGAAGGAGTTTTGTCTGAGTTATCTTGTGTGAGCCAGACAGTTTTGATGACAAAATAAGTGTCTGTAATATGTCACGTATGGTCTGGCCGCTGGCTTACACACTCATGAGTGAGACTTGGATGTTCTGGTATAGTCACTAGTCTGTTAGCAGAGCTTCCTTTTCTCCTCCTCTTTTCCTCCTCTCTTCTCCCTCTCCTCTGTCTCCTCCTCTTCTCTCCCCACCCCTTCTCTTGCCCACTTTCTCCTCCTTTGAGACAAGGTCTTTTTTGGTTCAGCTGGTCTCTCAAACTCCATTGAGCTCCCGATTCTTCTGCCTCCACCTCCCAAGTGCTGGATTGCAGGTGGACATCACCTTTGGCTAATGACACTTCCTTTAACTCATCTGTTGTTGACATGACCCACTTTCTAGTGTTTTAAAATGCTTGATCTAGAGCCATCCACTTTAAGTTACCTCTAAATATTGTCAGTTCACAGTAAGGATGCGTTGCTTTTCAGACACGTGTATTATGTGGATGTGTGCACATAGGTATTGGAGCATGTGTGGAGGGGTGTACTCGTGTGGTGTGCACTCGTGTGGGTATATACAAGAAGGGTGACATGCGTGGCTCATTATCCATTTTTATACTGAGGCAAGGCCTGTTGATGAACCTAGGGCACCCCCACACCCACACCCAGTTGACTAGACTAGCTAGCTAACTTGCCCTAGGGATCACCTGTCTCTCTGCCTCTCACGTATTGAGGTGACAAACGAGCCATGGCCATTCAGCTTTTTATGGGTTTTGAGGACCCAGACTCCAGTTTTCATGCATGCAGGGGCAAGGCAAACACCCTTTGAGCATCTCCCCAGCCCGCTAGCTCTTAATATGCTCCTGTCCTAAAGTGTGAGTTCTATTTGGGGGCTTAGCTGTGCGACTCAGTAGCTTGTGCTTTAGACTTGATTTTCCTGCTTCATTCCAAAGACACTTAGGACTACAGTATCTGTGCCTCCATCCCATGGGTGTCAAACCCACGTGGTTCTGAGGTCTGTTGCTAGACGACACAACATCGGTCCAAGAGTTTTGAATTCATCCTTGATGCTTCCTCTGTCTTATGGTTACAGTCTATTGCTGGCTTCTGGTTTTAGTTGGTCACGCCACAAAGAGCTTCTCTGAGGATCATTAAAACCCCACAAGTCACCAGGACGGGTGCCTTAGTGGCCCCAGTGGGTAATCCATTGCATTGTTAACATGTTTTTTTTTTTTAATTTTTTTGTTTGTGTTATCTGGGGACAGATGTCTCCAACGCATGGGAGGAGGTGTTCTGAAGCACTTTCAGTGCTGTTTGCCCTTGTGATTGTCCTGATCAATCTTTGGCAGTCTTTTAAACAACATTTCATCTAGCCCTTCTCTTGACACCCCACGCATTACAGGGTTTACATCATTAGAATTCTTTAAATCTAATGTTATGTTCTTTGGGACTGCTACTACTCTCTTCTCTTCTCTTCTCTTCTCTTCTCTTCTCTTCTCTTCTCTTCTCTTCTCTTCTCTTCTCTTCTCTTCTCCTTCTTCTCCTTCTTCTCTTCTTCTCCTCCTTCTCCTCCTTCTCCTCCTTCTCCTCCTTCTCCTCCTTCTCCTCCTTCTCCTCCTTCTCCTCCTTCTCCTCCTTCTCCTCCTTCTCCTCCTTCTCCTCCTTCTCCTCCTTCTCCTCCTTCTCCTCCTTCTCCTCCTTCTTCTCCTCCTCCTCCTCCTCCTCCTCCTCCTCCTCCTCCTCCTCCTCTTCTTCTTCTTCTTCTTCTTCTTCTTCTTCTTCTTCTTCTTCTTCTTCTTCTTCTTCTTCTTCTTCTTCTTCTTCTTCTTCTTCTTCCTCTCTCTCTCCTTCCTTCTCTTTGGGTCTCAGGAGCACTTCAGGGGTCCTACTTCTCCTTAGCTTACACCAGGTCTTTTTTCCAAGAGCTAACTTGTTTGTGGTGTCCTTGCTGTTTTTCTTGCCTATTGAAATCATTTCTCAGGCTGGAGAGATGGCTCAGTGGTTAAGAGTACAGACTGCTCTTCCAAAGGTCCTGAGTTCAATTCCCAGCAACCACATGGTGGCTCACAACCATCTGTAATGGGATCTGATGCACTCTTCTGCTGTACATGAAGACAGCTACAATATATTCATATAAATAAAAAGAAAATCTTAAAAAAAAGGAAAGAAATAATTTCTCAGCATAGCACAGTAGAACTCTATAGCAACTCCCCTGCGCTCTCTCTCTCTCTCTCTCTCTCTCTCTCTCTCTGTGTACAAAGTTTTGCTCTATCAAGTCCATCTTGAATTCACTAAGCAGCTCAGACTAGCCTTCAACCCACAGTAATCCTCCTGCCTCCGATGCCTTGCCTGCTTGCCAAAATTGTAGGTGTGAGGCACTAGGGCTGGCTATAGCCTGCCTGAGCATGAAATCCTAGGCCATGATGAGGCTTGCTACTCTTTCTATTGACCCTGCTTTTTGTTAAGCCCTGAGGCCCTGCATGGAGAGGAGAGTTCAGGCAGGGAGCCTCCCAGCTCTGACCTCCAGCACTCACCATGTGCCTCACACAGCACCACAGACAAGAGCTATTCTCACCAGGGTTGGTTAACACTACAGTGTGAGCCAGGATTTGGGTAACAGCTGCAAGCTTTGAAACAGTGTTTGTGATGGTGTTTGTGGACATTGGTAGGGTTTCGGTTTTTATCTCTATCATCAAATGGTTTACTTTACTTGAAAACAAACAAACAAACAAACAAAACAAACTAAAACTTTGTGTATTGCCAATTATTTTTGCCAGAAACATGTTTACTTGTTGGTCTCCTTCTTGGATGATGGAGTCCTGCTGGCCACATTCATGGCTCTGGGTGAACTGTCTAGAAACTGGATTGATGTGTTTATGTCTCTCCACAATGTCAAATTTTATCAAAAGCAATAAATCCACAAGCTAGGCCTACTTCATTGGCTCTAATTCACCAAGTACTGCAGATTTCATTTGGTGCTAATGGCGACTGCCAATCAGAGAGTCTTCTGTCCCAAATCTACTAACTGCTCATGTTATCTCTCAAGCCACATGTTTTGCTTCACACAAAATATGTATGTGTGCTTGTAGGATGAACTAAAACCCAAGCGTCTGGGAGTACCTGTGAGGGAGTTTCTTCACTGGATCATTTGCAATGAGAAGATCTACCCTAAATCTGGGCTACACCTTCTGGTGGCAGCACACATAAAAGGAGGTGGGGGAAGGAAGCTTTTTGGTTTTGCCTCCTTGCTTTGGCTCTTGTTGGCAGGCTCATCTATGCGGACGCTGATGCACTCCTTCACTGGTGTTAGAACCTACTTCTTCAGGATTCCAATGTAGACTGAAGACCAACAGCTCTCTAGGAATCTCCTGGGACTTCTCCCCTAGACTGAGATTTGTCAGACATCCAGTCTCATAGACTAAACAGCTGTTAGCCAATCCATTGAGAGACAGCCTCTGTTTGACTACACAGCCACTTCCTGTAGGTCACTCATAAGAGTGATTAAATCTCTACATTAAAATATCTATATTAGACTCACTAAATCTTGATATACTCAAATACACTCAGATGCATACACACTCCCCCACACAGATACACACACATACAGACACACACACACAGATGCACACACACATACAGACACTCAGACACACATATGCACATATTTATCCTGTTAATTCAGTTCTATTCCTCTGGGGAACCCTGACTAATATATTCTCCTTCATTTTCTGTATCTCATATGAGGAGAATTGCATCATCCTTTGATCTGCTGGTTTTGAGATGTTTGTGGTCCGCATGGGCAATCTGGAGTGGTTTTGAAATATCTATGTGTCTACGTGTTCCTGGTTTAATTTGGTAAGTTCATAAAAGGCAATGCTTCATTTGTGTAAATAAGTTACTTATTCAGCACCTCATGATGTGCACGAGACAGATAGTATTTAGGGGTGGCACACATGCATGTGGAAATTGGAGGACAACTTATCATAGCTTGCTCCTTCTGCTGTGTGGGTCCCAGACATTGAATCAGTCCTTGGGTTTGGCAGCAAGCACCTTTACCTGCTGAGCCATCCTGCTGACCCAGGAGATGGCTGTTTATTGACACAAGTAAGATGCAGACTCACTGCCTCAGCATTGGTGCCCCAAATGGAGAAAACTGCTGGTTGAAAGATGGGGTCACTCAGGACAAAGCCCTGCAGGTGACTCTGCTGTGTGACATGGGATACCTTAGAGCATGTACAGCTTAAAACATTCATCCTTTCTCTCTCTTTTTCATTATTCCTTCACATCTTCTCTCTCTTCCTCCCTCCCTCCCTCCCTCCCTCCCTCCCTCCCTCCCTCCCTCCCTCCCAAGTTCCTCCCCAATGCCCTTTATTTCTTCTGTTTCTACTTCTTTCTGTTTCCTTCATCTTTTCTCCTTTCCTTCTGATGTCATTTCCCTATAATGACTGATGGTTAAGATGAGAGTATCCTGTTGATACAGAACCTCCATCATGCCACACTCCCTTCTTGGGAGTACCTTACTAATGGCTGTGAGTCCCTGGCCTTTTCTGTAAATGTCTCTGACAGGACTGCTCAGATGTGCTGTTCCCCACTGTCTCCTACAGGGACCCAGGCCACCTCTGAGGTACCATGACTAAGTTTCCCTTTTCTAGTGTTCTGCTCATGCCCATTTCTTCCTAGATATGGGTCTCATATTTACCCTGCAGTTCTGTGGAGTTAACACTATCTCTTTTGCGTCTTTATTAAAACACCTCCCAACCCACATTGGATCTGTGAGTTTCCCTACCTGATAAGGAGCTGGGGAAAGGCCTAGGGCAGATCCTAGCTCTGAAAACCGCAAACTTTTGGCTTTGAAGAAGTCACTTCCCTACCTACCTCTCACTTCTGCGTTTGTCTATGAGGGTAAGGCTGGCTGGCTTTGGGAAGCCAGGGCTTTCTGGTTCCATAGAAGAGTAGGATTTCCTTCATCCAGTGTTTCTGTGGGAAGCGCTCACCTAACACTGACCTTGCACTCCTTATGGTTAATTCTGTTCCCCACCAAAGACGCTAGGAGGAAATTTCCCATGTCAGACTCTTCTGGATGGATATTTCAGACTCTCCCAAAGGCCACTCCCGACAAGGAGAATCTGACAAGAGGAAGGACCTTGTTCAGAGATGGGAGAATGCAAGCTGGGAGTGGCTGCTTCACCACAATCAGTAATGACCTTAACTTGGGTCTGCTGTTGGTTCATTACCTGGGGTGACCTGCATACTGATGTGTCCCCAGGAACAGTGTTACAGAGAATCTGTAACTAACAGTCAAGGCATTTACTCAGTCGCAGCTAGTTGTTTAACTTTTGAGAACTTGATGGTTTCTCTCAAAGAATTAAAAACATATCTAAAGCAGACCCATGCGATTAGCTCACATTTTTTTTTTTTTTTTTTTTGGTTTTTCGAGACAGGGTTTCTCTGTGTAGCCCTGGCTGTCCTGGCACTCACTTTGTAGACCAGGCTGGCCTCGAACTCAGAAATCCGCCTGCCTCTGCCTCCCGAGTGCTGGGATTAAAGGCGTGCGCCACCACGCCCGGCTTAGCTCACATTTTAATGAAGCAAATTTAAGTCTAAACAAAGCATGAATTTTTTTATGCCCTTGGCTCTATAAACTGAACAAGTCCACAACACAAACACAAATAAAAACTTTAGCATCAAATTTTTAAATTTTCTTTTCTTTTTTTAAAAAAGATTTATTTATTTATTATATGTAAGTACACTGTAGCTGAATTCAGACACCCCAGAAGAGGGAGTCAGATCTTGTTACAGATGGTTGTGAGCCACCATATGGTTGTTGGGATTTGAACTCAGGACCTTGGGAAGAACAGTCAGTGCTCTTACCCGCTGAGCCATCTCATCAGCCCTTAAAAAATTTCAAATGGCATAAAATCAAGGAACGGATTAAACTTGTGACATTGTGCTTCACACTTACCCTTTTTCTGTATTATATTTTAATTAATTAATTTCCTTATTTTGGATTACAGGTTGTTTTATTAGATCTGGAAGACTTGCTGGAGACGAACTATTCAGCTTGTATTTCTGAACACAGAAGCAGAAGTCTTTTAATTTTATATACCATTTATAACAGTTTCCAACAAAGTATGTTTGCAAAGTGTTCTGTTTCCTCATCTCTTCCACCCTCTCCCCATTTCTTTGGTGGTGCTGGCGTTGAATCCAGGGCCTGGTACAAGCAAGCTATGCGAGTTCTTGTTCACTGGCCTCTCTCTAGTCCCCTTTACTTTGTCTCTCTTTCTTATGTGTTCCGTGTGGAAGAAAAGGCAGGAGAGCAGGTACTAGTGTGTCAAGGAACTAGTGTAGAGATTAGAGGGCAATGTTTTGGAAAAATGTTCTTTCTTACCTTGTTTTTAGGCAGGGATTTTCCTCTGTCTGTCTGTCTGTCTCTCTCCCCTCTCCCTTCAACTCCTCTGTGTGTGTGTTCAGGTGGCTGTGGGAGCCAGAAGGGGCCAGTTGATTCCCTAGAGCTGCTCAAGTGTGGCTGTTGAGAACCAAACCCACAAGTTTCTCATAACTCTTAAGCAATTTTTTTCTTTTTAAAGATTTATTTTATTTATATCACTACACTGTAGCTTTCTTCAGACACACCAGAAGAGGGCATTGGATCTCATTACATATGGTCGTGAGGCACCATGTGGTTCCTGGGAATTGAACTCAGGACCTTTGAAAGAACAATCAGTGTTCTTAACCACTGAGCCATCTCTCCAGCCCATACTCTCTTTTTTTTGGGGGGGGGGGGAGGGGTTTGAGACAGGGTTTCTCTGTATAGCCCTGGCTATCCTGGAACTCACTTTTTAGACCAGGCTGGCCTCGAACTCAGAAATCACCTGCCTCTGCCTCCCAAGTGCTGGGATTAAAGGCGTGCACCACCACTGCTGGGCCAGCCCATACACTTATGCAATTTTAACTGTGGAGCCATTTCTCCAGCCCAAGGCAGAGTCTTTCTTGTTGCTACAGTTTTGATGTGCACTCTAGGACAGTAAGTCCGTGGGCTCTGAGCCAGTTCTCCTGTCTCCCTCCCATATTATTGTGTGTGTGCTGGATTACAGGTGCTAGAATTGAACTCAGGTCCTCAGGCTTGAGTGGCAAGCATTTTCTTTCACCTGCTGAGCATCTTCCTGACCTTCGTCTGTTGATTGTAATCACAATGGATTATCAATCGAGCTAAATCATTTTAAGCCAGGGCACAGTGAAACCACTGAACTAGACCACTTCTGGGGAGAAAGAAAGGCTTATTGGAGATCAAACTGTTTAAGCTACCTCTCAGGGACAGAGGACAGAGGGAGGGGGAGAGAGAAAGAGACTGAGAGACTCTAGGCCTGAAGAGAGGGCTTGGAACCCTAAAAGCCCACCCGCAGTGACTCACTTCCTCCAACAAGGCCACTACTGCTCTAACATTCTAACCTATCAGAGAGTTCCAAATCTTGATGACTAAGCATTCAAATATAGGAGCCTGCAGGAGGGGTAGGAGGTATCTTATTCAAACCACAAGAGAAAAATCTGTGAATCTCAGCAGCTACCCAGGTGAAGAAAAGGAGGAAGACAGGACATTTGTCACCTGAAGGTGGAATGGTTGCATGCGTGAGGCTGGACCATGCTCCCCACCATGACGATGATGGACTAACCCTCTGAAACTGTAAGCAAGCCCCCAATTAAATGCTTTCTTTTTTTAAGACTTGCCTTGGTCATGGTGCCTCTTCACAGCAACAGAATAGCTCTCATGGAGTTTTGGGTTTTTTGTTTTGTTTTGTTTTGTTTTCCTTTGGGACTCTGGCTGGTTTTTTTTTTTTTTTTTTTTTTGGTAGAACTACCACTGTTTTCTCCAACAGTTGTTTATTTAGTGTCAGGGGCAAGGAACTCATGTGTGGAGGCAGAGAACAACTCACAGAGTCAGTTCTCTCTGCCCACCAAGTGAGTTCTGGGGACTGAACTCCGGTCCTCAGGCTTAGTAGCAAGTAAACCTAACTCAAGGACTCATCTGGCCAGCCTTTGTTTTCTTATTTGGAGCAGGGTCCCTAGCTACATCAACTGGGCTAGTTTTGATTTTGAAGCAATCTCCCACCTCTGCCTCTAGAATGCTGGGATTATAGATGTGTGGTGCTATGTCTGCACCTCAATCCCCCACCCCACCCCAAGCAGGATGTAATGGAGCCCCTGCCCTCCAGTAACTCTAAGTATTTGGGAGGTGGAGGCAAGAGTTCAGGGTCAGCCATAGCTTTGTGACAAGTTCAAAGCCAACCCGAGCTAAGCAACGTATTCCCAAACAAACTAAAAAGCTTTGGTAGGTAGGACCTGGAGAGGGCAAACCATGATCAGAACCGTGAATGAAAATATTATTTTAATAAAAACAAAACAACAGCGACAAAAGCTCCTCCTGTCTAATTGACAGCGTGTTCTCAATTGTGGTAACTGAGAAGTGGAAATGAAAGCACTTGGCGCCTCAGTTTACTGTTTGAACTGTGGTTACTAATGAGCTCCAGTGAGCACACTGGCAAGACAATGCTAGGATTGATCTCCAGCAAAGGGCCCATTGTCATGGCTGCCGGTCTACTCAGGGTTATGGTAAAACACCAAGCCTGAGAGCAAGCTGTGGAGGAAAGGGTTTCTTTGGCTTACACTTCCACAGCACTGAATGAAATCAGGACAGGAACCCAAGCTGGGCTGGAACCTGGAGGCAGGAGCTGATGCAGAGGCCATGGAAGGGTGCTGCTTACTAGCTCGCTTCCTAAGGCCCACTCAACCTGCTTTCTTATAGAACCCAGGACCACTGGCATGGGGTGGCCCCACCCACAGTGGGCTGGGCCCTCCCCCATTTGTTACTAATTATGAAAATGGCCTACAGCTGGATCTTAAGGAGGTATTTTCTTCATTGAGGTTTCCTCCTCTCAGATGACTTCAGTTTGTGTCAAACTGGCGAAACAAACTAGCCAGTACCGCTGCATGGCTCCTCATTCCTGAGCCGCTCTATGGGGACTCCATTCTGCTGCTGCTGTGTTCCACTGGGGTTTTCTAAGTTCTGCCGCAGTACTTGGTGAGTATGTAGGCTCTGTGCTTACCTCAGGAACCTTGTGTCCCCTTTCCTTTAGCATAGGACCCTCAACAATGTGTGCAATCTCCGCGACATCAAGTTACAGCTTTAATAAGTTAATAAACTTTAATAAGTTTCTTAGTCTATGACAACGATGTTCAAGGGCTGGAGAGATAGCTCACTGTTAAAGCGCACGTGTTGCTCTTGTAGAATGGTGTTACAGCTCTGACCGAAATAGTGTTGCTAGTGTTACAGCTCCCTCCAGGGTGGGGAGAGTGTTTCCCCGCTGCAAGTGTTATAACTCTGCTCTGGCCCGGCACAACAAGAACCCAGGAAGGTGGTGGCTGCCTTGGCTTGGGGGGGGGGGGGAGAGGGGAGAAGCAGCTGAGACCGAAGACGTTGTCACAGCTTTCCTTGGGGCGGAGCTTTCCATAGAGTTTGGGTTTTTTACTCTGATGGCTGGCCAGCGGGTGGGGGTGGGGGACTGAGAGGGGCGGGGAGGGAACGAGGAGGGCAGTGAGCTGGGTCTGGCCAACCATTAGGGAAGTGAGAGTGGTCTGTGGGCGGGACCTGAGTGTTGGCGTAAGGAGGTCCTCAGGGGAGGGGCCTAGTTACTCACGAGCCTACAGGGGCTTACAAAGAGGACCTGAGTTCTGTTCCCACGCCCACAAGGTGACTCGAACCATCTTGAATTCCAGATCTAGGGTATCCGAATAGTTTCCTTTGAACTTGTAGGACACCCAGGCACACACGTTGTATATATACATACACATATTTGCATGCAAAACACTCATAAAACAAACAAAAACTTTTAAAATCTTATTTTTTTTTTAAACTTTAACCAATGGTGGATATTTTAACAAAAGCAAAATTATACCCCTTTTTCTGGGAATGAAACAGATCCAATTGAGCCTGAGGGTGGAGCAAACCAGATGAGGGCAGATGTGCTTGTTGGGCATAGAGGTATAAACTCTGCCACGATTGTTTTGGGTTCCTTTCTAAATAATTACAGAAGGTCGCAGTGGCTCTGTATAACCCTGTCAGAGGACACCCAAGGCTCAAAGGCCACAAGCAAGCTATGTTCTAATAAGCATCCATGGGCAGTCCTTAGCCTGTAGCCTTTCTCCTTTCTTCCCAGAGAAACACCCGGTGTGGAAAGACCTTCCAGGCTCCCAGGTGTCTGGCTGTAAGCCAGTGTCCAGGAGATCTTTCCTCATTGCATAGGGTGTCGGTTCCCCCACCCCATCACCCAGTACCCCGCCCCCCTCCCCCCAGTTCCTCCTCTGCAACCCCTATCACCACGGGCAGGTCAAAAGACACAACCGGCCGTGAGCGTTTTTTGGTTATTGTTGTTGGTTTTTTTTTTTTTTTTCTGGTTTCAGTTTTTTTTCTGCCTGAGTGGAGATGAAACATCACTCCTCCCACAGATGGGAAAGAGGTGCAGGTAGGGGTAAAGTGAAGGGACACCCAATGCATCACACGTGCATCACGCCGGACGTTGTGTTGGGGGTGGAGGGTGGGGGTGGACTCTCTAGGCTCCCACTCCCCGGTCGGCGCACGCCACTTGCCCGCGCCCTAGGCCGCCGAGCTCTGCAGGGGCCAGAGGCGCGCACCACGCCCGACACACCCGGACGGAGCAGCGGCCGGGTCTCCTACAGCGAAGGGCGCCGCCCGCCCGCCCGCCCGCGTGGTCCTGTCCCCAGTGCAGCAGACAGCTCACACCCTGCCTGCTTCTGCGAATCAGGTGGGTCCCGCCGGGCGTCTGACACTGAAGCCACGCGAGGGCTTCAGTGGGGAGGAGGTGTGGGTGAGCGGGAGCGCCGCTATTCCGGCCCAGCCCTACTACGGTCCTTGCTTTTGTCCTGGTCACTCGATCATTTCCTCTGTATCCACTTCTGAACTCTAGGCTCTGTCCCACCCTGAACAGTGTCGCTGCATCTGTTTGCTTACTGGGGTCTCCCGCCACCTTTCCTCGCTATCCGAATAGCTGATATTCAGGGCAGCACAGGGCAGGGCAGGGCAGCACAGGGCAGGGCAGGGCAGGGCAGGGCAGAGCAGGGCAGATCAGGTCGTGGGACCACCGGTACTAACCAGTGAGTGTAGAAAGCAGGAGGTGTCTTTTCCTGCTGTAGTCAGGACAAGGCGGGTTGGCTCTTCTTCCGGACAAGATGGGAAAGGGGTGCAGGTAGGGGCAAAGTGAGAGACACTCGAATTTGAGAGACAGACTCCTAACAGTGAAGGAAGGACCAAGCCAAAATCAAGCCTGGGCAAAGTCTCAGGCACTAACTTTGCTGTGTTGGGTGATGGGAGGTAATTTCGTCACAACTTTTCAAACCACCTCGTTCCCACTGCAAGGAGACACCATCAAGTGTTTGAAGATGGCAGGGGAACCTCTCAACAAAACACACACACACACACACACACACACGTTTTATTATTTTATATTTATTTTGCATGCAAAGTACTGTGTTTCATTATGGCATTTTCATACATATGCGATTGCACAAACTCTTGAAAATCATCCAAGAAACAGCAAAGCGGGAAATAATGTTGGGGGGGCGCGGAGGAGGGAGAACAGAGACTGGAGAGACTGCTGTCTTCCTTGCTGCGGGGGCCAGGAAGAGGCTAGGAGGGCGGGGATGTCAGCGCCACTAGCTCCTCCCCCAGGAAGGACCCCAGGGACTCTTATTTTTGTGGTTTTGCTTGTCTAGGCCACTATCGGCCCCAGAACAGATCTGCCTGCCTCTTTCATTCGCCCGGAGGTAGATAGGTGTGTCTCAGGAGGCTGGAAATTCTGGGTGGAGCCCTAGCCCTGCCTTTTCTTAGCTGGCTAATACCTTCCTTGTAGACTCTTCTTGGAATGAGAAGTACCAATTCTGCTGAAGACCTCGCGCTCTCAGGCTCTGGGTAGGCAAAGGCGAGGGGGCTCACCATGGCTCGGGTTGTCCAGGGGTTGGGGCATCAGGACTACGGGAGTCTCTGTCTTTGACAGTGCTTCCTTACAGTTATTTTTGGGAGTAGTTGCTTCTTCCTGATGGGAGCCGCGTGCAGGTCCAAGCTATCTTTTGCAAGTAACAGGTGTCTGGTGACTAAATGCAGGGCTGAACACTTCACTTGGGATTACCTGGTTCCAGAGACTTTGAGTATTGGCGCAGGCCCCAAATGGCCTAGGAGGGGTACCTGGAGACCCTGGCTCCTGCTCCTCCGATCTTATTACATAGAACCGATTCGTTTATTTCTACTTTCTGTGTTAGGAACGCCCCAAGAGGATATTTTAGGGAGGCCTCCTGTCCTCATTCCCTGTGATTAGGGCCAGTTTTCAGTGGAATGGCTGAGATCAGAAGGCGGGAGATCAATTGATTACTGTCAATGGCCCCCTGTGGCTGAACTTTACCGGAAGCATTCTGAGTTACAGAGCAGGACTGGCCGCCTTGCACTGGCCATACTGACTCTGAGCAGCCATTTGCCCGGTTTCTGACACTTCTGAGCCAGGGGCTGGTTTTAATTCCTTCTGGGTCTTGGTGAGACTTTTAGTGTACATGGGTCTCTCAGGTTCCCCAGCCTAACAGGATAAGCTTGGCACTGTTGGGTGGATTTATAGAGAAGGAAATCAAAGTTGGGAGAAGCCAAGTCACTGGTTTATGGGTGCTCAGGGATTAGATTGAATCTGAGGTTGGAATGCACTCCAGCCAGCCTCTAAGGCTTGTGAGCTTCCTGTTTGTTTGTTTGTTTGTTTGTTTGGAGTGTGTTTTTTGTTTTTTGGGTTTTTTTTTTTTTGTTGTTTTGTTTTGAGACAGGGTTTCTCTGTGTAGCCCTGGCTGTCCTGGAACTCACTCTGCAGACCAGGTTGGCCTCGAACTCAGAAATTTGCCTGCCTCTGTCTCCCAAGTGCTGGGATTAAAGACGTGTGCCACCACTACCTGGTTGCTCACTTTCTATTCAGCATTTCCCACCATGGCAAGAAAACGACTAAGGAACAGATGGCATGGCTCTGGGGGGTCGAGGGGGGAGTGGGGAAGGGCTGGGGAGAGTGGAAGGGAAGAGGCAGTAGGTGGGGCTGAGCATTTATTTCAACAGGTGCAGTTCAGGTATAAATATTATTTTTGAAGTGAATATGCTTTCTGATAAATAATCAGGAGTCTTTACAAGTCTGATAAATAATCAGGGGTCTTTACAAGTTATTACTAATTTTTAATTACACTCTAATTTACGTACACTAAAATACATAAACCGTAAACATTCTTGGTTTTAATGAGTTGGAAGGTTTTTAGATGGACAGTCCTTGTGTTTGGTCTAGGCTGGTCATTTTCTGAGAAGTGGCTGAGGTCTTGTGTGACAAAACTTTGCCAGGGGATGCAGCACACCTGTCTACTCACCTGGATAGTGAGTCCAGGGCAGACCAAAATACGGATACCACCAAAATCCAACTTGGCGGACCACAGAGCTTTATTGGTGTTATTTATGGGAATATGGGTGAGGGGTTACTTACAGAAGTACACATGACTCATGGAGAGCTGTATCATCAAAGGACAGGTGACAGGTCACAAAAGCTGGGAACCTGGAGCATAGCCTTCAGATAACTCAACAGTTAGAGAGTGTCCTTCCCAAGTAACTGACCCAAGCCTGGTCGAGGCAGCCCAGCTGGTTTCTGCTTCTTCCAGGCAGCTGCTCTGCTCTCAGAGTCTTCTTGGCAGCTCAGCTTCCGTCAGTCTGAGAGGAACTCTCAGTTTTTATTGCTTGCTCTTATAGGGAGGGGCCTAGTGAATCTGGTCAGTTTCAGGGACTTCCTGGATCTGTTTTTTGTTTTTGTTGTTGTTGTTGCTTACCTCTCTGTTTAAGGAACTCCTCTGAAGTACTGAATATTTTAGTCCAGAAAGAGAATGTTACACAAGTCTTGAGTTGTGTGTCTGGGGAAGGGGTGGAGTTCATTGATATAGACACCTGAACCCAGGACCTTTAAATACCCAGTTGGGTTGTTGTAATCCACTGAGTTATACTGTAAGCTCCTGATATTCTATCACTGAGCAATATCCTCTAGCCCTTGTGATGTTTTGAGATAGGGACTTGCTTTGTAGGGCAGACTGGCCTTGGGTTCTCTAATTTTAAGGGAGAGGACAATAGTGTGTTATTATTATAATCTTTGGGACTGATTAGAGTGAAGTTGTGCATAGTGGTGCACACCTTTAGTCCCAGTACTTGGGAAGCAGAAACAGGTGGTTCTCTGAGTTTGAGACAATCCTGGTCTACAAAGTAAGTTCCAGGACAGCCAGCGTTGTTACACAGAGAAACCCTATCTCTGGAGGAGGAAGAGGGGAAAGATGGGGTGGGGAAAGGATGTTATGTCTCCCAAGGCCATAGATATGACTTAGATTCCATTCTATGACTCTAAGAAAGGAGCTCTCCCTTAATGGGCCTCAGAAAAGTGCCCAGACCTCCCCATCTATGGGAGAGGTCCATCTTCAGTGGCTTACAAGCTCATTAATGCCTGTCTAGCTACCTAATATTTGCTCCTGAAGAGTTGAGACCTAACATTTAGGACATGAGTGCCTGGTGGATCTGGGTACTTGCATCTGAAATGGAGGCAGAGGAGGGCTCAGCATCTCCACACTTGCTGACTTTCAGGCCCTTGAGGTAACCCCTGGGGAGCCAGAGAGAAGAAAGTCAGAGGGTGGATCTGTTGTAAAAAGACAGGAGATATGGTAGCGTAGCCCCTGGGGTGAACGGGATCATTACCAAGATCATAGCAGACAGAACTCACTTCTGCCACAGAAATCCGGACACTGTCTTCCTGTGGACTAAATCTGATTTTTGTGGGTTTGTGTAAAACTGACAAAGCACTTAGCAGGATTATTGGGATGCACAGTGTTTTGTTTATGGTCAGGGAAAGCTGTGTTGACCATCTTCTTTTCAGAATGTATAATAGATCTGTCTCTCCATGGCTCCTCTAATCTAGAGGACAGGTAACTTGCAAGAACTTTCAGGACCCTCTGGTAAGTGTCCAATCATCCCTTGCAGTCTGGTTGACTCAGGTAGGGACCAAAATAAGGGCTATTCTTTTAGTCCCTGGATCTTCATGGGCTCTGGTCCAAGGTTGGTTGACTACTCCCCCCGCCCACCCCCTTCCCCCGGAAGGTTACTTAGGACAGTCCTGAAGAGAGGCTTGGACATAGGGCACATTTGATCACTTATACCTTTTATAAGGCAGACAGATCCCGCAGCAGGAGGATGTACATATTTTAATCATTATTTATTTATTTTGATCATAAAGCATTTTTTTCCCTCCCTTTCTTTCTTTCTACTTTATTTTTTCAGGACAGAATTTCACTGTGTAGCCCTGGCTGTTCTGGAACTCATTCTGTTGACCAGGCTGGTCTGGAACTCACAGAGATCCACTTGCCTCTGAGTGCTGGGATTAGAGGCATGTACCACCCTATGATCTGAAAGCTTCAATTACCAGTGATTGGTAACTCTAATGAGTTGAAGTAAACCCTAGGGACACTGTGCAGGGCCAAATCCACTTTTTTCTTTTTTAATTCTTCAGGATCAAGTTTGTGCTTATCATAGAGAGCACATTTGATGAGTGAATCAGCGATCAAGGAGGAGGAAGGCTAGGGAGCCTGTGAACTGTGGCTGGAGCATGCACTTCTAGGAGAGCCTTTTATCCTAGGCACAAATGTGTTGGAGGCTTATGGGTCTAGAGGAATCTCTATTCCCTTTAGGACCCAGTTGGTACATTAGGTAAAGTGTTTCAAGACCTAAAGAAATCACTGGTGTTCTTGATATATTCCCTCTCCAATAAATGCCAGCCACTACCAAAGCAAAGGCCCTAAAACCCATAGGGACAGAAAAGAAAGCCTGGAGATCAAATTGAGAGAAGAGCCAAAGGGTAGGCAGGCATGCATGGGCCACCATCAGGAACCTCCCTCCCCGAGCCTCAGTGTCTGGCCGTCCGTTTTGTCCTTGTTTATGACTCTCCTGTAGATGACAGACACGGTCTCTTTTGCAGGGTCTTCATCTTGCTGTTAAAAGAACTTAGACACAGGTTCCACAGGAAACTCATTTTATGAAAAATTGCAAGAAAAACAACAGGGCAGGCAAGGCATAAATCTTGTTAGGGCTGGAAGGAGCTGGCTAAGTGGGGGAAAGTCAGGCCTTTTGCCATGAGGTCCAAGGTAGGCTCTGCATTGGGGATCTGCAAGCGGCAGTGCGGGAGGCGGGGTGGGGGGGTGGGGGTGTCAGCAGAGAAACACTGATTCAGACAGGGTCACACCGAACACACTTCCAAAGGAAGGACAGAGGAGGGTCTACTGCTGGGTTTCTGTGTCAACTTAACACAAGCTGGAGTTATCACAGAGAAAGGAGATTCCCTTGAGGAAATGCCTCCATGAGATCCAGCTGTAAGGCATTTTCTCAATTAGTGATCAATGAGGGAGGGTCCAGCCCATGGTGGGTGGTGCCATCCCTGGGCTGGTGGTTCTGGGTTCTTTAAGAAAGCAGGTTGAGCAAGTCTTGGAGAACAGTCAGTAAGCAGCACCCCCCTACCACCACCACCACCACCACCCATGGCCTCTGCATCAGCTCTTGCCTGCAGATTCCTGCCCTGATTCCTCCAGTGATGAACTATTTTGGTAATGGCATTTCAGTATAGCAGTAGAAACCCTCACTAAAACACAGAAAAGGGGCAGTTAGATAGACTTTTTATATTAGAACTCAGGAAAGTGATCAGGCAACGAAATAGAAGCAATGACCTTTATTTATTTTAAGTTTTTTGAGACAGGGTCTCACTTAACCCAAGCTGGCCTAGATTATATGTAGTTAAGGATGGTCTTGGATCTCTGACTTCCTGCCTCCATGGAGCGCTGGATGACAGACACTGTGTAGCTCTGAGGATCGAATCCAGGACTGTGTGGGCTAAGAAAGGACGCTGCTAACTGAGCTACATCCCCAGCTGTATGGCTTCTGCAGTTGTCAGTACCCGTGTGAACAACTACCCAAAATGAGATAAAATATTTTCTTCAGGCCTAGAGAGATTGCTCCGATGTTAAAGCACGTGTTCTGCTCTTCTGAGGACCCGAGTTTATATTCCTAGCACTCAAGTCAGGTGGCTCATAAACGCTTGTGACTCCGGCTCCAGGGATCTGATACCTTCCTCCCCTCTGAGGGTACCCGCATGCTTGTGCACACACCCCATATAGACACACACACACACCTCATTAAAAATAATACATCTTAAAAAAGTTATCACCCTAGAAAATACACATTTTCTCCCTCACTGCCCCGCCCTCCCTCCACAATGCCGCCATTTCCTGGCTTTGTTGCCCACTCATGTTTTTTGTTTTTTGCTTTTTCTTTTGCCTGATCCTGGACTTCATGTAAGTAAAATAAGGCATATCTAGTTTATTTCACTCGCACAATGAGTTAAGATTCAATTGTAGTGTGCTTATGAGTAATTCGATTGTTCTATTGTTAAGCCATTTGCTTATCTCTTCTCTCATTAATGGCCAGGTTAGTCCCTTCCAGGGTTTGGGGCTAGCATGCAAACATTCTTGCTAAAGCCTTTTAGAAAGTTGGTGCTCGGGCTGGTGAGATGGCTCAGTGGGTAAGAGCACCCGACTGCTCTTCCAAAGGTCCAGAGTTCAAATCCCAGCAACCACATGGTGGCTCACAACCATCCGTAATGAGATCTGGCGCCCTCTTCTGGAGTGTCTGAAGACAGCTACAGTGTACTTACATATAATAAATAAATAAATCTTTAAAAAAAAAAAAAAAGAAGCCGGGCGTGGTGGCGCACGCCTTTAATCCCAGCACTCGGGAGGCAGAGGCAGGCGGATTTCTGAGTTCGAGGCCAGCCTGGTCTACAAAGTGAGCTCCAGGACAGCCAGGGCTACACAGAGAAACCCTGTCTCGAAAAACCAAAAAAAAAAAAAAAAAAGAAAGTTGGTGCTCATCCAGGAGTGAAATTACTCCCATAGCAGAACTGGAGTTGTTGAGATATGCCCATATGTGTGTGTGTGTGTGTGTGTGTGTGTGTGTACTAGAGTTGGTGGGATTTGTGTGTGTGCGTGCTCTATTCTTGCATGCATCAAGTCCAGAGGAGGATGTCAGGTGTCTTCCTCTCTGTCACTCTCCACCTACTTTTGTGGGGACAGGGTCCCCACCTTAGCTAGACTGACTGGCCGTAAGCCCCTGGGATCCGCTCCTACCGCTAACCGTCCCCCAGCACTAGGGTTCTGGGCACACATGACTGTGCCTGGCTTTAAACTTCACTCTTTATGCTTGTACTGCATACATTTAACCCATGGAGCCATCTCCCTGGCCTGACTGTTGGCCACAATATTCCATACTGATGGCTGATTTTATTTTTCCGTTTGAGTGACTGTCTGACACTGTCACTGCCTTGCTGCCTTGGCTTTTGCCCATTGAATTTTAGGTTTTGAAGGTCAGGGCATGAGTAGGACAAGATATAACATAAGATGGTGATGTACAGGCCCACTGTGGATTGTGCTGGTGATATGCAGGCCCACTGTGGATTGTGCTGGTGATGTGCAGGCCCACTGTGGATTGTGCTGGTGATATGCAGGCCCACTGTGGGTGGTGCTGGTGATATGCAGGCCCACTGTGGGTAGTGCTGGTGATGTGCAGGCCCACTTTGTGTGGTGCTGGTGATGTGCAGGCCCACTGTGGGTAGTGCTGGTGATGTGCAGGCCCACTTTGTGTGGTGCTGGTGATGTGCAGGTCCACTGTGGGTTGTGGTTAGGAAAGGACAGGACCATGGTGGTTGAGTATTTGTTACTGGTGGTCAGGATCTAGGCTGAGTGATTTTTCAGGTCCTTGACAACTCTTACCCAAAAAAGTGAAAATGAGGGTTCACAAGTGGATCTCTGTGAGTTGGAGGCCACTCTGGTCTGTATGGTAAGTTCCAGGATAGACAGGGCTACCTAGAAAGAGCTTGTCTCAAAAATAAATAAAGCCAAAAAAAAAAAAAACCCACAAGCAAAACAAAATATCAAAACCCCTTTGCTTGTCATGGTGGTATACACCTTTAACCCCAGTGCTTGGGAGACAGAGATAGACTGATCATTGTGTGCTCCAGGTCAGCCAGGGTTGCATCAAGAGACCCTGTTAAAAACAATACAGATTAACAAGAAAACCTACAAAGAGTTGATAGATTTACAAAAGAACCAAGATAACTTTCTGGAGGTAGGATTGACAGTGGGGGAGGGGTGGAGTGGTGGGAGGCATCTGGAGAGATGGCTCAGCTGTTAACAGTTCTTGCTGCTCTTGCAGAGGACCTGAGCAGCTCACACACCCACAGCTCACACAGCTTCACAAACTGCCTATAGCTCTAGCTCCAGAGATCCACTACCCTTTTCTGGCCTCCTTGGAGACCTGTGCTTATGTGCACAGTCCCTCCCCCCATGCACATGTATAAAAATAAAACATGGATGGAGCTGGGGGGAAGGGATACCAGGACATGTGAGTATTCTAAGGCCTAAGGGTTTCCTTTTATAGCATTCAAGAAAAGAAGGGCCAGTTATGAGAGGTGTAGTCTGGATGTCTCTGTTTTGATTTACAGATTAGGTCTCATTTTTCTTTTTTCTTTTTCCTTTTTTCTTTTTCTTTTCTTTCTTTCTTTCTTTCTTTCTTTCTTTCTTTTTTTTTTTTTTTTTTTTTTTTCAAGACAGGGTTTCTCTGTGTATCTGTGTAGCCCTGGCTGTCCTGGAACTCACTCGGTAGACCAGGCTGGCCTTGAACTCAGAAATCCACCTGCCTCTGCCTCCCAAGTGCTGGGATCAAAGGCGTGCGCCACCACTGCCTGGCAGATCTAATTTTTCTTATTGCATGTGTTCTTTCCTATAATGTATCTAATTTTAATCATATGTCCACTTAGGGAGATTCTCCCTAAAACGCTATTGGGTGGCATAGTTTTGCCTTATTGCCCACATATTCAAAAGGCAGTTCAAGCTGGATTGGCGGTTCTGTTCTTCCTGCACTTGAATGGGAATTGTCAAAAGCTGGGTGCAGGGGAAGGGCTGAGGGGTTTCTGAGACTGCATAGGAGAGTAGTAGTGTGTGTATGTGTGTGTAGTGTGTCTAGTGTGTGCAGGTGAAGGAACTAGGTTGGCAAGTGCACTGTTGGATGCTAAACTGTCTCCTGTTCTTGTCTGCCCCAGACCAGCTTTAGGCATAGATTCCTGGGCTCCAGAGTTTTCTGTGTTATCAACTAGGGAGTTTCAGACTTGGTTCTTGTAGTCAACAATCTAGGCAGTTTCAGGAATGTTCCTGGCTTTAAATAAGACAAGGGTCACTGGATTAATGATGGTGCTGGTAGCCAAGAGAGAAGACAGGAAGGAGGGCAGAGAAAGGAATGAATTGCCTTCATTGTTAAGTGTTGCAGAACAGTGCTGGGAGGGGGGTGGCTGTTGGGAGAAGGACAGGACAGGATGGGATGGAGAGGTTCCATTGGGCAAATAGATTACCAAAATACACAAAGAGAGGAGGACAGAGCGGAAGGAGCAGTGAGTGAGTTGAATCCCGGAAGCGGAGCCAGCAGAAGCAGTGGCATTTTATAAAAATTACAATTACATTCATTGTATGTGGATGTGGATGGGTGTGTGTGTGCCACGGTGCCTGTGTAGAGGTCAGTGGGCAGTCTGTAGAACTTTGACCTTTCTTCCTGCCATGTGGATCCTGGGACTCGAGCTCAGATGTTCAGGCTTCACAGCTAGTGCCTTAGCCTGCTGGGCTAACTGGCCAGCCCAAGGAACCTGGTTTTCAGATAGTTTCCTGGCTGGCTTAGAAGTTGATACATGGACCATACTGGCCTTAAACTCATAGATGTCCACCTGCCTCTGCCTCCTCAGTTCTGGGATTAAGGACATACAGCACCATGCCCACCTAGCCTAAGAAATAGGTTTTTGAGACAGGCCTTTTCAGTACAGTCTATGTATCCCAGATTAGCTTCAGTCTCTCTCTGAATCCCCTTGCCCCCCATTTCCCAAGCACATACCCCCTCACCTGCCTAAGCAAGTATTTTTGTTATATTTATTTTTTAATATTTATTTTTGATTATATATATGTATCTATCTGTATGTGGTTATGTGCACACAAGTGCAGTGCCTTTAGAAATCAGAAGAGGGCGATAGATCTCTGGAACTGGAGTTACTGACATTGTGAGCTAACATGTGGGTGCTGGGAACTGAACCTGTATCCTCTGGAAGAGCAGCCAGTGCTCTTATAGCTGACCAATCTCTCCAGCTGCTTATTTTTTAATTAGCGTACAAAGCAAGTTTTTTGAGATATCTTTTTTCTTTTTTTTTTTTTTTTTGATAAGATATTTTCTTTATTTACATTTCAAATGCTATCCCGAAAGTTCCCTGTACCCTCCCCCGGCCCTGCTCCCCTACCCACCCACTCCCACTTCTTGGCCCTGGCGTTCCCCTGTACTGGCATATAAAGTTTGCAAGACCAAGGGGCCTCTCTTCCCAATGATGGCCGACTAGGCCATCTTCTGCTACATATGCAGCTAGAGACACAGCTCTGGGGGTACTGGTTAGTTCATGTTGTTCCACCTATAGGGTTGTAGACCACTTCAGCTTCTTGGGTACTTTCTCTAGCTCCTCCATTGGTTGAGATATCTTTATACAAAGCTTTGCTTTCCCCTACTCCTCTCTTCCCTCCTTCCCTTTTCCCCTCCTCCCCTCCTCCCACCCTGCCTCCTCCCTTTCTGTCCTCCCCGCTCCCTCCTCCCCTTCTCCCCATGCTCTCACTTGGACTCTTCTGTCCCTGGTAGTCCCCCTCCATTCCTTTAAACTCTTTCTCCCCTTATGCCCCCTTTCTAGTTTCATACCCTACGCCCACACTTACATAGCCAACACCTAAGCACATAACTACACACACATATATATCAGCTCATGAGAGAGAATGTGAGGTATTCATCTTTCTGAGCCAGGCGGGCTACCTCAATATAATAGTTTCCATTTTCATCCATTTTCCTGAGAATTTCATTTTTATTTGAGGCTTAATAAGATTCCCATGCATATTAGTATACCCTGAATTTTGATGTCCACTCACCAGCCAATGGACACCTAGGCTGAATTTCATCTCTTTGCTTATGAACGGATCAGCTGTCGACACGGGCAGCCAAGGATCTCTGCCTATGACAGAGAGTCCAGGAATGGTAGACCTGGGGCTTGTGGCTGTTTTTAGTTTTATGAGAAACCTTTGCACAGGTTTGCATAGTGGCTACGCCAGTTCCCATTCCCACCAGCAGTGAATAAGTACCTCTCTCGCTCACATCCTTGCCTACAGACATCTGTTGTCATGTGTGTTTTTAGTGATAGCCAATGGCTAGGATGGGAAGGACTCTGGAAGCCATTTTAATTTACATTTACCTGATGGCTAAAGATGTTGAGCACACTAAAAACCAAAGCAAAGCAAAGCATTGGTCTTTTGTGTTTCCGCTTTTGAGAACTGTTGGCTCAGTGGCCATGTATTACTTGGCAGGGCTTTTTTTTTTGGCTTGTTTACTTTTATTCTTCAATTCTTTATATAGTGCAGACAGTAACCTTTGTTTGAAGTACAGGGATTGCTGTACTATGACCACAGAAGGTCTTTTCATGATCAATTGTCTTCTTCAACTTACTTTTCAATGTCTTAAAGTTTTCACTCTAGAGGTTTATTCCTAGGCATATTGTACATTTATTTATTTATTTATTTATTTATTCATTCATTCATTCATTCATTCATTCATTTGTTCATTTATTTATTTATCCTGAAGCTATTGAGAATGGAATATTTCTCCGAATATCTTTCTCAGTGAGTTAATTTTTTGGTATATATAAAAAAGCTACTGGCTTTTATATGTAGATGTTTCTACCTTGCAACTTTACTGAAAGTGTTTCTCAGATCTAAAAGTTTACTGGTGGAGTCTGTAAGATCTGTTTTTTTGTTTATTTGTTTTAAGACAAGGTTTCTCTGTGTAGCCCTGGCTGTCCTGGAACTCACTCTATAGACCAGGCTGGCCTCGAACTCCAAGTGTTAGGCCTAAAGTTGAGCCTCAACCAGCAGGTGGATTTTAAATGTAGGATCATGTTATCTGAGAGCTGGAACCGTCGGGTTTCTTTGTTGCCTACTTTTATTCTGTTTGTATCTTCCTCTTGTCTGAGTGCTCTAGCTAAGACTTGGGGACTACACTGAACATGAGGGAGAAAAGAGTCACCTGTGGGCACCCTTGTTTCACCCCAGAGTTTAAAGGAGATGGTCAGCTCTCTCCCGTGTACTCTTGGCTACAGATTTGCTACATATTGTCTTTATTATGTTGACATATATTCCATTTGTTCCTAGTTTTAGACTTTTCATCATGCAGGCATATTGAACTCTGTCAAGTGTCTTTCTGTATCCCTTAAGCCGATCATGCCTATTTTGCCCTATGTCTGTTTATGTGATGTGTTATATTTATGGTTTTGTATATGTTGAACCAGACTTGCATCCCTGTGATGAAACCAATTGGTCACGATGTGTGATCCTTTCACTTTAAAAAAATAAAAAGAATTAAGACTAAAATAATTATTTGTGTGTTTGCCTGCCTGCCTGTATGTATGTATGTATGTATGTGCACTGTGTGTGTGTCTGGTGCCTCTGGAACACAGGAGAGGATACTGGACCCTCTGGAACTTGAGGTACAGACAGTTGGTAGCTATTATGCAGGTGCTGGGAAGCAGATCTGGCTCCTCTGCAGGAGAATGTTCTTAATGGTTGGGCGATTTCTGCAGCTCCATTAATGTGTTCTTGAATTTTGTTGAGAATTCTTGCATCTCTGTTCATCAGGGAAATTGGACTTTCTTTCCTTCCTTCCTTCCTTCCTTTTTTTCTCTCTTCCTCTCTTTCTCTTGTGTTTTTATCTGGTTTTGGTATCAGTCACACTGGCTGTACAGAGTGATTTTTGTCAGTGTCTCTTCCTTTCCTACTTTGTGGGACAGTTTGAGAGGTACGGTTCTTATGTCCTCCTTAAACATTTGGAACTTGGGGCTGAGCGACGGTGCTCTTCCAGAGGACCAGAGTCCAGTGCCCAGCACTCAGTCACAACACCAATCTGTAACACCAGTCCCAGGGGCACCCAGAGGATCTGACATCCTCTGCTGGATTCCACAGGAACCGCCTGCATGTGGTACACAGACTTACATGCAAGCAGAGCCACTCATACATATCAAAGAAATTAAATTATTACAACAAAAAACATTGTTGAAAAAAAAGTTTGGGATTTAGCAGTGAATCCATAAGGTCCTGAGTTTTTCATTGTGAGGAGATTTTTAACTATTACTTCAATCTCAGTGTTTTAGGTATGTTTAAAAATTTTCAATCTTTGTGTATATGTATGTTTTTGAGACAAGATTTCTCTGTGTAGCCCTGGATCTTCTGGAACTGGCTCTGTAGACCAGGCTGGGCTTGAACTCTGCCTGTGTCTGCCTCTTGAGTGCTGGGATTAAAGGTGTGTACCACCATCATCTGGCTTGTTTCAGTTTTCTTAAACTAGAGATTTTAAAGACTTTTACCTGGGAAGGCCAAGAAAGAGATTAAGCAATACCGAGCTACAGGGAGTTAAGGCCAAGGCAGGGTTTTTTAGAGTGGAAAAGATTAGTAAAATCTAGGTTCATGCTGGGTTTGATGTCACACATCTTTACTATCAGCACTCAAGAGGCAGACGCAGCTGGATTTCTGTGAGCTCCAGGGCAGTCTGGGCTGCATAATGATACCCGTCTCAACTAAATTAAATTAAATTAATCTAGGGGTAGAGATAATGGAAACTGTTGAGACTCCCGTGCTCACAGCTCCTTATGAGAGCATGTGTGCATCTTTATAACCTGGACTTGAGATCTCTGTCTACAGTGTATATCAGCCAGCTAGCTTTTGTTACAGTTGTGCTGTGTAACCAACTCTAGAGCTCTTTTTTCAAGTGATGATTTTTTTTTTTTTCCACAGAGGATGTCAGCTGTCCGTAAGTGCAGAGCCATGGTCTTGTGGTTTTTCTCTAGTTGTCAGTCAACCAGAAGGTTTGTTCCAAAGTGAACTCTTATTCTGAGACTTAGAGGCTGAGGGAGCTACCTCTGTTTGGTGTGTGTCATTTTCATAGTGAGAGATCAAGAAAAGATGATTTGATGCTTCTCCAAACACCCTCTGTGGACGTCCATCCAAGCATCCTCTCTGTAGATGCTGCTTAAGCCTCCTCTCTGCACTCTCACCCAGTTGCTAGTAGTCACAGCCAGTCACATGACAAAGTAAGAAGTACAGATTTGCCCCTTGCTCATTTTCAGGGAATCAGTACTTGGAGATACGCATCTAATTGACAATATGTTTGTTAATATAATAGTTTCCTCATTATTTATCAAGGGTACATTTGAAGACCCCAGTGACTACCTGAAACCTACAGGATTTTCTGTGTACCGTGTTTTCCCTCTGTAGCTTCTCCAGAACCAAGGGCAGTATCACTGTGATGTCACCAGATAACAAGCTGTGACTGTTGTGATCCTTCCCAGCATCCAGCTCTGTCAAGGGCTGTAGTTACACTCTGACCTCACTCTTGTCTTTATGACGTCACCCCTCAGGACCTGCCCCAGCCTCAGGAGTCATCACAAGTCTCACAAACAGTGGGGATACACTGGATAAAGGAATAATTCTTGTCCTGGGCTGTTTTCATTGGGATGGCACAAGATTTTATTATGTGAAGCATGGTATACATTTGAAAACCCATGACTTGTTTGTATCTGGAATTTTCCATTGAATATTTCAGACTGTGACTTACTATAGATAACCAAACTCTCAACCTGTTCTTCAGCTTTTTTTTTGAGGCAGGGTTTCTCTGTGTAGCCCTGGCTGTCCTGGAACTCACTCTGTAGACCAGGCTGGCCTCAAACTCAGAAATTTGTCTGCCTCTGCCTCCCAAGTGCTGGGATTAAAGGCGTGCGCCACCACGCCCGGCGTTCTTCAGCTTTCTACAGCTTTGCAAACAGGACTCCTCTTTTGGGGGCTCACCCTTGATTTTTCCTCCTGTATTAGTCCACTTTCCACTGTGACAAAATCAAGAAGAAAGGCTTATTTGGGCTCATGCCTTCAGCAGTTTCAGTCCCTAATTGCTTGGCTTGGTTGTTTTGATGGTAGTGTAGCACAGGATAGAGCAACCCCTGTTGGCTGATTCCTCCTCTCCAGCCTCGGCTCCAACCTTGTATTCTGCAAGAAGACAAGGCACCAAGCTCATTGGATATTTTGATCTTTCTAAGCACATGTGACTTCCAGGGCTCTGCAAAGGTTGTGCTTTAGCCTAATTCTTGACCTCTGTCCCGCATACTCCGACTTCTGCTCCAGCCTCAGAAATTACAGCAGTTCCTTGGACCCTCTTTCCCCTGCTTACAATGTTCCTTTACTTCCTCCCAAGTCTACCCTCTATAGACTCCTACTCATCCTTCAAGACTCAGTTGAGCCATTGCCCTTTCTCCGACTTCAGTCTCTGCATTGTGTTGTAGGTGGAGGGTCTGGCATCCTGCAGGGTGGGCCTCAGCTACATGTCTGCCAGGGGTCACTGTTTCTTTCCTCTTGAGCTGTGAGCTGATAGAGTTTGAGAATTCATGGTTGGCATGCGTTATAGACCACAGAGTTCTCTGGTTGGCACACACCAGTGTTGGTGTGGCCTGTGGAGATCTGCTTTGGGCCTTTGCTTGCCCTTTTTAAAAATTGTATAAGTGTTTTTGCTAACATGTTAACATGTGTGCTAAGTGCACTGTGTGTGTGCCTGGTGGCTGCAGAGGTCAGAAGTAGCTATTAGATCCCTTGAAACTGGAGTTATAGATGGTTGTGAGCTACCATGTGAGTTCAAGGAACAAACCTAGGTCTTCAGAAGAACAACACATGCGCCTAACCTCTGAGCCATCTCTCTAGCATCATGCCTCAGTCCTTGACGGCTATGAGATCTGAGTCCTGCACCATCGGTTGGCTACTAGGGACGTTGCCTTCTCTCCTGAGAGGAGGCTGGTGGGAGGGGAGGCATTGGGGAAGTGAAAGAGTTGTTGAGATTTAGGCCAGACTGGTCCCCATGTAGGCCAGAAAGGTCACCATTTAACACGCTTACTAACCCAGAATTATTTCTGAGAATCCTTCCAGATCTAAAAGAGGAAGTAAGGATAGATTGTCCAAGTCTCAGCCAGGGCTGGGTTGATCTGGTGTCCAATCTCCACCTCAAGGCTGCAAAGCTTTGGGGTGCAGACACGAGAGAGGCTGTGGGACTCTCCTGTGGAAGCATGGCTGTACCCAGAGCAAGCTGGGGTAGAGGGGGAGCATGTAGCCAAAGAGAGGCCTGGAAGCTGAGGGAAGGGAGGGCTTGGCGCTTCTTAGAGGCCGGAGAGTGACAGGTCCTGGAATAAGGAACTCACCTGACTCCCAATTGATTACATGACTCTGGGGGGAATTGGGGAGGAGTCTCGAGTTGCTATATCCAGAATTGTCACAGTGGACAGTTCTAGATGTGAGATTGTGTAGTCCTGGGAGGACAGAAAAATAGGAATTACTTCTCCATTTTACCGGTAGGCAAACTGAGGCTTAGAGTGCTCATGTCCTGGCCAAGAATGATGAATGAAGTGGGAGAAGTGAGTCATGCAAGTCAGATCTTTGAATTCCAACAGTGCGTCTTGGAGCCCCTGGTAGCTCCAAGGAGAAAGCATTCTGGAGACAGGTGCTGGGTCTGGAGGAGACTCTTGCCTGGGGCAGAGGGAGGGGGGCGGGACTGAAAATGCTGGAGAGAGAAGTTAGGACTAATCCTGTCACACAGCCCCTGTGTTGTTTTCTCACACACGCACCTCCCACCCCCTACCCCCGCCATGTTCTTGCCTGATAACAGGCCACCATACCTAGTTTAAGAGGTACTGAAGATCGATCAAACCCAAGTCCTCTTGGATGTTGGACAAGCACTCTGCCAACTGAGCCACAACCTAGACCCTAGGACTTGTTCTTAATAAGCCTTTCATTATTATAAGCCCATGGGCCCCTCTTCAAGAGCTTTGCTCATGAGTTCAGTGATCCTCAACCTGTGGGTCGAGACCCCTTTGGGAGTCGAGCAACCTCTTTACAGGGACTGCCTATGACCCTCAGAAAACAGATATTTACATTGCAACCGTAGCAGTTGCAGATGTTCAGGTATGAAGTAACAATGAAATGATTCCCAGGGTTAGTGGTCACCACAACATGGAGAACTGTATTAAAGGGCTGCAACATTAGGAAGGCTGAGAATCACTGGTCTAGATGCTTTAGTCTGGGCTGTACTGTAGTCTAGGCCACTGGAAAGGGGGCTGTGGGCTGAAAGTGAGGTGGCCATACCCCACCTGGTTCTAGTGGTGCTGGCTGGGGTGTTGTGGGAGCCTCAGTTTCCCTGTCAGCTAGACAACACAGGGCACAGATTGATCCGATAATCTCCCTGAACAGCTAAACAAAAGACCGAGGGAAAGGAGTCTGACCCACAGGAAGTGAATTCTCAAAGCAAAACCCACAGAGAGGAAGTGCTTGCTATTCCCAGGGGAATCCCAAGTTGTCAGCTTGTTCTTGACCTGTAGCTATGAGGAAGTCATCTTCCAGGTGTACCTGCCTGGCCATTCACAGTGGCTCTGCCAGGCAAGCAACATTTGTACAACTTCCCTCAATCCATTCTTGAATTTGTTAATTCATTTAGGGTTGATGGAGCCCTTTCTGAGTGCTGGGCTCTGCACCTGCCTATGGAGAGGTGAGAACTTCGCTAGGGGAGACCACACCTAGATGTCTTGAGTGTGCACTGAGTCTCCTAGGGGATGTGAGATAAGTCTTGACCTCCTCTGAGGTGACTAGCTGGCTTCCTGCAGATGTGGTCTTCACACTGAGAGTGACAAGGGATGTTCCCGAGGCAGACGAACCCTCCGTGAGAGCCGACCCTCTCCAGCCCTTCCTGTATCTGCTCCAGGAGGCTGAGAGCTCTGTTGGCTGGAAGGCAGAAAGGAAGCCAGAGGAGGCGGCAAGCCTGGTACCGGTCAGCTGCGCAGAGTGGTATTATTAGTGTTAGCAACATCCAGAGAACAGCTGCCTGCCTTCCCCCTTCTAACAGAAGGCGGTGAGTGCTTATGTGGAAGTCCAGCTGTCCCTAGGAGGAACTTGTCTGGCATCAGGTCTGGGAGAAGCGAGGACACTCGCAGAGTCAGCACTTGGCTCCCCAAGCGTTAAGAGCACAGTCTGGAGTTGAGAATGGATTTCGATGGATCCTTACTTAGGAAAGTCTGGTTTTGTGTGTCAGACAGTATAGTGCAAAGGAAGGCTAAATAATATTTCTAAATGCAAACTGGACTGAGTGTGCTTGGGACGCCATCTTTTATGTGTCCCAAATTTTTCAAAAATCACCACAGAGGTGCTCAGTGGCTGAGTCCAAACACCAAGCACCCCCGAAAAGGTGCACCATTCAGAGACTGTGGCACGGATAGCAGGAGACTCCAGTACCAGGGCAGAGAAGCAATGAGTCTAGTCTGCACAGGACATGGTGACTTGCTCAGTGTGATGGGTCACTGTCCTCAGGCTGCTTCCTTAGAGTTCAAGGTCACTCTGACTGACCTGGGCTGTGTCCCTTTACATTCATGTGCAGAAGTACCGGAGATGCAGAAGGGGACATTTATCTGTTTTGTTCTTGACACAAGCTGGGCAGCTGCCATGTCTATCAAAGGCCCCTAGAGGCAAGGGCTTCGTGGAGCTACAGAGTTCTGTGGTCAGAGAGGTCCCGGGGGAGTGTTGGGAGGGAGGGGCTATGTTAATGAAGCTCAGAATTTCAGTGTCCCCAATGTGAGATGTTGCAGACATCAGTGATGCCATGGTGGTGGAGGTGTAATAGTCACCCAAGACCCTGCTTTTATATCCTGGTTTCAAGGAGCCTTCCAGCCTTCCCACCCTCCCACCTTGGCTCTGAGCTGCATCTTTCCTTGAGGCTCAGTTTATCTGTAAAGGAGAAGGGTTTGAGGATTGACACTTAGCATTTCCTTCAGCTGTGAAATGTCTCTGTGTCCGATTATCGCCAGGCTGAGCCTACAGGAGCAACTCTTTGCTGGTGGGCTTTCCTGCCTTTTTTTTTTTTTTTTTTTTTTTTAACCTCAGGGTGTGACAGCTGAGCAGCCACAGCAGTCAGGGGTGAGAGGACCGAGTGGCATGGTGGCATGTTGTGTGTTCAGAATAGGCCAGAGTGGAGTCCTGCGATGCAGCTTGGGCCAGCACCTCTGATTCACTGCATGTTTGATTTTAAGATGAGTTTAGCTCATTGTGTGTTCAGAGCCTTTCATTGTTGCGCATAATCTATGGCTCATTCATTCGGTAAGGCACTGTTACGTGGGGCCACAAACCACAATCTGTGAGAAGCCGTGGTGCTGGACCACCATGGAGCATGCTCCACATCTGGCTTACCAGGAAATGGTTACAGTGTTATCTTGAGTGAATCAAGGCTTGTGCTCTCAATAGGTGAGGTACAGGCTGCTTCAGGCAGCCCTGGCTGAGGCTGTACTTCCAGGAGCCGGGATCATCGACTGCAGTCATTGCTGTGGAATTGTCCCAAGGATTCCATTGAGTGCTCAAGGCAGCTGTTGCCACCATGAGGGTAGGCTGGTTAATAGGATGACAGTCACTTTGCTCACAGCAGCCCTGGAAGCAAGAGTTTGAAGGCTGTTAATTAGGGAATCAGGGTCTTCTCTTTAGGAGCAGGAACATCAGAGGAATTGCCTGCAGTATAGCAGAAAGCACTCAGTAGCGCTGTGACTTTGATGGATTCTTTGAACAGTGCTTAATATTTGCTCAGCGTCCCAGGGAAGATTGGGGCCCCTTGCACTGCTTCCAAACAACATATCAGAGACCTACAACTGAGTGACCTCCAGGAACAGGGAGGTACTGATTCTCGGGACTGGTCATTTTCCTCCTCCTTGACCAGCGGCTATTGCATACTGAATTCAAAATGGCTTCCCTCTGGTGCCCATGGTTAGTCCCGGCCTAACCTTCTGAGCTATGGTCAGAGGGAGCTGACCTTCTCAACAGTGCTGGGCCTTGCTTTCTTGGAGCCAGCTGAAAATAAATGCAAGGCTGTTTCCTTTGTTGCTAGGCAAGATGTGCTAGGGTCAGGGGACAGGTGATCAACCTAGGTGCCTGGCTTGATAGGAACGACTCTGACTTGAACCCACAACCCGCTGGGACCCGAGAGTCAGAACACAGCCCTGCTGATTTGCATACTGCTTTTTGTCTTAGCACTCAGGCAACTGGTCTTTTGGTTGTTACAGTAAAATGACTCAAATTTCAGGGTTCTGTGGGCCACATGGCGAGGGCTGCCCGGGGGGGGGGAGACACGAAACCTCCCAGCTTGCTTTCATTTTCTCTTCTATCCCTGCAGCAGGTAGAGCTATGGCTGACTCATGATGGGGGCTGCGCTAGGGCAAATCCATAGTGACTGGAAAATAAATCGAAAATTTGTTGAGTGCGGCTAGCTAGAGGAACACCAGGCTCAGGGCCCTATGTGGAGTGTGTGTAGGGTCTCAGTTTTTTGATTCAGGATTGGGGTCCAGCCACTGCCCAGTGTCAAGATAGGGTATCTTACTGCATACCATTCACCTAGAAGAGATGCAGATCTGAAATGCAAAGTGTGGTTTCAACAGCACAGGATGGCATCTCTACCATCAGAAAGTTGAAAGTTTTAAGTCATCCATCATACGTCTGGAAACCTCTGGAATGGAGGCTCTGCCGTCTGCCGGTGAAAAGCCGAAAAAGAGGTGTTGTCCCCCTTACTCTCCAGGCCCCAGAGGTGAAACATGGCTCCCTCCAGACAGAGGCTGGCGTTCACTCTGATGGGACTCTTGGACCTTGTAAGGTTTGGAGCAGAGAGGTTTGGAACGGAAACAAACCCGGAAGCAGTGCCTTTGGCAGCCTGAAGTCATTCTGCCTTCCCGAGCAAGAGTCTAGAAAGTCCACCGCAGCCTCTCCATACCCAGCAGCCAGCCCCCTCATCCTGGTGCTCTGGGGCCGTGTCTAGGATTTCCTGCCACTCCTCCCATGCAGTTTCCTTTTCCTGATCTGCTGGGCTTAACTTGATGTTCAGATTTGCTTTCTCCGAGGGATGCCACTGGGACATGGTCTTCACTGCCCGAGCTCTGCTCAGCTCACTGCTTTTGCAGATGGGCAAGCTTCTGGCGAAGGAGGTGGTCCAGGAACCAGATTATTCTCTCTATAGCTCATGCTTACTTTTACTCGTTCTTCATGGCAGCTAAGTGACAGGACAGGGATGGATAGCGCTCTGGCTTTACAAAGGGGGAACATGAGATACACAGATTAAGGAATGCTCTAGAACCACATGAGAAGAAAGGGGGTTGGGACTAAGACAAGGCAATGAGATGGTGCACACAGCAGAAAGAAGACCCCCAAGCTAGCAGGGAGAAAGGAAGTCCAGCCTACAAAGGGACGGGGCCTCTGAGGTCTCTGAGGCCAGGCAGAGCTCCTTAGTCCTGAGCCCCTCCACCCAGACTCCTTTGGTCATTAAAACACTGGCCCCAAATTGTTCATTCTGTGCTGCTAGCCTCTTATGAAAGTGCGGTGGCCAGGGAACCCTGAAGAGGAGGGTGGTGGCCTGGGGCCCAGTGCTGGGGCTTTAGCAAAGATGGCAGATGCTCTTTGGTCCCTTTTAGGCAGCTTATGCCACAGAGCCAGCTACACACTGCTTGCCCATTGTGCAGGTCACACTTCCTGTTTGCCACTGGGACCCAAGTGGAACTTTGAGTGAAAGATGAGAGGGTGGATAGAGCCTCCTAGCCAAAATTGCACCAGTTGGAGGTGGAAAGATACCAAAACAGGCTAAACTTTCCTTTCGAAGCTAGGGAAACTGAGGTGAACAGAAGTTTAAAGCGAGTGAGAACCTGTCCTAGCTCCCATAGTTTGCCAAAAGTCCTGATGTGAGATTATGAAACCCTCAGATGAGTCCTCCTTTCCACATTCCACAGCTGAGGGGTTGGGGCTGGCACAGGTGTCTGTCTGGGCTGGGAGGAGTCTTTTCGTGAGATGAGCTCTGTGAACAGATTATTTGCAAGTCAATACCAGCAAGCACACTTGAAGCCACCTCTCCTGGCAGTTTATATCTACCACAGGACTGTGTGTAGGGTGCACATCAGGCAGCGAGTTGCACGTGCCTAGACAGTGGCTTGAGCACAAGAGGGAGTAACCTGGTGAGTAACTTCCTGGCAGTGAGTGGCAGAACCCTGGAGGGTAAGGAGGTGGTGACTGGCTAAGAGGGGAAGGCTGTCTTAGTATCTGCTGCCTTTTAGGCAGCTTTGGTGTTGGCCTGCTACCCTGAACTCTGATTTAAGGGAGGAGGCAGGGCGTAGTCTCCTAACTGAAGAGAGCAGAGTACTGCTTAAGGCTTAGAGTACTAAAGACTGATGCTCCTCCCTGGTGCCACAGTAGGGTTAGAAAACCCGAAAGCAAGGTGAGAGAGGAGGATCAGATGCAGAGCACATGCAAGGCCACATACATGCACACCCACACACACACACACACATGCACACAGATGCATGCACACACACAGATACACCAAGATAAAAACACATCCATGCACAAACACCGCAGAAATCGCTAAGGTTAGCTGACCTTGAACAGTGTGTTAATGGCCTGGAGCCTCTGTGTATTGGCTCCATGGAGGCTGTTGACGAATGACACATGAGCAGGATCTAGGAAGAGACTGTAGGCTGCTCTCCTTGAGCGGCGTCTCAGTGAGTGTGGCTGTGGCTCTCCACTCCAGCGCTTTGTTTTACTTTCTGTATCCCTATAACCTGACACCAGTGGAGTGGCTGACTGTATTTTGGGAGCTTTCCCTCCCCCTGGTCACCCATGAAGACTATGTTTTAAAGGAATATCCCGGGGCTTACCCCCCCACACCAACCCGGCAGCGTGGCACCCTTCTTCCCATTAGAGCTCTTGAGGACACCGTTGCACATCGGGGGGTCCATGTACAGCACCCCAGACTTTTCCTGGCAAACAGACAGTCTGGCTGCCTTCAGTGTCGTCCTCTTTTAAACATTTCTTCAGTTTATATGGCCTGGAGCAGGCTGGAGGGGTGGAGGTCTGCTCTTCATCTGGGTTCCTTCCCCATACAGGACCTGTGCAGACGCAGAAGGGACAGAAAGTGACCAACAGAGTGGCTTTCCGAGCCGCAGTGAATTCTGTCCTGCAGGGAGAGGGGAAAAACAATCCCCGTTGGCACCCGGTCTCTACACTTCCCCTTTTCCTCCTGGGTTTGTGGTTAAACTTTCCAAACCAGACAGCTTCGGAGGAGGCTCATTAGAAGGGTTATTTTGGTTCCATTTTTATTTGAAATTTACTTAAAAACAGCCAAGAACCGGAGGGCTTAGACAGGAAGACCATGTTGCTTGCCGCTCGTTTCTGTTGGTGCAGCAGCTTGGACTGCGCTGCCCCTGGCGTTGGTGAACTTGGCTCCTTTTGCAAAGGGATGACAGAAAATATGGCTCACATTTATGCAAAGTCAACACTGCTTGCTCTGTGACTTTTTATTTATTTCTATTTTAATCTTTTGAGTGTTGGGGAAACATCTAACTTATTTAAATACATTTTTGTCTGGTTACAAAAAGTCGTATGTTCTCATCACAGACTGTGCCAATGCAGCGAGCAGAGCGGAAGCCCTGGCCATCCTTCCACAGACAGAGAGAGGCTCCCTCCTCCCTCTGTGGCCCCATTTCTTCTGCTGGTCAGTTTCTTTTCCTTCCAGGCCTCACCTTCGCATTAGTGTTAGCATTTTAGGGAATAGCATGAGGGAGTTGTCCAGTCTCTGCATCTTCCACAGGGCTTGGCACACAGTAGGCACTTCATAATTATTTATTGCTTGGAACAGGATCTGGTGCATTTCCAGTATTTAGAGAACAGAAAAGCCCAGATGGCAGGTGTGGGAGGTCACATGATCTCTCAGGTACCTGAGGGTCTCAGGACTCAGCACTGATTTTCTTCTGACAAGTCCAGCAGTCTGGTGAGATTGGGGAGATACTGTTCTGAGATGATATCACAGCATCTGGTTGCAGCCAGGAGTTTCCCAATATTTGTAGACTGCTGCTGCCTGAGATTCTTTTGGGCACCTGCAGTTTATGTAGTAAGTTCAGTCTAAAGTGCAGGGGACAGTTAGCATGTGAGTGCCAGCATACGGTTGCTAAAAGTATCTGCAGGGATGCCTACGCTGAGATGGGTTCTGCCACTGTTGAGTAGAGAGGTAGCTGCTATAAGCCATCCCTACCACATCTTTGAATCAGCAACTGGTACTTCCCAGTGAGCTTACTGGATGCTGAAAGTTGAGTTTTTTATTGAGGAAGCAGTAAACGTGGCAATTGTGATTAGTGTTACAAATGGAACGTAATTGCTTAAATTCAAGGTCAACCTATCTGAGGACGCGGGCTATAGTAGGAGTCCCTGCTTTTTATAAATTGCTTTTAAGCCCAGCAGGGTAGCACACACCTCTGATCACAGCACTCAGGAGGCAGAGGTAGACTGTGAGTGTGAGGTCTGCCTAGTCTATTAGTGGGTTCTAGGCTAGCCAGGGCTACATAGTGAGACCTGTCTTTTTTTTTTTTTAAATATATTTTTAAAAGTTGAATTTATTTATTTGTATGTATATCAGTCTTTTTACTTGTAAAATCTACTTCTAATTGTTCTATGACCCAAAGGTGGGGAAAACATTTATTTATTTATTTTATTCTTTGTGTGTGTGTGTGTGTGTGTGTGTGTGTGTGTGTGTGTGTGTGCGTGCACAAATGCAGGCACCATGGTATGTGTGCAGGTGGAGGTCAAAGGATAACTTGCAGGAGTCCAGGTACAGAACTCAGGTCGTCAGGTTTGGCTGCAAGTGCCTTGGCCCACCAAGCTGTCTTGCAGCCTCATCTCCACTCTTGTGTGGAGATGGACCATTTATCCTGGAGCAGCTAGGGACTCTGGAGTCTCAGAGTTGGAAGAGGACAGAATCTTCTTCTGTGTACCTTGTGTGTATGTGTGTGTGTGTGTGTATATATATATATATATATGTGTGTGTGTGTGTGTACAAGATTGTATGTATATATATATACACACACATATAGTAAGCAGGCAGAGAGATGCGCTGAGGCATACTGAACAGCAGATGAAAGAACTGATGCTTGAGTGCTCAGGAGCCCACCTGGCGAAACCTGAGTTGTCAGTGAAGAGCATTTGCAATGGCTGCAGTTACTATAACCATCCAAATTAATGTGGTCATATAAGCTACAGATCCTTGGTCTTCAGACGTTCACAACCTGAAATGGGGGAGGAGACAGGTGTGGCGGTTGCTGAGGGAAGAGGTAAGGGATGCTAAATTAATGCTTAGCCAGGGGAATTCAGAGAGGGAAGTTCTCCATGCTGACCAGGCCCAGTTGGTTCCGGCTTTGACCCCGATGGACACAAGTGTGCTCTGAGCTTGTTCCCCTCTCTATCGGACGGGGCTAATGGAGTGTGCTCCTCGGGGGTATTGGGTGCCCCATCCCTCCCTCAGTCAGCAGGTTAAGTCATCAGGTCATCCTGGGTCATTTGGGGGGCTGGTGAGTACAATCACCTTCTTGAATCTGCTCCGTGACACAAAGAAGGTGAGCCCTGGAAGGTCTGTGTGAGCAGTTAAGTGCTTGAGCCCACTCCCATCTTATTGATCAGATTAGCCACACAGCCTTACCCAACCAACTCCAGCGGGCCAGGAATTGAGATCTCGCCATGAAGGCAGAGAGAGCTGGAGATATAACTAGTCAAACAACCCCGAAAACTCCCCAAGGTTGGGTGTTCCTTTTTGCGTCAAGCTTGCCGGAGGCAGCTCAGGAAGCTGAAGACTGTGTTGAGTTCCCTACAGAGCAACCTCTTTGCTCGGAGGCTGGGGAGCTGCAACCAGAGACGAAAACCCCAACATTGCCTCTCCGCAGGGAAGAAAAGGTATTCAAGGGCTGTCTGCTGACGCTTCTGGCGGAACAGAGGCCTGAAGCTGGGGGTAGGAGAGGTGACCATGAAGGGGCCCGTGGTACCCACTAAGAGGCTGAGGACCCTTGAGGGACCTGTGGGGAAGGCAGAAGCAAGGAGACAGAGCTGGGTTTCTAGATGATCTCGTAGCCCCAGCTGTGCGGTGGTTGGTAATGGAGTGCCTCTTTCAGGTTCTCACAGGGCAGCACCTCACCTGCCTTATCCATGTGTCACTGAGAGTGAAGCTCACTTTTGCAATGGCCTGTGCTTTCATTAGAGAGCCCAGAACGGGGCTTGGGGGAAGCAGAGCTATGTGGACATTTCTGGAATGTTTCCAGTCAGTTGAACATGTTTAGGAAGCCAGTCCCCAGCCCCCCTTCCTCGTTCTCTGTGGTTTCCTAGTTTGTCTCATGGGGCAGTTTGGATGGCAGCATTTTCACCTCACGCCGAGTTGTACTGCATGCATGCTGCCCTCCCTTCCTCCACACCTCAGTTTACTCACCTGTAAAATGGGGTAGCTCAGAAGATTGGGGGCATCGGTTGAGAGGGAAGGAATGCAGAGTACAGGCCTTCATGGTAGCCTCAAAATCCTCTTGAAATCCACGGAGCTCAAAGTGAACAGGTGAGCGAGGTACCGGTGAGGGAGCCTCTGTTTGGACACTCTCCTCTGCAGGGTGATGGGTTACCTCAGGGCCCGTTTTCCATTGAGCACGGAGATCCTTGGGACCCATGAGCTGTGTCATTGTCGAGCTTGGCACTTGCCAGGTGTTGATCCTGGTATAAAACAAATATTTACCTGACAAATGAGTAAACTTAGCCTCCTCTGATTTGCACCAGTGGCTGGTCAGCTTTATTTTTAAAAATTATCATTTGCTAGACAAGTGCTCTACCACTGATCTCTCTCCACTAACCTCCTTCCAGATTAAATATATTTATGTGTGGCATGGGTGTGTGTGTTTGTGTGTGTGTGTGTGTAGTTGAGGGGAACTCTGTGGGAGTTGGCTTTCTCCTTCCACCATGTAGGTCCTGGGAATTAAACTCAAGTCACCAGGTTTGAACAGGTTCACTGAGCCATTTTGCTGCTTCTGTTTGCAGACTTCTTTTGGGATATGAGCAGGTAATAAAGAGCTCCTGGCTTTGCCTGAACCCAGCATGCATTCCCACCAAGTCATTCAGGACAGCCACCCGAGTCCTTGGGGTTTCCTGCTGGGGGAGCCATGGCCCTGCTTCCATCCAAGGCTGTGGTCAAGGCTTGGGTAGTAGGGAAGGTGATTCAGAAGTGTTCTGGGAATTGCTCAGTCCATGCCAAGGCCAGGCTAGCTGTTTTCAGGCCACGGGTACATGGTGGACTCTGGAGACACACAGAGCAAAATGTGCCAGAGTCTGTGAGGGAGAGTTCTGGAATAATCATCAATGTGAACGGAGAAACTGTTGTTTATTGGGAACTGGTTAAAGGGACCTCTGCCAGCATTTCATGGGTGCCATCTCTTTCCTGTGTCTGAAAGAGTGGCTTTGCAGGCAAGCAGGAGAAACCAAGTGTTTATAGAGTTGCCTGAGGTCATTCAGTCAACACCACAGGCTCTCCTGTAGATGTAGGCTCCACTTCTGGCAGATGGGGAGGTAGGGACAGTTTGTTCCTTAGGCACAAGGGACAGTAACACAAGCTGCTGTTTCCTAAGTACATTTTGGGTTCCATGAACTTTACAGATGAATTTGTTGATCTTCTTGGTAATTCAAGGACTAGATGACTTTTTAAAAATCGGTTATGGGGTCTTGCTGCATCACTCAGGTTAACTTGAATTCCTAGGCTCACGAAATCACCTTTGAAAAGCTGCTGTGATTATAGATTTGAGCCACAGAGCCTGGCTAAAGCATCCCTACTCAGTCTACTCCATCTGCCCTCCTCCTGCAGTGCTAGGGCTCCAAGACCTCACTTATGCTAGGCAATTAAGTGTTTCAGGGCACTCTATTACCCCTGCTTTATGGGTTAGTAAACAGGCTCGGGAGTGCATGTCCAGGGTCACAGGGCAAGAAATGTTCCGGTCCGTGAACAAGAGTTGTCTCATTTCAAGAACAGACAGAAAATAACATTCCCCAGTGGCCCAAATTTGAGTTATTTTGTTTGTTTACTTGCTTGTTTGTTTGCGAAGGTATTATTTTTAAACTTTCTGCTAAAACTTCTTCTATTAGATATGAATTCCTGAAAGCATTTTTATGCTTGAGTCAATTCATTATAAGAGTTTGAGAAAAATATAATAGGAGGAAAAGAAAATCCAAGACAGAACAATCTCAGGATTTTCTAGTAAATTCTTAGATTTGAACACCCCTGGACCATACACGACTCACTTTGAGTCAGTTTGTCTGTCTCCCCCTTTCAAGCATCAAATCAGGCAAGTCGCAGAAGTTATAAGAGAGAGGCAAGAACAGCAGAGGTGCAGGAGGAGTGAGGTGGGGATGTATAACGGTTAGCGCCCCTCACTTTTGAGACAAGACCAGGATGGCCTCAAACTCAGTGGTCTGCTGGCCGTTGCTCCTCAAGTGCTGAGATTCTAGGTGTGTGCCATCATGCCTGGCTGGTGATGGTTAATTGAGACTACGAGCTTGATGGGATTTAAAATCACCATGGAAACATGCCTGTGAGTATGTCTAGGAGGAGGATGCTTCCAGCAAGGTTGAACTGGACATGGAAGAGCTACCCCAACTGGGCAGCACCATTCTGTGTCCTGGAATCTTAGACGGATGACAAAGGAGAAACCAGGGCCCAGAAGGCTCAGTGGTTAAGATTGCATGCTGCTCTCACAGAGGATACGAGTCAGTTCCCAGCACCCACATTGGGCAACTCACAAACAGTCTGTAACTCCAGCTCCATGGGAACCGGCCACCTCTGCCCTCCAGGGATATCTGTCATGCGTGTACACACACACTTAAAAACAAAAATAAATTTCTCCCTTTTAAAAAATTCAGCTAGCTGAGCATGGGGATTCATGTCTGTGGTTGTACTCAGTGACAACAGATTCTCTTTCCTTGCTTTTTGGTAGAAGACAAGACAAATATGTTACTCTAAGAACTGGGCCTCTGTGCCACCATGGGAAGGACTCTAGATTTCAGCTGCCATCTGAAAGGATGAATGGGTATTAAAAACAGACCCAGTCAGGTGTGCTGGTATAGACCTGTAATCCCAGCATTTGGGAGGCTGAGGCAGGAGAGTCACAAGTTCCAGGCCAGACTGAGCCACATAGCCCTGTTTCAAGAACTAAAATACAGCCTGAGAGGACCCAGTCTGGAAGGGTAGCCGGAGATAACACCATTGAGTCACACTTTACTAAACTATTTTCACGGCGGGGGTGGGGGGTGGGGGAGAGGGAGGGGCAATTTTGGGATATCTCCTCCATCTGTCAGCTGACTCTCAACAGGAACAAACCTGGGCAAGTGTCTTAGTCAGGGCTTGTGTTGCTGTGATGAGACACCATGACAAAATGCAAGTTGGGGAGGAAAGGGCTTATTTAGCTTCCACTTCCAGATCATAGTCCATCGCTGAGGGAAGTCAGGACAGAAACTCCAACAGGGCAGGACCCTGGAGCAGGAGTATCATGATGCAGAGGCCATGGAGAGGTGCTGCTTACTGCCTTGCTTCTATGGCTTTTCTCAGCCTTCTCTTATAGCCCCCAGGACCATCAGTTCAAGTATGGCACCATCCACAGTGGGCTGGGTCCTCCCCACATTAGTCAATGAATAAGCAAATGCCCTACACCTGGATCTTAAGGAGACATTCTCTCAATTGATGGTCCCTCCTTTGAGATAACTCCAGCTTGTGTCAAGCTGACACAAAATATCCAGCACTCAAGGCATCCCTGAGGTATGAGTGGAAGAAACTGTTATGTTCAGTGGGAAGGGTGGCACTCATGTGGATATGAGGAGTTCCTGGCTCTGGGGCCTTGCCCATGTTACCCAACCTCGGAGCTGCAATTTCCCTGCCTGGAGAAATAGGCAGGTTGCCCAATGGCTGTGGTGAGGGTGGAATGAGACCATTATTGAGATTATCTTGGGGCTGGAGAGATGGCTCAGAGGTTAAGAGCACTTGCTGTTCATGCAGAGAACCGTGTTTGAGTCCCAGACACCCTTGGCAGCTTACAACCATCTGCAACTTCAGTTACAGGGCATTTGACCACTCTTGGATTCTGGGGACCGCGCACATGTGTATATAGCAAAACACTCATGCACACAATTAAAAACATGTATGTACATACATATCTATGGTGGGGAGGGGAGGAAGAGAGACAGGTTTGGAGCAAGGGTGGCCGTGAGCTCACAGAGATTGGCCTCCCTTCGTTTCCAGAGTGCTGGGTTGAAGGGCATGTGCCACCATACCTGGCTTTTATTTTGAAGCATCTTGTGTAGATGAGCTTGGCCTCACTCCGAGCTGCATATCTTACAATCAAACAGTTCTGAGTAGAAACAGGGATACAACTGGCTGTTGAGTTCCCCATTCCTGAAGGCTTCAATCAAGGGTACTTGAGAAAGAGGGTTAGTGGAAGCCTGGGGGGACTGACCAGTTACCACCGGCATAAAAAACCTGAGAGACTTAAAGCAGGGATGGTAAATGGACGTTTTCCTTTTAGGTCATCTAGAAGGCCCTGCTGTTTTTCAGCTAGGGGCCCAGCATTGAGACAGCAAGGTTGAGGTGTAGGAACTGGCCCTGGGAAAGCTGACATCTGCTCGGTGGAACACTAAGAAACAGGAACAGGCCAGACTGGAAATCTCTGACTCTCAGCAGCTTTGCCTCTGACTAGACAGAGACCTGCTGCTCTCCTTGCATGGCCAAAGCATGTTCTCTGCTCCTGCTCCCTGGGTGGAATGGCTTTCCTCTGCCCAGAGACTGATGTCCTCCAATCATTGATAAGTAGCTCTCCTGGCCCTAGACTACGGCATGTCTTCCAGCTCTGAAGGAGCAATGATTGGTTCCAAAGCCCAGAACTTTCACCTGGAGCCTAGCTGTATGTTCTAGGTGCCAGGGACCCCCCCTCCGGCCCCCCAGGGCTGCATTACAGATATTCGGAGAGAAAAGCTGGCCTACCCTCTGCATCTGGTAGGGTTGTGGGGGAGCTGAGCAGGTGTACTACACAGAGGTTGCTGAATAGAAATGGAAGGGAGAGCTGGGACAGAACTGGTGTAGGAGACCTACCTGGGGCCTTTCACTGTGGAACACAGCGTGCATACCTTATAAAGTGTCAACAGGACCGGTTTCTTCCTTAATTAAAGCATGAAGGGACTATATTAACTCTAGGCCACAGAGGAAGGTCTGTCTTAAAGCTGGTCCGAGCAGGCGATGTGCAATGTGGTTATGTATTGCTTGGGAAGATGAGATAGGGGCCCATGAGATGGCTCAGTGGGTAAAGGTGCTTGCTGCTAAGCCCGATGATCAGAATTTGATGCCTGGGTCTTAACAGTAGATGGAGAGAACAGAGTCTCAAAGGTTGTCCTTTAGTCATGTGTGCTGTGTATCCCCAAATATCACGCAAAAAAAAAAAAAAAAAAAAAGAAAAGAAAAAGAAAAAAAAGATCAAACAAATGTAGTTTTTCTCCTACCTTTTTCTTTTCAAGGCAGGGTTTCTCTGTGTAGCCTTGAATGTTCTGGAACTCACTCTGTAGACCAAGTTGGCCTTGAACTCAGAGATCTGCCTGCCTCTGCTTATGAACGCTGGGATTAAAGGCATGTGCTATCATTGCTCAAATGTAAATTTTAAAAAAACTGAAAGAAGAAAAAAAAAAGGTAATAATTCCATTTTCCCAGAGAGAGCTGAGTGTCCTCCCTGGCAGATTCATAGGAGCCTATGCTCCTGACCACAGAGCTTCTTGAGGCTGCCACCATCATTTCAGAAATGTTGCTAGGAGAAAAGCCACGGCCATAGCAATTTGGGGACAAAAGGGTTTATTTAATCTTACAGCTCGTAGTCCAGCATGAAGGGAAGTCAGGGCAGGAACTCAGAGGCTGGAACCAAGGTAGAGACCATGCAGGAGTCCTGCTTCCTGGCTTGCTGTCCTTGGCTCGTTCAGCTTCTTTATATAGACAGGCCACAGTGGGTGGGGCTTCCCACATCAATCAGCAATCAAGATATACTTTCAGAGCAGTCTAGTGGAGGCAATTTCATTTATTTATTTACTTATTATTTATTTATTTAATGTATGAGTGCTTTATCTGCATGTACACCTGCATGCCAGAAGAGGGCATCAGATCCCATTAGAGATGGTTGTGAGCCACCATATAATTGCTGGGAATTGAACTCAGGACCTCTGGAAGAGCAGTCAGCCAGTACTCTTTAACTACTGACCTATCTCTCCAGCCTATGGAGGCAGTTAATTGAGGTTCCCTCTTCCTGAGTGACTCTGGTTTGTGTCAAGTTGACAAAAACTAACCAGTTATAATAGCCGTGGGAGCATCAGGCTAGAAATCTCTTCTCAAGACTGATGAGGCTGACACACAGGCGCTTTCCTCACACAAATGTGACAGCATTGGTGGAACTGAGCACTGCAGTGTGGTAATCATGATGGTGCTTTCGGAGACAAAGCTGTGTCCTTCTCAAGGACAAGCCCACTTGTCCTTCATGAGGACAAAGCCATTTAGCTCTTGATGTTCTGCGTATGTGGCTCTCAGTAGGTGCCAGCTTCCACACAGATGTTATCATTCCCATTTTACAGATGTAGCAGCGCAGGCACAGCGGCATCAAGTAAGCCTCCCAGGATAGCACGCCTCACGTGGCAGAGCCATGGCTGGCATCCAGACCCTAGATCTCTTACCCAGCCTGCTCCAGCCCTTCCGTCACCCTGAGACATGATCATCCCCATCACACAGGACAAGAAACCCAAGTCACTTTGCCCCCTGGCTCAGCAAGCTTGCCTTTTGTGACCATCCCAAACAGACTTGGGACTGAACAAATGACAGCTAGCAAGCTTTGTGTTACTAGTGCTCTCTGCCAAGAACACTTAATCCCCACATTCCCACAGAGGTAAGTGGGGTAGGAATTGCAGCCAGAAGTGACTTGAAACAAAACCAGGGCTCCCCACTTCGAGGGTGAAGCTGTCACTTCTTCCGGATGGACAGTGTGAACAGACCGAGGCCTGAGGGTGGCATGGTGACAGTCCTCACCCCTCTCCCGTTTGTACCCACCTGCCCACCACACTGAGTGCAACAGCTGACCTGGGGAGTATCCCTTGGAGGCCCCCAGGGAGGAAGGGCAGTTCTGGGATGCATCAGGGGAGTATCCTAGCTGGGTGGGCTGACTCTCAGAGCATCTCCCTTTATGTAGGCCACGTGGAGGGCAGAAGTGAGGGCTCTCTGGGGTAAAGGAGGGAAGTTGCTTCCTGTGTTCTGGAGTGTGGGAGAGTTGGGATCGGCAGGAGACCCCATGAGGAGCTGGTAATGACTCAGTTGATGAGGTGTTTGAGGAGCATGCTCAGAGCCCTGTGTTCCATCTCCAGCACTGCAAACATTTAGAGACCCCCCCCCCCCCCCCGCTACCCTGATGCCGGTCCCTTCCCCAGTGGCCTCCCTCCCATGGAAGACCTTAGCTGCACCCTCCCAAGGAGTTCAATCCCAATGAGGAATCTAGGAGATGGAAGAGGCAGGACCTACCCATGATCCTGGGGCCCTAGAGAGTGAGGTGGGCAGGGTGGGGGTTGGGGAGATGGTGTCAGAGTGTACCAAGCTTCCACAGGGAGCTTTCTGGAATTTTCCATCCTTAGCAATACACATGGAAAAAGCCTGTTAATGAGGCCCACTTGTGTGTTCTAATCAAGCAGACAGGTCTGTGTAACCACCATCTAGACCAGAGCTTGCCACCCCTAAGGAGCCTGCCGTCCCCTCTTGTAACACCATGAGTTAATTTTACTTGTGTAGGACTTTAAGTTGAAGCATATAGCTGATACCCCCTCTCCCACCTTTAAAAAGACAAGGTTGCAGGTATCCCAGGTTGGCTCCAAGCTCTCTGTGTACTTAGGCCTGGCCTTGGAACCCTGTCCACCCGTCCCAAGTGCTAGACAGATAGGCCCTGTTATGACATGCCTGACTTAAGAATGTGTCCTCTGGGTCAGTCTCCTTTTGCTGAGTACTGAGTGCTGAGGTCCTCCTGTTGATGTGACCTGGCTGCAGCTTGCTGGTTCTCATCGCTACAGAAAGGTTGCCATTGTGGCAATTGGTGGCAACTTCCCACTTCTGTTGGGTCTTGGTCCAGTGTGGGATGTAGCTGATGCTCATCACTTGGAAATAGACTTGAGAGAATGACTGTATCTCAGGCATGTGCCCTGTGGGTTGAATGGATGCCATCAGAGAGGATTTCAGCAAGCTATTAAGAAGAACTTCCAGTCCCTGAAGCTTATGGTCAGCTGGCTCCTGCTCTCAGAGGAGGAAGCCGTGAAACTTCCTTCTGAGAACAGGAGGAAAAGGCTCAATTCCAGGCTGAGTGACCTGGGGCCAGGCCTTGACTCCTTCCTGTCTGGCATTGGCCCCCTCCCTGTTGTCTAGGGTTCCCAGACTTCCCGGCAGTGTCCCAGTCACTTGGGGAGGGAATGGGACAGGGGGTCCTGAGTACCATCTCCCTGCTTGAGCCAATGTGTGCCATAGACAGTGTTGCTTCTGAGAACAATAGGCTTTTGGAAAAGCACAGCCGGTGACAGGGTGCTTCTGTGCACACAGTGTGCAGGCCTAGTGTGCACACAGCCTGAGTCTGAGTTCCATCCCTCATATCACATAACTGGATCACATAACATATACCCATCATCTTAGGACTGTTGGGGAGGCAAGATCAGAAGCCCTAGGTTGTCGTTGGCTACACAGTGAGTTCATAGGCTACTAGGGATCCTATCTCAAAAAGGAAGACAAACAAACAAACAAAAGGTGGGCAGGGTTAAGTTGTCCCTCAGGAGTAGGTATGGGTTTCTGAGGCTGTCCCAATTGCATTATGGTAAAGGCTTCTCTATGGAGATTTACACCATTTTCTAAAGTGCAGTGTTCCACATAACTGTGTGGCTTCCAGAGCCAGGCTGTGGAGGAAGAGCTTATCTCAGAACCATATTTAGGCATCCCATCAAAGTGCCTCGTCCGCTCACCTGCCTCTGCCCCAGGCTGTGTCATACGCATCTCCGTGGCTGGCTGTTCCGGGGAGGTATCACTTGAGAATGAGTGCATCTCACAGGGCTCCCAGTTTTCCCTGGGACTGGGTGATGTGGAGGGTGGTGGCCTCATCTCTTGTGACTCCTGGCCTGGTTTGGTCCTGCAGTTTTTCCTCTGGGTGAGGAAGTCAGAGGACCAACCCAGAGCCCTGATTCTGCCTTGCTGCGTAGACCTGAATCAACAGCCCTGATAAACAGCCCATTTCCCGGGGCTGAGGGAACAAAGCCTGCGGCTGCTGCCGAGGGATCTGTCTGCCCACCCCACCCCTCCTCTTCCTGAAACAGCTGTTTATTCTTTTGACAGGAGTTGGAACCCTGTACCTTCCTTTCCTCTGCTGAGCCCTGCCTCCTTCGGCAGGCCAGAGCTCGACAGAACTCGGCTGCTTTGCTGTTTGCTTTGGAGGGAACACAGTTGACCATGAGGTATGTTTAAAGGATTTGTGTCTCCTAGCCCTGGGTCACCGAGAGCTACTGTTAGGTCACCAAATGGTTCCACCTGAGGGAGGACCCTTGCTCTCTTCCGAAGCTTTCCTTGGTCCCTTCTGTGATTTGTTGTCCTTTCCCTTTTGCTTCTGAAACAGGAGCTGGTGGAATGCTAGCTGGGAACTATGGCATTCTGCTTCTCTTGGCAGTTCCCGGGGCTATGCCAGTCAAGGCTGCAGCCTGGAGTTCTCTGTGTGGGGTTTGGGTTGATGGGGCTGAGTCTTGGGCAGGGCGCGGTGGGAGAGTGCTGACTCTTCTCTGCTCTGGGCTGTCTCATACATGTCCGGTGGCTGGCTGTTCCTGGGAGGTATCACTTGAGATTGATTGCATACCATATAACACTGCTCCCAGGGACAGCCCTGCACTCCCCTAGCATCTCTGCTGTAGAAAATGCTTTGATGGTGGTTCCTGGGGGCAGCCAGGAAAAACTGTAGTTAGATCCCAACGTTAGACTTCCTAAAGGAGACTGAAGTAGAGGCGGTGAGGCAGATGTACCTTCAGAACAGGTTGTGCTGCCCATGGTGGTGTGTGACAGCTGTGTCTGTAGATTTAGTCAGAGTCCTGGCTCTCACTTTCCTGTATCTGTGTTTATTCTGACCCTAATGGTATTAATATTTTCTCTGTGTGTGTGTGTGTGTGTGTGTGTGTGTGTGAACATATGTGTACTTATGGGCCTAGAGGCCAGAAGAGGACATTGAATCCCTGGGGCTGGCACTATAGATAGTTAAGAGCCGCTTGGTGTGGGTTTTAGGAACCAAGCTGTAGTCTCTCTGTAAAAGCAGAAAGCCCTCTTCCCACTGAGCCATCTCTCCGGCCCCAACTCCGATTCCAACCTTCTTAATGAAAACATGACTGAAAGCTAGTTTTTCTTTCTTTTCCCCCATCCATTGTATCATGTTTCTCTCCATGGGGAATTTTATAATAAAATGGTCTCCCCTTATTCTAACACTGCCCCACTGCCCAGAACAAGACCTAGAGGTAGACACTGTGACCTAAAATCATTGCTTCTGAACATGGTCAGCAACCTCGTGCCAGCCACCTCTTCACTCAAGTGTGGTCTCGACCAGAAAACAGAGCCGTGGGCACCACAATGACCATTGGTGAGTGTGAGGCGGATAGGACATACAAGTGAGGACAGTCAACACCAAGCACACCAGGAGATCCCTGCTAATGGCAGAAAAGTGATCAAGTCAGGCCCCCCAGTTCATCTGAGGAGAAGCTGACCCTACCTAGTGTTTGGGCTCTTTGGGGGTGGGGAGGCGACAGTCACAACAACATGGCAATCCTGAGTAGCACAAAGAGATCTGAGTCTTCCCATGACGGTTGGCAGGGCCTTCGGAGGCCAACTCCTGGGATGAAATCCCAGCCCCAGAGCTGTCTGCTGTGCACACGGGTAAGCTGATTAACCCGACGAGCCTGTTTCCATGTATGCACAAATGGGATTAATAGAGTTACATCCCAGGACCATTGTAGTGGAACTGAAAGACAGCTGGAGAATGCTTCAGCCTGGGCCTGGCTCAGGAAGGAAGCAGGTATGAAGCTGACTTGATGGGGGACGGGGCACTTTAAGAAAAAGAATTTAAAGTCATAGATACAATATTCCCTAGGGAAGTGACCATGTAGACTGTGAGAAGGGGTATATCATGTAAGTGAAAACGGCCAAGTCCTTCAAACAAGACACTCAGAAATCAATAAAATGATGGAAAAGCTGGAAAATTGATGGGATGTGTGGAGCTGTGTGATACATGTACTATATTTTGGCTGCAAATTAAAAAAAGTAAAATTTTTTCTACTTTTGGTTATACCCATGCATGTGTGTCAGTGTAACGGTATGTGTGCATGTGCACATGAGCCCAGGTGCCCTCAGAAGCCAGAGGTGTTGAATTCCCCAAGTTAGTTGATTATGATCTGCCTGATAGGGATGCTAGGAGAGCGGTGTGCACTCTGACCTGCAGAACCATCTCTTCAGCCCCAGGGCCGCAGACCTACTATCTTTACTAGGATATTCTAGACCAGAGGTTCTCAACCTTCCTAATGCTGTGGCCCTTTAATACTGTTCTTCATGTCACGGTGACCCCCCAACCATAAAATTATCTTTGTCGCTACTTCATAACTGGCTTTGCCACTGTTATAAATCATAAATACCTGTGTTTTCTGATGGTCTTAGATGACCCCTGTGACAAGGCCATTCATTCAACCTCAAAGGGGTCATGACCCAAGGTTAAGAACCACTGTTCCAGTGGCAATTTCTTTTTATTTTAAATTAAATTTATTTAGTGCGTGTGTGTGTGTGTGTGTGTGTGTGTGTGCGCACACGTGTGCATGCAAGTGTGCATGCATTTGTGCCTTGTATGTGGGGGTCAGAGGAAAACTTGTAGCAGTTACTTTTCTCTATCATGTAAGACCCCGGGACCTGGGGAATGGAAGTCACTAAAGAAGCAAAATCAAAAAAGGAAGGGAGGAAGGGAGGGACGGAGGGACGGAGGGACGGAGGGACGGAGGGAGGGAGGGAGAAAGGAAGGAGAGAAGGAAGGGGAGAAGGAAACCAGAAGACAGGTTGGTTCATTTGGTCTCCGTCGTAGCTGATGTTCAGGAGTGGTTGTTGCTTACTACGTAGCACTGGGCAGACTTGTTTTTGCCTCATAGTTCGTTGTTATTGTGTCTGGGATGGCCTGGACAGCTTCCTGTTCAGGTGGCTTCAGGCAGATTCCCTAGAGTGTAGTCCTTGTTCCTTGATAGGTAGTACAGCTGGGCTGGGTACCAGTTTGGGGGAGCACTGGAGGCTTGGTACATCGTGACCCCTGAACAGGAAGAAAGTCAGGTCTGGATGCTATATAAGGTTCTGGGACCCTGGTGAGTAAGTGGGGCAGTTCCTTGCTTCCTCCTATAGCCCCAGTCAGCTACCAGAGCTAGACAGAGCTACCTGGACTCTGATATAAATAAAGCTCTGTCTTATGAGGGGACCCAGAGGCCCAAGCTGCTGGGGCCTGGTGAGCCAGCATCTGTACTACAGTATAGATAAATTGGTCGACTGAGGAGTCTATCATTAAATCATCCAGTCTAGGAAAAGTATACAGGCCATGGCAGCAGGGTGAGCCCTTGTGCATGCCTAAGGGATATAGATGCCTGGAACTGACTTCCCATCCAGACCTGGGTAAGTGGAGAAGCCTGGAAGAGAAGCCTGGTGCAAATGACTTCTTTATGGAGTGTGAAACTCTGTTTCCAGGGCAGGAAGCTGACCCTTGGCCTTCTAAGAGTGACCCTCGGCCACTTTCCTGCCTGATGTTGGCAAATGCCTTCTGTGGGCACTCATAGGAGGCAGTAGGGCTACTCAGCTACAACCTTGTCCCAGATTGGGCATAGTAAGGTTTCTCTCAGCCTGCACCTGGGGTCTCGGGCTCATCCCAGCTGCTCTGTGAGGGGTGTCATATGAGCCTGAGATTCTTGTCTCTGGTGAACACTCAGTTCTGCATTCCTTTTTGGAACCTCTCTCCCTAAGAACATTGTCAGGTTATAGCTGCCGTTTGTGGAGAACATGCCGACTGCCTGGTACAGCATGCTTTGCAGGCACAGTCTATTTCTGTCCTTTGTAAAGCCCCAAGGGAGATCTTTGTGTCTCTATATTACACATGGGGCAAAACCTCAAGTTAAAGCAACTTCCCCAGGGGACACATCTGGGACCCTGCCATGGTCAGAGTCACCACCTAGTCTGATCTTTACCTGTAGTGCTGGATTAAAACACTCTTGGATATAATTGAGGGTTTGGGGATACCAAAGGCGGGTGCTATAGGCAGAGGATTAGTATAGAGGTGGAATGTTCCCTTAGCATGACTAGTGTAGAGAGTTCTATCACTAGAAACGTGTGTGTGTGTGTGTGTGTGTGTGTGTGCAAGTGTGTGTGAATGTGCAAGTGTGTGCATATGTGAAAGTATGTATGCAAGTGCATGTGTGTGAGTAAGCATGCATGTGCGTGCACACATGGATGTGTGTATGAGTGTGTGCAAGTGTGCACACGCACATGTGTGTGAGTGTGCAAGTTTGTGCATGTATGAAAGTGTGCGTGCAAGTGCATGTGTGTGTGCGCATGTGTGTGAGCATGCGTGTCTGTGCACACACAGATGTGTGCATGTGTGTGTGTGCGTATATGTGAGTGTGTATTTTGTGTTTGTATGTGTCTGCATGTGTCTGTGTGCCTGTACGTGTGTGTGTGTAGCTAACAGGCAATGTCCAGGTTGCCATTCTATTGTTTTGTTTGCTTTTGTAACGTTTGTCACTCCTTGACACTCTTTAGCTTTTTGTCTCGCCCCCCCCCCCAGCCCCCCAGGGAATGGAGGGTCCCCAGTGGCCTTGTTTACTCGAATGCCTCTGTGTTCAAGAGCCCACTGCTGCCCAGTAACCTAGTTCATGGTGGCTGATGGGTCAGAGTGGTGCAGGACTGAAGTCCCTCAGGACTCTCATTGATTTATTTATGCCACAAACATTATGGGTGCATCTACCAAGCCCCCTGCAGGGCCTGTGCCAATCTGGACTCATCCTGCCTGCTCATTCCTTGGGAAGGAAAGAGTGGCTTCCAGGCCCAGGGGCTGGAGAGCACATCCTAGGTTTGGTTTCTTTGGCAAGTGCTTTCTTCCCTGCCTGTCTCCTGCTCTCCAAGGCAATGATAATGGCTTTTCCAGGGAACCTTGTGTATCCAGCTGAGGTTCACCTTTCACCCACCCTGATTGAAATGGAGAAAACAGCAGCACCCTGTGTCTGCTTCAGAGAGGAATTGTTTGGAAGGAATGTTTCCATCTGGCTGGTGGGTCTCTGAGGTTCTCTTGAGGGGTGTTCATTGAGCCATGAAGTGGATCCAGAAAGGTGGAGGCTTGCCTTATGAGATGCCCAGGAGGAGGGATACAGGTGCTAATCTGCCAAAGCTCTGCAGGGTTGACTCTGGGAGTGGCCAGAGGAACGAGTGAGAGGTGACAAGAACACTAGGTCACAGGGTCTCAGAGTTTACAGAAGGGCTCCAGGCCACCACAGTCTGTCTATCTGTCTGTCTGTCTGTCTGTCTGTCTGTCTGTCTCTCTCTCTCTCTCTGTTTTGATGTATTTCATTTTTTACTTTTTTAAGACTGGATTTCTCCGGCTGTTCTGGAACTAGCTCTGTAGACTAGGATGGCCTTGAACTCAAAGATCCACCTGCCTTTCTGAGTGCTGAGATTAAAGGTGCAGGCCACCACACCTTGCCCTCTTTCTTTTAAAGTGTAACTCCTATTTTTATTTTATTCCCAGATTTTTTTTTTTTTACAAATTATAGGAGAGACCACACATTCACTTTTAAAAGAGATGAACATACTTATCAGAGCTTGATCTCAGATTGACCCATAAGAAATGTTCGTGTTTTATAAACGCAACCATCTAACACATGAGATATCTATTTTTATTTTTCCTCTTTCAAAAGTTACTGTAGTAAGCTCACTGGGCTTTCTAAAAATATAAGTACTTATTGTATACGTCTTCTGTAAAACCATGCAGTTAACAGGTGAGACATGCGAGCAAATACTTATATAGTAGCAAGCAGAACAGCATAGGTGAAGGTCCATCTGAAGCCACTTCTTAACATGGGCTTTAGTGGAGCATCAGTGTGTCTAAATCATGCTGGGGGGTATTTGGTCCTTCAAGGTGGGCTTCAGGAGATCAATTCCTGATCACTTTGCTCTGAAGGAATGGCATTGCTCACACAGTAATATGGCTTGAGTTAGAGTCCGCACGGAAGCATCGAAGGCTCTGCTTTGGAAATATCCCTGATCACAGTGGCCTCTACAATATTCTGAATGACAAACTTAATGGCCTCTAGTGAGCATACGCCAGGCACAGTTTGTGCAGGCCCTCGGCCCTCTTTGGTGGAACCATTATTTGGTTCTTTGTTTCTTGCTCCTCCTCCTCCTTCTCCTCCCCCTCCTCCTCCTTCTCCTCCCCCTCCTCCTCCTCCTCTCCCCCTCCACTCCTCCTCCTCCTCTTCTTCTTCCTGATGGTGATGATGATGATTGTCATCTTGGAGCCAAGATCTGAAAGAAGCCAAACTCATTTCTTACCTGATAGGCGAGATGGTTATCCAGCAATCTTCAGAACTACAGTTTGAAAATTCTAAAATTCTAAGGACACACAGGACTTTTAGGCCATGCTGGCTGCCAAATGTCTCATTTTGGTTCAGCGAGAAAATCAAAATGGTTTTAAAAGACCAATTGGCCATGCTGATAGCCCTTGCTTCCCTGGGAACTTGGGGGTTTAGATCCTAGCAAGCATGTTGTGCCTGTTTCCTTTTTTATTTTAAAGATTTATTTATTTATTTTTATGTATACGAGTACACTGTAGCTGTCTTCAGACACACCAGAAGAGGGTGTTGGATCTTATTGTAGATGGTTGTAAGGCACCATGTGGTTGCTGGGAATTGAACTCAGGACCTCCGGAAGAGCAGTCAGTGCTCTTAACCACTGAGCCGTCTCTCCAGCCCGCTGTGTCCATTTCTAACACTTAGCTCTGACAGCTCTCAGCCACAGCCAAAGGGCATGTGGTTCCAAACCATTAGTGAAGCCCAGAAAGAAATCAACCTTGAGAGTCAGTTCTGATATGAATTCCTGAAATCTACAAAAGTCACACACACACACACACACACACACACACACACACACACACACACACCAGGCTACTGAGGGTGGGGATCAGGAGTACCAGTCTGGACTGCCTCTGGTGGCACCGGTGACTCTGTTTCTCTGTGTCCTGCTCCTTCCACTAGGAAGAGGCTTTGGATTTGTGGGGTTGGCACGGCTGAGCCTGGAAGCCTGGGCTCGCCCTTACCTCCCAGCAAGCACAGGATGTCTTTAGACTTGATCAGAGAAATTAAAGTTCATCTATCTTGGCAGCAGCTCTAGCTCAGGCTGGGCTAGAGCGGGTGGCGAGGCCTTGAATGTCCCCCCGTTCCATTTGTATAAGCGGCACTCCAGAACTTTCTCCAAGTGTTCTGAGCACTTTCTAAGGACCAGTCCTCGTTTTCAGCAGATCCTCCCAGCAGCGTCTTTTATGAACATTAGTAACAAAGGCTAACATTTTGGAAAAGCATTTATCCTGTTATGGCATGGCTCTGAAATCATTGCTCTCCCCCTCCCTCTCCCTCTCTGTCTCTCCTTCTCTTCTGCCCTCCCTTCTTCTATCTCTCCTTCTCTCCCTTCCTTTCTCCCTCCTAAGGCAGTCTCACTATGTAACCCTGGCTGATCTGGCAGCATATTTTTGTTTCTTGAGATTTGAGATTAAAGATGTGCACGGCTGTGTGTGCGTGTATGTGTACATGTGCTTGTGTGGTGGTGGTGATTGGTGCTGGCAGCTCATGTACCAGAATGTGCATTTCATGGTCAGAAGACACCACTTAGGAGCCAGTTCTCCCCTTCCATGGTACATTTTGGGTATCAGGCTCAGGCCGCAGACTTCTCAGAAAAGGTTACACACAGAGCCATCACTCTGGCCCTTGCTTGTTATTTGAGATAGTATTGCTGTGTATAGCCCAGGCTGTCCTCAAATTTGCACCCTCTCTCACTAGTCTTATCCCCATTGTCAAAACAAGAAAACTAGTTTAATTTGACCTAGCAGAGCCTCCCACCCCCAACACCTGGGGCACCTAATCTGAAGCTCTGGGTTGAATTCAGACTTTGGAGCACATGAATAGCTTGACATCTGTGGTGTGCATTCTCTGAACCAAGAGACAGAGCACATTAATGCTTATGCATAGAGGTCATGGGGGCGTGCTGCTCTGGCTTGCTCTCCGTGGCTTGCTCAGCCTGCTTTCTTCTGAGTGCCCTACCTAGCCTTGAGGTCTCTGGAGTGCCACTCTAGTGATAAAGTTGGAAGTTGGGGCGTGCAGAACAGCAGGCAGGGCAGAGGGAGCAGTTAAGATCTACTCAGAGCTCTGGGTGACAAGGCCAGGACCCATTGCCTGTGAGGTATGTGGGCCAGACAGGAGGCCTGGCTCATCTGTGGGCCAAAGGATTGTCCTCTCTGAGCTTTTAGAATCTCAAAGGGCCAGCTCATCTTGAGGAACAGTTTCTCCTCAGACAGGAGAGTGCTGAAAGGGATCAAAATGTCATGACAAAACTTCCTAATATAGGAACAGCAACATGAGGTGTACACTACAATTGTCCTCTCTCTTTGGCCATTAGAATTGTCTGTGACTCCCCCAGTAATGCCAGGGTTCTGGTACTCTACTCCCACCCCTCAACAGGTGAATAAGGTCCTTTGAACTCAGATCCAGTTCTTCTCTACCCCAAAGGCTCTGACATCTGCCAATCTCCCCTCAGGCCACTGAGAGCTCTGTGCATCCTGTATTAAAGCTTTAGATCACAGAGACACACCTAATCCAACAAGGCCATACCTCCTCCAGCAAGGCCATACCTCCTAATAGTGCCACTCCCTGGGCTAAGCATATACAAACCATTCCATTCCATTCCCTGGTCCCCATAGGCTTGTTCAAACACATGAGTCTAAGGGAGTCATACCTAGTCATAGCATAATGCAAAATACATTTAGTCCAACTTCTAAGTCCCCATAATCTATAGCAGTCTCAACAATGTTAAAAGTCCAAAGTTCAAAGTCTCTTTTGAGAATCACCCAATCGCTTAACTATAATCCCCAAAGCAAAGCAGGAGACCAGATAGGCAAACTCCAAACTCTGTGTCTCCATGTTTGATATCAAAGCAGTCTTCAGATCTCCAACTTCTTTTTCATCTTTGTTGACTGTACCAAACTTCTTTCTCCTGGGCTGGTTCCACTCCCTGTTAGCAGCTTTCCTCAGCAGGTATCCCACAGTTCTGGCATCTTTAAGATCTTGATGTACCCAAGTCAACTTCGCCTTCACAGCTTCTTGTTTCAATGTCTGGGATCCACACCTGATCTTCTGGGATCCTCGAAAGGGCTTGGGTCACTTCTCCATCTCTGCCCTCTGTAGGACTCTAGGCTCTAGTTGACTCCACTCCACTGCTGCTGCTGTTCTTGGTGATCATCCTATGGTACTGGCAAGTAGGTGAAAGAAGAGTGAATCTTCCTTCTTCCAATGTCCTTATGTAGGCGTCCAGCAGAAGGTGTGGCTCAGATTAAAGGTGTGTACCACCATGCCTGGATCTAAAACTTGCTTTGTTCCAGGCTGACTTTGAACTCAAGAGATCTGCTTACCCCAGTCTTCTGGAATTAAAGGCCTGTACTACCTTGCCTGGACCTAAGATTTTCATGATCACTATGCTTCAAGATCTCCATGTCAACAAGATCTCCATGTTAAGATCCAAGTCAGAAACAAGTCTTCTATCCTCAAGATCTGGATCACAGGTGTGCCCTTCTGTTTCTGGATTGTAGTTCATCCCAGATGTAGTCAAGTTGACCACTAGGAATAGCCATCACAAGCCTGTTGTGGAGGCTGCCCCCCCATCCCCCAGGCTCTCACCCCTTTCTTGTGGCAACTCTTGTCTTCATCTCCAGTGTGCAACTGTCATTCCCACTCTGCATCTTGCCTTCCTGAACAATCACCGTCCTGAAGTTCTCAGTCTGCTGTTATCCTCTTCCCTTTCTTTCACAATCTTATACAGAATTTAAAAAATACCCGACTCCTTCAGTAGTTCCAGTTGTTTGCTGGCTTGTGGGGGTGTAGTGGGGTGAACCAGGTGGGGCTGGAAAGTGGGTGCAGGCTTAGATTATAGTCATTGGAGCAAGTCTTCAGTGCTCCAGCAACAACAGAGTTGGTGAGAATTCTACGGACCATCTTAGAGCTACTTCTTCTCTTTCCAATGCCCACATGGATGGGCTTCAGCATCCTTTCAGAACATGAAGCCTCATTAACTGTGCTGGCCTAATTGACCATGACTAGTTTGTGTGCTTGAGGGAAGGGGGGGAGGGGGAAACAATTGTCCCTGAGTGAGTTACAAATGTATCCTGTTAGGAAGGATGTGGGCAGATGCCTTTCATTATCTTTACTGCATCAAACATTTTATGTGTATGAGTGTTTTGCCTGCATGTATGTATATGTACCACTTGTATATGTGGACCCCATGGAGGCCAGAAGAGCATCAGATCCTGTGAAATTAGAGTTATGGACACCTGTGAGCTGCAAATGTGGATGCTGGGAACTGAATCGAGCAGGTGTTTCACTGAGCTGTTTCAACCACACAGCTGTTTCTCCAGCCCCAGAAGCCATCTCTCATTCCAGATTTAATTTATTTAATCTATTTCCCCCTCTTTTTTCTCCCTGCCTCTACAGGAGAAAATAATGAATGTCAAGGGAAAAGTAATCCTGTTGATGCTGATTGTCTCAACCGTGGTTGTCGTGTTTTGGGAATATGTCAACAGGTAATTATGAAGCCAGCTAGAAAGGCTGCTTTCATTCCCTGTGACTGGTGCCAGCTGAGTGACCAATCAGTCTGAACATAAGGAACGGAGCCATAAGCAGGAGTCCAGTCTTCCTGTGTTCCTGAGCCCTGGATGGCCATTAAAACTGTAGACCATCCAAGTCACTTCTGCCTTAGTAATTATCCTCTTTCATGCCATGTTCCTCAAACCTCAAATTTCTTTAGGCTAGACGGAGAGAGAAAGTACATTAAGCCAAAACCACCATCTCAAGTAATTTGTATAAGCAGATCCCAGAAGATTCAAGCCAGGCAGGGTGGTGCATGTATGGAATCCTTGAGCTTGCAAGGCAGAGGCAGGAGCATCATACAAATGGAAGACCAAGCTTGTCTACATAGTGACTTCCAGGCCAGCTGTAGCCTTACAAGGAGACCCTGACTCTAAAAATAAAGGGGCTGGAAAGGTGGCTCAGCAGCTAAGAGCACTGGCTGCTCTGTCAGAGGGCCTGGGATTGACTCCCAGCACCCACATGCCTGGTGGTTCACAAACTCCTGTATCCAGTGTCAGGACTCCTTCATTGTTTTCTGGCCTCCGTGGGCACCAGAAACACAAATGGAGCATATCCATCCACACAGGCAAAGCACACATACTCATAAACTCGAAAAAATAATTAAAGAAAGGAAAAAAAAAAGATAAACAAATGATCCAGGTAGGAATTCCACAAGAAACCAGCTCTGAGTCTTTCAGTCCTAAAATATTTGCAGGATGAAAGGGACCATCCAAGTTGCTGGGATTTGCTACAAAAAAAAATACCAAGTTTTACCAGTGATTCATTCGTGACTGGCTGAAAGCCTCTTCCTCCCTCGCTTGGAAAGAAGGTGAATGAAATGTTTCTAGGTTGTCAAATGCATCTGTGAATTAAAATCTATCAGCTGCCTTTGCTCCTGGAAGCTCTGCTGTTTGAGGCCTCAGGGGGAGATATGTCTCCATCAAAAAGTCCCCACAGGCTCCTAAGAAGGAACATTGCCTGAACTCCGTTCCACCTCAGCTGGTCCAGAGCTTTCTCAGAAGAGTACTTTTTTTTTTTTTTTTAAAAGGTGAAGTGTTTAGTGGCCCGAGAGTTCTTTAATCTGGATTGTCAGCCATCTGATTTATCTCTTTCAGACTCTTGAGTTTTAAAGTCAGACGAGCCAGCAGAACTCTTGGGGCTACAAAAAGAAAACTGTATCTTTAGGCCCAGGAGTAGGAGGGGCAAGATAAGAGTTTCAAGGTGTAGCAAACATGTAACCACTTCTGGGATGTTCTGCTGTTTCATTCTGAATAGCCACTTTTGAGAAAAGGCCTGACAAGGTAGGCTGTGACCAACTTCAAAGGTCTGGAGAGTAGGCCATTTGAATTGAGGAAGCTAGTTCAAGTTAAGAGATGATTCACTAGTTGGATATGGCTACCCTTAGGCTCTTGGGCTGAAGAACATCTTGGCTAGACCAAAAAGCCAGACTGCCTGGTTGGTCCTGGGTTCCCATTTACTGCCTGTGTGGCCTTGGGCAAGTTACTCAGCTACTCTGTTCTTCAGCTCCCTACTTTAAAAAAATGAGGATTATATCCCAGCATGGTGGATCAGACCTGCAATCCCCATACTTGAGTGGCTGAGTCTGGAGGATCACTGTGAGTTAAAGCCAACCTGGGTTATGTAGTAAGCTTAAGGTCAGCCTGAACTACAGAATGAGACTCCGTTATAAAAAGAAAAAGAATAACCCTAAAAACAAAACCGTAGAGATCACAGGTCAGTGGTAGAGCACTTGCCTAGCTTTGCAAGGAATCCCTGTACCACTGATGAGCAAACAAGAAAATTCCCCTGCCGTTATCATCCTCATCTTGGTCACCTCTGTCATAATAGCCAGGTACCACAACTTGTGTGGTGGCTTCAGCCAGAGAGTCCTAGGCAAAGGTGCCGTCCTTGTCAGCTCCCATGTGCAGCTTTCTTCCTGGTTTGCAGACAGCCACTTTCTCCCCAGACCCACATATGATGGAGAACAAGCAACTTGTAATTGTTTCCTTTTCTTATGAAAACACTAAATTCATCATGAGGCCCCAGCCTTAGGCTCCCATCTAAACCTAGGTACTTCCCAGATGCCTACCTCCAAGTGCCACATCTTGGGGACAGGGCTTTAACAGACACATTCACTACACTGTAGCAGTCTTTGCTCTGATGGGCAAAACATGCATCAAGATTGTGGTGTCTAGAAGGTATGTCTCCAACCACTGGGCTTGTCCTCTGGGGCTGGAACACTCATTTGGATAACCAGCAAGCTCTGAACGGAGTTTGATTAGACACCTTTGGTGTTGTCTTATTAGAGCCATGCCTCTGTTTTTTGAGTGGCTCACTAATGAAGACATGGTGAGTAGAGAGCTGGCTCAGTGGTTAAGAGCACTTGCTGCTCTTCTAGAGGACCTGGGTTCAATTCTCAGCACCCTCATTGGGCAGCTCACAGCTGCCGGTAACTCCAGCTCCAGGGGATGCAGTGACTTCCTCTGGCCTCTATAGGCACTGCATACATCAGCATCCCCCCTCACCCCTGCAACACACACACACACACACAAAGAGGGGGGGAGGGAGGGAGGGAGGGAGAGAGAGGGGAGAGGGAGAGAAGAAGAGAGGAGAGGAGAAGAGAGTTGAAAGCTCAAGAGCACATACATATGGGTGTGGCATCTCTGAAAGAGCATTATTATCTTTGTTGCCAGGCATCTGCTCTGAGCATCATGGCTGTAGGTGGTCTGGCTACTTTTTAGGCAGTTGTTTGATACTAAGACTTTAGATACATTGTTTTTCTGATTCGTGAAATCACTTGTTTTTCTGCCAGAGTACAGAAAGGGGAACAGGTCACTGGCACTATCCAAACTGGCTATGCACTGACCTGAGGTGGATCAAGGGCATTCACCCTAGAGAGGCAGGTGGCACTGTGCTCAAAGGGATTTAAGTATAACTGACTATATCCAACAACTAGTATATAGGCCATTTAAAACTAATACTGCCTTCTGGGCTAAATAGGACTGCAGTGAGATCCTGTTTCAAAAAATAATAATAAGGGCTGGAGAGATAGCTCAGTGGTTAGGAGTACTCCCTGGTCCTTCAGAGGACCCAGGTTTGATTCCCAGCACCCACACTGTGCCTCACAACCATCTGTAACTCCAGTTCAGGGGCTCTGATGCCATCTTCTAGCCTCTGTGGAAAGTGATGCTGGCAAAAAACCTATTCCCGTAATTTTTAAAAAGAAAATAGTAAATGAATAAGAAGAACATGGTCCAGGAAGGCATTTGATTTCAAGGTTTTTGAAAATCCAGTGCCATGTTTTAGAGCTGGAAGGAATCTTACAGGTTAGTATAACCATCGAGATAAAGAAGGTGATGAAGGTGGCCGGAGTTACTGAGCATGTGTGGATACCCAGGCTGTGTCACTCCTGTTCTTAGAATGGTTCCACAAAGTGGGAATGACTCTGTGTGTGTGTCTTGATGGCAACACCAAGTCTCAAGAATGCTCAATTAAAGTTTATGGTCATGTTTGGGGAGGACTTGAGCCCCTGTTGCCTGAGTGAGCCATTCTTTTACTCAAGCACTGCCTGTCCTTGAGCTGGGCCATTTTATACAGATGTCAGAGTGGAGGCCAGCCTTGCAGGGGACCAGCCTTGCAGGGGAACAGGGTGGGGTGGTCAGTAGTGGTTTATATCTTTGTTCTAGGTAGTATTAGATCTTGAGATCCTCCGCCTCAGGTTCCATGGAAGAGTGCTCCCATCTTCTGAGTGTTCAAGGGCCACATGAAAGCCAAACAGAGCCCTTCACCATCGGGCATTACAGTATGGATTGGGTGAGATCCGTGCATAAGGAACCTGTGATTTAAGGTGAATGAAGGGCGTTGAGGTAGAGAGGAGACCATGAGAGACTGTGAGACAAGGAGGCAGAGACTGCCTGCCCTGGAAAGAGATTCATAGACATTTATAAAACACATTCTGTGGGCCAAGTGCCATGCCAGGATCAGATCAGGGAGGGCACAGAAGAGGTGACTTTTTGAGCTGTGCCTTGGAGGATTAGTGCTGCTAAAGTGACAGTTTAGCCTGAATATCATTGGAAGATTCTGGGAGAAGATGGTAAAATTTAGAAGGAAGGCTGTTAAAGACAAGATGGCAAACATTAACTACAAAATAGTGACCCTATGTCAAGTAGTGTTCTGAATGTTGGGTGTCTTTTCCTCTCTCCTCATAGTTGCCCTCTTTTCCTCATGGTCCCCTCTTTTCTCATTGTCTCCCCCTTTTTCCTCATTGCCTTCCTCCCCTTCTCATTGTCTCCTCCTCCTCCTATGGTAAGATGTGGAGTTACTCCACAGGCTCAGATGTGGGGTTCTGCACCTCATTAGTAGAATGACTTTGAGAAAACTCATGGATTGCCCCTGCCCTTCAGAGTAAGGCTGGGGACAGAGTGGTGTGAGGATTCCCAAAGCCACTGTGTGTCAACTGCGTGGAACAGTGCATGGCTAGACTCACCAAGGCACTACATTAATACATTGATTTAGGAGCTAGGTACATTAGGGCTTTGTCCTGGAGTATGGATCTTGGGGCAAAGCTGGAGGAGGTAACAGGGCAGGAAGGCAGATGTTTGCTCCCTAGGAGGAGGCTTGAGCTCTGGTGTGGGGAGGAAGTGGGGAGAGGAGATAAGAGCCAAAGAGACCCTGGTAGAATCTGAAACAACTATTAACGATGGGATGAGCAAAGTCAGCCATAGGGTTTAGGCACAGTGCCTCTGCCCAGCACCAAATTACTCAGTATGGCACTAAGTCCTATCTTTTTGAGACACTTCTCATTGGTCATTGCTATGCAGAGCAGGGAGGCCTCAAACTTGTGGCCTCTGCTGCTCAAGGCTGGAATTAGAGACACCAAGCCACCACACACATTCTCCAGTAGCTTCTCTGGTCAGCACTGTCACCAGCCATGGCTGCCTTGACCACTGCCCACTTCCTAACTGTTTTCCACACCAACTCTTTATGCTCATTGCTGCTCTCTGGCCACACTAGCTTTCTAACAGTTCTTCCCAGGCAAATCCCCTAGCCAGGATTTATGTTGCTGTATGTTACCTTCTCTGTTACATTGTATATTTTTCATGAGCCCCAGCACTGGGTGTGTAGGACTTGCCTAGCACGTGTAAGACTGATGAGAGCTAGTGCCCTAAAGTAGTTGTAGCTGGCCTAGCCTTCTGGTTAAAGCAACACCCATGGGGGCTGCTCAGCAGAAGGGATCTGAGCTGAATGTGGCGGGCTGTTTCCTGTGGGGAAGAATCCTCAGCCTGAGATGGCTGGCTGTGGCGCTTCCACCTTCCCCGCCTTCCTCATTGCCCAGCTTCTGGGACTGTGGTGGAAGAGGACCTTCCTGTCATGTAACAAACAGCTGGGTGACTTTAAAAGAAAGAAAGGGGCAAAAAAAAAATCCCCCAAATAAAAACAAGAATTGAGAGTGTTTGGATGCCCACTTCTGTCCCTCAGTGATGCTTGTGGGAATCCCCTGAGAACCCAAATGCTTAAGGAAAACCACTGCAGTGAAGCCTTTCTGAGAATTAAAAGTATATGACGTGTTTCTATTTCTTATTTGTCCTTAGCCCAGAAGGCTCTTTCTTGTGGATATATCACACAAAGTAAGTGTTCTGAATTCTGTGTATCTATTGGATGTCTGGATCACTTGAGTTTTTTTTAGCCTCTAAAGTTGATTTCCTCTCTTCAAGCCAGCCAATGTAGTGCTCAGGCCACAGTAAAGGGAGAAGGAGAGAGGCCAGGACAGGGAGGAGTGCTAGGGCCCTGGGGTCAGGGCTGCACTCTGCTAGTCCCCAAACTGGTCTTTGTAGAATAGTGATGAGTTTTGCCCTCAGTTCTGCTCAGGGGACTCCCCTCAAATATTGTCATGGGGACCATTTTTGGTTGATGTAGGAAAAGAACCCAGGGAACTGTATGCTGTAGTGGATACCCTCAGTGCTGGTGTGAGGTACTGAGGGAGGAGTTATGTTAAGTTCCAGTTTCTTATCTTTTGCATGGTGGCCAGGAAGCCCAGAAGAAATAATTTGTAACAGCTTTCACCACACGTAGCCTTCATTTAGGTGTAATTCATTCCCTAGTGTTACACCTGGCTTGTATCCTTACCTGCTGAGAGGTCTTAGCCACACACTCAAACCCATTGAGCCCTCACTTCAGCTGTAAAGAGGACAATAGACATGAAACTTTAATTTGAGATTGTCAAGGTCATGTGAAAATATACACTGGGTAACCAAATGGACCAGTGGCATTTTCTTGGTGTATGTGTGTGGTATGTGCACGGGTGTGAGTGGGTGTCCGTAGTTATGCCTGCCTATGCATGTACCAGTGTGGGCCAGAGAGTAACGTTTATTATTCTATTCTTCTGTACCTCAGTTTTGGAGACAAAGCTTCCTACTGAATTTGTGTATTATTTTTGGCTATACCAGCTGGCCAGCCAACCCAGGATTCCTGGTTTCCACCCCCTACCCCCACTAAGTGCCGGGGTTCCACACTTGCACCACTTGCTTTGGATTTTGTCAGAGTGCTGGAGATCTGACCTTGGGTCCTCATGCTTTTGAAGCAAGCACTTTATTCACTGAGCAATCTTCCTATCCACTAATATTTCTTTTATTAAAATTGTGTGTGTGTCTTTGTGTGTGTGTGCAGATCAGAGGACAACTTGGTTCTTTCCTTCTACTCTTATGGGTCCAGGAATTGAAAGTGGGTCATCAGACTTGGTGGCAAGTACCTTTGTACCCACTGAGATATCTTGTCAGCCTTTCTCTATTTCCTATGACTTGTGTGTGTGTGTGTGTGTGTGTGTTTTCTTTCCCAATTGTTATAAGCACATCTTGGATTCATTAACTATCTTAGACATTTCCAGAGGCAATTGAGGTCTAGAGTGGATTTCTTAGCCAGGTGTGGTGGAGTGAGCCTCTTGTCTCTGCCATAGGCCACATGGGAGGGGGAGGCTGCGGTAGCCAGAGCTACAAGCCAGGACCCCACCTCCAAACAGGGTCCCTAACATTGTGTGCCTGTTCAGAGTCACCTTGTCACCACATCCAACTTTCTCTCACCAGAGACACCTGAAAGTAGAGACTTCAACCATAATTATCAAAAGCCAGGGCTAAGATTGATATATAACTATTTTCTAACTTTTCTTTTGTCAATCTTCAGATTTCCTGAAGCTTTTATTGATTGGGCAATGGGATTTTTTTCTCAGATTAATCTCTGTAATACATGCATGTGTACAGACACACACACACACACACACACACACACACACACACACACACACATGCAGTCATTCTTGGGAAGGTGCTTTTTCTTATTTTAATATTACCCCTCGTTACAGCCGCTTTATGTTCACCAGGCCCTTGCATATCTGCTGTCTCATTGGTCATTACAGATCCCTTCGTGGAAGGACTATTATTGATTACCCATTTCAGAGAAGCACGTGGCGGTTTAGACAGTGTGAGTGTCTGCCGAAGTCACTCCACTAACAGGAGGAGAGCGTGACCACAGGCTCTCATGTCTGCAGGGTCTCCACCATTCTGATTTCCCTCCCCTTATCCTTCAGGGGTCCCAGGGATGAGCAGAGTGCTCAGGGCTGCCCAGAAGGGCACAGCTGAGGCTCCTCAAGTCCACTCTCTGCCTTTAGCTCAGCTGCCTTTTGCGTGTCCGTGTTCCATGAGCTGTACCTTGATGTTCACTTTTTCTAGTGATACCCGACCCTTAAAGTTCGGGACCGCCTCAATTTCTAGATGTGTTTATATTCTTTTTCATTTCCTAGAATTCCAGAGGTTGGTGAGAGCAGACGGCAGAAGGAATGGTGGTTCCCAAGCTGGTTTAAAAATGGGTAAGGGATCAGGATGGGTTCCTAAGTCCCTGAAACCCACAGAGGACCCATGGCCTCCTCACTCCCTCCTTCTGGCTCACTGGACTCACTCATGGAGTCTCCTCATTGCTGTTGTTGTTTTTGTTGTTGTTAGCTTCTATTGTTATTGTGTGTGTGTGTGGGTGGTGTTTGTGTGTATGACATGTGTATGATTGCAGTTGTGTGTACACCATAGTACACGTCGGAGGTCAGAAGGCAGCTTTCAGGAGGAAAATCTGCCTTTCCAGTGTGGGTTCCAGTGTGTGATCACCAGACTCAGACGCTCAGGCTTTCAGGACAAGTAGTTTTACAGGATGAGCCATCTCACCAGTTCAGAGGAGGCTAACTTACAAGTGGAATTCTGAGTCTCTCCCTGCTTCCCTCCCCCTCCTCCCACTCCCTCCTCCTCCCCTTCCTGTCTGCCTTCCTCCTTCCTCTGCCCTTTCTTCTCCAGTTAAGGGTGAAGTTCAGGCTGAAGTGGAAATTTCAGAATAGACACAGAACAGAAATGTCCCTTGGAGCACTGTTCTGAAACATCTCCCCGACTTCTGAAATAACTGAGGGTTACAGAACCTCAACCCCTGACCCGCATGATGGCCAGAGAGGCAAATGCTGTACCTTTTATCAGAAGTGTGTAGGGATCAAGGGGTCAGTGTGCCGAGTCCTCCAGTCCACCCAGTGGTGTGAGTGATGCCTTCTTTCCCTTGTCCTCCAGTCCACCCAGTGGTGTGAGTGATGCCTTCTTTCCCTTGAGACACGAGTCATGGAAGCCACCTGTCCTTACCAACTTTGTCCTACCTTTGTCCACAGGACCCACAGTTATCAAGAAGACAACATAGAAGGACGGAGAGAAAAGGGTAAAAATGGAGACCGCATTGAAGAGCCTCAGCTATGGGACTGGTTCAATCCAAAGTAAGGACAGAGACTACGCACCCTGAAGGAGCTGACAGGAGATTGGGGTGGGGGGTGCTGAGGGGGTGCTGGCAGGAGGGGATGCTGGCAGGAGCAGGTAGACCTTCCTCAATGGGCTTTGGCTAAGGCACTAAGATCTGGGTGCTTTGAACCAGACTGAACACTGTGGTAATTGCAACAGGAAATGGCCAGTGGTAGGTTAAACATAAACACTGGGTGTTAAGGACTTTACAGGCCACATAGGATGCTGCTGAGAAAATGACAAGGTCTGGGGTGAGCCAAGAAAATTCTCTCTAGATTCAGCTAAAACATATCCATGAAGTAGAAATTATGAGCTAGGAGGTCACAGAGCCAGGAATTCCCTCCGTACACAAGCAGAGAACTCGTGTCTATCAGAAACTAGGAAATGGTAGCTGGTGTTTTCCAAACTGCTGCTCGCTACCCACTCACGTTCTCAGAAAGCAACCGAAGTATCAAGCCTAAACAGACTTTAAAAACAATCAAGGAATGGTAGTGTTGGTGCAGTGAGCAAAGCACTTGCCGCGCTAGTGTGCAAACTGGAGGTCAGAACCCCTGGAAGCTGTGTGAAGCCAGATGCAGTGGCCTGCGTGTGTGAGCCCAAGCATAAAGGTGGAAATACAGACAAGAGAATCTCTGGAAGGTCTTAGGTCAGTCAGGCTGCTTTAGGAAGTGGGGAACCCCCAAGAAACCCTGCCTCAAACATGGTGGGAAGTGAGGACTGTCACCTGTAGTTGTCCTCTGACCTCCACATGTGGGCTGTGGAATCTGCATGCCCACATACTACATACACGTCACACACACACCTACACATAGCACTGAAGTATAAGAGATGATCAAAGTGCATACCCTAAGGATGAGTGTTTGTAAGTAGAGTTTTGTTTCTGTGCATATGTGTATTATTTGCATATAATATAAACTATTTCTTCACTTGATCACAACCAAACTTGCAGTTCTTTCAAATTAAAGCTTTAAAAAATACTGTGTTAGGCACTGTGTTGGGGACACTATGATACGTTTAAGAAGTTCCTCATCTTAGAACTGGGGTTTCTTAGCTCAGTAGCGGAGTATGTAGTTAGCATGCATGCCACCCTGGGTTGATCCCAAGGACTAATATAGAAAGAAGACAAGAAAGAAGGGAGGAGAGGGGATGGGCAGGAAGTGGGAAGTGGGTAGAGGAAGAGCAGGGTTGGGTGTGTGTACTTCATAGTCCTAGGGGGCAGTAGATGTTAAGGTCATGTGATCCGCTGACTGGAAAGGTGTGATCCGAGCTGCCCAGGGCGACTGTCAGCCCTGGGAGACTTGTGACTGGTGGTTTTTCTAGGAAATGGACATTAGGAACTGCCACAGGCTTAGGACCCGAGAGGTGGCACTGTGTTGTGTATGTGTTAAGGAGTTTCTGGGTGGAAAGCCTCAGCTGCTTATGAGCTTGGCTGAAGATGAGCTGGAGAAGGTGAGGTATCATTAGGCTACAGGTAACAGGGAGATCTGTAGTCATAGATGAGGTCATCGGGGCTGAGGAGTGGGACTGGGTGTGTTCTGTCTCAGCACTGGAGGAGCAGGCAGAGAAAGAGACCTCTCAAGGGGTGCAGGCACAGCTGTAAAGAAAGGAGAGAACAGTGCCTCGTTCTTTTTGACGGATCTCAGGCTCTGGAGAAACTGGAGATGTCCTGGCAAGTCCACTGAGTTCTCAGGAGATTCATGCCAGTGTGCAAGACTGAGAATTCCATCCTGCCTGTATCCTACCATAGGCTGGGCATGGGGTAGCTGCCTGGGACACTATGAGTGTAAAATGTTGGGAGCACTGCAGCTTTGCTAAGCGTCTTAGATGGGGATGAGGTCCAGAGACTAGACAGCTAGAGATGGTGCTTATGGAGGTAAGACCCCACCCCCAACCCCCAGGGCTAGACAGTTAGAGATGGCTGCTGTGGATGTCTCAGCTCTGCCCCAACCTCTTCTTTTTCATTTCCCATCTTCTTAAATACCTCAGTCCTAGCGTGGGAGAATTTTTCCATTGTTCACCAACAGTAAAATTCTATTATCAAGTCTCCCTCTCAGATTCTTTCCACATCCTCTCTCCCTTCCATAGCCACCTCCCCTGTTTGTGCTGACATCATCTCTCTATTGGGATTCTACAGCTTGTGTGATGTGTGTCCCACATCTTTCCTCAGTCTACTGTGTGCTTCATAAGAATTTTAAACATCGATTCATTTATTTGTGTGTGGCAAGGCCCGCATGTATAAGTCAGAGGACAACTTGTGGGAGTTGGTTCCCTCCTTCCACCGTGTGTGTTCCTGGGATCAAACTCAGGCTGTCAGCTCCTATGAAAGTGCCTTTCCCTGCCGAGCCACCTGTCCAGCCTAATATACAGAATTGTCATACTTCCTCTAGCTAACCCGTGGATACCATTAATGTACCTGTGCATGAAGACATACAGTTGGGCATGAACTCCTAGTAACCTAGAGACCCGGTTGTTCTATTGCAGGAGGTGGTCATTTTCCTAAAGTTTTTGCCCCCTATGGTGGGCCTGGCCATGCTGAGGTCACACAGTTTGAGTGCCCGGTGCAGAAGGGAGGGCATTTGAGTGTCACATAGCACCGTTTCCTGCCACTCTTTAGAACCTTATCGTGGTAGTCTTGGCTCAGGCAGTTGACAGTATCACAGTGGCTTCTTTGAGGGGATGTGCTTGTGGGTTTTGATGACTGAGATTCAGGCACAGTTTCGCCCTAGAAACTGGAATCCCCTGATCCTGCCTCCCACCTGCTCCCACCTGCACTTTCAGGCTGTTGTCTGGCTTCTCGGTCACACGTCACTGACATGCTGAAAATGCCAGTGGAACTGAACAATTAATGACCGGGAAATAGAATGTTTCAATTTTTAATTTTGCTTTAATTTTTAATAGCGCTGTTTTGTCTTCCTGCTCAAAGGAGGCTCTCACTTTCAAATAGCCAAGGTGGACACTGGGTTTCCACTCAGTTTGGTCGGGCGGCAACAGGGCCCAAGAGGCCACAGAGCTGAGGAGTGGCATGGCAGGGTTGAGCACCCACTTGTATTGAAGGTTCTCAGGGGGAGAACTGGGTGCCATTTTATAACTTTAACTTTTTCAAATCCTATTTTTAATGATAGTTCTTAAATGCTTTAACCTTCCTTGTAACCCACCACCCACCAAAGGTAATGGAAAAGAAAGGATATGGGGGAAGTGGACCTATATTACAAAGGTTCTTTGGAGCAATTCCTGTCTGTGTGTTTGGAAATCAGCAGTTCAGTTCACAGGTCAGCAGGCAGCGAGTGCCAGCTCCATCCACTCGCAAACACCTCACATACACCAGCAGTCCAGTTTGGTGGTCAGGTTAGCAACAGTGGTTACATGACCTAGCAGAGACAGGCAGGCTCAGCCTCTGCTCGGGTCAGCAGGAAGGACTAACAGGTACACCAAGAGAAGGTCTCTGCTCTGCCTCTCTCAGGGAAGTGAAGATCAGGAAAGACACAAGAGTCACAAGTGTTGCACAGGTAACTGTACCAGCAAGCCAAGTTCTGTCTCCGTCACTCCATGGCGTCCTGTTTATACCCTCCAACCATCACGTGTCCTCCACATACTTTGCCTCAGCACTTGCATCTAATTAGCTAAGTCCTTGAAAGCAGCAGCAAACTACAGCACACCACCAGAATTTTTTTGGGGTGCATTTCTCTCTATGACGTCCCAACAAATGCACCTCAACTATGCAGTGTAAGGCAGACCAATACAAAGAATTTTTCATCATGAGTCCTTTCACATTCTTACTTTAGCAGAACATCCTCTCTCCTCTGTCTGCTTCAGTGAACTGTTCCTTCACTAGTCTGCCTTAGTCTTTCACCTGTGTCCACTTTGACGAAATGTTCCTTCACATGTTTGCCCCAGCAAAACACCATCTAACTGACTTTCCAAAGAACCCTTAGGTTTCCACTCCACCATTCTCTGGGCCAGTGCTTAAACTTCAGTTTGGCTCTTTGTGAAAATGAAGAGGCTCAGCCCCCTTCCCCTTCCGGAGCCTCACTTGCCTTGACAGTGGGTGCTGGCAATGGCTGGTGTGGGGCTAAGTGCAGGAGGGAAAGGCCTGTACTTAGCTCCTGGTATACACGACACATTAAATACAGGCCTAGTCTTTTCATTAACCACAGTATAACATCATCTGCTCATCGAGAACAATGAGCAACACTGTGGTTCACGCACAGCAACAAGACAGACTGAGGAGGTTGGCTGGGCTAGAGCTACTCGAGACTTCCTTCCTTCCTTGACAGCAAAGTCAACAACCCAGCAGATGAGGCTCTGACATAGGAGGGAGATAACATTCACAAACGCTACTTTTGAGAAAGAGAATCTGCATATGATTATTTATTTTCTCCTTTTTGTTTTGAAATACCATCATTCAATAAAGCCAGCCTGGGGAGGGAGTAAATGTTCCCACCAGGGTAAACCTCTGCAGGCGAGCACCCCGCAGAGCTGGCTCCTGTGAGCTCCTAATACCAGTGCCACACTGGCCTATCACAGTTCAGTGCTGACGAAATGCTGCAGTAGCTACTGAATGGACAAAGGCAAATCTGGGGTTTAGCCAGACTTTATCAGCTGAGCACGTGTCCATCTAAGGAGCAATGAAAACTGGGGCTCAAAGCACTAGACTCCACAGAAAGACTCTGGGTTCAAGTCTCAGCTTTCCTTCTTAGTAGCTGTGTGACTTTAGGCAGATAAGGGCCAGACTGTCCATACTGCAGACAACAGCACTGGGAACCAGTGAGGTTTAGGTTTAAATAACAGGAAAATGCTGCAAGGCGAAGCAAGCTTGCCCAATTTGTATTTCACCCATCTAGGACCTACTATCTTTGTACTTCACTCTGTTCCAAGAGAGTTGGAGGTACCCTATGCATTTGTGCCTGGCCCTTGCCAAGACTCCACCCCGACTGTGCTTCCTGTCTTTCATGCAGTCAAGATTCAGGGACAGTCACTGGCCTCCTCTTCCTTGGCCAGTCTCTCACCACACCTCAGTGTAATGGTTCTGACTCAGTGTTGTATGCTGCTTCTCACCAGGAACCGCCCGGATGTTTTGACAGTGACCCCGTGGAAGGCGCCCATTGTGTGGGAAGGCACTTATGACACAGCTCTGCTGGAAAAGTACTACGCCACACAGAAACTCACTGTGGGGCTGACAGTGTTTGCTGTGGGAAAGTAAGCATCAGGGACAAACTCACCCTTGATGATTTGTTCTTGTTCTAGCATCAAAGGATTTGTGAGGGGCTCCAGGGGCCCACAAAGGCTGGAATTTGACAGTAGACTTCCCCCTTCTTTCTTAGAATGGCTGAGAAAAAACAATGATAGTAGGTGAATTATTTCTCTGCCAGTGAATGAGCCAATCCAAGCCAGAGTAGATTATATTAAATACAGGTTTATTGGGAAGCTGCTCTCAGGTGAGTTCACTGACCCCAAGGACTGAGGCCAGAGATGTCACTGTGGGGAGTATGGTGAGGAAGGGCAGAGAGATGGGAGGGGAGGGAAGGAGAGGCAGAGAAAGAGAGAGAGAGAGGGCAGAAGGGAGGGAGGGAGGAGGGAGGAGAGTGCAAATGTGTGCATGACAGGATTCGGTCTGGACTCCACGCCCACAGTTACCTGGCAACATCCAGGTATGCTCCTACCCATAGTTACCTGGGAACAGCCAGGTAGGCCTGGCCCACAATAAAATGGGCTGCTTGCCCCTCCTCTCTCTCTCTTATTTTTGCCTCTTGCTCCCCCTCTCTCCCCATTCCCGTCCCTCCTCTATCACCATGGTCATGGCCGGCCTCTACTTCTTTACTCTTTCCTTCTCTCTGCCTTTCTCTGCCTCTAGTACTCTTAACTCCCCTGCCCATGCCCTGAATAAATGCTATTTTATACTATACCGCCATGTGGCTGGTCCCTCAGGGGGAAAGGACACCTTGGCATGGATCCATCAAGGCACCCCCTTGCCCCATATCTCACCACACCCCATAGAACATACTCTTATATTTCTTTATCTTTTTATAATCACAAGCAAAGTGTCTGGATTACAAAGGCAAGAACCTCTAGGGGGAAGGCTGGAAAGTTCAGGCACGGGGGTGAGGTATGTCAGGTAGGGACTGAGGGATGCTGGGAAAACCTGAAGGCTTGCTTTGCTATGTAAAATAAGCACCTTGGTCCCTTGTTCCTGGGTTCCAAACCAAACAGGAGGCAAGTCCACCAATTCCCACCACACAAGGGAGGGAGACTCTCTTCAATGCCACTGGTACCCAGAACCAAGACCATTCCTGCCTTCAGAACCTTTCTAGAAAGGCCCCAAAAGCCAGCTGTTGACTGCCTGGGATGTAAATGCTCCTCCTTTCTTAAAGCCCGGGGCCACGGACAGGGTGTGGATGTTTGGGTGTGTCAGAAGACAATTTAGGGGTGTTGGCTCTCTCCTTCCACTATATGGGTTCTGGGGATCGACTTCAATGCTCAGGTCTGGCACCCTTACCTACTGAAAAGTCTTTCTGGCTTGTTTCTTTTTCTGTCCTCAGGCCCTTGGTGTTGGTACTTCTGATTTAAACACACACACACACACACACACACACACACACACACACACACACATCAACAGGAAGTTGGCTCCCCTGCCATAGACAAGAGGAGCAGAAGGAGCAGGTTGACCTTCCATTGAGCTTTCACAGGACGGGACCTAACAGAAGATGCTGTGGTTATATCCCCTGATCCCCTCCCAGGGGCCATCAGTCCTCCTTGGCTTTGGGAAGTCCTGACATTGCTCAGTGTGCTCATTCCCTGAGCCTAATGCCATCCAGTGGAAAGCAGTGCCTGTGGAGTTTTGACATTTCACTAGAGGCATTTGTATTGTTTAGGGATTGGAGTCAGGGCTCAACTCAGCAAAGCCTCTGGGCACTGAAGCCACAAGACAGCCACATTGCACATTGATTTGATCCTAGTGTTTCCCTAAAAGAACAGAAAGTTGCCCACTGTCCCACAATGCTATCAATCATCCAATCACAACTCTGCAGAAAAACAGAAGCCAGATCACCACAAGAGCCCTGTGATCCCTCCCACCTCCTGGGGGAAAGCTGTGCTCCCAGCTAGGCAAGTCTGCCACAGTGAATGCCAGAGAATGTGCATCTGGACCTTAGGGACTGGCCGTTGCCTGTCTTCAGGCTCCATGCCGGAGCTACCTGCAGCACTTTAACCTCTTAAGCTGACAGCTAGACACTGCAGTGACACTGCCCTCCCTGCCCTGCTCCTAAGGATTGTTTCCCTAGCTTCAGAGCACACTGGGTTTCCTTAGAGGTCCAAGTACAGAGGTGTGTCCTGACCTCTATCCCGCGTGGTCCTGTCAGAGGCTCTCCTGGATCATTCAGACCTATTCGCCCATCTAAAGAGTCACACCTGGAAGCCTTTGAGCTCCCTGATGCCAAAAATAAAAAGTGCAATTTGTTCCAACTGCACTGGAAAAACCCAAGCATTGAGAAAAACAAAACAGCAACAAAAGAAACATTCAGAACATTGTGATTGGCTACTTGTGTGCTCAGCAAACTGTCTGTGGTCCATGTCTGTGTAAGGTTTGCACAAGGACCCTCTGACTTCAAACCCTCATCCTGCAGTCTCCTTGGTATTTCTTCGGAAGACGGTCTATAGCTTGAGCTTGTAAAATGATCAATATGGTGTCATTAGATTGAGTAAATATTCAAATTGACAAGAGATATTTATAAAAATGAGAAAAATAAAAATAATACTGATACTATAAAATGTTGGAAAATATGTGAAGTAATAGGAATCATTTTTATTGCTAGTTGGGAATACAAAATGGTGCAGCCACTGCAGAAGAAATTGCGGAAGTTGCTTACACAACAAAACATGCTCTGATCATAATCTTCTGGTCAGATTCCTTGGTGTTCCCCCAAATGAGTTGAAACATGTCTTCACAACAACCTATGTAGATATTTTTAGAAATGTTCTTTGTAACTGCTAAAACTTGGGAGCAAACAAGTCAAATGGAAAGATGAACGGATCAATTCAGACAATAGGATAATATTTCCTGCTGAAAAGTGAGCTGTCGAGCCAGAGAAGGAGGAGGAAGTTTTTGTCAGTTGTTACTTAGTGCAGAACACAAGCTGGAAAGGTTCTGGTGCTGGCCAGTTTTGTGTCAGTTTGACACAGGCTAGAGTCATCTGAAAGGAAAGAGCCTCCATGGAGAAACTGCCTCCATCAAATGCAGCCTCAGGCAAGCCTGTAGGGCACATTCTTAGTGACTGATGGGGGAGGGACCATACCACTGTCTATGGTCCCATTCCAGGGTTGGTGGGCCTGGGTTCTATTAGAAAGCAGGCTGAGTAAGCCATGATGAGCAAGCCAGTAAGCAGAGCCCATCTATGGCCTCTGCATCAGCTCCTGCCTCCAGGTTCTGCCCTGCTTGAATTCCTGTCCTGACTTTCTTCTAGGATGAACAATGATGTGGACATGGAAACCAAATACCTCTTTCCTTCCCAACTTGCTTCTGGTCTTGTGTTCTGTCAGAGCAATCTGTCCCCAAATAGGACAGATCTATACTGTCCACTTTGATTCTGGAAGAGCCAAGCTATGGTATCAGGGAAAAGAATGGTGCCTGTAAGCAGCTGGGGGGAGAGAAAGGCAGAAAAAGAAGAGCCTAGGAGAGTTCTAATGCAGTCAAACTCTTGTGATACAATAGTGGTGGATTTTGCTGATACCATGCTTTTGCACACTTCCCAACATGAACCATAGTATAACATAGTATAATCTTATGTTAATGTGAGTGCCAACTGTCACACACATGCCACCAGGAGCACTGGTGGCCCTAGTAGGGAAGTCTATTCGTATATCAGGTAGGAGGTACATGGGTACATTCAACACTTTCTGCTCAGTTTTGTTCAGAATTCAAAATTATTCTAAAGCATGCTATTATTTTTTTACATTTTATCTGTTTTTGATTTTATGTGCAATGGTGTCCTGCCTGCATGGATGTGTGTGAGGGACGTTGGTTCTCTGGAACTGGAGCTACAGACAGTTGTGAGCTGTCATGTGGGTGCATGGAATAGGATTCTGGGAATTGAACCCAGGTCCTCTGGAAGAGCATCTATTACTCTTAATGCTGAGCCATCTCTCCAACCCCAAAGAATGCTATTTTTTTTAAAGATAAAATTGTTAAAATATAAGTAAACTGTAGTGTGGTCTGTAGCTTGGGTGGCTGGCTGCATAGTGGGTCTGACACTCTAGGTTTGATCTCAGGTACCTTAAAAATAGCAGATGTCCTGCTGGTAATCCTAGCAAGACTATGAGAAGTTCAAGATCATCCGAGACTGCATAGTAAGTTTGAGGATAGCCTGGTACACATGACCCACTGTTCCCCCCCAAAAAAAATAAATAAAAAATAAGATGCAGTCTGAGATTGTTCGAGTATATGAATGGAATCATAATATGGTTTTTGTCTAGATGGTCCACTGGTGTTTGGGGTAGCCCGTGAGAGGTTTGTAGAATGGACATGCAGTAAGGAATTAGATGTCCATCCTATGAACATCCATCCTCGGTGTCACAGAGGAGGCTGACAGCACTAGTGTTTGGGGTTAACCTCACAGAGAAGGTAAGGTTGCGTTTTGAATGCTCAGAGGATTCTGGGAAGAATTTCCTTTGTGTTTGGCTTAGCAGATACACTGGCCTCTTCTGGATATTGAAGAGCTAGCTCCTTCTCTGACAGCCAGCTTCTCAACCAGAGAACAGAGCCTTAGCATGAAGCTTCCTGCAAAGCAGAGTAGTCGAGGGCACCGAGCTCTCAGGGTGGCAGGCATCAAAGAGCACACGGCTGGGGCTGTGCATCCCCAGTTTGCTTAACAAAGCTGGCAGTGAGACAAGTCATACCACTTTCCCCAAGGACCCAGTGACCAGCTAGTGGCGAGTGGTGTGTGGAGAAGCCATCCCCTCCTAACATACAACACAGATCATCTACTGTAATGTTACATATGGTATTGCATGTATATATGTACCCATATATAAGTGTGATAGCCCGTGGTGGTTCAATGTAGCCCTCTCTGTTTCAGGTACATTGAGCACTACTTAGAAGACTTTCTGGAGTCTGCTGACATGTACTTCATGGTTGGCCATAGGGTCATATTTTACGTCATGATGGACGACACCTCCAGGATGCCTGTTGTGCACCTGAACCCTCTGCACTCCTTACAAGTCTTTGAGATCAGGTCTGAGAAGAGGTGGCAGGACATCAGCATGATGCGCATGAAGACCATCGGGGAGCATATCCTGGCCCACATCCAGCACGAGGTCGACTTCCTCTTCTGCATGGATGTGGATCAAGTCTTTCAAGACAACTTTGGGGTGGAGACTCTGGGCCAGCTGGTAGCCCAGCTCCAGGCCTGGTGGTACAAGGCCAGTCCCGAGGAGTTCACCTATGAGAGGCGGGAACTGTCGGCCGCGTACATTCCATTCGGAGAGGGGGATTTTTACTACCACGCGGCCATTTTTGGAGGAACACCCATTCACATTCTCAACCTCACCAGGGAGTGCTTTAAGGGGATCCTCCAGGACAAGAAACATGACATAGAAGCCCAGTGGCATGATGAGAGCCACCTCAACAAATACTTCCTCTTCAACAAACCCACTAAAATCCTATCTCCAGAGTACTGCTGGGACTATCATATAGGCCTGCCTTCCGATATTAAAAGTGTCAAGATAGCTTGGCAGACAAAAGAGTATAATTTGGTAAGAAATAATGTCTGACTTCAAATTGTGATGGAAACTTGACACTATTATTCTGGCTAATTCCTCAAACAAGTAGCAACACTTGATTTCAACTTTTAAAAGAAACAATCAAAACCAAAACCCACCACCATGGCAAACAGATGATCTCTCCAGACACCTTGAGCCTGTAATATGTGAGAAAGAGTCTATGGCAAGTAGTAATCAGGTGTAAATTCTCAGTGATCTCTTATTTATTCTGGGTTTTGGGGAAACTTGATTCTAGAAATCAAAATTAATTTGACAAAGGAAAAGCAGATGCTGGAAACTTCTGCCCAGTCTGTCATACAATTCACCACAGGCCAGGTGCTGAGAGAAGCATTAGGGAACAGTGTGGGTTGTGTCGGAGTTGGGCGGCTCCATCCCTTTGGCTTCATTATCTTCCTCCTCGTGGAGATTCCAAAGCAACACAGAGAGGCTTTGCAGCCAGAGAACTTTAATAAGGATGCCAATGTGACCATCAGTCTGTAAAAGCTGATGGCTCCAGGAGCCGCTGGCAGTCCAGGCTCCACTAAGCTATTGTTTCTGTCCTGGGCATAAAGGAGGCAGAGAGTGCTAATAGGTACTTTGGTGGCACATGTTCAGAGTCCAGGAAAAATGGCGGGGTGACCACTTAGAGGGACATAGGGCTTGGGGTTGGTGATTGAACTGAGTTACAAACACAGACAGCTTTCTTCAGGATGACTAACAGCAGGAATTGAATGGAAAGCATGTTCATTTTGTTTTGCCCAAATCATATTCACGCTGTTAGCTTTGTGTGCTGAACCCCTGTGGAGAGGGTGTGACTGTATCAGGGAAGGAGAGTACCTCAGCGGACTGAGGACCAGCACCCTGTTATATCAGAAGACAATCCGCCATCGTCTGGTCCTACCACCTGCTCTGAACCTCCGAGTTCCTCAGCCCATCGTGTTCCAGTGTGGAGGCCTATATGGAGCAGGTGACCGAAGACAAAGCCCCCTGTTACATGACCTCATTTCCCCTGCTCTCAGTACTATGCAAGTGTGACAGCCAGCCAGCCAGATGTACTGGACAACATAGGAACTGACTTTATGGCAATGGGAGACGCAGTCACTACGATGGAGCTGCTGAAGGTTCCGTTCCCTGCTCTGAGAGCCTGCAGGAGCCCCTGTATAGGTGGTTCTCAACCTGTGGGTCGCGACCCCTTTGGGGGACCGTGTCAAATGACCTTTTCACAGGTGTCACCTAAGACGGTTAAACAACATAGATATTTCCACTCTGACTGGTAACAGTAGCAGAATTACAGTTAGGAAATAGCAAGGAAAGTAATTCTAGGGTTTGGGTCAGCCATTAGGTCATATCATTAGGGAAGTTGAGAACCGTTGCTCTACTTGGGTATTTAAGGAAATCATTGCAAAGGGGCTTGTCGCTCTGTGTTTCTGTGTATGCATAAATTTATATTTTGCTTGTCTTCCAGTTTAGGTCATCTGTTTCTACCTTTAAGCAGTTTATTTAAAAAGCCGTTGCACCACCTTGGTGAACAGCATGAGGGGTTTCTATAAAAAAAAGGATCTTACCATTGTCCACAGGGCTCTACCTCTTACTTTTCAATTGTTAACAAAAAAGGTCACACACCGAGAGGCAACAAAACCCACAGAATTCCTGAACCGATGGGAGTTGCCAAAGGAAGCAGAGCCTGCACATCTGCTAAAAATTCTGCCTGTCTGTCACTCACGTTGTGCTGGATCAGTCTAAAGTGGGACAGTTCAATGGTCTGAACGTTTCAAAAAGGCTCGGGAATTTGAGGGGATTTTTTTTTAAATAAAATTGATCCAAGTTTAAATCTCTAATGAGTAAACTTAGGATTTTATTAAAGGTAATTTTTAGACATTCTTCAAAATAAGAATTCTTGTTTATAATTGAATAAATTATTTTCTCAGTATATTCTGGTCTGGTATGGATTATGCATTGTATCCTGAAGATGTTCAGAAGTGTCAATTATGATTGTCCATAATCATAAAGAATTTTAAGATACCTTGAATGTGCTTCACAAAGACAAGATTACAAAGGGCCGGCTTTATTCTCAAATTATAAAGTGTGCTCTCTCTCAATCTCTTTCTCTCTCTGCATGTGTGTGTGTGTACATGTGTGAGATCATCTGGCAGAGCCTTCATGAAAAGGCAGTCTATGAGAGCACTGTCCAGCTGCCCTGTGTTCATCCAGGACATGTGGCTCTCTTCTCGCCAGCCGTCTGGTCTCTGGAGAATCTTATTTCTATGAAAATGAGTGCTGTGTTTGCAGAGGATTATCTTGTCTGGAGTCATTGGTTCTGTCCATCTCGTAAGAGGGAGTGACTGTCTGAGGGGTGACCTGGGCCTAGGCACTTCTGTCTTAGGATTTGCTGTGAAGAGACAACATGGCCAAGGCACATCTTATAAAAGAAAACATTTAACTGGGGCTGGCTTACAGTTTCATAGGTTCAGTCCATTATCATCATTGAGTTGCATGCCGGCAGACGTGGTGCCAGAGAAGGAGCTGAGAGTTCTACATCTTGGTCTGAAGGCAGCCAGGACAGACTTCCTTCTGCAGGCAGACTCGAGTAGGGTCTGGATCACACTTAAAATACTTTAGTATGAAACCCCTCTTCCACAGTGACACACTCCCTCCATTAAGACCACACCCCTAATAGAGGCACTTCCCTTGTGCAAAGCATATTCAAACTACACAGTCCCCCAAACAGTGAAATTCAGGTGCTTTACTAAAACTTAGGTTCTTGTAGTTTTGGGAACGGCTAGCTGAGGGTGGGCAACTTCACGATAAAACAGTAGGGACAGAGGGAGGGCAAGGTCACTGAGGGGAACAAGTCCTGGGGACAATCCTGCCTGGCTCCAGCCTTACCTAAGGTCTTTGCTGCTTCTGGGCTTTACAAGCCTATGAAACCATCAAGTGGAGTAAGGCTTCCTTTTGTAAGCCTTACTGGACTGCTCTAGGATTGTGAGTTCCTCAAGATGCTGTGTGCCTTTGCACCAGCCGACTCCTGTCTGTCATTCATCTCACAGGCTCTGTCTCACAGGGATCTACAGAAAGAGTGGGGGAATGCAGCAACATCTATTCCATCATGCCTCAGAAGACGTGTGTGTGTGTGTGTGTGTGTGTGTGTGTGTGTGTGTACATGAATACACGTGCAGATGTGTGTTTTGCATGTTTGTCTTTGTGCATTGTGTATGCCTGCCTGTGGAGTCCAGGAGTTGACATCAGGTGTCTAACTCAGTTGTTCTCCACCCTATCTTTTGAGCCAGGGTCTCACGAACCCTGAATGGAGCTCACTGACTGTCTAGAGGGGTTGGCACTGAACTTGAGTGGAGTTTGCTGATTGGATAGACTGGCTAGCACTGAACCTGAATGGAGCTTGCTGATTGGCTAGGCTAACAGGCACTGAACTTGAGTGGAGTTTGCTGATTGGATAGACTGGCTAGCACTGAACCTGAATGGAGCTTGCTGATTGACTAGGCTAACAGGCACTGAACTTGAGTGGAGTTTGCTGATTGGATAGACTGGCTAGCACTGAACCTGAATGGAGCTTGCTGATTGACTAGGCTAACAGGCACTGAACTTGAGTGGAGTTTGCTGATTGGATAGACTGGCTGGATTCCAGGCTGCAGGTCATGGTCTGCAGTCTTCACAACAACAGCTCTGGAGTTCCAGTGGCATGCCCTCACACCTAGACAGTTTATGGGCATTCTCTGGGATCAGATTAGTGTTCACATGGCAGACACATTATCAGCTGAGCCATCTTTCCAGCCTAGGCATGCTCCCCACTCCCTCCCAGTGTAACAGACATCGGGCTTGTCTACAAGGGAGTTGCTAGGTTGGGTGGACGGAGGTAACCAGGCTCATTCTAACTGGATGGCACCAGTCAATGTGGGGTCCCAGACTGAATACAAAAGAGAAGGCAGACAGAGCATCAGCATCTCTCTGCTTCTCGATTGGAGATGGGACCAGCTCCCTCACCTTCCTGCTGCTAACATTTCCATCCGTGGTCCAGCAGACAGAACCTTTTTCCTGTGGTTCACAAGCTGCAACCTCGGGGTTTCAGCTTGAGTTCAGGTTGAGGCTCTATGCCAGTGCCATGGCCAACAGGGTTCCGTGCTGCTCGCAGGGCAGTAAGTCCTGGCCTCCTTGTCTCCCCACAACAGCACATCAGCGGCTCTCAGCTCACATCTCCCTCCCAGCCCTCGCAGCCATTTGGCAATGACAGTGGCTGCATTTTTTGCTTGTCCTAACTGGATTGTGAGTGTGGGTGCTACTGGCATGTAGTGGGTGGATACAAGGGCACTGCTAAGTGATTCACACTGCACAGGGTGGCAAACTTCACCCCATCTCAAGAAATGTCATTAGTGGCAAGCTTGGAGCGGCTGGAATTACATTTTTTCAGAGTTCACTAACCGAATTATCTGTTTGCCTGTGTGGGAAACTCTAAAGCTCCACTTCCTCCCTAGACTCCAGAGCTAAGGCAAAGCAGTTTCCCCTGGTGTCCACCAGAGGGCAGGAGTTCCAAAGAGAACCAGTTTCTGGAGTGATGAAAACATTCTTTTTGGTGCTATTAAAGGCAGCATCATTTGTATAAATGCTACTGATTCTTCATATAAGTGGAACTAGCTCTATAGCTTAGTGGTGCTGTAGGTGTGTTGTGCAGTTTATCAAATAAACAGGTAAAAATCAACCCTACATATACCACAGTTAATAAAGAAGGCATAGGGGAAGGAGGAGGGAATCTTAATGCTGACTTAAAGGAGAGACACATTGCTTATGTGCGCCAAGGGTGCGTGGAGTTCACACTGAGGTTTGGTTCCAGTGGATAGTGCTGTGTTAGGCATTGACTAGGGATTAATGCTTTTCTATGAGTGAGCTGTCGCTCTGGAGATGGGCTTCTGTGACATGGTTGTTAGCAAGCTCCCCTCTACCACTCAAACCCATGCTCCGCTCCACAAAGTGCCTCTGGCTGACTGCCACATGGTTTTCAACAGAAACTGAATGGATTCTTGGACATCTGGAGCTGGAGGCACATTTTTTTTTTCTTTTTGTAAAGCACCCAGCCTCGGTATTTTGGTGGTAGCAATACAACACACACCAAGAAGTGACCTGGAATTCAGTGGCCCTTGCTTCAACTGTTCCATCAAGGTGAGCTATAGCCTTCAACAACCTGTCCCACCCCTCTCTTAGCTACTCAACTGTATAGGTGACACTGGTCATCAGCATCCACTGGGTAAGAAAGCATCCCAATAGCGGCGACCACTTGACGACCTCCTCCAGGGTTTCTTGGGCAGCTTGCTGCTTTGTATATTTATCAGGTGGACAGGAGACAGGTGGACATTCCCTGTTGTGGAACACAGTCTCCAGAATCCAAAGGCAGCCCAAGGGAGTTTTTGTCTTTCTTAGTGGCAAGGGACACAACATTTATTCACAATTTACAATTGGCTGCATCTTGGAATTTCCTGGATCGAGAATATTCATATCCGGATCTTATCCCAAAGATTGCTGCTGTTCAGTTGTCTTGGTGTGGGCTTGACGTCGGGGGTTTTAAAACTTTCCTGTGTGACTGTTAGTCTTGGGACCTTGGAAATGACTGCCATTAGAACAATTTGCTTTTTGTGCATGGCTTTTATTTTGATGTTGTCTTTTTGGTTTGGGTTTTGGGGTTTTTTGTTTGTTTCTGTTTCTGTTTTGTTTTGTTTTTGGTTTGGCATTTGTTAAAGTTCTTACATTTCTATATTAATCATTTTCTTCTAAATTGAATTTGGGAATTTTTGGTTAAATTTGATTTCTGCTCCATTTTCTGCTTAATTAAATTTGTTTTATCTTATTTGTGTGGAGGCCCCCTTTAGAGGTCATAGGAAAACTTGAGGGAATCAGTTCTCTTGTTTTACTATGTAGGTTCCAGTGACTGAACTCAGACTTAGCAGCAAGCACCCTCACTCACTGAGCCATCTTGCTGGCCCATTCCACTTATCTATGAAACCAGGTATATACACATGATAAACATCTTTTAAAAAGATTATTCACTTATATATATAAGTGCTGCATTTGCATGTGTGTGTACATGACAGAGAGAACATCAGATCTTATTACGGATGTTTGTGAGATACCTTGTTGCTGCTGGAATTGAACTCAGGACCTCTGGAAGAACAGCTAGTGTTTCTTAACTGCTGAGCCATCTCTCCAATCCCAGCTAGACTTCTTTTTTTAAAATTCAACTAATTTTTTATTATATTCAACACAATATATATTTCTATACCAATCATAAAAATTATGGACATGTTATTAAATGAACATAAAGTAGATAAGTAGATTTTTGTTTGTTTGTTTGTTTTGTTTTTAGTAGAGCTTTAAAATCTTGGCTTTTACTGTGGTACAAACCCTAAATAAGAACAAGTTTTAAACATTGGAGTTCATTGTAATAAGGCTGTACTTCAATGTCCCTCACATCATCAAAGGATTTTACCTCCATAGTAGCTAAGGAATGAATCATAGGCACGATTATTTGAATACAAATTTCCTGCTATGGTCGAAGCTATTTGACTTCAGTGATTGTCATCATTCTCAGCCCACAGGGAACAGGTTACATTCATTTAAGAAATGGTGTGTGAGCCGGGCGTGGTGGCACACGCCCTTAATCCCAGCACTCAGGAGGCAGAGGCAGGCTGATTTCTGAGTTCGAGGCCAGCCTGGGCTACAGAGTGAGTTCCAGGACAGCCAGGACTACACAGAGAAACCCTGTCTCGAAACCCCCACCACCAAAAAAAAAAAAGAAAAGAAAAGAAATGGTGTGTGTATTAAGATGGTCTATCCATGAAGCCATTCATCAACTGTTTCAGTGAACCATGGTTCTGCTTGGAGGGTGGCACAGACATGAGGTGAGGGTAAGATACTGATTCATTGGCTGTGATGATTTTGAAAAGTATTCATCTCAGAAAAAAGAGTAACTTATAAGGTCCTCTTCTTCAAAATTGATACAATAATTATAAATATCAAGGAAAACATTCAGTCTCACCCTTTGTTGTTCTCCTACAAGCCACCTCCCAAATTAATTGCCTCTGTTTCTTTTGACTGTATAAATTATTTTCAAATAGGTATGCTGTTCTGAAAACAATAGTATAGTGTAAAAACATCAGGTTAACAATCCTCCTAATAGAGAGGCTGAGATAGGGGAAGCTCGATTTCAAGACCATTATGCAGTACACAGCAAGACACTGTCACTTACAAACAAGCAGAAAATGTATATGAATTGTACAATATTGGACCTATTTCTCCAATTACCAAATTAGAGAGACCACTGCATGACAGCCCACAAATTTCTAATTCCTCATTTTTTGAATTTTAATCAATTAGGATATGCTGGTAATATTAAATTTCCTATTGAGATATTAAGGAAAAGTGATCATTACTTCCAGTTATTTTTGTTGTTAGAGGGTGGAACTATGTTTGTGTGGGTTTGTTGAAAGATTACTTTCTTGCTTTTTCTAGGGTGTAGTTTCCCTCCTTGTATTGGTGTTTTCCATCTATTGTCCTTTGTAGGGCTGGATTTTTGGAAAGATACTGTGTAAATTTGGTTTTGTTATGGAATATCTTGGTTTCCCCGTCTATGGTAATTGAGAGTTTTGCTGGGTATAGTAGCCTGGGATGGCATTTGTGTTCTCTTAGGGTCTGTATGACATCTGCCCAGGCTTTCATAGTCTCTGGTGAGAAGTCTGGTGTAATTCAAATAGGTCTGCCTTTATATGTTACTTGACTTTTTTCCCTTACTGCTTTTAATATTCTTTCTTTTTTTTAGTGCATTTGGTGTTTCCATTATTATGTGATGGGAAGAATTTCTTTTCTGGTCCAGTCTATTTGGAGTTCTGTAGGTTTCTTGTATGTTCATGGGCATCTCTTTCTTTAGGTTAGGGAAGTTTTCTTCTATAATTTTGTTAAGGATATTTACTGGCCCTTTGAGTTGGAAATCTTTGCCCTCTTCTATACCTATTATCCTTAAGTTTCATCTTCTCATTGTGTCCTAGACTTCTTGGATGTTTTTGGGTTAGGAGATTTTGCTTTTTGCATTTTCTTTGACTGTTGTGTCAATGTTTTCTATGGTATCTTCTGCACCTGAGATTCTCCTATCATATTCTGTTGGTGATTCTTGCATCTATGACTCCTGATCTCTTTCCTAGGTTTTCTAACTCCAGGGCTGTCTCCCTTTGTCATTTCTTTTTTTTTTTTTTTTTTTGGTTTTTCGAGACAGGGTTTCTCTGTGTAGCCCTGGCTGTCCTGGAACTCACTTTGTAGACCAGGCTGGCCTCGAACTCAGAAATCCGCCTGCCTCTGCCTCCCGAGTGCTGGGATTAAAGGCGTGCGCCACCACGCCCGGCTGTCATTTCTTTATTGTTTCAAGTTCCATTTTTAGATCCTGGATGGTTTTGTTCATTTCCTTCACCTGTTTGATTATGTTTTCCTGTAACTCTTTAAGGGACTTTTGTGTTTTCTCTTTAAGGGCTTCTAGCTGTTTACCTGTGTTCTCCTGTATTTCTTTAAGGGTTATTTGTGTCCTTCTTAAAGTCCTCTATCATTATCATGAGAAGTGATTTTAGATCCGAATCTTGCTTTTCGGATGTGATGGTGTATCCAGGACTTGCTGCCATCTGGTTATCACTAGTGCTACCAGTCCTGGCTCTATCTGACTGGAGCTCATTCTTCCTGTGATTCTGGTTGTGACAGAACTCCTCAGAGTCAAGCAGTCTCTGTGGTCCTGTAATTCTGGGATCCTGTGATCCTGAGATCCTGGCTGTGTCAAAGTGCCTGGTAGTCAAGGTGCCTGCCACCCTGAGATTCTGGTGTGACCAAGCTTCTGTGATCCTCTGATCCTGGGTGTGTTAGAGCACCTGGGAGTGGAGCTTCCTCTGGGTGTTGTGGGACTGGATGCTGAGTTTGCACCCAAGATATGCTCAGGGCACTGACCCAGACTGGAAGGAACCCATGCCACTGGTCTGGTGGAGTTCCTGTGTGCGTGGGTCCCACTGGTCCCAGTTACTCCCAGTGTTGGAACAGATCCTAGCTAGACTTCTTCTTTTTTTTTTTTTTGGTTTTTCGAGACAGGGTTTCTCTGTGTAGTCCTGGCTGTCCTGGAACTCACTCTGTAGCCCAGGCTGGCCTCGAACTCAGAAATCCGCCTGCCTCTGCCTCCCAAGTGCTGGGATTAAAGGCGTGCGCCACCAAGCCCGGCTCTAGCTAGACTTCTTAATCATCTTTTAGGTCAAAAATTTTCTTCACATGTTTTTCTCTGCCCCAAATATGTACTCTGGTTCAAATATGTAGTCTGAAGTTCTAGAATATCAATTGTTTTTGGAATTCTGTTGCTTGGCTAAGAATTCCTACGACTCATCCACTTTGATAGTGTTTTCCAGTAAATCTATGAAAGTCCTAGTTTCTCTCCTCTCACTTCTTGTACTCAGGTTTTCTGGGCGAAGCAGCACATTGGTTCAAGGAAGCACAGACAGTGTATTAGTCAGTGTGATGGTTTGATAAGAATGGACCCCTTAGGCTCATGTTTGGATGCTTAGTCATCAGGGAGTGGCACTACTTGAGGAGGATTAGGAGGTGTGGCCTTGTTGGAGGAAGTATGTCACTGGGGTGGGCTTTGAGGTTTCAAAAGTGCAAGCCAGGCCTAGGAATGCTCTTCCTGCTGCCTGGGGATCAGAATGCAGCTCTCAGCTTTGTCTCCAGCACTATGTCTGCCTGTGTAACACCATCATATTGCTATTGCCTGTCATGATGATGATGGTCTGAAACTGAAAATGTAAGCAAGCCCCACTTAAGTGCTTTTCTTTATAAGAATTGCCTTGATCATGGTGTCTCTTCAGGCGATAGGACAGTGACTAAGGCAGGGTTTGTTAGAAGAGAACAGTGGCTTGCATACACATATACACAATCCTATCAGTTCTGTTCCATTAGAGTACCAGAATATAACTTCCAACAGTGGAGTAGTGACACTTTTACCTTAGGGGTAATCTACAGTTGTCTAATTGGACTTAAGACCTGTTCAATAGGAGAGAGTTCTGCTGACTACTCATGCTGACTCTAGAGGCAGGGAAAGGCTTTCTCTTTGTAAACTTTGATAACTTTGTAAACCCTCAAGGCAGGAAAGTGGCCAGGCACTGGCCTGAGGAGTTCCAGCAGCTAGACTTCTCTGTCATAACATATCTAGCCTCTGTGACTGTCACAAAGGTGGTTTTCCGCCCCTCCAGAGGACCCTCCCCAGATTTGTTAATTTTAGATGAAAAGTCTAAACCAAAGAGCCACCAATCCCTGAACAGGAAAACCCATCAATTCCTGAGCTTTCTGATTGGTCCCGATGAGTTCACTTGGTGGGACTTGAAATCCCAGTGTCTTCCTTCATTAGGGTTTTACTGCCATAAACAGACACCATGACCAAGACAAGTCTTATAAAGGACAACATTCAATTGGGGTGGCTCAGAGGTTCAGAGGTTCAGTTGATTATCATCAAGGCAGGAATATGGCAGCATCCGGGCAAACATGGTGCAGGAGGAGCTGAGAGTTCTACATTTTCATCTGAAGTCTGCTAGCAGAATACTGGCTTCCAGGCAGCTAGGATGAGGTATTATAGCCCACACCCACAAGTTCACACCTACTCCAACAATGCCACACCTCCCAGCGTGCTACTCTCTGGGCCAAGCATATACAAACCATCACACCCACCAGTCCATACCCTGGAAATCTCTGCCCTTGAAGTCTCCACTCCCTAAGAAATCCTATATTTGCTCAGTTCATGCTGTCATCTCCCAGGTACAGAGTCAGCAACCTTGGATTCATCATTCTCCCCCTGGACTTGTCCCTCTAACAAATCTCTTTTATGAGATTTGCTGCCTGGTGTGACACTAACAGAGTCAGTGGAATTTATGTGCATATGTAAATATGTTTATTTATTGGTTGAGGAGGTTACTATAAACTTGAGAGGGAGTGTAGAGGGAGACATAGAAGGAGTAAATGGGTGGAAATAATGTAAACAAAGGAGTCATTGATAAAATTCTTAAACAAATACATTTGAATAAAAACAGTCAAAATGGAGTCTTCTGGAGAGCTGTCCCTGCCTCTGTTGCCTTATCTGCCTTAGGTGGAGAGGATGTGCCTAGTCCTGCAGGGACTTGATGTGCCAGGATGGGTTCTCAGGGGAGGAGGAGTGGGGGAGGGGCTTGGGAGGAGGGGGGCTGTAATGGTGGCATAAAGTGAATAAGTAAGTAAATGAATGGAAGATACTAATCTCCTGGTTATGAAAAATAAACTCCAGCATGTGACTTGTTAAGATCACAGCCACCTGGTTCGTTCTCAAGGGACACAGATGGCATCATCATCCACAAAAGACTGGAATGATGAATCACCAAAGTGTGGACTGACAACAAGTCTCACACTGAACTCACTTTCAAACATTTACGCTGCCTTCTCCAACTGCTCCCCCAGGCGTGGTGAGGGTCTGTGATGACGCCTGTGCGGAGTTACTTTGTGGTCTGTGAAAACAGTAGGTGCAAGGTTGTTCTTAATTTCAACCAAACTGACTGATACCCACCTCTCTTCTTGATGCACAGACAATTTCATTTTGGTGGATTAACATAATTTTTTACCTTTTTAAAAAGACTTTACACTGGGCATAATGACACATGCCTTTAATCTTAGAGCTCCATGAGGCAGAGACAGGAGGATCTCTGTGAGTTCTAGGCTATCCTGGTGTACAGAGTGAGTTGCTGCCATCCATTGCAATATAGTGAAGTGTGTGTGTGTGTGTGTGTGTGTGTGTGTGTGTGTGTGTGTCTGTGTCTGTGTACATATATATGTGGAACTACTGGGGGTTGAACTCAGGACCAGGCCTCTTTGTTTTTGAGCTCAATTTTGCACTAATACCCTAATCTCTGCCTCTGTGAACCCGGGGGTAAAAGGGAAACCTTGCCTGCTTGGCTGGGTTTTGTAAACTGCATGGCTGAAAATCCAAGGTTCTTGTATGGATAACTTACACAATAGCGTTGAGCCTCCAGGCTTCACACTGCAATAATTTCATAATCAGTTACTCTGGAGAAGGAGCATAAGTCTCCTGCTGCCCTTCTGGCTGTGATCATCACAATACCACAGCACTGGTAAATTAACCATTTCCTTTATTACCGTACAAGTCTTTGGAGTCAAAGTTTCAATGAGGACTGTGAGGTAAGAGATTAGGAAACACAGCTCAGTGAGGACTCTGAAGAGAGTTCAGACCCACTCAGCAATGTAGGGGTGCTCTTCTGTAGGTTTCAGGGGTCCTATGGCATGTAGTTGATGATGTGTAGCTCATAATATGTAGGTGTAGTCAGGGTGATTTCTGGGTATAATGAAGAGTGAAAATTTGGTAATTTGGACCCGTCATTCTGTATACAGCACCATAGCCCCTGAAAGCTAACGACACTCGGTGAACTTCTCTTTATAAAGATTCTAAACAAACAGTGATGGGATTTCTGTTATCTCATTCACAGAAGCTGAGAGAGTAGAAAGAGAAAGAAGCTGCTGAAGGTGGACTTGGCCTGAGTAGCCCTGAGCCCAAACCTCAGATAGGTACGTGTTTTCATTATGAGCTCTTTGACTTATATCTCACAATGTGACTTAAGCTGTGAAGTAGAATTTTAATATCCAAGGAGCCACAGTGCCTTACCTGCTAGTCAGAGTCACTAGGATGAAGTCACAGAGAAAGGCGGCCAAGCTTACTCTGTATGCACAAGATTTTCCCACAGCATACTCTGTATACAAGGCTTCCCACAGCTCACTCTCTGTACACTGGGTTTCTCACAGCTCACTCTGAATGCATGGGGTTTCCTACTGCTTACTCTGGAGATACTCAACTTTTATCTTTTTCTTTTCCCTCTAGGAAAAGAATGAGATACAAAATATTAATCCTATCGCTGTTGGTTCTAATGTCTCTCTATGCCCAGTATAGAGAATACCCTTTCAGGTAATTGTGAAAACTTAATGTTATATTCTTGATAAGAATCTGGTGAGATTACAGGATTTGCCCCTTAAGGAAATCGGCCAAATGTGCAGATCCAAATATATGTGAATTATACTCGTGCCTGTCTCCATAAATAGAGCCCTCTGTCCCAGTTCTTTGTTTCTAATGATATCAAAGATTTTAAAAATTCTATAGATAACCAGGTGTAGTGGTACATGCCTTTAATCCCAGCACTTGCAAGGTAGAGGCAGGCGGATTTCTGAGGCCAGTGTATTCTTTTTTTTTTTTTTTTTTTTTTTTTTGGTTTTTCGAGACAGGGTTTCTCTGTGTAGCCCTGGCTGTCCTGGAACTCACTCTGTAGACCAGGCTGGCCTCGAACTCAGAAATCCGCCTGCCTCTGCCTCCCGAGTGCTGGGATTAAAGGTGTGCGCCACCAACGCCCGGTGGCCAGTGTATTCTATGGAGCTATTTCCAGGCAGAGAATCCCTGTGTCCACTGTGGTTGGGGAGGGCTGTAAGAGAAGTGTATGAAACTACCACTGGCTGTGGCAGCAAACAATGTTCACAAAAGTATGTTAAAGATGGAAACAAGTAGCACCCTCTTTACTGTTGGTGACTTCTGGAATAAAATGTATTCACTCCATAAATATGAAACAAGCAGAAAGACTTCCTAGCTATTTAACAAGTTTCTGCTAAGGATGCTAATCAATCTCATTTATTTGTCTCTGAAATTTATTAGGCAGTGGATGTATTGTTTCCTAAAGCTAAAGCTGTATGTAGCAAAGGGGGTGGGGAGAGATGATGGTGGAACTCTGCCCACCACAAATGAGACCCTGAGTTCAGTCTCCAGCATAGCAAGGAATAAATGAATACATAGCACATGGGCGTTCACTTTAGTGGTCTTCACCACATTCACTACATTATCTGAGCAATCAATGATATACTTCCAACAGTGTATTTTGAAACACTAGTAAGAGAACTAGATGATTTGTGAAAACCTTTTGTATACTTTTTGAAGTAATATAGTGCTTTTTTTTTTTTTAATTTCCCTTAAGCATAAAGAAACTGCAGATGACCTACCAGTGCTGGTAAGTTTTTATTTACAAGTATGGTACGACTTGTCCTTTGTGGACAACGTTGGTTGTTGATCCATGCTCCATGTTTCCTGCAGTCAGACTGCACAAGCACCATGTGACACACACATCTTAGTGATAGCTAAAGTTGGAGTGCCAGGAATCAAGAAAAGCAGGTGGGTAGTCAGCCATATTTGATGGAGGGCTGGAAACAGGCTAGGAGCAATTTACTAACAGGAGACAGAGCTTAGGCCCTGCAAATCTTTCCTCCTTGTGTGTTCTGGGCAGTCACATAGGTACAAGACTTGGTTGAAGATCATAAGAAGCCACACTCAGAACATCTCCCCAACATGTGTGCCTAAACATGAGTTAGACGAGGAGGACACCAATAGATGTGGCCAAGTGAATGGTGTAGGGGAAGGAGGAATCACAAGGCCTCTACAAAGAGCCACACACAACTAAGAGATGCTGAGCACAGGAGAGATAGTTGTCCCAGGGAAGAGCGCACCAACCGGTTTTCTGATAGCAAGTGGTCATCCCTGAAAACATACATACAAGGCCATGAATTTGGAATACAGCAAGAAGGGGGTGTATTCAGGAAAGTTGGAAGGAAGGAGGGGGAAAGGGAAAAACGATATAATTATCATAGAATCTCAAAAATGAAAGAAATGATCATCAAAGGCTCTCAGGAGGTTGCAGTGGCCACACAGTCATGGATTCTAAGAGTGTTGTCATGGGAACCCACATTGACGAGCAGCAACTTTATTTTCTGATGCTTCCTATGTCCAGGAGCTGGGTTTCATGATGATTCTGTGACTTATAACATCCAGAGAGGACCAGGTCTACCTGGGCCAAGCATGAAAGCAATATGTTAAAAAGGAGTGGATTTGGTGCACAGGGGTGCTTGCTTGTGACACCAGTACTTAGAACAGAGGCAGAAAGGTGAGGAGTTAAATGTTATTTACCTCCATAATGGTTTTAAGGCCAACCAGAGATATACAAGAGCATGTCTCAATGACAGTGGCTAATAGGAGACTTTCAGCTGTTCATATGAATGCTTCTCCTGGCAAAGATTCAAGGATTCAAACATTCAAAGATTCAAATATCCAAGGAATGCCCACTGCAGCAGAAGGTGGAAGAGGGAATGGGTTAATATACTTCTTGGAAATTTTTATTTACTTTCTGATACAGGGTTTCTCTGTGTAGCCCTGGATGTCCTGGAACTCACTCTGTAAACCAGGCTGGGCTCAAAGTCAGAGGTGTGCCTGCCTCTGCATGCTAAGTGCTGGGACTAAAGATGTGAGCCCATGCCCAGCCCTGGACAATGTATTTACTATCATACTTTCCAACAATAATAATTTCTTCTATTACCATTAATTCTCCTAGCACTGGAATTCTTTAACCTAACATATCAATACACACCATTTATAGGCAATGACAGCCAGAGTTAGTTGAATATTATAGTTTGGTCACATCTTTGAGATAACCTTATGGTACAACACAGCTCCACGCCTGCCTAGTCCCTCTACTGACTCTACTCAAGATTAACTCTCCACGGTGCCCTTATATCAGGGCTACCACTAGAGTGTATAGCAAAGAAGAAAAAGATTGAGTGAGGAGAATTACTGGACTTCCAATGCCCGTGACTTTGAGTAGGATTATAAAAGATCTTTGTGCCTCGATTTCATTATCTAGTAAAATGGGTATGAGAATTATGATAGCAATGATAGTATCTATCTTCATGTGTATAAAATAGAAATTAAATAAGAATTAGGAAATTTGTATATTTTTCAAAACCTTGTTTAATAAGGATACTTTAATGTTTAACCTCCCTTGTAGCCCACCACCCACCATAGGTAGTGGAAAGGAAAGGTTCATAGGGCAAAAGAAGGTGTAGACCTGGTTAGAAACAGTTCTTTGGGGCAATTGTCAGGATAGCAGCAGTTCAGTTCACACAAATCAGTAGTAGGAGCTTGATTCACTTGCAACCACCGTCCATGAATTAGAAATGGCAGCTCCATCCAGAAGAAACTTCGAGGCTCTGCCAATCAGCCTGAGTCTCCAGAAGCTGCAGGAAGCCGCCCAGACACCACCACAAGTTCTTTGGTGCATTTCTGTCTACAAAGTCACAACAAATGATGATCAGCAATGAAGGCAAGGCGTACCAATGCCACAGCATCGGCAAAGCCCAATGAAACCTGGCAAAGAGTGTCAAGGTGAACACAGCATTGTCCACTGTCTGTTGGGTTATACTTATACCCTTTCCAAACATCACGTGCTCTCTCAAGTGTCCACTCTAGCAAAACATCACATGCCTTTTTTCCAGGCAGCTTCCAGAAAAATACCACATGTCTGTTCAACAAAACATCCTCCCACATGTGTGTTTCAGTAAAAACATCCTCCCATAAGACAGTTTCCATAAAAATATTACATGACACAACTGAGTCTCCAAAGAAACCAAAAAATTTCACTTCAGAAAGTATTCAAAAAGTATGAGCTGTTAATAGCAGAACTCTAACTTTATCCAGCAAATTAGGAAATATTTTACTTAGGAAAGGGTAACTCAAATGAAATCTGGAAACTACATGCAAATAACAGCCTCAAGTTGCAGTATGATTAAAGAAATTTGAAAAAGACCAATGAACTAGGAAAACTATGATAGGTGCCCAGTAAGAGATGTGACTAGAACAGTATAAAAGATGGGTCATGGGAAATTTGTGGCCATATAAGGAATGTGGACATGAACACAGTGAAACTGAAAAATGACATGGTAATCTTGGGGCTTCCATAGCACAATATGAAAGTCCAAGGAGAAATCTAGAGAATGATTGGAAGGGGACAGAGAGGGAGCAGCCTGCTAATTCCGGAAGATGACATGTGGAAGTATTCTCTTCACATTTACTTCCTTTCAGATTTGGTTTTATCCTACAAAGAATTTTAAGTCTTCTGGATTGGGGATAAAGGTCAAGGTGGAGTGCTTATTTAGCAAGCATGAGGCCATGGGGCCACTCCTCAGCTCCAAACGACACACACACAGAGAAGACAGACAGACAGACAGACAGACAGACAGACACACACACACACACACACACACACACACACACACACACACACACAAAGAGTGAGGCCAATTAGGAAGCTGTCCCAATGGCCCAGAAAGAGATAATGAGGCTTGAAGATGTTGGTGGTGGCAGGGGGTGGAATCAGGCAATAGACTTGAAAGAGATTTTGAACATAAACCACTTAGGACTGAATCCTGGGCTTCCAGGGGCCCCGAGAGGGTATTGACTCCTGCTATGCTTTGGCAGTGTACACATGTTCAGTGGGATACAAGCTATGACAGTAGGGACCTGGAGGTGAGATGGCAGCATTAAACACTTCACTGTGAGATGTCCAAAAACTTAAGACCTCCAGAACACAGTTGAATTCCTGGAGAAGTCCAAGTTGTATGTAAAAAGCCTGAAGCCACAGAGGAGTGCCAAGAAAGTGTCATGTGGAGAAACAGAATGTCTCAGAGAAACCCTCATAAAAATGGTTGTCAGGTCTCAGATGAAGACTCCTCAGCAAATAAGATATTTAATGCTCATCTAGCAACGGAAATAAGATCTCTTTCTACTGTTAAAACAAAACAAACAAGAGCACAGAGGTAGGGCACAGCTGAAGCAGTCAGACTTCTGTGAGTTTAGGGCTGGCCAGGGCTATAGGAAGACCTTGTCTTGAACAAAAGGAACAAGACATCAAACAATCCAGAGTAACTTTGGGATGGCAGGAAGTTGAGGGAGCTATAAATTCTCTCTGAGCTAGATGACTGTGCAAGAGAACTATAAAAAGCCACAAGGGCTGCCAGGCGACAGGGTCCTGGGCTGCTGGGTGGCAGGGTCTGGTGCCATCGCTACTGGCACTCATCAAGATTGTTCACTGTGAATTTTATATCTTTTATCGTTTTTTTTAGGTCTCTGAAAAACCAACCAGAACTCCAGCCTTCAGACTGGTTTAACACCATGTAAGAAAGCCCATCTTGCATCTGTGAGGTTAATTCACAAATGTTGACATATGGGATCAGTGCCACTGTTGGAAGTGTGTGCCTGGAACCAAGGAGGCCAGAGCAGGGCACTGCATCTCCTGGAACTGGGGTTACAGAGGGCAATGAGCCAACAGTGTGGGTGCTGGGAACTGGACAGGTTCTCTGTCAGAGCAGCAAGTGCTCTTAACCACGGAGCCATCTCCGCAGTCCCAGCTTTGAGCAATCTTGCTACTTAAAACTTGATCAGTGGAAGTGGGTGGGTAGGGGAGCAGGGTGGGGAAGGGTATAGGGAAACTTTCGGGATAGCATTTGAAATGTAAATAAAGAAAATATCTAATTAAAAAAAAACTTGATCTATAACCGTTTGCATCACCTGAAATAGACACATCTGCTATTGTATATATGAAACACACGTATACAAAGTAGTATTCCTGTTTATGGTCATTAATCCTGCTTCCTAAGCTTATAAGCAGTCTAAATCTTTTTAAAAGATTCAAATATTATATCAAAAGTGAAAACTAACATATAAAAAATGTTCTGAGTTGATTATCCCTAACTTCCTGGCATTTTATATCCCTCCAGTCTATAAGGCTATTGAAACATAAAGTTTAGGGAGTCAGGATTCTGTCACTCAAAATAAAATTGTTAATAATAATAATAACAGCCCATTTCAGGCCTAATATGTTTCTAATTATATTGTGATCATCATTCTGAGCATAGACAATTATATGTGTCCAAGCACTTTGCATTCCAAGCCCCTCCAGTAATGTTTTGGATTAAGGTCACTAGGAAATTTCATTCTAAGTGTGAAGATAGGGCTAAACCAGAGGCAGGTTTCATCCCCAGGACAAAGAGCTTATATATAACGCTCATCCTGAGCATGGGGGTAAATCTGCACACGAGCATTCCCTGGCTTTCCTTTCATGTCTTCTACTTAACTGTAAGTGCACACTTACATAATGGTCTGGCCTGCTGCCTTCTTACCTTCTCCTTCCTAATATATATACTTATATATTAGTAAATTATATTTATGTAATTATGGGATTCAATATGCACATATATTCAACAACAATTGGGGACCAGCAGGACCCGGGTACCCAAGAACTCCACCAGACCAGTGGCATGGGTTCCTTCCGGTCTGGGCAGTTGCCCTGAGCAGACCTTGGGCACAAACTCTACAGTCAGTCCCACAACACCCAAAGGAAGCTCCACTCCCAGGCACTCTAACACACCCAGGATCATAGGATCAGAGGTGCCCTAAGCAGACATTGGGTACTAACTCTGCAGCCAGTCCCATAACACCCAAAAGATGCTCCACTCCCAGATACTCCAACACACCCAGGACCCCGGGATCCCAGTATCTTAGGAGCTTGGTCACACCAGGATCTCAGGGTCCCAGAATCACAGGATCACAGAGACAGCTGAACTCTGAGGAGTTCTGACACAACCAGGATCACTGGAAGGACAGGATCCAGTCAGATATAGTAAGGGCAGGTAGCACTAGAAATAATCAGATGGCGGGAGGCAAGCATAAGAACATAAGCGACAGAAACCAAGGTTACTTGGCATCATCAGAACCCAGTTCTCCCAACATAGAAAGTCTTGGATACACCATCATACCAAAAAAGCAAGATTTGGATCTAAATCACTTCTCATGATGATGATAGAGGAATTTAAGAAGGACATGAATAATTCCCTTAAAGAAATACAGGAGAACACAGGTAAACAGCTAGAAGCACTCAAAGAGAAAACACAAAAATCCCTTAAAGAATTACAGGAATCATAATCAAACAGGTGAAGGAAATGAATAAAACCATCCAAGATCTAAAAATGGAAATAGAAACAATAAAGAAATCACAAAGGGATACAACCTAGAGTTAGAAAACCTAGGAAAGAGATCAGGAGTCATAGACACACACATCACCAACAGAATACAAGAGATAGAAGAGAGAATCTTAGGTTCAGAACATAAAAAATACTGACACAACAGTCAAAGAAAATGAAAAAAGCAAAAAGCTCCTAAACCAAAACATCCAAGAAATCCAGGACACAATGAGAAGACCAAACCTAAGGATAATAGGTATAGAAGAGAGTGAAGATTTCCAACTCAAAGGGTCAGTAAATATATTTCAACGAAATTATAGAAGAAAACTTCCCTAACCTAAAGAAAGAGATGCCCATGAACATACAAGAAGCCTACAGAACTCTAAATAGACTGGACCAAAAAAGAAATTCCTCCTGTCAAATAATAATCAAAACACCAAATGCACTAAACAAAGAAAGAATATTAAAAGCAGTAAGGGAAAAAGGTTAAGTAACATATAAAGGCAGACCTATCAGAATTACACCAGACTTCTCACCAGAGACTACGAAAGCTAGAAGATCCTGGGCAGATGTCATACAGACCCTAAGAGAACACAAATGCCAGCCCAGGCTACAATATTCAGCAAAACTCTCAATTACCATAGATGGAGAAAACAAGATATTCCATGACAAAACCAGATTTACACAATATATTTCCAAAAATCCACCCCTACAAAAGATAATAGATGGAAAACACCAACACAAGGAGGGAAACTACACTCGTGAAAAATCAAGAAAGTCATCTTTTGAAAAACCCAAAAGAAGATATCTGCACAAACATAATTCCACCTCTAACAACAAAAATAACAGGAAGTAACAATCACTTTTCCTTAATATCTCTTAACATCAATGGACTCAATTCCCCCCAAAAAGACATAGACTAACAGACTGGATACATAAACAGGATCTAGCATTTTGCTGCATACAGGAAACCCACCTCAGGGACAAAGACAGACACTACCTCAGAATCAAAAGTTGGAAAACAATTTTCCAAGCAAATGATCCCAAGAAACAAGTTGGAGAAGTCATTCTAATATCGAATAAAAACTTTCAACCAAAAGTTATCACAAAAGATAAGGAAAGACGCTTCATAGTGGTCAAAGGAAAAATCTACCAAGATGAACTCTCATTTCTGAACATCTAAGCTCCAAATGCAAGGGCACCCACATTCATAAAAGAAACGTTTCTAAAGCTCAAAGCACACACTGCATTCCACACAGTAATAGTGGGAGACTTTAACACCCTACTCTCAGCAATAACAGATAATGGAAACAGAAACTAAACAGGGACCCAGTGAAACTATCAGCAGTTATGAACCAAATGGATATAACAGATATTTATAGAACATTTCATCCTAAAGCAAAAGAATATACCTCCTTCTCAGCACCGAATGGTACCTTCTCCAAAACTGACCATATAATTGGTCACAAAATAGACTTCAACAGATATAAGAAGATTGAAATAATGCCATGCACTCTATCAGATCACCACAGACTAAGGCTGGTCTTAAATACTAACAAAAACAATGGAAAGCCCACATACACATGGAAGCTGAACAACGCTCTACTCAAAGATAATTTGATCAAGGAAGAAACAAAGAAATTAAAGGCTTCTTAGAATTTAATGAAGATGAAGGCACATCATACCAAAACTTATGGGACACAATGAAAGCAGTGGTAAGAGGAAAACTCATAGCTCTAAGTGCCTCCAAAAGAAACTTGAAGAGAGCTCACACTAGCAGCTTGACAGCACACCTGAAAGCTCTAGAACAAAAAGAAGCAAATACACCCAAGAGGAGTAGACAGCAGGAAATAATCCAACTCAGGTCTGAAATCAACCAAACAGAAACAAAAAGAACTATGCAAAGAATCAACAAAACTAGGAGCTGGTTCTTTGGGAAAATCAACAAGATAGGTAACCCCTTAACCAGACTCACCAGAGGACACAGGGACAATATCCAAACTATTAAAATCAGAAATGAAGAGGGAGAGATAACAATGAAATATATCTTAGAATAATTATTCTGCTTGTTGAATATGAACAGTTGAAAATATTAAAATCATGTTCTACAAACAAACAAACAAACAAATTAATAAGAAAAAGAGGCCATAAGTTTGAAAGAAAGTAAGGAGAGGAATATGGAAGTATATAGAGGGAGAATGATAATGAAGTAATTATATTATAGTCTCAAAAGGGAAGAAATAACAACCTCTTGTATTTTACAGATACAGATATATATATATGTATTTGTATATATTTTCCCATATATATATATTAGGAAAGGACATTATATAATATAATAATGTATTATGTATGATATATTAATTATTATATAATTACATATAATATATTATATATCATATAACACAATGCTATATATTATATAATGTACATACACGTTATATAATACTTATACATGTTATATATAATACATAAACTACATGCTATATATTAATTTTATATTATAAATTATATTATATTTTATATAATTACATTATCATTTCTTAATGCATATGGAATTATATATAATTTAAATTATATGCATATGTGGGGATGTGTAGTTGTACACATGAATGGAGTGACCTACTAGAGAAGGTTGTGAGCCACCCCAGAACTGGAAAGTAAACTGCGGTTCTCTGCAAGAGCAGCATACACTCTTAATGGTGGGACCATCTCTTTAGTCCTTTTCTTTCTTTCCTTCCTTTTCTCATTCTCTCTCTCTCTCTCTCTCTCTCCTGGAGACCTAGTTTCAATCTATACCCCATGCTGACCTTGAACTCACAACTGTCTCACCTTCCTGATGATCTGATGTGGCCCTTTCTGACGTGATGCTTCCCTAGCTTATCAGAACTGTCAAGACTTTGGGTTGGATATAATGGGATGCTGCCTTCAGATACAAGGTATTAAGCATTATCAGTCCCCCCCCCACCCCGATGTTTTAGGATTACCTATTTCACTCTAAAATTCTGTCTTTCTTACAAATACAGAATGGATCCAACACACATGCGCATGAGAGCTACTAACTGGTCCGCTCCGATTGTGTGGACCAACACTTACAATGAGTTAGTCTTGGTAAATTATTATAAGAAGCATCCAGTTACCGTGGGGTTGATCGTGTTTGCAGTGGGAAGGTAGGTAACATCAAGTGTCTTTTAAACTCAGGCTTTTCGTTGTAGAAAATAGAGATGATCTACTGACTCTATGTTATTCTCTTTAAGTCAATTCTTGTCACAATCCACAATACCACCACACAGAAGCAACCCATTCTCTCAGCTTCCTTCTATGATCTGATTTTCAGTCTTCCCTCCGATAATAACTTAATTTCATGGGCCTTTTACCAATCACCGTAATACAAGTGTATAGCACTTTTCATTATCTCTGTATTTACTCCAGTATTTCCCTACCTACTGTGCACCTACAGGTGATAAATAACTGCTTATAGAAACTCCCACTCACCTGTACATATTGACTGTCAGAGGAACACAACAAAATAAAGCCGCTGTGATTTTATGCAGCAGGGTTCTTACATGCTATGTTTTCTGACCATTAATCATAATGTTGAAAAAAAGAGCATATAAAAATCATCCAGTGATTTTAAAGTCAAAGCAAACCCACACTGAATTCCTCCTAATCAAATAGAAAACCAGAACCACAAGAGTCAACTGTTTAAAGAGGAAAACAAGTGCAATGAAATGTTTCCACTTAAAGATAGAAGGGCTGACCTATAGACAATAAATATTGAGAGAGAGAGAGAGAGATGAGTTCAGTGAAATTAGGACATACTGCAAATCAAACATGAACCTTGCCAGGTACAAAATGTGAACCATGACCATGTTGTGAAGACATCAAGCTGGGCGTAAGTATGCAATGTGTAGCCTTCAGACTCTGCACCACATGGTCAAAGCATAAGGAGAGTTTGCAGCGGCCAGTGGAGAGCAGGGGCGGCAGCTAAGGTGTGCCGCTCCACACGGTCTGAGCTCCTCAGGAGAGACAGGCTGATTCTTGGCATCTCTGTTCAGGGTTAGCAGATCTTTCAACCATATTGTGACTTAGTGACGCCTCGCTCTTTCTTCATACTGCCTCTTTCTAGTATACACATTTAATATTACAAAAACATATATAGAAGAGTCCACTCAACAAATGTCCTTTCCATGTGTGTAAAGTACTCTTTGTGGTTGACCATATTTAACTCACAAGAGTTGAAATAAACAAAAAACTGAAATTGAACCAAATGTCATATGGGGGTGAAATTTTCAAAAATCAATTCTAGGATAAAATCAGGAAAGCTCACAAATAGGTGAACATTGAATTGAGCAACACAATTTTTTTAACTTAGCATACAAAGTCATGGGTTTCGTTATGACATTTCCGTACAGTTTGTCAGTGCACTATGTTCAAACTCCCCTCTCATATTCTAGCCTGCCATCCTACTCCACTATTCTAATGTTCTAATTCTGCATATGAAATAAAACAAGCTGTATTTATCTTCTCCATTATCCTCTCCTGTATTCCTCTCTCTACTCCCATTAGCCTTTTCCTTTTTCAGATCTTTTCACGTGTGCACCACCCTCCTACATTTCTTTATTCACTCATCTGAATGACACACTCTATAAATACCCAGTAGGTCAAGACTGGAGATGTAGTCAATTAGCAGAGCTTAAGAACCTGGAGCACATAAGGCCGTAGGTGACCTTCAGCCCTTCCAGAACAGGTCATGGTGGGTCACAGCTGTAATCCCAATACTTGGGAGGTGGAGGCAGAAAGATTAGAAGTTCAAGGTCATCCTTGGCTATACAGCAAGTCTGAGGCCAGCCTAGGATACATGTGATTCTCTCAGGAAAAAAAGTGAGGGATTTCCTACTTCTCATGAGTCCCTGGGCTTGAACTCCAGAGCCATACATGCAGACATACAAACATGCACACATACATACCACACATGCATAAATACATACTACACATGCACATATACATACCACATATGCACACATATATACCACATATACATACCACACATGCACAATGCATAGCACATATGCACACATGTACACATACACACCACACATGTACACTTACATACCACATATGCACATGTACATACTACACATGCACACTTACCATACATATGCACATGCCACACATGCACACATACACACCATACATGCGCACATACATACCACACATGTACACATACATGTAGGTAGGAATACATACCCTAACCTTCATTTTAAGGAGCTGTATAGAGAAAACAACCTAAGACAAGCTAAAATAAATAAATATGGGAGTGATGATAAATAAAACCAAATTTAAACCCAACTTAGTCCCTTACAAAAGGTCAATAAAGTTGACAAACCCTGAAAAAAAAAAAAAAAGAAACAGACTAGGAGAGTTCCTGATAAATACTTGGTAAAGACTCTGCCAAACCACCAGTGGCAGGAGTCACAGAGAAATTGATGCAGACTGGAAGAGACCAAGCAGCTGTCAGGACTAAACCCATCCATCATGTGTCCCGGAGTGCATCATGACAACTGAAGTGCGTTTACGAGTTAAAACTGGGGAAATCAGATCACAATCTGTAGCTTAGCTGATAGAATACCACAGTTGAGGATTTCCTTATTTTGTACGAAGCACAGTGGCCACAGAGAATGTAGAGAGTAGCTGGGGGACACACGGCTTGGGAGACTCTGGCATACAGGGAAAGCTCTCTGTAACTTTAATGACGTTCAAAAGTAGGAAGTATGGCTCTACTGAAAAACACATGTTCTATGTTGTGCAAAGAGAAGAGAGGACAAGGTGTGTTCAGGGTGAAGTGACAATGGCTGTAGGTGTAAATGACTAAAACTGTTTGGTTGGCTTGTTTTCTGGAGGGCAGAGAAGTTACTATAAGGCAGTGATACCAAGAAACAAACTGGCAAAGATCTCGGAGACAGTGCAGATGTCATGTGTCTGTGACCTCAAGACTGTCTCTATCTGTGGGACTCCCCCTCCAGTGTGGAGTTACTAATGAGACTGGATGACTACACTTTCTTCATTCTTTTATAGCACATCAGGGTTTTAAATGATTAATTAACTGGACCCTTTAAACAAAGTTCCTCACCAGCTGGTATGTAAAAATTAATGCAAACATGTAATCAGTAGCGGTAACGGTAAAGTGGCTAGAAGATAGACGAGAATGTTTTCATGAGGGAGGCAAACCTGCCACAAAGGAAACACGGGCAACGCTGACTTCTTTGGATTTGTGCGACAGCATCCAGCACAATATCACAACATCAGTGATTCTTTTCATGGCTCACAAATAATAATAGATTGGATGAGCTACAACACTTTCTCCTGACCATTAGTTATAATTTATCATTAGCCTGTTTCCCAAAATGTAGATCAATACCCAGGACTTAGTTCTAAGGATCGCATAAGCATTACTGAAGCAGACCCCCTCATGGTTACCTTTCCTCTTTTGAAGTTACCTGTTCTATTCATTACCTGAGAATCTCACCAGTTTCCAGGAGCAGAAATGGGGAAATGTTTTCCAGCCCAACCATTTCGCTGCCATCATAAGGCTCACAATACAAAATGCAGAGGACAGAGTGCCAACTGCTACACCAACTGTGTGCATAGCTGACGATTCTATGCACAGAGATGCACAGCAGCAGAAGCCTGGAGAGACCCCTCTCTTGCATCCTGTGTTGCCCAGGGCCACCCTGAACTCTGGCTTTCACTTTGGGCAAGGCTCAGAATGAGACTCCTTACCTCACTAATGTTCATGTCTTCTCTCAAAGAGCCCCTCTTCTGTCCCATGACCCTGCCAAAGAAAACAGAGTAAATACTTTCATAATGCTCCAGGAGAGTAGTGGCTATCTGGGTGCTCAGCTTTCGGTCCTGGATAAGCTATGCCCAGGCGATTGTGATGTATGTGTTCCACCCAAACTGTGAGATGAACCTCAACTGCTTCTTGTTTATTCTGCAGATACCTTTTGTCCTACTTGGGTCAGTTCCTGGAATCTGCCGATCGGTACTTCATGGTCGACCAGAAGGTCATCATTTACATCATGCTGGACGACTTCTCTTATATGCCGTGGGTAGACCTGAGTCGCCATCGGACACTAAAGATTTTTAAGATTAAACAAGAGCGGAGGTGGCAAGACATCAGCATGGTGCGCATGAAGGTCATCAGTGAACACATCGCAGGTCACATACAGCATGAGGTTGACTATGTCTTCTGCATGGATGTGGATCAGATATTCAAAGCCAAGTATGGTCCAGAGACTCTGGGGGACTCTGTAGCTCAGTTGCACACATATTGGTACCAGGAAAGTCCAAGCAAAGTGCCTTATGAGAGGAACGAGTCATCAGAAGCGTACATAGCAGTAGGCGAGGGGGACTTTTATTACCATGCTGCTGTTTTTGGAGGCACAACCACTCAGGTTTTCAAGATTACCAAGGAGTGTGCCAAAGCAATTATGAAAGATAAGAAAAATAACATTGAAGCAGTTTGGCATGATGAAAGCCATTTAAACAAGTATTTCTTTCTCCATAGACCCACTAAACTCTTGTCACCAGAATATTGCTGGGATTTAAGAAAGAATAAGACTTCTGATATTAAGACTGTCAAACTCGCTTGGAACTTTAAGAACTATAAAGTTCTTAGAAGGCACCTATAATTTTATAGCCCTTCCTTTGCATTTCTGAATTGTGGAGTATTGATTTCCTTGGAAAATTAGCAGCTGGCATATTCTGACAATAAAAAAAAAATCATTACAAAGTGCCAAACCCATCAACAGAGAACTTATCTTCAGCTCTGATTCATTCTGAATGATGTAATAAGGGGCATAGCAGTCACAGAGAGTGTGCTGAAATGATGTAATAAGGGGCATAGGGTCACAGAGAGAGTGCTGAAATGACATAATAAGAGACATAGTGACCGCAGAGAGTCAGATGGAAGCATGATGGTAGGTGATAATTTCACATCTGTGTCAATCTTGCAAGTATAATGTGTTAGTTCAGGGTGGAATGGAATGGATTCTGGAACTAGAAGAGGAAACTAAGTATCCCAGATGATGAGAGCAGAAGCTGTTGTGGCTGCTTTGTTTAGATTGTATGTAGCCATTGCTATCTTGAATCAGAAAAGCCTTGGTCATTTTTGAGACACTCACAAAATAAGCCCATTAACATTCCCTCACAGGAGGAGAGAAGGGCTCATGAGATTCATGAGGCCCCTCCCTGCCTCCCTAAAAATACATAAATGGTTAATGATGGCTGAAAATAAAAGAAGCTTTTTGTTAGTATGATTAGACTGTAATTGTTCATGCTTCCATATGTAACAGCAATGCACTCTTTGATTCACTAAGATAGACTGGAATAGAATCATTTCTTTGGTCTGTTGTACATCTGGATATTTTCATCTGGGATGAATATATCCAGACTTCTTAGGAAATGTCAAGTAACAATTGGGGGTGGAGTTACATGACTTCTGTTATATTGGTTAATACATGCAGCTAAGGCTGAGCTATCTGAGAGGGCAGTGTCTTTCAGGGACCATTCTCCTATCTATATGAGGATATACATATAATATATGAGGGTGAGTATATATATATATATATATATATATATATATATATATATATACACACACACACACACACACACACATATTTGTGTGTGTAGCCATCCTCCATGTGGCATGTGGTATGTGGTGGTATACCTTCTTGATATAGTGGCAACTGTGTAACCCCTGCTACAGATGATAGAGGCAGAGAAGGAGTATCCATGACAGGGGATTCCAGAATGGACATCTTTATATGTTGTGAAATGGCATGGCTTCTTGATGAATGGAGCTTGCTATGAGAATATGTGTATGCCCCCAACGTGGCCAGTGAGCTAAAGACTACATTGAAATCCCTAGGGCTAGTGAAATGGCTCAGCAGCTAAGAGCACCAACTGCCCTTCCAAAGGTCCTGAGCTCAAATCCCAGCAAGCACATGGTGGCTCACAACCATCCGTAACGAGATCTGACGTCCTCTTCTAGAGTATCTGAAGACAGCTATAGTGTACTTACATACAATAAATACATAAATCTTAAAAAAGAAATCCCTAAAAATAGCACATATGGGGTGAGAGTGTAGGCAGGCTATGGCAGCAGTTACATGGTCTCCGATGTGTGACAAGCAAGTGACTACGGCTAAGCTGTTTGCCTAGAAAAACAGTACTGGCATAAGGGAGAGGTTACAATAGGGAAAGGACATGAAGATGCTGCTCTCTGCCTTGGCCTCTGGTTTTTCAGTAAATATGGACAGGGAGTGAGAAGAAGAGGACAGAGGTGAGAAAAGATTCCCCATATGTCTCTTCTTTAGTTTTAAATTTTTATTATTTATTTAGTGTGTGGTGTGGTGTGGTGTGGTGTGGTGTGGTGTGGTGTGGTGTGGTGTGGTGTGGTGTGGTGTGGTGTGGTGTGGTGGTGATGTGTGTATATGTGTGTGTGTGTATATGTGAGAGAGGGGGAGGGAGAGGGAAAGGGAGAGAGGGAGGGAGAGAGAGGGGGGGGGAATGCAATGTATGTGAGTCTGGAAGTCAGGTTTCTCCTTCCACAGTGAATTCCAGGATTAAACTCAGATTGTCAGGATGTTGTAACAAGCATCTTTACCCACTGGGCTGTCTCAACATCCCATGTCTAAATTTTAATACAGTGGAAGGGAATATCCAGGACTTGGTTTTAAAAAAAATAATCTTAGGATCTATGTTATTCAGGATCTAATAAGGGGTTTGTAGGTCAAGATTACAACGGTGATGAAATTATTGCATATTCAAATATAATAACAAAGAAAGTGAGGTCATGCTGGTCCATGGGGTTGGAAGGCTCGGAGGGTCACAATCCAGAGGCACCAGGGATACTCATTGCTCTATGGACCAAAGCTTGGAGTCTTTTAGCTCTCCAGTGCGGTCAGACAGAAAGTGTAAACTGCCAGCCTAGCTTTACTTTTTAAAAAGATTAATTATTATTTTATGTATATGTATTTTATGCATTGCATGCATGCGCTGTGTGCATGCAGTGCCCTCAGAGGCCAGAAGAGGGTACTGGATCCCTTGGAACGGGAATTTGATTACTAGCTACCTTGTGCTCATTAACTGTTGAGCCACCACATCTATCTTCTTAAGAATAATGTAATCAGCTGTTTTCTGCTGCATTCTATGGGATGGTAGATACCTGTTTCCGAATGCTAACACATTGTTTCTATATTTTAGTTACATCTAGATGTAAACAAGACCTGACTAGCCATTTGATCTCTGTCACCTATAATTCCCCTTCTGGCAACCAAAGCCTCAATCTGTCAGGGCACCAAAATGTTCTGATTCACTTAAACAGAATAATTTATGAACAGGTAAATTTGAAAGGACTTAATTATTAAGTATCAATAGTCTGGCACAGTCAGGAGAAAATTTTCAGTTCTCCTACAGGGCCAGAGTTAGTTAGGGACAAGCAATCTGTGCTGTAGGGTTAGGTGCTGATCAAGAACAATAGAGAGTGTACCATTGAGAATTCTTCTAGTTGGCATAGAGGAGGTGTAATAACACTAGAGAATCTCACAGGAGGTAGCCTCTGATGCACACTCACATCCTAACTCTGTGTGGCACCATAACTATCACACTCTCAGACCAGGTTGTCCAGAGAGCTGTTGTTGCCCATCCACAGGTCATTGACCCGTGCTTGCTGCTAGCATGACCAGTGACTCCCATGACAGATACAGCCACTTGCAGCACAGATGCACACCGCTGCTGGAGCACATTAACTAGATCCTTAATGAAGCTGAGACACTGAGTTGTGGTGTCTTAGCCATTACATAGGGTTTCTATCACTGTGATGAACAGCATGACCAAAAAACAGCTTGGGGAGGAGAGGGTTTGGCTCAGCTTACAGTTCCACAGCACAGTCCATCACTGAGGGAAGTCATAGCATGAGCTCAAGGTAGGAACCTGGAGGCAGGAGCTGAAGCACAGGCAAGGAGGAGTGCTGTGTACTAGCTTGCTGTCTGTGGACTGCTCAGCCTGCTTTCTTACACCCCCCCCCCCAAGACCACCAGCCCAAGGGAACCTCCCGCAGTGGGCTGGGCCCCTCCGTATCAACCATACATCAAAAGACTTCCCCACAGGCTTGCTCATGAGTCAGTTCGGTTGGAGCATTTTCCCAGTTGATGTTCCATCTTTCCAGATGAAGCACACTCACATCCTAACCCTAACAAGCTTATGTAAAGTTGACACAAAATCAGCCAGCACTCCAAGCATGGTGGCTCATACCCTGTCATATCAGAACTTGAGGAGAGGATTTCCATCAGTTCAAGGCTAGCCTAAGTCACTGTGTGAGGGCCAGTCTCAAAACAAACAAACAAACAAAGCAAATCCTAGAAAGATACATGATAGCTAGTGGACATGTTGTAAAAAACAGAATTTGAACATGTGAAGCTGTAAAGGTGAAGCCTAGATTTCATTGGAGACCCCACAATGTTAGAGATGCCAGAATCATGGGATACCTGCCAAGGAGAGCTACAGAGGAGTGAGAAGTGTGTTGCAGTCAACAAAGCAGAAGGAAGTTGGAGGTCTGGGGAGTGCTTTGCTGTCAGACATAGTGATGCAGAGTTTAGGTTTTGGTCTTGGTCCAGTATATCTTCACCTTGCTCCCTGCTCCCTGCTTTTGGATTGGTAATGTATATTCTGTGCATCGTATGTTGGAAGTACGTGATGTACTTATAGGGAGTTACATTTAAGAGATTGCCATGTGTCTCAGAAGAGACTTTGAACATTGGACTTTTAAATAGTGTTGAGGCAGTTAGGGACTATGGGGACTTCTGAAATTGTACTGAATGCATTTCCACATAAGGATATGGCTGTCCAGGGAATGGAATGTAGTGGTGTGAATAAGAATGGGCCCCTAGACTCATATATTTGAATGCTTAATCACCAGGGAGTGGTACTATTTGAAAGGATTAGAAGGTGTAGCTTTGCTGAAGGAAGTGTGTCACTAAGAGTGGGCCAAAAAAGCCCATTCCAAGCCCAGAGTCTCTGTTCCTGCTGACTGTGGGTCCAGATGCACAACTCTCAGCTCCTTCTTCAGCATCATGTCTGCCTGTGTGCTGCATTTGTTTCCTGCCTTGATGATAATAGACTAACCCTCTGAAATTGTAAGCCAGCCCCAATTAGATGCTCTGTTTTGTAAGCGCTACTGTGGTCATGGTGTCTCTCCACAGCAATAGAGCAGTGGCTCTCAGTTATAAGCAAACACAACTCCATTTTGAGAATGGTGGAGCATCCAGAGATCTAGTTTGGCATCCATGGGAGTCCTCTGGACACAGGGACGTCTGCGTTGAGTTGCTTTTCACTGTGCTTGGGTGTTGTGTTTTGCTTCTGCTGAGGTGGCTGCCTGGATCTTTTACTCAGGTTTTCACTGATTTTCTCCCAGTCTGAAGTTTTCTTCTCACCAGTGTAATGGTGCTTTTTTTTCTTTCTTGTCTTCTCTGTATCCCAATGGTTTTAGACTTGGCATTTAAGCTGATGAAATATTATGAGTTAATTTTTGTGCATGTCTGGGGAAGTATAGACCAGCCCTTTTTGGAGATGGCTATATGATCGTTCCTGAGACTTTGTTTTGTTTTAAATCTATCTTTTTTTCTCTAGTGACTGACCTTTTCTCATCAGAGTTTTTATAGGTGTGTGAGTCCATATTCAAACTTCATTTTGTTCAAACAACCTATTTGCCTATCTTCAAAGCCGTAAGGTCTTGACAGCTGAATCTTGTAAGTATAAAATTACAAAAATCTGATAGAAAAGAAAAGAAGGCTGAGCTCAGTTCACATGGGATATAACAGCTCCAAAACGTGGAGTGATGCTCATCGTCAGGGTAATAAACAAGAATCAACTAATCCACAGTGAGTTGGTGAATGTGATTAATATAAAAACAATTCCACAATATATTTACTTAAAGTTTTACCTCTGACTAAAAAATTCTACGTCTAGGAATTTATCTTGCATATAAACTGTCCTGAGTTCAATTCCCAACAACCTCATGGTGACTTACAACCATCTGTAATGGGATCTGATGCTCTCTCCTGGTGTGTCTGAAGGGAGCAACAGTGCATTCACAAACACAAATAAATAAATCTTTAAAGAATAAAAATAACAATCTCTAGGAAGGAACCCTGCAGATTTGTGTGGCACAGGCACAGAGAACGTTTACTCCAGCATGGCATTTCTTAGAGCCAGCAGGGCACAGGCAGAATGCCTGGCAATAGAAAAAGAGATGCATAATTATATTTGTGAATGAAATACAGCTCACTTATAAAAAGCTGTGAGATACATCTATATTCGGTACCATGGGATGGTTTTCAAACTATCCTGGGTGAAAGAGCAGAAGTGGCAAGAGTCTGTCTAATATGCTTACATTTGTGGGCCTCCAAAAAAAAAAAAAAGCCATGTGTTTAAAATATACGTGCCTGTATGAACAAAGAGAAAATACAGAATAAAATCCATGAAGCCTGTAATGGGGTGGGGAATAACGACAAGAATCAGGTGCTAGGCAAAGGAACACCCACTGTGCCTGAAATCTCCCTTTTGGTATTGGAATGTTTTATCATATGTTCCAATCTATACATATGTTTGCATCTCTTTCAATAACAAAAACAAAATTAGTTTTAGAGGTGAGAGGGAAATAAAGGTACTTGTAATCTCAAATTATGTGTGGCTGTCTCAGTGTAATCGTGTTATCACAGTGATGATCTTTCAATAACCTGAAAATGTGCTATTTCTATAATCATGAAAATAAGCACCATGAAAACATCTTAAAAAGGAATAATGTGGGGCCAGCTCTGCCTGGGATAACAAAAAAGCATGTCTAAAAAGTGTCTAAAAAGCATGGGGAAACAGTTGAAATTTTTCTCTGTCATCCATACGCATACATCATTCAAGGTACATTTCTATAAACAAATAACGAAGCCGGGAGAAGCCCCGTTCAGTCTAACCATCCCTGCTGTCGTTCAGGCCCAGAACCAATGCTTTGAGTTTGTCCTTTCCCAACATCTACTCCACCTATGGGCTAGGGAACCAGATGTCATCACTGAAGAGGGGCCGTTCCTAGTAGGTCTGTCTGCTGGCTGGCCCGCAGCTTGGCGCTTCTGCGGCTGCAGGCTTCATATGTGGGATGGGGTGGGGTGAGGGTAGGCTGCGGGCAGGCTACAGGCACAAAGGAAGAGCCCAGTGCGCCTAAGGGAGGCCAACATCAAGGGCAGAAAGGTATGCACCAGCTGGATAGAACTAGCTCTGCCTACCTGAAAGAGCGCCCTGACTCCGGGCAACAGCAAGATATCCAACAGGAGTCTGGGCAATCAGAATCCTTCTTAGAAAGCAGAACCCTTGAACCAGACCAATGAGAGACAGAACTAGAGACTGGCAATGACAAGTGTGAGAGGAGACTGTGTCACCACCAAGAGCCACACGGATGTCTGTGGTCTATGTATGCTACCACACGAAGCTACATTGATGCCTGTGGCCCACGTTTCCACCAAGGGACTGTTGATGAGAGTGGTCTGAGCTGCCACCTGAGGCCCTGTTGATGTCCCTGGTTTGTGGTTCATGCTGCTGACAAGGGCTGTGTCTGGATCTGTGGTCCTTCTGCAGCCAGGGACTATGTTGATATCTGTGGCTTGTGCCACTCACTACCAAAGGCTGTGCAGACATCTGTGGTTTGGGCTGCAATGTGGGTGTGTGTATGGGGGGGTATGTTGATGTCTGGGGACCTGGCTGCCGACTGGGACCATATTGGTATCCTTGGCTGAAGTTGCTACTCCAGGTCATATTGACGTCCTCGGTCTGTGCTGCCACTAAGGGCTACGATGACATCTATGGCCTGTGATGTGGCAAAGAGCTGTGTTGATATCCATGGTCAGTACTGCCACTGTAGGCCATGCTGAGGTCCCTGGCATGTGCTGATGCCATGTGGATGTCATTGTCTGATTTCCCAGTGACTGTAAAGGGCAACGAAGATACTTTTGCAGTGGCATTAATGACTTCAGACTCACAGTTGAGAAAGAGGGACATAGAAGGCTTCAGTGACAGCCCTCACCCCCACCCCACCCACCCCTGAAAAACCTAATAAGAAACCACCAAAGAACTATTAAAAACTGTGACAAGGATGCTAGTGTGTAGCTCTCCATAGAGCTTCTGGCATGGGTTGTGGGAGGATTAAGTTTTTTAAGGGGCTGGCTACTGGGAGCTTAGCCACACTCCAGTGAGGTATAAGCCATACAGATTGGACTTGTGGCCTCCTCCTCCTCCTCCTTCTCCTTCTCCTCCTCCCCTCCCCCACCACCTCCTCCTTCCTTTTGGTGGGGAGGTCACAAGAGAAGAGGGTGAACCTGGGAAGACTGGAAAATAAGTGTGAAAGGATGCATGGTGTGAAATTCCCAAATAATAAAAATATTATGGTAAAAAGATAAAAACAAAGGAAACTCAAATCAGATTTTTAAAAAAACTTTGTAAAGGTTTTCAGATTAGACAAAGCTCTATTTTTGGCAGCCATAAAACAAGGTGTTACCTCTGGGGTCACTGTGGCAGCAGCTTCTAAGGTTTCCATTATCAAAAGAATTCAGTGACGTCACCATGAGAGAAAACTCCGGCAACAGAAGGATACCACACAATACCTGAGCTGGTATTTTCTTTTCCTGCCATTCATCTTTACAGTATCAAAACTAAAGGTAAAGTGACTCACAAGAAAGAGATGTATAAACTTTTGGATTATTATGATAAAAATCATAGTTATCAATCCCAAACTTTGACATAAAAACTATATTATTCAAAACAATGAATGATATATCAAGGTGTTCTTGGCTTTTAAGAATAATGCCATTAGCCGGGCGTGGTGGCGCACGCCTTTAATCCCAGCACTCGGGAGGCAGAGGCAGGCAGATTTCTGAGTTCGAGGCCAGCCTGGTCTACAAAGTGAGTTCCAGGACAGCCAGGGCTATACAGAGAAACCCTGTCTCGAAAAAACCAAAAAAAAAAAAAAAAAAAAAAAAAGAATAATGCCATTAAGGTCACATGGACAGGAAATAACCTGGCTAAATAAGCCACAGTCTTACTTCACTCAAACTTTGTTCCAAAGGATCTCGAATTTAAATAGTGAACATTTCACATTGCTCTTGGGACATAGAGGTTGTGTCCAACTACAACCCGGTATGGTATTATTTGCAGAATTTTCCAGTAGAAATGTAAGCTGTATTTGTTACCTTAAATATTTGAGGGGATACATTAGAAAGAGGCAAAAAGAAATGGATGGAACTTTACTCAAATATTTTCTTTTACTCATGTTTCCAAAATTTCAATTGATTAATACTAAAAAAAAAAAATCAAATATCTTAAAATTCTCTGTTTCTCAGTCTCCTCTCTATATAGTCCTGGCTCTCCTGGAGCTCATAGACAGTAGACTAGCCTTGGACTCACAGAGAATCTCCTCCTCCTCTTCCTCCCCCTCCTCCCCCTCCTCCTCCCCCTCCTCCCCCACACCCTGCATATTCTTCCTTGAAATCTCTGTTTTCTTTTTTTTTCCCTTTTTTTTGATTTTTAATATTTTTATTACATATTTTCCTCAATTACATTTCCAATGCTATCCCAAAAGTCCCCCATAGCGCCCCCCACTTCCCTACCCACCCATGAAATCTCTGTTTTCAAACTCCACTTTTTGGAGTATGAATGGTTCATATGTTCACAACTCATGTGGCTGGTGGCTGCTGCATTAATAGGTACACACCTAAAACTTCTTCATCATTAAATATATGTCCAGGAAAAAGTAAACCTCTATGTTCCTCCTGTACCCAAAGGCAAGACAAGACCTGCTTTTGATTGATGCCTGACCCAGTTTGTGTGCCGATATCTACTACTGCCCCTGTATCTCAGTGCATTAGTGGAGGTAATGCCTTTGTATTCCTAGGAGACAGTGTATCTATTTTGAGGCTATCAGTTCTGAGGTCTTTAAGTCAATGACTGGCTTTACTATCTTTGTGATACACTTTGTTTGACTGTAGGGTAATCTGAAATCAGACACTGAAGTTGGTGGCCCAATTTCTACAGATCCATTGAAGACACGGAAGAAAGTTTTTTTTTAACCTTTAACCGAAATTTTTCCTTCCTCCCTCTCTCCCCCACTCCCTCTCTCTAGGAAGGAATGCAGTATAAAAAAGCAGCACTGTTGCTAATGCTGTTGGCTGTATTGCTGGCACTAACTCAACGCTACTCCTACTCCAGGTAACTATGTAACCCTGACGTATCACAGTCGCTGATTGACACAGCTGACCTAAAATGCTGGGCTTTTTATACAAAGGCATCAAAGCACTCTCCAATGGCAATGGCGAACGGATACCTCAGCTCTTTCACTTTTTTTCAACTGTCAAGAAGTACCGATCAAATTCTTGGTTCTCGGTAAGCCTTGTGCCAGCTGGTGCCGAGTCACACAGTGACTTCTTGTCTCAGGGAGCTTTGCATTCTAGGTGGAAAGAAACGGCCTGTTTTCTGTGCTGTCAGAGTGCTGTGTAATGATGCTATGAAGACGAGAAAATGAAAGGGCCGGAGGGAGCTCCTCTCTGATTTTACTCTTCATCTTTTTTTTAAATTCTGCTTCATGTGTGAGTGCCTGTTATATGTTTATGTGCCATGTGCATGCAGTGATAGGGGAGGCTAGAAGAAGGAGCTAGATCCCCTTACAGGTGTTTCTGAGCCACCATGTGGTTGCTGGGAGCCCAAATCCAGGCCCTCCACAAGAGCAGCTGGTGTTCGTAGCAGCTGAGCGAGCTTTCTAGCTTCCTACTTTACTCTTAAGGCACTCACTTACAACAATGTTTTCTGAGCCCGCCTTTATTCCCAGCCAGCACTCAGGAGCAGAGGCAGGCAGATCTCTGAGTTTGAGGCCAACCTGGTCTACAGAGTGAACTCCAAGACTGGCTACACAGAAAAACACTGTCTCATAAAAGCAAAGCTAACATTTACATTAGCTTGAAATTCAGTTCAATCTTTGTGCTTCTCTGCTGAGTCTGTCTTCAATGTATTAAACAAAAACATCTTCAAGACAATGGACTGCTAGGTTAGGGTTTGTTATTTTTTTGTTGTTTTTTTTTTAAGGGAAAAAAAAAACCTTTTAACATCAAAGTTCTGATCATTGTTAATGAGGCTAAAATAGCAACTCTCTAAAGGAAAAACAAAACCAAAAAACCATTAACATGCTAATGTCCTCATACAGAAACATTTAAATTCTCAGCTCCTCTGTGCCCTACTCACCATTGTCGTCCTTGTACTGATGGCACCAACCATTGTTTGAAAGGTAGCTGAGTTGGGGGACATAATGTCTTTAAGGTTACCCCTATTCCTTGGTATCCTAGGCTACACTTATTTGGTCTCTAGAGTTATTGTGTTTTAATGAAGGAAATTCACAGCCTGACATTATAGTCTTAATACATGTCCCATAAGCTACTAGCAGGCCTAATTTGTCCCGTCTTTCATTGCTGCAACCTTAAACCGGTCAGAGTGTTTAGTGCGTACAAACAGATGGAAGAAGAACTTCAACTGTAGAGTTTTGGTTCTTGTGTTGTGTTTTGTTTGCTATTATTACTATTAATAGACTTTTTCCCAAATTTATAACTAAATTGACTTTTTTTCCCTTAAAGAACAAAGGATCACCTACAGAAGATGTATGCCTGCTGGTAAGAGTCTGTCTGTGACTGTCCTAAGGACTGTGGAGGGGAAAGTGCTTGCAGCAAAACGGGTTTCTAGTAGAGATGCTGTACAGAGAAGTGTGCTTTGGCCATTGACGTCAATGCAAGCATCCCCGTTCGGGACAGTGATTGCTTGGGTTTCTTTAGATGGATAGCTCCCTGAGAGCAGCCTGGTTTCCACCCACAAGAAGATGACCTCATCTTTTCACTTTATAGATTCTTTGCATCCGTATCATGGCTTCCAGCTTTGTGTTTTCATGAGATTCCTATGTGTGTAAACATGTCTCTCTGTTTATACATGTTTCTTCTGCCTTTTCCTTCACTCTTTTCCTTCTGTTGGCTTGCTTTGTCCTCGTCTGATTTGGATGTTTGTTTGTTTGTTTATCTTACTATTATTCTTTACATGCCTACCTGTTTTTTAACCAGAGACAGAAAGGGTGTGGATCTGGATGGGAGGGGAGGTGGGAGGAACTCAGAGGAGTTAGGGGAGAGGAAACTGTAGTCAGAATATATTGTTGAGGGAGGAAAATCTATTTGGGGGTGGGCAGGGAAGGCTGTGTTTGTTTGGTTTTGGGTTTTCTAGACAGGGTTTCTCTGTGTAGCCTTGGCTGTCCTGGAACTCACTCTGTAGAGCAGGATGGCCTTGAACTCAGAGATCCACCTGTTTCTGCTTCCTAAGTGCTAGGATTAAAGGCGTGCACCACCACAAACAGCCTAAAAATCTATTTTCAATAAAAGAAAAAAAAACTCAAGACAATGTTGCTCAAAAATATAGACAGTTAACTTGATGTAAAACAAAACAAAACCCCCCTAAACAAAAGCAAACTTCTCTGTGTGTCAGTACACAGTTTAATGAATTTAGGCACAGATAATGTGGATGTAGAAAGAGAACCAGGGGAGCCATACAGTGAAATATCTTTGGCTAGAGATACTTCTGAAAATTAAGAGATGCACTCTTTATTGCCTTCCACTTTATTTCAAAATACTAACCACTCCCAGGAAGTCACCTGGGAATCTCATGCACCTTGCGCCTGACATTTCACCCGATGCTCCCTAATGTTACAGCTCACACGACGAAACTGAAAGTCGGGAGACTGACACTGAGACAAGGTGCCTATATAATTTTACCTTTTTACCACATGTCAACATTCATACAACCACAGCACCAATCAAGATATACTACTTTTCCATTACAGCCCAAACTCTCCTGTTTGGTACCATGGGATGCTTCCTGTTCTACCCCCTACTTCATCCCGGGAACCACTTCTAGGCATTTTTCTATCTCCATCATCTTGTCATCTTGAGACTTTTCTAAATAAGGTCATAAAATACATAACCTACTGATCAGAGGTGTTGTCATGCAGCAAGATGCCCTTGACAGCCAAGCACATTGTGTTTACTAACATTCTAGACCGTTTTACTGATATGTAGTATTTCATATATGAACACAGCAGAATTTGTCAGACAGATTTTAGTGTAGAGTTATATATTTCAAAACCTAATCTAAGGAGGGTGCTCAAATGCTTTAACCTTCCTTCTAGCCCACCACCCACCAGAGGTAGTGGAAAGGAAAGGTTAATAGGGCAAAGGGGGATGTAGACTTGGCTAGAAATAGTTCTTTGGGATGCATCCAAACATTGTTGTCAGGATATCAGCAGTTCAGTTTACACACAGTAGCTCGATCCACTGGCAAACATCATTCGAGAGTCAGCAATGGCAGTTCTATCCAGAAGAAACATCTGTCAATCAGCTCGAATCCTTGGGAGCTTCAAGAAGCCTCCAGAACACCACCAGAAGCTCATTGGTGCTTTCTCTCTGTGAGGTAATGACAAACGTTGATCAGCAGGCAAGGCGAACCAATACCACCCAGCATCGCCCAACTGTCTGATGAGTTACATTTATACCCTTTCCAAACATCCTGTGTTCTCTCAAGTGTCCACTCTAGCAAAACATCACATGCCCCTTTTCCAGGCACTTTCCAGAAAAACACCACGTGTCTGTTTTCAACAAAACGTCCCCCCATGTCTGCTTCAGCAAAAACATCCTCTTATAAGACAATTTCCAGAAAAATATCACATGACACAACTGAGTCTCCAAAGAAACCAGAAATTTCATTTTAGTTAACAGGTTTTTTTTTTTAATTACTTAAGTGATCTGAGTTTTATCTATTCCCCCTACCACTGTTGAACCCACCCACTGAGTTATTTCTATCCCCATTCAATACTATTGATAAGATTTCCTATTTCTGTTTCTTTGCATCAAAGATACTATGCCCATGGTATCATACATTCAGCAATCTATTGAGTGGATGACCCCTGAGGTGAGTCTTCTCTTTGTTCCTAGGAAAGATCACTTAGAAGAACCTCATCTCTCCACCTGGTTTGATCCAAAGTAAGAACAAAATAATAATGTAACTCAATTTAAAGGAATGTTATTCTGTTAGCCAAGTGTAGGTACTCCAGACACCTAGAACCAGCTTTTTTCTAAGACTTTTTAGTTTTTACTTTTAAGGGTTTTTTTTCATATGTTTATGGTCTATTTTTCAAGAATCATGCAGTTAAGGGGTATATTAAGAAAGCTGTCATATCCAATCTGGTTTAACATTCCTGGTATTAATAGGGAGAAAATGTCTTTAAGTACAATCTAAAAAATGCCAATATTGACTCCTCTAAATTTTAATTTATGATCACTATTATTTGAATATTAATTATACAAATGAATGTTTCACTGTGACATTTCTACAGATGTATATATTATGTTTTGCTGGTGTCGATTCTTCTTGCTATGCTCATTTGCCATTGACACTCAAAGGAAATCATTATTCTGTAATGGTTGTGTAATATTCGGTTTTATGTTTGTACAGGATAAACATGCTTATAAAACATTTATAATGCATTTATGTATTTCCTTGACATTGTCTGATAGTTGTAATTTGGGGTTTATTATATTCCAATAAATATAAGTGTGCGTGTGTGCACATACCATGTGAGAGTATGGATTTCTAGCATGGAGTCGCTGGTTTAAAGACTTCAGGTTTTAAGGCCTGGGAAGTTGGCTCTGTGTGGTAAAATGAATGCTGCATATGCATGAGGACCAGAGTTTGGACCTGCCCCATTCACATAAATGCTGGGTATACGTGGTGACCAGTCTGTTCTCCCTGTGCTTGAAACATGGAGACAGAGGATCCCTGGAGCAAACTGGCTAGCTAGCCTAATTGGTAAGCTCTGGATTCAAGTGAGAGACAGCCTCAATACGTAAGCTGGAGGGCAAGTGCAGAAGATACCCCATGCCAACATCTAGCCTCTACATGCACATGCACAGATATACACCCACATATATGCAAACATGCGCATAAACATATACAGCACATACACGTACAGAAGTAAGAGTAAATACAAACAAATAGGACCTGTAGAGATGGCTCAGAAGTTAATAGTGCATGTTGCTCTTATAGAGGACCCAGGATTGATTCCCAGCACCTGTGTGGCAGCTCATAGTCATATATAACTCCAGTTCTAGGGGATCCCATGCTGTCTTTTGGGCTTATTGGGTACAGGCATACAGGTGGTAAACATGCATACGTGCAGACAAAACACACTTAGAAAATGAAAATAAGTAAGTCTTTAAAATAAATAACTAGGGGCTGAAGAGATGGATCAGCAGTTAAGAGCGCTGGCTGCTCTTCCAGTGGTCTTGAGTTCAATTCCCAGCAACCACATGGTGGCCCACAACCATCTGTAGTGGGATCTGACTGCTTCTGGTGTGTCTGAAGACAGCAGCAGAGTATTCACATACATAAAAACATTAAAAATATACATAAATAAATAATAAACAGACAGACAGTCAGACAGACAAACAAACAAGTAAATAGATAAATGACACAGAATTTAATCTTTGATTTAGGCTATTCAATTACATTTGATTATCATACTATTTATTTTCCAATCTATAGTGGGTAAATATTAGTAATGTTTTACTTATTTTACATACTTTCTTGATGTTAGTTTTATAATATCAAATATTTCATTCTTGGCTGTGAGCATGCCTAGGCCTAGAGGAGCAAGTGGCACATGATTTATAGGAGATCAGGGATTGCCAGGGCTGTGAAAGAGAAGCCATCCATCAGTGCCATCACAGTATCATCACAGGATGACATTAGCCATGCCCAACACTCACCCTACAAAGTAGCAGAGAAAGAGAAGAAAATAAAGTAACATACACAATAAATCATTGTTACAGTCCTATTGCAACAGCTGCTGCAGAGATGGATACTAAGTGGAAGTAGATGATAATCAGATCCATGGCTCCCTTATCCACTGCTAATACACTCTTGGCCTCCGTTCTGATCACCTCCATTTCTGATGACCGCAAGTCCCTCAGTGGTGCAGTCCTGTTGAGGCACCGCTATTTTCCAAGGACCATTATTCCTGGACATGAGCTTAGTGGAGAGCATCCCAGAGAGTTCTTTGGAAGGCAGTTCTCCTTGCTGTCATTTTTGCAGTAGCAACTTGTATCTCCTTGGTAATGAGAATCATTTTCCCAGCCAGTATATTAATGATATTTTTACCTTTTAATTAAACATTTAAGAAAACTCCAATGACCTGCAAGTGGTTTTATGGACCATGACTTTATTTCCTGAGGAAGGGATTCGATTCCTCTCTTGTGAAGTAGTGTCTCCCAACCCATGGAATCGCAGTCATAAATCACTCTATAAATTAATTATCTAATGTAATCGAGAGCAAACCCTTTCTCACATCTACCTACCCTTATGGACTATGCATTTCAACTTTGAAAAACATGTAACCAGAAAAAAAATCATTGGCAGGACCTCAACATTGCAGAGAATCAAGCTCTCAATTTGCACTGAAATGGAGACTTCTGTTGACTCTCCCACTTTCTGGTAGGTTAGCTGCTTCTGGACAGACAGATGCATAGTAAGGATAGAGGCTGTGGTGGAAATAAGCCAACTGTGACACACTTCATCATAAAATTCACTGACTCCTCAGCTAGGCAGTGTGTATGGCACTGGACACTCACTGCCTGCCTAGCTCCATCTAAGTGATGGGCACATTGTTTAGCCACATATAATCTCCATTCCTGTGCTGGGGGGCACTCTGCACAGACTCACTAAGGCAGAACTAGGTTTGAGAGGCAAAGCTGTGATGATGGCATCCAGAGGATGGCTCCTGTTGCTCACTAGCATACTGAGCCTCCTTTGTATAATGTGTCCTCTTACCAGCATTTCGCTCTCAGAGGAAGGGTTTCATAGTTAAGGACTCTAACGATTTACCTCTTCATCTTCTGTTTAATCTTCTGTTAAACAATGTTGTATTTTAAAATGGTAACACTTTAGTTTCAATCGTGTGTGTGTGTGTGTGCACATGAGTGTACATGGCTGCAGAAGAGTAGAAGGGCTGCTGGGCTCTCTGCAGCTGGAGCTGCAGGCTGCTCTTAGCAAGTTCATATGGGTTCTGGTGATCAAATTTACGTCTTCTGCAAGAGCACTGCACTCTTCACCACTAATCCATCTCTTCAGCCCCTAAATTTGTTTTTTTTTTTTTTTGTGAGTGTGTATGTGTGCTCATGAGTATGCATGTGTATGTGGGCCAGTGACAATGGATATCTTCCGGTATCACTTTCCACCGTATATTTTAAGTCATGTTCAATACCTGTCTAGGTTTGCTGCTCCCTACACCTCTAGGGTGCTCCTGTCTCCCTCTTCCATTGCTGGAATTACAGACATGCACCAAAACGCCCCACTTAAAATACACACATACACACACACACACACACTGCATGAGTTTGTATGCATGAGTTTGTGTGTGCAGGAACCCACAAAAGTCAGTAGATGGTGATCTCCTGGAATTGGAGCTACACGTGGTTGAGAGCCATTATATGTGGGTGCTGAGAACTTACTCAGGGTCCTCTGCAAAAGCATCACCATGAAGTCATCACTTGGGTGTTGGGGGTTGAATTCCTTGTGCTTGTATAGGAAGAACTTTCTCACTGAGCTGTCTCCCATACCTGTTGCATGTAGCTTTGTTACCCTGCCAAAGCTCCCAAAAAGGACCATGCTACCAGCACCTGCCCAGAGAATATTGGATCCTTGGATGAAAACACAGACACACACAGGTGTTCAAATTCAACCTGCTTTTTGGCACAATTGCTGGATGCTACTTATCTCCCACCTGGAGAAGCATGCCCTTATAAATATTCTTTGCTCAGGATCCTAAATCTGCCCTCAACTTTAGTTGCTTAGTTACATCTAGTCCCAGATAAACATCCCGACTACCCACCTGTATGTAGGAGCAGGTGTGTGGCCACTCCATCTAAGATCTCTCATGGCTAGTCACCTTTTCTCCCTCAGAGGCATAGGAAACTCCTCTCCTCTTCTCTCTCCTCTCTCCTCTTCTCCCCTCCCCTCCCTTCCCCTCCCCTCCCCTCTCCTCCCCTCCCCCTCCCCCAATTGTCTCCTTCAGTCTGTTTTTACTCTATTTATGAGACAGATTCTCACTGAGGGCTAGGCTGGGTATTCAGTGAGTCCTAGGGATCCTCCTATTTCTACCTCTAGGTGTGCACCATGCCTAGCATTTTTGACACGAGTTCTAGGGAACCAGACTTGGGTCCTCATGCTCTTGTGGCAAGCACCTTTAACTGGGTGAGCCATATCCTCAGTTCCACAAAGGGGATACTATAGATCTTTCCAGGGGAAAAGAAAGGAAAAGCAGAAATTAAAAACATAGTAAGCACTCTACAGCTACTAGCTATTATCACTTGCATAACTTAGACTGTCACAGTAGGATAATCTGCTGGGTTTTTGTTCTTTTTTTTTTTTTTTTTTTTTTTTTTTTTTTTTGCTCAACAGAAAACGTCCTGATGTTATAGCAACAACTGGTTGGCTCGCTCCAGTCTTATGGGAAGGAACTTACAACAGAGAAGTTCTAGAGCAATATTATCAGAGACTGAACGTTACCATAGGCTTGGCTGTCTTCGCTACTGGAAAGTATGCACTGCTGGTAGTTGTCCTTTATATTTTGAAGAAATAAGGATGCGCAGCCATGGACTGTCTCTAACCAAAGTACTACTTACTAACGAGTCTGTCATTACTTCTTTCTGCCCTGTGTCACTATGGATAGCGGTTGTTCACTTGTTTTAGTTTAGTTTAGTTTTGTTTTGTTTTATCCAGCAATAGCTGAATGTTAGAACTTGTGAAAACATTTTCATTACTGTTCATTAAACTCTCTTTCCTTTTCTTCCTAACAAACTTTATGTCTTTTCTCAGGCCCCCAAGCTTACCAGATTATCTTTCACTAACCAATACAGCTAAAGGTACAGACACAGCCAGGCTATCTTTATCTTCTTAGACACCAATGTCTTGGATGTTAATTGGCATGCTAAGTGGCACACACCTGCTGGGAATTGGTGAAGTGTTTGTTTATCTTTTGTTTTCGTAGCTTTACAAAAGAGCCCCTGAGACGCTTCATAAAGTCTGCTGATGAGTACTTCATGGCGGGCTACAGTGTTATTTTCTACATATTGGCTGACAGCACGTACAATCTACCATACTTTGAGTTAGGTCCTCTTCGGACGCTTAAAACATGGAGGCTATTTGAGGAAGAGATGTGTCAAGACTGTAATCTCAGAAACATGATTAACATGCATAGCAAAATCATACACTATATACAATATGAAGTCAACTTTCTCTTCATGATGGCTGTGAACCAGACCTTCAAGAACAACTTTGGAGTAGAAACCTTGGGCAAATCTGTAGCTCAACTCCATGCATGGTGGTATTTTAAAAAGCCAAGAGATTTCCCCTATGAGAGAAGAACTAAAGCTGCAGCTTTCATCCCCTTCGAAGAAGGAGATTTCTATTACCACAGGGCCATTGTTGGCGGCACACCCCTAGACGTCTTAAATCTAATTGAACAATATATAAAGGGAATTAAAGAGGACAGCACAAATAAACTTGTTAGCACGTTTGAAAGCCACCTAAATAAATATTTTTTTATCAACAAACCCGCTAGGGTGTTATCACCAGAGTACAACTGGGACCCAAGATTTAAAACTCCTCCGGAGATCAAGCACATTAAGATAGCTTGGAAACCATAAATCGCACTATGGTTGTGCCCTGGGGTTCATGAAATCACAAGTAAATACCAGGAAATTCCTCCAAGGTAAAACTCTGGGGAGCTTACACAAGTGTGTAATCTTTCAGAATAAATTGTCTTTGAAATTATAATTCTCCTTAGTCTAAATTAAAGTAACTAGATAAGTATTGCTTACATGGTGTGATGTTTTATGTATGCATTATTAATGTGGAAATTATTTTGGAGGTATAGGTGATTTTTTTTTTTATGAAGAAGTCATACACGTCAAATAGATATACACAGGGGAAGCTTAATATTCATGACTTTGCCCATCTGGGCGGCGGGGGGGAGGGGTAGTATATTCCTTAGAGCCAATCTCCTTGATCAGTATTCAGTGTGCCTACGATGTGACTGAGCCCAGGTGAGCTGAAGACATTCTACGAAATGTAGTTCTTGCTTTTATTGCTAATTACGTTGAGTTCATTTTTTAAAATGTTTCTGTCTTATTCTATGTGTGTGGATGTTTTGCCTGAAAGTGTGTCTGTGGACTATGTGTGTGCCTAATGCCCTCGGAGGCCAGAAGAGGCATTTGGACTCCCTGGAACTAGAATAACAGGCAGGAGTGAGTCACTATGTGGGTGCTCGCAACTGAACCTGGGTCCTCTGAAAGAATGGTAAGTGCTCTTAAATGCTGAGCCATCTTTCCAGCTTTGAGTTCATGTTTTTAAAAGAGATACAAGAATGTGATGCAATAAAAAATTATCTTGTCCTTGAGGCACCCGATAGTCTAACGCAGGAGATAAAACTACCCTTGAATGTTTATTTCACAAATTTAAAAGTTAAAAAATAAAAAAGCCTCAATCCCCTCTCCTAGATATGCCAAGAACTAGATGCTGGTAATGCACATTATGCTGGTGAAGTCTCATGCGCCATTTGAGCTCCCTAAGAAGCTGGCTTTGGAAGTGCGGTTGGTCCCTCCTCTCCAGGACTGTTTGAATTGTGCCTTCTGGGGGATGGTCCCCATTCCCTGTGATAGTGAGGGAAAGTCTAGCAAAACAACCTGAAGCAAAGCAGGGGCTTGAGAGCAGCTGTAAGGCAGGCTCTCTCCAACAGAGCTCACTAGTATTTATCCTCTGACATGAAAATGTCTACAGAGGGAACGAGAACCAGAAGTTCAGCCATAGGAAGCTCATCCGTGCAGAAAAGCACAATTGGGAGCCCCTGTTTCAAACCCCAGTCCATTTCTGCTGCGTATCTGTAAGCCGTGCCTTTGAAGAAGTTCCCTCTCTATGTTGCTATTTGTTCTTTTACTTGGAAGTCTCACTTGAGGCTACCTTCAACTCTACCAAAGACTTTATCAGGAATGCCACCCGGTGGCATTCCCAGGGTTTCCTGGTGGATCTCCGCTGGGTGTCTGGAGACCTCAATTTGATGATGTCTTGCTGTTGATCCACCCTTGATATTTATTGCCTTACTCTGGGCCTTTTTATATACTCAAGAAACTACCCATTCTAAACCGGAAGTATGCCTATGGTAGATCATCCTCCAAATTGTATAGAAGAATACATATTAGCCAGCATTTACCAATAAAGGGTAGTGAAAAGAATGGAAACACACACACACACCACCTCAAGGCAGATCTTAACTCCATCTACTGATTCAAATGCTAGTCTCTTCCACAAACACTCTCATAGACACACTCAGAAAAAGTGTTTTAGCATCTGTCCGATTGCACTTTAACTCACTCAAGTTCAGGCATAGAACCGACTATCATGGGTTATCTCCATGACATCCGGGGAAAGTAAAGCCATGAAGACAATGAGCTGATGGCCAGGGGACACGAGGGACCTGAAGGCAGGATGTTTGAATAGCAACAAGCACAGCATAGGAATCTCCAATGTGAGATGATCCCATATGATGCTGTATCAGTGGCTATGTGAAATTATTCACGCATTAAACTCACAGAATTTGAAAGCCCAGAATGAACTGGAGCTGCGACCAATGCCTGTGGGCTTTTGGTTTTGTTTTTCAAAATCTCACAGAAGACCATATGTTAAAAGGTGGATGGCGAGAAGCGTATAGAACTACCTCACTGAAAAGGAAGAGAAGAAAATGCACTAGTATAATTTTGGAATTCAGGGAAGGATCTCTAGGAAGGAAAGGACTGTAAGTGTAAAAACAAAAACAACTGTACATAAAGATTGGACTCGGGGGCTGGAAAGATGGCTCAGCAGTTAAGAGCACTGACTGCTCTTCCATTTGTGAAGGTCCTGAGTTCAGATTCCAGCAACCACATGGTGGCTCACAACCATCCATAATGAGATCTGACTCCCTCTTCTGATGTGTCTGAAGACAGCTACAGTATACTTAGATATAATAATAAATAAATCTTAAAAAAAGATTGGACTCTAGTTGATAAAATTGTTTCTGAAACAGAAGCTAAAAGACAGAGCTTCCAATGGGACAGTTTGAATAAGAAGATAATGCAAATGTATTGTAACTCCAGCTATAAAATAATTATCCATGTGGATCTGGAAAACTAAATAATTGCAAAATAACTCCAAATAAATCATGTAGACACTCAGTTCTCAAGGAGACAGAGAAAAAACTTTGCACTCATTAACTGCATTTGCATAAAGCGACGTCTTTCCAAAGCTATCATCATAGAAGCTGGAAGAAAAAGTAACTTTGCAATGGAGCAAATAAAACTATCACAGTCACATCAACAGGCATAAGTTGTGTTATTGTCATGCACCCCTTATATGGTGGAATCGCTCCTTGTTACCAGTTGAACTACATCCCTCCAGTAAATGTGTTACAATTCTGAATTGTGGCCAATCTGGATGAAACTGAGAAGAAGGGCCAGAGTTTAACCTCCAGACAGAGAAAACAGTCACATGAAAACTAAAGCACGTTTTACTCATTCATTTATTGTGTATGTATGTGTATGGTGTGTGTGTGTGTGTGTGTGTGATGTTGATGTGTGTGAGTGCAGACACATTTGTGCTGCAACATGAACTTTAATTATTCATTATGTCAGTTAAAGGACATTTAGGCTGATTCCATTTCCTACCTATTATGAATGAAGCAACGTGAACATGCTGAGCAAGTGTCTTGGCAGGAGGATGCTGGTGCCTTTGCATAGACATCAAAGAGTGGTCCAGCTGGGCCATATGGAGGATCTACTTTTAGCTTTGCGAAGTGATTTCCAGAGTGGCTGTATCAGTCTGCAATCTCACCAATGGTGAGTGAGTGAGCACCCCCTTTCATCTTCTCCAAAACTTATTGATAATTTTCTTTCTTCCCCCCCCCCCTTTTTGGTAGGAGGCAGACCAATAAGTTTATTTATTGAGTCGTTGGTGGAATATGGATGAAGTTAAAGGAGCATGGGTAACTGAAATGCATCTGCATGACTGGAGAAATCACACGTGAATATGAGGTGATGATCTTACCGAAACAGAGTCTTTGGGGTACCCCATTCAGTCAGCCTCACACCTCCTGTATGCTCTAGTACCACCTAAGACACATGAGAGTCCAGTGACTTCTCACCCCTCTGCATCTAGAATGTTCACAGACCTGTTACTATTACCATACACCTAGCTATCTCTGTCCTAGATTATTTTATTGCCACCATTACAGAGGCCAGTGTAACCACCTCAGCAATCTCTACTCTTTGATAGACACTGGTCATGCTATGCCCAGAGGAAGCAGCTATACCACAACAACCCCTTTCAGAAAGAGACACTGATAAAAAAGCCTACTAATGAGTCTCAGGGAGAATCATGCATCCTTAAGAGCGAGAGGCACAAGGACGCCAGGTCAGAAGCATGGGTAGTTTTAAATAAACTAGAATACTTTTAAATGAAATTACCCTGCAGGCCAACCAAGCCCCAAGGGCATGGAGACTGCAGAGGTGGCTCAGCAATCAAGAGCGCTTACCAATCTTGCAAAAGACCCAGGTTCAACTCATTTGCACAATGGCAGCACCCAGTGCCTTGAAACTCTGGTTCTAGAGGATCCAATGCCCTCTTCCAACCTCTGCAGGCTTTCACATGCTCAAGCATGCACACACACACAAATTTAAAGTAATTTTAAGTGAGATAATAATTAAATAAAAGATAAACCAAAAACTAACACATGGGAATTTGACAAAGCAAACACAAGGAGCTTGTCTGCTTTTAGTCCTGTTATGGAGGTGGTTAAATCGATCCTATATACACTCAGTGTTGATTTTTGTTTGGAGGGACAGGGTGATTCCAATTCAGTGGTAACCAGAAGAGCTTACAATTGTGATGCATAGCTGGGTTTGCTTTGCCTGAACTGGTGCACAGGTTGTAATACTGAAATAAACCTGGGAGTGTGGGGACTGGGAGGCACAGGAGTGGGGTGGAGTGGGGGGACTGCTGCACAAGCTGAGCTAGGCATCGTGGGAATAGTGAGACATCATTGGAGGACTAAGGTGTGCGTGACTCACCAGGCTGGGCTGATGCGTTAGCTGGAAGACCAAGAAACCCTGGAAGGTAGGAACAACAGGGTGTTTAGAGGGGCACCCCGAGAGGACAAGCTTTCTGCCTTCTATTAAACCTAACTAGGCCAAGAAGTACATGAACATGAACACTAGATGGCACACCATAGAAAGTAACTAACTGATTATTACTTCTAAAATGAAGCTGCTCTAGGGGAGCCTGTTGATGTCGACTTGGTGGTAACTGGAATTCTACTGATTAACGTCTTCTGTGTGGTAATTCTGCGCTCCTACATATTCCCTTTGCTCTCCTGTGTTCCAGTAAAGCTGGTCAAATTCTTCCTCCTCTGTCTTCCATATTCACCCAAATCCTTGCAAACTTTCCAACTTGTCAGCAACTGAAGTCAGCAGTGCACCGATGCTTTCCAACGAGCAGAAACCACGTTGAAGGAGACGACTTACAGTACCCTCACATTCTGCTAAGGCAGTCACGGATGAGCAGGGTAATTCTTTTCTGTCTCGCTTTGGATCTACTCCCCCCTGGAATGCTAGACTAGATGTGCTGTGGAATGGATCTGAATGGAGGGGCCATGCAACATTAAGAAATAACATTTCCTTGTCCCTCTGAATATCCTTTACTGGGTCACAGTCATTAGAAAACTTCAGGGCATAGGAATAAGCCCTGTCACTCATCTGCCCCCAAGTCACATTAGGCTGTGGTGGCCATCTTGTCTCAGTTACAGTGTTGGAAGTCTCAAATCCCAGATAATTAGTGTCTAGAGTAAACAAAGCAGCTAGTGGCTCTACATTAGACCTAGATCTACCTGAACCCCATGTGAACTCAAGCCAGGGAAAGCTGGAGAGATGGCTCAGGAGTTAAGACCATTGGCTGCTCTTTCAGAGGATCCAGGTTCAGTTCCCCACTTTGCTCTTTCGGCATAGCACTGCTTTGGCTTTTGGAGATCTTTTGTGCTTCCGTATGAATTTTAGGGTTTTTTTTTTCTAGTTCTATGAAAACCATATTGGAATTCTGATGACGTCTGCACTGAGCCCCTGGAACACCTTTAGCCCTGTGGTCATTTTCTTTTTTTTTTTTTAATATTTTTTTTTATTACGTATTTTCCTCAATTACATTTCCAATGCTATCCCAAAAGTCCCCCATTACCCCCCCCCCCCGCACTTCCCTACCCACCCATTCCCATTTTTTGGCCCTGGCATTCCCCTGTACTGGGGCATATAAAGTTTGCGTGTCCAATGGGCCTCTTTTTCCAGTGATGGCCAACTAGGCCATTTTTTGATACATATGAAGCTAGAGAGTCAAGAGCTCCGGGATACTGGTTAGTTCATAATGTTGTTCCACCTACAGGGTTGCAGATCTCTTTAGCTCCTTGGATACTTTCTCTAGCTCCTCCATTGGGGGCCCTGTGATCCATCCAATAGCTGACTGTGAGCATCCAGTTATGTGTTTGCTAGGCCCCGGCCTAGTCTCACAAGAGACAGCTATATCAGGGTCCTTTCAGCAAACGCTTGCTAGTATGCAATGGTGTCATCTTTTGGAGGCTAATTATGGGATGGATCCCTGGATATGGCAGTCTCTAGATGGTCCATCCTTTTGTCTCAGCTCCAAACTTTGTCACTGTAACTCCTTCCGTGGGTGATGGTTTCCAATTCTAAGAAGGGGCAAAGTGTCCACACTTTGGTCTTCGTTCTTCTTTAGTTTCATGTGTTTTGCAAATTGTATCTTATATCTCGGGTATACTAAGTTTCTGGCTAATATCCACTTATCAGTGAGTACATATCATTTGAGTTCTTTTGTGATTGTGTTACCTCACTCAGGATGATGCCCTCCAGGTCCAACCATTTGCCTAGGAATTTCATAAATTCATTCTTTTTAATAGCTGAGTAGTACTCCATTGTGTAAATGTACCACATTTTCTGTATCCATTCCTCTGTTGAGGGGCATCTGGGTTCTTTCCAGCTTCTGGCTATTATAAATAAGGCTGCTATGAACATAGTGGAGTGTGTGTCCTTCTTACCGGTTGGAACATCTTCTGGATATATGCCCAGGAGAGGTATTGCTGGATCCTCCGGTAGTACTATGTCCAATTTTCTGAGGAACCGCCAGACTGATTTCCAGAGTAGTTGTACAAGCTTGCAATCCCACCAACAATGGAGGAGTGTTCCTCTTTCTCCACATCCTCGCGAGCATCTGCTGTTACCTGAATTTTTGATCTTAGCCATTCTGACTGGTGTGAGATGGAATCTCAGGGTTGTTTTGATTTGCATTTCTCTGATGATTAAGGATGTTGAACATTTTTTCAGGTGCTTCTCAGCCATTCGGTATTCCTCAGGTGAGAATTCTTTGTTTAGCTCTGAGCCCCATTTTTAATGGGATTATTTGATTTTCTGGAGTCCACCCTCTTGAGTTCTTTATATATATTGGATATTAGTCCCCTATCTGATTTAAGATAGGTAAAGATACTTTCCCAATCTGTTGGTGGCCTTTTTGTCTTATTGACAGTGTCTTTTGCCTTGCAGAAACTTTGCAGTTTCATGAGGTCCCATTTGTCAATCCTCGATCTTACAGCACAAGCCATTGCTGTTCTATTCAGGAATTTTTCCCCTGTGCCCATATCTTCGAGGCTTTCCCCCACTTTCTCCTCTATAAGTTTCAGTGTCTCTGGTTTTATGTGAAGTTCCTTGATCCACTTAGATTTGACCTTAGAACAAGGAGATAGGAATGGATCGATTCGCATTCTTCTACATGATAACAACCAGTTGTGCGGTCATTTTCATAGTACTAAAACGCAGACTACAAAAGAAAGACTATGTGAAGTCTTTCCTCTTCTGTCTTCCTCAGATTCTTTCTTTAGTGTTTTAAAGTCTTTATTGTAGAGGTCTTTCCCTCCCTGTTAAGTTTATTCATAGCTTATTTTCTTTTCCTGATTATTTTACATTCTCTTTCTCCTGAGCCAGCCTCCAGCAAATGATAGACTCCAGTCCACCATTCCTGGGGGTTTGAATCGACTGAGGCTTCCCCGTTAGCTTTCATTATCATCGGTGGAATCACCCAGAGCTATCCCCTGGTTTTTCTCCTTTCTCTTTTCAGCTGCCACCCTCTTTACTTTTAACTAGACAGGATCACTCTTCCCACAAAATACAAGTCAGTGAGAATGGGGAGAGGGGGAGAAAATATGATGAAAAAAGTTACTTTCTCTTCAACCACTTAACAAAGGACAGATGGTAGGGAAACACTACATATTGATTGATATTTCCAACACACACACACACATGCATGCACATATGCACATGCACACTCATGCACACACACACCTGCATGCACGTGCATGCACATGCACACCCACGTGCACACTTCAAAGAAGAACCTCAACCTTATAACACATTGTTTCTTTGCCAATGTTGAGTTTTCAGCAGACTGTGCAGTCATATCAGTTGTTTGTGTTGGTTTCGAATGATAGATGCATGTGGCAAGATTAGCAGTTTCCATAGCTCAAACGTTTTAGTTACACTCTTTTGTTGTGTTCCACGGTCAGAAACTGTATTAAGTAGAATATCATGACAATGGACAGGGGTTGTGTGGCTGTACTTGCAAAAACAGTTGAACTGAAAAAGTGTCTCCATGCCCAACTGTTTGTTTATTTTAGTTTTTAAAAACTTCTTCCATAGTGGGAAGGATACACTACTCAATCATTTCTGTCTCCATTACAAGGCCTCCGCCAGGGTATCTATTCGTGGCTGTCCATGCAATTCCTTTCTCTTGTGCTCTTTTCTGAAAGATCCATTCATGTATCTCATTTTCAATCTTCCTTGTTAACAATCTCTCAAAAATGTTCTTTTCAAGTTTCTGACCAGTGATTAAAGATCTGATTTCTATAAGTAAGTGCAGACCTGTATCACCTCTTCTTCTGGGCCATAGTTACAGCTAGATACATTGCTCAAAGTCCTAATGCCTGGAACAATAGCTCTTGACTACTCCTCTTCATTGGCATCCCAGTGTGAATATACTTGTACTACCATAAGATAGAGATGATTTTTTTTAATGAAGCCCAAGTTTTTATTCTTCCTTCAACATGGAACGCCCATGACACCGCTGTCATGTGGAAGGTGAAAAGGGGACCAGAGGCAGCAACAGTAGATGCTGTGTGTGACAGAACCATGTATGCCTTTATGTAAGAATGTGTGCTGTCTGCACACATTCTTATGTGTCTGGCTGACACATAATTTCTGTCTGATGATAGACAGCTGCTGTGCATGTCCAGCCTTGGCACAGTATTTAACACATTGCCTGAACAACTACTGCTCAAGCTGGGTGGTGAAGGTAACCGTTTAGAATTCCCCATTAAACATTGTTTCTTCCAGGGTACAACAGAGTCTGCTATGGATGTCTCAAACAAGAATAAATGGTTCTCTCAGAAGAAGTTAGCATTGTTGTGATCTCAGACTTTAGATATTTGTTTGGTAATTTTCCTGTTGAGTCTTGCTTTCAGAAGCCACACAATGTTTTTAACCACTGACACTCTGGGCACTGTTGGATAGGCTTAGAAGAGCCTAGTGACTTGCAACACCCATAGAGAGTCTTCACCTGCCCTGGGCATGTTCCAGAAGCAGCGATCATGTTTCTTGTTATTAATAAGTCAGACTAGTGCTTACAAACAGGGTTTCTGTTGTCTTGAGACAATAGGAGTCTTACAATTAACACTCTGGGGATCCTAAATGTAGAAAAGATTCCACACATCCTTTTGATAACTCGACAGGACATGAATGGCTGTTACCTATCCATATGTGATTGTACATAAAACAGCACAGTTCGCTAGGCAGGAACATCTTGGGCTTATATTAATTAACGTAGAAAAATGTGTGTGCATCTTTGTGGGTCTACACACACAAAGGGACAGAGTTGAATTGCTTCTTCACTACTTCTTGTCTACATGAAAGACTTTATTCTAACAAAAACCCTCTTCCCAATTTTGACAGTTCTGATGAGACTAGAACTGTTTTCTATTTACCAAATAGAAGTCAGTCTAGAAAACAGAACTGCAGAAGCAAAGGCCTACGTGTGGTTCTGGCAGAAGCCATGAGTTCACTGTAAGCAGGAACTGCGCTGGAGAGATGAGAGAGAAACTGGAAGGGCCGGGTGGGGCTAGACTGAGATTTCTATATTAGGCTAGGAACATGGACAGCATTCTGTGGACTGAGGGGATGGAGTGACCAATTTCCATAGGCTGTAGCCTGGACTGCAACCTCATCACAGGCCTTAAAGATTACAGCAATGGCACAAAACAAAAGCTATTGTCATTTGTGGATTATACCCACAGAAGAATTACGACAATATTAGCCACAGAATAACAGCAATTAACTGTTGATCAAAAATGTTTCTCTGAAATTTTTATCTCCCAGATAAAGGTGGCAGATTAAATATAACAATACAACTTTACTACCTCTGAAATCCTGCTAAAACATAATAAATGGATTTGTTTTATTTATTTATTTTATTACTTACCTTTTTATTTTGGCTTTTCAAGACAGGGTTTCTTTGTGTAGCTCTGGCTGTTCTGGAACTTGCTCTGTAGACCAGGCTGGCCTCAAACTACATAGATCCACCTGTCTCTGCCTCTGAAGTGCTGGGATTAAAAGCATGTGCCACCCAGCTGTAAATGGATATTTTAAATCCTACAACCCTACCAGTACACAGAGATAACAAAATTTTAGAAGTCATCCTCAAGGTTTCTACTTGAAACTACTGTGGGAAAAGTAGAGATCTCAAATGGCATACAGCACATAATCTTACAAAGAGATCCTCCAAGCTGACCTGTACTCCTCAAAGTGTCTAAGGTCAACAAAAAGACAGACCCAGCACGTCATCGATTAGACACGAAAGAGTCAAGACAGCCAAATGCACTGTGAGTTTCTCAAATGGAGAAAGAACATCGGTGGGAAACTGGTGGCATCCAAATCAACTCTGGTTTGGTTATTGGTGGGACTTACAGTCATCTCTTCATTTTGATAAACACGCCACGATTATGTGCAGTGATAACAGGAGAGAAGGCTCGGTGGAACGCATGTGGGAACTTTTTCTCCCATCTGTTAAGACTCTTTTGTAAACTTAAAAATGATTTCATTATTAAGCTTTGAGACTAAGTCAATATTGAAAGGAGAGAGAGCACGCGCTCATGTTCCCTCTCTCACCCAGTACACTGGGCAGTCATTTCTAGCATTGATGGTCTCCAGAGTACAGACCGGCATGAATAGGTGTGCAAGGCTGTGGTCCTGGGAAAGCGGGACATGAGCTGAGCATGCGTGCACACCTTGGTGATGCTGACCTTAGGGTAGATGGTGGGGCTGCACGCACGGTAAGACTCTGCATGTCCAACAGGGACAGGATCAACTTAGGGAAGAACACGTGGGTGTCTCCGTCCTACAGTCGGGGCTAGTGGAAATTGCATTTTGCTCCGAACTTCAACTTCCACTTGTTTATTGATAATACTTGAGGCAGCCACGGACTCTTTTATATTAGCCTATTCCTGCCGTTTTGTTATAATCGCTTATTAGTTTAAAAAAGGTCTTAGGTCAGTTCTTTGAGACTTTTCTATATGATTTTGGTTTTTTCCTTCCCACACCTATGCCTTCTGTTTCCTTTCTGCATTACTATTACTATTATTGTTGTTATTATTATCATTATCATTATTATTTGGTCACAGTGACTTGACAGGAACCACTTATAGGAGGAGAGGTTTATATTTGTTTACAGGAGCAATAGCAGTCACCACCGGGAAAACATGGCACCTGCACCAGGGTAGTCCATGGAGGCAGGAGCATGAGCAGCAGATAGGGAACCGGAAGTCCGAGGAGAAATGGGGCCTCCCACTCCCTGATGCATGGAGTGCAAGCCTTCTCTCAACGACGTGGGTTTCCCTGAATCTGCCTTGTCCACATCTTTATTTTGGCTTTTGTTTAATTTCGAGACAGTGCTTTGTATAGCTGAGACAGCTGGGAACACCGCGTGCCTGAGGATGGCTTTGAACTCCTCACCCTCTTCCCTCTGCTCCCGAACACTGGGACTGAGGCATGCACTACCATGCCCGGCTCTGGTGCATACTTTGAATGCGCCATTATCCTTTCCTCGAAAGCATCCCCAACCCCCTTTCTCTTCCCTCCTTACCCCAATGCTGATTAGAGGCAGTGGGAAGAATCACACCGCCATCTCGAAGTTTTCTCTACCAAACACATTGCTTTACTTGTCCGTTATCTGAGAATGCAGGGCAGCAATTTTTTTTTTTTAGGTCAAGAGCAGAACAGAATCACATTCTGCCAGAACATGCCTTAAATGGCCTCTGATCTAATTCCTGAGTGCGCCCTTGATCCGGTCTATAATCTCAGGATCTCAGCCTTTGCTGTATCCACTCCAATCAGCATTGCAGACTTCCCATGCTCCCTCCCAAAAGACCCATTAAGCTCTGATTGCAGCATCCTACATCCCTCCTGCACACCAGTTCCAAAGGCCTGAGGACCACATGGTCAGGTCAAACACAGCAATGGCCCACCTCTCTGTACCAGGGTTTTGCTTTCAGTTATTTTTCTTGTCACGGTAAAATAGTAAAATAACACACACACACACACACACACACACACACACACACACTTGAGGGAGGGTTTAATTTAGCACATGCTTCACAGTGACACAGCTGTCACAGTGGAGAAGGCACTTGTAGTCTTGAATGTTATCATGAGTTAAAATACAGTACCCCCACATTGAGATGCTAAAGCCTTGAATATCAGTACCTCAGCCCACTGTTGTATTTGGGAACAAGATCTATAAGGTAATTAAGTTGAAATTTGGTCCTTTGAGTAGTCCCAGGTCCAATAGAGTTAGTTGTATTCTAAGAAAAGGGAAATCTAGACACAAGCAAAGGAAAGAAAATGTAAAGATACAGAGAAACGGGAATTATTTACAAGTCAGGGAGAGAGAGAGAGAGACTTGGGACAGTCCTTGGGTTGGGGGGAATCAACGTTGCTAATACAAAGAGTAGCGATTCTCAACCTCTAGGTCGAGACCCCTTTTGAAAGTCAAATGATCCTTTCACAGGGGTCACATATCAGATATTTACTTTGCAACTCATAACAGTAGCAACATTATAGTTTATGAAGTAGCATCAAAAATAGTTTATGGTGTATGGGGGGGTGGTCACCACAACATGAGGAACTGTATTAGAGGGTCACAACATTAGGAAGATTGAGAAACACTGCTCTAGAACAAGAAAGACACATTTCTAATGTTTAACCCACCTAATCTGTGGGACTTTGCTATGGGCTCTAACAACTGACATGTACAAAGAGAATATTAGATCAATAAGGTCAGGAATGGCTGTCATTTTACTGGCTGATACACTACAAACATCTACTATGCTACTCAGCACACAGTAGGTTTTCAATAAATGTTGGCCAAGTGGACTTATAGAGTCAATAAGAGTCTCCCTTAGATAAATCCACTAAATACCATCAATGCTATTTATAGTAATGCCTCCCTCCCCCTGTAAGTCCCCCAAGGCTGCTCCTGGATGTCTTACCACATACTGTGATGTAATGGATCTGCTACCACACCCCGAAGGAACAAAGTCCTTTGGTGATGACTCACATCCGGGGCCAGGAACAATTTCCCTAAGAAGAGAAAAGATGGGGGAAAAAAAATCTTACTGTGATGCAGTAACTTAGAATTAAACCACCAGAGGAACATATCAGATTTGCCATCCTGGACAGATTGGCACAAAACGCAGCTTGTTACTCCACGTGCTTCTGCATGGTATTTGATTAGCTGGCTTCCTTGAAGGCAGCAAGAACAGCCTGGATCAGTAGTTTAAAGGACAAGATAATCAAGACCTTTCCTGCTCTTATTGAAGCATTTCTTATGAGCAGAGGAAAAAGACTAATTAAATTTCCTTAGGACTCATTCAATTATGGACTCACAGCACATCTCTCAGCCCCATCTCTACATCCTAATGTCATCAGCCAGCTCTATCAATCAGTATTGAAATTGGTACCCTGAATATATTAACCAAAAACCAGAAACATAAAAGAAAACCAATAAGGAGTATTCTGATTTTTAGCTATGAATACCCTTTTAAAGATGTCCCTCTGGGGCCTGGAAGGATGACTGTGTTGTTAAGAGGGGTGATGCTCTCTCAGAGGACCAGAGTTTGGTTTCAACACCCATGCTGGGCAAATCACAACTGCCTGTTTCTCCAGCTCCAGGGTTCTGGTCCAGTTACCATCTTCTGATCTCCATGAGCACTACCTGCATATGCACAGTCCCACATACATGTATGAACAATAATAAAATAATAAACAAATAAATAAATAGACATGACTGCTCCAAGGAATAGAGGAGAAGAAGGTTCATTGTAGATATGAGGGAAAGAATAGTCAGAGGCAGAGACTTCTGGGAGTCCAGAGTGAACCTGACCCTGAGCCAGGCCATGGGGGAAAGGGGGGGGGTACAGGGAGGAGGGGAGAACCAGGGGTGTAAAGGGTAGAGCAGGGAAGGCAGGGTAACTGAAATGGCTGGATTATTTAGGAAGGGCAGCTGGGGGAGGGGTAGCCTGGCCCCTGAGTGGGAGAAGTTTAGAGGAGTGGGGTATGCCAGCCATACCTAGTAACAGGTAGGGACTGAGGGATGCTGGGAGAACCTGGTGGCCAGGCCTGTTTTGATATGTTAGATAGGTATCTCAGTGGGCCATTTGTCCCAGGTTTGATACCTAACAAGAAACACATAATTACAAATAAAATCCTTTTTTTTTTTTTTTTTTTTTTGGTTTTTCGAGACAGGGTTTTCTGTGTAGCCCTGGCTGTCCTGGAACTCACTCTGTAGACCAGGCTGGCCTCGAACTCAGAAATCTGCCTGCCTCTGCCTCCTGAGTGCTGGAGAGATGGCTCCGCCGTTAAAGGCTAGGCTTACAACCAAAAATATAAAATTTTCATCAAAATTATGAAAGGATCTGAAGAGATGGCTCAGCAGTTAAAAGTATTTATGGTTCACATGCTGGTTTATAACCATCTATAACTCCAGTTCCCAAATATCCCATCTTCTCCTGAACTCTACAGGAACCAAGGCACCCAAGTGGGATTCAGACATGCATGCAAAGCAAAGCACTCACATAAACCTTTAAAAATCCTTATGATTGTTTGATTAGAGGTGATAAAACTGCAGGCAAATTTCCTTTCTACTGACCCGGAACTCCACCTAAGTTTCCACTTCTAAAGCCTAACATTCTTTTAGAAGACACTTTTTAAAAACAATCTGTCCGCATGAGTATAGGAGCGCGTGTATGTGCAAGGGTGTGAACCTTTGTGTGCGTGGAGATCAGATTTCTCAGAGCCAGATGCCAGACTCATTGTATGGGCATTAGTGACACCAGATAGCAGATAGATTCTTTTTCTCTGTTATTAAGGAATTAAAAAGACAGGGAAATGGCTCAGCGTGAAGCAAAAACTTATGTCTCAGACTCCAGGGGCTCCAGAGCCGAGAACCAGTGACGCTCAGAGGTTTTTATGTGGGTTCAAGTATTATCTTTTTGATGATACTCGTGTTCTGTGGGACTTACGGTGCTTATGTGCCTCTTTTGGTGTAGTAATTTGGTCTCCTGCTTCTGTCTATGAACATCTATCTCCCTTCCAACTTTCTTTCCCTCTGCTTCAGAGGTCCACAGTACCACTGGGATCCAAACTTCTCTTTATGATTAGGGAGCAAGCCATCTCTCCAGTCCTCTTTTAGAAAAATTCTAAATTCTTGAAAATTCAAAAGGAGGTGTGTGTGTGTGTGTGTGTGTGTGTGTGTATTACCTGCATGCACTAAAGCGCATACCATGTGTGCCTGGTTTTCACAGAGGCCTGAAGAAAGCAAGTGAATCTGTGGAGTGAAAGATCCAGGTGATTGTAAACTGCCCATTGTGGGTGCTGGAAACTGAACTCAGGTACTCTGAAAGAACAGGAAGTACTCTTAACTACTGAGCCTCCTAAAATTATTTTTTAAAGAATATTTAGCCCAAACATTTACAGAGAATATGTGTGAAAGCCAAAATTTGACAGTACTATGGGCAAGTCGAAATATTTAACTCAGAATTGGAAACTCTCATCTATTCCCTACAGTTTGTTCTTCATCTGGGGCCCAGAATTAATGCTGAAACTGATGCAATCTGGAGTGGGTGCCAGCAAATGTTTTGCAAACCCTCTGTCCCAAAGGGCAGTGCCTCACAAATGACGCTGGTTGAGATTGTCTTGAGAGTTCAGTTCAGGAGCACGAGCAGCACAGACAAATACACTTGGAAACACCGTTTTCCTTTCTAGTAAAAGAACAGTGAAACATAAATACTTTATCACAATAAGCAAGGATTAATTTCCTATTTGTGCTGCTTCCCTGAGAGCTACAGCATATACAGGAAGTTCACACCCTGGGGTTTATTTATGGCAGAATGGGGAAAATGAAGCTGTGGACTTTGTCAAGGAAGATTCCGAGAGAACAGACCATTAAGCTATCATAGCCCCCGCCTTCTCTATGAGCAGCTTATCGATAAAAGGCTAACCATGTGATTACCTGAGTTGGGACATCATCCCCAGGACTATAAACATTTGACCTATTTTATGGGAAGTCAATTTGAGAAAGCAGAATCACAAAGCTTAAAATTCTAGAACCTTCACCCTCAAGCAAAGGTCGCCTTGATCCTTCCCAGTCACTTTCCTGCTTTCTTCTGGACAATATCAGTGTTCTGGAGCTATAAAGTCAAGGGACAGCATTTCATGAGAGGGAACCACCACAAGGCGTCTGGAATTACACAGCAAATAGTGTGTGTGTGTGTGTGTGTGTGTGTGTGTGTGTGACAGAGAGAGAGAGAGAGAGAGAGAGAGAGAGAGAGAGAGAGAGAGAGAGAGAGAGAGAGAGAGAACGTTTCCAAGAGGGAGCTCTCAGCAGTGATGAACTAGCTCTGTATCTTTATAACTGTGTTTATAAGAATGTATATATACATGTGATAAAATGGCATACTTATATGTATACTTATTCTGTCAGGGCCAATTTCCTATTTTGAGACTGCACATAAAACAGATTTAACTATAGGAGTAACATGAATAGAGGGGTCCTTGTGACCACTATAATGTCTTCTCAGCTTTCTGTGATTCTATGTTTATTCAAAATAAAATGCCTTTTAAAAGTTTATTTTGTGTACCTTAATATTTCCCTGAACAGTTTGCATTGGGACAGACTAGGGAGAGAGAAAAAACAAAAAACAAAAAACAAAAAACAGCAGTGATTTTTCAAACATGAGGTTTTCAGTTACAAACTGCAAGGGAGGCAACTTGAGACTGGGAGGGTTCTGGCAAGTGCTTCCTCCAGAGCCTGGACACTGTAAAATGTAATTTTAGAATCCAGGCCCGACCTTTCACCTCTCATAAATAAGTCTGCCCCCATTCCAAGGCTGGCTCTTTCAGGGGACATTTTTCACAGGCCACATCCTTATTTATAGAAAGAAGCCTTTCGGTTTTGATTAATCAAATGGGCTCCGTGTTGTTGCTTTCGAAACACCCTTAGCTTGTTTGTTTGTGGTATAATACAAACTTCACGAGGGCTGGCACTGTGTCCACTTCTGCCCACTGCATCAACTGGGAGGCCCTCGCCTGCTAGAGGCCAGGTGCTCCGTAAGTTAATTTTGTCTGAAAAAAGTAAATGCACCTCCTGGGAATTGGTCTTCTTTGGGGCAAGGGCATTGGCGCGAACTCCTTCCTCTCACTGCCTACCCGATGTACCAGGCTATACTCAGCACCCTCAGCACGCCCCTCAATCTGCAAGACCCCCACTACAAGAGGACGCCTTCCCCCTCACTAATGCCGGGAATCACAGGAGGCCTTGCACCGCTCCCTCAGCCCCGCCCTGTTCTCGCACCTTCTCCTCGGATTAACCCACTGGAAGCTGGAGCGAGACTCTGGCAGGGCCTTAAGCTTTCCGGCCTCACTGTCTTACCCTCCTAGTATCTGCCTGCCAACAACCCCTTCAGGCCACGCCCCCTCCAGCCACGCCCTCTGAGGGCGGGGAGAGGCGTGTCTTCCCCTCCATTCCGGGGCACCTATTGGGCAGGCCGCCACCTAGGGGCGGGACTGCACCCGAGCTCGAGCCCCTTCGTTGCTAACGGCTCTCAGTAAAGCTCCGGCTTTGGGAACTGGCGAGTTTACGAGCGACTCTGACTCCAGCACTATGTCTGACAAACGACAGTCCAGCCATGTCCAGTCTCAGCGGATCCCTGAGTCCTTCAGAGGTGAGTCTCTCGTCACCCGCACAGCCTCTTCGAGCCCCCCTCTGGGTCCCGAGCCCCACCTTCTGCAGTGAGAACCCCCGCAGACCGCCGGCGTGCCTCCACTGCACTGTGTGCGCTTCGCAGAGTCGCCGTCTTCTTCATTCCTGAGTTCTCGGGCTGATAGATGATGATTTGGGGGTGCTGGGGTGCAGCCTGCATGGCAGCCAAGAGGGCGCACTCGCGGCAGGGGCGTGTATCCATTGCTCGACACCCTGGCAGGCAAGAGCTGGCTTATCCTTTGGGTCCTAGATGCCAGGTGCCTATCACCGGCGCTTCTTTATCTCGGGCGGTGCACGCGGACCAGGACAGACCCTGGCAGTCAGGAGTGGTAGAGGCGCCTCTTCTGCAGCTTCAGCCAGCCTCCTCTGCTCATTCTTGTTTCTTTTCTGCCCCAGCGCCTGGGAGGGGAAGTAAGCAGTTCCAACAAGTAGCCTTCAGCAACCCCTACGTGATCCACACTCCTCTGAACCAGGGAAGAACTCCCACCCTCTTCCCGCCATCCCCAGCTTCGGGAAACTGATCAATTTCCTAGTAAAGGGCTAGGCTTCAACCTATGACACAGTAGGCGGTATAGGCAGAAGAAAGAAGGTTCCCCCCCCCCCCCCGGCTTTCCTTCCAGTTCCATTGTCTGTCCCATACTGTTGTCCACTTTTGTCTTAGAGATCTCTCCTTCCAGGTAAATAGCTCACCACTCTTCTGGAGCCTTCCTAGTTTTGAAGGCAAGAACTGTTAGCAGGCTCTCAGCCTATCTTCCATAAAAAAATTAGAGCCCTTGAGCGAACTACCTCCTTGAGCCTTTAAATTGTATAACTCCTTGGGGTCAGGAGATGCCCAGTAAGAGAAAATAAACCTCGCAGGAGTCCTGCTATCCTCCTGGGAGCTTTACTAATCTAAAGGAATTATTTCTAAAGATGGAATTTCAGGGAGGATGACACGGTGGAAGACATTTAGGAGGCTGAGTGGGCTTTTCCATCATCCTGTGGAGAAGGCTATCATCCATTCGGATTATTTGCAAAGCCAACCTGGCCTCCCATCCCCCTGCCCAGAAGCATCTTTAACTCTTTCTCAGGGTATCTCGAGGATCTCAGAGGGCTCCAGAGTGTTGTAATAGGAAACCTACGGGATTCCATCCTCGGGATTATGCAGAAAAGCCTGTGTGTGTATCATTCTCCATACTTTAACCCTTCCCCCAACTGGGAGCATAACAAAATTAAAGAGAGCAATAGCAAAACTGACCCTTAATAGGCTAAGCACTATCCTAAGTGTTTTATAAGGTGATCTTATTGAATCCTCACAAACTGATACTTAGTGACTTAGTCTCAAAGGCTTAAAATTCAAATTTAATTCTAAAACGTGAACAGGAGAAAAGTGCCAAGTCTGCCTCTTCAGTGGTGGTCTCTGGCTTTAGATGAAAGTGTGGGTACGTTGGGGGTCTCCTTCACCTGTACTAGGACCACCAAAGTGGGAGTGGATTTGGAGCCCCACCCTAGGACCACCCTGTGGGAAGTGGATTTGGAGCCCTGCCCTAGGACCACCCTGTGGGAAGTGGATTTGGAGCCCTGCCCTAGGACCACCCTGTGGGAAGTGGATTTGGAGCCCTGCCCTAGGAATGAACTCAATCTCTATTCCTAAAGATCATTACATTTTTCTTGCTCACAGACCAATTTGAGTTTTGGTTCTAAACCCCTTTTCTTGGTTCTACACTTGGCTGTTTTAGACAGAAATCTTCTCGAGTTAGTGAAAATGATTAGGCTTTTTCTCAAGAATGTATACAATTGAATTTTTGCTTGGCTTTGACAATTTTTTATTTAAAAAGCTTTGCATTTACTGTGTGTGTGTGTGTGTGTGTGTGTGTGTGTGTGTATGTGCCCATCTTGTGGAGAGATCAGAAGACAACTTTTGAGCTTTTTCCTTGCAACAAGTGTGATCCAGGGATCAACTTCAGGCCATCCATGCTACAGCAAGCACCTTTGTGGGCTGAGGTAGCTCACCTGCCCACCTTTTAATCTTTGTTTTCTCACTGGTAAGCCTCAGAGATTTAACACTAGGAAGAAATCTATTACTATAACATACTAAACAGAATTTCTTAAATGTGCGTCATTTTGCCAAACATCTAATTGCAATCCTGGGACAAGGAAATGTCTTTATTCCCTGTCTTTCAGTAAAGAGACTGAGTCAGATTGATAAAGTTGCAGACAGCCTAAAAAATTCAGAACCAGGTTTCCAACCCAGGCTCTGACTTCCCGAGGGATGTTCCCAGTCCTGCAGCGATCCATAAAGGAGGTACCACAATAGAGGGTCTGGTCCAGCCTCAGGACTTCACTGAGGGTAAGAGGGAGTAAACAAAGGGAGCCTAAAGGATCAGTGTGACTGAGGACCTCCCAGAGAAAGCCACTCCAGAGGACTGCTTCTGATGGGAGTGTGCAATTACACAGTGCCAACTCTGCCTCTTTGTGTCTTTGTGGAGAAGTGATCCTCTGTAGATAAACATGGCCAAAGCTAGGACCAACCAAGGAAGTTAAGCAAGAGCAGTGAACAACAGTGCAGGTGGATGGCAGAGGAAAGTGTTGTTGTAAAGAAGAGCCTTGTCAACAAGATAGATCCCTGGGGAGGATCCCTTGGAAAGAAGCAGAACCATGGGACTGATATGTTTATTTCAGTTGCTACAGTTGATCAGATTGGTGGGACTTTAACTTCTTCAATAATTGACCTGATTAAACCACCAGTGGTGATAAATGAATTCAAATGGAAGACTAAGACTGCAGAAGCTATTGTTTATACAGTTTGTGATAAAATAGATTTCAGTGTCACGGAATAGCATACGCTTTACACTGTAAAAGACGGAGTGAATAACTATCTGGTCTGCTTTTAAAAATGTAAAATGTTGATAAAGTGATTCAGAGGTGACTGAACTAGGTAATGAGTTTTTAAAGAGGGCACAGGCAGGCAATTTCCTGTAAACTGTTATGAGCACATAGCAGTATCTGCCTAGAATCCTGCACATACTTGTAACATGACTATTGTGTAATGTAACTTTCAGTTGGACCCATCTGTTACCCTTTCCTTTTTTGCCTCATTGTAAGAGCTCAGGGTGAGCCAGGTGGTGGTGGCCTATGTCTTTAATCTCAGCATTTGGGAGGCAGAGGCAGGTGGATCTCTGTGAGTTCAAGGCCAGCCTGATCTACAGAGTGAGTTCTAGAATAGCCAGAGCTACACAGAGAAACCCTGTCTCAAACAAAAAGCAGCTCAGTATGAGGCATATAGCAGATGAATAAATGTTTGCTGAAAGAAAGAGGAAATGGGCATAAATCATCTTGTTAAACGTTGGTATTTATTGTTTATTGATTTTAGGTTGTGGCAATCCTTTATGTATTGTTAAGTATAGACAGTCTATTTATTCTTATTATAAACAGTCTGCTTATTCAGGTGTGTATTAACAATAAAGGAACTATAATTGGCAAGGAAATATATTGTACCTTATGAAAACCGAGAGAAGTTAGAGGATCTAGCAGGTATAAGTGTGCCTCAGTTCTCTGTAACACACTTGCACCTCCTGTCTTTCTGTCTCTGTCTACACTCTGGGACTACCAAAGAAACCTGGACCTCAAGCTTGTGTTTGATGTTTTAGTAGATGGAGCCTTGGAGATATAACCAAGAAAATGCCTTCAATTATGAGACAATAAAAAGGATGCCCACTGAGGGAAGGTAGCGTGGTCCAGGGAAGTGAGTGGCATTAGAATGAAAAGCCTGGGTTGTGGGCTCAGTACCATCGCTGACTACCTGGGTCACTTAGGCAAGTTCCCGGACTTCCAGAGTCAGTCAGTTCCTCATCGTAGGCATAACCTTACTGCCCTATCTCCCAAGAAGATCTGTGTAGGAGGCACAGAGGGCTTTGTGCTCACAGATAAGCACCAGGGAGCCAGGAATGTTAAACACATAGGGTTGGCTCTGCAGAGAGGGGGATGTTTTCTGCCCAGAACGCTGAGAGAAGAAGTAGGTCAAAGCTTGGTGAGCTTTGTCCTATCTTTATGGCCAAGGCCCCGCCAGGTCCTCCCACAGACCGTCCTTATGAGCTGATTTTTCTCAATCGACTGACCCCATCTTTATGGAAGATGTCACATGTACTTCACAGAGAGTTTCCATGTAGCATGGCTTAAGCTTTACTGTGCACACAGGATTGAGTTCACTAGCATCAGAAAAAATTTTCACCAAATTGTGCTGTGGTTGAATATGCCTAAAATAAACTATTTGGGGTCAGACTCTCAAAGTTTGAGCCAACACTGACTACTGAGTGGTGTTAACCAAACTGTCTTCTTATCTCTCACACATCAACACTCTGCTGGCCCTGGTGATCTCAAAGACCCCACAGATATATGTGAATTTTCTTTTGAAATTTTAAGGTTTTTTTTTATGATATTACTTCATAGAGAAAATAAAGAATGAAAAGATTAAAGATGACTAGACTTGCAGGGATACACCCACTTCCCATTCAGTTCACATTCAGGAGAAAGTGGAAAAGACGAGAGTGACAGATTCCCTGACAGAGTTCAGAACTCTTTACTGCCCTACATGTGATCTGTTCTCCCCCCTGAGATGGAATCCCCAAACACATTGTTAGCCTTGATATTTTCTCCATGGCATGCAGGTCCCAGAAGGCAGTTTACCCAATAAAACCACTTATTCCTTATGTGGTGGTGTGAATAGGCTCAGTGTTTGAAGACTTGACCCATAGGGAGTGGCAGTTAGGAACTGTGGCCTTGTTGGAGGAATCTGTCACTCGGGGTGGGGGAATTTGAGGTCTCAGAAGCTCAGGACAGTCTTTTTCTGCTTCCTTTGAATCAAGATGTAGAACTCTAGCAACCAAGTCTGCCTGGATACCATATACCAGGAGGATAATAGACTAAACTTCTGAACTGTAATCTTGCCCCAATTAAATATTTTCCTTTATAGGAGTTGCTGTGGTCATGGTGCCTCTTCACAGTATTAGTACCCTAACTAAGACATCTACCTTATAAGCTATTTATTAATTGCCTTATAGTTGTATTGGTAATAGTAGTCACTGCTTGACTACCCTTATATGTCAAGCAAGCATGTATTTTTTTTTCATTTGGTCTTCATAACACTGGTCACTAAGTACTGTTCTTTCTTCCATTTTTCTGATAAAATGAAGAGGTAGGATTGGAATTTGGCCCCAAATTGTCATGCTCCTACATATATCTTAGCAGTTCGTCTGAGGGAAGAATTAGGAATCTAATGCTAAGGTGTCCTCTGCCAGAGCAAGCCATGCTCCTAACCGCTGAGCTCTCTCTCCAGCCTCTGTCAATAGTTTTTACATTTAAAAAAACCCCTCAGTCCAGCATTTATATTTTAATACGGTCTTTTTTAAGGGTCAATGTTTTGCTACAAGTGAAAGTCAGATGTCAGCATAAGTAAGTAAGTTTTGTTGGAGCACAGCCACAATCCTTGTCCCCTGTGTTGCCCATGGCTGCTGTATGCTGCCATAGTAAACTTGAGTATTTGCTCAGGCTCTGTGGTCTGCAAAACCTGTTTTCTCTTTGCCTCTGTCAAGAAGACACTTGCTAAATTCTAGCCGTCTGGTGTAGGATGTTGGTGAACGGGAGGAGGAAGAGAGGAGGAAGAGGAGGAAATAGTTGTATCTTGAATATAAATACTTTTGGAAGTAAAAATTTGTCAAGATTTTTCACCAGCCAGTTTCCCCTTTAAAAAGTGTTCTTAGACCCAGATAGCATGCATTTTAAAGATAAAATTCCCAACTATTTTATCTGTCTTTACCTAGATAATACTGTCCATGACAGTTTACAACATAAGATATTCACCTACATTCTGTTTAAGTAAAAGGGAAGGATTGCCTCTTAAATACTGCAATGCAAACGGGTTAGCCCATCCCTTTCCCTTTGTGCAATGGGGCATGTGACTCTGAGTCCCTAATTTTAGATATAAGTCATGTTTCTGGGCTTCCCCAGCAGAGGAAATCCAATACATTTTGGAGTAATTAAATCTCAATGGTGAATGGATTTACTCATGCTTTTGATCATGCTCCAGTTTGTCTTAGAATAAACCAGCTGACACAGGACAGAGAGTGTCATACACCACTCTGAACAGTCTAGGAGCTCCCAAGTGAGACACTTCTGCTGTCCCTGTAGCCAGACGACAAAAGTGACTGTACAATGTGTACTTTTACATTCTATGATTTGGTTTGGTTTTATGTTAATTTCCTTGAGGTGAGGTCAATTTGAACAATAATAATAAATTTAAATGTATAGATATGTGTGCATTTTCGGTCCTTTTGAGATAAATTATTATTATTATTATTATTATTATTGGTTTTCCAAGATAAAGTTTCTCTATCATAACCCTGGCTGTCCTGGTACTCACTCTGTAGACCAAAAACTGGCCTCAAACTCAGAGATCTGCCTGCCTCTGCTTCCCAAGTGCTGGGATTAAAGGTATGCTCCACTCTGCCCAGTTTATATGTTTTTATATGCACAGTCTTTGGCCTACAGGAATTTCTGTACATGCCTTGTCTGTAGAGGCCAGAAGAGGGCATTGGATCCTCTGGGATTGGAGTAAACAGAGGGTTGTGAGCTGCTGCATAGCTGCTGGGAATCAAACTCAGGTCCTGTGGAGGAACAGCCAGTGCTCTTAACGACTGAGCCAGCTCTCCAACCCTATAAGTCCTAGTTTTGATTGGTTAAAAGTTTGTTTTTAATCCAGTTTTCAGAAAAGAGTTTCATAGTGGAAAAAGAAAATGCATCAAAACCCGTGAAAGCCAGGTTTGCACCCAAGTACTGCGGGGTCCCTGGTCTTCTCTGGTCTTCCCACTGTCAGGCATTGAAAGGTATTTAAGCCAAATATCTCAGGAATATTGATTGCCCCTTACTTGTCTGCCATCTCCCTCATACGCTAATAGAAGGAAACACCCGAAGTTATTAACTGAGACACTCTGAGGAAGCTGCTTCCCACTTTCAATGCCATGTACCTATTTGGGCTTTGAAGAATCTTGATGTAATGGTGGGGCCTGAGCCCCGAAAATATCTTGGTCGAGCTTCCTGGCCTGTCTACATGGGGGAAAATTTGACAATGTAAAATCTTTGAATGTTAAGTGGAGAATTAACTCATTTTTAAGGGGATTTTTTTTTCAAAAAGAGCAAGTACTAGTTCCCATTTTCAACATGGAAATTCGGATAGAATATTCTTTTCACTGAGTACAGTAGATGGTCTCAGAGACTTCTCATGTGTGGCTACTGAGCGCTAGCTATCTCAGTTTTAGAAGACCAATCCAATGCTCAGTGTCCTTTACAGTGCAGAAGCTAAGTTCCCACCAGCGTCAGCCGTGGCTGGTGGTGGTGGTGGTTGTTGTTGTTGTTTTGGTTTTGGTTTTGCAGAACACGTGCTGAGCATTGGGAGTATGGAAATGAACAAGAGGGACTGTATTTGTCATCCATGGAAAAGCATTTTCCTAGCATGTTCAAGCTCCTGGACTGGGTTCCCAGCATCATAAACTAAAAAAATGATTAAGAACCACCCCTGCTTTGGAGGTTTTGTGTGTACTGTGATCAGGAGCTCAGCAATTTGCCCACAGTGGGAGGGGCTTACGGTGATGTTTTTGAGAGCACCAAATGTTACCAGATAAACATCTTGTGGCCTGTCTGCTCATCTTTGGAATCTAGTTCACATAAAATCTAGACCTATGTGACTCAGAACCGTGAGCTTTTCTGCTAAAAATAGGAAGTCCACCTGGGGCGAAAGGCTTCCTCAGTTAGGATATAAGATTTTATCCTCAAAATTGCCTGCCCACCCTTGGGCATAGTCTTTAGGGCCAGGGTTTTATCCTTCCTGGCATGACCTGGTGAAAGTCATGTTGTTTCTGTTACTTTATTCATAAAATGCAATTAGAATTACTTAGCCTAGTCAGGTATGGTGGGCATTCCTCTAATCCCAGCACACAGAAGAGTTCCAGGCTAGCCTGAGCTACATAGCAAGAGTTTATTTAAAGACAAATAAAAAAATAAGACTTCACTGGATGGTTCTAAAATTTAGTGATACACATCACATTTTAAAAGTATTTAAAAAACACAACGCCTGCCTGGCAGGAGACCTCCCATATTGTCCCATGGGAAGGCACGTTGCTTCTGTCCCCTCATTTATAAAGTGCAATTACAACTGCTTTATTATCATCCGTGTAACACTTGCTAGAACTTCCCTACAAGCAGTGGCCCTGTCTCAGGTGCTCTGCCAGTGACTGTGTCTGTGTCCTAAGAATTGTGGCTTAGATCTGCCAAGATAAACTTAAAGTTGTCTAAACAGTCCCCTGACACAGATCAGAACGTTACAAACATAACCAGACTCCTGGCTGTGTTTTCTTGGTCCCCTCCTGTGTTTCAGAGGCTCACTCTAGCTGCCAAAGCCTTTCTCTATGCCCCACCCCCCCACCTCATCCCCACTCCCCACCCCCTAACCCCTACCCCTGGCTCTGTGTTGCCTTGTTGCTTTACCCCTTCCTCCTGAGCATTGACTCACCACCCCAGGCACACCTCTCCCCTCCTGTCACTTCTAAAACTACAACAGCAGCTGAAGTAATAGCAAAAGCCCAGGGTCAGCTGGCCTCTCTCAATCCCCATATGTTCCACCATGGAAACGAGGAAGATGCTGGACTCAGAAAATAGAAAACTCTGCACAAAAGGCCGAGGTGGATTGCCAGGCTCGAGGGTAAAAGGCAACTGCCGAATACTAACTGTGCAAACCAGAGAAGAAACGGAGGGGATGCCCGGCTGTTGTGAAAGGAGATTTAAACTGTGGATGGAGGATTACGGGTGGATCACTCAGAACGGTAGTAGACTAAAGAAAGTGAAAAGAAAAAAACAGAAAAAAAAAATAGTACTAGAAAGGAATGCTAGTTTGTCCTTTACCATGGCTTAGCTTTGACTGACATATTGGTGGTTATTAATCTAACCAAAATTACGATGCAGTTTTATAAGTCATGTTGGAGGAAGAGATAAGGAAGAGCAACTTCTCTCGTATCAGGGAAAGTCGTGTGGTACTGCTCAGAACTGAAAACACAGGCAGAACCCAGGTTGAGGAGGGGAGGTTGGTTAGACCCGGGATGCAGCCAGAAGATCAGTTTGGTTTTGAGGAACAGCTATGGGGAGAAGTGAGCAGAGCAGGCACTGTACCTTTTTGTGTTAACTTCTAGAAGTGCTTGATTCTACACATGGGCAGGCATACCATAGCATGCATGCCACAGTGTCAGTGTGACAGCGCACATGTGGAGCTCCGAGGACAAGCTTCAGGGATCAGTTCTTTTCTTCTACCTTGTGGGTTCCAGGGGTCAAATTCAAGTTTCTCCATTTTGGCAGCAAGCACTTTTATCTGCTGAGCCAACTTTCTGGCCCCGAGTTTGACGTTTTAAAACTTCGGTAGTGTAACAACTTTGATTTCTTTTTTTTAGGTCAAAAACAGGAAAAGCCCAAGTTCATGAGTTCAGAGGCTAATAAAGAACAATAGCTAGAAGGGGGAAATATGCTACTAATTTTATTTATTTGAATTTTAAAATATAGTGTAAACTAGGAAAGAGATTGAAAGAATGTGTTGAAACATTTATTGTCTCTGGGTTTAAAGTAACGTTCCTCTCCTTTTTATACTTTGCTACACTTTTTGCAGCAGTCATGTATGTATTACGTCTGTAATCAGACAAAAAGCCTCTTATGCAGAAGAGGAAGGAAGCCCGAGGACTGTGACATCCATCATCACACTGTTCTTGCTATTGCAAGAAGCCAGAAACAGCCCGGTCACTAATCAGGAAATGGGTGATGGTTCATAAACCCTGGGCAATCCTGAGCACAAGTAATTTGTATAACAACAGTGTGATGGAATTACGCGTGTGGATCTGGGTTGTCATCTGGAGTCATGCTGTGCCCTCAGCTAGAATTCCCATTTTCTTTCTGTCTCTGCCATCTTGGTGGCATTTCCCTTTCTGTTAGGAAGCTGACAGCAGCTGTCAGCTCCCCATCCCACTGTTGCTCACCTCCATCCTGGTCACTCTCCCTCCTGCCTCTCTGTTTACCTCCTGGTGTCATGACTGCCTTCGTTCCTCACTATCCTTGATCTCATTAGAGGCTGAGTAGTCTCCATTTTTGTTATCTCACATCATGAGGCAAAATAAGCAGGTGGTATCTGAGAAGCATTTGCTGGGTAACGCAATAGGTGACGTGAGATAAGACCAGGGACACGTATTTCAGGGCTGAGTGAGACTGAGACAAGGAAACTCAGGTGAAGCCAGCGGACCGCCAAGCACAGCTCATTCAGTGAGTGGCTGGGATGAAGTGATGACATGCCCTTAACAAGGTGTCTGATTTTGTTTTTGACAGAAAATTCCAAGACAGAACTGGGAGCTTGTGGATGGATTTTGGTGGCTGCCTCGTTCTTTTTCGTAGTTATAACCTTCCCAATATCAATATGGATTTGCATAAAGGTAAAGAGCATTTCTTTCCCTTGTGAAGCAAGGTCAGCTCCCACCTCCAGAAGCCATGTGATCCATGGGGCAGGTGAATGGGTACCAAACTGGCCTGTGCTGTCTCTTTCATCTCTTGTGGATAGATTCTGCTCGTGAGTTATAGCAGAATCTTAAAACCCAGCTCTGTCTGCTCAGCCCTTCCTCACGAGTGAAGTGATGATTGCTATGCAACAGCTTTGTGTCAGCTGTGAGATGCTCCTGGGAGGATACAGCGAGGATGGCGGAGGGCGGGGCTGGGCAGGGTGGCAGGCTCCCTCCTAGATGGCAGTCCTTCCTTAGGATGATGGCAGGACTGAGGGAGCAGCCCGTGTCCACACACGCACTGCGGAGCCTGGCACAGAGCAAAGGCTCCCCAGTGCAGTTGTCTTTCCCACAATTACTAATACTTAGCCAAATAACTGCCACTTGCGTATTGCTAGGTTAACGAATGTGCTGCCTGCATTTTCGGATAAATTGTATTGTAACTAATGGAATCAGAAGAAGCACTGTAAGCTTTTCTGAGCAAATAAAACATGAATAGTCGGCAGGATACTAACAGCCAAGGATGGGCTTGGAGGTGGGTTTCTCTGTGCTCTGCGCTCCAGTGTTATGAAGTCAGGATATTTGTTCTGTGTTTTGGGTCAGAGGCTCCTAGATAGAGCAGGCTAGTCTTGGACTCACTTTGTAGTTCAGCTTGGCTCAGACTCACTGTCCTTCTGCTTCTGCCTATAGAGCCCTGGGATTAGAGGCATGTGTCCCCCACTCCCAGGGGTCTATCGCCTTATTATAGTAAATAAAGATCTGTGTGTATATAAGACATAAGCTTTGTGCTTGGAAACAGTAAACACCAGGTACACTGTTTATAGATACTGTCAGGAAATAGAGCAAACAACAGGAGGCATTGAACCTGGTCAGAGCGGAGACATGCTTAGGAAGCTATGCATGTAAATTGTATTCCTTGTGATGAATGTTCATTCATGTTTTTTATTCCAGATTGTAAAAGAGTATGAAAGAGTCATCATCTTTAGACTGGGTCGCATTTTGCAAGGAGGCGCCAAAGGACCAGGTCAGTACTCGACTGCAGTCTGGAAGCCAAAGTGTTGGGGTTTTGTATTTTTTAAACCCATCTGTATGTGTGTGTGTATGTGTGGGTGTGTGCACATGAGTGCTGGTGCCCACAGAGGCCAGAGGTTTGGGATCTCTCTGTAGCTGGAGTTACAGAATTTGGATCCACCTAATGTACGTGCTGGGAATGGAGCTCTAGTTCTCTGGAAGAGAGCATCAGGAGTTCTTAGTGTTGGAGCCTGTTCTCTGGTCTATGAGATGAGCTGTCTTACTGATGTGCCAATGGGTCCTCTGCTTGGAGCAGAAGTTGTCTAACAAGGACAGGGGCTCTGGCCAGGCTGGGGGCTGCCCACCCTTTCCACTCTTATCTATTTAGGGTGCTTAGGTTATCAGTGGCCTTGACTAACAACGGCCATAGCCTTGGGAGGCTGAGCAGGAAAATCTTAACCAAAGAAAGGGCTGCAGTCAGTCAAATGCTGGGCCTAAGGGCACATGCCACCACGCCCAGTGAGGCTCTGGGAATGCAAGGGAGAGCAGAACACTGTCTCCTTGTCAAAGGCCACCAATAAAGAAACAGATAGCTGTGCCCCGCATTTAGTGTTAGGACCCAGTAGCCACAGAATCCTGAAAAAGAAGCCAGGAGACCCGGAGAAGAGCAACTGACCTGAGTGGGAGCTCAGTCAAAGCTTTCCGATTGTAGTCTTATTATTTTAACATTACATGTCTATGTGTGGGTGTGGGTGTGGGTGGGTGTGTGCACATGAGTGCAGGTGCCTTCAGAATCCAGAAGAGAGGCAGAGTCCTTGGAGCTGGAGGGAGTTGCCTGTATGGGTGCTGGGCAGTAAACATGGCTTATTTAGAAGAGCAGCAAGCACTCAACTACTGAGCTATCTCAGCTCCTCTGCTTCTCTCTCTCTCTCTCTCTCTCTCTCTCTCTCTCTCTCTCTCTCACACACACACACACACACACACACTGTTGTTTGTTTTCTTTTTGAGACCGTATTTCACAGGCTAACCTGAATCTCACTGTGTACCCTAAGCTAGCCTCAAACCTCAGCAGTCCTCCCGTTTCAGCCTTCCAAGTACTGTAAATACCTATATGGCCAGCTGTGGCCGGCCTGCCTGCGTTCTGAGGCATGGAGAAGTGCCAGCCGCACAGAGGGATTCCTGACAGAAATAACATCTGCAGAGCAGTGTAGCGGAGAGAATGCAATGAGTGCTGCAGGAACTGTGTCCAGTCAGAATGCAGGACCCCAGGACAGGGAGAGTGATGAGAGGCAAGGCGAATCCTGAGAGACTGCAAGGGCAAATGGGTCATAGGGAGAAACTCTAGTAAGTCTTTAGAGAAGGGTGATCAAGAAAGCAAGCTGTGTTATGAAAAGTGTCTGGGCTATTCCGTAGGACTGATCAAGGACGAGCTGAGCCTAATCGCACTCTCTGATCCTGTATGTTCCAGGTTTGTTTTTTATCCTGCCGTGCACTGACAGCCTCATCAAGGTGGACATGAGGACCATCTCCTTCGACATTCCTCCGCAGGAGGTGAGCAGTTCTCACTATGGCTACCTGACACTGGGAGGCCAGAGCTTGTCGCCCTGACTGCCTTCTCTTTGTCCAGCCCTGCCTCTTGAGCAGGTCTCTAAATTCTGTGTCAGTGTCCTCAGCTGTGAATCGCAGGTTGTAACGGTGAGGCCGGGGGGTGTGGTGAGGGGTGAGTGAGAGACTGAGCTCGTGAAGTGCTTAGCACTGTGTGAGAGCTTGTCATGGTTGTTAGAGACACGGTGTGATGCCGAGGACACGGACTTAACCTTACTATTGTAACCGTCACTCTGACCACAACTCTATGGGTTTCAGACAGAAAAGAAAAACGTAGTTTAACATCCTTTCTAAGGGCCTTCATTTTTATTTGAGATAAATTGGTTAGAAGCAAAAGAATTCGAAAGTGCTCATCTAGCATTTTAGGAACCTCGTGATCATTCGAGCCTTTTCAGACTTCTTCACAGACAGCTCCCAGTTCCTAGAAGGAAGCCATCGCACTGAGGCCAATCCTCAGAGCCCAGCTCTTGGGATGCTGTGTCTGGTGCTTTTCCCCATCTCAGGGCTGACTGCACCAGATATAATAACCATCGCTAACAGGAAGCCAGCGGGCTGCTGAGGGGCTGGCTGTGGGAGAACTGGAAGAGCAGTGTTCCCTGGCATAGTCTGGGAACTCAGCATGGTGTTGGAGCCTGGCTTTCTCTTATCATAAGTCGTAAGTGCAGGTTGGTCACTCCCTTACACTAGCACTGACCCAAGCACTGGGTAAGGCAGGCTTCTCCATTCACATGAACTCAATGAAGCAGACGTACTTCCCACCCACACCTTAAAGAAGCCCGAGAGCATCCTGGATCCTCTGAATGCTTCCCTGTCATCCAGGAAGATGGGCTCCCCCGAGCCTCTTTGAGGGCCTGGGAATTGTGGCGGTTTTTTTGTGTAGACACTGTGGGCATCTGGCATGTGGCTGCGAGCTTTTGCCTTCCACTGCTCTTTCCCTGCAAGCAATCAACCTGGAGTGACTGGAACTTGGCAAGCAGCTCTTTCCCAGCCCCTGGGGTCTTACTGCAGAGGGAGGTTAACCACTCTACCCACAATAACCAGTGCTCAGAGAAGCTGCAGCATTGAGCGGGTGGCAGCTGTGGCAGCCACCACTGGCAGGAGTCTATGAATAGCGTTCATTTCCCCACTGCATTACAAGAAGCTGTCTAACAAGATGGCAATGACCTGTACATTTGTTAACAAATGCCCCTGTTCCCTTGAGTCGGAGGGGTTTTAGATTTCAAAACTAAGCTTTGGGTGCCTGGCAGAACTAAGGCCTCAGAGCGTCTCTGCTGCTGTTACTTCTCATTGACAAGGCTGGGGATGCTTTCAAATACATCCTGCAGGACTCCTCCCTTGATCAGCAGGACTATGGTTAGGAAGCAGTGCTTCCAGTCTCTTACAGATGAAGGTCACATGGCTTACAGCCCGCTACAGCCCAGGGTCAGGGCTCCACGCCTGCAATCGTGTCCTAGGGCCTTGTTATAGTTCTGTCTCTCACCACATGGCCCTCCACCATGTCAGCCACACTGCCAGTGCTCCAGAGACAGAAGAGCTGCCCCTAAGAAACTCACCTTGGAAAGGAGAAGCAGAAGTGCCCATCGTGCATCTCCATCAGTGCATCACGGCACAGGGGCATAGTGGGTGTGCACAGGGTGGCCTTCCTGAGAGCAAGAATCAGAAAGTCCACAGAGAACAAATTTGAATGGAGGGAATAAATGAGCCGGAGCAACATCAGCTTTTGGGTGGCATCGCAGATTTTGTTGAGGGGTTGAATGAATCTGTGGACTTGGATAAGTAGGAGAGCCTTATTAAATCTCTGAAGGGGCACAGATCACCTTCTGATGCTTTACCAGAGGGCTTCAGCCATTGCCTAGGGGTCATGGAGTGACAGTGACGAAGCCCTGGCAGGTGTATGATTGCCTTCCTCTTCCCGTAGGTCCTCACTAAGGACTCGGTGACAATCAGCGTGGATGGTGTGGTCTACTACCGTGTTCAGAACGCAACCCTGGCTGTGGCCAATATCACCAATGCAGATTCAGCAACCCGTCTTTTGGCACAAACTACCCTCAGGAATGCGCTGGGCACCAAGAACCTGTCTCAAATCCTCTCTGACAGAGAAGAGATTGCACACCACATGCAGGTGAGGAGTGCCCACTGCTGGTTAGCGAACCAGAGCCAGAGAACGGAAGCTGAGGCCATGACCCTTCACCCAGATGGGGATGGTCGCCCTTTTCCCTTTTCAGGTTTTCCAGACTTTACTAAATATTTTCAGACAAAACCCATGGGATCATGGCACTCAGATGCATGCTGTTTTTAAATTCCTTTTGGTGTCTCCCCTCCCCGCGAACCCATATTACTCTCCTCATAGATTGTATGGCTCGAGAGTTACTCTGCAAGACAGTATAAGCATTGCTAAAGCTCTGGCCTCCAAGCAAATCCCATGAGTCCCCATGTAATTACCTTGCTTTCAGGTCTTGCCTGTGACGTAGGTGTTAATAGCTTATTCAATGAAGTTACCATACTGTAAATGCAAACTCCTATTCATAGAGGTCTGTCTCTTCATGGTTAAACTCTGCTGTTTGTTTAGTTTTGAATAGGTGATCACTCTACACCACAGAGTGCCCTGTCACTTACTCTGCAGCCAAGGTGGGCCTTGCATTTCTATCTGAGCATTACTACCACCCCCCTGGTAATGTATGTGTGGTGCCATCCCAACCTCCTGAGATGAAGTACCGTTCATTCCTGCCCTTGTAAAGGAGGAACAGGAGACAGGCTTGCACACACCCATTAACTTGAGTAGGCAGACTGCTGTGAGCTTAGCCTGAGACTGACCACTCTATGTGTAATGTCTCACTGGACCATAGCCTCAGCTGCTCCTGACCAGGGAAGAACATCTGGAACAGCTGCAGTGGAGACTACAAATAAACAGTTCCTTTATGTCCTCTCAGAAGCTTGCCAACCTACACGAGCACAGTAGTCACGGAATCAGATCTGTAGCCCCTGCTTCAGCGTTCCTCTGACGATGGTGCTCTGCCACTCACCAGTCCTTACCCACCTCATCCATACCACTTGCCGGTGAATGTGCCCACTCTTGGCTTCTGGACAGGCGACGGGGACTCACTTGCCATCTCTTCTTTTTGCAGAGTACGCTGGACGATGCCACGGATGACTGGGGGATAAAGGTGGAGCGGGTGGAGATTAAGGACGTGAAGCTGCCAGTGCAGCTCCAGAGAGCCATGGCTGCAGAGGCAGAAGCCGCCCGGGAGGCTAGGGCCAAGGTAATGCTTTCTGTTTATGTACATTCTGTTATTATTTCAGTTTGGTTTTCTTAAATTCCACACTCTCTCTCTGAAAGAGTAAAATAGCCATGGATGTTTAGGAAAGCCTTGCTAATCACCTCAAATTCTGTTTCCTCAGAGGTCACCATTTTAAACAGGTGCATGTGTGCGTGTGATGTGTGTGTGTGTGGGGGGGTGTGTTTTGATGAATGTGCATTTTTGAGACAAGGCCTTTCTGAACCATCTGGTGAGATTGTCTGGTCAGCGAGGCCCGAGGAGCCACCTGCCTCCCTCCTCCACACTGAGATTACAGATGTGTGCTGTTACCATGTTTTGCTTTTGCATGAAGGCTGAGGAATCCAAAGTCTGGTACTCAAGATGGTACAGAAAACACCTTGTCCAGGGAGCCACCTCCCTGGTCTGCACTCGCACTTTAATTGACTAGGTTGTTGCATTATTAGCATGGGTGGAACCGCAGTGCACACACTTGTATCTTAGCCTTTCCACATGGGTCTCATGGGAACACTGGTCTATTAAAGCTGTATCACTGTCTCAAGACTGTGAGCTGCAGGCTTTATTCCCCGGACTCATTAGTAAGGGCAGGTTGACTTTCAGAGCGCGTGACAGTGCATCAGCTTGTTCTGTCCATCCGTCCTTGATTTCTCTGGCCTTTTCCCTCCTCTTTCCCTCCAGGAGGCTCTTCCCTCCTGCTGCATCTCCTTCCTCCTGTTCATTCCCCCATCTTGCTTCTCTCTCCATGTTTCCTTTCTTCTCATCTCCACCTTTGTCCTAAGCCTCCCCGAGTGAATGGCCCCTCTGGTAGTGCTGAGGAAATATTTATTAAGCAAACCTCAAAAAAATGTTTCCTGTAAGATGACAACATGTCAGAATATGAAGATATCCCATCAAACCCAAGGCCTGGAAGCACAGGCAGACCTCGTCGGAGCTGCACAGGGGCTTTGTCTCACTGCAGGCAGCCGTGGCGGAGGGCTTCTCATTCTCAAGATCATAGTTTTCCTTGGGGAGCAGCAGTAAGGACAGAGATTTCCTGTTAGAAGAGTGATTCCCTGGTTCAAGGAAGAGGCCACACAGCCCCACCCTGTGAAAAGCTAGAACTGTTTTCATAGGAGGCTTTGCCCTGCCTTTGACAGATCTCCTAAGCCAATTTGTCATCATCAAAAGTCATAGTGGTCAGTGACTGGCGGACCACAGAACCCTCTCCACCTCATTGGTTACCCATTTAAGCCACAGACTGGCTATTATAATTTCTTAGCCAGCCAGTTCTAAATAGAGGAGTACCCTGTTGACAGGCTGCCTCCGGAAGTTTCTATCAGCCAGAATTTCCATGTCTTCCGAGTACATTCACAGTGACATTGCAGAAATCTCAAGTGTTTTCTTGCAAACCCCTCCCTTTCAGGAACTAAAATATATGCACAGTGTTATTAAATGTTCCCGTTACCACCCAATTATTTGAAAAGTAGGAATTGCCTTTACCTTATTATGTGACATTAACTAGACGCCCGTTATTAGATCATATGGAATAATAATGTCTCATACAGAGTATGAGAATTAAAGGACCCGGGAATCTTCACCTTCTATTCCCACGTCAGTGATAAACTACAGAGCTGTTTTCCACTGACATCCAGACCCCTTTGCGGCGCTGCAGATAACAACCCTCCGCTGCTCGGAGATAGCCCTAAACAGGAAACTTGTTTGCTATCCTGCTCAGTGAAAACTGAAGCCTCAAAGAGCTGAGTGATTTCATCAAGGTCCCATGGCTGATTAGAGATGAGATCGCCCTGTTGCCCCCTTCCCTTCCCGATTCCTCCGGAGCCTCCCACCACGGACCTTCCACCATGGTCTCAACAGTTGCTTTCTTCACTTCATGACAAGGAGCAAAGCTAAAGAGGCCAGTTAGAGTGCTGTCCTTGGATGCAGCTGTAAGGTTACATGAGCCTGGCCCATAGCTGTCTGTCCCCCAAGGTTAGGCTTCACACAGTGTGACCTGCTTCAGAAAAATACACTAGTAAAATAAGCAACTCTGAATTCGCTGTGAGCTCGCATGGGAAATAGAAGTTGGCCGCCTCTTCAGTAAGCAAGTTACAGAGAAGAGAGAGTAGTGAGGTGACCCATATACATGGACTTCAGAGTAAAAGCCCTCAACTTAATTAGCTAGAGGGAAACTCAAATTCAAGCCCCAGGCTGATGCCACACCAGATACCCATCAAGATGGCTGAAAACTCACCATGAACTGGAGCCCTGTGTTCTGCTGTGGGGATGCCCATTGGTACTGCCACTTTGGAAGACAGTCTAGCAAAGTGTACCAAAGCTGGATGTTGGCAGAACCTGTGGCCATAGCTTCATGCTCAGCATGGACCTCACAGATACACACTCATGTTTACCAGCGGTATGCCCGGGCAGCACCTCCCCCACCCTGGAAGCGTTCTGGTCCTCATCCTGAGCTGAATAGATAAGGGCATAGCTATTCTTAGGACAGAATAGTATGCAGAGAAAATGAGCACAGAACTGCTCGCAAACATAATCTAAGCTCAGAAAGCTGCTCAAAAGTATCCAACAGGAAGGCACAGATGAGGGCAGGCCTCTAGCCACATTACCAGCTCTCATTTTAAAGTGTGTAGATGAACTCGTGGGTTCAGGCTCCAGCAGTGAAACTGAATGACGTGTGTCAGTCGACACGGAATGGCTGCACATTTGGCCAGAGACCCACCCAGCTACGAGGAGCTTGCTTTGCTTGAAGATGCTCTCCACATGCAAGTGTCCCTGGGCTCTGTCGAGAAAAAAAGCCTGTGGCATCTTGTCACCTCTTTGGTGGTTTGCTCGGAGTAGCTTTTGGATGAACTAAATGTGTGCCCATCAGAGTGGGTCCTTCCTGGAAGGAAATGAAGGATCTGTGGTCCATGTCCAGACAATGGTGTGCCTAATTGGATGTAAGAGATGGCAAGGAGGAGAGTCTGAGGCTGCCACACACAGTGGAGTGCACTCATGCATTCACCAGTGCTTGCCTCAGAGCACTGTTACCTACCTGTTCAGTATAATGCCTGGTACCCTCTATCCTATTTAATGACACTACACGTGGAACCAGAATTTGGACTTAGGACTCAGATCCTGTCTCCTCCCCTTCCTTGTCCATCATTCTCATTAGGTAGAGGCAGTTGGGATCTCTGTGAGTCTGAAACTAAATTGGTCTACAGAGTGAGTACTGCACCAGCCAGAGCTACATAGTGAGACTCTGTCTCAAAAACAAAACCCATATTATGTACACACACACACACACACACACACACACACACACACAATCTGTATCAGTTCTTGGCTTCTCCTTTCTATTCCTCTATACGTTTCCACTTACTCAATCAGAACTTGATTCCCGTTTTGTGTGCCGTCTGCCTCATGATGATACCATGGAATGCTGTCCCATTTCAAGAGTGTAGTGTGTTAGCTACTTTTCTGTTACTGTGCTGAAACACCATGGCCAAGGCTACTTACTCAGAATTAGTTTATCAACCTAGAGTGATACTTTTAGGACAGGCTAGAAGGAAAGCGATCTCTAAATATGAAGGGGATTCTACGGGTGTTTCAGAATCTCTCCTTAAGTCGTGTTTACTAGACATGCTCCTGAGTGCAGTGTGTGCGGCAGTCACTCACATGTCAGTGGTTGCTCGGTACTCCTAACCAGAAAGAGAAGGCGTGCAGTATTATTAGTTTTTATTCTGATAGAGCTAAGAGACTTTAAACAACAGGTAAGATGGAACTTTGGTTGGCTGCCATGCACCTCCTAGCATGCACACAGTCAGTATTTTAAGACTCACACGTCATTCTCATCAAACACCATCTCTAAGTTTTCATTTCAATAAAGTCTCCATTCTCTGATTTCAAAGGACTGGAAATCCACCTGACTTGCAAAGGGCTTCTGTCCACACATTTAAGTCTGTTGCTCGCCCCTTTGCAGTGCTTTGGCCTTCGCCTTTGTCTGGCACCCTGTTCAGATAGTTTTAGCCCTGCCTGAGAGACAAGACAGCAGTAAAAGAGAAAGCCTTGAGCCAGACACATCCTTACACAATTCAGTTTCAGGAAAAAGAATACCTCACTCACTCAGGATCTGAGTGTCTAGGGATTGATGGATTCCTGGCAAATCCCATATGCTATCTTACTTGAAGACCACTATGTGGCACCATGCTATTTGCCAGCTGATCTCTTCTTCCCCCTGTGCAGGTGATTGCAGCTGAAGGGGAAATGAATGCGTCCAGAGCTCTGAAAGAAGCGTCCATGGTTATCACCGAGTCTCCTGCCGCCCTTCAGCTCCGATACCTTCAAACCCTGACCACTATTGCTGCAGAGAAAAACTCCACCATTGTCTTCCCTCTGCCCGTCGACATGTTGCAGGGCATCATGGGTTCTAATCACTGAGCTGTCCAGGTCTATGGAGAGCTGTGCTGAATCCTTCCCAGGGTAAAGTGGGGACAAAGTTAGCCTTTAACTCACAGGAAGATTAGCCAGAAACTTGTCTGTCCCCCTCCCTCTTCTTTCCTGTATGTTCACTAGAGGGGCTTTTAGAATGGCTAGAAATCATAAAGGCAGATGAGGGACTCGCTCTGGAGCCAGGAGTGTAGCTCAGTAGCAGAGTACCTGTTAGCATGCCTAACCAAAACAGAGACATGTTGGCTTGTAAATAACGAGAGAATGAGATGGCTGGCTTATGCACAGTTCTCTTACTCTTTAAGTTTGCGTCTTTATTCTTAAGTAGTTGAGGCCAACTTCTGACTTCCTTTAACTCATTCTGAACCATGAATGAGCAGGCAAGTCAGGGCAAGGGACACAGCCTAGACATGCCACCTGAGCCCAGTTAAATGCTCTATGACACTGAAGAATTGTGCTGCCCACTTCTCTGGCCACCTGTGCATTCATTCCCTTGAGAGGATATTTTGGATTGTTTTGTTTTGAGACAGGATTTCTCTGAGTGGCCTTGGCTGTCCTGGCCTTGCTCTCAGAGATCTCCTTGCCTTTACCCCGACCCCCCACCCGAGTGCACCACCACAACCACCTCGTCTTAAGGAAGGGTATTTCCCCCAAAGTTCATCCACCAACTCTAAGCCCAAACCTTGTTTCGGAATGATCCTCTCCTTCCTCCTGCTTGATCCTGTAGGAGCCAACAGAGAGGCTCACACTGACCCTTCCGAGACCGAAGGTCACTCCTGCCATAGTCCTTTTGAAAATAGTAGGTGCACTTTTTAAAAACCTTCTTGGGCCTCCCATCCCTGACTTGATGACCCCTCTGTGTGTGGCCTTTAAAGCAGCTAATTCCTGCCACAGAAGTGCTCTTTCTCACTTTTGCCTATTTTCATGAATCAGGTTTTTACATCATCTTGATTTTTAAAAATAACTTGGGAGTTCTATCAATAAATTTTTATGTCCATTTGATTAGCTTAAGTACTGAAGTACCTTTAAATTTTTTTAAGAAAACATCATACTTCGCTCTCTGCATACTATTAACTGTTGTATACTGTGGTATGTTTTAATACTAACCCTCCCTAAGTAGCATAAGGAATCCCTAACACAGGAGCTTGTGATTGACCTGTGCGGACGCCCCTGCTGAGCCCTCCGTGCACAGGGAGAATGCTTATGTTTGATTCGTTTTGTGGGGTTTTCTTTCTCATATAAAACATACAAAACCAGTAGAGGACCACAGTTCCTTATTGTGACATCCTTCCCTTGGCCTGGAAAGCTTGGTGGTGGCTTTAGCAACAGCTTGGGGGGAGCGGGGGCGGTCTTGACTCAGCTGGAGGAGCCTGGAAGAATGGCTCCCTGTCACAGTAGCACTGTTGACACCTGCCCTGAGCTGTTCACTGCCAGGCCCACGTGGAGCCCATGACAGACACTCTATTCCTAAGCCTTGAGCCCAGCTGGGTTTTCTAGAGGTGTAGAGCACTTCCACCTGGACTCAAGTTGCACTTACATTTTGAGTTGAAAAAGATGTTTTTTGCTTTTTTTAAATCTGTTTATAGAAGTAGCTCACCCTCCACTGAGGACCAGGAAACCCTGTGTCCTGGTAAAAACACCTTGGAAACAGGAAACAATGCCCCTGGTTTTCTAAATTTCCTGTCCAGACACCAACTGGCCTTTGCTTCTGTGCCTTGTGAATTAGTAATCCAGTAGGCTAAAACTCAGTCACAGGGAGGGGTGGAGAAGAGCAAGCCCAGAGGAAGGGGTGCTGGTGGGAGGGTTTCCACGCATCCCCCCCTCAGCCGTGTACAATAAAGTGCGTGCCCTGTGACCCAACTCTGTGAGTCTTGGTTCTGTCGGCATAGAGGCTGTTTTGAAGATGTTCACTGGACTTTGCATTCATACTTGAAGGGGGCCTTAAATTTTAAGTTGTTGGATTTTATCAGTTCAGGACAAAGAGTCTGTAATCCACATGTTTACAACACTGGCCAGGATAGAACAAAGAAAAGAACTCAAAAGACTTGTTTGATTGTGCTTTCAAGTCCATTGTTTCTTGTGAGTCCCCACACTGCCCGCTTCCCCAGGCCTGGCGACCCACAAGTGGTTTTCAGCTTTCCCTTTAGCAGCGAACCTTCCTTTCCAAGGGCATGATCCACTGTTGAAGATTTCAAGTGTCTGTTTCTGCAAGATGACATCTATAGCACTTCAGTTGTTCAGTGAGGACAGTGAGGTTGCTAATCAGCTGTGAAAGGCAGCCTTGATCTTCAGCTCTGGGGCCTGCAGAGATGGCTCTGTGGTTAAGAGCACTGACTACTCTTTCAGAGGACTTGGGTTCAATTCCCAGAACACACATGGTGGCTCACAACTATTTGTAACTCTAGACCCAGGGGACTCAACACCCTCACACAGACATACATGCAGGCAAAACACCAGTGCACATAAAACATTAAAAAACAAAAATAGGTAACTTGGGCTCTCAACTCAGCTATGCTTCTCGGCGTCAGATTTTTCTTACCACTTAAATGGAGTTTGAGTTCTGTTTGTAACATCACAAAAGAGTCTCATAGAATTCTGAAGATCTCAGTCCAAAAGTCATACTTGTGAGGGTTCCTCCTCTGCACTGCTGCCTGGAGTGTGACTTGGCTGGTTGAAAGCTGTAGAGCAGCTCTGAGAATTGCACACATGGGGGAACTTGTATACTTAAGGAGGGGACACTCTGATCGGGCTACCATGCCTTCAAGACATCAGAACTGCTGGACAACTTTACACCTATATTCTAACTCAATGAATACTCAGTTACCTAAAACAGCTTTGTGCCAACTAAAGATTTCGCTAAGGAAGCATAATGTCTCCAGCACCAAGTGCTGTGCTCAGCAGTTTGCATCTTTCTCTTGCATACACAGGCCTGCCTGGTGTATGTGGACCAGCCCACAGGAACTCTGCGGATAAGTTAGGGCTGTCTGTCTCTTATAGTGATACCCGTGGCATCAGGCAGAGAGCAGATCCAGGCTCAGGTGATGCCAGGATCTGCCTAAAGGAAATACTGAGAAGATGCAGGCAGCTTTTTGGGATCTGCTCTGTAGCCTGAAGGGTTAGGTAAGAGGAAGCCGAAAGTCATAGTTAAAACAGGTTTTAGGAATCTAGAAACTTGGCACTCATAACAAAAATTGTGGATCTTCCCTAAAAGATTCTGGGGAAGGGCCAGCAAGACAGCTCCATGAGTAAAGGCACCTGCCTCCACCCTAACGACCTGTTTTCAATTCCCAGGACACACGGTGGAGAGAGAACCAACTCCCCCTTGTTGTTCTCTGATCTCCCCAGATATATGCCACGACACCCACACATACAGGACAATTTTTTTAAAAGATTCTGGGGTAAGGGACTTGAAAGGTGAATCAAAGGTGAGGAGAACTTGTTCTTCTTGCAGAGGACCCCAGGCTCTGTGCCAGCACTCTGTCCCAGGGAGCTCACCAGAGATGACCATTCAGACACAGCTTATAGTCAACTGAAATAGCCTGGAATGCCAGTATGGGACAAGTATTTGGGGACCCAGGTATAGCCCCAAATGTTCAGAGCACGAAATTTCTGAAGACAGAAACCTCATTCTGGCATCTTGTGCTAAGACCACCAGTCCGGAATAAGACCACTACCACAAGTTAAAGCCAAATTTGAAGCAAGCTTTAATTAAATACCGTTCAGATGGATGGACTCGTGCCAAGTCGATCCCTGGGTCCCTAGGAAATGGCTAGGAGTTGCATTTTGCAGGGACTCCTGAAAAGGTAAAACCCACAATTCATTGCATTCCCCATCAGGACCAATCAGGGGCAAGCATACACCTTGACATAATTTCTTGCCCACCTACCTCCTGCACACATGTGATCAAGCCCATCCGGTGCAGATGGGTCAAACAAACGCAGAACAGACAGGAACTTGTCTTAACTGAAAACATGACTTTTAACCTGCAAGATATACTTTTTCTGTTTTGGTCTCCCAATAACTGGCAAGGTATATTGTCCTTGTTCCTGTTTTGTCTCACACTCGCTTGGCAGTTTCGGGGGATGGGGGGCAGGCTTCGTAGAAGCAAGCAAGCAATTAGACAGATGCCGTACTGGTTAGCAGGAGGGGGTTCCACACCAGCATGCAGCTTAACATGTAAAGATAAGTTAGCTGGGACATCCTGCCGTTGGGATTCTAAAACAGAGTTAGGTAATTGTCCAAGGGATTCTCTATCAAGATGAACCTGAAATGGCCTCAGCAAGAACACAAGATGGAGGAGCATCTGCACTGCCTTGCTTGTCACAAAAGGCAGCCCACAATCAGTTGCAACTCAGTTCTAGAAGATCCAACACTCTGCCTTCCTCGAGAACCAGGGACACATATGGTGCACATATATACATGCAGGAAAATACCCCTGAAAATACAAGTAAATAGATCCTTACTATGGAAATCAAACCCGTTGGGAGTTACCATACACCACAAAGTTGTAGGAGGTCTACTGTTAAATTTTTAGCTTTAGCGTCTGGTTCCGCCCCAAAGTCAATAAAATTGCCATCCACTGCTCCCATTTGCCTCCTTCTTCCTTGGAATCCCTGCAGTGTTGCCAGGGATCTCACTGAGAGCGTTCATTCAGGAGAGGAGAAATTTACCCAGCAACCAGATGTATCTCTCTGACCTGTGACCTCACCAGGAATGGTGTGAGGACTCTTGAGAACTGAATAGTGGACTTGGAAGCAGCTCATCCTCTCTCTCCCAGGAAAACATTCTACAAACAAAGACTCTGCCTTTCCCTAAGCTTGCCCTTGCATAGCTGAGAGCCAAAATGCCTGTAGACATTTTGCTATCACACTAAAAGCCAAGAGAGACCGTGGAAAACTTAAACATAGCAGCTCCAGTCTGACACCAAGGCCCATAGACTCGGGACTCACAGAGAGATCCTGAGGCCATTTGATTTGGGCTGGTTCTCTATCACATATAGTCTAACACATCCTATCTGACCCAGCACAGGGCAGGTTTTCTCCCATGATGCACTAGAATCTGTACATGTAATTTTCTACCATTTAGCAGGAGTCCTACATTGGGTTAAGCCAGAACCACAGATTTCCAAGGGGTAAGCTGGCTTTGTCCAGAGCAGCCTCCCACCTCCCTGTAGGGAAAGCCTTGTTGTATGATGCTGTCCCTGGGGAGGGGGGAAAAAAACCCTGCTCACCTAGATAGAGAGCCAACTGTAGAACAAAGTTAGGATACAACTGAAAACCAATTTGATGAACCAAATGGGTTTACTGGGGTCACTTACAGGATCGGAATGGCTCAGAGGCAGCTGTATCACCAAAGCCCACCACAGCACGGGGGACAACTCACAGACACTGGGAACCTGGAACTCACAGAGCTGACAGCTCAATAGGCTCAGGGATGTCTGTTCCAGGCCCTTCAGTCATTCTGAGCTGCTTTTAGGCAGTCTGGCTTTTCTGAGGGTGTCTCTCGGTGTCCTCAACAGCTTATATAAACTTGGGAAGGGAGAGCCCTAGCAGATATGGTCAGTTTCAGAGACTTCCTGAAGCTTGTGTGTTGTCTACTTCTGGCCTGAGCTTCACCAGTTTCCCTCCAAGATGAAATGTTTTATCTCTGTGGGAAAAAAAAAATTGCTCACAAGCTCTAGGAACAGACTTCTGTTCTGCTATGCATTTTCAGCATGTTACACTTAGCAGGTCAATTGCTTTGACTCCTGAGAGCTGCCCTTTGGAGATAGGCAAGGCAGGCATAAAGTCAAGTGCAAGTTCCTTGGCACAGTGCTCAAGGTTCCTTGCCTACTGCTCAGCTTTGAAGTCTGGCACTCCCAAGCTGCTCTGGCCACATATCTAACCCTGAGTGCACCAGTCTCTTCACAGAACCCCACCTTTGTTTTTGCTACACCCTGCTTGTAATCATGATCTGCCTCCACACCTAAACCATCGCCTCTTCCACCTGGAAAATTCCTCCTCTGTTGCCCTCTGGCAATGACTCAGACTCTCTCCTCCTCTGTTTCCCTCAACACTGGCAATGACTCAGAATCTCTGGAGAAAGGACCCCAAGGGAATCTTACTTCTAAAGAACTCCCTGGACAGTTTCAGGGCCCAGCCAGAGCTGGAAACAATGGTGTAAACACACACAACTCTCTCAGGCTTCCTATCATACAAACCTTACCCTGGGCTCTTCTACTCTACAGTTCACATACAGAAGCCATTCCATAACTGGAGTGGCATGGACCAAGAGGAGGGAAGCCGGGAAGAAGAAACCAGGAGGAAGGAGGGGAGGGAACAGGCCTGCTCTTTAGTTCCTTGCACTGATCTGGCACCTCTGTGGAGAAGGGCTTTTGGGACAGTTCGTGGGAATGCCCAAGAGGGAGCTTTGATGCTGGTGCACCAGCAGAGATCCAGGCCTACAGGGACCACATTGAACACCAGAGGCTGCAAACAGAGGTATATCCAAGAGCATCTCAGGCTACAGCAGTTGCCAATGCAGAGATCTCACCAGAGTCCTGAGCAGCAGAATGAACAGAAGGGACCAGCTATAAAAGTTGGTACAGGTAGACATCACAGAACGTGGCTCTGTGATGATGCATGGTACCTACTTCCTACTCCAGGGAATGTACTTGGCTTTGAACTCTATGTCCACCACTGTTCTAAGGCTCTTATCCTGTCCAACAAAAATAAAAATGTTGGGATTGGTCTGGAGAGATGGCTCAGCTGTTAAAGAGAACGAGATGCTCTTCAGAAACACCCAGGTTAGATTCCCAGCACCCACAGGGCTCACAAGTGCCTGCAACTGCAGTTCCAGGAGACCCAGTGCCTTTTTCTCACCTGCTCAGATGCACACTGCATATCCATATATGTAGGTAAATTACACATACACAATTTTAAATTGTTTTTAAAGTTTGGGTACAGGTAGCAATAACAACTTATATCACATTATATTTCTGTAATATTACTGAATTATACACCTGAAAGTGACTAAAATTAAATCCTGTCATATACAGCTTGGTATATAAAAAACCAGACAAATTAAAAAAAAAAAAAACTGGACATGGTGGCACATACCTAGAATCTCAGCTTTGAGGGAGGCTGAAGAGATTTGCAATTCAAATCAAATCTGGACAACTTAGTGAAACCCTTTCTCAAAACCAAATAGACCAGATTCTGGAGAGGGAGACAAAGCTGCTCAGAAGGGAAAGGAGCTTTTGGCTCAAGCTCGGTGGCCTGCGTTGGTCTCTAGAACCCACTAGTGGCAGGAGGAAAGATGGGACTCCTCAAAGCTGTCCTCTGACCTCTACATACACACCCGCACACACACACACACACACACACACACACAATGCATACATGCGCGCATGCGTGCTCGGGGGCATACAGAAAGAGAGAGACAGAGACAGAGACAGAGACAGAGACAGAGACAGAGACAGAGACAGACAGAGAGACAGAGAGAAACAGAGAGAGGCAGAGAGAGAGACAGAGAACAGGTTAGGAATATAGCTCAATGGTAGAGAGCACTTGTCTAACTTGCACAGGATCTGGGGTTCAATTTTGAAAAAAGAAACAAAAACAGACCATTCCATCAAACTAAAACAAAATAAGACATTTCACCACTGATTGGCCCAGGCCTATCTAAAAGCTTTGCAAACTTTATTAGACTAGATGTTAAGAGATTTCCACTCAGCCTTCTCTCCCTCTTGGCCTCAATTAGGTCAGCCCTGCATCTTGCTTCAGTGGTTTCCTGTGCTCATTTGCTTTTGTCTGCTAGACACAAGCCAGGGCCATCTGGGGAAAGGGAACCTCAATTGAGCAATTGCCTCTATTAGGTGGCCTGTAGGCAAGTCAGTGTGGACACTTTCTCAATTATTGTTTGATGTGGGAGGCCCAGCCCACTAGAGAAGATGCCACCCTGGGCAGGTTGGGGAGCAAACCAAACAAACAGCGTTCTCCTATGGCCTCTTCTTCAGTTCCTGCCTCTAGGTTCCTCTCTTGAGTTCCTGACCCGACCTCCTTTCATGACAGGCTATAAGCTATAAGTTGGCACAAGCCATTTCCTCATCTAATTGCTTTTGGTCAGTGTGTTTATCACGGCAATGGAAAGCAGACCAGGATGCTCTGCAGTACGATCTATGCACAGCATTCCTCGGCGTGCCATCAGCTTTTCAAGGACCGAAATGCACACGCACGATGGATAAAAGTTCATCTGCTCGCCCACTGGCCCGTGGGAGGCGTCTGCCTGGGTCCCTCCGGATCACCAGGGTCATGAACAGGGAGGGTAGCCATGGAATTCAGAAAGCAGTGAGACACCTGGGGAGAACACACTTCAAAAGCTTTTATTGGCTTTAATTTCCAAAGTACAGACATTTGAAGCAATTCTGTAAAGACCCTGAGTTTCCACAGGGCTTGTTTTGGCTACTGTAAAAAACAAAAACAAAAACACTCGCACACACACCATAGTTTTCCTGCTTGCCATATGATGTCTTTGGGAGATGGACAACCCTCAAAGGCACTGATTGGTGACATTGATGGCTTTGGTCCTTACTCAGGCAGCCAGCTCAGCCAAGGCCCGGTCCAAAGGATCCACTGACCAGTAGTTGTCATCCCAGCCGAGGAACCAGCCCACGAAGGAAGGAGGCTCAAAGCCCTGCCTAACGACTGTGATGGGGGTCCTCCTGTCCCGATTTGCTGGATCTGTCTCGATGTACCGCTTAGCTGCGGACACACAAGAGGAAGGAAACGCAGGGACTCTCAGTGTGATCTCCTCAGGGAGAGAATAGCCCTACTGACCACCACCACTGAACACAGGCAAAGGCCCCATGTGAATTCCCTCCAACACAGAAAGAACAGAAACTTCTACTTAAATTCCTGCTTTGCAAAGTCCTCAGCCCTTGCCTGTGTGTATCATTTCCCCTCTGGTGATTAAGAGACATTAAATAAACTGCTCTTAAGACTCCCAGCCTCTAGATTAGATTTTGGGATACTGCTTTCCTACATGGGGCCCCTAACAAGGGAGTCCTTGGACACGCTGAGAATTAGACATGGCCTCTCCTCTTCCTTCCCCAGTAAGCCCTCGGGCACTCTGAAGGGACACACTGATCTCTTCATACCTGCTAGAGGTTAGACCTGGCACATCCCTCAGAGCCTCTCTAAGAGCGGGTATCTTCTGCTCCTTAAAGGTGATGAAGGTGAGATTCCCCCCATGCCTTCATCTCCCTTCCAAGTCCCCATGGCTTTACTTTGTACACACTTCCCACCTCAATGCCTCACCACAGGTTCTATCACCAGAGTAAATCAATCTGGGCTGAAGCTTCCAAAGTGAACCTTCCATCTTTATGAACGGATTGTCTCTGGTCATCACAACCAACTATTGGGATATCACCCCAACCAAGGCTCTAGAAGGTCAGGCTATGAGCAGAAAGCCCCCATCCCTATGGATGCTAACCCCTAGGAGAGCATCAGAAGCTGTTCCCACCAAGCCCCAGCCTTTATCTCATGCCCACCTCCCACCCTCACCTACAGCCAAAGACCCCACCCCCACTACTGCCTAAGACTCACCCCCACCCACAACCAGAGAGACCCCCCACCCCCACCCCAAGCCTCACCAGAAGTCAAGGCTTCTGTCTTTTCCTCTTCCTGGGAGTCTTTTCCAACCCAGACAAAGACCTGGAGTGAGATGTGAAATGAAAATCACGTGAGAGGTGCCGCGACAGTCACTGCCTCATGAAGAACAAGGGTGGAGGAGGGTCCTGGGTGCCAGCAAAAGACAAAACGCCACAACTAACAGCCGTCAAACAGCAACTAGAAGGGCATGGAACAAAGGCTGCAAAGCATCGGCCTACAAATGCATTTGCCATTAAGCTGTTGGCCTGTAATAGCACCGTCTGCAAATTTGGTTATCAATGATGGTCTAAAGAGTCTGGCTTTCCAGCCTCTCCAGAAACATGGGAGAATCTAGAAGCTGGGCCATCACCTTCACTGGGATGAAGCTGAAAGGGTAGGTCCAGTTTACCTCAGGCTACACCATTCCTCCTGTTTCCTCATCCCAGCCTGCACACCCACAGTCACTGCAATACAGCGGCAGCATTGGAAAGCCTTCTTTAAGAGCTCACGAGTCACACCTTTAAAAGTGTAGATTCACTCAACAGATGAGTGGACAGAGGTTCTTCATCACTCATCCAACAAATGCACTCGGGAAGGCTGCCCATCCTGGCATCTTGACTGACATGTGTCTAACTAAGGCTTGCGATGAAAAGCCTTAAGACACACACATAAAAACCCCTGCTGATTTCTACACACCATCTATTGTTTATATCTTTTTGTGTATGTACATGCGTGTATTTGTGCCACAGTGCACACATGGAGGTCAGAAGACAACCTTGGGTGTGGGTCCTCGCCTCACACTTTGTTTGATATGGGATCTTCTTGTTCATAGTGACGCAGCCAGACAAGCTGGCCCGTGAGCTCCTGGGGAGTGTCCTGCCTCTGATTTCCTCATTCCTCTCTTGCTCAGGAGTATGGTATCACAGACACACCCATCACTCTCGGCTTTTCCCTGGGTTCTGAAGACCTGAACTCTGATCCTCAGGCGTGTTTAGCAAGTACTTTATCCACTGGGCTATCTCCCCGCTCTTCTGCCATCTATTTTTGTTTTTTTATTTTGCTTCTTTCAAGAGAATCACATTCAAGAGCGACTGCCATATATCAATTGCAATTAATTTTATCAAACGCCTTAAATGAGAAAATGCCAGGCTCGAGTCAGGACTGGTCTGGTGTCCCTTTGACTTGTCTCAGGAACACAAGCACTTACCATTTTGCCTGGAAGATGGTGAAGCTAAAAAACACTGGCCGAGGACTGCCAAGGAGATGCATAAACAGGCAATGTCTCTGACCGCTTAGTCAATGATGACAGCCATATTGTTCAAACTGCAAACACTGAACTTCCCACTGAGCTGTCCCAAAGCTGCCCCATGGGAGAAAGACATGGGACTTTGTATTCAGACATTCTACAGCCTGGAGGATGCTGGGAACAGGCACTTGATAGAAGAGTTACTGAGTTAACACTCCCACGGGAATAGATCCAGACCGGGCAGAGGTCAACTTGATGCAGTCCTTCACTCCCAGCGTCCCCAGTACAGAGCACTATGCAGATGCCCAACTGACACTGGATGAATGAATGAATGTGAATGAATGTTGGCATCCCTTCTGGGGCCTCCACAGCAGCTACCCTAGCAGATGGCACTAGAGGGCTCAGAGCTGGGAAGTGACATTTTCAAGTCTCCAAATCACACTGGGCAGTTGGGCTATGTGACCTGGGTTTCTTTTCTAGGGTGCTGAGCAGATTTCAACGACCATGTATCTTGCCAGGCAGGTCCCACCAGTTCCATGCTACGGCTGTGGAAATGGAGTCTCAGGGAGAGGGTGTGGCTTGTAGCCATTCCAGGAAACACCTGATGTTGTCTCTTTTATGCCCTTCCCATGGTGACTCATCTTAGAACTAAGAGTCCAGCTTCTCCCTCTACCCAGGTCTTCTCCCTCTCTCCTTCACTCACCTGGTCCCAGGTGTCCAGGAGCATGACATCATCAGTAGCCAGGTCTTCCTGCATAAGCTCGCCAGGAACCTCTTCGATCTGGGAAGGGTCAAATGGGGGTCAAGGAAGAAACATCAGCCCCATTGGTTCCCAGAATGAGTTTAGAGAGAGATGGTCTACCTGCAGAGGCCCTTCCCCTTCCCTGGGCCATCAGACTTTCTCCAGGCTCTGAGGTTCACTGAGCCTTGGACCTGCCTCCTTCCCTAGGCACAAGCAGAGGTGTCACCTCCAGACTCACCACAAAGCGTCCGATCCTGTTGGAGCAGGCAAAGAGTCGAGGAGGATGGGCATCCATCTTCTTGTCCTTAAGCCTGGGGGATGTGCGGTAGGCAGTCTTCCCGCCCAGAGCCTCCCAGAAGGCATCTGTGAGGGGAGATCACCTTGGTTGCCAAGGGAAACCCTTGACCCATGAGCACATCTCACCAGACCCCAGACCAAACTGTGCTCAAAGCCAGCTGGCTGTTCTCCACTCTAAGATCCCAAGGGGCTCAAGATGGAAGAGAATGGAAAGAAAGGCCTGAGAGGGTAAGCAGGCAGAAAACACAGTGCAGAGACAAGAGCACTACAGAACGGGGCTAATTATCTCCTCTCAGAACATGAGTCAGTAGATGCCCAGAGACAGGACAGCAATTTACCTAAAACAGCCTGGGAATGGAAAAGCCAGGAGGCAAATCTGTTTTAAGTCCGATTTCCATGCTCTTTCTACAATACCTGCTGTCTACATGTGTTCTGCATTTTTATAGAAATGTATCACCATTAAAGATAAAACTTCATTGTGTCCACTCATTGGCTCCAGCTACAGTTCAAGTCCTCAAAAGCCACAGTGACCATCAGCCACCAAATTGGGACTGGGAGGTATAGAACACTCATCCTCAGAGATGTGTCTGCTGAATGGAGAGGCTGTATGCCCACACATGCGTGGACAGAGCATGAACAGACCAAGCTGTCCTTCACTGCTTCCGTGAGATACCAGGAAAAGGGGGAGGGTTCTGAGTATCAGCAGAAAAGAGGGCTGAGGGCTGAAGCAGGGTCTTCCTCTCTATAGATCTGAAGGTCCGGGACCTCTTTGACTCTGTCACTCATTGCTCTCACAAGACTTCCTGGGAAATGGTCAACAGCCCCTAAGGCCCCCTCGCACCATCCACACCAAGTTCCCCTTTCTTCAGGAGACAAGAGATTATCCATCGCTGACTATCACCCTCATTCCATCAACACCAGAGAAGGATGTGGAGATGGAGCTCCAGGCAGTGGGAATTGGTGGGTCCCCGCTCGCACCTGGCTCACTGCCTTCCTCCACCTGCACGTGCCGGGACCGAAGCACCTTCAGAAGCTCCTGGGCGCCGGTCTTCTCTGCCTCACTGGCTCCTGCGCCCACCCACAGGTAGGCAGCGGAGGAGGTTTTCAGCACAAAGGCGTCGTTGGAGTTCAGAGCACCAGACTTAGGCATCACCTGGAGGTGGAGTGGGACAGGCAGCACTCAACTAATCAGGGGCCAGAAAAAAACAACCCTGCCCCCTCCTTATAGCCAGGAGACCCTGCAGTGGGACAAACTTCTTCCCTGCAGAGATGGAGAGCACAGAGTTTGGAGTCTGAGGGGGTCTGGCTAATTCCCATGTTTCTTGGATGCATTGTGGTGAGGGAGAAGTCTCCAGAATTTGGGGCTGCCTTAGCAAAAGTTGTATGTTCAAAACAAAGGAAGTGATAGAGGAATTCACAGCACCAAGACCACAGTGTCTACTGGAACGGAATCACACATGGTGTCCTGGCTGCACAGAGTGAGTTCTAGGGAAGGGAGTGTGGGAAAGCGTGTGAGGAATCCTGGAGGGGTAAGGGGCTGCCAGGGAGGAAGCTCTGGTGCATCTGCCTCCTCCTCCCACCCAGGCCACTGGAGGGCAACCCACTGGGCCCAGAGGACTTGAGGAGGGCAGACCGGCCCGTGTTCTGGAACCTGGCGTTACCTCCACAGCCCTGGTGGCTCCAGAGCTGCTGGCTCGCACTTGGAAGAGGCGGATACTGGCAGGAGCTGTCTGCCCACCGTCTCGGGAGGTGCCGCCCTTGTAGATGATCATGGGCTTCCCACCAAACAAGCTCATGAGGTGTGCAGGCTCTTTGCCTTGGACCACTCGGCTCTGGCAGTGAGAAAGGAAAGAGTCAGCTTTTCTTTTTCTTTGTAATGGTCCTGGACCATTCCTCCAGGAAGGCCACCGCACTGTGCCTGACTATGGTTGGGGGCACCATGCAGGGAACAACATCAATCATAGTCTGCAGCACCACAGTACTGAGAAGAGAAAGTTGGAGATGATGTCACTGCCCAGGCCCCCTGGGTGCTGTTTTCCCACCATCCATCCCTGTGAAGCCTTGCCTTACAGCCCCTGAGTCCGGTCCAAGAACCAGGGAAGTCCAAGTTTATAAACATGACCTTAAAAGGAAGGACGGAGTGCTTGAGTACATTCTTTCAGAATGCTGAGGTCAGTCCCAGACACATGAAAGCGTGAGGGAATGCAAAGAGCCTTTTGGGTCTGGAGGCACCACTGAACCCCGTATGGCCCCAACTCCCAAATTTCCCCTGTCCCTAGCCTGTCTTCTTACTTAGATCTAAACACAGCACATAGATTTCCTTGTCCTAAATGTGCCCTGCAGGGATGAACTGTATCATCCCCTGGTGGACAACCAAGGGAGGGTATGGAGACACTGCCCTATAAGGCACTTCTATATATCTGGATGCAGACATTAAGTCTAGTGCATAGGGGCCGTGCATAAACGTTTATTGCATGGGTAGGTGAGTAGATAGACAGATGGATAGATGAATGGGTGGGTAAGTGGATGAATGGATGGATGGATGGATGGATGATGGATAGATGAATGGGTGGATGAATGATGAATGGATGGATGGATAAGTAAACAGGTGGATAGATGGATGGGTGGATAGATGGATGGGTAGATGGATGGATGGATGGATGGATGGATGGATGGATGGATGGATGGATGATGGATAGATGGATGGGTGGATGGATGGATAAGTGGACAGGTGGATAGATGGATGGGTGGATGGATGGATGGATGGATGGGTGGATGGATGGATGGATGGATAGATGGATGACGGATGAATGGATGGATAATCAAGAAGCTAAATGAGCAAACAGATGAGGTCCCGACTGAAGCCATAAGAGGCAATACTCTGGCTCACCTGGACAGGAGTCCCTCCCAGCTCCTCATCCAGCTGGGCAGTCAGGATGGCAGAAGCAGCAACCTCATCCTGGGTAGACTGGGCACCCTGCCTAGAAGAGGGAGAAAGACTCAGCTCTAGTTTCCATAGTTCCTAGTTTATGGGCCTCTTTCTTGCTCTGAGCTCTAGTAACCCATGAAGCTGCTTGTTGTAGGGATGGCCTGGGATGGAGAAGTGCAGGGACCGTGGGGAGAGCCAGAGACAGCAGCTTTGTCAACCTGCCTACTCCTAGCTCAGGTACACTGGGAAGATTCCCTGTCCTAAATGTGCCTGAGGAACTCCCTGGGTCCTCTGATAGACATACAGAGAGCGTACTGAGACGCAGATGCACAAAAGTGGTCGGGGCATTTGCTGGTATACAAAGACGGGTCAGAAACAGCTGGCATGATGTGTGCCATCTGTGAGGAAAGACACCAGTTAATTACCCTCATGGGGACATGTGAAAAGGACTCCTGGATGTGTGCTGTGTGTGGTAACTTCCCTGAGAGGGAGAGTTAGGGAGACTCAAGGTCCTCCCACCTCAGCTTCTTGCCAAAGCTGGGCCTTATAGTATTGTCCCTGGCACACACCATATGTCAAAAGGCCTCCTAAGAATTTTGAATTGTATGTTGAACTTAGTGATACAGGACTGCAGTTTCAGCTACCTGGGGAATTAAGGGAGGAGGATTGCAAGTTCAAGGCCTGCATGGGCAAATTAGTGGGGCTCTGTCTCAAAATAAAACGTAAAAAATGGTATCACTGGCAGTGGCTTGCCTAGCATATGCTAGGCTCTGGGTTCAAACTCCAGCATCCCCATGTCCCTGCAATAACGATATCTGTATTTAGCTTTTAAGTGCTGATGCTCTCAGCCAGACAGCAGTGGTACACTCCTTTAGTGACAGCCCTTGGGAAGTGAAGGCATGTGGATCTCTGTGAGTTCAGGCAACCTGGTTTACAGAGTGAGTTCAAGGACAGCCAGGGCTACACTGAAAAACCCTGTCTCGCTCAAAAAACTGAAACAAACAAACAAAAAAAAAAACAAGATAAACAAGCAAACAAAAAGCAGATGCTTTTAAAAATATGGGATTGCCAGACAGTCTGTGCACATGATTCCTGAGTACCACTCTTCAGGCGCTACGGTCATAAAGGAAAGCGGTAACCTGTGTCACAATCCCAGAAGGCTTAGGAGACCCCTCGGAGTCCTAAGCCTGAGAGATGTCCCATGGGATCTTGGGTTAGGGCCTGGGCCAGGAAAGACTGAGGAATGCAGATCTGGTGAGACAGAGTAGACACAGACAGATGCACAGCACTGCATCAGCCGGCCCACAGCTGCCTGGGCTGTGAAAGGAAGCAGGCGGGGCAGAACTTATGTGAGAACTGACCAGGGTTTCTTGATTTGGTTTCTTTTGTGGATTTTTTTTCAACTCTTCAGTAGGTCTAAAATTATTTCAAAATGAAACTTCAATGGAGAAGAAATATGACAACTATTATTCAGACAAAAATCTGAGACTGTCTAGTACCAGGGTCACCAGTATGTTATTGTTTATCTTTCAGTACTAGGGGAGGGACCCAGAGCCGCCAGCATGCACACAAGCGTTCTGCCACTGAGCCATACCCTGACCCCAAATGCAAACTTAAAGTCAAAAAAAAAAAAAAAAAAAAAACCACTTTATAAACTATCCATGAGTTTTAACAACACAATCTGCTTAGGTGGATCCAGGGAAACAGGGACTCCTGCATGTAGCTGGCAGGAATACAGGGATATGAAAGGCCCAGGCACTAGCCAGGGAAACTGGAGCTATCTATCAAAATGACTGACAGGTCCATTGACTGGCAGTCCACTCCTGGGAACTCATCATAGAGATTTCTCTAAACACCCACCTGTTGGTTAACAGTCACTAACGCTGATGAGACAGCGGACTAGCACCCAAGCATGCATGGGTGTGGGAGCTTGTCAGTAAACCACGGTACAGCAACCCGAAGGGATGGCATGGCTGTTAGACACACACCCACACCAGGAAGAGCTGTAAATTTCCAGGAAGGTAATAGACAAAAGGCCAGCTACAGGGCACTACGCTTAGTGTGCGCTTACATTATACATCCTTCCAGTAATCATGCAAAAAGGATAAATAAAAATTGCCAAACTGATCACGAGGAAAGGGTGGGGCTTGGCAGGTGAGTCACAGGTGTAACGAAAAGTACAGAATGACACCTTTGGGCTTTGCTTTGGATCTGGAGCAATGTGATTCTATGTTCTGCTGTAAAACAATTATTTAAATAATTGATATAATTAATAATTATAATTTAAATAATTATTATAATTTAAATAATTATAATTGATATATATATATGTATATATCACATATTTCTGTAGTATAGGATAATCTATAATTATTACAACAGAAGCCTCTGGAAAGATAAATTAGTATTAGCACTTGGCACTGCCTGGCAAGAGCTGCTGGATTGGTGTGTCTCTGTCCCTAAGTTGGGCATGACAAGAAGTTCAGGGTTGTGACTCTGCTTGAGAACGGGCCCCAGCAGGGTATGGCTGTCCAAGCTCAGGCCTCTATACTCCAGACTCCCTTTGTCAGCATATTCAGGCACAGCATATTCATGGCTCCGCACACTCCCCACTTAGACTCAGCCCAGGCTCCTCACCAGTTGTAGATGATCTGTCCCTGGCGGCCACCGTGGCGGTAGTTGTACAGAATGATGTAGCTGTCGCCTCCATAGAACTGCCCATATGTGGCAGGGTCCACTGGCACCTTGTTGGAACCTTCAATTCTCCAGATCTGCAGAGGCAGAGCTGAGGTCAGACACTGCAGTGTGCCCTGTCACCCTGGGCAAGCTGGGACCCCAGTATAGTGGACAGTGTGGAGAACAGGACAAGTTTTTCATGGGAACGCGGTGCCATCCAGGCCCAAGCAAAGTTAAATAAAGTTAAATAATTTGCCCGGCGCTCAGAGCCCTTGAGAGGCACAGCAGGATATGATCGCAGAGTTCCTGCTGTGCCTCTTCCCACCATGTCTGACCAGATGATCTGTTCTTCCCCCTGAAAAGCCCCTCAAGACAGCTCTAGATTAGAAGATTGAGCCAAGCCTGAGTCAAACCTAAGCCATGCCCCTTGAGAGGTCATATGACTTCTGATGGCCCCTCTCAGAGCCTCGGCTTTCTCACCTGAAAAGTGATGGTGACAACAGCTGTAAATAGTGTCAAGCCTTCCATTCTAGTCATGAAGATGCCAAGACGCCCCTACCACAAGCTAGCTCTAATAGGCCCAACTGCCATGAACAGGATCGGCATTATATCACCAGTATTTCCACTCTCCCTATGGATTTTATAGGTCACTTTATTCACCGGGGCCATAGTTGGGTGGGCTCATAATGACCCCCCTCTGCAGGCGGATCTGTACAAACAGCGCTAGCAACCAGTCATCGGGAGGCCCTCCAGTGACACCTAGTGGTCAAGTGGAGGCACTGAGCCCGCAGCGTGGAGTCTTGGAGGTGAGGGCTCAAACCCCATTTTACAAAGAGCATGTGAGGCTCAGAGATTTTGAGTAAATGGCCAGGCTCAACTCTCTGTCTACCAAATGCTTTCGCTGCCTCCTCTGCACACTGGCCAGTAGTATGGAGAGAACAGCACCTACGACAGTAATGGTGACTATGCCTCTCAAGGGAACAGTGGACGCTGGCCTGGAATGGACTCTGGGCCCCAAGCATCTATGAGCACACCTCCACCTCTCCACCTGCACCCTGTCTCCCCACTCCCGGGTGTTTCATCTCTCCCCTAACCGATCACGATGACCCCCCACTCCCAGATGTTCCAGCTCATGTTTCTACCTCTTACCTATTTTTATGGCGGGCCTTTAAAGCACAGAACCAAATCTGTCATACATCTACTAAAACCAAAAGAAAACCCAAGCTATTTTATTACTGCCGTACCCCATGCGCTGCACTCATGGTCCCTCCTGAGAATACTGCTGGCACCATGCTCCTCAAAAGGCAGGTCCTGCCTGGAATGTGTCCCTACTCCCTCGCAGCAAACTCCCACTCCTACTGTAATAGCCAATCCCAGCCACCCCATTCCCACTGCCTTCCCTGTGTTCCCACAAAATCCCAGAGGTTCTCTTCAGCTCCGGGAACAACAGATTTCAAGACTCTACTGTGGCTGTGGTCACCTCCCTCCCCACCCAGACACTCCTAGGGAGGAAGATGGAGTCTGGGAGCCTGGCACACAGTAGGTACTCAGGGAATGTTGATTGCTAAAAATCAAACAAACAAAAAAAAAGTGGAAGTGTAGAATCTCATGTACCACAGACTGTGGTGAAAACTTGGGAGAAACACCCTCGGGGGGGGGGGGTAGAGGGTTGGGTGTGAGCTATAGCAGGTAGAAAGACAGGGAAGGGAGGCATCTAGCCAAAGCCAGCCCAGGCACAGTGACACTGTAACAAGTACTTAGAAACTGCTTTTTGTTAGAAAGCACTGGCTCACAGGGTAACTGAAGCCAGGAGAACACAGAATTCTCCATCTTGTTAAGGTCTGCATCACTTGCTCAGCTCTGCTTATAGACACGTTACTTCAAGAGGAGTCTCGAAGACCTATCTCATCTGCCTTTGCTCCTTCAAGGCTAAAGGCACACAGATAAGTCATTGTCCTGAACCTGTGCTCACTCTTGAGGGGCTCGTTGCCTCCAGTGATGGGGAATATCCAAGAGAACAGGGCACACCCTGGAGTCAAACTGGCCTCGCTTTGCAGACTAGATATCAGATGATTAACCATGCCATGCTTGGCCCAAGACTGCTTATTCATACACACCTCTAGCCCCAACTCTCCCTATATCTAAACCCAAAGCTCAAGTCAGTGCTGTGAAGATGGACTTGGGGGAGGGCTTAGGGCCCCTTTTCTTGTTCTCCCCAGTTTGGCTACATTGATATAGCCTCAATCTGCCCTTCTCCCATCCTTTAGCTGGTGTTAACGGGGCCGGCGACTGAGCCTGGGCTGTGGAATCCTTTGCTGTAGAACTGTGGTTGTGATTACCTGTTTCTGGCCAGTTCCATCATCATCCATGCCGTGTTGAGCGGCCATGGCGGTGGAGGTGTGCAGCGTAGCAGCATCGAAAGGCACGCGCTCCACGTTGGCAATGTGGCTGGAGAGGTAACCCAGGCCGGGGCCGTCTGTCTGGTCTGGGTCCCGCCAGTTCTTGAAGAACTGCTTAAAGAGAGGGGTCTCACCGCCCTCTGGGAGAACTGAAACCTGGGAAGGGAAGAGAGGCTTAGGATGTGGCCACGCTGCCTAGCAGGGGTCTTAGGGAGCCTCAGGTGCTGGTTGGTCCCTGAGGAGGATGGGGGACCCTCTCCATCCCTCACCCCCACTGAACATGCCTCTCCCTGACATGAGAACCTCACCTGGGTCTGCCTGGGGTACTGCATCTTGGAGATGAAGTCAGAGGCTGTTTTGAGGGCAGCCTTCCGTTCTTCCATGTTGGCCTGCTTGCCTGCCAGAAATCAGAATAACAATGTAAGGCTAGTAGCCAGAGGTCCCTGGAAAGGGGTAGCCAGTCCACCTCCCTAATCTCCTTACATTTAGACAATAGCCAGAGAGCACCACCCCTAATCCCTGAGGGTTCCTAGCTCCAAGAGACACTCCTGGCCAATAACAGCAACCATGGTAACCACTGTGGTCAATTTACTGAATACAGATTCGGCACCAGAACTCTCAGATTATTCCATTTAATCCACACAACAGCCTTAAATCACGAAAGTCATGGCTGATTTGTGCCCTCTCATATATAAGGAAACAGGATCTCAGAGAGATCGTAGGAAATTAGCCAGCCGCGTCGGTACAGACACCCAGGCTGCACACTTAACACAGAAGCCTCTTTCCAAGGCAAGGTGATCCTGCCTATCCACAGCCTGGCCTCTGTTCCTCTGTTCCTCTGTTGAGAGCCTTTAAGAGTCAGGTGAGGCCCTGGCCAGTCCATGCCCACATCCCTCAGACAGACAGCCCAGCCTCAAGGAGCCTCTCAAGTTCTTGCTGTCCCTATTCACTTCCCTCCCTCCCATCTTCCCAGCATCAGTGTCAGAGGAAGCACTGGGGATCTTCTCAGACATCTCTGGGCTCTCACAGGAGCCACCCATTCATAAGGACTTCCCTGGTGACTCCTGGTGCAATCTCCTTCACAAAAGGCCCTGATACCCAGCAGAGAGTTCCAAGTCTTATAATAACATATTGTTTAACCCCATTCAGCATGCTGGGGCTCAGGAAGCACAGAGCTCAATCTACACACACACACACACACACACTATATGGTATCCATTAACTTCTTGGAGGACTGATCTTGTCACACAATTGGCAAACACTCATTTGAGCCCAAACAGGGACTCGGGCCCAGCAAGGGCCTAAGATCACACAGTGAATCAGCTGCAAAATGAGACATTGATTCAGGATCCCACGTGCCTTCATTGTCCCAGCAGCCTCTGTTCCCCCTGGGACTGAGTTTCTAGAAACCTGTGGTGACCTAGGACCCACCCCATACCTTTCCAAACAAAGATTTTCCCATCTCTGCCATGGTCCAGGATGAAGCAGTCCTCAGATCTCAGGGCGCCCTGGGCGAAGGGGTTCTCATCAGCCACGAGGGAGACTGACATGCTACCTGCACCGTTGGAGACCTGTGGGGACAGAGAAGGGGGCATGTGAGCACCAGAGGCAGGCAGGGGCGCAGATCAACGTCCATGCCCACCAGCTCTGCAGCACACTCAGGCTCTTCCACCTCGCATGTATCACGGATGCTACTGCACCTAGAATAGGAAGGAGGGTAAGTGGAAGGAAGGGAGGAGGAACTTGAGGCCAAGCATGTAGCTCACAGTCGGTCAAGTGCTGGCCTAGCATGCATGAAGCCTGGGGTTCTATTCTCCTAGCATCACATAAACCAGGGGTCGAGGTGCACACCCTAGAACTCAGGAGGTAGAGGCAGGAGATCAGAATTTTAGCCTTAGCTATGTAGAAAGTTGAAGGTCAGCCCAGGATATGTGAGACCTTGTCTTAGTAAAAGTGTGGGGGCTCGGACAAGATGTAGAGTTTGCTGGGAAGCTTTTGAAATCATGAATAACGGAAAGAAAAATGTCAACCGGCAAACATGGTGTGCCAGCCTGGACCATGCTTGGGACGAACTTGGGAGAACCAGAATCATGCCTAGAATTGGTGGGCAGCATTGGCCACTCTCAGGCTCTTAGCTGACAATGTGCCTGCTTACTTACGTTAGGCTAAGGCGAAGCTGAATGGGGGTTATGCTCTATCTGCAATATTCCTATAAATCTAAGAAATTCCAGTATAAAGAATTCATTTGACTTAGAAACAAGAGATGTCCCACTAGCAAAGATTTCATAAGACCGCTTTGGGTAAGCAGGGACCTCTGAGTCCCCAGGGCGGGAGATTCAAGAGCTGGGGACTGACATATAGCAAAGTCCATGAGCATCATCCCAGATTCTATAATGACAGGGGCGGGGCAAGGGCTGGCACCTGCCTGGTGTGCACAAGCCATGGCCCAACATGGACCCCAGCAATGAGAAGGAGACCCAAAGTATACACAAGGAAGACATTGTCCCTCGCCTGGCTCTGCAGTGTCCTGTTTTCCTAAGGCACTCTCTCATCCCCAGTGTCCCGGCGCAGACTCCCAGAAACCCTACCAACATTTTTGCAAAGTTGACCCTCTGGCTGGGCACAGTGGTGCTGATCTGCAACCCCAGGACTTAGAGGGCTGAGACATGAGGATCAAAGCTAGCCTGAGCTGTACAGTAAGATGAGATCCCATCAAACAGATAACAGTAACAAAACCCACACACCTAACCCAAGCAAACCAAAACACCAACAAAGGTTGTTTCTATTTTGCAGGGAAGGGGTGGTACGGATGGACTCAGCATCACCTCTTATTCTCCGGCATCAGTTCCCCAGTCAGGACAGCTGAGGAGAGCAGAGCCTCCTGCCACCCAGCCTGACCCTGTGTGTAGTATGGGTGACACTACTCCGGGGCTCACCTTGTAGAGCTTGGCCAGCCTTCGGTTGGCTGCATCTTCCTTGGCTGTGTCCTCGGTACCTTCAGGCAAAGCTGGCTTGGGGCCCAGCACCTAGGGGAGGTTGTCAATGGGGTGGAAGAGAATCCATGAGCATGGAGGTTTCTGGGGTCAGGCTTCATAGACAGCCATGCCCATGTCCCAGATGCAACCTGCCTGGCCCTGACATCTTGAATCTACTCCTTCTGAGAAAGAGCTCTCATCAAGTACCAGCCATCCTTCCCTCCCTGTGCCCTGCCCCCAGGCTGGACTTTTCCTTCAGTCGTCTGCTTTGATTCTGAGCTAAACACAATTGACAAACACCTTCTAGCCAGATCTGGAAAGGATCTTACCACTCAGACAGGCTCACTGGTCTACGCTGCTTCCCGGAGGCTGTCAGAATTGGGACCTCAGCAGTCACCACGACAGAGCTCATGTCCGCTCTGCTCCATCCCAGATACTATCCCTAGTGTCTGGATCTTTCCCCCACATAAAACCCCTTTGCAAAAATTCGGAACTAGGTGTCCCCAGCAAATAGTAGCAAGGTGGCTCAGAGCAGAGACTTTGGCTCTTCCATTTCCTGGGTAGCCTTGCGTGTCTCTGTTGGCAGATTCTCAAAGCATTGTAGCCTAGCTGATAATCCATCCGCTAACTGAAGGAGCCATAAATAAACAGGCATGTCAGAGGAGGCCACTGACAGCTGGGTCTCAATTGTTTCAGCTAGTCCTCAAGAGTTGCTGGGAGGACCTCTTTCTTAGCCTGCTTCTTGGTCGTAGCCTGCCCCCTGCCCACCCTGCCCGGACCCCACAGACACCTGCAGCATGGCTTCTGGCTCTCCTCCCTCTTCAGACACATGTACTTGAGCACGGCCACTCCTCTCGTTGTCCCGGATGCCCTTGGACACCTGTGTGGCCTTCAGCCTTTCAAATTTGTTGCTGCCAGAGCCACACCACTGATAGATATTCTGTAAGAAGACAGAGATCCCAGGAAGTCAGGGTCCAGCCTCTGCACAAGCCTGCCTGGCAGAATGGCAATATGCAGCCTGTGGCTATGTACAAGCTCCCCTTGGCCTGCGCTTGCCCAGGTGAGGGCTGGCAGAGGGCACACACGTCACCCAAGGGCAATGGAGTGATTTGCATTTGAGGATACTGATTGTACAATGACGTCTAGAGTGCTGGCCTCTATGGCTTGCATATAACTTGTTCCTCTAAAGATCATGTTAAAGTTTGATGGCAATTTGGCAGTGATGGAGAAAAAGGCCTACATTGGCTGCTAGGATTAACATTTTTCAGGGGTTCAGTTTTTCCTACTACAGAGCAGATCACCTCTGTATCTCAACTGTTTTACACACAGACATTTGCCTGTCTACACTGGCCACTTTATAAACCACCCAGTCAGTCTCCAAACAGTGCTGCCAGATCTCCCCCTCCCCAAACCCTGAGACTACGTCAATTTTTACTTACAAGTTATATCATCTCTGCGCATCTGTTACAGAGACCCCTGCTGGTGGAAAGCAAAACTGCAAGCACTATTTGTCTACAGCGTCCACAGCATTTCTGACCTACACCTTGCCTGTGCGCTAGTTATTTTTATCATCAACTTGACACAACTGCCAAATTGCCATCAAACTTTAACATGATCTTTAGAGGAACAAGTTATATGCAAGCCATAGAATTTCTTGGCAAGAGGGAACCTCAACAGGGAAATTGCCCAAATCAGACTGGCCTGTGGCCATGTCTGTGAATGACTGTCTTGATTGGTCACTGATGTGGAGGACCCAGCCCACTGTGGGCAGTAACCTCCCTAGGCAGGCAGGTAAGCAGCATGCCTCCATGGTTTCTGCTTCAGTTCCTACTTGAGTCCCCGCCCTGATTCCCTTCAGTGATGGAGTGTGATATGGAAGTGTCAGAGTGTTCAGAACAGCCCAAACCAGAAACCACCCAAGTGCCCATCAACAGCAGGAATAATGAAGTATCTAAGTCCCTGTAGAGTTGAGTGAGTGCCCACAATATGGAGGAATCTCAGATATGCAAGATGAAGAATTCAGTATAAGAGAGGAAGGTCTCCTGCACATAATTTCATAAATGTGCAAAAAAGAACAACAACAACAAAAACAAAAACAAAAATAAAACCCTGAGTCTATCCAACTGAGAGTTCCAGTGGCTGCCCCTCAGGGCAGAGAGCCTGGGAGGAACAACTCATGCTTTGCAGAGAGCTGTGATGCGTCCTTTCTGGATCTACAGTTAAAAGGTGGGCAGGTACATTCACTGGGTGAAACACAGAACAGCAGTTGGGATTATAGCACAGCTTGCCATGTCACTTCAACAAGAAACTATGCTGAGGCTGAACAGGCAGCTCAGCAGTTAAGAGCACTGCCTGCTCCTGCAGAGGACCTGGGTTTGACCCCCAGCACCCACACAGAAGCTCACAACCATCTGTAACTCCAGTCCCAGAGGAGCCAAGTCACTCTTCTGGCCTCTGTAGGTACCAGGTATACCTGGCACACAAATGAATATGCACCCCCAAACACCTTTAAACATTCCACAGGCTCATGTGCACAGAGGTTTTAGGGTGCAGTGTCTGGCTGTGACCATCAGCATGTTTGTGCTCGTGCAGGGCTATGAGGCAAGACTGTAGGAAGCATCACCACTAACCTGTAAGTAGGCCTGGGATGTGTACCACGGGCATCATCACATGCTAGCCTCATAGGCAATCAATGATGCTTATGTCAATGTGGGTCCATCCAAGTCTATGGGTGGAGCACTCACTGTAGGGTTAGTATCCATGGTGATCAAGAATCTACAGTCGTGCACACAACTGCCATGTGCTTAGAAGTGAGTGTCTATATTCTTAAAGGTATATAACTGTGCATGTCAGATATCGGGGGGGGGGGCTGCATTTCAAGAACTCTGTGTAAACGGTGGGAATCCGAGGCCCATGCATACATGTGTGACATGAGTCTATGCGTGGGAATCTAGAACCAAACTTAGCCATTCTAGATCTGTCTGCATGACACATCCAGTGTCTGGTCTCCATCCCCCAAGTGTTCATGCACCCCTTCACAAGTGTTTTCCCCTTCCCAGAGTCAGACCTGGCCAAGTTCACCACAGTGGCCTTGGAAAAGGGCAGGCAAGACTCACGTTTCCCAGGTCCAGAATGAAGCAGTCGCCATTGTTGAAACTGTCCCAGGACACAGGTACCTCAGTGGCACGGACTACACGGCGTCCTTTGACCTGGAAGAGCCTCTGTACCACCACCTCATTGGGTACCACGTGTTTGAATCCAGATGCCACACCTCCTTTCTGTCAGGTGAAGGAGACAGTGTTAGTCCAGGGGAGGAGATCTGGTGAAGTAGACGCAGAGGGTCACAGGACTGAGGGGAAGAGACTTCTAGCCGGTGGATAGATGCTCAGCTCAACCAGGACTTTCACTGTTACGATGTCTGATACCGAGACATTCTTTTCTGAAGTTCAGGAAAAATAAATAACATCTACCAAAACCACATGGCTAAGATTCCCTACACATTACATCCCTCTGAACCTTACACGGCACCTAAAAGATCCCGAGAGCCACTTCCTGGATCAAAGGACCGCAAACATATCTCTCTCAAAACCAGCATTCCCCAAAGGGCACGTTGTGGCATGCTACACGGATAACCTTCAGGGAAAGGGATCCATCATCCAAGTGTAGGGGATGTTCCTACTCACGGACCCTGACTGTTACACAACAAACATGGACATACCAAAGGTTCCTATGGTAAACACCCACGCTTACCCTGTTTCACACAGTCTCTCCCTAGCTCACCACTCTTCCACCTCACCCCATTGCAAGACATTCATTAGTTCAGTGGGAAGCCAAAGGAAGCTGTCTGGGATGTCTCCAGCTTCAGATACTCAACATCCCTCCACCTTATACTCATTGTGCCCATCCTGACCAAAGCCCAGAGACGTGAAGTGATTTCTTCAGGCGTGCTCAGCAAGCCTGTGGCACACCTCAAGACCTCCAGCCTTGCTGTCTGCGGTGGGTCCCGTACATCTCCCTGTTCCACACACCATGGAGGTGGGAGTTCAGAGGCTTCTATAGGTTCTCAGACCACCCCAGCCAGGACCCTATCAGCCCACCTCCTTGCACTGACCCTAGCCTTACAACCTTGATGGTGTAGGCAGAGGCAGCTCCTGTAAGGCACAGTAACAGTAAATGGAATAGACGTGTTTGCCACACGATCATACCCACTACACCACACATTCCACATGTATCTCACAGGTGAGGGGAGAAGAGCCCACACATGATGGGCCTCGCTCAAGCTCTCACAGTGGGACGGGTGGCGCTGGGATCAAACCCCGGTGCGTCTGAATCTGAAAAATTATGTCATTCTTCCTGATATCAGATCTTAGGCCCAGGAACAAGCAGTTTCAAGTTTCTGGGGACTGGAGCGCCCTCTGGTGTCCCTTCTTGGTGTGGACGTAAAGTCTTTTGCCCATCACCAGGCAGAGCTGTGGTGCCACTGGGTGGAATGACCTCATTGTGGGGCAAGGCTACACCCGCGGCTTCCATCCTGTCTTGGAAAGTCCACAAGTCAGTAGCAAGCCAGGAACTTTTCCCATCACAGAAAGAATAAATCTGAGGCCAGATGGCCATGGTGCCTGAGACCCAGAATGATGTGAGGGCTGGAGGAGGGCAAGGGCCGAGGCAGTTGCTGGGGACGAGGTGAGGGGCAGACACTGGGCAGTATACCCTAGCACTCTGTGCTTCCTCCACAGTCATCCACAGGACTCCAGGGCCACATGAATGAGCAGCGGTAAGGCTGGCACCCATTATCCATGCAGGACTCACAACAGCCACTGAGATAGGAACTGTCATGGCATCAACTCCTAGCTGGTGAGCCTGAGAGTCCTGATGCGTGCTCCTTGTGCTGCTGACTCAGGGAATGACACTTGGAGAGATGCACATACACATACACACACATACACATACACATTCATATAAATAAATATATATATATATTATAGATATACATGTACATATGCACATACATATATACACATACACACATACATACACATACTACACACACATATACACATACATATATACATATATATATATATATATATATACTCACATACACACACATACATAGATACATACACCTACCCCCACACACATATATACACATGTATATGTACATACACACAGACACACACACATAATAAATAAAGCTAGTTCTTAGAAGACACCAGTGAATCTACAAGGGAAAGGATGGGAATCTGTAGAGTTTTTTTCTATTACTTTTTTGGTTGGTTGGTTGTTTTGTTTTGTTTGTTTTTTCGAGACAGGGTTTCTCTGTGTAGCTCTGGCTATCCTGGAACTCACTTTGTAGACCAGGCTGGCCTCAAACTCAGAAATCCACCTGCCTCTGCCTCCCAAGTGCTGGGATTAAAGGTGTGTGCCACCACCACCCAGCATTCTATTACTTTTTTAAACTTTTTTTTTTGAGGGATTGATTGTTGCTGTCTAATCTAATTTTTGGGTGAGGCAGGAAGAGATCAAATTCTTTGAACAAAATTCTCCAGAGTGAGCTGTTTAACGAGCCATTCCCTGAATTTAAGACATAGTGATGAGAGGAGGTTTGTGAAAGAACCAGAGTGACCAACACCATTTGGTCTGCGCCTACAGGGGTGGGGTCCCAGCTCTTCACTTCAGAGCTGCTTCTTATTCTTGGCGAATGTATATCAAGCTTGACATAGCTAGGGAGATATGGGAGCAGGGCACTAAAATTTCCACAAAAAAAGATAAAAAGTCAAACTATGTTCCATAACTAAAAAACTCCTTGGCGAGGCTGGAGCCGTGCATCTTCTAGCTCAGAGCCCTTTTCTAAGCAAAGGTCCCAGCAGATGTCTGGTTTCTAACTGTCTCAAAGTCCAGGGCTCCCGGGACTCATGGGCCCAGCTTCCCTTTGAGCAAAGGACTTAAGATAACCCAGCCTTTGGGGGGGGGGAGGCTACTATCAGGGCTCTGGGTGAAGGTGAAGAGTAGGCCAGGTGATGAGAGATTGGAACCCTTCCCACCCCACCCTGGACAGTGACTTAGGAATGACCGGGGTAACAATAACTGTTGCTCTCCCTGGTGGCTCTGTGTCCCCTCTCTGCCCCTTCTCTGACTCGGAGACAGAAGTGGTTCCCAGGAGGAGGCTTTCATGGAAACAAGTCTTGTGTGACAAACCTGGCTCCTTCGCATCTATAATAGATGAGGGTGGGGAGGCTGAGAACCTTGGTCCGGGCCTGCCAAGTGCGGGGGCGGCCTGAGGACCGAAGAGGAGGCAAACAGGGCTGGCTGTGGGCCTCCTCTGTCCTCCAGGGGCCAGTTTCCTTCATGACTGAAGGCTCAAATCTGAACCCTGGCTGGGATCTACCTCTCAAGTGGTCCTCAGAGCATGGTCCGGAACATTCCTGAAATCCCCTTGATGTGGGAGCAGCTAGGCAGACATGCAGGTTATAAGCCCCACAGGGCTAAGATGGAAGAGGGTCAGGGACTCTTGAAACATCCACTCTGGGCTGGCTCTGAGCTGGGTTAGACCCTTCATGCTTGAGTCTGAATTTCCTTTGAATGACTCTCTAGATGTGTGACCCTGAGTGAGTGCTTAGCACCCCTGCACCACACTTTCCTCAGCTACACAATGGGGTCAGTACTGGCCAGTACCTCACAGTCTGACATGAACTGAGTACAGTGAGGAGCACATTCCATGGAAGGCACGTGATGTAAGAACATCCTACTAGCTTGCAGGTTCATTCCACAGGACCTCAGCCTTCCCATCTATGAAATGGGACTGTTGCCAGCACCCTAACAGCAATGGTGAGAATGAAACAGGATCCCATAGAAAAGCCTAATGTATCAAACCTACCACTTCAAACCTGGGTGCCCATAGCCTGCTCTGCAACGTTCTCTGGCCAGGTAATCTGCCCTTGTGTTCATGACAACTGTCACATTTATATTTGCTCACCTTTCCCCATAGCAACGGGTAACTGAGGCAGATGGATGGCCCTAATCTCCGTGAGAGCTGACTATGTGAATCCTGTGGGCCCCCCTTCCTTCCTTCTTGTCTTCAGTGGATCGGCTCTCTGAAGACTGCCAGTACTCTCAAATCCTTAGACAGGAAGGGATCTGCCTCGCCTGGACCCCGATGCCCAGTGCAGGGCCTGACAGAATGAGGGCGAGGCTGGGCTAGAACACAACTTCCACCACTTAGAGTTATGTGACTCTTCTGAGCCTCGGGTCTCCTCCCAGGGTTACCTTGGGGATAAAACAAGGTCACATACACTCCCAGTACCGTCTGCAGCATGACAGCCACAAGTGGGAGTGATACAGGTCCGTTTTCTTTCCCTCGTTCCTTCATATATATGTGTATGTACAAGCCCGGGTGCATGTGCATGCATGTGCAGGTGTCTGTGCGTGCGTGTGGGTGCACACAAGTGCGTATATGTACACACACACACGGTGTGTATATAATGGGGCCTCAGACACAGTATCTAGCAGAGGATCACCTTGAATTCCTGATCTTCTGCCTCCTTAATTCTGGGTTCAAAAGTGTGTGCCACTGTGCCCAACTTGATCTAGGAGCTTGAAGCCATCTGCTAAGTGAACAACGGATAGAAAGACTACACAGGTCTTTCTGCAGCCCAGAGCTCAGCTTCTCATCTCTCCTTCCTCAGGGTTGCAAGGACCCCAGACAACAGCAGGAGGAGGGAATAGAGCTGCCCAGCTGGGTGGCAGCAGCTGCTCGGCCGTGGTAACCCAGCAAAGGCAGCCCAGCCCCACCCAGCCTAGGCTGCTGGTCCAGGACACACCAAGTCTCACAGGTACACTCCATCACTCAATCCCTGCCCTTCACCTGGGAAAGAGGGAGTCACATCTGCACTGACAAAGAGGACTCTGAAGCCCAGAGAGGGACAATGGCATAGACAGGGTATGTGTCCTCCTTAGAACCGGGTCATGGGAGACAGGGTCGCTTACTGGGAACAACACTGAGAGTCAGGCAGGTGATGTGGGTTCTGGTCTTGGCCTCTGTATTAACTCACCCTGTGTCCCTAGTCCAACTGATCAATCTCTCTGTACTTTAGTTGCCTCAGCCCCAATAAAATGAGAGATCAGGACTCATCTTGTTCCTAAACTTGTAATCCCCTCTCTACCCTACACATAGAGCCAAGCTTCATCACTATTCAGCTTCTCTTGAGCCGTGGGACACTGCCCAGCTACCTCTTCAGCAGAGCCTCTCCCTCGTCCTGTAGGGCAGGTATAACTGGCTCTCCAGCAACCAGAGAGGAAAGGCAGGCTCTGGGTATCATGGGGCTGTCTAGAGGTTACACAGTATATTGGGGAACAGTTTCCTGGGTCCCCAGCTTGAATTTGCTCTGGCTGAAAGCTTAGGAAAAAACAAAACAAAACATGGTACAGATTTGTAAAAGTCCAAGAGGAAAATGTGGAGGAGGGGGCATCAGGAAGAGAGATGTGAATGAAAGGGCCTGTCAAATACTCATCACAGGGCCCTCGGCCAACAAAGCCTCAACAAGGACCGGGTGTAGGATCTCAGGATCGGGACTTGGCACACACCCTGGGCCAATGTGAGAAGGCCTCCTGGGCGCTCACTCTGATGCTGTGAATTGTCTACCAGGCTGTAGAGAATCTTTTCATCGTAAGATAAAGAGTCAAAAGCTCAGGGCAGGAGTTTGGTGCATCCAAGACCATGATGGTAAGGACCCAGGGTTCCTGGCTGCTAGGCTCCAAAGCTTAACACTTGGCCTGTCTGTCCATCTCTCTGCAAGGCTGAAAGACTATGAACCATGCCATTGACCCAACCCACCTTGTACTTAAGTCCAGACTTGAAGTAGCCGGAGAAGGTGGACGACTCAAAGCCCTGAACCTCACGGTGCTGTACAGCCCGGCCGTTCAGGTAGTCATCCAGTTGCACAGTAAAGATGGCAGCAGCCCCGCTCTCATCCTGGCTGCATTCATTGCCTAGGGAACATGAGGGTAGCATGAGACTGGCTTCTAGAAGGTAGTCTTGGCCCTCTGGGGAGGAGACATGCAGAGCCAACAGCTCTACTCTGACCTGGCTATAGAAATTGAGCTAGTCCCTCCCTGCTTTCCAAGAGCCTCAGTTACTCCATCTGTATAATAAGGAGACCTTAAAACAAACAGATCAGAGCCAGTGTTAAAGACTCTAGGCTCCTAGCTGGGAAGAGAAAATGAGGGAGTGATTGGAGCTGATCCAAGAAAGCACGGGGGTGGCGGTAGGGGGAGAGATGTAGGGTCTCCATGACATCTACAAAACTTGTTTGTCCTCTTGAGGAAGCATAGCGGTCAACATGACCATTCTATAGAAAAAAACACTGGTGAGCTGCAGAAGGGCAGATCACAGGTCAAGGGGCAGAACTGGGATCTGAACTTGTACAGGCTGGCTCTAGAGCGGTGTCACAGAAACCACTAACAAAGGCCTGGTGTAGAGAGCACTCAGTTCAGGTATATCCATGTAGTTGGGGGTCGGGGATGGGGTGGGGCTAAGCAGGAGCACTCCCTCACCCAGCCAATAGTGGAGGTCGTACTGCAGATTCCCGTTCCTCAGCTGCACAGTCTTTAGGATGACATAGGCGTCACCCGTGAAGAAGTCTCCATAGAGGTTGGGGGGCACAGGTACCAGGTCAAACTTCTCCACACGCCAGATCTGCAGGCCAGGCTCCTTCCCTGCCTTCAGGAATTCGGGGTGCTCCACCACCATAGTGCTGGGCTGCAGAGAGACAGGACAGAGCCTGAGCAGAAGTGTGGGTCTCAGCAAGGAGAGACCCCAGGCATGAGGGAGGGCAGGTTCCAGCACCAAGAGTGACTCACTTGAGCCTCGTGCTCTCCCTGTCCTAGAGGAGAATCAACCCCTTTCTGGGAGTTTCTGGCCAGGCCAGGCTGTCTCCCTTTCTGCCCTCCAAGTTGGTGATGTGACGGAGGAGGCAGAGAGCTCCCTCCCTTTTGGGGAGACAGCTAAGGCACAAAGAGGCAGGCTATCTTTCAGGGACCCCCATTTGGGAGACAACACAGAGGGATAGCCCTGGACTTCAAAGGCACTCTCTGCCTCTATGGATAGACACTCCCAGATAGCAGTGGCAAATCTCCCAGTCCCCCGGGACTCTGCATGCTCTCTTCCAGAACCTTTGTGGCTTAGGATGCATTATCCACCCCTACTCTGCAAATGGGGAAACAGAGGACCAAAGGGCAAGGGGCCTGATCCTAGGTCCCATGTTTGGTTTTGCTCCTTGGAAGGGGAAGGATCATCACAGCCCACTAAGGACTGGCTTAGTGGGCCCAAGTGGCCTCCTGAGCTGCCTGCCTCCTCCCTCCTGCCCCACCCTCAGCATCCCACCCACCAAATTTCCACATCTTGGAAAAGGGGGAAGGAATGGAGCCTGAAGTCTGCAGGGGGAACCTGTTAGGAGAAGGTTTGAGGGTGGGAAAGGCTGCCAAACATGCTCTGTAGTTGCCAATGGGACAGACGGTTAGGTTTGCGCCCAAGGAGGGATGTCAGCAGGTCACCTCAGACAGAGGAAGGTCTGGTTGGAACAAAAAAGCAGGCAGGAGAAGCGATTGGGGAGAAAAACTCAAGTAGTGGAGAGTAGAGAACAGAAAGGGCAAACAAGTGGGAGGGGTTGGGCAGGGGAGGAGACCACAGTCAGGGTAGAGAGGAGAGAATAAAATAACAGTCCTATCCAGAGGCTTTCAGAGGGGAAACTGAACGGGAGGGGACAGATACGACCAACAGCAAACGCAGAAGACTCTGAGAAAGACCAGCAAGAAGGGCAGTAGTTAGACGTGATAAAGGAGATGGGATCCAAATCAGTAGTGGGGAAAGATCCGGCCAAGGTGAGGTTAGCCTGCAGGGAAGGAAAGAGCTTTGGTCCCGGCCCCCGAACCCCGCCCCCAGGAGCCCCGAAGCAGCAAGACATACTTACAAAGCAACAAAACAGTTTTTCCATTCTACACCTGAATTACTCCCCTTTTCCTAGCGCTGTATCTGCAAGAACTTACAATAGACAATTACTCGGGGAGCCCCGGGGACCCCGGGCACTCACCCGCGCCTCAGACACCCGACTTTGGGGCGCCCTCTCTTGGGCCCTGCCCCGCGATGCCGTGGCTGCATGGGAAGGCGACAGTGCGCACAGCGCCAGGAGGAGCAGCGCGCAGAGCAGCGAAGAGCGGTACGGAGCCATGGCGACGGTGAGGACCCAGGCTGCGGCCGCGGACCCTTGGTCGCCCCAACCTTTAAGTAACCAGCCGTCCCATCCCGCCCTAGCTGAGGACCGCCCAGCAGGGAGGGCCTTGCGGCCCGCAGGGGAGGCGGGTATCTGTCCCGGATCTCTGAGACATCTGGGTTCCCTTCCCACGGGGACCGACCCGACTGGGTGCGGTCGCCCCTTGGACCCTAGTTTCCAATCAGAAGATCCGGCCTGTGGTCTGACATATAACAGATGCTAACTCAGTGAGAGAAGTTTTTCTGGGGCCCGTTCAATCCCCTTCTTATCGGTCCAATTAGCAGGTCCAACAAAAACTAAACAAAACAACAAAAAACACCTAGCATGAACTAACACGTTCATGGCGGTTTCCAACTCAAGTACTCTTTTTGGGTTCTTCTCCCCTTCCCCCAGTGACATTTTTTTTCTTTCTGTTTTGTTATTGTTATTTTGAGCAAATCTTAGTTTGTTGTACAAAGTTCTTGCCTGTTGACTGGTTGCCCCTGCCCAGGGCAACACTTGTATCCATCTCCTTTAGAGGATGACACCTCCATTTCCTTCTACAACCTTCCCCCCACCCCATTTCAGGCCCTCTCCTTCCCCCACTCCTCATCACTGGGAAATGTGGACCTAAGTTAGACTCCTAAGTACCACCTACTATGTCTCCTAGAGGTTGCAGAGGGTTAGATCAGGCCTGCTCAGATAGCCTGGTCTGCAGGAGGCAATGCATCCTGTCCCAGCTCCCTTGGGAGCCTACATAGCATGACTTCTATCTAACTTTGCTGGCTCCCTCCCCAGTTTCTTCCCACTTAAGGGGAAACAGTTCACAGCTAAGAGAACACAGAGAACAGCTGAGACTGAAGGTTATGGGGACTTCAGATGGCCTGGGTCTTGAAGGTAGCAGGGGAGTCTGAGAACATTTCCAAGGGAGGGAACAGCATATAGGCAGAGGGCAAGCAAACACAGGCCATGCCCAGTAAATAGCTAAGATCTGATTTACAGGGGGGCAAGGCAAGAAAGGTGAGTACCCCTAGAAATGGGATTTTATCAGGTGTTTGTAGAGGCCTTGAATTCTCTGGGCTCCATGGTCTAGGAAGCCTGTGTAGCCTACAGTGGGCTGCCCTGGGCACAACTCAGGGAGGTGATTAAAGCCCACACTGCTTGCAGAAACATTCCTGGAAGCATAAGCCATTTTCACCTCTCTAGATAGAAAGTAGATTGTGCATATTCAAGACACATAATACAACATTCCCTACAGAGCTGCTTGCAATGGACAAGGATATGCATTGAAGCATTGTTCGAAGAGAATTGGAAATGACCCAAATGCCCTGGGGACATAAGTGATGGGACTGTCACACAATGGACCACAAAGCAACCGTGAAAAGAAAAAAAAAAAAAGTCAGAGCCAGTTGTGCCTGGTAGCACATAGTAGGCACTCAGTAGGCACGGAGAGACCTCCAGGTGCCAGAAGCAAATTGCACAATGATGTCTCTTCCTTTCTATAAGGAAAGACTCTGCAGCTGATGCACAAACCCCTGCAAAGTCAGTAAACAATGCACTGAGACGTCACCTTGGACACTGCCGTGGCTTGGCTGCCCAGGCTGGAGAGAGTCCTCAGATCACTGTAATTGCCACAAGGAACCTTTCAGGATGGTGGGAAATTTTTAATACCACACCACGATGATGATCATACAACCAGTTCACGCCACAGAAAAATCACAGAACTGTGTGCTTCGGTGAGTGGACTGTGCATGCTACACGAGTTACATCCTGAGACACTTCCTAAAATAGCAGCTTAAAGCACAAGATCTAAAACATGACACAGATACATCCAGCTGGCCAGGGATGGTGCATACCTTTAACCCCAGTATTCCAGAGGCAGAAGCAGGCAGATCTCTGTGAGTTCAAAGCCAGTCTGCTCTATAAAGAGAGTTCCAGGACAGCTAGGGCTGCCCAGAGAAACCCTACCCCAAAAAAGCCAAAGAAAAGAAATTTATCCAATAGAGTTGATTGATTGATTGATTGATTGATTGATTGATTGATTGATTTAGAACTGTAGTCTAGAAAGACTGCTTTAAGAACATGCCTGAGGGGATACTTGCTCCTTGGCTGACTCAGGAAATGACCAGGAGCCTGAGCCAGCAGCTGGCCTGGCTACACAGCCCCCTCAGGAACAGGGAAGCAGTGTGGCCCCAGCTTACCCAGTTGGTGATTAACAGAAGGCCAGTATGGCTTGGCCTCGACCCCTGGGGTCAGTGACCACCAGCCCAGGCTCCCCCGCAGTTAATGATCACAAAGGTGGTGATCTTTGCTGACTATGTAGCTATGGAGTTTAGGCCATATTAACCAAGGCCCCACCCCTGCCTTTTAAGACCCTGAAGCCTAGAAACTCTCCAAGGCCTCAGTGAAGGAGACCCGGATGGGGCAGCGATAATCTGTTCCCTGCCTGGAAGAGGTTCATGAGTTCAAGAGAACAAGGAGTTTTAGAGAGGGTAAAAGGCAGGTATCCCCTGTTAGAGAAGGGTCTGCCACAGACGTCCTGGATGACTCTAGGCAACTCATTCTTTCTGGGTCTCGGTGTCCATACAAAAGATAAGCCTCAATACTCTTCAATCTAAGGCCCATTTCTGGACCCAGAGCATGGCTGCACCACCCTGCCCAGAACTTACTTGCTTCTATGCTTCGATGTCCCTATCTGCAAAATGGGGACAGTGGACCAGCTCACCTTGGCACGTCCTTCTGAATCAGACCACCTATGATCCCTGATGTAAGAAGGAGGTTCTGAAATCAGAACAGCATGTCACCTCACCTCTAGATCCAGTGAGTAATCAAGCCCCATAAGACCCCAAAGCCTAGAACATCTCACTATGCTGCACCGGGAGTGGAGACTATGATAGGGAAACCCTGTTTTACTCTGTTCCCTGCTTGGAAAAAGATGTATGAATTCAGGGGAGCAAGTAGATACACGTGCATAAGAAAGGAAAGCAGACCGATGGCAGGGAAACCAAGACTCGGGCCACTCGTGGGAAGGAAGCACTGCTGATATTCTAAACCTTGTCTGGGATTCCTGAACCCAATTATGTCTGGGAGACAGAAGCAAGAGCTCTGACCCCGCCTCACCTGGGGAGGGAGCAGCAGCCCAGCCCAGGAAAGGCTGTTGTTGCTAAACCAGTCCAAGCCTCTGCCAAGCAGGTAGCCAGACATCTCTAGAGCAGCAGGCCCTACAACATCTCCCAGGCTGGGGGGATGTCTATGTAGATCCTCAGGCCACAGCCACTGGGTGGAGAAAGACTGTGGTACCTCCATTCCAAGACACTCAGACCTGGGATGGCTGCTCTGACTTGAATGTAGCACTGTTTGCTGTCACTTCGACTGGTGTGGGTCCTGGTGTGGGTCTACAGGCTCTTTGCTGTGCCTCAGACACCCCCTTGATCTCCCATCTTGGCTGTGTGTGAGTCCCGCCCAGTGCCCCCTTATACACCAGGCAGCTCTTAGTATCTGACACAGGATGGATCAAGGGGCCCTTCCCTCCCCTGTGGTTGGATCCAGGGTCCCACAACCATCTCTTGACCCCTTCCTTCTATGATTAACTTCGAGTCAATCTGTGGGTCTCCGTGGGCCTCCTAGGGTGGCTACCAGATGAGATGCCTCACCCTCACCCTCCACCCTCGGCCTCAGTGTACAAAAGGCCTTGGCAGGCTGGGAAGACACCACCCTGTTCTGTTCCCTCACCCGAGACATTGCAGCTTTCTCTCTCTCTCTCTCTCTCTCTCTCTCTCTCTCTCTCTCTCTCTCTCTCTCTCTCTCTCCTTGTGTACTTTTAGCCCACTGCTGTTCTCTGGTCCCCCTGGGAGCACCCACCCTTCTGGCCTAGGATTTTGCCAATAGGGACAATGGTCAGTAAACAGAGAAGGCAGTTATGAAACCCAGTGGAAGCAAACAGGGCCAGCACAAGTTCTGGCAAGCCCCATGGACTTGAACGCACACAGGCCTCAGCACCTGTAACCAAGGCCTCAGTTTCCTCATTTTTAAAATGAAGAGGATGGTGTTAGGCTCGTGGAACAACAACGAAACCTAAGACCCGACATGCATTAACTCCCAAAGGTTTCCTAGCTGCTGCTCTCTGCTCTCAGAGGCCTGGGCTAAGCAAATCCATACCTACTGAATGGCAGGCTAGAGGTAAAACCCCAGGATGCAAATGGGACTTGGGCTCAGGTTGGGCTGTGCATTGTGGACTGGGTCAGTTCCCATTCTAAACCCCAGTCACTCATTTGTATACAGGGAACTATGGGGGGAAATAGAAGCAAGCCACAAGACTGCCAGTTGTAATGGTCACTAGCTTCTTGTCTCTTTGTAGATAACACCAAGCAGAAGACGATGTCTCCAGGCCATGGAGCCGTGTCCACACACTAGACTTAAACCTCAGGTCTGTGGACAACACCAGATCCAAGGCATGGGGCTCATGGAACAGAGTTCCCTGATATGGCCAGCTGGGCCTCTTGCCCTGGCGATGTTTATCCTGGGTGTGGACAGCTATTGGGAATCAGGCCAGTGGGGCTTGGTTGAATCTATCCCAGGGACTGAAGCCACTGACCCTCTCCCAGAGCCAACCCCACCTCACATTGTGAGCCAAGTCAGGACATTAAGAGGAGGCTTGGCCCTACTGCTTCTGGCCCTATTCCCTGGAAACAAGATTTGTCCTGTCTCAGAGCCCAGGGACTCTTCCACCAGGACTCACTGTAGCAATCAGTTTTCCCAATGCTGAGACAAACACTCTAGCCCTAGGAAACTTGGGACTTCAAAAGACTGAGCCCTAGCCCCTTAGTACACCCCTAAAACTCTGTGGTAACCCCTGGAGGAGCCCAGACACAAATGTATGTCAACAGCTGGACAAAGGGACTCACACACTGGCACAGTGACTTAAAGCAGGATCAGCAGGAAGCCTGGGTAGGGTGCAGATCTGTGCTGCAGACAGAAGGCAGGGTCTGTGATGCCCCAGCCAGAGCAGAAAGGAACAAAAAGATGTTGCTGGAAGCAGCTACTCCAAGGAAGGATTTGGGAAGCATTGCCACTAGCGAAAGCTATGGGTTAAACTGCCACTTAACTAGCTGAGTGGCTCTGAGCAAGTCATCTTGGCTCTCAGAGCCTCCATTTCCTTATCTGTAGGTAGGGATTATAATATCCTCTTCCCATGAAGGTGGTAAGAATTTAATAAGGGGAACAGGCATGAATGCTCAGCTGTTAAGAGAACATACCACTCTTGCAGAGGACCTCAGGTTGGTTTTCCAGCACCCATATCAAGTGGCTCACAACCACCTGTAACTCCTGCCCCAGAGGATCTGACACACCATTCTGGCCTCTACAGTTACCTGTACTTACATACCACACACACACACACACACAGAGAGAGAGAGAGAGAGAGAGAGAGAGAGAGAGAGAGAGAGAGAGAGAGAGAGAGAGATACACAGAGACACACATAGAGAAACAGACAGACAGACATACGTACACACAGACACACATATTCACAGATACAGGCACACACAGAGACATACACACACACATGGACACACAGACATATACACACAGACATTCATATACATAGAGGGGGCACACAAATAACTTTAAAATTAAAAGAGTAAATTGTAAGAGATTTTAGCCAGGTGAAACATGTTAGGGGCTTGGCATAGCTTGATGCAGATGAAGCCCCTGTGAAAAGGAAGCTGCTCTTTATGCTGGGTCAGTTGCTTGGGTGAGTTTCTATCTCTCTGGGTCTCAATGTTCATGTGTGTAAATTATAGGTAAAAAGGCCCTTCCCTGCCAAGCATGCTGGTGTGTACCTGTAATGCCAGCACCCAGGAGACAGAAGCAAGTTTGAGGCCAGCCTTGTTTACATAATAAGTTTCAGCTCACTCAGAACTGGTTAGCTAGCAAGACCAGATCTCAAAACAAACAACATGTGTGTGTGTGTGTGTGTGTGTGTTTAATGCTAGTGTAAAATGCAAATGAGACCACTAAAACAAAAGTTCCAAGGACTGGGTTTTTCATAAGATGAAATTTCCAAAACACTGGGTTAAAAAAGCAAGCATCTGAGAGACGACTGCACACCCACATCCATAGCTGTCCTGCCCGTCACAGCTAAAGCATGGAAGCCAACCAGCTGTTCATTAACTAATAAGAACACAATCAACCAAAATATTCCAACAGAGGAATAGTAACCTTTGTAAAGCTTGCAGCCTGCTCTAGGAATGGCCCTGGAGAACACTAAAGCAGTACAAAACAGCAAATACTGTGAGCCCACTTCCATGAAGTTCTGAGAAGAACCAGGTACAGTAAAATGACCATTGTAAAGGAAGGGAAATGTGTGGCTATTGTCCAGAGCAGGCAGAGCTTCAGTTTGATGAACCAGCCTGCCTCCATCTTTGGCTTTCTTCTATTGAAAGCCGTCTTATAGTAAAGACAAACTAGGTTCGTTCCTGTTTATGATTATACCCGTTTCTCAAGGATTGGGCTATAACAGTGACTACAAATGGTTCTGTACTGGCTGTCCCAGGAAATGGCAACAAATCATGTATTTGTTTCAAAAAGTTATTAAAATCTTGCAACCTTGTTGCAAGGGACTCAAAGACAAAGAAAGAGAAAAAGGTGAGCACTGCATGTGACCAAGTTGATTTGGAGGCTAAGTTTATTTGTCACCAGGATCCAAAGGTCTGGTGGACGCTCCTCAGGACATGACATATAGTGGTGTCAACCGGAGGGTGCCACATCCTCCTGCTAATGGTTCAATACACTCTTCAATACACAGTCTTTGTTTTAAAAGGTTGTTCTAACTACCGGATTATGACTATATTGTTACAATCACCTTGCAATCATGACTTTGTAGCAGGAGGTTGTTAGGACTAACCTGCTATGCTTGTATTCTGCTCCTGTAACTCCACATATTTTGCCCCCAAATCCCTCATTTGGAAACCCCCTACCTCTGACTATAAAAGCCCTGTTTTCCTCACATCCAATGCTGATCTCTTAGACCCTGCTTTTAGAGAGAGCAGCTCATGTACACAAATTAAGAAGCTTGCTTTAATTAATTTGGCCATGATGATTTGAGCCAGTGGTCTCTCTCCTTACATCTTTGGGAGTAATAAGTTCTGCAAGGTGGAGAGTCCTGGGTACACGCGGTGATGGTGAGTGTAACACAGACAATGTATTTAACATCATGGAACCATGTGTCTTTGATATTTTCAGTGCTGGGTCGTGTTACATCTACCCATGATAGATACATCTGCTCATTTTGAGGATCCAGTCAAGAGGAGTTATGTGACATGAGTGACCAGCCCTTCTCCAGGACTGTTCACAACTGTTCGGGACTCAAAGACAAAGAAAGAGAAAAAGGTGAGCACTGCATGTGACCAAGTTGATTTGGAGGCTAAGTTTATTTGTCACCAGGATCCAAAGGTCTGGTGGATGCTCCCCAGGACATGACATACAGTGGTGTCAACCGGAGGGTGCCACATCTTCCTGCTAATGGTTCAATACACTCTTCTACATTCCCACACCCTCCACAGCTAACCACCACCACAGTGTCCTTCCTCTGTGATGGGTTCTGGCCGCAGCTTGAGCCGATAGCCTGAATGGCACTCTGCAGCCTGCAGGCAGAGGTCCCAGAGAGGACCAAGGGGTAGGCTTGCTGAAGAGGGAGAAGATGATTGGGTCCAGGAACCCATGCCACGTCTCCATGAGCTCACACACGGCAGAGATGACAAGTGAAGGTTGAGTGACCTTCTGGCCAAGGAAGTACCAGGCCACGTTCAGGAAGGAAACTGCAGGAGCCCAGGGAACTGGGCACATGGTTCCTTTCTACAATGATCTTCTTTCCTTTGATATAAAATGGGGTGAAAGTGCCTACCCAGCTGGATGTCTGGTAGGACTGAAGAAGCCCCTGGCTCTGAATGTGCTACTTAACTGGTGCTTAGCAATTGTGATGTTCAAAGAAGGCCCTTACGCACCTGCAGCTCGCTTGCTCATACCATCCTTGACCCATCCTGAACCCATCCTGGACCTCCACTTAGTTTTTCACATTGAAACCAAAGGACAGCTGGAGGGTTCCAATCAGAGCCAGAGACTGGGCAGTGGCTAGTTCAGGGATATGTGGGTGTCTTGGAAAGGGCCTTTGCCTACTCCTAAAAAGCCAGCCTCGCTATCTACCTCCAATAACTCCATTCCTCTATGGATCTGGCCTTCTCTGTCCCCTCAAAAGAACACAGACCCTAACACTCCCCAGCTGAGTGAGAACTGGAAACTCAGCCCCTCTAAACTTCACTGTCCTTGGACATAGAATGACCAGACTATATCACAGATTTGCTACACATACTATTAATTAAAAATAAAATAGCAGAAAATCTCCATGAAGAGATGAAGGTCAGAGGCTAACAGGAAGCAGAGAAAAAGGATTCACGAGATCTCATGTTCATATGGTAATCACTGTTCCAGACCCTTCCATGGCCCCAGTGCAGATAGACAGGACTCCTAAGGCCATCCTCTAAGATCTGGTGCCCAGGAGCCTTAAGCATTAACACTGCCTCACCACCAGAACACCCTCTGCCATCTGACCTCAGCTCCCTGCCTACCACCTCCCAGAACCCAGGGACCTAGCTTTATTCTGGGCATGTGTGACCTTGGATCTGGCACTCCGGTTCAGAAGAGACAGAATAAACTGGTGCGTTCCGGGTACCAAGAGGGCTTGAGGAGCTCCTTCTATAACCCACAGCCTCCTCTTCTGCACCTCCCACAACAGCTGTTAGCAATTTGTTCATGGGCCCCAACAGCAGTGTAGCTGTCTCTCCCCAAAGGCCTGGAAAGCAGTCGCTCTCAAAGCCAGCCACGCAGCCAGGGAGCCAATCAGAAGAAGGATCTGGGGAGAGGAAAATTACCCGTGCTGGCCCTCACCAGTGCTGGCGAGACTGGCTTGGAAAGAGGGGAGCTGGGGGCCTGGCAGCTCTTCCTGAACAATGAACTTGGTCCCATGCCTTGACCCCTGTCTGAGCTAAAGGGATAGTGGGTGCACTTGGGGCCCCAGTACTCCTCTGGAACATGCCTACTCTTTGGCATCCAGAAACAGGAGGAGGAACAGGCAGGCCTTTGTACTGCCTGCTTGCTGAGCCCCAGATCCTACCATGACAGAGCCTGCTGGGGCCTAGGAACACACAAGAGCCAGAGCTCAAGTACCCAGCTCTTGGGACCATGCCTGTCCATCTTATATGTTGCACCACACCAGTGTCACATATACACCATGTGACTACATCGCACCCCAGGCCTTGTTTGTGTCCCTTAGGCTTCGTGGTAAGGTCTACTTTGTATGTGAATTCACACTTGCCTTCAGTCATGACTACTGACCTGCACACACTGCCATGCCCACTGCACTGTGGCTCAGCCCTGGGCAAGACATGCCACATCCTTGTTTTGGACTCATAAATGGTGTTCCTCGCCCCGGGGGCATATGTAGCCTAAGGGGCAGGGACAATGCAGTGTCACAGTTAAAACCATACCCACCAGCCTCTGTCACCACGTGACCTTGCCAAAGCAACTTCTGTCAGTGCCTCACCTTCTTCAGATCTAAAATGGAATGACAGCAACATTTCTCTGGCAGAATGGTGTAGATAAAAGCAGATAACGCAACGGTCTGCATCCCAGCACCTGACATACTAGGTAAGCACTCTGAAGTGTAGCCTGAGCCTGCGTGTGTGCCGTGCACTAGAATCCCATGTGCCCGCTGTCTGCTGCGAATGAGGCAACCCTAACAGCCTGCAAGAGGGCGTGGTTATCCCTCTTACTGAGAAGAAATCCTAGGTTCAGAGAAGGATGACAATTTGCACAGGGCCAGAAAGGAGAGGGGGCAGGAAGCTAGACACAGATGCTAATTAACTGTGGGCAGAGCACTAGAGGAGAGATTGTAGGGAGCACTGGAGGAGAGACTGTAAACACAAGGGATTTGGTGAGGGGAGGGGAGGTGATGAAAATGTTCTTTCCACTTGTGATGACTTATGCCTTTAACCCCAGCGCTCAGGAGGCAGAGGCAGGAGAATCTCTGTGAGTTCCAGGACAACCAGGTCTACAAATCCCCAAATTTGCTAAAAAAAAAAAATCATGTTTATGGAAATGGAAAAAATATATATATAAACAATATGTGCATTTTCTCTAGTCAGTTATGTAAAATATATTTTAGGGATGTTGTTTTGGAAACAAAAGCCCTAGTGTTTGGCTGGAGAAATCAACTTTCCATTGTCAGCAACTTGAGACCGGCCTGGAGCAGCTGTCAGCAGAGAGTGGCTGTGAACATGTCTGCAGACAAGGTGGGCCAGCACAATCCTTGGGGGAACGGGGTTTGGAAATTGTGCAAAGTCCCAAACCTAGCCCCAGCCTTGGACTGTATAGATCTGGGTGGGCCCAGGAACCCAATTCTAAGAATCAACCCCCAGTGGGAACCACTTGGTAAAAATCATAGTTGGGAAAACTGAGGCTAAGCAGGAGAAGGGGACCTGATGGGTCTCGTTAACCAAACAGCGGGACAGCTGGGACTAGCTGGTCCCCTTCCTGTTTTCTTCTCTCCTTTCCCTCTGCCTCCTTCCTAGGGCGGGCTGCTCCTGCCATCAGCTGTGACTCAGAGTTCTGAGTCATCATGTGGCACTACAGAAGGATCTTCTTAAGAAAAACAATCCCTTACACAAAACTCCCCTGTTCTTAGGAACAGGATAGGCCCCAAGGGCTGGGAGGAGGAGAGAGAAGAGTTGGGGCAGCGTGGGAAGCCAGGACTGCCCAGACCTGACTTGAGCAGAGCCCTACACAAGGAGCCTCAGTTCCTCACCTGCAAACAAGACTTCTACTGCACACAGATACTCAGCATGCAGTGGGCACCATGACAAGAACTCTGTGTGTGTGTGTGTGTGTGTGTGTGTGTGTGTGTGTGTGTGCATGTAGAGGCTAGAGATCTTAATTTGTGGGGAGGGGGCATGTTTTCTCCTTGAACTGGGAGCTCACATATTGACTCTAACAGTCTAAGCCAGCAAGTCCTAGGGGATCATCTCTCTGCTTTCCCTTCCCACCTCCCCTCTCCTCCCCTCCCCTCCCCTCGACTCTGGTTATAGAGATGCCAGGGAGCCAACAGGTGTGTGGGGCCAGCACTTTACCTTCCGAGCCATCTCCTCAGCTCCGTGATATGAGCCTCATAAGCACCATTTTTCTGAATCTTCACTAAAACTTACGGGTGCCATCACCCAGCTTCGTAGATAAGGAACCAGGCTCAGAGAACTTCAGCTGAAGACCCCACAGTTGGGAACCTCGAAGCAGAGTTTAAACCCAGGGCTACTTGATTTTTGAAGCCTGTTACTCTGTGTGTGTCTCTCTCCGTGTCTCCCTTCGTCTCTCTCTTTCTCTCTCTCTCTCTCCCTCTTCCTCTCTCTTACAAAGCACCTACTGGCTGCTCTTGCAGAGGACCTGAGTTCAGTTCCCAGCACTAAATGGCAGCTCACACCCATCATCTGTATGTAACTCCATTTGCAGGGGATGCAACGTCCTCTTGGGGTCTCCTCAGCACCAGACACACATACAGTGATGACGAGATGCAGGTGAAACACATAAAATAAAAATACATCTTTTTATTTATTTATTTTTAAGATTTATTTACTTGCATGAGTTCTGCCTGCCTATATCACTGTGTCACGTGCATGCATTGCTCTTGGAGGCCAGAAGAGGGCATCAGAACAGGCAGCGAACAGTTTGCTGGCTAAACTGGCTAACCTGCCTGCCCCGCCTGAGCATGCTGCAGAAAGCTCCCTCAAGTCCCTGCTACTTGCTATTCCTGTTAGGGCTTCTGTCCTCAGCCATGGCCGGGCAGGGCAGAAGGGAAAAGGCCTTTGACATAGGCCAGGCTAATCACACAGGCCTATAAATAGGACCCTGTGGCTTGGGCTGAAATAGCTGCGCCAGCCCCGACTCCACAGGCAGCAGAGTACAAACAGCCTAAGTCTCCTCTCCCACACAGTTAACTGAAACTTCTTCAGGAAGCCATTATTCACGCTCCTTGGAGGCAGCGGGTTGGAGCAAAGAGCCACACCTGCCTAGAGGGAATCCTGGACCTGGGCCTAGGCTCCTTTTTTTCTGCTTCTTATTTCCATTGCTTCTGCCTGGGACTCAGTTTCTAAAACTGTGACCTAGGGAGGTCAGTTGTCAGCTCTTGGGCCCTTCCAGCCAGGATGCTCTTGGTCTGCCTGTGGCACCCTCTGCTTTTCACACCTACTTCTTTGTACCCTGCCCCATCAACTTGGAAACTGTGTTTTATCCTCCCCCTCCTCCTCCTCCTCCTCCTCTTCCTCCTCCTCTTCATCATCATCATCATCATCTCAGTCCTGGGACCAATCCCAGGGCCCAGCCTACCCTAGGCAAGCATTCTTATTATCTGAGCTATATCCATAGCCTCTGTTGTTGTGTTGTTTGGGATTTTTGAGAACCTAGTCATCCTGAGTGCTGAGAGCCCAGGATGAAGAGTTGAACAAGTCCTGACCAGTTCCCCCATGCTTGGCCTTGGGCCAGACACCAGTGCTAAAGGCATTTCCAACCCCCATTTCCCCACCCTCAAATCTTCCTGGTGGCCTCTGTGAGCTCTGCTGGGAACATCTTGTTTCTGGTTCAGATTACAGACTTGTGGCCACAGAGAAGTCCCCAGTGGGCAACTTGTGACCTGGGCAGGGCCTTCACCAACGGTAAAACCAAGGCTCCCCAGCCGTTCCGTGTACTTAAACCAGACTTCTCGGCTTCTTCCCAGCCACCGTGCAGCCCTAGTTCATGGGTGCAGAAAGCCAAACTGAGAGGGACTGGGGCACCTTCGGGTTGGAGAGATAGTGACTCAGACTCTCTCACTCCTGAATCCAGAGCTGCAGAGATCTAACTCAAGTCAGCCTAGCTGGACAGTGGGGACAGAACCCAACAAGAACAAAGAACAGAGAAGACCAGGCTGGCTATTCGCTATTCCCCTCCCCATCTCATTTTGTGTGTATGTGTGTGTCTGTGTCTGAGTGTGTGTCTATGTATGTATGTATCTGTATAAATGTGTATGTGTGCATGTCTCTGTGTGCCAATATGTGTGTGTGTGTGTGTGTGTGTGTGTGTGTGTGTGTGTGTGTGTGTGGTGAAGGGAAGTGACAGGGCTTCACTGGTAACACACATTCTCTCCTACCAGCTCTCAGCATTGCCTGCTCTGACCCACCCTCCCCTTTGCCTTCCACCAATTGGCTGCTCTACAATCCCCTTGACAGCCAAGTAGTGACCCAGAAAATTGAAACTAACTTTCAAGGTCTCTCTAGACATCCCTGTCACCTCCTGCCACTCCCATCTCAGTCTCCACCCATGACTCACTTGTCCTCAGGCACAATGGGCTCCTCCAGGTGACCAGCCCTTTGCACATAATGCTCATCTCAGCCCAGCGCTAATCTCCGGGGCAGGAAAAGCTGACTGGCTCCCTGGGCGTCTTGGAAGGCAGCAAATGCCCCCTGGGTATCAGCCACCACTGACTCCTCATGGATTAGAGTGTCACTGTTCTTGCAGGATGGTACAGCTCACCTCTCTTTCCAGTACAGAAGTCGGCAAGGGCTGCCTCGGAAAGGGAGGGTGGGGCAAAGAGCCAAGAGAATCTTGGGAAAGCACTCATTTCCCAGGACTTCTCAACATAAGGCTTCACATGAGGAAGTACTGGGGCACTTCAGTGAGGAAAACCCTAAAGCAACACCACACAGGGTGTGTGTGTGTGTCCGTGTGTGCCTGTATGTGTGTGTACATCTGTGTGTGTGTGTGTGTGTGCATACGTGCTAGTTCCACTAATAAAGTTCTCCTGGTCTCCCACTGGGAAGCTCCTGACAGCCCCCAGTAGCCTGGAGTAAAACCCACAGTCAAGGGCAGCATGGCCTTGTCCCCTTGTCTGAACTTTCCCCATTCCCTCTGAGGGATGCTCTCCCTGCCTAGCTCACCCTGCTGTCCTGTACTCAAGCTTTTCTGCACTGTCCACTGCCCCACCCCACCCCACCCCACCCCCAACCCCACCCCCGGACACCTAAACTGTCTCCTCCTCCTCAGGTGAAAAAAATCTGACTCCATGGCAGGAATGACTATCTACACAGGATGCATGGAAAGGATCCGTTCCTTGCCCATTCTCCAACACTCAGCGCAGAGCCTAAATACCTGTCACGTGATTCATGGATTCCGGAATCCGGGGAGCATTTAAGTCAAAAAAAAAAAAAAAAAAAAAAAAAAAGCCCAGAAAGGGTGGGGTGGGGCAGCTCAGGAAAACAGACCGGCCAGCCTCTCCCACAGCAAGGAAGAGAATGTTCTAGATGAAGAGAAAGCAATCAATGTGCCAGAGACTTGTGACAAGGCTATCTGCGGATCTGACAGGACCCCAGGTCATCTTGCTCACATGGAGTTCATGGAGGGTACAGGACAAGAACAAGCAGGCCAGCTCAGCAAGCGCTCATACTCAGCTAGACCCAAACTGGTCTGTTTGTGGTCCTGCGGTGTTTGCAAAAGCAGGGCAGGCAGGGAGAATGCAAGGTCCTTGTGACATTGCTAGCGAGCAAAGTACACACAGAAAGGGACACTCCTTACTGATAAAAATCTCTCAGAGGATGACCAGCATGTGGCAGCTCCCTCATGGAGCAAAACAGCACCCCAAAAGGCAGATGTGGTTCTTCAGTGTCAGCTGGGGTCAGGCCAGGCCTCTGTCTGCACCTAGAGAACCTTCCAGGAACCCCTAGCTCCAAGGACTAAGTGTCTTGATGACCATCAAAGGCCCTTTTATCTAGACTTTAAGAGGGACAGTAGTCGGCTCCTGTCATCGCTCAGGAGCTAGGTGCGGCTGAGAGCTGACTGAACAAGGCAGGCACTCACTTCCTGATGCTTTGGGCAAGCAACAGGGACATCGCGGGCTGGTCACTGATGCCATGGGCTGGAGGGCTTTCTCTTCATACAGTAAGAAATTTTCTTCTGTTCAGAACTGAAACCCTGTCACAGCGACCCTCTTGGCTTTCCAGCTCACAAAGGCCTTTGGCATCTACAGACGCATCTGATCCCCCCCTCCCCTGGTGCCACATCCCTGTTGGATGTATGGGAGTTGGGGGGCTGCGGAGTTGTGCAATGCACCTGCCTTACAGGGAGGAAAGCCCTTGGAAAGCAATCTGGGTCTCCTGGCTGGGAGCCCAGCTCTCTGCTCTCCCAGGGCCCTGCAGGCTCACCTGGAATCTGATAGGTGGGCCCGCCCACCCAGCCAGGTGGCAGTGACTCATCCACCCTCCCATGACTCACACTCCTCAGGTGCCTCCTAACTAAGGTCAACAAGCGGGGGACTTGATGGCCACAACCCAACTTCTCTCACCTCTCTGCCACCTGCAGGGAGACTCCCTGCCTCTCCTCCTCCCCATGGGGAATCTGCCCCACCATACAAAGGGTCCCAGAAGACTTGAGAACACAGCAAGAAGCATAGCCCATAGCCTGGGTGGGAGCAGACATCTGGGCACTCAGCCCGCCTCATCCCTCGCCATCAGGGCTCCCCTCGCCTGCCTTCCCCTTGTCGAGGAGCAGAGGAGTTAACACATTGACAGTAGCGGTCACAGGAGAAACCTTTAAATCCACAAAGGCTCTTCAGCCACTTCCACTCTGGAATCGTCTAGACTCCCCTGGACACTGGGTGGACAGTGGCTCTGTGTTCTACTTACCTTACAGGCTGCACAAGAAGAGAGCCACTCCGAGAGGAGATGCTATGACAGCGGCTGAAGCACCGGAAGAGGAGCTGGTGGTACCTGGAAAAGGGTCCAGGAATCTCAGTGTCAGAGTCTGAGGTCACATGGGTAAATCCCTCCTACCTGCATACCTCTAGTGATGAGGTACTCACTTCCTGCTAGCACTGCCCACACCTGCTGCTGGAGGGTTGGGCGGGGTAAGAGTGTGCCTTGGGGATGCCAGGCCATGAGCTCCTTGGCATAACTGCTTTCTCTAAGGCTGTGGTAAATGCCACACCCAGAACATGTTAGATGAGGGGCTGAAGGTCCATCCTTTATCCTAGACCCAAACCAATGGTGGGTTGTACAGCTGAGTCCTCTGGCCTCTGTCAAGAAGGCAGACTCAGGCCCACTCTGGAAGATCTTGCTACCCAAACCGGCTTCTCCCTGCCAAGGGGAGAGTCAGGATGCTCGCACTGAGGGGCCTCACGGGCTCTTCAGTTGAGAATACAAGCTCCTTCCTTGAGCACAGAACATAGCAGACATTGCTGATGGTTTCTGCGGTGTCGGTAGGTGATACAGATGTACAGCATTGGCTGTGGAGCCACGGGCAGAGAGGTCAGAGGTCACACATTTATCTGGGCCTGGGGGACTAGATTTCAATGGCACCTCTGCAAGCCTTTCACAAATATCTTGCAGAAAAAAAAATCCCTAATTCCTAAGGGCAGGTCAAGGCGCGTTGGGTGTCTGGTTTTAGAAATGACACCCTCTACTCCAGTCCAGATTCATTTGTTCACTTGAGGGGCTGCATATGTTCCCAGGTGCTTCACGGTCAGCAAAGGGTACCACCATCCATCCCCTCCCATCCACCATCCTCACAAGGGTCCAGGCAGGTATCACCCTCCTCCACCTCCAGTTCACTTTGACTTCCAACTACTTCCCACCAGCTCAGCCTCTGACTACCCCAGAACACACTTAGTTCTCCACCCCGACTGCCACTGCACAGCTGGACAGTCTATCTTTGACTCGTTCACAGTGCCCCTGCCTCAGAAAAAGAAAGCCCAGACCACATCACTGGGTTTGCTCTGACTCTGCTGGGCTCTGAACGGCCCCCATACGAACCCCCTGAACCACAGTTGTCATCCTCGGGCATCTTTAGTCTGTGCCTGCCAGACTTCAGCCAGACACAAGCATGTTCTATTTCCTGCATGCTCTGGGTAATCTTTGTGTGTGCTGTTTTCTTGAATCCCCTCAGCACCCTGGGTCTTCTGCCACACAAAATTACAGCAGTGTATTTCTGTATTGGGCTCTCCCCACACACTAAGATCTGTTTACAAGGTTCCAGACCCTGGCCCACTGCAGCTCCGGATACGCCAATGGCAGAAGCCAGTGCTTGTACACATGCTTAACACATGTGCTGGCAGGCACATTCATTCCCACAGAGCCTGCTCACAGTACAGATGCTGCCATCTATGGGTAAGAAAAGGACTTCGTTCTCCTTGCGACATCAGGTTTCACACCAGGCTGGGTTTACAATGAGACCCAGCTAAGTCTAAGTTTGAGGGGTTTCCCTTCTAGAATCTTAAGGCAACAACAACTGAAAAGCAAGCTCTCCAAATGATGTTGGTACTAGCTAGGTCTCCACCTCCACACTCCCAATGGAGCAAGAAAGAGCGGGTTTCTGTGGCAGTCCTCACCAGCCCAGCTCAAGGCCTCTGGTTCTGAGTCTGCCTGCTGAACACCTCAGACCTCAGGGAGAGGAGAGAGAGTCAGGCTGTCCATCACAGAAAGGCTGGGCTCTGGCCAGGGAGCTCACTGACAGTCAGTGTGCCTGCTACCTGGGGACCACACTGATCTAGTCTAGGCTGCTGAGAGGGAATGTTCGTTCGGCCTATGGGTGGGGCTGCTGCAGTGGCTCTTCTCATCCTACAAGGCCCTTCCTGAGTCAGGAGGATTGTTGGGCTTGATGGCCAGTCACACCAAAGGATTCAAACAGCCATCTCCAATGACAATAGCCGCCACTGTCTGCACACTTACTACATATCAGATTCTACAGGCAATACAGTAAGTCTGCCAGGCAAATATTACTACGCACACCTTGCAAAGCAAGACCCCAGGCTCAGGGAGGTAAAGTAAGGTGCCGTGAATCTGGTCACAGTTAAGATGTTGAGACAGTTGCCACCAAGTCAGACTGCCTCTCTTAGGCCTAGCTTGTACCTAATACCAGACTGTATAAGGCTAGGCCTCCTGCTCACTTAGAGAGAGATACCTGAAGCTTGGCTTGCTCAGGTTTACAGCAAACTTCTGCAGAGGGTGAGAGGGTACATGATCTCAGCCAAGGCGGGCTCTGCTCTCTCTTGGTTTTTTTCCTCCTTTCTTATTTATTTGTTTATTTGTTTGTTTGTCAATTGGCTTTTAAAAACCATTCTTAGCTCAGATCCATACAGAAACAGACTGAAGCCCCTCTGGCCCAGTTAGTCCTTCACATACTTACTGAGAACATGTTTATCATCTTAAGTGTGAAACCTTCTGGGGGAGATGCTTATCAGAGCCACATTGCAGGCCCTTCATCCAGATGGCTTCCCACTGAGTCAGTCTCTCCTACTGTAAGGCCCTACCTCTCCATGACTTAGCAGAAAACTATCCCAACAACTGCTCACATTCTAGAAACAGTGGAACAATATCTGACCCAGAGTTCAAAGAGAAGAGGAAGCCCACAGCTGGGTATAAGGAATCGCGAGGGTGAGATAGCAAGAGTCCTGGTGGGGCAGCTCATGGCTGGAATGCCCTCTGGGTTCTATGCCCCGCTCTGAAGAAAAGAAAAAAAGTGCCAAGATCTAGACTGACTATTTATGCCTTATCAATAGACTTGCCTTTTGGATATTCTTTCTAAACTATCAATTGATAATCTGCCCCCCCTTGTTTTCTTTGAGACAGTGTCTCATTTATCCCAAGCTACCCTTGAATTCAATACACAACCAAAGGTGATCTTGAATCTCTGATCTTCCTGCCCACTATATACAGGTGTGCACCACCACGCCCACATTAGCATTCCTGGAATCTCACTCTGGGCTTTAAGCATGCTATGTGAGCACTCTACAGTGCTCAGTTTAGAATCTTCCAATTCAGTATGGACCCCAGACCAGCAACATCAACATTGGCTGGGAGCTCATTAGGATGCAGAGTCCAGGCCCCAACCCAGCCTACACCTACATTCTCACCAGATGCCTGGGTGGTCTGTGGACATGGTGAATCTCGGGATCTTCAGAACAGTGTTTCTGTCTCCTTTCAATATTGCTAAAAGGAGTCTAACCACATCTTCCCAGGTGCCATGATGTCACCTCCCTAGACCCAGCCCTAACTGGGTATGGAAGCAGATTTGGGAGGAGAAGAGAAAGCAACATTCACATTTCACAGAGGAGTGGGAGCCGAGTTATAGACCAGGTTAGACCAGTGAACAAATGACTTATCCCAGCTCAGCACCCAAGATGAGGTAGGGGTATGTCCATGACCAGGTTCCTAAATCTTTCCAAGCCCTTGGGTTTAATAGTAACCAAAATCAAAATTATTTTGGTTTGGATGTGTACTTTTGAAATATCCTAAGTGATGGCCCCCCGAGAGCCCCCTGGTGGGTGTTTGAGACACACGCACTCTCTCAGGGCTTGGGAACCACAGGCTTGGGGAGTGAAGAGGTGGCAGGCACGAAGCAGTTAGCCCATCTATGCAGGCTGGATCTGGAGACTTGTCAGGTGAGAAGACAGTCAGGAGCAGTATCTTCTGCACCCCAGACACAGAGTCTCAGGGATGGCAGGCAACACAAAGGTTGATGCCACAGTCCTGAGTGTGGCGGCAGAGAGAAGCTTGGTGTGGACACCAGAGAGATGCTTAGCATGGTAGAGAAACTGGGGCCTCCAGAGCTGCCAGGGCCTCTGATTAGAGCCCAGCATCTTTCCCTTCAGCTGCCAACCAAGCAGTGTGACAGGGGCCTGGAACTGGGGTTCTTCTAGGAAAATTCCATGTAGGGAACAAGGGTGAGCCACCCACAGGAGCCCTAAAGCCAAGAGAAACCCTGGGCCATTATGTTTATTTCCTGGCTTTTGTCTCTTTTTTTCCCCTCTACACTTGCCACTCTACTATGAGCAGACTGCAACTCTCCAGCTCACCATCGTTTCAGGCAAAACCACAAATAAATTAATTTTCCATCTCTCTACAGACTGTGTTGTTTTTCTTGTAACATGGGAGGACCCTTTTGAGCTACAGGCGGGATAAGAAGTCCCAGTTCTCTGCAGTATGAGAACAACATGGGAACGTGCAGATGTATACAAAGGACTGATGGGGGAATTCCCTCCCAAATTCTATGGTCTGCTGTATACAGGCAGTTGCCACAAAAAGAATTCAGCTTGGTTTGACATCAGGGCCTCTAGCAACAATGTTTCCCACCCTTGAAACTGTGTAAGACTATCCCAGGAGCCTCCTGGTAGAGTGCAGAACAGATCCAGCAGATGGGAAGCAGGTAGGATTGCCTGATAAACTACTTCATGTCCATTTAAATTTGAACTACAGATATGCACAGATTTTTCTTTATACATATGCCCCCAATTATTGCAAAGAAGATGGCAATACTAAATAATTATTCATTCTTTATCTGAAATTCTAATTTAACTAGCATCCTGTTTTCTTAGTTGCTAAATATGGCCACGCTAAGGGCAGAGCTTGAGATTCAACATTTCTAAAAAGCTCCCAAATGCAGCCCTGCTGCATCTAAAATACCATTTACAGCTATGAGAATGGAATTTTATGCAACCATGAGTTCTACAAGGTTTTTAAAAAGACCATTTATAGAGTCAGGCAGGCAGTTCCCAACTTCTAAAGGAGTGTTCTAGAATGGAGTGTTCTCATGCTTTATTGAGAAATGCTCCAGGAGAATGCAAAGGGCACAGAGCCCAGGCTAGCCCATGAAAATCCTACTCTGAATGGCATGCATCAACTGGCTTCTACTTCCTGGCCTGAAGCTCACAAGAAGCCAAGTACACATGACCACAAAAAAGAAGAAAAAAGACAAAACAAAACAACAAAAAACAATGGCCCTCTCCCTTTTGCTTTGGTTCCAGGGTATTTTAAATCAGATGAGAAAACAGAAATTCCAAGAGTCTGAATGACCTATTCTGGCAAAGTACCATGCCATCACTCCTCAAGACCCTAGGAATGGGTCGGGGCCCGGTTGGGAGAGTGCTTGCCCAGCATGGAGCTCTGGGTTCAGTCCTCAGGACTGCATGCTATCAGGCACAGTGGTGCATGACTGTAATCCTTGCTTGGGAGATGGAGGTAAGAGTTCAGGTTATTTTCAGCAACATAGTAACAAGCCAGCCTGGGCTATAGGAAACCCTAAAAACAAACTAACAAAAATGTAGGAAGCTAGTTGGTGTTGAAATCCTAACTTTACTCTTGAAACCAAAGCCCAGAGAGGCAAACTACTCAGGACTAAACCACAAGTGCAGAGAGAACCAGGTTCCCGCTGCTCTTTGGCCTAGAATCTCAACTCTACCTTTTTCTGATGCTTGACTGTGCAAAAGATTTGCTGAGAGAATGAACTGAAGTCTAATGTTTTAGGGAAGTGGTCCCTGGATCAGAAATCTAGAACAGTTAGACTTTAGATACCCAGCTACAGTACTCCTTCAAGAATACCATTTCCCCACCAAGGGTGCTAGGAACAGGGACCACTGTTATTCTTCCTGAGTAACAATTTTGCAAAATGTAACAAAAGCTATAAAACACATCACAACTGAGCCAGGAGCTCCATTTGTAATAATGAAGGAAGAACTCGGGGGCAAGCGGTCGCTGGGTGGAAGCATTTACCGTCAAGCCTCATGACCCCCAGGGTGGAGAGAACATATCCCATAAAGTTGTCTTCTGACCTCTGTTCCCCTGCCTTGGCATGTACACACACACACACACACAAATGTAAATAAAAAATTTAAAAGAACATATTAAAAAATTGCTCGCTAGGATGGACTTACTCCATGGACAGGCAACGGACAGATAACAATTATATACACATAAAAATAATGAAATAAATCTTTTTTAAGAAGGAAAATACAGGAAGGAAACATACCAAATGTTTGTAGTGGTGGCAGTTATGGATAGTTCTTTGGTTTTGTTTAGTTGGTTTTGGTTTTATCCTTTAAAAGAATTTCATTTTCCAAATTTTCTATCACAAGCTCTTGTTATCATGAGGAAGGAAGGCTCATGAAGAGATGAAGCACATCCCCCAGTCAGGCCACTAAGCCACCCTGCAAATTTAATTAGTATTTACTTAGCCCAGCCCAGCCCAGCCCAGCCACAGCCTCTACAACAGAGAAATCAAGAGCCCCACCCTCAAGGCTGACTTACATGGAATATATATATCTTTTGCTTGATAAGTACTTGAACTAAATGATAGATCTGTTGAGGTTGGAAAGTAACGAGACACCCTTTGCTTAACCAACTTAGCAAAATAAAGGAAGCCCACTCCCTCCAGCCAGGCTCCCTCATAACAGTTCCCCACCAGGCTCCATGGCTCAGACCTTTCTGGAGTCTTCTCGGAAAAAGCCAGATTCGGAGAGACTATAACCAGAAAAAAACAAATAACAAAACAAAGCCGAAAACTGATCAGATATGGTGGGGCACATTTTTAATATGAGCATTCAGGAGCAGAGGCAAGTGGATCTCTCTAAGTTCCGGGCCAGCCTGATCTACAGAGTGAGTTTTAGGATAGCTGGAGTCCATTAAAAAAGCATGCCGGCACCAAACCTTACCCTTGGTTTTGTCAGAGGCACAGACGGGGACCCCAACCCAGCCTTTTAGCTGCCTAGCCTCACCCACCACACCCTCTGTTTTTCTCTCCCCTACCCTGCAATTGCCCCTGTGGTCCATGGCAGGGCAGGAGCAAGTAGGCAGGTCTCTCAAGAAGAGGGGGAGGGGAAGTCAGAGGCAGAAGGAACTAAGCCTGCCTGTGGTCTCCAAGTTCACAAACCACATCAGACTGAAATATGACACACACTCATTTAGCTGGAAGGAAGGAGATATTTTTACTTAACCTCCCTCAGCTGCCTAAACATTGATGGCCCAGCCCCGCCACCACCACACGTAACTCCTGGGACCTGCTTTTCTCTGCTTCAGCCCACATTTTCTTACAAGGTAACAGGGCCAACTCCCTTTCCAGCGCTTCTTGGGGATGTCTAAGAGTTTGTCAAACAGTAGAAAGGAAGAACGCAGTTCTGGCTGGGTGCCCAGCTAACAAAAGACCTTGCCTGGGTCCAGGAGCATTAATTTCCTAAAAATAGATAGGAGGCTGATCCACACTCTGCAGACCTGTTGATGGTAAAGAACATATGTGTTTATAAATAGTCCCGAGGCCTCTCCAGTGTTCCCGAACTGTGCATACCAAGTCCCCAGCACACATGTAACAGCTGCAGGCATGGGGCAGGGGAGGGGGGAGGCACATCTGTATCTCCAGGGCTGAAGTCAGGGGACTAGAGACCCATAGATCCCTGGAGCTCCTTGGCCAGTCAGCCTACTGAATTGCTGAACATCAGGTTCACAGAGGGGCCAGAGAAATGGCTAAGCAGAGTGACCACATCCTACACAAGCCTGATGACCAGAGTTTGGTTCCCAGGACCCATGTAAAGGTGAAAGGGGAGACGGACTCTACAAAGCTGTTCTCAGACTTCCGTGTGTGTGCCCGCACACATATCACACATCCACACAGTAATAATAAATTAATAGCAAATACAAATGTAATAAAAAATAAAGTAAAAAGTGATAGGAGATGCTTGAAATTGACCTCTGGCCTCTGTGAATGCACTGATGGATGCACACCAGAGTACACACATGCACACACATGCACACATGTGCACACACGCACATACACGCAGACACACACGCCTAAGCTATCACTTGTAACTTCTCTTTCATTCTCTTGCCCTCTAACTTATCACTTCCAGTCAGCAAATACTCAAAAATTGTGGGCTGGGGCCAGAAGAGTTTCCTTGAAGAAAACCAGAGATCAATGTCTCAGCAAAGCGCTACAGGCCTGAATGATACCATCTCTATAGCCAGACAACATGTCATCTAAGAGCCAAATTTCCCTTCTGGAGTTAGGGGGAGGGACCCACAGGCTCCAGATGACCAGGAAACACCACGTCCTCCCTCCTGTGTACAGTTCTCCCTGTAACAGTGAGTGTTCTTACACAGACCACTGTTCACAGTGGGACAACCAAGACAAGGGAGCCTGAGTGACTGACTGTCCCTCAATTCATAGCTATAGTCTCTTTTAATTTAGAATTATTTTCTTAAGAAGAAAAACAGCAACAGGGAGACACTAACCGTAACAGTATCTACCTGCGAGCTTCGCCTCATCTGTTTTCAGATAAAATTTCCAGCTCCCATAAACCTGAAGTTGAGTTTCCAGGATCTGCCATTGATCTGCCCAGCAGGCATTGCTCTGGGTTGGATCTGCCTGCTGACCACCAGGCCACCTCCTCAGGGCCTCCCCATGCACTCCCACCTCAGCCTCTGCGTCAATGAGAGTTCTTGGTCACTGCCCTGGTGACAAACCTTTCCCAGCATCCTACTGCCTGTCAGTTCTGCCTTCACCTAACACTCTAAGTCCCAGCACTCCAACCCTGCGCCCTCCATTCTAGTCATGAAGGATGCTCAGTGCCTTTGCACAAGCTTCCCTGCTTCTTAGAATAGCTCCTTCCCCACCCCTCTTCCCCTGGCAAACTGTTACTCATTTCCGAGGCCTGGCTCACCCAGACACAATTAGTCACCTGCTCTTACATGGCTGAAGAAACTATCATCTAGATGTGTCAAGATGAGAAGTTTAGGGAGCTCTCCTTAGGGCTCCTGGGCCCCTCCAAGGTCAGGACCAGAGCACAAGCCAGAGAATGCCACATCAGGGTAGGAGGGAAGGAAACAGATTGACAGGCGAACTTCCCCTGGCTCTGAGAGTCCCTAATAAAAAGACTGTGGAAAATTATGGAGTAAACTCCCTCCCCTGGTTCACACGGAAACCTTTGCTGCTGTGTAATTTACACAAGTGCCAAGCCAAGCTCCCTTGGCTCTTTATGATTTCCCTGGCATTTACAAATAGGGAGGCCCAAGAAAGGGAACGAGTCTGAAAGAAGCTGGAAGCCACTGGTCCCTTGTTCACATCCTTCATCCTCCTTACTTTAAAATCCTCCAAGGAATAGCAACCTCCTCCCCAATTGTATGGGACAGGGTGGGGCCTCTGACCTTTACAGCATAGAATATCCAAGAGTCTAAGGTCCCACAGAAGTCAGAAAGAGTGGGCTGGACCTGGGTCTATCCCCTGCCACTGTCTCACTGTGTGACTCAGGCCCTTGGGTCACACTCAGAGATGCGGTGCAACTCCACAGAGAGGGGTCAGTACTAAGTGGCTCAGCAGCCCTGGTGACCAGGTCAGAAATATGGTCTGTAGGAATGGGACAGAACGGTTGTCTTCCTCTTCCGTTAGTCCCAGAGGCCAAACAAAGCCAGAGGCTACGGCAGTCCACAAAGGCTACCTCGAGGAACACCAGGAAGGACTCCTGGGTCTTTAAAGGGTTCATCTCTGCTCTGTAGAGACCGCAAGGACTGAATAAAAGGATAGATGTCTGGGCTGAGGAGAACCTACAGTCGGATCCCCTGCTTGCCGGCTGCCCAGCTCCCAGACCTCCCAAGACTGGGGCTTCCCCTACAGGCCCATCAAGCCCACAAATCCAGAGTCCCGGACCATGGGGAAGTTGCTATAGTAGAGTTGGGGGAGGGGCCTGCAAAGTGATGGAGGCCCAGAGACAAGGTTCTAATTACTCAAAAAGGAGTTGGTGTTCAGTCAGAAGTTTCCTCTCCAAGCCTGAAGAGAACACAACACGGCAAAGCGGGAACGAAATAGCTAAGTGCCTTCAGGTAAGATATGAAGAAGTCAGGCACCTTCAAGGAGGAACTTTCTAACAGTTTCGGGCCCCAAGGAGGAAGGTATTGCTCAGGAGTGAAAGCTCCGCTTTCTTCACCTAGCCACTGTTCAACCGTGCGTGGGCAGATACCTGCATGCGGGGTCAGAGACCCCCAAAGCAACAAAGACTCGGGGCCCATTGCCCCGCACTCGCGGGGTGGGGATCAAAGTGAGGTCCGGTGCTGCAGCACACCGGATCTAGGCGTGGCGGTAGCACGGCTCCTCTTCGCCTCTAGACCCCAGCCACAGTCCTAGGTCCCCTAGAAGAAAGCCAAAGTGAACGAGCACCTCTTTTCTCCCGCGATACCCGCGCGTGGGCCCAGCTCCAGGTTCACCCGAACTCGGATGGGCACCGGAGGGAGAGGAAATTCAGCTCGGACCACGACCCCAAAAGTCTGGGACCCGGGCGGCCCGCTTCCTTACCTGATGGAGCGGAGCCGGTGACGGCGACAGCGACAGCTCGGTCCAGCTGTGTGCTCAGCTGGTTCCTGGCGTTGGGGCGGGGTGCGCTGTGCGAGCCGCAGGGTGGGCAGGGCACGCGCCGGAGCCGCCCTCGAGGCGGGCGGGGCAGGCTGGAGAGGAGCGGCAGCTGGGAGGATGTAGACTCGGGCTCCAGGCTAAGCATTCATCCAGAGCACAACCGCTTCCTCTGTTCCGAGGAAGGTGTCAATCAAGCTCTCTGCGGTCCATAGAAGGAAACCGAGGCTCGGAACATGGAAGGCAAATCTGAGGGGGCCCGAGGTAGTGGGGAGGAGACTCAGGATTACACCAAGGCTAGACTCAGGGCAAAGAGTGTACTGGGCGAGGGTAGCCTGCGGTGCAAAGCTAAAGCTGTAAAGAGAAGGCCTTCAGAGGCAAAGCCCTCTGACTGTGAAATAGCTCCCTACAAGAATAGCCATGATGTGCAGTCAGACGGCAGCTTGCCCTACTGAAGAGACTGAAGGAGATTTTTTTTCTTCTAACGTCACACAGAAGTATCGAAGGAGAAATGTCAAGGCAATCCTTCCTAAAATGTGAACAGTAGCTAGGCATCAGAGTCAGGAGGCCTAGACTAGAACTCCTGACATGTCCAGCCTACGACTCTGGGCAATGAACTTAGCACATCTAAGCCTCAGTGCAGCCTCTTGTCAAAAGGGAGGGAAAGATGCTTGACACCAGGCAAACGCGGTGATTCCCTCATAAACCAAGATTTACATTAGCATGAAAGCAAATATTCCCTGGGGACCTGGTCAGAGAGGCGAGGGTGAGAGCACTTTCAAGCGTGTGTGAAATGGGACTCCCCCCACCCCCCACCCCCGCCATGGCCCCAGACACCATTTGAAAAACAGAGCATTTATAATGGAGCAGGATTTATAATACAAACACGGCTTCTCTAGGGAAGAATTCACATACCACACAGGGGACCGCACCAAATGTCAGACGCCCATTCCAGGCTGAATGCTGACAATACTCACATTTCCCAGCGAGAAGCTCTAACACAGGTAAAATACACCAGGATCCCATAATTAGTAGGTGCCAAGGCTGGTGTTTCAGTAGCAGAGAAAGCAAGACCTCAGAATGTGTTTCCTAGTTTGGTCTTTCATTGAGAAGTAGCCAAGAAAGCCACAAGGCCCGGGGAATCCCAGGCTGGCTCTCCCTGCGCCCCTCCCCCCCCCCCCACGCCTACTCCTCTTAGTGAGTACACCACAAGCCATTCCTGAGGTAGGCATCACGATGTATACTGTTCAGATGAGATGAGCAAGCCACAGACAGAGCTTGGTCCTCTATGCACGAGGCTTGGCTGTGGCTCATTTGTCCCTGTGTCATACTCTGCCATTCTTCCTGGCTTGGTCAGCACTGCCCAGTTCCACTCTAAAAACTAGAGTGCCCACATGAAGGGACACTCACACCTCTCTCTCGGCTAATCGGATTTTTCCAGAAGCTGCCTGTGACCCTTGCAGTGTAGGCTGAAGGCAAAATCACAGGCTACTTGGCCCTGCACCCTGACTCTGAGCCCCGGCACACATGTACTTTGGAATTATCTAACACATCATTTCCAAACCCAGGGGTATCTTCCAGACAAAGGGAAGGAAATCTTAAATCTGTGCCTCCCTCAAGCTGTAGAGTATCACGTTGGGATATAGAAAACACCAGAGAACACTTGTTCAAGCCTTCCTGTCAGAGAAGAGGGGACTGAGGTTCAAGAGAGCAGAGGGACTTGTTCCTATACCTCTGATCATTCCACTCAGTGGCTGGAGAGGTAGAGAGCTATCATCTAAAATTACTACCACTAGTTATAAGGATAAAGATGGGATGCTTACAGAGGAAGGTCCTTCCTTCTTGGTGTTCATAGATGCTCTAATATGCTCTTTCAGGTCAAGTTTGCTGTGCAGGAATTCTAGAAGTCCCTTCAGCTCCATGTTTGTCTTAGACTATTCTATTGCTGTGACAGAACACCATGACCAAAAAGTAAGTTGAAGAGTGTGTATACTTCCACTGGGGAGTGTGTATACGTCCACAGCACTGTTCAACATTTAAGGAAGTCAGGACAGAAACCTGGAGGCAGGAGCTGATGAGAGGCAGGGGTGCTGCTTACCGGCTTTGCTTCCTCATGGCCTGCCCAGCCTGCTTTCTTGCAGACCCCAGGACCACCAGGCCAGGGTTGGTCCTACCCACAATGGGCTGGGCCCTCCCCCCATCAATCACTCATTATGAAAATGGCTTACAGCTGAATCTTATGGAGGCATTTTCTGAGTTGAGGTTCCCTCCTATCAGATAACTTTAAGCTATGTCAAGTTGACATGAGACCAGCCAACACAGTGTCCCATCCCCTTTCTTTTCTGGACTCCTTGAAGCTCGGCATCATTCCTGGATCCTCACCTGCAGACAGAAGGGAGAATCTTGATGTATTCTTTTGACAGAAGACTTCCCCAATGCTCAGAATGAGGATGTGAGAGGTGAAGGCCACACGTAGGCCGAGCAGTAGACAATTGGAAGAGTTCATTTCCTTCCCAAGACTGCCTCTTTCTACCCACGGACACTGCTCTTGCTAGGAACCTGTATTTGTGCTATATTCCACATTTATGACATACTCCAGCCAGAGTAGCAGGTTCACACTACCAAAACTTGGCTTCTCCTACCCTCATCTGTGGGTGCAGGGATTTAGTTTCAGGGATGGAGAGATGAGGGACTGTAGCTTAAATGATAAAATGCTTGCCTCACAGGTACAAGGCCCTGTGTTCAACCCCCAGTACTTCATAAAGCAGGCTTGGTGCTACTTGGCTATAATCCTAGCACTTAGGAGGTAGAATCATGAGGATCCGATGTACAAGGCCATCCTTCACTATACAGTGACTCTCCAGCCAGCCTGGGCTACATGAGATGCTGCCTCAAAAAGAAATTCCTTGTTAATTAAAAATCGATGGAATTCTAATCCAGAAAGACAGCTTTACCAGGCAGAAGGCAGAGGCATCTTTGGAAGGCTGGAGGAGCAAGAATGGACCAGCTCTTTTTCAAAGACTTAGGTGTATGGGAAATGGAGGGAGACAGAGCTGAGGAAGGAGAGGAATCTGCCTCCCTTCTGGGATGGCTACAACCAGCTCACACCAGCTCTTGAGAGTTGATTAGTAAATCTCTCAGAATGTTTTAAAACCAATTTTAAAACAATTCATATAAATAATAATTTGTGTGAACTTATAATTAAATAAATTACACAGGTAATTCATTCTCCAAGCATGATTTCCAAGTTAAATTTGCTGTAGTTCACTACCAACTAGACTTTAAGGTCATCTCAGCTATTTCGTCATATGATACAAATGCTACATGTAATTGGGCACTAATTCATGTCTCTTTCCAACTCAACCTTCCCTGATATCATGCAGGTAGCCAGATAGAAGGCAAGGCAGAAATCAGGAAAAGCCTTAAGTCGGGGCATCCAGCCCTGTATTCCTGAGAGCTTACTTCTAACACCAGCACACTAGTGCCTAAGCTCCGTCCCACCGAGCCCCGCCCAGCCCTGCAGCACAAGACTTTCCAGCCTCCCTGAGACTCTGAAGACACATTGTCAAGGAAGGACTCAACGTATCAGATATTCTTTCATTCTGCTGAGCCTACCACTGCTGCTCCCACCTCACACAGCAGGCCCGATGACGGTGACATCCACAATAATAATAACAATGAAAAGTACAATTATAACAGCTACTTAATACTTCCATTAAACCGAGTCTACTTCAGTATCTCAATTAGTAAGCTAGGAGAGCCACAGAAGGGGGTTTAAACCCAAATCTGTCTCTAGTGGCCAAGGAGAAAGGCAGCTGAGGGTCAAGGTCCTTTCTGTATCTCTTATACAGTGTCAAGAGTTATTTCATCTGAGGCTGGTGAGACGACTCAGTGGCTAAGAGTACTCACTGCTTAAGAACAGAACCTGCGTTTCTGTCCCCAGCTCCCACTGTGGGTAACTCCAGCTCCTTTGATGCCTTCTTCTGGCCTCTGCAGGGACCTGATTCATGTGCACGTAACTTAATATATAATAAACAGTTGAAAAAATAATTATCTCAGTGTTACAGCACAAAGTTAAGCCCCTCCTTGTCCACTTTAGATATTAACTGAGAGCAATTTATTCTTTTAAAGTCCCCCTACTCTGGGTTTTTTGAGATAGAGTTTCTTTGTGAAACCCTGGCTGTCCAGGAACTCAATCTGTAGACAGGGATGACCTCAAACTCAGAGATCTGCCTGCCTCTGTCTCCCAAGTGCTGGGACTAAAGACATGCAATACCATAGCTGGCTTCTTTTGGGGGTAGGTTTGTGCAATGCTGGGAACTGAACTCCAGGCCACAAGGTGTTCCGTTCCACTGTTTAGCTACATTCCTTCCCCTTACTTACTAATCCTTTGCATGGAAGGTATTTGGAGTTATTTAAAAACTGTAGCAATGTTTTCAGATAACTTATAAAAATGCTCTAAACAAAGAGTAAAGCAGGGATCGGTGGCATGTGCCTTTAATCCATGCACCAGGAGGCAGAGGCAATCCAGTCTCTGTATGTTGCAGATCAGCCTAGCCACACAGTGAGTTCCAGGCCAGCCATAGCTACCTAGTGAGAATCTATCTCAAAATGGGTATTAAAAAAAAAGTAATTCCTAGAAATCCCTTAAATACCCCTTTTTCCCCAATAAGTTGTGTTCATTTGAAAAGCTTTGGGGAAGTTCAATGATTCATGCCAACACCTGGAGCCCAGAAAGTCTCAGTCATCAGTAAGTAAAGTAAGTAAAGGCTTGGAAGTACTAACAGTGGATAAGCTTTAATGCCAGTGTGTGCAGATGCTCACTGCCTGGATTGAGTTATAGACCAAGCCAGACAGCAAGCTGCTTCCAGCTTACAAGAAATAGTCAGAACGCATGCTCATGTTGTTATCGCCTCCAGAACCTAACAACAGAGCTTTCAGACTGGCACAACTCCCACTTCCCAGATGGAGAAACTGAGGCTCAGCAGCAAGGTGATGGCTCTTATTTCTGTTGCACACCTGGGAAATAGCCAAGCTGGGATAGAACCCAGGTTTCCTTCTTAGCCTAGGAGAGAAAGGGGTGTGATGATCTGAATGAGAGTGACCACATAGGCCCAGATATTTGGATAAAATTGGTCCCCAGTTGGTAGTAGAACCATATGGGAAGGAGGTGTAGCCTTGTTGGAGAAAATGTGTTTCTGAGCATGGGCTTTGAGGTTTCAAAAGTCCACACCATTCTGTGTTAGCTCTCTCTCTCTCTCTCTCTCTCTCTCTCTCTCTCTCTCTCTCTCTCTCTCTCTCTAACTCACGGTTGTCTTAAGGAAGTGAATTCTTAGCTACTGCTCCAGCACCATGCATGCCTGCCTGCCTGCCTGCCACCATGCTTCTCACCATGATGGTCATATCGAAAGATTTTGTGGTGGAAGAGTATCTTGGAGATCCTGGGCTAAGGAATACCATGAATACTACACCTCAGAACAGACCTCACAGAAGAGATTTATTGTGGCGGGAATGATGCAAAAGAGCTGCCTCTGAGCATGGATGGAGACAGCAAGGTAAAGGTTGTGATGGTGGGCTTTATAGCCCTCATATGGAAAATAGGTGTCACATTGGTCATTAGTGATGACAGAACCATTGGCACTGAGTCACAGAAGGCAGGGAGGAACCTAGCTCTGGAATGTGGGCAAAGGACTTTTGGGGGTTCTTAGTGTGCCAAACACATATACTCACCCTCTGAAACTGTAAACCTTAGTAAACTCTTCCATAAGTTTCCTTGGTCATGGTGTTTGTCATGGTAATAGAAAGATAACTAAGATGTGGGTGGTACAGAGATAGAAAAAAAGAGAGAGAGGTAGAGGGAGGAAAGGGAAAGTGAGGGAGAAAGGGAGTGGGAGAGACAGAGACAGAGACAAAGACAGAGACAGAAAGAGAGAGACAGAGAGAGAGAGAGAGAGAGAGAGAGAGAGAGAGAGAGAGAGAGAGATTCTGGTGGAGGACACAGGGGCTCTACTGGCCTCCCAGCCCATGCCTACCAGGGATTTAGCAGGAAGAGCTGCCTTTGTTCCAGATGAATCAGGCCAGCTGTTTGTGAAAAGCCAGCCCTACTCTTGGGGTGCCACATAACAGAAAGCATTAAGCTGTCCATGCAGGACACCAGTGGGAGGAGGGGTGGTGCTTTGTATACAGGACTGTACCATCGACAGACTTATATTCTCAGCATACAGAACAATGGGCTTTTCAGATGTGATGAGCCTTAGAGTTGAAACACTGTCAGGCTGGCAATACATTACCTTCTTTGGGATGTGAAAAAGAAAAAGAAAAACTTTGAGAAAATGAAAACCAGTAGAGCAGCTGATGGGGTTGAGAGTTTAGTCAATGATGACCTGAGGCTGAGGATGGTTGGTAAAGTGCTTGCCCTGCTTCTCACCATGATGGGCATAAGCACCAAGGCCTGAGCTCCATCCCAGCGCTTGTGTGGTGTGCCAGTAATGCCAGGGCTGAGGAGAGGACAAGAGAATCCTTCCTGAGGCGTGCTGGCCAGACATAAGTAAGTAAATAAAAAGTGGTGTGTGTGTGTGTGTGTGTGTGTGTGTGTGTGTGTTTGCCTGTGTGTGTTGAGAGTGATGGAGGAAGACACCTTAAGTTGACTTCTGGTTTCCATATACACATTCAGGCACATGCAACCGCACCCGCAACACACATACATACCCACACAAACAAACAGATAAACAAGATAATCTCATGCAATTAAGGAAGCTGAGGCAGGATGCTTACTAGTTTAAGGCCAGCCTGAGCTACATTGAGAGACATTGTTAAAAAGACAGAAGTTAACTCCCTCCTCCCCTTCCCTCCTTCTTTCCCTCCTCCCCTTCCCCCATTCTTCAAGAATTTCTTCTTTTCTCTTTTCAGTTTCTCTTTTGCTTCTCCTTCCTGATTTTCTTCTTTTCCTCTTTTCCCGAAGCACTGTTCAGCAGAAAACATTTTGCTGGAGTCCAAATATCCTTGCTGAGCCAACTGACCTGCCCCTTCCTTTCAGATGACGTGGGACAAGATGCTCACTTCTCCAAAACACCCATGGAAGGAGTTACAGAGACAAAATTTGGAGCTGTGACGAAAGGATGGACCATCTAGAGACTGCCATATCCGGGGATCCATCCCATAATCAGCTTCCAAATGCTGTCGCCATTGCATACACTAGCAAGATTTTGCTGAAAGGACCCAGATAGAGCTGTCTCTTGTGAGACTATGCCGGGGCCTAGCAAACACAGAAGTGGATGCTCACAGTCAGCTATTGGATGGATCACAGGGCCCCCAATGGAGGAGCTAGAGAAAGTAACCAAGGAGCTAAAGGGATCTGCAACCCTATAGGTGGAACAACATTATGAACTAACCAGTACCCCGGAGCTCTTGACTCTAGCTGCATATGTATCAAAAGATGGCCTAGTCGGCCATCACTGGAAAGAGAGGCCCATTGGGCTTGCAAACTTTATATGCCCCAGTACAGGGGAACGCCAGGGCCAAAAAGTGGGAGTGGGTGGGTAGGAGAGTCGGGGGGAGGCTATGGGGGACTTTTGGGATAGCATTAGAAATGTAAATAAGGAAAATACCTAATTAAAAATACAAAAAAAGAAAAAAGAAAAATCTGGAAAAAAAAAAAAAAAAGATGCTCACTTCTCTAAGATGCCCCCCCCCCAATCTTATTTGCATGGAAGGAAACGTGTCAGAGAGCTCACACCTGACTCACGGCACCAGGCACACATGCCGCAGCTTCTGGCTGTTCGCCATAGCCCAGCACTAGATTCCTGCCCCAAGGATAAACAGTTATACCAACCAACAGACAGGCAGGCAGGCAGGCAGGCAGGCAGGCAGGCAGGCAGGCAGGCAGGCAGGCAGGCAGGCAGGGGCTGTCTCCTAAGACCCACTAAAGCTAACCTTCAGGTTACTAACTTTTATCAAAGTCACTCTGAGCTATCTGTTCTAACAACTTTAATTTATAAGAATGTTTTTAAAGTTAAAAAAAAAAAAAACCTACCGATACAACCCCCCTCCTTTTTTTTTTCAAATGAAAATCAAGAATTAAGAATCTCAGTCTGGAGAGATGGCTCAGTGGTTAAGAGCACTGACTGATCTTCCAGAGGTCCTGAGTTCAATTCCCAGCACCCACATGGTGGCTCACAACCATCTCTAATGGGATCTGGTGCCCTCTTCTGGTGTGTCTAAAGACAGATACAGTGTACTCATATAAATAAAATGAACAAATCTTTTTTAAAAAATGAAAAAATATTAAGAATCTCAAATTCTGACCACTAAAAAGCCTGCCGCTTTGCTCTTTCTGATGAGTGGCCCCAGCCTCCAGCCCAAGACACACACACACACACACACACACACCACCCCCCTGCAGTACAGTGTTGTTTTCTCCTTGGCAAAGAATGTTGCTGCTCTGACCTTGACCTCAGGCTGCTGGCCTTGCAGGTCCTGGTCACTGAGCAGGTCCCAAAGACATATGACATGTGGCTTGTCATATAGCCATTCTTCAAGGTCTCAGCTGGCTAGCAACCCTATACCAAAATTTGTTGGAATAACCCCTCACCACGGACACTAGCTGCCTCTTGTTTTCTGATGGCCTCCACATTCCTGCTGAGGAATGAAAACACAGCCCTCAGGCAAGTGCAAGGCAGATTACCCACAGAGGACTTTAAGATCATTTCCACAATAGGAAAATCGTTAAAATTTCAGAGGCAACCCTAGGACTTATTATTTTATTTTGTTTTGTTTTGTTTTTGTTATTTCTAGACAGGGTTTCTCTATGTAGCCCTGGCTGTCCTGGAGCTCACTCTGTAGACAAAGCTGGGCTCAAATTCAGAGATCCATTTACCTCTACCTCCCTAGTGCTGGGATTAAAGGCATGTGCCATCACTTGGCTCTGTTTTTTATTAATTATTATTACTATATGTTATATGTATGAGTGTTTTGCCTACATGCATGCTTGATGTCTACAGAGGTCAGAAGAGGGCATTGGATCTCCTGGAATGTAGATGCTATGAATTAAACCCCAGATCTCTAGAAGAGCCATCTCTCCTGCCTCTGGGATTTGCTCTTTAAAGTGTCTAGTTTAATCACGGTATAAAATACACTAGTGGTATGATCTAGCCTTATAAAGACTCATGACTGACTCCAGGAACTTGCTATGTCCAGGGCCGGGAGTGGGTGGGGTTGGTAACCACTGTGGTTATCACTGTCCAGACAGACCGGTCCCCAGCTTGCCTGCCTGCCTGGCATGGTGACCATAGGTGACCTGGCCTCTTTATCTCTCCAGCCTCAAGTCCCCTTCCTGCTTGAACTCTGTACCTGTAGCAGTCAAAGCATTTACTAGTTCCCTGGCAGTGTACCCCAAATCCCTGACACCCCCCTCAACTACACACTGTAACATGCCATCCACTGTATTTCTCCTTATCTTTCCAGACTCAGTCTTGGGGAACCCATTAGGATGCTTTCTCTGGAGGTGGGGCACTCCTTAGGAGGCTTTCTGTGAGGGGACCCTCTAGAAGGCTTTCTCTGGAAGCAGAGAAGGGCATGTTAGACCTGAGGAAAAAGCATTTCCATGATGTTAGATTAAAGCCAGCTGTATGTATTTAGAAGAATACAAGGAACTTGCCAGACAACTGTCTCCTCCTAAGTTGGGGTTTCAGTGAGCAGCCCCTTCCTGGTTTTGAGGTCCCTTTTATGAGGAAGGGTTAGGTTTGATAGAAAATACCTGTTGAGGTAATTGGCTGTTAGCACCTGGACAGAGAGGGGGCCTTAGGCTCAAGGCTCTCTGTGGGTAGATAAGTGCAAGAATGTGCCAGGTGGAAGGGGACATCACAGGTGTTCAGGAGCTTAGCAAGGCAAAGGGATGGGTACACACTATGGGGTCACAAGTTCACCAGAGGTTGGTTTGTAGGATGGATGCATTAGGTATAGGAAACAGAGACATTCTTGAAAGGTGTAGAGACTTGTAACAATGTATGACAATGTGGTAACAATGTATGACAATGTTTGATTTCACAGGGGAACCCTCCTCAGGAGGCTTTCTACAGAGAGATCTCTTAGGCTTTCTCTGACTCCTTCACAGTGTATTATATTAGCTGTCCTTCTGTGTCCCCAGAGTTCCCAACACTTCTCTATCCTTGTAGAACTGGGTTCCCCTATCCTGTTATTCTTCACTACAGAACCCCACTCAAATCTCTTCTCATTGATAGTTATCTATAATGATACCTGTCTGTTTCTGTCTCCTCCCCTGGACCCATGAGCTCCCTCGATGCAGGACCAGATGTCTTTCTCCTCTGCCTGAGAAAGACTGTGCCCTGGGTGAAATGGAGTCTCTGGCACACACCCTCTGAATGAAACTGACAAGTTAGCTGGTTATCACATCTTCCAATATAGCCCTGGGATTCCCAGATGTACCAGTGAGTCCATCACAGGCAAGAACTTGCACAGGAGTACTCTCTCAGTGCTGGTACAGAATTTAGGACATAATAGGAGACTAGTAAATATGGAAAGAAGGGATGGATGGACGGTTAGGTGGATAGTTGGATGAATGGACCAATCAGTGGGTAGAATGACAAGCTGGAAGAGCTAACATGAATGCAGGATAATAAAAATGATCAAATAAAAACATTTATAAATAACCCAGTAGATGACCCTATCATTGCTGCTCACTACTACTGGAAGGCTTCTCTTTGATTCTGTTGGCTTGTACTGATGCATGGAGGAAGTGTGACTTCCAATGGAGTTGGTCCAATCACCATTAAAACCCAATGACTAGAGGAGTCTTTTAATGGCTAGGCAAGGCATCGACACCACCTTACATTCATTAGTAACACTGGGATAACTTCTCCAGATGTCTGCTCCTTAACTTCCTAGATTTGTGTCCAATATAACCCTTTAGTTTTCCAAAGTTTTATATTAAAAAAACAAAAATGCAGTCTGCTTAGGTGTCTTCTGCATAGCGTTTGGCTTTAAGTAGTCCTATGTCCGAAAGCTGCCCAAACTAAGAGCACAGCATCTGATATCAGCTGGAGACCATGTTGAAGTGAGTGGCCTGTATTCACTGGTCATGACGGGGTCTGTGGCTCATGCTGCAACTGGGAGCAGTACTGATGTTCATGGTCTGTGCTGCTGTAGGACACCATGTTGATGTCCCTGGTCCATGTTACTATGAGGACCTCGTGAATTCCTGTGGTCTATGCTGCTACCTGAAGTCATGCAGGTATCTGTAGCCCAGGCTGCTGCCAGGGTCCATGTTGATATCCATAGTCTGTGCTGCTGAAGACTATTCTGAGGTCAGTGGTCCATGGTCTGAGATGAGGCCAGAGGACATGTGCATGTCTGTGGTACATGCTGTCACCAGAAACCATGTGGAAATCCATGATCCCTGTTCCTGCCAACTGTAAAGGGTAAGGAAGCTTCCTTTACAGAGATATCGATGACTCCTGGTTGAGAACAAGAGACTTAGAAATCTTCTGTGACAACCTCTCTCCCCCATCCCCTAAAATGAAATAGTCTACACAGGAAACCACTGAAGAGAGCTCATAAAAATTTGTGATCGGAATACTAAAGTGTAGCTCTCCACAGTTGTTGACTTCTGGTGGGGGTGGGGGTGGAGAAGGACTCACTTTTCTTTAAGGGGCTGGGCACTGGGAGTTTGACCATGTTCCAGTGAGTATATGGACAACACAAATTTGGTCTATATTTTTTCTTATTTCTTTTATATATCTTCTTTTTTGTTTTCTTTTCTGCTTCTTGTTTTTGGGAGGAGGGAGTTCACAAGGGTGAGGGGGTTGGACCCGGGAAGACTGGGAGGTGAATGTGATTGGGGTGTGTACGTGAAACTTCCAAATTATCAATTAAAATATTACATTTGGGGAGAAAAATGTCATCAACCACAGTCATTAAGCACAGAGCTGCCCTGGAATGTTCTGGTTGGGTAGTCAGGACTCCCACACATATTTCTATTTCCACAAAGCTGTGATCCTTACATTTAGATAGTTGTACACACAGGGTTTTTTAACCTCCTGGATACATTGTTTAACACATTTCCCCATGCTCCGAATTCTCTTTATATTCCTCTGACTGAGTCACTTCAGGCTCCATGCCTTACCTGCCATCACTCGCACTCCAAGCACATCTTGTTATGCCCCGATTCCTTGGGAAACCCAGAAGAGCTCAAGAATCTCAAAGTCTTCTGCAATTTGCAAAAGAGTCCTTTTATTTTGAGTCTTGACTTGATCACAAACCCCCTACAGTGTAGGTTCAGAGTGCAACCCCCAGCTTTAGCACTTATATACAGCGCAGTTAGAGGTTCTTTCAATGCTTAGGGTGAAGAGGAGAGAAGGCAGGTTAGGTGAGTTGTAACTCAAGCAGGATACCATGTGGAATTGCAAAGCTGGGAAGGGGATTAAAGATTGTCTTTTGTGGGGCTATCAGGAACTAGTCTTTTGGCTGGCCATAACTGTCTGTGACCTCTGATTACCTCTTTTCTATGATTTAAGCCTGGAACCCTAATCTCCTTTCTTCAAGGATAGGCACCAACTGCCCCTGGTTATCTAGGAGAATGCTTGCCTTGGAGACACCAAAGCTGAGGGGTTTTTGTCATTTGTCTTACTTGGGCTGGCACCCTCAGCTCCTTGAGTCTTCTTGGAGCAGCCAGGGAGGTGGCAAGAACCCCTGAGTTTGCTGCAAGTAGGGTGAGGGGAAGTAGAGCTTCTGAGGGGCAATGCAGAGGTAAGCAGCAGAAGCCAGCCTTACTGTGCTTACTGTGGGAGAGAGCCTAGGAGGAAGGGGAACTTCTGCAGGAGAGTGCAGAAGCAAGCCGCCTATGCACTTCAATGTCAGAGCTCAGTTCCAGCCTGGGACTGCTTCTGGTTATTCACTCACCCAGCTTGTGAGAGGGCAGACTGTGAGGAGAGGGTGGGCTGTGAGGAGAGGGCAGGTTGTGAGGAGAGGGAGGGCTGTGAGGAGAGGGTGGGCTGTGAGGAGAGGGTGGGCTGTGAGGTCATGCATCTTTCTAGAATACCTGGCTCTGAATCCTTGTCATCTTGGATTCTTAGCTCTCTTTCATCTGAAAACTGCAAATTACAATGCCTCATGCAATATGGCACAAGACTAATCTTTAAAAGCATGATTGCATTGATGGATTGATTGATGACTGATTGGGGGTGCATATGCTTTGGGACACATACAGGCCAAAGTCAGTTTTCCCCTTCTAACACAAACATCCAGAGGACTGAACACATGTTGTCAGGCTTGTGTGACAAGAGCCTTTCTACCAGCTGAGGAATCTCATCAGCTCCATGCACAACATTTAACCTAGCACCTGACACAATATTACTTTGCTGGTAATATTACTGTTCCAAGATGTGTGATTATCATTGTATATTGTCCCTTCTCTTAGGGTTCAGACATCAGGGTTGTTAAATCCTTAGCATCATTACCCAAAGAATTCTTATTCCTTAACTCTTACAAGTAATCCTGCAGAATCCATCCTTGGGCAGTGTGTCTTTCTTTTCCTCAGATTAAGATTTCCCTCCTCAGATTAAACTTCCCATAGTGCTCTGTACTAGGAATTGTGGAATGCTGGTTTCTTTACAGAAACACAGAAGTATAAGAATATGCTTGTGCTTTAATCCTGGGAGGAGCTGCTTTGTAGCAGCTGACTATGATTTGCCTCGTGCTCTAGCAGAGGTGTGATTTTGCCAGCTGCAGATAGTTTCTGATAGTGTGTGACATTTGGCATTCTGGGGACTTTTTGGCTGTTAGTTGGCTTTTTGTTGCAGTCTGTTAAGTAGTTATGCACAAAAAGGAAACAACAAGAAGAAATGAGATATCCTGATGTGAAGATCAGACTTGCCTCAAGGCACCCCAATCAGCAGGAAGTCGCCTAACCATAACATTGCCTCCTTTCTAACCACTGACTTTATTCCCAGATCTCCTTCCTCTCCTCTCTATCCTTTTTTCTCTTTTATCCACTCTTTGGGGTTGAAATGGTGGGAGAAAAAGTAGTAGAGAAAGATTGAAGAAAGAAGAACCCACAAAGTAGCAAAAGCCAGCTACAGCGCTCCCCTCTGCCTCATGATCCCCTGAGTGTTAAGGCTGACCTGAAAACCTTCCTACCCCATGCAGCCTCTTCGACACTTGTGATAGTTTGAATGAATAAGGAACACCCTCTCTGGGCTCAGGCATGTGAACACTCTATCCCCACTTAGTGTCATGTTTTCAAGAGGTTTAGGAAGAGTGGCCTTGCTGGGAATAGATTTTGTGAGCAGGTGACTTTCTTTGCCCTACTTCCCATTTGTTCTCTCAGATGTGATCTCCCAGCTTCCTACTCCTGCCACCAGGCCTGCTACCTGCTGCTATGCGTCTACACCATGATGCACTCTTACCCCTCTGCAACCAAAAGCCCAGATAAACTGTTCCTTCTCTAGGGTGACTTGGTCATGGTACTCTATCACAGAACAGAAAAGTCAGCTACTATAACCTTCAAAGAGACTGACTGCCTCCAGCTCCACTTATCAAGAGCACACAATCTCTCCTATGGCTGTTGACCTCCAGTTACTTCCATGTTGATCCTCCAGTTACTTCCATGAGTCTCACAAGGACTTTTCTAAAACCATTTTCAGGATATAAACCAGTATAAGCCAGCAAAAGGACAGCTAGAAAATTATTTTCTTGACCCAACAATTCCACCTCCAAGATTGTTTACTGCAGACAGACTCACACACATTGAAAGGACATATTGACAAGATTAGGCAAATGCTGTCAGAGCAGCAAAAATTAAAAACCACCCATGCCCCCCCACCACCACCAAGGGAAGCTTATCCATACCTAGACTAGAACACGTGTGTGTTGTAAACTGACAATAGGAAAAGTCCTTGGGTAGGTTTAAGGGGCACTCTCAAGATTAACTAGCTAGGCTTTGGGGCATACAACTTTGATCCTAGCACTTGGGAGGCAAAGAGAGGCAAAGCTATGAATTCCAGGTCAGCCTGGTCTATGGAGCAAGTTCCAGGATAGCCAGGGTTACAAATGAAGAAACCCTGTCTTGGAAAAACAAAACAATAAAATAAAACAAAACAAAACAAAAAGATTTAACTATAATAATAAGTGGAAAAGAAGTTGCAAAAAAATGTATACAGAACTAGAATACCAGCATGCGTGTTAATAATAAAGAAAAGACTAGTTGTGTGTTTGTGTGTCCTTGCTCAAGCTGTGTTGGAAGAACACATGAGACACTGGTATTATGGTCACCTGTGGGGACAGTACTGAGTGGCTGGCAGCTGGGGGCAGAAAGGTTGTTATCTTTTCATTATGTCTATGTGCCTGAGTGTGGTTATGTGCACACGAGTGCAAGTTCTGGAAGAGTCCGCAAGAGGGTGTTAGATCCCTTGGAGCTGGAGTTACAAGCACTTGTGAGCGGCTCATCATAGGAGCTGGAACTCAGACTTGGGTCCTCTGTAAGAGCAGTACTGTTGGGCCATCAATGCTGCTCCCAAAGGGAGAGTCCCCCCCTTTATATCTTTCTGCTGCTTTTAAAATTTAAACCATGCATATATAGTCTCCATTCAAAATAATAATAATAATAATAATAATAATAATAATAATAATAATAATAATAACAAAGATAATAACCTATTGTGGACACAAACACTGCTGTGTATGCATGGTGCTATAAGGTTTGCCTGAAGGATTCACATTTGGGAAAGCCAAAGCCTGGGGTCCAGTCTGGAAGGGAACGGCAACCCACCTGCCATAAAAGTGAGGAATGGGCTCTTAAGGTTCCAAAGTAGTTCTGATTTTAAGTAACTTTTTACCTCCCCTAGGGTGGAGTTAAGATATCTGGACCAATATGAAATGGGGGGAAAGAGGAAAGAGAAGGAACATAGCTCTAAATAACAATAGAAGCCAGAGCTGAACTGGCCCCTGTATGTGTCTAAAGCTGTAGGGCTGACTGCAGAGAAGCCATCTTGTGTTATTGCGGGACAGATCCTGCTGTTGTGAGTGTGTCAGGGTTGGAGAGGCCAGCACTGCTTCAGCATTGAAGCTTAGCTGATCTCTGTCCCTCTTGGTCTACCTAGCATGATCATTTACCTTTATGAACAGCAGAAGTCAAAGACTACCAACTCTTAAAATGGAAGAACCCTTTCCCTCTCCCTCCTTCCTTTCTCAGTTCCTGATTTAACCAGTATCAACCTGTCTCTTGGCTTAATAGGTTGCTGAGTTTGTTGATCTCCTCCTCCTTGGAAGAAACCACTTGACAGAGCAACTTAGGAGAGGTTTACCCCGGCTCACAGTTTATAGGGAACAGCCCTGTTGTGACAGAGGAGGCAGGGAAGCTGGAGAAGTTCCTTCTTGTGGTAGCAGCTTGCAGGTGCTGCCTCTCAGGTCTTGGAAGGTCAGAATGCAGAGAGCTCAAGCTAGTACCAGAAGAAATTTCAACTTTCTGCTCCTGAGATTTTCCTCCTAGAGGTTCCACAGCCTCCCAGAACAGGGGTACCTGCTGGAGACCAAGAGTTCAAACTCTACAGGGACACTTCTCACTCAAACCACAGCCATCAAGTCTTCTGTTAAGTAGAACCAAAAAGCTAGAGACAGGAGGAAATAGAAGATGCTAGAAAGAAGACCTTTTCTCAAGGTCATGTGGAGGTCAGAGAAAGGGGGGGGGACGGGAAGTGAAGGTAGGGTCACATCAATGCCCAGCCAGCCCTGAGAGCTGATATGGAGCAGTTTAGCAAGAAGTAGGTCAGCTGAGACAAATGACTGTCTCTGAGCAGGGCCTTGGAGGGAGGGGGTTCTAAGCAGCAAGAAGCAGGCTAGACCTGAGTCACTGACACAGCCATGACCATGGAGACCCTCCCGTTGCCTCCATGAAAAGCATGTTCAAACTCTGTTTCTCAGTGGCTCATCGGGTGTTATGTCACTCCACCAGCACCAACAGCTCACCAGTCAAATGCCCACCGTATGGAAATAGGCCCTCTCAGCAAGCAAGCTACTACTCCAGGAGTCACTGTCCTGTATAATGCTCCAGGCCAAATACAAAGCAAGGAACTGAGGCCCTGGATCCAGATGGTAACTACACAACTAGATGCCTGTGCTCAGTGTGAGAAGGGCAGCAGCAAAGGGGGAGATAAATTTAATCGCAAATGCCAGAGGTGGGCACATCTGGGAGAGTCCAGAGCAGGCGTGACCCTGCACCAGACCATGAGGGGAGAGAAAGGAGCCAGACCATGAGGCCAGGAAGGTGAAGGGTAGAAGGCATGGTAGCTGCTGTCCCCGGTTGGCTTCTGCCCTTGGGGTGTCCAGCACTGTTGCACAATGGGCTGGGGAAGGCATGAAGCATAGCAGGCATGGGTTCCACAAATCTCCATCAGCAAGGGTGCTGGGGAGAAATAGCCTTCTCCAAGACGGTTTTCACTGAAAGAGCCCCTCTTTTTTGGAGGTAACAAGAGCCATACAAACCTTGGGGAGCGAGTACGGGTTTTCGGGGTGAGTGTACATGATTGGTTGGTGCACAGGTGCTGGGAAGGGTTCTTTTGCATGAAGAATATTTCCAGGTGTTTGCTGGACACGTCCTTATAGGGAGAGAGGAAGTTAAACCTGTGATTTGGCCACCAGGCTACGTGACTTCCTCAAGGGCTGCAGAGGTGGGGGCAGGGTATCCATACAGGCTACATGCCCTGGAGCATGAAGACCCAGAACAGGGGAAGGAGCAATCCTAACTCATGCTGGTCTCAGGGTGAGATTTCCAGGGCTTGGGCACATCTTGCCCTCACTCTTGCTCCAGACTGGCTCCCCCAATCACACAGCTTTCCAACCCCAAAGGTGACCAAAATGGCTGGATTATATAGGGAAGGGCAGCTGGTATAAAGACAGCCCAGCCCCTGGGCTGGAGAATTTAGAGTAGAGGGAAGGATATGCCAGCCATATCCTGTAATAGGTATAAGTGAGGAGTACTGAGAAAACCAGGTAGCCGGGTCTGCTTTAATATATTAAATAGTAACCTTAGCCATTGTCCCAGGTTTGGGACCTAACATTACAACCTCTTTGTTGACAGTAAATGATAAGGAGTGATGTAATCTTTTCTATGACTACTTCCTGCTGCCATCAGAGCATTGTTGCTGAGATCTGGAATGCTGGCCAAGGCTGGGAATAGAGAGAGGAATGTAGGCTGTTTCAATTACTGTCCAGGCTCTGCAGGACCGTCTGAGGCTAGTGAAGTGCAGGCTGGACCACAGGGCTAGCCATCTAAGATACAGAGGCTCAGGATGGTTGGAAATTCTTTCAGAAACACCTAGGGCTGGTGAGTTTGGAGCAGACTGCAGTATTTAGTTGACTGAAAATTGATTGGAACAGATAGACTAGAGACAGAAGATAAAGTTAAGGAATTAAGAGGAAATTTTTTATCCAGGGTATACACTTGAAACTGAGGGGAGTCCCAAGGGGACAGGGGGAAGGAGAAGGAAGGAGATGTGGAGAGGGAAGAGAGGGGCCAAGGGATAGGGAGGGGGAGAGGGATCCAGCCTCAGGAATAAGGGGGTGGGGGAAACATAAAAGTCCTTCTCTGGAGGATGACTTGTGAGAGGTGGATTCAAACTGATTCCCTGAAGCTTCCAAGATTTTTAAGTTTACAAAGTGAGATAGAAGTTTTAGATAGGGGCTGGTGAGATGGTTCAGTGGCTAAGAGCACAGCCTGTTCTCCCAGAGGACGGGGAGGGGGCGGGTTTCAATTCCCAGCACCAGCATGGCAGCTCACAACTATCTATAACTCCAGTTCCAGGGGATCTGACACCTTTACACAGATCTACGTGCAGGCAAATGCATGTAAAATAAAATAAAACAAAATTTAAAAAGGTTTAGTTATGTTAGAGATACCACCATTTGTAATCTGTACTGAAACCCACAGTGTAGAAAAGGCAGACCCTTGAGGCATAGTGAAAGCTTGGGAAAGCAAACTGGTTTGGGGTTGAAAGCTCCTTGGAGTTTCTCTCCATTTAGAGTTTTGTGTTTCTCAGCTGGAGACCAAGTAGCTCTAGGAAAGTGAGGCCAGAGGCCTGATGGTTTACACATGAAGGGAAGAAGGCAGTTGTATCCTTGGGGGAGGAACTGAGTGCTTGAGCTGTTGAAGCTACAGTTAAGAGTTCTGAGAAGGATACATTGTAGCAAGAGATATAATCCAAATGGCCTATGTATCAATTAAGATGACAGAGACTCACCCACCACCCAGATCTCTGCCTCGGGCTCCCGTGGACTTGATGGCTTCATTGCAGGAAGTGGTGAGAGGCCTTTGGCTGTAATATAGAATAGCCTTTAATCTTCAGCTACCACACGGAGCAGCAGCATCTGCCTTTGACTGCCAGACTCAGGTCTGAGAGGGTTTCCTGTGGAGAAGGGAGGACTAGGGAAAACTGTCCTTACTTTGACCATGCAAAGCAGAGCAATCAACCCAACAGTGCCCACAGCTTGGGTAGAGCCTGGCAGCTAGCGCGGTATGGGGCAGTTTTCCCCAACGGTTAATGTCACCACGATTCTGGTGTAGTCTTCCTTCCCACCTAGTTTCTTTGGAGACGATAGGGTTCCCAGTAGGAGCTGGCATATCTATTATGGGAAGCTTTTTATTAAACATTTAAATGCCATATTCAGCAGACCTCTGAAGAGCTAAAGGACCGTGTATTAAGTATGCCCGGGTTTAGGCTTAACCTCGGAAATACGTTAATTGTCCAAGACTGTTCCAAAAATAATTGGAAATATATTAATACATAAAATATTGTATGTCTTAATTATCTTTGACAGTTTAATTGGTAGGTTTCGTAAGTCTAGGACTTTACAGCTTTATCCCTGTTAAGTTTGAACTTTTAAAAAAATTTGAGTTGAAGATATAGTTGCATTACATTTAACCTCAAAATAAAACTTTAAAGCATAAATACTACAAACTTTAAAGCATAAATACGACAGTCCATAGGGTGGCTGGGAACTTTTCTGATCCTTTCATGGTGCACCATTCTAGAATATCACAGTTTTAGTTTTGTTTTTTGCATGATTTAGTTTTATCAAAATAGCTAAAGCTTAGCAAAATGAACAAAGGCCAAGGGGCTAGACATATATTACCATGAGCCCGAGTGGACCTTAGGAATTTATGAATCTTATTTATCAGATATATGTTATTACTTATCTAAAATGAGAGAGCGGGGCCAAAGGGAGACAGTAAGTGTCTTAGCACAGAGACCCAGATGAGTGTAGCAGGCCAGAACCCAGAGATGCAAGAGGAACACCCAGGCGGGTTCCTTGAGAGGTTGCAGAAGGCACTAGGAGCCTGAGAGACTGAGAGAGGAATTGTTAGGGGAGAAGTAGCTGAGAAGGCGGGCTCTAGAATTTGGGTCAAATTTGATGGATGACAGGAGCCAGCAGAAACAAATGGTCCGGCCATACCTTGAGAGTCTGATCAGCAGCTTGGTTGTGAGAAGCCATTCCTTAGAAGGGAGCTCATATACCCCGATCCTGTGGTTTGTCACCAGTTGAACAAAAAAACAAAACAACAGAAATGAAAAGGAAAGACATGGCGGCTCCTAGGAACAGATGGTGGAGACGGTTTACTGTAGATAAAAAGGGAGAGGACAGCCAGAGGTGGGGACATCTGAGAGATTCCAGAGTGGACATGACCCTGGGCTGGGCCATGTGAGGAGAGAACCAGGCCTAGAGGCCAGGAGGGTAAAGGGTAGACCAGAGAAGGCAGGGTAACCACAATGACTGGGTTTTATAGGGAAGGACAGTGGGGGGTGAGCAGCACAGCCCCTGGGGTGAGTTTAAGGTGGGGGTTGGGATACACAGGCCACACCCTGTAACAGGTAGGGACTGGTGGCCAGGTCTATTTTGATATGTTAAATGGACACCTCGGTAAGCCATTTGTCCTGGGTTTGAGACCTAACAAGGCCACCTTGCCATCAAGTGTCACTTGGACCCATTTTGGTCTTCAGAGCAAGGCAAGAAAGGTACTGTACAATTCAAACGCGCTCTTTTGTGCTCTAGCTCGGAATCAGAATGGGAGAGGCCAGTTCCAGCTGTTGGGGAGACTAGCCTAACCAGGTGGTTCCCCACAATGCTGGAAAAACTGAGAAATGGGGAGAGTACATGGAAATATGACAAGCAGGAAGTTCCTCTGTTCCCTGTGGCACTTAAGACATGGGGTGGCACACACCTTTAATCCCAGCATTCGGGAGACTGGCAGGCAGAGCTCTGAGTTCGAGGACAGCCTGAGCTACAGAGTGAGGTCCAGGACAGCCAGGGCTACACAGAGAAACTGTGTTTTTAAAAATATTAAAACAAAAACAATAAAAAATAAAAACAAAATAAAACCTTTTCATCTGTCTCAGGAGCCCTCCAGTTTTGTTTCCTGACACTATAATCTCCCAGGCTCAGAGCAGTGAGTTTCCATTTTGTATCCTGAGAGTCTCTCCTCCATTGGTGGACACACAATAGTCTCTGAATGTATATTCTCGCTCTTTCTACCCTCTCCATCCACTGACTGCAAGCCCAGTTTGGATGTTGTCTTCTCCATCCCCCAACCCCTCAGGGTAAAATTAGTTAACTGGTATAGTGTGGCCCCATCTCTTTGACTAGACTCTCTCCCATTCCCACCTCAGTCCCACAAGACCAACCCTTGGTGTCTTTCCAGTGCCTGGCATAGAGTGGGCACTGAGGGAACAATTGCTGAGGAACTGCTCCTGCTTTAGAATTTTTCAAATGGCGATGAAATTGTTTGTGTGTCTCTCGCCCTCATCTGCATCCCCAGTAAGTAATAAACTCCAGATGATGGACGAGGTCTTAGTCATCTCCATTGGCTGCTTACCAACCAGCCCTGGGACTCATGTCAGGACATGCTCCATGGGACTCCATCCATTTGTTTTGTTTTTAAATGTGGATAATAATTTTAAGATAATTGCAAGTGGGTCTTTAAAAACAATGAACGTTATCTTTGTGCGTACTGCCCCTCAATTTAAAAGTCTTTTTAAAAATGCAAACAGGAACAATAAACAAGAGAGCTATTTAGAGAGTAGATTTCATGAATGCTAAAGTACTTCTAGCACTTGCAGTCCCGGTGTGTGGGCTTTGAAATGTTATCTGTAGCTAAAGCTATTAGCAGTCCCTTGGGTTGAGTGATACCAGCCAGAGCCAGAGCAATAAGGAACCCGAGGGCACCATCGTGCCAGCCTCAGGAGAAGGCAGAATGTAGACTTTGCCGTTTGTTTCTCTCTGGGCCTAAACCTTATTATTCTCACTCAAAAAGCCTAGGTTTTTTTCTGCTCTGAAAACAACCATTTGAGCTATAACCAACAGTAGTCCAGGTCCCAATTCCTTTCAAAGCTATATTCTTTGTTCCAGTTTCAAGATTTCAGAGAAGGGCTGTGCTCAGTACCAGAGTGGAAGTCGCCAACTATACTGGTGGTTACTACACACGACTTTGCTTTTACAAAGAAACTAACTCCAAGGATCAGGAACTGGGAGAAAAGCAATCACTTTTATGGAAGTTAGGACCTATTCTTGAGATATGTAACTATACACATTTCCATGCAAACAATGGATGTAAAGACACAGTATTGTAGGTTAGCCACCAGAGAAGACTGCTTGGCCATGGGTTTAAGCCAATAGAAGTCTCTATTAGCCAGCCGGAGACTATATTGGGTGTTTAGGATCCAGTGTAGACTTTCCCAAAGTGAGCTTGTAAACACAAAACCACGTTCTGGGTTGACATACTTCAGTTAACAAGAACAGTTAGCCAGAAATGGAACTACAGAAGCCACAAAGCAAGGTGAGAGTACATTAGAGTCTTTCCCAGGACTGTGTGTGGACTTTGATGGATTAGGTCTTTGTTTCAGTGCTGGCAGGTGGTACTGTCAACATGCTGAGGTTTGTGGCCTGCATGGGTACTTCCATCCTGGGGTCAGTGGTGCAAAGATCTGTGGCCCTGTTACAACAGCATCTGAGAAGGACTTCCCACCCCCTGCCGCCCCTTACACACGTGCCTGGGCTTCCAAGCATTTCTGTCATAAATGCCGTCTTATAACTCTTTTAACCAGCCTCACAAGCTCCTTGCCTCAGTTCATACTTTATCATCTTTGGTCGAGACTGCTGCAACATTCTCCTGTCTTGACACCTCTAGCCTCATTTTGCCTTTACCATTTACCCCATGATAGCCTCCAAAAGACCCTTCTCACAAACATATAATTCTGTCACTGCACTGAGTCAAGCCACGCAGTATCACATAGCCTCTTGGCATAGCTCTGAGGCTCTCCCTGATCTGTCCCCAGCCCCTCTGCTCTCAACAGGGTTCCTCCCCCAGCTGCTCCCCACCAGTCTTCTGAAGTGTGTGCCCTCTCTTCTCCCTCCAATCCCATACCGCCATCTCTGCCTGATGCTGCTGCTAACTCTTCAAGGCCCACATGCTGTGTTCTCCATGAGGTCTTCACAGGGTGTCCACTTAGTTCTGGGCACACTGCTTCACCCACTGTGTTTTCTCACAGGAGTAAGCGTGTCAGCCTTCCCTTGAATCTCCAGTTCTGAGCCTGTAGCCTGGCTCACGTTAGGAACTCATGGATACTGTTTAATGCACAGCCGCTTGGGGGTGGAATGAAGGCGACACCGTGGAAGCATTTTGTTTCTATGCCAATATTGGTTATTGTGAATTGGTCTCTGTTTTGCACCGGTTCTTTTTAAAGACAACAATTCTTAGTGGAGTGCTTTTTCATTGGTTGGAGTCCCTGCGGTGGGTGGGGCATGAGGGAAAGAGGAGAGTTTGATTGTCTGTGTTTAATCGGTGACTGCTAAAATCTTGATTTGGGTGGGGCTGACGTTAGAGGTCACTTATATTTCAGTGTAATAATTGGGCACTCGAGGATATTCTGTTCGGATGCCTTTTGTGCTTATTTCAGACCTTGGGTACCGGCTTCCTCTTTATTCAAATGAATACTACAGACTAACCACAACTACTTAAATCCAGGCAAACACTTTCAGTTGGCTTCTCTTTCAAACTTCCGGGTGAGTTGAACTGAAAATGGCTAAGGGCTGGGAATACATCTTACCTGGCATGAGCGTGGCCCTGGGTTTAATCCCAGCAAACCTTGTGCGGACCCTGGTCCCGTGGCTTAAAACTGACCTTACAAAGGCCCATGGTAGAAAGCTGCTGCACCTCACTTCCTATCTGTAGAGCAGGGCTTTCACAACACAGTGCAACCAAGACAGAAAACACAAAAGAAGACATGCATAGGGTCAGCCTAGAGCTACTGTGTCTTCCTTGTCTGGCAGGCTGGGTTCAAGACTCATTATGTTTTGAGAAATGGGACCGTGTGGAACAAGTTTAGGCTGGTACTGGGCAAGGGCATCCTTCTGTAGAACCAGATGGGTCCTCCCTTGCCTGTTGGTCCAGCAATCTGCGAACACCAGAACCTCAGCATTTTAAGTCTGTCAGGCTCCTCACTACCCACAGATTCCCTGACCCAAAAAACTTACCTGTGTTCTGCAACAACTTCTGAGCTAAATCAAAGAGCAAAAAGCAGAGGAGCTGCTCTCTGTCCTTTCCCACCATCCCTGACACACAGGCTGCAGTCTTGCTCACTGGCAACAGCTCTTATTAGCCCAGGGGTGACAGCAGTAAAACAAAGGTGAGTTCAGCCACAGACACTTTCCTGTAGCCAGTGCCCACCTCCAAAGACTAGCACTGCTTTCCAGGGTCCCATCTCACTTCCCTAAAACTTCCTGTTCTTTGGCTAAGTGTGTTTTTTTTTAAGCCTCTGCTTCAGGCTATCACTCCCTTGAGGTTTCCCCGAGAGGTGTGTCCTGTGTGTCACAGTAAACTTATTCATTTTCTCTTGTGAATTGGCTTCTGTCACAAGGGTCTGGCTCAACTCCAACCTCCTGAGGGTGGAAACTTCTTTATCAGCAGTCCGTGCACCACAGCTGGGGCAGATGTCACTGTGCTAAGGGAAAGTGGCTGGAAGAGCAAGCTCCTACTCCCGTGATTCCACCTGCGTGGCTTTTTCAAAAAGGCAACATATCACAGGGCTAGAGATGGGACTAGTGATTGCCAGGGGCTGGGTGAAGGGATGGCTTGACTGGGAGCTATGCTGTTCTCTCTTGATATGGTATATTCCCGGTCACACATTTGTTAAGACTCATATAATCGTACATTTAAATGTTATTTATTTTTCTCAATATGTATGCATGTGTGCACATATGTGCACCATATACATGCAAGTATCTGACATAATCAGAAGAGGGTATCGGTGTGAGCTGCCTGGTATAGGTGCTAGGAACCGAACCTGAGTCCTCTGCAAGAGTAGTCAGTGCTCTTAACCACTGAGCCACCTCTCCAGCCCAATTGTATTTTACCGTATATAAGTAAAGCCTACCTGTAAAAATAAACAAACAAACAAAAATAAATAAATAAAGGTACATTCCTATAACCCCAGCCACTTAAAAGGGTGAGAAAACTATGGGGTTCAAAAATTTGAGGCCAGCCTTGCGACTTAGAGAGACTTAGTTTCAAAGTTAGGGAAAAGGGAGAATGTGGAAGAGGGGAGATGGATGTCAGCACAGCCGCTCAGACCCTAATTTAATATGAGGCCATGGGCTCAGACTCTAGTACCATCAAAAATGGAAAAAAGAAAGATAGAGAGAGAGAGCAGAGAGGGGGAGAGAGGGTAAGAAAGGGGAAGGAGGGGAGGGAAGGGACGGAGAAAAAGAAAGGGGAGGGGACAGAAAGGGAGGGGAGAAGCGAAAACACAGGTGTCTTACTCAGGCTTTCTATTCCTGTACAAACATCAAGACCAAGAAGCAAGTTGGGGAGGAAAGGGTTTATTCTGCTTACACTTCCACATTGCTGTTGATCACCAAAGGATGTCAGGACTGGAACTCAAGCAGGTCAGGAAGCAGGAGCTGATGCAGAGGCTGTGGAGGGATGTTCTTTACTGGCTTGCTTCCCCAGGCTTGCTCAGCCTGTTCTCTTATAGAACCAATACTACCAGCCCAGAGATGGCCCCACCCACAAGGGGACTAATTGAGAAAATGCCTTAAAGCTGGATCTCATGGAGGCATTTCCCTAACTGAAGCTCCTTTCTCTTTGATAACTCCAGCCTGTGTCAAGTTGACACACAAAACCAGCCAGTACAACAGGTACCTTGCTAATTAGTGCCCAAATCCTCTTCTTATCCTAATTAGCAGTCAATACAGATTCCTAAATCCTAGTTCTTAGAATCCATATTACCTAATAAACCCAAAGGGAATATTGCTGGTATGATTTAAGAATGTCAACATGGAAGGGTGTCCTGTAATTGCAGTCTACCCACCCCACCCCCACCCTCACCTCCACTCCCACCGAGGTGGGATTACAGGTATCCTTAGAAACGGGGGCAGAGGGAGATTTTATGAAGGAGAAAGCAATGTGAGGACAGAGCAGAGACATTTGAAGACTCAGAATTGCCAGACTTGGAGCTAGACAGAGGAAGGAGCCATGTGCTGAGAAATGTTACAAGAGGAATGCTACAAACCACAAAACTTGAAAAATGCATTCCGTTGCTAACCTATCAGAGGGAACACAGACTGGCAAGACTTGAATCATCTGTGTTGTTTTAAACCAAGTTTGTGGGGATTTGTTATGTGTAATAACAAAGGAGTGTACCCTTCCTCTGAAGGAACTGTGCTTTTTAAGGCTAGGCATGATGGGGTCCATGCCTGTAACCCAGTATTAAGGAGAATCCTCGGGTCAGGGCTAACGTGGGCTTCATGGTGAGTTCAAAGTCAGAGACTCTACCTTTCAAAAGAGAGGTCAACAAAAATGAACAGATACACAGCTTGTCTGTCTTTATTAATTTTTGACCGAATCTCACTATGGAGCCCTGGTGGCTGGCTCAGCCTCGCCTCTGGATTTAAAGGTGGTCACAGCGGTGCCTGCTATTTCTAAGAATGAAGAAAAATTTCCCTTTGAATCCTCCTATCTCAGGCGCCCATTCCTAAACCAAGCACTTTTAAGAGTGATCAGGATTTCTTGCCCTTGTAGAAACCAGACCGGTCTGTCCCGAGCCTCCCAGCCCCAGACTGTGAACTGTATCAGGATTATAAGAAGGAAGAAAGGCCCACTTTGGGGCTGGCGATCAACAGCACCTACCTCAAAAGTTATTTTCAGGGAAAAAAAAACCCAATTTCTCAATTTAACAAATGTTTCATATGAGTAGAAAAACATTTAAGTGGGGCCCTGGACACAAAGCCATCTTCCAGATAGCCATCCCACTTGCAAGAAAGCTCATCCATACAGCGCGTACTATTCATCCTTTAGAGACCTAGTGAAATTCAGAAACACTGAAATTCAGGTTAACCGAAGAATCAATAAATCTTAAGTATTAGGAATTCATCTTGACAGAAGAAAGGACAGGATCCCTCCCCCCACCACACCCCCACCCTGAGGGGCTCGTCAAGCTAAAGAGAAAGCAAAACCTGGTGGCTTTCAAACCGTCTGTGATCTGTCCGTCCGTCAAACTGTCTGTGATCTGTCCGTCCGTCCGCTCAAGCAGATGAAGGAAAGGCTTGTCTTTCCTGCGTTAGCCGGTTCTCGCTGACACATTAGCCTACAGTTTCAGAACTGCAAAAGCCCCGAGAGTACTAATAATGCTAATTGCCGTAGATAATAATTTAAATGTTCATTTACTGAGCATTTACTAGGATCTAGACACTATGCTATCACATTTAGTCTTAAGCCTTCTCAGTGAGGTGCGTGCCAGCGCCAGCCGTACCTGACAGGCGCTGACACCTAAGGAAAGAGAGGGGCGAGATCTCCAAGGTACCGCTCAACGGACAGTTTGTTTATGTGGGAAAGGCTTTCTTCCTCTGAAAACTCATTAGAAAGAAATGCCATCTTTACTATCTCAGGGTTTTCACTCTTCATTCTTACTGCCTCTGAGGAGATTTTTTTTCTATTTATTTGTTTGTTTGGGGCTCTATCCCTGCACATGCTAAACACACGCTCTTGCCCTGAGCCCACCCTAGCCCTCACAGTGGCTCTGTCTCTCCTACAAAGAGAGGCAGAGAAGAAAGCAGACATGAGAACTGAAGCCGACAGCTCCCCTTAAATGTTTTTCTACTTATATAAAACATTTCTTAAACTGAGAAACTGCTTTTTCCCTGCAAATAACTTTTGAGGTTGGTGCTGTTGATCGCCAGCCCCAAAGTGGGCCTTTCTTCCTTCTTACAATGCTGATACAGTTCACTGTCTGAAGCCGGGAGGCTCGGGACAGAACGGTCCTGATTCTGCAAGAGCAAGGTCGCCTGTTTACACTTATAGGTGGTTGGTCTAGAAGTTAACTTGAATAATAATTTTGTTTCTGTTTGCTTTTTCTCTAATTGATTTGTTTTTATCATCGTCAGCTGCAGCTGCAGCAGCATCTCCAGTGGCTTGCTAAGTGGCAGAACTTCCTTGTTTCCCCCAGCTTTTCAGTTGATTCCAGTTTTGTGGAGAGAATGAAAGCCACCTGTGGATACTGAGCAGCGGAGAGAAGCCCGCTTCCATGTGCTGCTGAGTGTTCCCAGAGCTCTGCGTTTTCCAGATGACTGAATGAGTCCTTTGTATTTAGAGATATTTAGAGACACAGGTGCCTAACATGGAAGTCCTTTGCAAATGAGTTTCTATGAGCAGCCACCATCTACGAAGCTTTTGTTCAACCCCTCCTGATTCAAAAACATTTGGTGGCATTGTTTTCAATCACCCTTCTCAGGAAGGACCCGACCCTCCCCCACTCCATCAGGTCCTAAGAAGATTATCATTGATTGTCATTGATTCCACTTCCATGCCCCAAAGAGGCCCTGGTTCCACGATAGGCCAACCTGGCAAAGATGTGGGTCTTGAGGGTCAACAATGGCTAGAAGGTGCTTGCCACCAAGCCTGAAGGCGGGGATTCAATCCCTGAATCCACATGGTGGAAGGAGAGACTCTCTTTTCTTCAAGGGACAAAGCAAGTTGTCCCTTGACCTCTACACATAACTGTTGCACACACTCACACACACACACACACACTAAATAAGTAAAAAGCATACACGTCTTGAGAGACCCTGAAGCTGACCAGAGGACACTGTAGCAGAACCTTCTAGAAGATGCCTGGGAATGTTTGCCTGGGGCTGCCGTTTCTGTCTTGCCCAAGGTCTTGTTGCAAGTTCCCTTTGATGCCAGTGTTACAGGTACAGATCTGGGTTCTGGGGGCACCCACTAGTTCTATGTGTTCCCAGGCAAAGAATTGCACAAGGACACATGGTAAGGTTATGCAATCAGAGACACTGGGCTGGTATAGTAGCACTTGGCTTTAACCTCCTTGTTCAGGAGGCAGAGGCAGGAGGATCTCTGTGAGTTCAGGGCCAGCCTGGACTACATATGGAGTTGCAGGCAGTCATAGCTTCGTAGTAAGACTGTCTCAAGCAACAATAACAAAAATAAGCAGTTTATTAAGAAAGACTAAGCATTCAAGAACGCAAAATGCCCTGTGAATAGGCTGTTCACTCTGTGCCTGCCTCTCGTGTTTGTGAAACCACAGGCTCTTCTCGAACATGGTCTGTCACATACATGATCTGTCACATGTAGCCCAAGTAGAGAAGCATTTCTAGTCTCCTGTCACCTAGCTGCTTTTCTTCGTTTCTTCCCATTCTTTCTCTCTCTCCTTCCCTCCCTCTCTCCTTCTCTCTCTGTCTGACTCTTTCTTCCCCGCCTCCTCTCTATTTAATTTATTTCTAATATGTGTGGCTGAGTGTGGACATACAACTGTTCCTTAACACATACAAATGTCAAGAGGTTTTTCATGTCTCTGCCTTTTTTTTTTTTTCCTTCTGTTTTCACATTAAGGAAGCCATTTTTTCCTGACTCAGGTCAATTCCCAGTCAAGTCAAGAGGGATCAAAGCTAATCTCTCAACAAAGAAATAAGAGACCTACAACACCTTAAATCTACCACAAAGCCCTTGAGAGAAAAGCTGCTACCCAGGGACGCAACCGTGTTTGAGATGTCGTCTGGCTACCTGGTCCACTGGGATCACAAAGCACACATCTAAAACAGGAGACACTATCAGTCACTCTTCTGCTGCTGTGACCAAAACACCATGACAGAAGCAACTAGCAAAGAGTTAATTTTAACTTTCCGGTCCAGTGGGGTAAGAGTCCGTCAGAAAGGAGGCATGGCAGCACATGGCATAGCCGCGGAGCAGTGAGCTGGGTGCCCACACCTGAAATAGCAAGCACAAAACCGAGAGAACAAACCGGAAGTGGTGGAGGCTTTTAAACCTCAAATCCCACCCCTAGCAATTCACTCCTTCTAGCAAGGCTGCACCCCTAAACCTCTCCAGCCAGCTCACCAATTGGAGCCAAAGGCCTGAGATTGCGGGAGCATTTCCTATTAAGTCGCTACAGAGGGCAAAATGGTGGTGCCGTTATAATCCCAGCACGTGAAGGGATGAGGACAGTTGATTCAAGGCCAGTCTGAGCCACAGGGAGAGTCTGTCTCAAAGAACACTCGGGGCTTAGTGAGAAGGCTCAGCTGGTAAAGCACTTGCCTCTTAAACTAAAGATTTAAAGAAAAAGGAAAAGGAAAAAAAAAAGCAAAGGGGATTTGCTTCTGGATTTGAGTGTTTAGCCTTCCCAGACCAACCTTGTCATTACTCTGTGAAATCCAGGCGTATGCAAGTTCTTCCAGTCAGATCCACACCAGGACACCTCCCCTTCCCATCCCTTGGCATAAGATGACAATACTGGCTAAGTTTTAAAGAGCTTCTGTGCCACATGGCATCAAGTGTATTACGCACACAGAAATAAGTTGAAAGACTGGAGCTTGTGTGATGTTCTTACCACAAATAACACAGAGCAATTGTTGGAGTCTGGTCTGAAACAACACGCCCATCTCCGGGAGAAGCATGGAGGTCGGGAAAGCTAGAGCAGCGGACTCCTGATTTGCCTTCCCATGGACTGCTGATAGGTCCTGTGTTGAGGAGGAGTGTGATCATGCTTGCCCTTTATCCGTAGCAACAGCAATGGAAGTCCCCTGCATTCAGCAGAGGTGCAATATATTTGCAGAGGAGGGATCTGTAGGAGACCCTTCAGGTGGTCGGGGCAGGCAAGGAAGTAAGCTGCAAAGAAGTGAGCATGCGCAAAGCAGTGAGCATGAAAACTGTTCAGATTGACGTCATCAACCTGGATCACGACCGTGAGGAGTCTGATGCCAGGCAGTTCGTTATCAACAGGTTTAAAACACAGTACAATTTGGAAAAGAAGTTTTCTGGTGTAATACAATCCCCAGTGCACAAGAAATTCGCCTCAGGCCGGGTGTGGTGGCGCACGCCTTTAATCCCAGCACTCGGGAGGCAGAGGCAGGCAGATTTCTGAGTTCGAGGCCAGCCTGGTCTACAAAGTGAGTTCCAGGACAGCCAAGGCTACACAGAGAAACCCTGTCTCGAAAAACCAAAAAAAAAAAAAAAAAAAAAAAAAATTCGCCTCAAGGTACATGTCATTTCTTCCAAGAAGATGGGTTCCAAAGATAGGCTACCTGTGCTAGCTTGAGGGCCTAAGGAAAAGTCTGGCTTGGTCTTCATCATACAGATAGTGGAGAGGTCATTTGGGCAATTAGTCACCTCTGGTCCTGCTTGGTGGAGCTTGGGGGAGCTTGTAGCTATACAGATAATTTCACGGCCATTTAGACTCTTAGCTATCTCCAGTCCTACTTGTGGGACCTTGGGGAACCCTGGTGGTAAGGGTCATCTAGGTTATTAGCCACCTCCAGACCTGGCTATGGAAACGCGATGTGGCCTGGCCCAAGAGATAATGTAGATCGAAGATCGCCAGGCTGCTAATCACTTCCAATTTCCAGCTTAGGATGGAAGAACAGGTTTGTTTTGCTTTGTTTTACATCTTCCCCATTGGAAAGACAATCCTGTGCGCTTAACCGTCTTGTTTTCCCTGGACATCTGTGAGCACAAGGACCTGTGGGATGTGCTCCTAAGAGGGATAAGAAGCCTTAACATACACAAGTACAAATAACCAAACCCAAAAACATACAGTTCCTGACTGTGGCAAGGACTTGTTCAAGTCCCTAAAGCTGGACAGCAGCCTTCCAAGTCCAAATCTTCTGCCTTTTTCACCACCCAAGTCATGGAATCACAGAGTTTTCTCAGGGTTTTTTAAATTTTGGGTTTCTAGGTCATGAACCCAGGGTCTCACACAGGCTAATCCTAATGAAAGCACTGAGAAGTTGTGATTTTGTTAGATCTAGTAGGGAAACCCCCACCCAATTCCCGATTCGGCGTGCACCCAAAAAATCACGAAGGACCATCTCTTGCTGTAATTACATGAGGACGTTTAATTACGGAGCTCCGGACCGACATGCATCCCACACAGGAGATAACGGATGTCGGCCACGAGGCTCGAAAGCTAGGGGTTTTTATGGGGTAAGGGGCTTAGGGGTGTGGAATTCAGCATAGCAACACACTATTGGCTTATTTAAACATTAACAGAAAGATTATAGGGCTTCAGGACTTTGTTCCTGTGGGCTGGGGGCTTATCTTTGTTCACATAGCAACCAGTTGATGTATGACTTTACCCGGCGTCAAGGGGCAGTAGACAGAGGGGAGGTTCCGGCCAGGTGGTGTTGACTCAGATAATATAGCCCTGCTGGTCCTTGCATACCTTTTCATCTTTACAGTCAAGATGTTCTTAGGAATGCCTTAACAACAGCCCTGCCCTGGCATGCCTGGGGGCTGTTCTGCTTTGTTCTCAGTCCCAGGCCGGGGCCGTGGGTTCCTAAACAACTCACAAGTTACAATATTTCATCTTCCTTCAATTTCCATGCACACTCCTCAGTCCCGCAAGTGCACACGATCTCTAAGTTACCCCTGGTTGCTGATCCTGTGTGCAGCACTGGAGAGAGCACCTGAAGCCCAGGCCCCAGCCCCCACACCAGCACATGTGCATTTCTATAATAATTAGCCGAGATCCACAGACCTCCACTCACACTCAGTAAGTCTCATCGTGGAGCCACACTCACTTCAACCCTCTAGGATTTCAACGTTGACAGAGGCACTCTCGGTAAAGGTAGTTTTCATTTATTGGGTGTTTAATATGCGACAACTACTACATAAGCACTGCCTTTAAATGACTCCATTTAAATTTATGAGGTGCATATGATTTTCCCATTTCATGGTTGGAAGGCTGGGGCTCATCCAGGAAAAGTGAATTTCCCAGACACAAGGGAAAGTCTGCTCCAGTGTGTAAGGAAAGCCGGGTCCCTCCTGCTTCTAAAACCCAGTCTTCTCTTACATTACAACTTCCTCAATGAACACAATATCCTCAAGACGCGGAGCTAATTACCTAAGTTCAAAGTAATTATCCAGATGTGCCTGTTGACCAACAGCTTCATGTGCAGTCAGTCAGCTAAGGCCGTCTGGCTTTAGGATCTATCCCACACATCTTGAGAATATCCTTTTGCAACACAAGTTACTTCCCTGAGAACATGTGATTTTGAATACACAATTTCTGAGCCTTCCCCTCCTCCAATATTGTGAATAGGCCTAGCATTTTCTCTCTGAGCCCCCCTTTATTCCTCCTTTAAGAAGATGAGTCTGGAATGTCTTGTAACAGAAAGCAAGGAAGTGGCCGGGGCTGTTGGAGACAGGTAAGAACACACAGGCACCAGTTCAAAGCAGATCCCAAAGTCAGACTTGAGATGATTCAAACATGAAACTTGTGCTGGTTTGAGTAAGTTGGCCCCCATAGGCTCCTATCATCAGGAAGTGGCGTTATTTGAAAGGACTACAAGGATTTGGAGGTGTGGCCTTGTTGGAGGGATTTTGTCAAAAAAAAAAAAAAAGTTTCAAAAGCCCAAGCCAGGGCCCAGTGTCATCTCTACTTCTCTTTCAGCTACTTCTCCAGCACCATGCTTTCCTGTCACCATTCTCCCTGGCATGATGATAACTGCCTAAGAGCTGAAACTGTAAGCAACTCCCCGATTAAATGCTTTCTTTATAAGAGTTGCTTTGATCATGGTGTCCCTCCACAGCACAAGAACAATGGCTAAGACAACAGAGAATAATGACCACAGTGGTGGCTTGAATAGGAATGGCCTCCATAGGGTCTTATATTTGAATGTTTGGTTATGAGGGAGTGGAGATACTTGACAGGGAGTAGGAGGGGTGGCCTTGAAGGAGAAAGTGTGTCACTAGGAATGGGGTTTGGGGGTTTAAATGCTCAAGCCACACCCAGTGTCTGTAGTCTTAGCTTTTTCAAAACTTACTTTTAATAAGGATTCACAAACACTTCAACATCTCCCACGCCCCACCCCCAATCTAGCCCACACCGCCCAAAGGAAGGGAAAAAAAAGATGATAAATAGCATAAGGGGATGTGGACCTGTTTAAAAGTAGTTCCTTGGGGTGATTCCAGCAGGATACCAGCAATCCAGTTCAGTAGTGTTAGGATATCAAACAGAAATCAGCAGCGGTGGCAAGATCTGGCAGAAAATGCCAGTCTTCTGCCAAATTGGTGGGAACAACCAGGACCAGCCAGGACTCCAGAAGTTTTCTGCCATGCCTCTCTCAACAAACTGAAGATCAGCAAAGACGAAAACTCAAGACCAACCAATGAAGCGTTGCAAGGCTAGCTATGCAAGCACACTGCATTGTCTGTTGCAAGGCTAGCTATGCAAGCACACTGGCATTGTCTGTTGCAAGGCTAGCTATGCAAGCACACTGGCATTGTCTGTTGCAAGGCTAGCTATGCAAGCACACTGACACTGTCTGTTGCAAGGCTAGCTATGCAAGCACACTGGCGTTGTCTATTGAGTCCTATTTATACCCTCTCCAAACATCACATGCTCTCCCACAGGTGAGTCTGTATCAGCAAAACACCACATGAATCCGTATCACCAGACACAGCCAGAAACTTCCACTTCAACTGTCTTTCTTTCTTGCCTGTGGATCCAGATGTAGACCCCTCTGCTACCTCTCTAGCCTCATGTCTGTCTGTTTGCTGACATGCATACCGCCAAGCTGATGACAAACTAAACCTCTGAAACTGTAAACAAGTCTCAATTAAATGTTTTCTTTTGTAAGAGTTGACATGGTCATGGTGTCTCTTAACTGCAGTAGGACATTGATTAAGGCAGACTACCAAAGACTACTATACACTGAATTGACAGTGTTATTATTACTCTAATGGGAGAGGGAGGAGAGGGAATTAAAAACCCCATCTTACAGCTACCCCAGTGATATCGGATTCCGTAAGATGATGTAGGACTTGAAGACCATGCTCATGAGCATCATCATGTGAGACGTTGTTTAGGGACAGAGCAATCCGTCTCAAAGCATTTCTTCCTAAATGTACTCGTTGATTACAAAGAGTAGGGGACACCCTTGCAAGCTACTTTTAGCAACTGGTTTAGTTTAGGTCCCCCATTAGAAGTTGACACCATGTGCTCTCTGACACATGTGAAAAATACAGCCTGACTGAATGTGCCTTTGTCCTTCGTCATGGTCACTTGATGGGTTTGGAGTCATCAAGGACATATGCATCTCATCTACAAGGAGTGGCACACTGGGTGTGGGGAGCTGGGGTCCTAGGCCAAATAAGAGAAGAGAAGGAGAAAGCAAATGGAGCACAAGCATTCGTCTGTTTCCGTACTGCAGCTGCAGTGCCACCAGCGAGCCTACGCGCCTGCCCCCAGGGCTTGCCGTCTGTGATAGACCATATCCCTGATGGCTTGGGCATTCAGATTACGCTTAGAGTAAACTTTCGTTTTTCTTTACAGCAAAGTTATAATTTTACATTGACTCTGTAGAGGGGAGAATTTAGATCAGAAGGGGGACCTACCCCTTACTGAGGTAACACAGCAAGCTGAAAAATCACTACACTAGCACAACCCCAGCATCCAGGGTTCTGACCAATGCTTTCCCCCTTCTCCATACTAGTCATGAAGTGGGTGGAAGGCCAAGCCAAGGGAACCGGCCTCAGGAAAATGGCACAATTCAATAAGAGAAGGCCAATGCTGGGCTTCTGGAAGCTTTTCTTTAGAGGTAGGGAGAGTGGAGTCCCTCCACATTTGGGGTTGGGTGTACAGGGGGACCACCCTCATGATCTAATTTTCTCCCAGACCTTTGCAAAACAGCCTGTCCTTTAAGTCCTTGTTGGGGGAAACTGGCTGCTTTTTTGTTGTTTGCTTTGGGGAAAACCTTGATCAGAGGGTAACTGTTATGAGAAGGGATATGGAAATTCTACTTGAAAGGAACAGCTAAAGGGAAGGGTTGAACTTTTTACATGGCTTTCCTTCATGCTGGAGTTGGGGCTGGGCCAGGGCAGCTCTTCTCAGGTTGCCAGAAACAAGAAGGGACAGCTGAGCCCTGATGGGGCCAGGTCACCTAGCCTTTATTACCTGCTTAGCTTTAAGGACCCCAAACTCAACGTTTACTATTTTAGTGAGCTAATTACATTGTTTGCTCACTATTTTTCTGTAGAAATTTATTCTCTTTAATATTATAGCTATTTTTATTAATGGTTATTTAGCCAGGCCAATTGTTTTCAACTGGAAAAAAAATCCTCAATTTTTATGGAAATCAACATCATTTCCATGAAAATGAATCCAAAGAAAACCAAACAACAGCCAAACGAGGTGATTAAATTCTACCTGGGTACTGGTGCCAGGCTCCACCTTTGTTGGGAAAGGAGATTAGGCATGTTAGGGAATGTTTAAAGTCTGTTAGAAATAACCCGATGCTTTTCTTGATTTAATCAGAGGCTCTAAAAGGCAGGAGAGAATGGGATTAGTACCTCACTGGTCGGTTAGGTTACTTAGGCTTTGTGTGAAATAGCTAAAATTAGCCGGGGATCCCACCGCTGAGTGCAGCCAAACTTCAGAAGGTGCTTTAGCCAGGTCCCTCACATGATAACTCCAGGGTGGAGAGTAAGACCACGGCCACATTTTTGAGCCAAACTTGGAACAAGCTTTAACTTAATACTGGCCATGATGATAGACTCTGGCCAAATATTACTGGACTGAAGTCTGTGTGCTTCCACTCAAAAACCAAGAAAGACAAGGATGCACTGAAAGGAAGGAAGGAAGGAAGGAAGGAAGGAAGGAAGGAAGGAAGGAAGGAAGGAAGGAAGGAAGGAAGGCAGGCAGGCTTATGTGGTGGTCTGCATATGCTGGGCTCATGGGGAGGTGCGACCTTGTTGGAAGAGGTGTGGCCTCATTGGAGGAAGTGTGTCACTGTATAGCGGGGTTTTGGGGTCTCCTAGTGCTCAAGCTCCACCCTTTCCTCCATTTTGGGACAGCAATATATATCCTGTGCCACTATATGTTGGAAGTATGTGATCTGGTTTTTGATTTTGATTTTATAGGGGATTACAGTTTAGAGATTGCATGAATCTCAGAAGAGACTTTGAGACTGTGATAGACTATGGGGGCTTTTGAAGTTGGACTAAATACATTTTGCATTATGTTATGGCTATAAGCCTATGGGGGCCAGGGAGTAGTGTGCGTAGTGATTTGAGTAAGTTTAACTCCCATCGACTCATGTGTTTGAATGCTTGACCCATAGAGAGTGGCACTGTTAGGACCTGTGGCCGTGGAGTAGGCGTGGCCTTATTGGAGGAAGTATCTCACTGTGGTGGCAGGCTTTGAGGTCTCCTATGTTCAAGCTAGGCTCAGTGTGGCACACAATCTTCTTCTGCTGTCTGCAGATCAAGATGTAGAACTGTCAGCTCCTTTTCCAGCACCATGTCTGTCCGTATCCTACCCTGCCCCATGACAATAATGTACTAACCCTCTGAAGCTATAAGCAAGCCCCAATTTGCCTTTATAAGGTTGCTTGATCCCTTCATAGCAATAAATCCCTAAGGCATCCCTATCTTTTTTTTTTTTTTTTTTTTTTTTTTTGGTTTTTCGAGACAGAGTTTCTCTGTATAGCCCTGGCTGTCCTGGAACTCATTTTGAAGACCAGGCTGGCCTTGAACTCAGAAATCCGCCTGCCTCTGCCTCCCAAGTGCTGGGATTAAAGACATGCACCACCATGCCTGACTCCTATCTTACTTTTGCAGTGTATTTTATTACAGAACCAGGAAGAGAAACTAAGACACAAGGTTTGTGGTAGCTGATGCACAAGACTAGAGCAAAAGAGGGGCAGTGTATCTTCTGGTGTTGTCTGAAGAAAGATTAATTAGCAGTTACCATCTAAATCATTTAGGCACAGACTTTCCTTACAATTCAGACTACCAGACCGGGGTGGGGTGGGGTGGGGGGGGGAACGGAGCAACTCCACAAAAGGCAACTCTCAGAGAAGCAGCCTGTCACACGAAAGGTAACCTCTCAACACCTGCTAACTGGATGGCCCTAGAAGATGGCTAAAATGATTTCTATCTCAGTCAGAGTTGCTATTACCGTGGTAAAATGTCTCCACCTAAACAGCTTGGAAAGGAAAGGGTTTCTCTGGCTTCTGCTTCCACATCCATTGTCTCTCAGGGAAGGAAGTCAGGCCAGGAACCCCAGCTGGGCAGGAACCTGAAGGCAGGAGCCGATACAGATCCCACAGAAACTTGCGTGGCTTGCTTTCTTACAGAACCCAGCACCACCAGCCCAGGTGTGGCACCTCCCACATTGGTCAGGGCCCTCACACATCAATCACTGATAAGAAAATGCCCTACAACACAATCTTGTGGAAGTATTTTCTCAAATGGGGTTTCCTCCTCTCAGATGACGCCAGCTTGTGTCAAGTTGACAGAAAATTATTTTACATGCAAGGAGAAGGAGTCGCCGAGTTATTAGGTGACTGCTAGGAATTGCATAACAGACTTATATGTTTCATGCCTCTACCTTCTAATATTTGAACAACTATTCCGAATGTGTTTAGTCACAGATAATCTCCAGGTCAAGGCAAGGGTGAGAACGGCACATAAAAAAATGAATAAGATGGAGATTTGTCAGTTAGATGGAGTGGGATGGTGTGGGAGAGGAGTGTTAGCATTCCATATGAAGTTACAATAATGCATTTCTGTGTTATCTGAGTTTATTTTAAATGTAAAGGAATAACTGTTATGGACCAAATCATGCAACCTCACCCCAGATGAACTGGAGTCCTCACTCTCAGTACCTCAGACATAACTGTATTCTGAGGTAGGTTATTCTGTGGTTGCCATTTACATGTCTGTGATAAAACAGGTTGACAAACAATCAGCTTAAGAGAAAAAGGGTTTATCTGGGTTACACATCCAAGTTACAGTCTAGCATTTTGGGGAAGAATCAAACAATCACATGACATCCACAGTGGAGAAAAAAAGTGGAATAAACATATCTCTGGGGTCTTCACCTTAGCTTTTTTCCTCTCTTACCTCTTGTCCAGGGAATGATGCTGCCTACAGTGGGCTGGGTTAGTCTTCCTATAGCAACTAAAGTGAATACAAGGCCCCACAGCCCAGAAGCCCCCTGATCTGTGTGATTCCTCATCGAGGCTCTCTTCCCAGATGATTCTAGGTTGTGGCAAGCTGACAAAAGGAAGCCAGCATTCAGGAGACAGAGGGAGAGTTCCAGAAAAGCCAGGGCTACATAGTTTGATTCTAGACTCGGTCTCAAATGAAACAAAAACGGTAAGCATCAGAGTCTTTAAGGGATAAGTTGAAATAATACCATAAGGGTGTGTCCTTATCTAAGGGTCTGAAACTGTAAGCCTAGACTGACTGCAGACAGGAAGTGCATCAGGATGTGTGCTTGTTTCCACTGGAAGAAGGTGGTAGTGTGTAGCCTTGTTGGGTTTGCTTGTTTAAATACCTGACCGATGTAGCTCGGGCATTTTCAGGGAACGCTGGAGTGGGCCTGGCAAGAGTCCATCATCCTGGCCAGCATTTAATTACAACTTGCTCTAAATTTGGCTCGTTTGCCCAGAGGGATTGATGGAACCTCAAAAAGTATGAGCCAAATTAATTATCTCAGGTATTTTGTTATGGTGATGGATGTCTGACAAATGCATGTAGCAAGCTAACAGGGCAAGATCAATTTCCTTCTCCAGGAGCCCCCAGCCTCGTCAGACAAGCAGAGTCTTATGGTGAAGTACTGCAATTCCAAGGAAACTGGAGTGAGATGCCTGGCAGGAATCAAACAGGAAGTGGTTTTACAGCTGGACCTTGAAGGTGACTAGCAAAGAAAATCAGAATCTGGCAGGGTTGGGGGTGGAGCTAAAGCTGGGAAGGGAAAGGGAGTAGGGGTAGGGGCACTCCATAAAGGGTAAGGAATTGCTTCTGTTACAGGAAAGGTAACCTCTAAATGGATGATCCTAGGAAATGAGCAGAATAATTCATAGTCTCTGCTTTCCACCTAAGGAAAAGGAGAGGCCGGCCAGCAAGGCCAGCCATGAAGCTCTGGTCTGGGTCAGGGGAAAACAGGAATGTAATCCTTGAGCACAGGATGGAGCAGAGGGGTCAGCAGTTGTGTTAGTCACCATGATGTCAGACATGAGCTCAAAAGAAAGACTTGTGTCAGTTCACAGTTTTAAAGAGTTCACCCCTAAATTGTTGCTTGACCTTGTGTACTTTGGTAGGACATCGCCTGCAATCAAAGCAACACAAATATGGAGGAAGGTTTAACAAGTGTTGTGGGTCCCTCCTAGACACTGGGGACTTACCTCTGAACCGGCTGCTGGGCCCCCTACCGAGGGACGTTCCCACCCATAATTAAGATGGGTCTTCCCACATAAATGAACAACATCAACACAATCCCCACGGCCCATCTCCCAGGTGGTTTTAGATCCCTTCAAGCTAGCAATTAATCCAAAGGAACGCTGTTCAGAACAGGCTAGAATGTAGTCTTAGTTTTCTTTGCTCTTAAAAACAGCTGTGCCTTGTTCCACAAAAGGAGGTAGGTGACTGTTGTTACATCTTGTGCCTTGCCGCAAATCTATGGGCCACCTTCGCATTTATCGATGAGAACATGGGTCAGAAAGCTCATGAGCTGCAGAAACGAACACTAACACTAAACCCATGCCTGTGAGGCGCCAGGCCCTATGCAGAGCGTCACACTCATGCTCTCATTGAAAGTTCACGAAACCCTCTAGGGTAGGTATTATTTTCATCTTTCGTCTATGCCTTCCGCCACAGCCGTGAGGAACCCATGAGCCAGCAGGTCAAGTACTCGCCCGAGTGTGTAACTGCGGAAGCCGGACCATAAATGCAGCACTTTGTGTCTTTGCTCCAACAGAAAGCCCGAGCTTGCAGCATAAAAGGGCTTTCTATCTTTTCATTCCTTAATGAATGACCCTCGCTTTTCATGGGTGATGGAGACAAGAGCTGGAGTCCAGAGAGTAAGCCATGGGCTCTCTCTCTCTCTCTCTCTCTCTCTCTCTCTCTCTCTCTCTCTCTCTCTCCTCAAGCCTGGACCTCTGGGCCCTGATCCGTGAAATGTTAGGGCGGTACTGACCAAAGCAGAAGGCAGGTTCCTTTGTGTGCCAGGAGGTCTATAATTCTATGCTTCCCCAGGCTTGGGAAAAAGTCACTAATTATTAATCAGAAAGAGAGCGAACTTGCCAAGATTTCAGCAAACGGCAGAGCCAGGATTTGAATCCAAGTACACCTGACTCCGAAGCTTCTCGGTTTACTCTTAGGCTGGAGAATAAGAGGCATTAACAAAGAGACTCAGGGAAACAGCTGCCTAACAGGGTGTGGGCCAGCAACACCGATGGGCCCAGTGGACACGGGCAGGGCAAGCTGGCTGCAGAGCGGCCCGGCACGGACAACCTACGCCCTCTTGTGGAGAAGGGTTTAAATGCTTCGCTCCCCTGGGTTTTCCATTTTGACTTCAGACTAGGCTAGATGTAGGAGTAGGGGGTGGGGGCTGGGGGTGGGGGTGGGGGGTTTACTCAGCTTTAGAAAACCGTGGCTTCAGCTACCATCTCCTACACCTGCACTGAGACTGCTGGCCGCTCTGGGAAGCCCAGCTGCGCTGGGTCCAGTTGCTGACTAAACAGAGATTTTGTTTTGTGTTTTGGTTTTACATCATGTCTGTACTTAACAGCAGCAAAACATCTACCTGAAGTGGCCTTTCGTCTGCATGCAAAACCCCGGAACAAATAAGGTCGGCAGGAAGAAATTCAGCTTCCTTCACGTTCCTTTTCTCTTTCACTTTTGTCGCCATCTCCGGAGTGGGGAAAGATCTCTGATAAGCCCAAGGCACGAGGGAATGCTATGGTTTGCTTGTGTCTGAAACAGTTGGGAGTGCCAATTGGGTGCAGAGTGGAGCCTCTGGACGGTGGGACGTAGCTGGAGGAAGTACGTTGCTGGGATTCGGGTCGTGAGGCATATAGCTGGGCCAGCTTCCTCCCATCATGCCTTCCCCATGATGGATTGGGAGTTCTTAAACTGTGAGCCAAGATAAAATTCTGCTTCCTGTAAGTTACTTGCTGCGACGTTGCAGCGATGAAAAAGGGTGCCCATACAGGGAGTTTTTAATGCATATGAGTTCATTTGCCACATTAGAAGCACACACTGGACTCTGGTGGTTCTAACACAGCTAGGTCCTCAACTCTACTGAAGCATTGCCAGCACCGCCTCGGAGGTTGCTCTGTGGTCCTCCTCGGGGTGGGGGAGGTGGCAGCTAGATCCTGAAGAGGAGAGCAGGGTATGGAAAGGCTTAGCCACCGAGCCACCGTGATAGAGCCCACCACCCACCTCAATCAACCAACTACCACCAAATCAATCAACGAGAGACTCCCCTCCTGCCCACTCTTATTGCACGGGCAAGGACAATGAGGCCCTGAGACATGAAGAAGCTTGTTTGAGCCTCGGACCTGATGAGCTGCCGTTAGACCTCGAGGAAGCAGGAAATTAAACATTCAAAAGCCATTACCTAGTCCCAGCGTGTAGGCTTGCTATGTGGCTGCTGGGATCCCTGTTTTCTTATCAGCACAACAGAAACTTACCTTAAAAGTTGCCCATGGCTTCTTGGCGGTCTACCAGCTACTACAACAACCGAAGTCAGAAAAACACAACAGGGCACAGAGGGGCTTGAGGGGACCTGAAGAGTGGAGGGCCCCAGGTAGAGGCCAGTGTTTCTTCACGTCAGAGGGAATGCCCTGTCAGCTCGGGGCCTCTCCTGCTGCACCTCAGACCCTTATCAGTAAAGAGCAGAGAGCATCAGCAACCAGAGAGATTTCTTTATCTCTCTGATTTTTCAAGTTTTGACCAAAATCACCAAGCCATAAATCCTTCAAAATGGCTGCTGTGTATCACCGCCGCCACCACCACCACCACCACCACCACCACCACCACCATTTCTTCCCATTACAAAGGTGTTGAGGGGGAAAGCTGAGAGGAATAGAGCCTCGGTCACCCGAACTGTGGTTAACCCTGTGTCCCTAGGGCTGAGAAACATGGAATGGACTGCTGAGTTCAACTAATCTCTTTACTTCTCAGATCTGGAGTCTGAGACCCAGAGAGAGAAAGCAATTTCCACAGGGTCCCAGTTGGCTTCGGCCACTCCTCACCCCCTTAGTCCTTAGTTAAATAACAGCAGGTACACCTGAAAGCTACTGTTTATCAGCATAACAGACTACAGAAAGCCACCAGTAAATTACATAGTGGTTACAGAATCTGTTATGTGAGTTCAATTACCTAAGACTTGAAGAATTTGTGGTATTTTTCAAAATAAAAAAAAATTTTACTACAATGTACTTTTTGGGGGTAGTAGAATATAATATATATCATTTGCTATTTTAACCCTTGTAAATATATATATATATACATATATGTCTGTATATATGTATAGGTATATTCGTATATGTGTTTGTGTATAGGTGTGTGTATGCATGCACACACACTCACAGGGGTATATATGTGCAGGTACATATGGAATTCAGAGGACATTGGTGCTATCCCACTTTGGTCTTTGAGACAGGATCTTTTACTAGTCTGGAATTCACTACATAGGTGAGACTGGCCAGGGAGCCTCAGAGAGCCCACATGCCCAGTGCTGGGATTACAAATATGTGCCACCATACCAGCTTTTTATGTGGGTGCTGGGGATGGAACCCAGGCACACATGTTTATACAATGTGCTGGCTAGTTTTTACTGTCAACTTGGCACTCTTGGGAAGGGAAACCTCACAGGAGCAGTTGTGCAGTTCAGATGTGTCATATCTCTGAGGGATCGTCTTGACTGATGATTGATGTGGGAGGACCCAGCCCACTGTGGGCAGCATTATCCCTAGGCAGGTGGCTCTTGGCTATATAAGAAAGGTAGCTAAGTGGCTGGGCATGATGGTGCCCACCTTTAATCCCAGCATTCAGGGAGACAGAGGTGGGTGGGTGTCTGAGTTCCAGGCCAGCCTGGTCTAGTTTCAGGATAGGGAGACACATAGAGAAACCATGTCTCAAAAAAGAAGAAGGAGAAGGAAGGAGGAAGGAGGAAAGAGGAAGGAGGAGAAAGAAGAGGAAAAGGAGGAGGAGGAGGAGGAGGAGGATAACAACATGCCAGCCAGGAGTCAAGAGTACCTGGGAAGGAAAGAAAGAAAGAGAGAGGAGGGAGGGAGGAAGGAAGGAAGGAAGGAAGGAAGGAAGGAAGGAAGGAAGGAAGGAAGGAAGGAAGGAAGGAAGGGCAAGCAAGCTATCTGAGATTGAACAAGGGAGTGAGTCAATAAACAGCTATTTCATGGTTTCTATTCCAGTTCCTGTTTGAGTTCCCTTGAAGGTGGACTATGACCTAGAAGCAGAATCTGAAGTACCCTTTCCTAAGTTACTTTCGGTCACTGTATCTGTCTCAGCATCAGAAAGCAAACTAGAACACGTGGCCTCATGTTACCTACTGAGCCAGCCCCTGGGCCCCATTGAAGCACCTTTTAAATGTATACTTAGCAGTGTTAGATAGATACTCACTGTAGTGTAACTGTTGCCACTGTTGAGCTTCCGAGATCCTTTATTACTGAAGACTGAAACTCTGTATCAACGGAGCTAGAGCTCCTGTGTTGTGGCTCTCCATTCCTGCTAAGTAACTCTTTATCCCCTGGGTCTGTGCATTTGAGTATTTTAGGGACTCCACGGAAGTGGAACCATATGATACCAGTCCTGTGATTGGCTTTTTTTCCCCACTAGCACACTATGCTCAAGGTTCAGCCACATGTGGCATGAATCTGACTTTCCTTCCCCTCTGAGACTAAATAACATAGAACTGCATTTGTGTACTTATCCACCAGTGAGTGGCCTTAGTGGCACTACTAGAATACTTCTGAGGTCTGATCAGGGCAAGGTGCTTACGTAATGTGGCACTACATACTAACATGGTCAAAAGACTTTTCCTGTGTGCAGAGAGAGGATGAGGTAGAAAAATTACACTACAATCAGGCCTGGTGGTGCACGTCTTTAATCCCAGCACTCAGGAGGAAGAGGCAAGTGGACCTTTAAATTTAAGGCCAGCCTGATCTACAGAGTTCCAGGACAGCCAGGGTTACACAGAGAAACCTTGTACCAAAAACCAAAGATAGGCAGACAGACAGATAGATAGACAGACAGACAACACTATTATTTTCCCCAATATTCAGAGTGGTAAGGAAACTCCCTATTAGGAGTTTGGGACTTTACAGTTTACAAACACCCTCAGATCTGTACTTCTCACGTACATTCCCACCCATTCTCTGTAAAGTTCACAGGGCAGATATTACTGGGCCCATTTTTGCAGAGGGCAGCTCTTAGCAACTACCTCTCTCTTGGGCTCGTGAGTGTAACTGACAGGGATGGAGTCCAATGTGGTAGGCTGGAATACCATCAATCTGTGTGCATCATTCATCATTCAATAGAATTATACAACCCAACTCTCTCAACTTGAGGTCACACAATATAATTTGTGCTACTTTGGGGAGAAGCCTGATAATCCAGTCTATTCACTGATCTTTTCCTGTGAAGTCTGGCAATGCTTCAGACTCAGACACGGAGTACGCCCTCCATGTCCTGGAATAAAGATGGCAAGGCACTGGGAAGCAGTAGACACATTATGGGTGCAGGGATGAGCAAGAAGTAAATGATTGTAGCTATAAACACTGAGATCAGGGATGATCTAGACTTTTGCTAATGTGTCTATAAAAGCAATGTCTATTCCTGAGACAGAGAGCTGTGACTTCATGTTCAATAAAATTCTTGGTTCTCTGTGTGTGTGTGTGTGTGTTCCTGCATGTGTGCATGCATCTATGTGTGCTCACATGTGTGCATTTGTGTGTGTGCATGTTTGCATGCACAGTGTGTGCACATGTATGTGCATGTGTATGTACATATGTATGTGTGTATATGCATATATGTGTGTATGCCTCTATGTGTGTGATATGTGCTCTTGTGTGCATGTACCAAGGGATATGGAAGATCCTGCTGAGACCGTCCCAGATGTCAGCCAGCTTTTCAGATAGCCAAGCCTATAGATACCTACTTCCTGATCTTCTCTCTCTTTGCCTGTTTGTTTCTCTGTGAACATCCTTCTGATCTTTCTCAAATCCCACGATAGCGGGGGGAAATGTCTTCTCCTTTCCCAGTTTATATAACGGGATTGCTTCTGCAGCTGTTGATTGGCTCTCAGACTTGATATCAGCCACTCCTGTTTCCTGAGCAGGCATCCATGCCTGCAGTTCCCCTGCTAAGCTTGCATGCCCTCTCTCATTCTAGCTCATTGGCCACTGGGGGAATTTGATGCCACTACTTTGTCATTTTGCAGACAAGGAAATCAAGTTCCTTAAGGAACTTATCCAAAGCCTCGGTTACAGAGAAGAAAGCTGAGCTCAAATCCAGTTATGATGTTGGATCCCTCTGACTTGTCGGTTTGGGGACTTTTGCAGACGTGCTTGGTCTGCTATTTCTAAACCCCACTCAGTTCATCAGGACAGTAGAGGGGAATTCTTTTCTCTAGTTCCCGTTTCCATTGGAGAGGATTTTCTTTCTGAGGACGGCCCTAAACCTCTTCTGTTTCATATACTCTTGGAGAGATGAAGGACTGATTTGTCTACTAAACCTGAGAATACATGACCACACTCAGCTTAGCCTGGTCCTGGCTTCTGTTCACCATTTTTGGAACTTGCCTTGGTCTTTGCAGCCCAGGTCTGGGGTTTGATAGTGGTGCGTTCCTGCTGCTTGATCTAATATCCTCTTCTTAAACCAGGCAGTATCAGCAATGGCCTCCCTCTGCTCCTCTATGTTTCACTTCCTCAAGAAGCTCAGAACACAAAGAGAAGACACCGACTTAGAGTTCTGCAGCGAGCCCTAAAGGGGTAGCCTGAGGGAATCACCCTGGTGGGAAAGACTTCAAGTCCTATTGCTCCCCTCTCCTACCCCAGTCCATTATGATAGCCTCACACAGAGAGAGGGAGGAGGGGAAGGGGGAGGGGGAGGGGAGGGGGGGGGAGGGGAGGGGGAGGGGAGGGGGAGGGGAGGGGGAGGGGGAGGGAGAGCGCTCAATAGTCTCAGGGTTTAAACTTCATCTCCCTTAAATTATTTTATTTTACTCTCAGTGCCCTCTCAGGCAGAGTGTAGAGTGACAGGTGTGGGTGTGTCTCGTGGATTGAAGACTGAGTTCCCAGCCTGCCTTTCGAGTTAGCACACCTTGTGATCAGGTGACTCATCTGTGGGATGTAAGCAGAAATGGTGTGTGCAGCTTCTGGGCAGACACTATAAGTGTTTTTGAGGCACCAGACAGAAGTTTTTTGTTTTGTTTTGTTTTGTTTTGTTTTGTTTTTCTGAGGGAGAGGCAACAAAACATCTTGAGGGCCATTGGTTGGTTGTAGTATCTGAATGAAACCTTCTGTCTAACACAGATGGAGTCCTAGAAGTTGCTTCCCAATATGAGAGAAGAGGGAGGCTCTGGCTGGCAAGAAGTCTCAGGGGTTAAGACCTCTTGCTGTTCTTCTAGAGGACCCAAGTCTGTTTCCCAGCAGCCATGCGGGGGCTTACACACACTCAAATTTATTTTCTAATATTTATTTTTGTTTTTTGAAACAGCCCACCCTGTGTTCTGGCACCCACTCATATTAGCATCCCAGGGCCCAGCCATGAGGAAACTAACTCTGTCTAGTAAGCTGATGCTCAGGCTACTTGAGAGTCAGTTTAAAGTGGAGATGGGGAAGTATTTTTATAATAGAATATTTCTTTTTCAACTTTTTTTACACAGTTGTATTGATATTGATACAGCACACCATTCTTTAGTGACCATTAACTGGATTGAGTCCTTTTAAAAAAAAAACTTTATTGATTCATTGTGAGCTTCACATTATGCACATTCCTCTCCCCGTCCATTCATACCTGCTTCCACCCTTGCAAACTTCCCCTCCAAAAGAAAAAAAAAAAAAGCACACAAATATAAACAAAACAAAGCACAGAAAACATCTCATCATGGAAGCCATAGTGTGTCACAGTGTGTCTCACAGTATATCCCTCTGTCCACACATCCTCACACGCAAATGTTCACTAGTGAGTCATTGGTCTGGTTCCAGACCACTGGCTTCTGTCACACCATCAACATTGGATCCAGGACTCCTCCCAGTTATCCTGTTATTGCTCTATGTCATGGAGAGCTTGCAGCTTTGGATCTGGCCCTTTAACACTTCATAGATGATGTAGATTTGGGGTGGGCAAACTCAAAACTCTGTCTGGATCTGGGAGTGGGTGGTAGCTGGGCTGGTCAGCCTGCACACAAGGACGAGCTGTCCCCCACTGCTCTGGCCAGGTCACTGAGCTCTGCCATCAGCAGGAGGCAGGTCAGCTCTCTCACTCTCATGCCCTTGAGGCCTTCTCTCGCTCATCCATGTCTTCAGAGCACAGTGGTGCTGCCCAGTCAAGGTGTGGGGCCCATTCTCCAAAGTACTGCAGCTTGTGAGGACCAGCTCCGGCTGGTTCACCGGTGCCTTCACCATTTGAAGGTGGTGCATTCAACACAACTCCATTGTGTTGCCCCATTGAGGTGCAGAGCCTGCCCTCCCAAGTGCTACAGCCACTGAGGGGTGGGGCCAGCCACTGAGGGGTGGGGCCAGCTTTGCATGACCCTTTGACACCTACTTGCTCCCAGACCAGGGATGTTCTCGTGGTCTTTGGTGGTAATATGAGCCATAGATATGGACACTGACCCTTGCCGATGATGCATGGCCACAGATGCTTGCCAGGCATGGCCCTCTGAGGCAGCATGGGTTGGGACTTCACCAAGGCTCACAGGCTTTTCCTCTCTCGCCTTGCTTTTCCAATTCTCTCCTCCCAATGCTTAAACTGTCCTGAGCCTCTTCCTCTCCCATCTATCCACCACATACTTGCACATTGTAGTGGCTCCTGCTTCAGGCAGCCCATTCATGCCAGGAGAGGCTCTGGGTGATCTCTGTGGGTGCCACATGGCATGGCTGCAGACAGGCCTTTGTATGTGTAGTGTGGTGGCAGGGAGGTTTGTCAGCAAGGTTTTCTTACAGTGTCAGCCAGGCCTGGAAGCACAGGCCTTTAGTCCCAGCTACTCATAAGGGAGAAGAGTCAAAAGTTCAGGCTAGCCTAGGTAACTTATTCAGACATTGTTGAAAGATAAGAAACAAAGACTGGAAATGTAGTTCACTGGTAGAGCCTCTGTCCAGGGTGTGCAAGGCCCTAGTTCAATTTCCACGACTGTGAAACAAAAAAGGTTTCCTGTTATGAGTTGGTTGCCGATAGAAGAAAAGGGTTCTGTGTGACTGGGAGCAGGTATGAGAGCCTAAGATGCACTGTGCCGGTTGGCCAGGCCCCTTGGCTCAGTGACTGTGAAGACTCAATGGGTGAAGGTGCCGACCCACATTGTGACCTTCTCTCCCCAGTCTCCTTGACTGACCTTCTGGAGAACACTTTATCTCTCAAGGTCAGTTCTGAGCTTCATAAACGTTTCAGAGGTTTAGGCCATTATCATCGTGGAGAGAAGCTTGGCAGCATGTGGGCAGGCATGGTGCTGGAGAGGTAGCCAAGAGTTCTACATCCTGTCCTAAAGGAGACTGTGTTCCACACTTTTTCAATTCAGTTAGACTAAAGACTAAAAGGTCCCATGAACTTGATTTTAACTCGCTTGTCAATCTGCTAAATTTTGGAGCACACCACTTATTTCTTCACTTGAACTAGGGTTTTTTGTTTGCTTGCTTGCTTTTTGTTTAGTTTTACTTAATTATGCATCCCTGAGAGTTAATCAACTACATTAAAAATTTTATTTGTTTTTAATTAGGTAGCATTGACATACGGCATAAATTCAGGTTACAAATTGTGCAAATTCTGGTACCTTCTAAGGCATTGGGGCAGCAATAGTTTAACATCTGATTCCGGATTGGTGCCAACTCCAATACTACCAGACAAAAATGGATGAGGAGGGAAGCCTGGGAGAGAAGAAAAGAGAGCGAGAGGAAGGAGGAAGGGAGAGGGGAGAAAAAAATGATCTGCAATCCAATATAAGCTTATGGACCAAAAATCGAAAACATATGAGGAAAATTAGCCAACAAAATTAAGATTGTAAAACTAATAATAAAAAAAGTATTATTTTGGTTTAATAAGCATGGTAGATCTGAAAATGACTCTAATTTTTTTTATGTTCTGAAATAAGATAAAGAATAAAATAATATTTTTTTAGAAAAGAAAATATATAAAATACATAAAGAACAGTGAGACAAGACCAGGTAGGCATGGCAATGATTCAGTACCGAGGGGATCCTCAATGCCTCCCCTGGGAGCTGGTGACCCCCGCGTAGCTGCTGTATTGTCCAGATGACTGCTGGTCCCAGTGTTTTGGCCTCAGCTTTCTGATAACACCCCATTGAGGGACTGGGAAGTGAGGGAGAAGAGCTGAAAGCAGTTTAAGTTGTTCTCCCTCCATACTTTGCTCTCCCTGCTCCACAAGCCCCTGCTAGGCTGACTCCCTCCCTCTACCCGTGCAGGCAGCAATTGGGTAGAATGGATCAGTTAAATCTGCTGCCTGAACTGATATCCAGTCTCCTCTTGCTACAGGCACACTCGGTCTTCCTTGATGAGTTGGAGCTCCTCCCTTAACTCTAGAAGGGGATATGAGACTCTATGCAGAGAGTGAAAGGAGAGCCCTCCCCCCCCACACACACACTGCATTTTCCATAGAGACCCATGTCCCTGTCATCTCTCCAGCCCATCTTTCCACTGAGTAATGCTGAGGGTATGTGTCTGGGCGTAGCATCTATGAATGGGGGAAAGGATTGAGAAGCAGTGGAGTGGAGGTGGGAGCTTCCTGGAACAAGATCCACATCTTGAATAATAGGTGTTCAAATCCCTTGCTAGAAGGTCCATAGTTCCAGCCACTCATGGCCCTTTGCATGTAAAATATGGACTCTTTGGAGACTTTTGTTTTTAGGTTGGCCATAGCAGGAGTTCAAAGACAACAGAAAAGATACTTTCCAATGTCTATTACATAAGTGAGTCACCTTTTTAAAGAGCTGCATAATAATCTACAATGCGGATGTGCTGTAAGTTACTGTAACAGCTATCTATTTTCGTCCTTTGCTATTACAGTGCCCCTATAAATATTGTGTGCATATCTTCCATTACATACAAACAGTGTTTTAATAGAGTTAGCTGGAAGTGCTGACAGATGTTCAGCAAGACAGCTCTTAATGATACAGCAATCAGTTACATTGGGCCTTAACTTTAGAAATTCTAGGATCGGTTACAGAAATAACTTTATAATGATTAATGATTATAATTATATAATAACTTTATAATTTCCTTTCTTAGCAGGAGACCCTGGCAGTCTTCATTTGCAACAATATTTCTGTTCAATACTACTTCAAAATGATCCAGTAAGCTGCAGTCCAGATCTCCAAGTGCAGCTAAGGAAGAGCTGCAGGGTAGAGCTCAGAGCAGGAACTCTGGAATCCTGTCCTGCCAGGCTCCTGACACAGCACTGCCAATTTTTACCTATAGGACAACTTTTACCTTTAGGCCTATATGACATTACGCCTTTTCATCTATAAAACGGATGGATACAGTGATGAATTCATAGAGCTGTCTTAAAATGGGACCAGAGAGATGGCTCAAAGGTTAAGAGCATGTATTCTTGCAGAAGACCTATTCCATTCCCAGAATGCACACAGTGGCTCGTAACCATCTATAACTCCAACCATTCCAGGGAGTCTGGTGCCTCTTACTTCTGTGGACGCCAGGCATGTGCACGGTGCATAGGCATGCAGGCAAATCATTCATACACTTACAATTAAAAATTAAAAAGGTTTATAGAAACTAGGTAAGAAGATGACTTTTGGATAGTTTTTGGTGTGTAATGATTGTTCAGTAACACCAAAAGGTTTCACTTCAGATAACAAACAGACAGAGACTTTCTGGTTAGGTAAAAATTCATCCCTGAGCAAACAGTGACAACTGATGCTCAGTTTTCTCCTTTAGTTACCAAGGCAGTATCAAAGCAAAAAAAAAAAATTTTTTTTTATCCTTTGCTGTGTTTAAGAAGGAATTCACATCCTGGTACACACAAGTGTTCTACAACTGCCTAGAAATTTCCTTGATTTAAAAAATGTCAAAATATGTACATAAGTATAAAAAATGTATAAATGTCTTAGTCATTGCCTGTTGCTGTGAAGAGACCTCATGACCAAGGCAACTTGTAAAAAAGGAAGCATTTAATTGCGGTTTCCTTACAGTTTTAGAGGTTTAGTCTATTATCATCATGGCAGGGAATATGGTAGTGTCTAGGCATGTATGAGAGCAGTACCTGAGAGCTGCATCTCACTCCTTAGGCACAGAGAGGGGTGGGGGACTGGGCTAACATTTTGAAACCTCAAAATGCACCTCTAGTGACACACTTCTTCCACAAGATTCCAACAGGGCCACAGCTCTTAATCCTAATCCCTTTAAACAGTTCCACTCCCTGGAGACTCAACATTCAAATCTATGACCAGTGGGGGCCGTTCTTACTCAAACCACTACTTTTCACTCCCTGCCCCCCATAGGTTTGTAGCCATGTCATAATGCAAAAATACATTCAGTCCAATTTCAAAAGTCCCCATAGTCTATAACAGTATCAACACTGTTTAAAAGTCCAAAGTCTCTACTGAGACTGATGGCCATCTCTTAACTGTAATCTCCTGAAAAATCAAAAATAAAAAGCAGGTCACATACTTCCAATGTACGATGGCACAGAAGGATTATTCCCATTCCCAGAAGAGAAAAGGAAGCATAGTGAAGACACACTGGACCAAAGCAAGACTGAAAATCAGCAGGGCAAACTCTAAATTCTGCATCTGATGTGTGATGTCAAAGCGCTCTCCACATCTCCAACCCCCTTTAGCTTTGTTGCCTGCAACAGACTTCTTTCTTGGGATGGTTACACATTTAGTCTGCAGCTTTCCTTGTCAGCTCTCCTACAACTCTGGCATCGCCAACATCTTGGGGTCTCCAAGGCAATCCAGGCTTCATCTTCACAGATTCATGCAGTGGTCTTTCTAGATCTCCATGTAGGGGACACTGCTGACTCATTCCTGGCTTCAGTGGCTTTCCTTAGCCATGGAGGGAGATTCCACAGTCCATATCTGGTATCCTTGACTCTAAAGTCAGAACCATGTGGCTGAAGCTGCCATGATCTTCTCTTTGCTGGGGCTGGAACATGGCCCCTCGTTCAAATACATTTTCACCAGCTTTCTGCTTTCTATGGTTTCTTTAACTGCCTAAAATTTTCCTTAATCCCTTTTGACAAACTGGCAGCTTAGTTGAGTGGAGTCCTCCCCTGAGGCCACCACTGCCTTTATTCCATTTAGCATTAGGCTTTTCTTTAAACTTTTTCCAGAGCACAAGACTTTCTAGTGCTCTAACTGTGCATTCTGTATTTCTCTCTGCCCAACTTGCTTCTTTTCATTGTAGATCTAAATAAAAGTGACCACTAGTGACACAGCCAACACTAGGCTAGCTTGAAATCTCCTCTTCCAAGAATTAATCCATTAATTCTTCAATTTATCCTCCAGGAATTTTTTAGGACAAAGTGGCCATATTCTTTGTCAAAATATCACAAGGGTGGCCTCTAGGACACTCATTCTTCCCCTCTGAAATATCTTGAGTGGATTCCTATTGTTCAAACTGCCCTCGGCACTGTCTTCCATGTTCCTACCAGGATGGCATATTAAGCCCCACTTAAAATCTCCAATGCCTTTTCTAGTCCAAAGTCCCATTTGTTTCCATATTCCTCCAACAAATGGAATGGTCATGACTGTCACACAACACCCCAGTCCATGGTACCAATTTCTATCTTATATATGTTATATGGGGCCCATTCTTATTTAAACCACCACAATGAATTAAACCACTGACCTCCAGGACTGGAAGAGAGTACCTTATGCTTATCAAACAATAATTGTCCCTATTCAAGGTATTATATGCCAGGAATTTTGTATGCATTGTCTATTCAATTTTAAGAAGAACCCATAGGAATTAGATATCACATCCTTACTTTGGAGAAAATTCTGAGGACCTGAGAAAGTAAATGACATGTATAAAAGTGTTGTCTGTATCATGTATTTATCAAAACAAGAGATTTTTAAACTGCTATGTATTTTTCTAATGACATCTCACTTTCCTAAGGCAGAACCAGTTTACAACGAAAGGTTTTAAATGCTTAGAATTGTGACTTTTCTTTGGGGGTCCTGGAAAGGGCCATTCTATCTGCTAGGCATGGTAAGGATAATGGTTACAGTCCATAGTCCCTTCAGAGACACACAAGATATGTACCAAATCCTTTAAAATCATGGGGGAAAACCTGGGTGTGATGGTGCATGTCTATAACCGTAACACTTGAGAATGCAGAGACTGGCAAATCTCTGCAAGTTAGAGGCCACCCTGATTCACATAGTGAATTCCACGGGAACCAGAAGTACATACTGAAATCCTGTATTGAACCCCACTCCACTCCTCAAAAAAATCAGGAGAAAAAAGGTCGACTTCTATGCTGAAAAAAAAATTGCCTTGCTACGCGTTATTAAAATATCCATCCTTGTGGCAATGTAATTGTAAAATATAAATTAAACGTAAATGTAAGATAAATAACGTAAATGTAAAATAAACAATAAGATAAAAAACGTAAATGTAAGATAAGTAAATCCACATCTAGGTTCTACAAGGCAAAAAGACGTAAGCCGAAGAAAGTGAAACTGTTGCTTTCACCAAGGTGTCTTGGGAAGGTGGGAGTGGGAAGGTGTCTTGGGAAGGTGGGAGTAAAAATGTCAAGTTTCCCTCTTCCTGTTGCTGGTGTCCGCAAAGCAAGGTTAAGCTAGACAAAGATGAAACACAAGAAAGAGCCACCTCCTAGCTACATGATTATACAAGTGGGTTGGTCAATGTGAAGCACCCGTTTGCCTCTGATGGCACGAGAAGAGTCTCTGGGTGTTGGCCAGCCTTGTTCCTACTAATCTCCAATTGGTCTGTAAATGTTGAATAAATGCAGTAAATACGTGTGTGTTCCAGAGGCCGGGATACAGAGGCGGCCCAGTGATAAGCAGTTACGCGTATTAAAAATAGTTAGGTCTCCAACGGCGACAATTCTGGACAGACACTGTCAACCCATAGAAAACAGTGTGCGAACTTGCGCAGTAACTCCGCCGGGAGGCGTGGCACACGACTGCGCTTGCGCAGACTCCTTTCCCGCCTCCTTCAGGCGTGAGGACCAGTGGGGGCGGGCCGAGGCCGAGGCGGGTCTACTCCAGAGGGGCGAACTGAGGAAGGGGCGTGGCCGTCAGGTTAGTCTCCACCACCCTCTTCCGGGCTCCGCTGGCTGCGCGCGCATCCTCCCCCCTTCTTTTGTGGTCCGGCCCATTGCGAGGGTGACAGGAAACCCTGTGCAGGGAGCGCCGCCATCTTGGGCCAGCCCGAGGAAGATCCTGAGGGAGCCGCAGGAGCAGCCGCCGCCGCCACCGCGACTGCCACCCGAGTGTCTGCAACCTCCGGCCAGCCCGCCTACCTGCCAGGGCCTCGGCCGACGGATTCCGGCCGCCCTCCCGCCGCGTCCGCCCTCCGCTTCCTCGTCCTGACGTCCCCCTCCCGTCCGGAAAGCTGCCCAGCCACCAGCAACCCCCCAGGTAACCAAGGCCTTCCGCAGGGGCCGCCGGAGCCAGCCTCCCAGCCCGGCCCTTCCAAGGGGCGGAGGCGAGCCGAGAGGTAGGCGGGCGGCGTCCCGGGCTGGGCCCTGCAGGCCGCGGCCAGCCCGGGGGTCGGCGGAGGGCGCCGGCCTGACAGGACTCCGCGGGGCGAGCTGTCGCCCGCGCCGTCCCGGGCGGCTCGCGCTCCCTGCCCGCAGCCGGGCTCCGAGGCGTGCGGGGAGGGTGTGTTCCCACCTCATCCGTCCGGCCTGCGGGGCACAGCCGCGGCCTCCGCAGGCCCGGGTCTCGCCGCCTTTGCCCGCGGCTGCAGACCACCCCCGCAGTGTTGCCCCACGCGTGGCGCGCCGGCCTGCCACCCACGAGCCCCCAGCCGTGGCAGTCCCACCCTATAGGGCCTCAACAAAAGGCAGCGCTTCGGCGTCTCGGGCTGGCTCCCGTGTCCTTGTAAGCCACCGCTCTGTCGTCCCGGCTGAGGATTGGGCGTGTGGGACTGTTCTCGGAATCCCTGTAAAGTCCCTGGCCAGCCTGCACGGGTTGGAACCTAGACAGCATCTAGAAAGAACGAAGGGAAAAAGTTTGGGCATCTCGAGAATTTGAGAAAAGACGATGGAACGGGAATGCTAAAACTCCAGTGTGTGCCAGACACGGGTTTAGGTGTCTTCACACATAGCTTGCTTGCTTCGAGTGCCTTTTGAGAGTTTTCCGCATTTTTTTAATAAGGGGCGAGGGACGGACCGAAGCCAGAAGTTGTCCTGTAGCTGAGTAATGATGGAACACAAATGATGGCTTCTCCCTATCCTGGCTGGTATGTTTTGTACTACAGTACGTTCCACGAGGGCTGAGACACACAATACTGGATCGGTTCAGAGAGGAGACAACTGAATTCCATTTTTTCTCCATTCACACTGGGTGAGAACTGATAAGACCCAAAATCTATCATGTCAGCTGCTACTCTGGCAAATGCTCGTTGGAGGAGAGGTGGTGGTGGCATGTCCTCCGTATTTGTGAAGAAAGCTATGTTCTTGGTGGCTGCACAGCCAAGTATGGACATTCTTGGAAAGTTTACTGGTCATGACATGTTGTTTCAATTACCTTTTATGTAAATGTGATTATTGAGTACAAATTTGACCCATTAATAATGCAGCTTCCTCTTTTCCCTTCCCTGCAGCAGGCGATTATCTCTGGAATTCAGTGTAACTAGGAAATGGCAGAACCCAAGGCACAAAACCTTAGCCTACACGCTTTCATGCATGGTCAAGTAAAATCGCCCAAACCATACCTACATGTTAGTTATTGAATTGACCCTAACCAAGTTAGCTAACCTCCCAGACTCAGTGTCCTTATATTTCAGGGTCATTTTAAGGATTAACTAGAATTAAAGAAAGCTCAGGTTTGGCATGCAAGTTGCCTGTAGTTTTGCTAGCCACATAATGGGTGTTTAATATCTGTTGGACAAGTACTGTCGAACTGGCTTAATCTTACCTGTCCATTTAGTAGTATATAACCATCAGTAAATCACTTTTGACCGGGTTTCCTTATTTGTAAAATGAATTTTTAGGGTTAGAAATTGTTTATAAAGTAGCTAGTTTGTATTAGGAGCTCAGTAAGTGGAGTTATTGTAAAGGTGTAAAAATTCCTTGGAATTAAGGCTTTTTAAAAAAAAATTTGTTTTATATTTTTCATGTTAAAGTGTATATTTGTAAACTTAAGCTTTGCAACAGAGCTTGAAAATTTCTTGCAGCCAGGTTTTATAGGTCTTATTTGCATACTCTTAGCAAGACATGTAAGATAAAAATGTTCAAACTGTAGCTCTCGAGGTGTTTATGACATTAAAAACCTTAGCAATGTGGGCCTGGCAAGATGGCTCAGCAGGTAAAGTCTTTTGCTGCCATGCTGACAACCAGACTTAGATTCTGAAACCCACCCAGTAGAAGGAGAGAAAGTATTCATGCTAGTTATTCTCTCTAATATCTACATGTGTGCCACATGTGCACACACATACAGTCATACACAAGTATTTTAAAAGTATGGAGGAGACAAATTATTATTAATATTAAGTTATAGTATATTTCAAACTTTTTAAAGTTTGCAAAATAAAGCATCAGTATAGTGAGCATTAATACTGTATTACTGATCAGTGTCTGCAGTGAACAGTCTTGGTCTATCTCTGCACTGCTCCTCCCAAACTCACCTGGGTCTCAGACAAGTCATTAGTAAGCTTTTACTAATCCTTTCAAGTGCAGGTATCATTGTTTTGTTGTTGTTGTTGTTGTTAAATACTTTTATGGAAATCAGAAAACAGATTTGGGAGTACTTCATTTCTTATTCATAGCACGCTATCATTAGTGGAAGGTTTTGTCTTTCTCTGTGGACATTGTTAAGCAATCTGGTATTTTAAATTTTTTATTACATTAATTTACACAAAATTGTAATCTTAAGTGAGTTATGAAAAGTTGGTCTCAGAAATGGACAGGTTATTTTCCAAGGTTGTATTTCTATTATGGAAAGAAGATTGACCATTTGGATTAGATTGGTTATTAGATTAATTATGGAAGTTTCCTGTCCACCTGACTAACATGTGGCATTGCATTCTAGTTCAGGGGCCTCTCAGCAAGGATGCACCCATTCTTGAGTTCCATGAAGGTAGAGACAATGTTACTCCCTTTTTTGATTATTGTTAAAACCTTTCAACAAAACCTTTCAACGTGGTTTGTGCTTAGTAGATGTGGGATATTTTTATGTTGTTGGTGTTTAATCACAAAAGTAGTCTGGTCTCCAGTGTTTATAACAAAATACATACATAAAAACCCTAAAACTGAAGAGCAGCACTAAGACGTTAGGCCACCAGGAGTACGTAGTGTGTTGCTTTCCTCTTGCTATTGTAAAGATTGGGTAGTAATCTAAGGAATAAACTACAGCAGCTGTGAACAGTGAATGACAGTGTATAAATAAACACATAGGAGTTAAAATATAAGCCTGAGAAAATGCCTGTTAGTAGGAGCTTTGTTTTTTACTCTGAGGCCTCTACCAGCCTCAGAGTAAACTAGTCATTTGGGACTGGAGAGATGGCTCTGTGGATAAAAGCCGCTGCTCTTGTAGATGCCCCAGGTTTGATTCTCAGTACATACGTGGTGGCTCACAACCATCCATAACTCCAGATTTTTTTCTTTCTTTTTTTTTTTTTGGTTTTTCTGAGACAGGGTTTCTCTGTATAGTTCTGGCTGTCCTACCAAGCTGGCCTTGAACTCAGAAATCTGCCTGCCTCTGCCTCCCGAGTGCTAGGATTAAAGGTGTGTGCCACCACGCCCAGCCATAATTCCAGATTTAAGGGGCCTGACAGGAGTATGTACTATACATGTAGGCAAAATGTTCTCATAAAATACATTTTGTTTAAATTAAAACTCATTTATATAACCTTACTCAGTAAGAGATCTGATTTTGTTTGACATGACAATGACTAGCATGCAATATATGTTTCATAACCATTTAGATACAGATGTTTTGACTCAGGAATATGTCCGTGATTTCATTAAGTGAAAAGAACATGTTGCATGTTTTATATAATTGCTATGTTCCATCTTTAAGTAAAGCTTATTTATATACCTCCTTAACATAGGTACGTTTCATACTAAGGTAAAGTTGAAAACTCCTTTGTTAAAGCAACATTAAGGATGCTTAATATTTAAAACTGGCCACCTGATTACATAGTGCAACAATTATCAGTGCTTAAAGGCACTTTGTGAAGGTTTCTTTTGGTAGCCAAGGACAGTTATGTGTCCACCTTGCATGTCTTCAATAATTAGTTAAGTAGAGAGCATTATGCTCTTTGGTGTCAGGCCTCTGAGCTTAAGTTCTAGGTTGTCCATTTACTAACTTTAGAACATTGGCCAACATAGTGAATTTCACCAAATCTCAAATTCTTCAATTTTTGCGTGAAAATAATAGCTTTACAGAGTTGTAGGAATTAAGAATTAGTATAAGTCACACAGATCACTGAATGATTTATTCTCAAATTTTCCTTATTGTTACCATGGATAAATAATAATAAATCAACATTACCAATTATTTATATTTCTTAAATTTGTGTATACTCCTAGTGTAATTATTTAATATTTCTTATTCAGCGTGTTAAATTAGAAGCAAAGGAGTGAAAGGTCTGTGCCTTAAAAGCATCACCTGGAGGAGGCAGGGTGGTGCTGTTTGTAAAGGGGAATTTGTGTTTTTAACTGGGCTGGATACAGTATAGACTTGGTCCAAACTGCCTGAGCTAGATAGACTGCTTTCCTCTGAGACCATTTCCTCTTTTGTAAAATGAGGAACCTAGTAGCGGTCTTATAAGGGCAGCAGTCAGATGAAGTGGCACTTAGAGTACTGCCTGGTATTTGTTAAGTGCCCCCAAAATGGAAACGATAGAAGCTGTGTTACTAATTTACAAATTGTTCATCACGCTTGTTTTTGTAAACGCAGCAATCCTTTTGTTTTTATTTTTAAAAAAATCAGAAGCATTAAAGGTGATCTTATGTCAATTTTATCCAAGTAATTTTTATTTAAAAAAAGGAACAAAGGGTGGCACTTCCTGTAGTCAGACTCAAGAGGCTGAGGCAGGAGTATTGTAAATGGATGGTGTAGTGAGTCCCAGGCAAGCCGGGATGATATTATGAGACCTTATTTCACAAAACAAAATGGGAAGAAAATGCATTTTAACCCACAAGTTACAGAATATTGCCAAGCTCTTAAAAAAGAAAAAAAAAAAATGAGCGGATACTGCAGTGTTGTGACTTGTGCTTTCACGTGAACTAACCAGCATTCCCTGCACACCCCCACCCTCTGCCTTTTTTTGACCTTTGAGCTTTTAAAACAAACTTGCTCTTAAATAACAGAGGGCTATTTTTTCTCTTTCCAAAGCTAGGCAAAAATCTCTTGTTCACTTTCTCAGTGGCGTGCTTTGAGAAAGTATGCTTTGCTTTGTTCAGAAAGGAGCCCCTTGCATATGACTTGTAAACATGTATTTTAACTAACAGACAGACTATGGGATTATTTAAAATTTACCAGTTTCTTATTTTTGAATAAGAAAAATGTTTTTGCCTTTGCAGAAATGAATGAATTTGTATTTTGTTTGTTTGCTCTTGAGACAGTATCTCATGTAGCTAAGGCTATCCTCAGACTTAACATGTAGCCAAGCATCACCTCAAACTTCTGGACTGATGTTTTTCCTGAGTGCTAGGTTACAGGCCTGTGCCACCAGGTCTGGTTTATGTGTGCAGCTGGGTCTTGGTACATGTTAGTCACACACTTACCAAAGAGGTACATTCCCAGCACTGTCTCCCTGTTTATGTTGTCAGGACTTTTATTTGTAATTATAAAAGAAACTTGAACCAAAAAATGATTGTGGTGAAGTAAAAACAAAGCATCTGTGTTCATCCTGAATCGTGATTATCTAGGAAACTACGATATAAACATTCATCATTTTAGTTGATATCTTAGAGGATGCTATATGTGACTACTAGCATGTGCACAGTTAGTCCACGTAGAATTGAATTATAATTCACAGTTGCTCCTAGAACACTTGAAGTTAGTTGACTTTGGGACTGTTTAAAGACCATGATTTTTGGGTGTTGTGTGTTGGGGCTTGAAGCCAGGCCTTGTGCATAACTAAGCATGCATTCAACACTAAGATTCAGCACAGGCCCTGTAATTTTATTTATCTGTTTACTTGTTTGTCACCTACCCATCCATCCATCCATCATCTACCTATAACAAGGTCTCTGCATAGCGCTGGTTATCCTGGAACTCATTATACAGAGTAGGCGGGCCTTAAACTCCCTGAGCTCTGCCTGCCTCTGTCTCCTTAGTGCTGGATTTTAACATAATAAAATAGTAGGAAGCAAAGTATGTACACAAAACTTTAGTCAAAAGAAAATAGGAAAATCAAGGGGAGGAGCGCAAGAGAACTAATTTACAAACGATTACTTTGGAAAGGAGTTTTAGGAATTAAAAACTAATTTGAGGAAAAAACATAACTGTTTCCATACAGAAGAGAAATTAGTATATGTTAGGAATTTAATAATCTTGAAAATTACTTAATTTGAGGGTTCCTTCTACCCCTTCCTTGTAAGTAGCTGATTCAGAGGTCAGGTAAATAATTTAAGTTTAACCTTGAGGCCAAGTTGTAGTGGGGTTTTTGTTAGTTTGTTTGAGACAGGGTTTCTCTTTGTGTAGCCCTGGCTATCCTGGGACTCACTCTGTAGATGAAGCTGGCCTTGAACTCAGATATCTTCCTGCCTCTGCCTCCAGAGTTCTGGGATTAAAGGCATGCACCACTTCACTGCCTAGGTTAAGGCCAAGTTCATTTTAAAGTGAGTCCCAGTAGTAGCTAGAAAAGAGGTAAGAGTCTAGGAGCCCAGCTGATCCAACTAGAAAAACTCCTCTTGAGAGAACTGGTTAAGGGAGTTTTCTGAGATGTGGAGGACTGATTATGTGTCACAACATGCTGGGTGCATTGGGAGCAAGGCATGGACTTGGGTTGACTGTTGTCTGTACAGCAAAGTAAGGTGACTAATTATGTGATGCACTCTTTAGTTTTCTGTATTTAAGGATTTCTTTTTCCTTGATTCTTCACCTATTGCAGATGTTCCTCCTATAGATTTAGTTTTATTATGTTGAAATTTTATTTGAAATATAGCATAAAATTATCACAAAATAGTCATTAAAACACTAGAAAGCACAAATTTTTGAACAGTTCATAAGTCTTGAGATGTATGAGTTTTGTCTTTCCTTAGCTGAAAACTGGTGAAAAAAATAACTTCATTAGATGTTGTTATCACTATTAGGATGTGTTTCTCTAGAACCTAGCACAGTGTTAGACACATTGAGACACAACTACCCCTACATTTTTAAGTATATTATTAATGGGTAAATTTATTTAATGTGTATGCTTGCCTCCAAAGAAAGTTAACACATGAAACATTTATACAGCACATGAATTATTTGGGAAGATTATTGTTGTTGAGACACAGGTCTCTGTATTGTCCAGGCCGACCTCAAAATCTTGGATTCAAACAATCCTTCAGTCTCCTGAGTATCAGCCAGGATTAATGTGTGTGATTGTGCCTGTGAGATTGAAGGTTTAGGAACAAAATTGGAATTTTTCTTTTTTTTTTTTTTTTTTAAAGTGACTTTTTTTTTTTTTTTTTAGATTTATTTATTTATTATATGTAAGTACATTGTAGCTGTCTTCAGACACTCCAGAAGAGGGCGCTAGATCTCGTTACGGATGGTTGTGAGCCACCATGTGGTTGCTGGGATTTGAACTCTGGACCTTCGGAAGAGCAGTCGGGTGCTCTTACCCACTGAGCCATCTCACCAGCCCGGAATTTTTCTTAGGTTAAGTCTACCTGATGACTAAGGAAAGAGTAGGCTGTGGTCTTTGGAAGTATCTTAATATGTAAGCTTTTGGATTTCATTAGTGTGAATACAGCTTTATAGCATTTTTTTTTCCTCCTAGAATAGTATACAGAACTCAATTCATGTGTTTTTAATAATTAAATACTATATTAAGCTGAGCCATATGAAATTGCTAATTATGTTCTCCTTTTTAAAATTCTATAGGAATGACAGTTTTGTGTGATAAAATCTAATTTTGATGTCAATTTGATTTGGATTACATGCTCATTCTAGACTTCAGATTCTTTGCTAAGTATTGATTTAAACTAGAGGAGAAAATTATTTTTGTATTTATGTTAGTGATTACTTTCGATATTCTAACTTATTTGACCAGTTAACAAGGAAAAGGACCTTGGGAGAAGGAACTATGTAATGATATTTGAATTTAAATTCATAAAGATTTTCTTCTTTGTAAGATTTCCAGAATAACTTTTTTTCTTTATATATTTCCTAGAGTAAAACGTTTTTTTTTTTTTTTTCATATTTTTGTGGATCACATGAGAATACTAAAGTGGCATTCAAGAGAGAGTTTGGTCATTTTGGGAATTTTACTGGCTTAGATAAAAATTTTGTTTGTGTAGTCAGTGTGTTTTCTTATATGTATGATAATTTAAAAGATAAGTATGTATGTTTAATATATCTGCTTTGCCTTTGGAAAGGCAGTAGTAATATTGGTTTCTATAACTTGTAAACTGTTTTCTGAAGTAACATAGTTTTCTTTGTTTTTAGTGCCACCATGGCAACTGCACCGTACAACTACTCTTACATCTTTAAGTATATTATTATTGGTAAGTTTACTTAATGTGTATGCTTGTCCTCCAAAGAAAGTTAACACATGAAACATTTATGCATCAGTACCTAAACATACTGCTGCAGAAGTGCATGCTTTATTGACTTCAGAACTAAAGCTGTTTGATGAAGATACATATGTCTTTTCCAACATGGCACTGGGTACTTATCTAGTCTCTGGGCATCAATGAAATGATGGTGGTTGTTCTTCAGGGCCACCTGCGAACTTGTTGGGGTTATAAAATTAACTTCCTGCTAGTGCTGAAATATCCCAATGTCATAAAAGTTTTCAGGTCCTCTTGAATTCCAAAATAAGTAGAGAACACCGATTCAGAATTGGTTGTGACACACAAACACACACACAAATAGTTTTGTTTCTTAAATGTCAAGACTTTCCTTAAATTCTCTTAATGCATTTATCCGCGAATGGTTATAAATAACAGGTAAAAGCCCAGATGCTGTGCTGAGACCAGTGGAAGAGCTCTTACAAGCTTATCCTGGCTGTGGGCTTGTGTTTGATCTCTGCAATGGAAAACAAAACACAACAACCCTGAAAATAATGGAAAGAAAAGAAATGTCATCTCTTTTGCTTTGATGTCAAGTTTGTATAGCATTGTGAGATGGCCTCTATTGTAATGTAGAGGTAAAACAACATAGTTAGCCAAACTTCCAGATTTTAATTTGTTATTTGTTTGCTTTTGTGATAGTTCATTTGCATAAACCAATAAATGCACTTGGGATACCCACTTGGAAACAGTTCAAATTAAAAAAAAATCTCACCACAATAATTTTTCTGCTACAAGTCCTGTTCAACTTGTTGACTATTTACTAAACACTAATTTACAGCAAATTCTATCCTGCTAAAAGTTAGAAGTGCTCAGTTAAACGTCTTTTGAATTCATAATAAAGGAGGAAGATGCAGATATTGCAAGTGTTCAGAATATGTTTGTGGTGTATAGGATATGCTGATACGCAGCAGTCATTGCATACGATTATACGCGTAAAAATTGAGAAATATAATTACCATCTGAAACATTTTCTCTTTTTAAACAGGGGATATGGGAGTAGGAAAATCTTGCTTGCTTCATCAATTTACAGAAAAAAAATGTAAGTTCAATATTAAAGGTAAAAAAGATGAGTAGCTTACTTTATTGTCACATTCTCTATATTTTAAAAAGTACTATTTTTAGTGTATTTTATGCATTTAATTATAACCTGTCTCTATATTTACACTTAAGTTTTTAAACTGCCATGATTATTTTTCTGCAGTTTGTTTTAGTAGATTTATTTTTAAAAGATTTATTTTTAAGAGTGTGTGTGTTTGTATGTGTGCTTGTAGGGTTATATACCTGTGAGTGCACGTGCCCTTAGAGGCCAGAAACAACAGATCTCCAAGAGTTGGAGTGAGTTACAGATGGTTGTCAGCCATCTGGATGTGCTGCTGGGAACCGAACTTGGGTCTTCTCTAAGATCAGTACATACTTTTAACTGCTGAATCATTTCTCGAGACCCAAGGGGCATGGATTTTTTTTTAATAGGTTCAGATAAAATACAGTATTGCCAGTTAAATTGTTAGGTTTTTGTTGTTGTTGTTTTTTTTAATGTCATGATGTCTGATTATATTCACTTTGATTCTTCTTATTTATTCATATATAAATAAAGACAGAGTCTCACTGTGTAGTTCTGGCTGACCTGGACTTGACTATGTTGACTAAGTTGTCCTCAAACTCAAAGAGATCTGCCTCCTGAATGCTTGAGATTAAAAATGCACACCATCATGGCAGGTTGTTTTGATATGTTTGTTTTGTTTTTTCAAGACAGAATTTCTGTGTAGCCCTGGGTGTCCTGGTATTCACAGAGATCCACCTGCCTCTATCTCCCAAAGTGCCGGGATTAAAGGTGTGTGCCACCACTGCATAGTGTGAATTAATTTCTAAAAGTGTAGAATGTTAAATTTAAATAACCCCATCTTTTTTCTTTCACTTTAAATATGTATCTTTTTAATCAACTTTTTTTATTTGTGTGTGTGTGCGCGCGCGTGCACCCGCATGATCATGCATGTTGATCTGTATGAACATGTACGTTACATATGGACTGGTACACACAGAGGCCAGAATAGGGTGTTGGATTCCCTGGAGCTGAAAGTTATAAGCAGTTGGGAATTGTACAGTGTAGATGGTGCTGGGAACTAGACTCTGGGTCCTCTGGAAGGACAGCAAATAATGCTCCTAACCACTATGACATCTCTCTAGCTCCCCACCCCCAAAATATATTATCTCAAACATTTTTTTCCTGTATGTATCATTTATTCACTATTTAATTTAATTTTGAAATAATTAATAGGATTCTTTTTATCTTTATCACTGGCTAAAGTTTAGAATACAATTCTTATCATGGGTAGTGGAGAAAGAGGCCAGTGTGTTGTAATTGATAAGCAAAATATAATTGAGAACATAGCATTTTTGTGCTGCTTTCCACACAAGTTTTCTGAAATTTGTCTATTTTCTCTTCTCCAACAGTTATGGCTGATTGTCCTCACACAATTGGTGTTGAATTTGGTACAAGAATAATTGAAGTTAGTGGTCAAAAAATCAAACTGCAGATTTGGGATACAGCAGGGCAGGAGCGGTTCAGAGCGGTTACACGGAGCTACTATAGAGGAGCTGCAGGTGCGCTCATGGTGTATGACATCACCAGGTAAGATGATGTCCCGCTTTGGGGACCACTACTTTGGGCAGTATGGTTTCTTTTCTATTGATTTGGGCCTCCTTTAGTTTGTAATTGGATATCTGTAAACTAATTTATTTGGGTTTTATGATTTCTACTCTAAAGCTTGAAAAACTTAACATTCTGATCTTCTTCCCTGGAAGTTGGTTAAAGAAAGACCATGAGATAATGGGGACCTACAAGAAGAGCACAGTTTGCGGAGCTGAGTTAGTTGTTGCAGAGAGGTGGCTTTGTATGAGACTTTTCTCACAAGAAAGGCCAGCCAGTGCTTCGGAATTGTATTCAGTCTGTGTTAAAATTGACACCCTCTGTAAATAGTAACAGTGAGGAGTGAAATACTTAGTCTCGTTGGAAGCATGATAGACTGAAACAGATCCTGTGTTCTCATCTATAGGCCAACAAAAGGTTCTTTTATGATAAGTTGACTTTTTTGACATTTTGGTGTTGGTTTATGTATAATGTTTGAGTAATTACTCATTTACTTAAATTCATTTTTCTACCATGGATTGAAGTGACTTAAAACATTGCATCAGGATTCAATTCATGACAACATGGATCTTTCTAGAAACTCAGAACATTAGACACGATGTCACAAAACAGGAATATAAAGGTTTGACTTTGGAGCATGTAGTCAAACTGCCACTTACTAGACCTGAACAGTTCTCTCCTGTAAGATAAAAATGAACCAGTCTCCTTTCATCAGGATGCAGAGCGTCAGCCAAAAGCACCCCTAAGAAGACTTCCTCCTTAGAGAGAGAAGGGAGTGGAGCCGAGGGACAGCTGGAGAGTGTTGCTGAGAAAAGGCTTTATGCTGTTTCATTTTGAACAGTCAGCGAACCTGAGCATAGGACTGAGCCGTCCACGGGGGAGGAGCCCTTGCTAACTTCTGACTTTGACACACTCTTGAAAATGCTGCCTTTAGAATATTTATAGGGACTGATTATAATCATGAATCTAAAGCCTCAGTAAAGTCTCAGCACACGGTAAAGGAAGTCTTCATTTTCCTCACTCACTGGGCAGTTGGTAACAGGGTCAGGAAATGGAGACTGTAAACCTGGCTGTTGTACAGAACTGCCTCAATATGAGTTGTTACTGCATTCCTGCAGACTTAATGTAATTACATGTCCCATACATTACCAATACACTTAGATATGATGTGTGCTTAAAATGCAATTTATTTTGCTTTTTAAACATATCTTTTAAGTATAGTAATACTGTGGTAAAATTTATGTGTATTCAAGTGTATGCAAGCACTTCATATGGAAACAGCAGAAATGTCCATCAGCTAAAGGAATGAATATACATCAGGTGGCTATCCACACAATGAACTGTTTTTGAGCTGTAAAAAGGATGACTGATAAATACTATATGGAAGTGTAAAGGCCACATGTGACTCTGTCTATTTATCTAGAATAGGCAGGAAGATTACAAGGGCATGGCAGTTACTGGGCACAAAATTTCTCTTTTGGGGATCCTGTGAATGTTCTAGAATTTGATAGTAATGATACTAAAAGTACATTTTTTTTTAAAGGGTTTATGGTGATGCGTTTTTTTTCAGTATTTACTGAAAGAAGTACTTTGGATGTTAGGTGACTTTAGACAGTTCATAGTCACAGGTTGCTGGTAGAGTAGTGACACTATTTTCTACCACTTATTTCTGTCAATCCTTAACATTTTACAGCTTAGAAGTTCCTGCTTTAATAATACTTTTTAATCTTCGGCATCAGCTATAATTGTTACAAGCCATTTTCCTAAATTGATAATGAAGCTTATTATGTCAGTTGTTTTGCCAGACAGTCAGAATGTATAGTGAAGTCAAGAGTAGAAAGCTGAGCCATCCTAACCCAGAGACTGTCTGTGTGTGGATTTATTTGTTGTGTTAGGGTCAGCTGGACTAGTGCAGATGACACCATGCTGGATAGAGTGGAACAGTGCCATAGTCTGAATCTCTAGCGGCTTTAAGTGCCATGCAGTTAAAGAGTGACAAGATACAAGCTTTCTTTCCAGTAGCTGAGGTCTTGAATTTTTAGATGAACGCATTAAATGCCTTTTTTAAAGGCAGTTTTTAATCTGTGTATTAACTCAGTCCAGAGTAGTAATCTGGGCATGGTGTCATATGCCTGGAATTGTAGCATTTAGGAGGTAGAGGAAGGATGATCACAAGTTGGTGGGCTTGGGAAACATTCAAAAAAGGAAAAAGAAAAAAGAAACTTAAAGAACAATTTAGGAAAGATGAATTATGTACTAATTTAGTCTTTTATTTCTGACTAAAAATCGTAACTTGAAGGTAGAAGCAAAAATATTTTTTCCTTTGGGTATATTACTAGGTAAACATTATGGTACTGTTATCTAATTTGTGATTAGAAAATATGGATAATTTCAAGGAATGTTAGTTTTGACTCTAAACTGCAAATCTTGGTTCTGAATATTCTATGTACCTTGCTTGCACATTGGTGTGTTTATATATATACTTCTGATATCATTAATATAGTTGGATATTGAGCTATTTAAAAATAATGAGCTTGGGAGTGGGTGGGTGGGGGAGCACCCTCAAAGAGGCAGGGGAGGGGAAATGGGATAGGGGGTTTCCGAAGGGGAGACCTGGAAAGAGGAAAACATTTGAAATGTAAATAGAGAAAATACCCAATTAAAAAAAATAATGGATTTGTGGCCAGGTATGATGGCACACCTGTAATCCAAGACATGGGAGGATTGAGAGAAAGTTGGCTACATTAAGAGAGGGAAGATGGCTTGAACTACAGAGGGAGACCTTCTTTCAAAACACAGAACAAAGTTTGGCTCGAGTCTTGAGAGTTGTGTTGGTTGTGTTTACAGCTGTTCTTTGGAGTAGCCATCTCATCAGAGTAAAAATACACATAGTTTGGGTCTTTCAATTAAATTCTGTATATGTATGTATGTACAGACTTACATGTTTATTTGCTTGTTTGTTTTTGAGACTGTTGTACAAGTCATAGAACAAGCAATTCACTTAGTGCCATGGTGGCTTAAATTCAGGGCTCTCGTGCTTTTGACTTGCTGGGATTACATGTGTAAGGCACATCACACCTGGTTCTTTGTTGCTGTTGTTGTTGTTCTGAACAAATGGCAATCGTATGTAGAATCAACACATTTTAATTTTAACTTTTGCAGAAGAAGTACATACAACCACTTAAGCAGCTGGTTGACAGACGCAAGGAATCTCACCAATCCAAACACTGTAAGTCAACACTTAACTGTATAGAGATTTAAAATCAGCTAACCCACACAGGCTGGCCTGGTACTGGTGAGATAGTGTTATTTGGGTGCTAAGATTAAGAGACCATTCCCTCATTCTCTCACTCACTCATTTATTCATTGCATTCAGATTTTCTTTGATGCTAGAGATGCAGGCCTCATTTATGCTAGGCAGAGATCTACCATGAAGCTACGTCCCCAGCCCCAAGTATTTTTATTATACTTTTTATGTTTGGATTTGAAAACAAAAATGAAAAGCTATGAATGAGGTGGTGCTATCAGTTGGAGTTATTATAATCTGAAATTATAAATTTAAAACACTTCTAGATTAAGTTTGTAAAATATTACCATCAGAGGAAACTGGGCAAAACTGTGCAAGGGCTCTTTTTGGTTTTTTACAGTTGCATGTGAATTTGTAATTATCTGAATAAAATGTCAACTAAAAGTAAGTATTCTATATACTTTAAGTAATTAACTTCTTAGCAAGACAGAAAAGATAGTGAGCCGTTGAAGGACAGCTACCATGCTAGATTAAACATGTTTCTGGCCCTCAGTGGGTTATTGTCTGGCAGAGAGAACCTTCAGGTTTACAGAGAAGCCATAAAACCACCTGAATGATGAATTAGAAATGTGAATGGTTCGGATATGGAGAGCGCAGTCAAGCAGGGCCTTCTGGTATCCTGGAGGGTGTTGCAAGAACAGTGTTTCACTTAGATTTGTACCTCCTGCACTTGGTAAGAGATCTGTTTTGCTAGTGTAGAGCCTAGAGCTTTCATTTTCATTTATACTAAACTCAGCTGTTGCTATGCATAGAGACCTATGGATAAATGTTCATGGCAGCTTTATTTGTGATAACTAAAAACGGAAATCAGTCCAGCTACCACAGATATGTGAACAGCAAAACAGTTTGGTTGCATGCATTCCCACTACAGTGACCTATTCAGCCACACTGAAGAAGGAATTTTGCTGAGTTTAAAAAAATCTAAAAGGCTTACATATTCTATGATTCTATTGACATATTTCAAAATGACCGTATTGTAGATAGATAAAGAGCAAACTAGTGATGGCCAAGGGTTGGTTAGTGACAGAGTAGGTGGTTGATAGAACTGGGAAAAAACAGCCAGAGCAGTTTCTTGGTGATGATGTTGATAGTTCTGTGCCCAGATTGAGGTGACAGCCAGTAACTATTCTAACACTGCACAGAGCCACATGTGGATACAGCCACATACATTTTTGGAAAAACAAAAACAAAAACAAAAAACAAAACTGGTATCTTAGGGCAGTAATTGTACCAATCTTAGTTTCTGGTTTTGACAGTATAATGTAGCCCCATGAGTTACTAAAAAGTTTTGAAAATGTTTTTTGAAGCACACTTTATTTATGTTACTATGTTTTCTATGAAATTGCCTTTTGTTTTTATGGGAAAAACATGTATTCTTCATTTTTGTTAATGTTTTGTGCCACTTTGTTACGAGACTACCTCTTGGGGGAAGGAGGTGGGCAATGAAGATTGGAGATTGATGTGTAGTTGGGAAAGAGAAAATACTTCTTCTTGAAGAGAGTTATGTATGGTAGAGTGGAGTGTTGGAGATTAAAACCATAGCTGAGTGCCTGCTAGGCAAATGCTTGCCCATACTGAAGGTAGTAGTTCTTGATTTGAATGCCTGTCTTATAATGACCCTATACTAGGTTTGATCTTTTTGTTAAGTGCCATTATTTTATTGTTCAGATGACTATGAACATTATTTTCCCTTGTCAGTAGTCACTTGCACTTTGAGGAATGATTTTATTATTGCTGCTGCTGTTGTTGTTACCATGTAACTTACTTGGAAATAATTGATTAATTCACTGGACCCAAACATTTGAAAGTGGAAGAGACAAGTACAAGTACTAATTTTATATGGAAAAAAAAGTTGGGAAGCACTTTTGTGTTGAAATCATTAATTCCTAACCTCTGTATCTGGTTAAAGGGGGCAGGAAGTAGAAGAGGGGCTGATATCTTCCCCCTTTGTGCTTTAAATAACAAACAAAACCCCTTTGTTTTCTACAGCTATCTGTAGTCTTTTAACAATTTTACTCGAGTAGGTAACTCCAAAGTAGATGACGGAGTGTGGTATTTGAACCTATTGCGTATTTATCCCATCCTCAGCTTCTTTCACAGACAGACACAAGCATTGCTGATAAGTTGATAGAAATTTACACCTCTCCTGGGATAGTTTGTCTCTAGGTCACAGTTTGCATTCTCTAAGGTTCTAATGCCCTCTTTGCTAACTCTGTCTTATTTGAATTTAAGGGGAAGATAATTACTGTTACCCTGAATGAATTAAACTAGTGGTTTTCAAGTTTCCTCAGGGTCCCAGAATCTTTTGAGAACCTGAGAGCTATAAGCCTTCTCCAGGGGATGTTCATGGTTACAGCACTTTGCACTTAATTTTAGGGTCTTCTTATTAATTTTGCTTATTTTTTTGGCCTAGACCAGATAGGAACAAATTGGCTCGTGAGCCACATTCACCTAATGAATGACTTTTCTATTTTTAAGGGTTTTGTGACAACAATAAAAATAATATTCAGCAAGATTTGTGTGGGGCCCACAAATCTGAACTATGCCTTCACTTCCTTACAGTCAGTTGTCAGAACCTGAGCCGGTTTGTTGCGAGAGTTCTGCCCAGTATTCTTGCCTTATGCTGTGTAGTCCAGGGCTCATCTTTTTTCCTGTCAAGGCTTTTGTATTTGAGAATTTTCATAGGTATTTTTGTTCTAAGATACCTTTTCTTTTGTTCACAAATTAGGTAATAATTCTCATAGGAAATAAAGCAGATTTGGAAGCACAGAGAGATGTTACCTATGAAGAAGCCAAACAGTTTGCCGAAGAAAACGGTGGGTTTAAGACTTAACACTCTCCTATGGGATTTTTAAAAGAAAGGAGAATTAGATCATGCCGGTTATTCGAATTTTGTTTTTTTAACTTGTTCTATTCAGAAATCTCAATAAGGAAATAAAGTGTTTGTTTCTATGATACCTGTTAGTAGTAGTGCAGCTACTGAGTGACAAGTACTGATCTGCCCCTGCACCTCAGACACGTGCTCCTTCATGAGGGCTGGAGTAGGAGTACTGACAGCTGTGGGGCCTACTCACATGTGACTAGAGCACTCCTGACTCTCTGCAATGTCCTAATTTTAGTCTGAATTTTATTTTTAGGCTTATTGTTCCTTGAAGCAAGTGCAAAAACGTAAGTATGGCTAAAATGTAGATCATGTTTCAGTTCCATGCAGTGTAGAATCGTGTGCTGTGTAAGTGGGTGATGCTGTAGACAGGCATGCGAACTGTGCTGTGTAGCGAGGCCGTGGACAGTGCACAGCAGGAAGAGCAGTGAGCAGAAGCTCCTGTTTCACTTTACAAGAGAATGGGATCCTTTTACTTAAAGGGTTTACCTCATTGTGTCCACTGGTAACCCAGCTTAATAAATGAAAGTGTGCTGACATCTCACAAGTGTTTGACTCTCACAGCTGAGGTTGAGTTTGGTATCTTGAACATACACTGGGCCAGCATGTTCACACAGCACCTTAATGATTCAAGGACTCCATACTCAGTGACTAATGAGGCACAGTGAACATTTCCTGATTGCCTTGGAGTTTAGCATTGATCCCAGCACTCCCAGTCATAGTTCTGTATCACACCAGGCAAGGACAGGCCAACCTGTTCATGTTATTTATCTCTGCTGTTAGTCCCAAGAGAACTGAGCTGTAAACATGGTTAAACATGGCTATGTCACCATCGCATGATAAAGATAGCATAGTTTTATACATGGCTGTTCATAAAATAATGGAGAGCCTGGAATCCTGTCGGTACATTTGGAGAACCTGCTCTCATTTCAGAGTGGCCGTCTCAGTTTTCATGCAGTATATTAACCGAGCACTGCAGTGAGTACAAGATGTAAATATGCAAACTGAGCTTTAGAAACAGCTTGGTACTGGGTTGTGTACTCACCACCAAAAACACTTCCTATGTTGTTCTCTTAGCTCAGTCTTCTGGTAATCTCTTATTAGATGACAGTGGCTAAGTGGAAGACATCATGGCAGTTGACTAAAGGTTTAGCAAATCAGTGTAAATGCCTTACATTTTCTAGAAAGCTGTGCTTTGTCAATAAAGTTGTTGATTGTCTCTTAGGGGAGAGAATGTAGAAGATGCTTTTCTTGAGGCTGCCAAGAAGATCTATCAGAACATTCAGGATGGAAGCCTGGATCTGAATGCTGCCGAGTCTGGTGTACAACACAAACCCTCAGCCCCGCAGGGAGGACGGCTAACCAGTGAACCCCAACCCCAGAGAGAAGGCTGTGGCTGCTAGTGACCTCTTTGCTCTGGCCCCTCATTTGACCTTTCACCTCTGTCTGTTGGAAGCAGTACTTTTTACTGCCTCCTTGTCTTCTGTACATCTTACTGGGTTTAATTAAAAAAAAAAAGAAAAACAACTCTTGTAAAAACAGTTTAACAATACTAAACTGCTAAACATCTAGATGTAATCAGGTTATCAAAGGCAAGTAGAGTAATAAATCTCTCCTGCATGGTAAATCTAGACTTTCCCCCTTTGATTGTCCTTGTGATAGGTTTGTCACCAATATATGATTTAAACTGAGCACTGCTGCTGGACCTGATTTTTACCTTCCCTTTTGGCAAGGCTTTGTCTCGCTGTACGGTTTAAATTTGATCTTTTCAGCCTTTCTCCCATCTTTAAACTGTTGAGTATGTCTGTTGTAGCCAGTAAGTTCATTGCTGTGAAATGACTTTGGATGGTAGAGAAAAGGGGTCTGCAACTGCTTTTGTTTTTGTTGGATAAATTCCCTGTTGTAGGGGTGGCATTTTTCTTGATGAGGTTTGCTTCTGTCTTAGCCTTGCACAGGGAAAAATACCCATTTATCTTTTCTTAATTAATAGCTTTATCTTTTTTTTTTTAATTTTTACACTATTTTATCCTTTTCTCTTTAACAGAAAGTAAATATGTATAAATTTTGAAGGAACCTAACTAACAATACCTTCTGTGTATATTATTTTAATGAAGAAAATAAATTGATTACTGGCATTGGAACAGTATAAAATACCAGTTTGTACAGTGTGACCTATATGTGACCATGTTACTCTTCCATTTCACACACGGAAATAGACACAACTGCAGCTCACAAATAATACTGGCTCCACTCCTTGGTGCTGGCAGTGTTTGGGGACAGACATTAATGCTGGAAAGAGCTCCTGGCATCAGCGGAAACACTAGCGGATTCTATTCCATCTTTGCACTGTGGCATACCTGCTGATTTTCTTAACTGTTCTTGTGTAATCAATGCGCTCATCTGCTTTTCTTTTTGTAAACATTTTGTGTTGTAGGCTGCATTCTTGCCTTACTGTATAGGAAAAGGAAGAAGGCTGGGTTTAATATTGCACATTTTAAGCTTTTATACCTTTATCTTGGAATGGTCAACTTCTGGACCAGATAGCCAGAACCACAGGTCTGCTGTTAAGGGATTTTAAATTGTGCATTTTTAACACTACAGTGAGATAATTTAGTATTATCCTTTGTGTTCATAGTATGAGGGGCTATCTTATGTCATGTTGGCATAAGTTATTTTGTAAAAGGGAAGGTGTTTCTAAATGTCTATGCTGACATCATGTAAGTTACTACTTTGCACTGGGTGGTCTGGCCACAGAAAGAACGCCTTGCAAGGGAAACAGATCTCTAGGCAGCATCTGCTTCACTCAGTTCTTCCCTCCTCTTCGTTGGTTTCTAGCTGAGTTTAAAGTGGATGGGAATTGAGAGGTCATTGGAAGTGCACGTAGGTAAGCCCCAGCACATTATCTAAAATGCTCTCTGGTCAATGCTGTGTTAAAATACACATTTTAAATCCCTCTTTACCAGACACTAATGTAAAAGTACATCTTCTGGATTATAAACATGTGGTAGTTCCAGAGTTTTGTATAGTCAATGTTAAATAAAAGCCAAAACTGGAATGTGCAGAAAATAGGATTCAGTTTTTTTGTGGATTCACCTTTTTGTCCTTGTTTAACTTAAAGGAATCTTGGAGTAGACTGATCTGTTAAAGACTTAGAGTGATCCATTTGCTTACACTGTTGCATCACAGGGGATTCGCCCAGGGACCATGACCTGCTGGTGTGTGTATATATTTACAAAACAAAACAAATCACCCATCGGGACATAAGGTAGCAATCACAGAGTGAAGACCTTCGGCTTGTTTAGGTGCAATACCCCATTTCCCAAAGTGACAGTGGGTCCTAATTGTTTTTGTGACAGAAGGATTTATTCAGACTGCTGTACTCTTCATTTGATGTAACAAAATGCTATTATCTAAATATTTGTAAATAAAGTACCTGTATCTAGATTAAATTGAACGTAGTTGCATTGTTTTTGAACTGTAAGACTTTCCAGATGAATATCTGAACTGTTTTTACTGCAGCACTGCACTTAGTGTATGGTGAGGTCTGAGTAGCAGTAAAACTACCAAGTGAGCTGAGCTGGAGTTTCATCCATGTATGGTGCATCTTTGAGGCCAGCACATTGCTAGCTAATAGTGTTCTCCCTTTTCTGTATATGGGGCCAAATTCTATACCAGCGTGTAATAAATTTGGGAGCTTAAAGCAGATTGTCATGGTGCAGCATCTGTGAGCCAGTGGATCTGGGCAGAGTGGATTTCTGTTCATTTTTAACCCACAAAAGCTTGTCGTTGTGCAGATGCCTCCTCTGGCTTTCTCACTCTGCTTTTGCTGTGGAGGAGCCCCTCTGGTGGTAACTAGTACTCCAACACAATGTGGAGCTGATTTTTGGTGTTTTGGTTTTTTTGTAGTTAATGACATGTTCAAAGAAATGATGGCTGGAAGGAGTTGGGTGGCGGTGGTCACATGGTACTAGTAAGGCTATGCAAGGTTTTTTAAAGATGTCCTCTGGTTGTGTTGGTGTGTGTGTGTGGTTGGTCAGACCCAGGATTCTGCACAAACTAAGCAAGCAGCCCAAGCTGTAGGTTTTGAAATCAGGTGTTTTGAAAGCTCAGTTTTGGGAACTGCTTTAAATGTGGCCTTAAAAGAAATAGATGGTTTAGTTCCCTCATCATAAACAGAAAAAAGACCAGGCAATTTCTATTACTATTTATGTGGTAGTAGAGATGAAGATTTATGTGGGAATATGAGAGACTACTTCACCTTCATTAGGTCCTATTCCTGTACTGTCAATAGTTGGGATTAGTTCATACCTTTAAGCATTTTGCAAAGACATAAAGTAAAAGTATATGAATACAAAAGACAAGTTTTGTGTTGGAAATACATGTCATCTAGATAATGTGCAGTAAGCAGTGTGACTTCTATTGTCTCTTGTAATTATACGTATCCTGTAACTAGCCAGATAGCTTAGTGAGGGATGCTGGGCTGCACTGAGCTGACATGCTACAATGCTGATGGTGGCTCAAAAGGCTGTCTAGTGAACACAGTCAACATCATCAGACAGTTACTGTTGCTTTAACTAGATGGATCAGTCACAGAGTTGAATGCTTACAGGTTGTCTGTAATATACTCACCATCAGAACGGAGTCTCCACAGTATAGTCTTGATGTTTTCCACCAAAGAATTACTATTTTAATAAGGAAAAGCAGCCTACGCAGGATGACTTCTTAATAGGTACTTCTAATGAAGCACTTGCTGCTAAGTAGACCAGGTAAAAAGTGGTAGGAAATGGCTGGGATATTGTTAATGTCTTAGAATAAAGGTAACCTGTGGATGACAGACACAAATTGACTGTACCTTTATTTTCATATTAAAAATAAACTTTGGATCAGAATCAAAAATAATAACTTATTAATTATTAAGCCTAGGGGCTTTTAGTACATTCTTTTCCATGGTAACTAGACATACCAGTTATGGACTCAGTATATGTGGTTTCACTGTCTTTATAAAAATATTTCATCATTGGAGGAGGAGAGTCAACAATAGCCCCTTACATCCTATGTTAGACACAAACATCTAGTCCCACAAGTGCATGTGATTTACAGAAACCTCGGTATAAATTGTACAAACTACAATGCATTTTCAGTCTTCACAGGATCTTGATTGACATTCCATTAGGATGTCAGTGAGGTAGGAGAGTAGCTATTTCCTCTTATGGTTACACATGGCTGTATTCCTGACCTTGGCTGGAGCTTCTTTTCCTACAGTAAGACAAGCAGAACGGATGAGTTAAACCTCTAACCAGACAAGGCCTTACAGGATGTGGTGGTGGTGTGATGACTGGCAAAATAATGTGCTTAAGGACCGCTTTAGAATTAGTTTTGTAGTGCTGGGGATTGAATCTGGGGACGTACATGTGCTAGGCAAGTGCTCTACCATCAAGCCATAGCCAGCCCCCAAATGCTTTAAGATGAACTGCTATAAAATGATGAAAGATGAGGTTAGTTTTCCTGGGGCTGCCAGAATTCCGTGTTTTAATTAAGTGCTGGTTGGCTAACGTACCTGCAAGCAGGAAACTTAGTGGCGGTAACTGTTTGGTTCTTCTAATGGAACTTGCAGAACTTGGAAGGAGCTCTGAAAAGAAGGGAACTCATTTTAGGCACAGAATCCAGCCCCCAATCCCAACCCTATTCAAGGCTTCATGCCACAGTGGCTCAGATGACAACCACAGACTAAAAAAACCACTGCCTACAATTCACCTATGCCTCTGATATCTTGTAGAGTACCCCCAAGGCTCATGTATGGGCCCTGTGCTATTGCCTTACAGTCTAAGCTCTGGAGGGCCATATGGTCTGGGCCTTTACCTGACTTGTCTCAACCACAGGTGTTAAGATAACCATATTAAAATCTTAGCCCCGCTGCTCATTAGGCTTGTGCCTCAGGTTAGCTATCTGCCCCTCAGGCCAGTCAAAGAAACAACTGTGTATCCAACAAAACTTGGCTGTAGACTGAGTTCCTTTTTCTACTACCTTTTCCCACTCCTCTTCTTCCACCCTTTCAATCTCCCAACACTAGGCAGGAGAGAAAGAATAGAGGGGAGGGGAGGGGAGGGGAGGGGAGGGGAGGGGAGGGGAGGGGAGGGGAGGGGAGGGGAGGGGAGGGGAGGGGAGGGGAGGGGAGGCGGCCGATATTATTAGACTACTTTCTGCTGTTTAGGGATGTTGAGTTCCCTGGGGCAAGTTTGATCTTTGCAGTCAGGATATCTCATGATTTTCTACACTCGACCACTTAACCAACAACTAACTACCAACTGGCTAACCAGCAGGAGCGATGCCCTTCGGGGCTCTAGCACTTATATACCCTTTCAAGAGTCCCCAGAATTCCAAACATCATGCACTTGTGGAAACTACTGGCAGCTGGCAAAATCACACCCCCCCCCCCCAAGAGCATGAGAGCAGCTCCGTATCCCATACCTGAGATCAAAACAAAACCATATTCATGTAACATTTCTGTATTTAAAGAAACTAAAATTCTCACTAACAAAACTGTCCTTGGCTAGTCCTTGTGATTTATAGTATACTCAGGATCCGCTGCTTCCTGGTAAAGGTAGGCTGGCTTCTATATCCTGATCTGTCTGTCCTTTGCTATACCCTTGACCTGTTACTTACAACTTCATGTAGTTCCTTGCCTACACAAAGGGACAATTTGTACCTTTCTAAATGGGGTGTTGTATGTATAGTGTTTAGTATGTACATAGAGTAAGCACCTGAAAATGGAAGCCATTTTCTGCTCACAATGTGTTACTGTTGGTCAGTTCCGCGGGTTATTTTTTGTTCCTTTTAGATGACTGATAACTAAGTCCCACACAGAAACCTTTGTGATGTCCAGAGTTTTATAAATAGGAAGTGAAGTCTGCATTCAAGTGTCTTTGAGACATGAGAGGTACCACCTAAAACCCAGGGAAACCCACATTTAACCTCACAGGTCTAAGCTCTTATTTCTCCTAAATGTATATGGCTGTTTTGCCTGCATGTATATGTCTGCACTGTTGGGGTGCCTGGTGCCTGTGAAGAAAAGGGTGACGGGTCCTTTGAAATCAAACACATGAATGTGAGAGCTGCCAGATGAGTGCTAGGAACTTAGTCTGGGTCAAGCTTCAGTGCTCTTAACTGCTGAACCATCTCTCCAACCCTCTATACTGAAAATAAATCCAGAAGTTGAGGACACACACTAAATCTCTCCTGAGTCATCCTATCTCCAATTCTAATTCACTGTCTAAGCTACAGCTTACCTATTCTTTCTGCACCTATAAACGAGGTAAACTTTCCCCAGTGATGGCAGACAAATAGTTTTTGCTAAAACAGTTGAGGGCGGCATTTCACAGTCTTTTTGGACCACCTACCCCAAAGTTTCCAAGTAACTCTAGACTAGAGAGCATCCTCTTACCTGACTATGCCCATGCTGGGAGTCCTCCACAAGGGAAGGCAGACTGGGTGATGATGCTGAGTCTGTGGAGGTACTAGTGACCAGTTCTCCTAAAGCATCAACTTGTCTCCTCAGACTGTGTAGGGTGCCCTCTGTCTGCCGCTTTCCTTTGATCAATACTTCTGCTTGCTTAGACATACAGTGTCGAAGTTGAGCCTGGAAAGTGTTATCAGATGTGGGGTTTACATGGAAGAAAAGCTCCTGAATGTACTCTGCTTCTTCACATTAGATAAGCAAGCTATTAACACATTTAATAAACAGGTATGAGGGTAGGCCATGGCAATAATCACCAATCCTTGCACTGGGGAAACAGGCCAGACAGCCCCAAATTCAGGGCTACCCTGTAGTACTAGGATATTCTAGGGTACAGAGAGACCCTGTCTCAAGGAACAGCATTATAGAGGTTAAAGAACACAGCTTGACACCAAGATTCTAGATTGGACCCAGTGCCTTGCATGTGCTAGACAAGTGCTGTACCACTGGGCTATCATCCAATGCCCTAGAATTCAAATGGGCTTGAATGCTGATACCCATTTGCTATCTGTAATGTCGGCTTCTCTGAACCTCTTAAGTGTGATCTATAAGCATCCTCCTGAGTGTTGCAGTAGACTGGACATGGAAATCTTTCCCTACTCTTGCCAAGTGCCAGTTATCTCACAGGGGCTTTCTCTGGTTTTTTAAGAGGCAACCTTGAGTTGATCTTCATGGTGGCGCAGCCTTTCACGGAGTGCTTCTCCACGCCAGTGTTCATCCTTTTTCAGAGAGAAAAGGAGACCAATGAGTCACCGACTGCCACAGGTGGGAGCCAACCATCTTTCCCTCCTACCCTGGTGCTCCCAAATCTGTTTTTAGCTTTCTCGGGGGCGGTGGGAATCAGATTCTCACTCTGAAGCCCGGGAGAGCTGGACAAACGTTACCATGATGTGAACTTGGGGAAAGTTGGATCTTTCTTCAAAAATCCTCTCTTTTGTGGTAAACGGGAAGTTCTCTTTCAAGCTTTCCAACTCTCTTAAGTTTTCATTTCTTTCCAAAATAGACGCTAGATCTGCCGGAAGTTCTGGAAGGAACTGGTTGAGGTTCCTCAGACTGGTTCTGATTTCGTCTTTCACCTCTGACTTCAGCGTCCTCATTGCGTCACTGACCTCCATCTGCCTCCTCTCCAAGTCTTTCTGGTTTGCTACCTAAGCAGGGTGGTGGGGTCAAACATCAGGACTTAGAACTGAGTCACTTAGTGCGTCTTACATGGAAGGTCACACCCCTGGACAGGCTCAGTTAGTACATGCAGTTCTTGATTTGCAAGCATCAGGACCCGAATTTAATCCTCAGAACCCACAAGGCTGGGCGAGGGACTATGCTTGCCATTCCAGGACTAGGGAGATAGAGGCAGGTCAGTCTTTGGGGCTAACTGGCCAGCCAGCCTAGCCTAGCAGTGAGCTTATGTTTCAGTGAGAGTCCCTGTCGCAAGGCAGTAAGAGCAATTAGAGGAAGATATCCAGTGTCTTTCCCTGGCCCTCTACATGAACCATTTAAGTGCATGCAGCACCCACACTCACAGCAAACAACAACAACAACAACAACAACAACAGACACAGCTGGGGAGAAGCTTCCGTTAGTGCAGTGCTTGCCGGGCACGAGGACTAGAGTTGGATTTCCAGCTTTCCCATAAAAGCTAGCTATGGTGGCATGTGCCTGTAGTCTCCGTGCTAGGGACGTAAAGACAGGTTGATGGATGGGGCATATCCTAATTGGTAAGCCTCAGGTCCCAGTGAGAGACTGTTGGTTAGTTTTATGTCAACTTGACACAAGCTATAGTCATTTGGGAAAAGGGCCTCTCAATTGAGAAGATGCCTCCCTAAGACTGGCCTATAGGTGAGTGCATCAGGCGGTTCCATGACTGCTGATTGATGTGAGGGAGGGAGGGCCCACAGATTGTGGGCGGGGCAAAGTTCCTGGGAGGCATGCTTCACTTCCTGTCCTGATGGAGTGTGGCCTGAGGGCTGAAATTAACCCCTTCCTTCCCAAGGTGCTTTTGGTCATGGTCTTTTAGCATAGCAACAGAAACTCTAAGATGGGAATCTTGTCAAAAAGCAAGATGGACATTCTGAGGAATGACACCTGCGTGTGATCTTTGCCCTCCACATGTACGTGTACAGACGTATATTGCTACAGACAAGGGCATGTGTGCGCGTGCACACACACAACACAAAAAGTCAGCCAGTAAACTTGCAAGCATGAAGACCTGAGCTCAAGCCTCAGAACACACATAGACGTGCTGGGCATAGGGGCTCACTGCAGGCCAGTCCATCTAAACACATGCTGGCGTTCCTGAGAATGAGAGCCAAGGCTCCTCCCACTCCCACACACATATGCACCAGCACACTCAGGTCCTGGGCCTGCACACCCACTTAAAGCCAGTCCACTGAGCTCGCTCAGCAGGCAAGGCACTTGTTAATAAGCCTCACACCGAACTGAATCCTCAGAGCCCAGTTCACGGAGCAGAATGGCCTCCCACAAGTTGTCTTCTGACCTCCTCATGCTCACCACAGTGTGGGCACACACACGTACGCACTCACACATAACCATAAATCTGTAAATAAATAAGATCACTTTAAAAAGCTAGTTCATGGGCTGGTGAGTGAGTAAGAGCACCCGACTGCTCTTCTGAAGGTCCAAAGTTCAAATCCCAGCAACCACAAGGTGGCTCACAGCCATCCGTAATGAAATCTGACTCCCTCTTCTGGAGTGTCTGAAGACAGCTACAGTGTACTTACGTATAATAAAAATAAATAAATCTTTAAAAAAAAAAAGCTAGTTCATTTAAGAGTAGATTTTCAACCAATTCTTTTTCCTTAAGTTTATGTCTAAATTTTAAGGCTAAGAAAAAAATTAACTCGAAGAACCCTCTTTACAGTCAGCTTTCACAAGTCCCACATTCCTGTTAAAGAGATACTGACAACAATAAACCCTGCCTGTGCCCGCACAGTGGCCCGGGCTGGTCAGCTGGGGTTCTGGGATGCACACCTGTTTCTTGAGTTCCAGGTACTCCTGCTGCATCTGGCTCAGCTCCTTCATGAGTCGCCTGGCCCTCTCGTGGTTGTCCTGGGCCACCAGCTCAATTGTAGCCATTTCCTTTTGCATGCAGCTGTTCTCCTGCTTCTGCTCCTAGCACGCAGGGAAGCAAAGGACTTTGCAGACACACACGGGTTCCACACTCACGAGCAATGTAAAGGCCTCAGTTTCTACAGCTGCGAAATGGAGCATTCTGAAGACAGGTGTAGTGTGACTGGGAGAATTTGAATCCAGTGTTTGAAGCCAAATCTTTAGCAGTACCTCTGACAAGTCACCTTCCCCTTCCTCAGCCCCATCAGTGGCCCATGAGCAGGCAACATTCTTCAGGGGCTGTAGGGATTATCGTTTATTGATTTGAGACAGGATCTCACTGTGTAGCTCTGATTGGTCTGGAACTCACTGTAAAACCAGGCTGGCCTTGAACTCACAGAGATCCTCCAGCCTCTGGTTTTGAGTACTGGGATTAGAGGAGTGGGCCACCATGGCCAGCTTAAATCTGTCTTTACGATCGTCCTGCCCAAGTCCTAGTTAAGGCACACCACCTTCTGATAACGCATCAGATTTCCTTCATACAGCAGTTCCACTAGTCCCTCCACAGAGCACCGGAAACACCCACTCCTGGAAACACTGTACACTGCTCTGACTGATGTCACCACCACCCCACCCCTTAGGTCACGGGTAAAAGCATGGTAGACCAGGCTTCCTGGTTTTAACGCTTGATAAAAATTAATGTTGAACAAAAAGGGCAGAATGCCACAAACAGGCTGACTGCAGCTCTGCAAAGGTGCCTACCAACCCAATGCCCAGAGCCTGCAGTGGGCTGAACAGAGTGCAGAGCTGCTGTGCTATCCACAGGATGGCTGCTGGCAGCCAAGACTCACTGTGTGCTTCAACAATCAATTATGACAAAATACACCAATAATAACCACTGGGGTAGGGCCTGGGTTGATGGATGATTTATTTTCTTCATAATGAAGCTGTGTATAAGTAAAATGCATGTGTCAAGTCAGGTAAATGCATTGATTTCCCTACACTCCCAGGGCAGCAAACACTCACCAGGAGGTTTTTCTCCAGCTGACTGCGCTGGATCTTCAGTGCTTCCTTTAGCCCGGCCACCTGCTTCTCTGCCTTCTTCCTTTCTGTTAAGAACTGGTTCCTCAGGAGGCTGAAGTCGGCCCTCATATCGTCAGCCTCTTTCTGCAGGGCCAGCAGCTCACCTGACTTGGCCATTAGCTGCTGCTCCCGCTCTGAAAGCTGCTGTTCTGGAATGTGAGTATGCACACTGAGTAGGCTTGGCCGTGGCCCTGGGCCAGCTGTGGGCAGAGCCCTGTGCTCCTTAGTGCAGGCTGCCTGTTAGTGAGTGGCAGGCTCCCTACTCTGCTGTTTCCCTCTAGTACTGGCTCGCACAAGTCTGCGACCTACTCCACAGGCTCAAGAAAGTTTTGCCAAGAGAGAGCAAACTGACTCCAAAGTAAATCCAACTCTAGCTTAGCTCATGCCTTCAAATTTCGGCTGCTGACACTGTTTCCCAATAGCTGAGGTCACTACTCCCAAATAACTCGTCCTTCAGAGACTCTAACATCCCACTGTAATGTCCTACTTTCCTGTGCACGGTTCAAGGGCACGAAGAGACACATTGGCCAGTCTCAGGGTCAAACTTCACCATAAAGACACATTCGCCCTACCTCCCTGTGTCCTTGGCCATCCTTCCCAGGGCTGTTGCCTGCCTTCCCGCTTTGGCTCTCCTGCCTCCTCCTGGGGTGGCCAGGTCTGGGTCTTCCTCACATACTTCACCAGACGACCAGGACAGCCCCGCTCCCACCCTTCCCTGGATGGTAGCCGTGGACTTACTGGCCTGGGACAGCATCCTCTCCAGGCCCTCAGTGCGACGCTCCTCTTCCTGCAGGGTCCCCAGGCGTCCTTCAGCTGCCGACACGTCTGTGAGTAGCTGCTTCAGCCTGCTTTTCTGGTCCATCAGCTCCTTCTCCAGCTGCCTCTGCTGCTGCTCCAGCGTCACTTTACCAGCCTCGAACTTCTGCTCTTCACGTTCTCTCTCTTTCTGGAGGTTTTGAAACATCTGAATAGAGACAATAACCTGAGTTGATCATAAAAGAATAAATGTCCCAGGTGATCCTCAGATTCCAGTTCCAAAGAGAGAAGCGCTTACAGAGAAGGGAGGGTAGGGGAGACAGACAGACAGACAGAACAAATGCCAGTGCTTCTGTAACGATGAAGCCACCTGGCCACTGTGAGAAGACGAGACAGGTCGCTGATTAATTAGCATGTGGCCACTAAGCTCTTTACAGGATGAGTGCTGGATGACTTAACAACCTATCAGTTATATTAACCAAAGAGTCCCAGAGAAGGTGCACACGGGCAGTGTGACCTGGGTGGGGAGGTGGGAAGCCTGGAGCCCCGGGAAGTGAGTACCCCTCTGAGCACAGTACCATCTCCTGCTGGTCCAGCCGGAGCTTGCTCTCTCTGATCTCATCCTGCAGCTGCTGGACTTGCTGTTCCTTTGTCTCTGCCTCTTTCTGGCAGCTCTCTAACCTGGCCATCCATTTGCCGATGTCCTCCTGAAGCTGCGTCTGCTCACTGAGCAACGCGTTCTGGCACTTGGTGGTGTGGATCAGGTCCTTTAGGCAAAAGATCACACGGAAACACCTCACAGAGCCACCTCCTAAGGTGACAGTGTCAGTCCAGAGCCCACCAAGTCTGAAAAGTGCCACCTCCTTTAGCCTCTCAGCAAACTTAGAGGAAGGTACCCAGGACTAGAAGTTAATTCCTGGCTTTCCTTGTCTTAGCACCTAACAAGTAGATGGTGAGACCACAGTGAGAGTTTCCCAGCCTTGCCACCGAGGCAGGAATAAACCCTGCTCTGCAAGTAACCCAGGGCTGTCGAGAAAATGAAGGTGCTGGACTCAAGAATTAATCTGCCTTTGTTACTGTATTAAATATTCAGACAAGTTCAAAACTTAGAAAAAATTCTGAAAAAAATTTTAACACAGAGAAATTTAAGAATCTTACATCTTAGGGGCTGGAGAGATGGCTCAGTGGTTAAGAGCACTGATTGCTCTTCCAGGGGTTCTGAGTTCAATTCCCAGCAACCACATGGTGGCTCACAACCATCTGTAATGAGATCTGATGCCCTCTTCTGGTGTGTCTGAAGTCAAGGACAGTGTACCCACATACATGAAATAAATAAATCTTTAAAAAAAAAAAAAGACTCTGACATCTTAAAAGTAAAAAGGTTTTTGCTCTAAAGGTTTTATGTCTTAGAAACACAGAACCCTGGAGGTATAGAAGAAAGATTAGGTGTTTCATCTGATTTGCTTGAAGTCCTCTGAAACACAAACTGTAGCCCTATTCTCACAGGCTGACCCTGAGTCACCTAGAGCAAGGTCATCAGAAGCACAGGGCCACAGCTGCACTAGTCAACACCTGACCAGACCCTGCTCTGAATGGACAGCTGCTCTGCACACGGATCCCTACATCCCAGCATCCTTGTTAAGGCTTCTTTGGACTGCTGTTTGACTTTGGTCTAACTACTATCTTACTTCTTCTTAGCTTTGAGTAAATGAATCAAGAGCTGAAATAGATCAGAGAACCACCCAAGGACCAAAGCCTTATCTGAAGGCTGTGCTGGGTAAGGAGGCCCTATGGTGCTGTGTAAGGGGGTGTGGGTGGTCTAGGGGGCTGTGTAGATGACCTTATGATGCTGTGCAAGGAGCCCTATGAGGCTGTAGTGCAAACTGTAAAAAGCCAATTCTATTTTGAGCCTTACCTGCTTTGCTAGGTCCAAATGGTCTTGGGTACTATCCAGTTCCTCCTGCAGAGAGTTTATGGCTTCCTTTTTATCTACCAAAACAGTTCCATAAGATGCTATTTGCAAATATACATATAGCATATATGTTTATATACTGGATCCCCCTTCAAAGTACATCAGAACTGAATTTACATTTGTTTCTGTTAAATCAATGATGCCAAAAGACATCAAGGTTATATATGTAACCTTGTGGGATTTAAAAAGGTTTCTATATTAAAGAATCTCATAAACATTTAACTAATAATGTTGGTGAGATGCATGGTTTAAAAACAAGTAGATTCGGCCGGGTGTGGTGGCACACCCCTTTAATCCCAGCACTTGGGAGGCGGAGGCAGTGGCAGGCTGATTTCTGAGTTTGAGGCCAGCCTGGTCTACAAAGTGAGTTCCAGGACAGCCAGGGCTACAGAGAAACCCTGTCTAGAAAAACCAAAAAAACCAAAACAAAACAAGTATATTCTACATTGCTGTTGGAAACGTAAGACTTGGTACACTCTTTCATGAAGACAATGTATAGACAGCATTGCTATCTATTACTAACTATGTGATCTTTAGCAAATAGCAAGAAAATTAACCCCCAATATCACCATCTGTAAATGGATAAAATACTGGTTCTATGTCAAAAATGCTATGAAGTTTTTATTTTTGATACAGTCTCATGATGTGGCCCAGTTGGCTTTGAACTTGCGTTCCTCCTGCCTTTTTCTACTGAGTGCTGGAGTTATTGGTGTGTCACCAGATCTATTGGTGTCACATGAATTAAATGAGACAGTACATACATCATGACTAGAACATAATAAATGCTAAAAAAAAATACATCATTAACTATAAATACTTAGCCATTTCTCCTAAATAATTATTTGGTAATAAAAGACATTTTTACTATTGCCTTCAACACCCCCCACCCACATACACAGTCAGAGTTATGACCTGAGGGGTGATGTCAGCTCATTATTGTGTGTACTTGTGGGAATGAGTGTGAGCATGTGCCACGCACCAGTGTGAAGGATGAAGGTCCACATCTGGGTGTCAGTTCCCAGTTCTCTCCTGTTAGTGTGCTCTTGAACGACAGAACTCAGGCTGTTAGGTTTGGTGGCAAGTGCTCTTTACCTACTGAACCACCTCATTGGCCCAAAAGTAATTTGTATTTAACCTTTTTTTGCTCTACTTTTAAACTGTTCCCTAAGAAACATAAGTTAAAAATTTAAAAGCCAGCTTAAGACGAAATTCATGTACCATGTGTGTCTTAAAGTGTACAACTTAGACTTAGTATGTTCACAGAGTGCTATAATTAAATCCATAATCTAATTTTACACCATTCTGCACCAATCACGTCAGCTAAGGGAAGTCTGTGGGTGGAGCCCCGGCCTCCAGTTCAGTCTCTTCCTTACCTTGTAGCTGCTGCTGCACCTCGGCCACCTCACTGTGTAGGGCAAGCTTGTCTTGGCTCAGCTGCTCCAGCTCCTGCCGCAGCTTTCTGACACTCAGTTCCAACTTCCCGAGGTTGGACTGCTCCATTTTGTTGCTTTCTTCTGTGGCTGCTAGAACTCTACCACAGAATAAAGTGGACTGTTAGACAGAAAACACCCACACTACGCGGATGAGGGGCAGCCCTGCCTTCCACAGTGCACAGACAGTGGACGTTACCAGGGTGAGGGTAAGGCTGGAGATGGAAGATGCCAGAACTACATGTAAATAGGGTCTTCGAGTATCAGTCATTCTAGCAGGCATGTTATCGACTGTGGTTTTAACCTGGATTACCCTCGTGCTTATTTTCCATTATATATCTTCTATAAAAATATATGTTCAAATCTTTTGCCCATTTAAAAAAACAGGTTATTTCATATCAAGTTTGGAAGACTTTTTACACCATACGTTTGTGGACCTGAGTCCTATGTTACATACCAGGTTCAAACTCTTTTCTCCTAACTGTTGTCATGTATTTTTCTTTAGTTTTAATATTATATTTTAGAGTGATCCTTTAAATGTCCAGTTTTTGTTTTTAATTTTATTTTATTTTTGGCTTTTTGAGAGAGGGTCTTTCTACATATCCCTGGCTATCCTAGAACTATGAAGACTAGGCTAGCCTTGAACTCACAGAGATCCACCTGCCTCTGCCTCCTGAGTGCAGGAATTAAAGCGAGTGCCACCACACCTGTCTAGTTTCTAGTAAGATCACGTGTTTCTTATCACTGTGCATTCATGTGAGCACAGGGCAGAGGACAGGCTCGGGGAGCTGGTTCTTTGCCCTGGCTCGTGTTTCTGCTATGCTATGTTCTCCAGGCCAGCTGGCATGTGGCTTCCAGGTGACTTTCTATCCCCGCTTCCTGTCTTGCCACAAGAGTGCTGGGATCTCAGATGCAAACCCAGAGCATCTGTCCTTCTTATTAGGTTCCAGGAAACGACCTATGGACATCAGGATTGCGGGCTTTGACTCCTCACCTCCACTGTCCTGTTAGCTTTAATTGTCTTGTTTTATTTGTTTAGTTTTACGTGTCTGTGTGAGAGGCACGTGTGAACCTGGAGCTCCCTCTGCTGGCTAACCTGGCTGGCCAGTGGGGCCCACTTGCCTCCACCCTGCAGTGCCAGCTTTTGATGTGGGTGTTTGTCCTGAAACCCAGGTCGCACTGAGCTCCCCCTCCACCCTCGAGCTTTATTGTGGGTTTTATGGATCATGCTTTTGGCATCTAACTAAGAAGAATTTTGTCCTACTCAAAGTCACAAAGGGCTTACCTTTTCTAAGTTTTATATTTAAAATTTACATTTATATTTATGGCTCGTTTTATTTTACACTGATTTATTCAGTGGGGAAGGGGTATGCACATGCCATGGCACATGTGTGGAGATAAAATGACAATGCAAGGAGTTGGTATTCTCCTTCTGCTTGGTGGGTTCCAGGAATTAAACTCAGGTCGTCCCAGGCTTGAACCTTTACCCACTGAGGCATTCTGCTGGCTTGTTTATGTGTATGCTGTTCAGTCTGCATGTGTGTCTGTACACTACTTGCATGCCTGGTGCTCACAGCAGCCAGAAGGGAGTGTCAGATTGCCTAGCACCAGAGTTACACGTGGTTGTATGTTGCCATGTTAGGTGGTAAAAATCAAACTCAAGTCCTCCAGCAGAGCAGCCAGTGCTCAAACTGCTGGGCTCCTCCATTGTTTTTATATAGTGAAATACGGATCAAATTTTCTATTTTGGATCTTCAATTCTTTTAGCATTAATTCTAAAAAGACTACTCTATTGAAAAGATAGCTTTCAATCTTTCTCAAAATCTTTGCTTCATATATCAAAGTTCATTTCTAAACCTTTATTCTAGCAGTTCTCAACCTGCAGCCTCAACCATTCACAGCAGTAGCAAAATTACAGTTATGAAGTAGCAATGAAAATGATTTTAGAGCTGGGCGTAGTGGCGCACACCTTTAATCCCAGCACTTGGGAGGCAGAGGCAGAGGCAGAGGCAGAGGCAGAGGCAGAGGCAGAGGCAGAGGCAGAGGCAGAGGCAGAGGCAGAGGCAGAGGCAGAGGCAAGTGGATTTCTGAGTTCAAGGCCAGCCTGGTCTACAAAGTGAGTTCCAGGACATCCAGGGATACACAGAGAAACCCTGTCTTGAAAAACCAAAAAAAAGAAAAGAAAAAGACTGTATGGCTGAGGTCACGACATAAGGAACTGTATTAAGTTGCAGCATTAGGAAGGGCAAGGCCCGGCGCTCTGTTCTGTCCCCGGCACCCACTCACTTGCTGTACAGTAGGATTTTGATTACTGTAATCTGTATTAAGTGCTAAAAGCACGTGTGTTAGTCTTAACTCCTTTCTCATTTTCTAATTTTTTTTTGGTGGTATGTCTAAAGAATTCTATAAATTGTAGGTTCTTTCCATTTTCTTATAAATTTTAGAACCAAGTTATAAAACTTTAAAAAAAAAAAAGGAAAAGAAAAAAACTTAGTGGGATTTTGACTGTAATTGTTTTGAATATATAAATCACTCTGAGAACAATCTGTTTTCTTATAGCAGTGAACAAAATCTTCCTTTCTATTTATTTCCAGCAAAAGACTGTGTGTCCTGGAGGACAAACTTGGGGGTCTAAGAGCTGCTCTTCTTTTCCCTTTAGAGTCAGGGTCTCACTGGCCTGCAGCTCATGGAGGGTAGGCTAGTGCCCAGAGATGCAGTTGTCTCTATGTAATTCCCATCCAGCATTACAGCGTCTGTCACCGTGTCTGCTGTTTCTGCTTTAACATGGAGACCTAGAGACTGAACGCTGGTTTTTCTGATTTTTTGTTGTTGTTGTTTTGTTTTTTAAAAATCTTTGCTCTTTTGTTGTTTTTTAAAGACGGCTTTTCTGTGTAGCCCTGACTTATCCTGGAACTCACTCCGTAGGCCTTGAACTCGGAGACCTGACTGCTTCCGCTTCCTGAGTGCTGGGGTTAAAGGTGAGCACCAGCACATGTGGCTTCTGCTGTTGTCTTGAGACAGGTTCTGACTAAGTAGCACTGATGGCTTGCAGCCTACTGTGTAGGCCATGGTGGTCTCAAATCCACAGCAATGCTCCTGCCTCCACTTGGTGGGTGCTGGGATTACAGAATGCACCCCCATGAGCATCTCTCTGTTCTCATGGTTGCCCCCATGTCTCTATCCTTGCCCTTACCTTTGGGCTTGGGAAGACTTCTTTTCCCAGCTCTCGCACTGTCCTTGGAGATCCTCCTTTTCTTTACTCAGACATTCGACGCAGGACTGCAGGGCCTGGCTCTCTGCCCTCACTCGCTCTGTCTCCCGCCTGTCTCTCTCCAGGAGCTGTCTCTGCCACTCTAGCTCCCTTCTCTGCTGCTGCATTGCCTGCTGCAAATTCTCCAGTTCTAGTTTCTCCTGAGTGAGAGAGAAGATTCAGAAGATTCTCTTTCCCTGAAAGAGAAAGGCTGAGGAGGGTGGCCGCGGCTCAGAGGCGTTCTTTCCTCCGTACCTCCAGCACGTCCACCTGCGCCTTCTCCAGCTCCACCACCTTCTGGTCATGCTGGAGCTTCAGACCGTGGAGCTCGCTGGTTTCAAGCTGCAGTATGTCTGCAACATTCTTTAGTTCTGACAGAGACAAAACAGGGTCAGGGTTGGGGAACTGGAAACCAAACAGAACAAACTATAACTCCTCGTTCACTGACCAGAAAGAGAAAAAAAATTTTTTTGCTGTGTTGCCTAAATGGTATTAATTTTATTTGTAAAGAAAAAAACCTTTTTGAAAGTACTGTTAAAAACATTAATTTGTGCTGGGCACTGGCGGTGCACATCTTTAATCCCAGCACTCGAGAGTGGCTGGTGGATCTCTGAGAAACCCTGTCTCAAAAAAACAAAAACAAAAACAAACAAAATAAAAACCCCAACACTAATTTGTTAAATACACTGTAACAAAAACAGTTACAGTGCTCCGACTCTAGGAGCATTTATATCCACATCTCTGTATGAAAAGACAGGAAACACTTTACAGTATGGGTATTTGTTCTCTGCAGAAAATCTAGAAAAGGAGCCCAATAGTAAAAGTGCTGAGAAATTTCTAGAAGGGGAGGGGTGGTGACCTGGGATGACCTGGGATGAGTATGAGGGGACCAACTCCCCAAATCTGTTCCGACTCCATGTCCATACTGTTTGTCTGTCTCGCCCTCTCTCTCCCTCCTCCCCCCTTCACACTCACACACACACACACACACACACACACACACAGACAGACAGACACACAGACAATGTAATAACTCAAAAGCTGACTACTATGACAGCACTTTATGGTGTTTTGTTTTGTTTTGTTTTATTTATTTATTTATTTAGGTTTCCCGAGACAGGGTTTCTCTGTGTAGCCCTGGCTGTCCTAGAACTCACTCTGTAGATGAGGCTGGCCTCGAACTCAGAAATTCACCTGCCTCTGCCTCCCGAGTGCTGGGATTAAAGGTGTGCGCCACCACTGCCCGGCTGGTGTTTTATTTTAGAAGTACACTGTTTGACACGGCATGGCCTCAGACCCAAAGTCAAAGGTGATGATCTAAGAGCCTCAGGCGGTCGTGAAAGCTCTGGACAGGAGGTTGACTTGACTGAGCGAAGCCTTGCTTCCCCTAGCCTGAGTATGAGTGCTGATGGTGTGTGCACATGCTAGCTACTGCAGCTGCGTCCTCCCAGCCACGTATAGCCCCAGACTGCTAATGAGGCCTATAGAGACCTCCTAGGAGACTGTGCCCCTCCGGAACAGCACCTCAGAAGAGAAGGTAGAAAATGCGAGAGCCAGAGGGCCAGGAAGCCTACAGTGAGACTGATCTTCTGGCTATTATGAGGCACTACACTCACCAAGTCTCAACCACATGCTGCCCAAACAACACTGGCACGATTCCAAACAGGCTAGACAAAATTCTGTACTGCTGAGCTGTACTGCTGTGCGTAACAAACTGGGGACCTGGGTTGCTGGGTAACTGGTGCTGCTCTAGCAGTGATCATGACCCACCTGATGCCCGCTTCTCTGGATGCCAGACTGCATATCTGCTTTTTCCTCATTCTCTTCCTGACCTAGTCAGGTGTCCAGGACATGGTAGGTAAAAGCATTTGCTATATAGGTATGAGGACCCAGGTTTGACTGCCAGCGCCCACACAAAAAGTTGCGTGTGGCTATGCATGTACCAGTAACCCCCTGTGTGGATGCGTAGGATGTGGGGTGCGGTGCAGAGGCAGAAGAGTCACTGGGACTTGCTGGTGGGCATCTATAACTGCAATGCTCTGCATGTGTGTTGAGGGTGTGCAGAGACAAGGGATCATTGAGACCTGACTGAGTGAGAGCCCTTGTCTCAACAGTATAAGATAGTGACCCAACAGGACATGGGATGGTCTCCTGTGGGCTGTGCACATACACAGGGATGCACACACAAAAGGAAACAGGGTAACATGAGTAAGTAAATAAGTGGGCTCTCTCCCACACTCACGACCTACCTCAGATGTTTACTCTAGTTTTACGTGGCATTAAAGGTAAACATAAGCCTTTTCTTTCCAGGTTCCTAAGTGTAAGTCTTGCTGTGGCACACATAAAGGATGGATAGAAATCTCTGGATGAATAGAAATTGGCACTTTGGTTTTACAAGCTTGAATGTTTGGAGTGCTGAAGCCCTGGCCGAGCATCTCAGCTCCTCTCTTACCAGCTGTGAGAGTCCTTCCCTGCTCTCATCAGCTACTAATATGCTTAATTGCTTTAAATAATCCTTAGCAAACTGAACTGAAGGGCAGGAAAACACCGAGTTCCTTTTATAATTTGCTCATTACTGAGCTTACAGTTCAGAGGTGAACTTGGCCAGGTGCACTTCGCTGTGACCTGCAGTGCAGATGTGGCCAGCCTCACATTCTGTGACTTGCTCTTTAAACTCACCAGTCTTATGTCTCGACAGCTGCTGTAAAACCACCTGAAGATTCTCTTCCTCTTTCTCCATCTCCTGCTGTATAAGTGCGAGCTGAGTCTTCTTTTCACTGATGTGGACATTCAGTTCTCCTTTCTGAAAACTTAGTTCTTCTAGAAGTGATTTTACTTCCTGTGTTTAAATAAAAGTCAGCTTCTCTGTAAATTACAAATCAAAATTCCCTTTATACCAGTCAGTTCTGTTATTATTCTATTTCATATATCTAATTTGTAATTTAATTTATATTAAATTATAACTTTTTGCCTTTGGTACAAGAACAGTGCTGTATTTTGCAGCAGCCCCTACCGTGAAGAAATATGAAGAAATAACCTATGTTCACGCAGATGTGTTTGTGCATTTACCCCATGCAAGGCTGCTCCCAGCCTCAGTGACTATCAGAGGCAGAAGGCTGGAGGCACAGACAGTCACAAACTGAGGTGCTTAGGACATAGGCAGCTATTATTAAATGCAAGATAAAGAAACTCCTTAAGAGCAGCTTAGAAAAAAACCAAAAACAAACAAACTAACAAAAATCCCAGGAGGTTGCATGTGGCTGAACCACGAGAAACAGGCAGGATGCGATGTTGCCTATGACTGCGATAAGAGCATCCCTGGACAGGAAACACATGAGAAAGCCAAGAAACAAGAGAACCCAGAGTGTACTCAGAGGCCACATGAATGCCTCAGCACCAATACACTAACACCCCAAATGGTGCTATAGGAGGCACTTCTATCTCGGAACACTTTAAAATAAACCTCAGCACTGCCCTACGGCAACCATACCCTAATGTGACTGCACTTCTCAGCAACTTCCGTCTCCCCCAGTGTCAGGGCTTCCTGGAGGTCAGCTTTTGCCTGGGCGAGGCTGTCCTGGAGTAGAAGCAGCTCCTCCCTTCTATGCCCCAACTCTGAGTCCAGGACAGCCAACTCCTGCTGCTGGCTTGTCACCTGAAAAGGGAGATAGTAAGTTTGACTCAAGGACACATGTATTCCCCGCCCCCCCCATTGGCCTTGAGCCTGCTTTATATTGACTTTCTTTCTTTGTTTCTTTCTTTGTTTCTTTCTTTGTTTCTTTCTTTCTTTCTTTCTATTTTCTTTATATACATTTCAAATGCTATCTTGAAAGTTCCCTATACACCCCCCAACCCCGCCTGCTCCCCTACCCACCCACTCCCATTTCTTGCCCTGGCTTTCCCCTGAACTGTATTCCCCTCTTTTCCCAGTGATGGCCGACTAGGCCACCTTCAGCTACATATGCAGCTAGAGACACGAGCTCTGGGGGTACTGGTTAGTTCATATTGCTGTTCCACCTATAGGGTTGCAGACCCCTTCAGCTCCTTGGGTGCTTTCTCTAGCTTCTCCACTGGGGGCCCTGTGTTCCATCTAATAGATGACTATGAGCATCCACTTCTGTATTTGCCAGGCACTGGCATAGCCTCATATGAGACAGTTATACCAGGGTCCCTCCCTTCAGCAAAATCTTGCTGGCATATGCAATAATGTCTGGGTTTGGTGGCTGATTATGGGATGGATCCCCGGGTGGGGTAGTCTCTGGATGGTCCATCCTTTCATCTTAGCTCCAAACTTTGTCTCTGTAACTCCTTCCATGGGTATTTTGTTCCCTATTCTAAGGAGGAATGAAGTATCTACCCGTTGGTCTTCCCTCTTCTTGATTTTCTTGTGTTTTGCAAATTGTATCTTGGGTGTTCTATGTTTCTGGGCTAATATCCACGTATCAGTGAGTGGATATCTAATGACTTCTTTTGTGATTGGGTTACCTCACTATGGATGATATCCAGACACATGTATTCTTAATACTTGTTTTTAGTTTTCCATCTCTTCTACAACCAAATAAACCTGATCCAGCAATCCAAAATACGTTTAAAAACAGTCATTTCCAGGTATCTGCTGTCATACCTGGCTTTTCAGTGTTTCCAGCTCAGCTCTCTTGGCCTGAAGGAGAGTCTCAGACTCTCTAAGGACCTGAAGGTGGTGATCCTCACTGTGTTGCGCTGCCTTGATGTCTCTCTGCAGACTCTGAAGCCTACATGGCAGGGTAGGACTTCAGCAGCCCTCCTCTAGAGGAGCCAGATGCCCACAGCTGCTCCAGAACATTCTCTTCCCATTCCATCCCATCCCACCCCACCCCTACCCTTCAAAGGCCTTACTCTTCTGTCAGTTTTTCCTTCTTCTCGTTTAGACACTGGAAATCTGCATCTTTGGCTGCTACAACTTTGTTTATTTCTTTCAAGATTTCTTCCTGTTTGATTTTGTGCTGCTCCAAGTCCTCTGCATCAGCCTGGAGCAATCTACAATGGAGCATTCATCCCCCTGGCCCTTAGGGCATAACCAATCCCCTGAGTGCCTGAGCCCTCAGCACCTGGGCCCCACCCACCCAAGGCCTGAGCTCCACCCACCTTAGCTGCTGCTCTGCTTTCACAAGGTTAAGTGCAGTCTCCTGGGCTCTCTTTTCTAGTGCCTCAGCATCTGACTCGGTTTGTAATAAATTTCTCTTGGCATCAGTGAACTTTTCAACAGCACTCTTTGTCTAGAAAAGAAACGGTCATTAAAAATAATTCGGCTGCAGTACTCACTACAGCTATTGGCAGTATTAACTGGTACAACTCTTAGAAAACAAGATTAAAACCAGAAAAATGTAAAAACATTCCTTTGCTCTGAATCTAATGCTTAGAAAATTATCCAGAAGCAAATAATTACTGTGTAAAAATGTAATGAGATAAGATGAATCTTGACAAATAAAAATAGTGTAATAAAACAGAATGCTATTTAGTCTTTAAAATGACAATGTTGCAGCATGATGATGTTAGAATATGTTGGGTCAGAAAAAAATCTTAAATGGTATAAGCACTATGAGAGGAATTATATAAAACTACGTTTGTGTCAACAAAAATGGAGCGTTTATGAAAAAAGTTATCTGAAGATGAAGAGAATGGAGATATCTTTTTATTCCAAAAATGTGATTATCAAACCTAGCCAACTAAATGACAATACCAAGCTTCCATGCACACAGATTCTTCTTACTTGAGACGTTATAAAAGGACCCTCACTTGTGATGGCGACTTACACTGAAGTCTTTAGACATACTCCTATGTGAGATTTGGCAAAAAACATTTTCAAAAAATCAACTTGGTTTCCCGATCCATCTAGAGCAAGCAGTTTAATAGATCTAAGATTTTAGTTGGCACTGACTCACAAACAGTCTCCAGAGTCAGATGTGGCTGCATGTGAAATCTGTCTATTAACTGGGTGTCATCTCTTCAGCAGGATCCACAATGACAGACATGTCACCGCTTCTCTTCAGACAGCTGCCTTCTGCTGCCTCATTAGCAAAGCCTTGGGCAGGGTTCATCATCTACTTAAGGGAGTCCCTTGGAGGAGAGTGTCTCCACTGTGGTCACTCTGCCTCTATGTGTCTACTGCCAAGGTCACTGATTAAAACAAATATAGGAGATATGTTTTCTCTAGTCCCATAGCACCTACATAACCTACATAACCACAGCAACCTAACGTTTACAGCACAAGGACTGCCCATAGGAAAACACACGAGGACTTCCTTGTTCTCATTTAGAACCATGTGAAGAATTCCGGGAAAGGAGCTATGCCTGCAAAGGCAGATGGACTTTAATGATGTGGAGGGGTTAGAAGTCTGCAGGTCCACAGACTCACTGCAATTTATACTGGATTAGCTTCAGCCTCCTAAGGAGACATTCCTTGTCCACCTCTGGGTGGTGACCAACACCCTGTTGACTAGCAGAGAAAGCTGATTCAACATCCTGAAAAACAGATTAAAAAGCAAAACCAAAAACCATTTGGGCTCTATGAACTTACCAGCAGGCTTCTGGACAGCACCTGAAGCCCGCAGCGGCAGTCTCTGCCTGGCTGCCCCCGCTTCTCTAATGTTCCCACCAATGCATTTGAAAATGTCATGGGTTATGGCTTTTTTGTATGTTGTTACTATAAAATCTTTATGAAACTATTAATACATCAGAACATGAAATGTCAGGCCATTGGCTCCAGGATAAATTATCTTGTACCTCTTTGAGGTGAGAGCTGTGTTTCTGTAACAATAGTCATGATACACAGAATGTAATAGGTGAAGCCAATCACTCAGTTACAACTACAGGTTTCTATTAACTTAAATTGATCCAAGTTGAACTAACAAAGTAAAAACAGTTCCTGAGGTACTTTGTGTGCCAGGGTCTTTTTTTTTTCTCTGGAATTCTCATTTAACTAAAGAACTCTAGAGAAGGCAGAGCTTCAACTATGTGACTCTGGGCTGCATGTGTAAGCTGAGTTAACACCACGTCCCAGGGCTGCCAGGGAAGCTAAAGGAAATGGCGTTCATGAAGACCTAGGGAGTCACTTTCCCTCTTTGGCTTTCTGCTGCATTGTGTCTTAAAGAATGCTACTACCAATCACTCGGTAGTCCAGAGGTAACGTGCCAGCAAAGAACATCTCAGGACCTTTCTTTCTTTCAATTTCAACTTGGCTGAACCTAAATGAATAGAAATCTATGACCCAGAAATTGAAAACAGATCATTACTTCTGTTACCAACTTGATGAAGAAGATTTCTGTAACAATCGATTTGTTATTTAAAAAGACGCAGATTGAAAAGTCCAAAGTTAAACCAAACAAACAACCACCTCACCTCTGCCCCACAACACACTCAGCCGGGCAAGCAGGACATGCTGAGAACTAAACAGCACAGTGTCTGGAATCTAAAGCATGCGTTTAATCCACACTCAACAGACCACACATTCTTAGCTTGAATTTACAGACAAGGTGAGCAAAGTCAGCGGACCTAGGTGACTTGCTCGGATGTCCAGCTCGGACAGCGTGCTCTTTGCCACCACTGCTTTCCAGTTTTAGGCCTGTGTCCCCTAGAGGGCCAGCCTGAAGCACACTAGACACACCTTCTCCTTGGTGCATGCAAGCTCATTCTCGGCTTCCGCCAGAAGTCGGTCAGCTTCCCTGAGCTCCGAGCGACGTTTCAGGAGAGTTTTCTCTAGGCACTCAATTTCATCTACGATATCCTCATGATGTTTGAGAGACTTTTCTATTTCTAGTTCAGTCATAAGATTCTCAACATGTCCATCAATGAAGTCCCTAAAAATTACATAAACATCAAAAGATTTTAGACACAGGCAATACGGACATTGATAGCCAATGAAGAATGTTCAAATTTTTACTTTGTTTTGGTTTTGTTTTGTTTTGGAGGCAGGGTTTCTCTGTGTAGCCCTGGCTGTCCTGGAACTCACTCTATACACCAGATTGGCCTCGAACTCAGAGATCTGCCTGCCCTTGTCTCTCAAGTGCTGGGATTATAAGTATGTGCCACCCAACACCCAGCTAAGGAACTTGCTGACTTTTTAAGAGTAGCTACATGTTCAAAATCCATTTTTATTATAAATACAGAGTATTCCTGGCAGTAAAAGCACACTATGTCACAAGGCTTGATGGACTTGGGTCAGCATCTGGCCGAGACAGCATAGCCACATCATTTTCCTGAAGAGTAGAGATAAAGGAAGTGACTACACAAAAATTTCCAGTCCCTTAGTCCTCAAGGACAGTCCCAGAGCATGCAACACCACACACTGTACTGTTTTGTGACTGACTTCTTTATGCTGGAATACAACTGTCATAAAAAAGTTGGCAAAAAGTCATGACACAAAATTCAGTAACTCGAGGCTAACAAGACAAAATTATCTGAAAATGGGCTGCTTGGCAGAAAAAACATGAAATCAAACTCAGCACATGGATGCTTTTCTCTGACTAAGTGTTACCCAATTTTCCTGGAGTAATCATTTATACTGCTACCATGGGAGAAGTGGGCCTATGCCCTGCCCACTCTGTCATCTTCCCAACATGTCCACTCACATGAAAAGAAGCTTTATTCCCCCCACAAGCAAGAAGCAAGTTCCAGTCTCCTCAGTGTGGCTCTCGTGAGAGACGTCCACTCCTAAACAGCAGTGGTCACGTCTCTCTCACTCTGCCTGCCTCACAGGCCTCCCTATCACACTGAGGCCCAGGCTGGTCTACATTAAATGACAAAAGCTAGGGAATTGCCATAACTCATGGACTAGCACAGAAGACAGCATTTCATGTACCTGAGCAGACAACAGAGGCATGTGAACTAGCTGACCCATGCTAAGCACAGGCGCCCACAGATGGAGGGCCAGCTATTCCCGTCAATGACTCTGGCTGGTCACAGCACTACTCAGGCAGGGCTATACTAATGGTGACTAACCCTGCACTGTACAAGATACCTGAGGAGAAAGAAGGCCTACTTCAAAAGCGATCCCTTACCTTTAATGTTTTTAAAAGGTTTTATGTGTATGAATGTTTTGTTTGCATGGCTGCATGTGTACCACTGAGTGCCTGATACCCAGAGTTCAGAAGAGGATGTTATCTCCTGGAACTGGAGTCATAGATGCGTATGAGCCACTATGTGGGTGCTGGAAATTGAACCTGCACCCTCTGCGAAAGCAACAAGTGCTTTAACTTAAAGCCTGAGCCACCTCTGCTGACTGCCCATCGTCACTTTTGTTTTGAAAGGCAGGACAGACAGACAGACAGGGCTTGGGGAAGGCATGTGAAGGTGCAGAGGCAGAGCAAAGTGGTATGTGGGGAGACCACAGGTTCAGGCCAAGCACTGTGTGAGGCTGAGGTAACAGAGTTGGGCAGCTGACACTGAGTCACAGTGTTTTCTCGACAGACTGGGGAGAAAGATTCTAAACATGGTGGCAAGTATGGAACCTCCTATGGTGGTCGAGAATTCCCCCAATTAAAGGCCACAGCATAGAAATAACAGAAAGGGTCAGTTAGCTTTTTGTATGCAAAGTCAAAAGGACAAGGAAATCAAACCAAGGCCTTGGAGAACGAGGGTCGGAATTCCTGTTGTCTACTTTGGCTATGGTGGCTGAGAAGGAAAATGATTGTGCTGTTCAAAGACAACTATAGAAAGAGCTGATCTGAATTATTAACCAGGTGGCCTTAGGTGTGCGCTGTCCTAAATGGTATTTCCCATGTGGGCTGTAAGTTAAGTGGAATTAAATTCTGTTTCTTAGTTCCTATTGCCAGCTCCACCTATACATGGCCAACATTTATTATTTTGCAGTTATGATCTAGGACATTTCTAAAACGAGAGAATGATTTACAAGGCAATGCTGACTGAGAATGTCTGTCAACACTGATATTATACCCTTTGAATTATAAAAGTATGATGGCGAATGCTTACTTTCGTTGTTGATGTCTCTCAATAGTTCTATGTAATTCTTCTACTTCAAGTTCTAATTCTTTCTTCTCTTGCAAAAGGCCATCAATATCACGGTGCAGCCCATCCACTTCTTCCTCAGAATGCTGCGTGAATGCTTTCTGCCGCCGCTCTTCCCGCTGTTTTGATTTTAAGTGCTGCATTATGTCTTCTAGTCTAGACACTTCATTCTCCTAAACGCAGAAAGTGAATGCATTATAGAAATGCCAGAGGGTGTCTCTCCTGCTTTGCTGTCAAAAGTTGAAACTAATTGGTTAAAGTGGTTATCCTGAAAGATAGTGGGAAAGTCTAAGTCTTCAGTATGGAAAGAAAAATTGAGTCAAGCCACATGACAGATGAAACTGACAGACTCACATAACTCTTCCATCAGTATAACCATGCATTAGAAATTTACCACCCCTCTCTGTCTCCAGAGTTCAGCATCTAACAGAGAGACAAACTGAAGTCTCTTTCCACTCTGGACACCGGGAGAACTGTTTAAATAAGTTTCCAGAAGAAGAGGTATTTTGCCCACATTTTGTAAAAAATAATAATAATAAGGGAGACCCAGTCTCAAGAAACAAGAAGGTCAAGTGTGAGGAGATCAGAAAGCACACGAGAGGCTGGCGAGTCATGCACTGCTGGAGACACAAAGCAATCCGACAGAGTGTCCGTAAGTGCTCAGACAGAACTCTCACAAGCAGAGTGTACACCATAAAGCCGCAGAGAACCTAAGTGATTCCTACATGGGGGCCTATGGACCAAGTGTGGCCTGCCAGCAGAGACTGTGGCCTGAACACTATCCTCTCCTCATTATTCCCTCAGTGGTGAGTTGGAAGAAGAACGAAGGCCCCAAAAGCTCTGAGCACAAAAGAGGAGCTGGGATGAAGTTTAGTAGTAAGAACCAAAAAGTTAGAAAACAATCAGATTGGGATCTAGCCTACGACAAGAATACAAGGCACATGTAAGAAGTCACCGTCACCTAAAACATCTTCAAATAAAGAAACGGTATGTAGATATTAAAATGCTGCTTAGTCATTTGTAGAGACTGAGATAGCTCAGTAATACAGTTCTGTGTGTGACAGCTTCCTCCTAGACTGAAAACTTCCATCCTTCAGGAAGCCCCTTAAGCAGGAAGGCAAAGAACTCAAAATAGCTTCAGGGCATCTCTGTAAGTGACCAGATTCACTAGGCCCCTTCCTGTCAGCACAAGCTGAGAGCTGCAAAAAGGCACTGAGACCAGGCCAGCTGCCTGGATGAAGCAGAAACCAATGCACTGCCTGCGAAAGGCTTAGACAAGGGAGTCGCTTTGGAAGGGCCACTCTCAACCTGCTGAGCTGCCTGCTGGCTGTGCAGTGTGCTTCATGTCCCACATTTTGTGAACCTGCTGGAGTTAGCCGTGCTGATGCAGCTCTGGGAGTTATCGCTACACCTGTAAGCAACCCCAATCAAACTCACTGGTTCACTAAGCTGGTCTTTGGTGGTATCTGCACTTTAGTCTGTTGTAGCCACCGATCTGGGGTGAGTAGATATGTCTGTTGTGTCGCCTGGGAAACCGTCACACAAATGTTCTTTCAGAGGACTTAGGTTCTTCTCCCAGAACCCACACCAGACTTCTTACAATTGCCAATAACTCCAGCTCCAGGGCTGTGACTCTGACTTCTGACTGAGGGTACCACATTCACATGCACACCTTCCCCAACACACATACACATGTAATTAAAACTAATAAAATCCTAAGAGTGTAAAGTACTGGGTATTACTAACATCAAGTGGGAAAACAAAACTCAAATGTCCATATAAAAGTAATGAAATAATTCATAATCATCAGTTAACCCAGAGATAATTCCTGCATGCTGTTTATACATATCTGCATATACAGGCACATGTGTACATGTGGAGCATACTTACGTATGTATAAGCTACAGGTACTAGTATGTGGTAGCTTTATATAAACACTAATGCATGGTACAATATGGAGGAAGTTGCAGTCCCCACTTACTAGGTTATGGTGCTCTGGGATGTTGCAATGCTGCACACCCGCGGGGACAAGCGGAACAGCGAAGTTGGCAGGAGGAGGTCCATATATGATGGGGGCCCCAGCAGGAGGTGGGCCATAAACCACAGTGCCGGGGGTCAGAGGATGGCTGCTGTTGGGCAATGGAGGCGATGGTGCATACAGGGCCACTCCCTGGGGTACAGGAGAACCATCAGGAAGCACAGTATACATTATGTACCCAGGGGGAGGCACAAATGGGGGCTCCTCCTGGTCATCCAGTCCACTTTCTTCCTGGCTATCTCCTCCACTGTCTGCATCTTCTAAGACATAAACAGGAAAGTAGGAAAACAGATTTAGGAAGAAACATCAGTACTTCAATCAAGACACTGGAGATGGAAAACAGCCGTGAAAATGATCAGCTGTAGGTGTAAGAAGCAGATCACTACAAAGTGTTTTCAGAAGCCAGCATCTTACGTTTAGTCACAATTAATTATTAATCTATTCAGCAATCATTTGCATATATGCTTCATACTATATAAAATATCAACAGAGATGTGTTAGGTCAGACAGAACTCTAAATCGATTACCGCCACATGGGCCACTCTAATTTGATGGATTACTTCTTTCTTATTCCCTAAAGGCAAGGGCTATGTCTGCTAACCTGACAAAGCAAGCACACAGTAGGCACTTTCTTAGTAATAGTCCCTGTGTGTTTGCTTTTGTGCTGTTAGGGGTTATATTAACAATGAGATACATCCCTATCCCAGGAAACACTTCCTTAATTAACAAATCATCAAAATGGAGCACTACCATGTCAAGTAGATCACCTGTCTCAGAGCAGCAAAATGATTTGACTATGGCCACAGAGCTATAAAATACAAGAGCTTAGACAGATCCAAGTCTTACTCTTTGTGCAGAGGTTAGAAGACTAACCTCTGACAATTTTAGCAGAGCTGCTATGTAAAGTCATGATAAAATAAATGGTACAACGCCCCTGACTCAGAAGCATAAGCCAAGACGCTGCTCAGCTGGAATGGAGGAGGAAGGAGAGTGGAGGGAAGAACCATGCAGTGAGCAGTCTTACAAAACCACAGGATAGCTTGGGATTACAGAAAAGTGGTTTAAAATGTGGAGGTGAAGGGGTGAGACTGTAACTTGGTGGCATATGTTAGGCCCTGTGCTCAACCCACAGCACTGAAAACACAGGCAGAGAGCCCCGAGAAGCGGGCGTGCTGCAGTATCTGTAGATCAGCAGCTTAGCCTTCCTAATGCTGTAACCCACTAACACCGTTCCTCATGTGGTAACCTCCAACTATAAAATTATTTTCATTGCTACATCACAACTGTAATTTTGCTACTGTTACCAACTGTAAAGATCTAATATGTAGGACATCTGATATGCGACCCCTGTGAGAAGGTCATTTGACCCCAAAGTAGCTGTGACCCACTGGTTGAGAAATGCTGCTTTAGATAGAAACCCTATGGGAAGATAGGTTACTAGTCAACAATACAGGGTCCCACAGGATTTCCGAGTAAGAAAAGACTTTGGAATGCATCTATTTATTTCAAGGAACAGTAAGAGGTTATTAACTAGGTAAGAAAAGTGAAGCTTTCCTCATGCAATGTGGCCTACCTCTCTTTGAAAATGACTTATGCAGCGTGCTTCTGATGGGGGAGTAGACCCAGTACCCTGAAGCAGGCAGAGGTCCACTGCTGTCCTTTTCTTCTTGTTGTCCAGGCTGTGGTTTTCTAAGAGGAGTTGAGGCTGTGTACTTTAGACCCAAACCGGAGTCCTTGGTGGCCTGAGAACTATGGCTGGAAACCTGGAGCGACAGGAAACACTGCCTATCATCATGGAAAGGCTGACCTTTAGACACGTCTAAGTGGACAGCCAAGGCGAGATACACAGAAACTAAGAAAGAATTTGTTATTTCCTTATCATGACACTCACTTCTTACAGATAGAAATAAGAAGTGATTACAGGTATAAACTATAGTCCATACACATGGCTCAGCATATTAAATCTGACACAGCAGTGTCAGGTAGGCTGAGCAGCGAGGACTATGGAAGCAGTAGCTGGAGTCCTGTCAGACTGCTCTGTGAAAGAGATGGGCTCTCTTCAAGAAGTTATGCGATAGCGTCCATTTCCCACCCTGCTCTTTTGGCCATTCTCTGGGCACACAGATCCTCGTGGTACTATGGTGGTAACGGCGTGTTACCTGGCTGTGTGAGTTTATTTTATGGCACAACTTGCCATAAGAGAGAAGTAAGTCCTCCCTAAGTGACTAGACCCGAGTGCCCCTTCCTCACACCTGCACTCCGCACTGCCAGTGCTTTCTCCTCTGCCTTGTCCTCAAGGGCCAACAGCTGAGGTAAGGGAACCCAACACCTTCAAGGAAGCTGGAGCACAGTGTTCTCTGGGAGCATGCTACCCCTCCCTCCCTGCTTCCCAGTGTGTAGGTCTCGTCTCCAGGAGCACACTCAGCACAGGCGGACAGTGCTGTCTCTTCCTTGGTGACGGTGTTGGCTTCCTTCACATTTCTGGGGGTATTCTGCACGTAGGTTATGACTACAGTCAGAGCCCTGGGACCCTGGTGTCCCAGGTGCATCTCCTTGCTATTGCCCTACAGTGACTCTCAGAGTGTCATTAAGGCCCTCTGCTTTGGATAAGTCCTGCTTAGATCCACTCCTCACATCTAAGCTTAGGTTGCAAGCTCACCCCCTAACTGTACCTCTTCTTTCCAGCTCCACTCACCTAGCTCTGGTCTCTTCTGTCTTTCACGTGGGTGTTCAAATAGTGCACAGAGCTCACCTTGCTGTAACTCTATCCTGTGCTCAGCCAGAACACTCTCTGAACTACTGAGTCTACTCACCGTAATCTCATTCCCCATGACGTAGAGAACGGCCCCTTGTAAAGGATGGCCCTGTGGGTTTAATGAAGATGCCCCATAGGCTCCTATATTTGAACACTCAGTCCCTAGCTGGTGGTGCTGTTTGGGGAGCTGTGGCCTTGCTGGGGGCAGGCCTGGGGGCTCAAAGCCTTTCACCATTCCCAGTGCGTTTGTGCTCTCTGTATCTGTGGTTCAAGATGTGTACTTTCACAGGTCTGTCCCTGCCGCCATGCCTCCCAGCCACGACAGACTTTTATCCTTTGGAATCAGAGCCCAAGTAAGCGCTTTCTTCTCTGAGCAGTGTTGGTCACGCTTTATCACAACAGCAGAAAGTAACTAAGACAGCCCCAATGCTTCAGCCCTCCAGGCAAACCATCTAACCCTCAAGGTTCCTCACTAGAGCCACAGCAACCTTCCTCTTTACACACACTGTGTCCTCCCTCTTAACACCCTCCTGGGTGCCCACTCACTGCTCAGCTCACAGTCTCATCTATTCCACTTCCTTCCTGAACTTGCTCACGAGAAGAATCCCTGAAACTAACCTCTCTGCACCTAGAGCACACACACAGGGCAAGCCTGCTGTCACAGAATGTCACTGTTCTGTAATTACACTCACATGGCCCAAGAGCTCCAAGAGCAGGGCTGTATCCACCATCACAGCACTCTAATACAGCCTAGCACTGGCCTAGACTGGTGAACACCCAAGGATTGTTTTAAGAAGGAAATGAAACCTAGGTACCCATTATCCTGTCCACACCTCTGCAGTCATTCTCTACAGTCTACAGTCATTCTCAGTCAGCTCTTTGGCCTTAGGTCATCCTAACCTTTTATCTACTTCTTGACACTGGCCATAAAAAGGCAAGCTCTATTTTCTGTGGGATAGCTCAATTTTTACATCTCAAATAACACACAACACCGAAGAACCTAAGTGTATGTCTCAGCAGAGAAGTGTTTCAGCACCTGCTAACAAATTTGGGGAAGGAGAAAAATTCAGTATATCCTTCTAGCAATGTTGCTAGGAGGGTTCCTACTTTTGAGGATGGTGCTGGTGGCATAAAGTACCACCAGCCTTGTCTTCTGAAAGGATCTGCCATGCTGCTGATGTACTCGTTCTGAGCAGAGACGGCATGCCGGAGCTCAGCGATTTCCTCTAACACGTTCTCAATGCCTCCTTTTTTACCTGGAAAGGAAAGCCACTGTATGAAGCTGCCACGCAGTCACAGACTTCCTTTCTCTCCCAATACAGAAAAGAGACTTCAGGAGAGCCAACAGAATCTATCATGTCTCCAAAGCTGTCTTCCAGCCTGCCCTTGGGTAATTATTTTTTTTGTTGAACACCAAGAAAACATCTTTCTGCCCATCAATTATAAAGTAATTTGCAGAAAGTTAACAGATGTATAAACACTTTGTCTTGCTAAAATCAAATCCCCTAGTACCACACTCTAAAATGCTTTTTAAATTCTTTAACTTATCAGGAAAGGCATGACTCTCTAGATCAGGCATGGAGTTGATTTCCTTCAGCCAAGTGCTTTTCTCTACAGGCAGGAGAAGGCACTTGAGTTTTATAATGACAGCACCATCCCGAATCAAAGCCCAACAGTACTTTACCTGCCCCCGTGAGGTTTAATACATCCCGGAGTCTTGTGATCTCAGCCCTTTGCTTCGCCATGGCCTCGTTCAGTGCCTCAATCTCTAGCAGCTGGGAGTTTGCTCCTTTAGCACCTAAATCTGCATTTTCCATCTCATCTCGGAACTATTAAAAAACCATACACGAAGTGTCAATGAGCACGCTCAGTTGCATTTACCCATGTAACTAAGAAGCCTATCTTCTTTTTTTTACTTTTTACCAATGAGGAAACCATCTTACCCCTTTCATTTTCATGGCACTGAGCAGGCGAGGCTAAAGTGCTGCCTACTGGATGTACTTCGGTGCTTTGAGCAATCGCCTGCAGTGCTCAGTCTTAGCAACCCAGAGGAGCTAGCCAGAGGCCGCCTTGGGTACCAGCACTGACCTGGCCCTCTCTCTCTCTGAGAAGGTGCTGCAGGAGCTCGATCTCTGCCTCTGCTCTGGTCAGGTCCTTGGCTGCTTGCATGGCCTCTCTGCTGAACCTCTCTGCCTCCTGCAACTCCTATGGACAGATCGTGAGAAGGGTGCTGCTGTCACAAATGCTCATCTCCAGTCCTCCTTCCTCTCAGAGTGATCCCCTGCCCCCATCCTATAACCAGCCAGGCTTACGCCTTCACATGTGGTGCAAAGCCTGATCCACCCTGGGGCAAGTGGAGGGTTTTGCAAGAGGAATAAAGACTCCCTCTTCATTATCCTAGCCTGCCATGGATGTCTTTCTGGGGTCTCATTCATCATTTGTCCTACTATAATCTACTATCTCAAGCTCATTAAAATCTGTGTCCTACTTAGCATCATCACCATTACTGCACAGAGCACTAACAGCCTGTACAGTAGGATTTCAAATATATACACAAAATAAACATTTTAAGGCTCAAGATGAGCATGGTGGCACACACCCCTAAACACAGAACTTGAGAGGCAGAGGCTAGTGGATCCCTGTCAGTTCCAGGCCAACCTGGTCTACATAGCTACTTCCAGGATAGTCAAGGCTACACAGAGAAATCCTATCTTAAAAAAAAAAAAAAAAAAAAGCAAGCAAATAAGTAGCAGAAGAAGAGGAGGAGGAGGAGGAAGAGGAGAAGGAAGAGAAAGAGGAAGAGGAAGAAGAGGAGAAAAGCAGAAAAAGAAGGAGAAAAGAAAGGAGGAGGAAGAAGAGGAGAAGAAAACAATTTGAGGTTCAGAGAGACTGAATGGCAAGCCTTCAAAGCTGGAATCCCAGCATGTATGTGGCAGTAACTTCTCCAAGGAGACGGTTATCCTTTAATATTCATTTGATGGCTCCAAATAGATTCTTAGGAGTTATGATGGAATGTAACCACCGGTTCTTAAGAAAAGCAGACAGACTGAGCAGTGGTAGTACACACCTTTAATCCCAGCCCTCAGGAGGCAGAGGCAGGCATATCTTTGTGAGTTTGAGGCCAGCCTGGTCTACACAGTAAGTTCCAGGACTACACAGAGAAACTCTGTCTTGAAAAATCAAACCAAACCAACAGAAAAGCAAACAGTGTCACAGTGGCTTGTAAGGTGACCAAAGTTTGCACCAAGGATCAGTAACGCACGCTTCTTCATTCTGAGATAGTCCTGATGAGCACATCCTGACCGACCTAGGTACTGACCTCTGCTCGCTCCTGATTAATTCTCACAACAGTTCCGTGCAGGGACTTGAGCTGGTCTTTGGCAATGGTGAGCTCAGCTGCAGCTAGTTTATCAGAAGCAGCCACTGCTTTCTTTAGACTCTTCAGTTCTTTATCTAAACCAAGAAACTGCTCCTGAGATCTGGCATCTTCACGCTTCTTCTAAAATAAAAGAATCATAAATGAAATAAAAGAAATCACTTAAAAGCAGTAAATTAAGGTGTAAGCTCCAAGAGAGCCAGGCTCTGTCCCCTGATGCAGCACATGTCTAGAATAGTACCTGATGCATACCAGGAGCTTCATAAATAGTCACTGAACATTAACTTCACCAGAGATTTAAAACAAGTTGTGTGTGTGTGTGTGTGTGTGTGTGTGTGTACACATGTGTGCAGATGTAGAGGCAGAAGAGGGTATCATATGTCCTTCCCGATCATTTCCCGCTGGGTCCCTGAGCCCTTTGAAACAGAATCTTGCTTAGGGCGTGTGTTTTCTGAGCTGGGATGGAGCCAGCAAGTGCAAGCATCCTCTTGTGTCAGCGTTCTTCACAGCTCAGACTGCAGGTGTATGATTGATTCCGGTTTGCTGTGCAGGTTGCCAGACTCGGAACTCTGGTCCTCATGGTTGTCAGCACTGCTCCTAACAGCTGAGTCATCTCCCCAGCTCCCTACACATAAACCCTTTTAAATAATGTTTTTCTTAGTTAAGAATGTTGAGCTGGAGCGATAACTCGGGAGAGGTTAAGAGCACTGATACTGTTCCAGAGGACCCAAGTTGGATTCCTAAAGCTCACATGGTAGCTTAAACCCTGTAACTCAAGTTCCTGGGAATCCAACACCCTCTTCTGGACTTGGCAGGCACCAGGAACACACATGATACATAGCATAGACACAAACAAAACACCCCTACACATAAAAATAAATACATACATACATGCATACATATATACATACACACATATATACACACACACAGAGAAGAATAAACTTAAGCAAACAACCTCCCAAAACTCAACCTTATTTGTTAGTAGCATAATAGATGGGCAAACCTTTAAAATAACTATATGAGATCCTGGATAAGTGATAGTGAAGACCTTGTCATTTTTGAGGGTATGGACAAATCCAAATCAAAATGGACAAATCCAAATGTTCTTAGGCTTAAGAAGTTTGCTCTTTAATAGTAGAGGTTGGAAAACAAGGAGGGTCTGACTCCAACCATTTTCCATTTTACGAAGGTAGGTTGATTGCTCTGTGGATTTGTGTCATGTGTAGAATTGGGAAATCAGCTAGGTAGGCACAGCAACTGTCCAGGAGGAGGATGGCTAGACAAGGGTGGTGGAAGTCAACAGGACTTGGGTGACTAAAGGTTCCTAGAGGGTAGATCACTTGCTGAGGCAATGAGGAGAGGGAGGGCAGATGAGAAGGAGGAGGCCCCCCTCACAGTGGGGTGAGGTGAGCTTACTGGCATAGACTGACGCCATGTGAAATGGGACAGTGAGACTGTAATGAGACTAGTCATTGTGCTAGAGACTGATACTCTACTCCCCCCCACCCCAAGGCACGCAGACCCCAAGAAAGTAGGGATCTAAGTTTTGTAGGGAAGTGAGACAGAAGAAAGACAAGGAACTTGAAGCTACTTATGGGTGAAAAAAGACTCAGTAACTGGCTGTGGACTTTAGGCTGGACAAGAAGGAAAGCAGAAACTGAAAAGCTAGAGGTCGATGAATCAGAAGCTCAAGGAGGCTGGAAAAGCATTCACATGTGGGGGCCAGAAAGACAGGGCTGGAATTAGAACAACATGCTGCAGTCTGTGCTTTCAGAAGCACAGAGTGAAATTTCTGAATGTGACTCAGGAGATGACAGTGGGGTAAGTAGAGGAAGATTGAGAAAATGCCACTAGAGAGGCCAAGGTATTACAAAGTGAGGTGAAGAGTGTCAAAGTAGCTCCCATGAATGTACCCAGGTGGTAAGCCATTCTGTTATCATTTGTTAACTATCACCTAAATGACCCTAAAGCTGGGTCTCCCATTTCCAAGTCTCATTTCCCTCTACAGTCTCAGGTCCACGACTGAGTAACAAGTACCCAGCTGTGAGGTCCTGCTCAGCACTGTGCAGGCAACACAGACAGCTGAGTGTGGGCTCCACCTCTGACCCTGTCACCAGGAAAGATCTGGGAAACAGGTCCCTTACTTTTCTAGGCTTCTCACCTTTTTCTCTAACTCCTGGAGTTGGGCCAGAATTCTTTCCTTCTCTTCATCTGCTTCCTGAAGCTGAAGGTCTGTAAGGCCTTGGATTTTTTCCATACTTTTTAGGTTCTCTTGCAAATAGTGAATTTCATTTTCTAATTGCTGAATTCTTGCATTATGTTGTCTTTTATCAAACTTAATCTGTGAGGAAATACAATTAAGAACTTTTTTTCTTTTTTTTTTTTTTTTTGAGAAAAGCTCTTGATATACAGACCAAGCTAGCTTTAAACTATGCTCCCACCTGCATATCCTGAGTGCTGGGATTTAAGGCTTGTGCCTCTGTGTGTGTGTGTGTGTGTATTATGTACATATACACACAAACATGTATGTAAACATACACATATAAACACACATATTTATAAATACATACATGCATGCATACATACATATGTACATATCTATATGTCTTAGCAAAATAAGAGTGCTGTAAAGCTATCATTTCCTTACTAGGGAACATAACAAGGTTTTGTACTAAATAGTGACCAAAGATGTTTTTATCTTGTTCTCTGGGATTTGAATGCTTGCCTTAATATGAACATCAGTAGGTTAAAAACAAACAGATTCTGGCACAACACTATACTTTAGCAAATGTGGTTATTATTTTTCTGCTCATTATAAAATCTCTCTCACTTGCACTGTAACAAGGAAACCAGTGTTACAAATAGGCCCTGCTTTGACATCAATAGCCATATTCAGCATTAGACTTTACACAGTACTGAAACGTACTGTGAGTGAAAATAATAACGGGTAAGCTGATTTGCATGCTGCAAACATTTGCTGAAGGCCTCCCTCCGCAGTCTCTGCCCTTTCTTACTCTGGCTTCAAGTGCTCTTTCACAGGCCTGCCTGAACTCCTCTTGACCATTCGTCAGTTTCTCTTGCTGGAGAGCCATTTCTTCATGGAGTTTCCTCTCTCTAACTTGGGCTTCCTCTTTTTCCCACTGGGATCGTGCAAGGATTTCACTGAACTGTTTCTGTAGGTCAGCAAGACTTTTCCCTAAGACATCTGAAGGACTATGGATTCTATGGAGAAAAAACAAGAAGGTATAAATTTGACGCAAACATGTTCATGCTAACATTATGAGGAGAGAGCATTGTGTGAAGGGACTGGTATCAGTGGAAACCATTATAGCGAATCACTGGGCCATTCTGCAGACACAGGCTAAGGATGAGTGTCCATAAACTTGACACTATCCTGCTTTGTACTGGTTCTCTGCCCAAAGTCTATAATGTGGCCCTTCTTTCTGATCACACACCATGTACTTTCAAGAGACACTTAGATACCTTAACGCCATTATTAGAATTAAGCAATCTTGCATCACAGCCTTTCAGAAACATTAGTCAGTATTACAGAGCCCGAGCAGGACAGGCTCGTGGCTGGTCCCAGCCACAGCTCTGAAGAGGGAAAGTTAATGCTAACTCGGGGTCCTGTTTCCCCTTACCTCATTTCCCCAGCTCCTAGTTTCAACCTTTTCCTTAGCTCGTCTACACGAGCTGCTACTTCCTCTGGGTGAATCAGACCATCAACCACATGGTTAAGGTGATTCTGAAACTCTTTCAGCTGCTTCTTTAACACGCTGTTGTCATCCTGTGTGTAGAGGGAAAATGGAAAGGATGAGTTATCTGCCAGCAAATGAATTCATTACTAACATACGCATAAACATATCTTGGCTACAGAATGAAACCCATATGATGCCTCCTTCAAATACAAAGAATTGCTAAAACATCCCAGTATAAAGAAAATCGTTTATATATCCTAAGTGATAATGCTACTCCCTTGAATGTCCCTAACGACCTCAGGGTCACTCTCCTGCAAATCCAGTGCAGCACTGTTAGCTCCAATGCAGCACCTACAACGGCACGCCCATTTTTAAGGGCCTATGGCATTTAGAGGTCTCATGCGTAGACTGACTCCCCAGTACCCTGAGACAGCTTTCTCTGGACAACTGTCCTCCCTACCTAGCAGCCTTTCAACTTTCAGAAGAAACCATACTCTGTGCTGTGAGAGAACCACAAGAAGCTCCAGCTCGTAGACAAACAACCACTCTACAGAGCACAGAGATGCCATGGTCTTTACAATCTTTCTTGTGTTTTTGTGTACCATCATGTTTCTGATGAAATACTGAGAGTCAGTATTTTATTATAAAATAAGCTTTGTGTTTTAAGGTAATTTTTACTTACTATAATAAATGTGAAGAAGACTCCCACACACAGTGGGGTTCCCCTTCGGGCCCTGATTAGGCACAAACCACACCCAAACACCCGTTCACAAAGAGAGCCTTTACTAAGTGGGGGAAGAAAATTAAAGTGGCTACTTTCTGATACAAGCAGGAAAATAGCAGCAAATGACCTTGCAGGTGTAATTTTTAAGTAGAGAAAAGTGGTAGTCTGTGTTAGAATAGGCTCCAATGTGGTAGTATATTTTAATTGGGCATGTTAGGTGACCCAAAGGGGGCTTTTAAGGGTTCCTTTCTTCCTTCCTAATGTATATAAATTCTCTACCTGCATGTATGCCTGCATGCCAGAAGAGGATGCCATATTCCAGTATGGATGGTTATGAGCCACCATGTAGTTGCTAGGAAATTGAACTCAAGACCCCTGGAAGAACAGCCAGTATCTTTAACCACCTAGTCATCTCTCCAGCTCCCTAAGGGGGCTTTTAGTTGCTGACCTTCAGTACTTTGATTGCTGGGCCTTGGTGGTCAGCCTCAGGAGGAGGAAATAACCAAATAAGGGAGTAAACCTTGATGGCTAGCTTTAGGAACGCAATCTAATGTTTTTTGGGTTTTTTTTTTTAGCAAGGCAAAGGGAATGGGGGAGAAAAACAAAGCCTGCCAGAGCCATATTTGCCAGTTCTCCCTGGCCACAGTCCCTTCAAAATGTATTTATTATAAGCATATTAAAGATAATTAGGTTACAGTGTCATCTTCAGGTTAGGTATAGTAAATGCATTTGAGACATGATATTTTCAACTTGCAGTGGGTTTGTCAGGACATAACCCCATCATAAATTAAAGGACATCTGTACTGCTTAATCCTGGCCATTCGTGATCTCACTCAAGACCAGTCAACCTACTAATTAGCTAGAAAAATAGATTCTACTATCTTCATAATTTGAAGCAAGATACAGTACATGTAAAATCTGTACAAGAGTTGGACCTGAAACAACATATCAATTGAGGGTTGTGATTCAGGCTGTGCCAAATATACACAGAGAATTAGCAAAGAGCAATGAGAGAGCAACCAAAACACTGAGCAAATGACTTTGGTTCTTAGCAAGTTTTGTATTAATAGTTTCCCTAGATGGAAACACTCCATCCTTCAGGCAAGTTCCTTATGTAGGAACGTAAAGAACTTGAAATAGCTTTGGGAAGTCCCTGAAACTGACCAGATTCACTAGGCCCCTCTCTGTGAGAGAGCAGAGCTAAGCTGCAAAGATGTCCCTTTTGACCAGAACAGCTGCCTGGAAGGGGTTTAGGCCACCTGAGTCACCTGGAAAGAGCTGTCGGCAGGCTGTACAGTGTGACCTGTGCTGGGGTAGGCTTTGGTAATACAGCTGTCTTTGAGTCATTTCTGCTCCTATTAAGCAATCCCTCACCCATATTCCTGAAAGTAATCCCAATATACAATGCACTTGACCACCAAGTTGGACTTTGGTGGTATTCATCCTTTGGTCTGTATACTCATCCCTATTTAGAGTGAGTAGACATGTGTTGTGTCTTCCCAGGATAAGTTTGTTACACAATAGGAACTATCTCTTTCTTATGCTATCATGAGTTCACTTTAACAAACTGACTTTTAAGAAAGACAAGAGTGCAAATAAGTTATACTCTACATCAGGAGGCCAGGAGGCCAAGTAGGATCTAGTTCTAACTAAGGCAGACCATGGAAAGGACCAGGTTTGGAAAGTTGACTTCAGCTTATATCTTAGATGAAGGCACCCCTGAAGACTTGATTTTAGTTCTTTTCAGTAAAAGTTGCACAGTAAGTATTTCTAGGTGAAAATATATTGGACTTTTTTTTTGAGACAAGATCTCACTATGTAGCTCTACTATCCTGGAACTCACTATGTAGACCAGGCTAGCCTTGAACTCACAGAAATCCACCTGCCTCTGCCTAGAGAATTCTGGATTAAAGGCAGGAGCCACTACTCCCAATTTGAATTTTTCTTTAAAATATTTTAAAGAAAAAGGTAAACTAAAATGAGACAATGTTAATAACTGAATAAATCAGGAAATGGACCAAAGGGATTATTCTGGTTTTGTGGTCATTTTAAATTTTCATAGTAAAAATAAAAATTAATAATCTACTAAGACATAGGGATCTATATAATCTCACACAAAGATGAAAAACTGATTACAGTTTTAATAGCATCTTTACTGAGAAGACTGTGAGAACTGCCGATAATTAAGAAATCTTTTTTAAAAAGAAAGAAAAAGAAAAGGTCAGGTGTGGAGGTATACGCCCTAAATCCCAGCACTTAGGGGCAAATGTTCCAAAGAAATTGCACCCAGAGTTCATTTTCACCTAGAAACCCAAGCTGCTAAGTGCCAGAGTAAAGCCATCACCATCTTAAGGGTGTTCCACAAGCACAGATCTTTACCTGCAGCTGCTTCAGCTGTGTACGGAGCTCGTTGTTCTCCTGTTGTTTCTCTTCTGAGGACTGGGCTTTGCCCAGGGCATCCCTGAGGGATTTTCTCTCCTTCTCCAGTTCTGTTTGAAGCACCGATTGCTCTAACTATCATCAGAGAAAGCAAAGTATCAAAGTGCAAAACAGTCACAAAGTTCACATTCCAAAACAGCAAATACACATTTGCATTGCTATAGTTCTAAATTTATACTCTGAAACGTACACATCCAAGATCATTTTCTACATGCCCTTCTGACTATTACTACTTAATAATGAATGCATATCAGAATTTGCTCAGCCTGGATACCCATCAGAGTCTTTAGGGTCGTCCCCAGCACCCACCTTTAACAGTAACTGTGGTCCTCAAATACCTGTATCAAAATAATTTCACATATCTATTAAAAATGAGGGGGCTAGAGAGATGGCTCAGTGGTGAAGAACACTAGTTGCTCTTCCAGAGGTCCTGGGTTCCATTTCTAGAACCCACATAGTGGCTCACAGCAATCTATAACCCCAGGTCCAAGGGATTAGACACCTGCTGGCCTCTGCAGGTTACCAAAAAATACTCATGTGGTACACAGACATACCTGCAGGCAACACTCATACACATATTTTTGGAACATGCAGATGAAGCCTGGCACAGTGGTACATTTCTGTATTCCCAGCTCTTGGGAGGCTGAGGCAGGAGGAGGGAGAGGTTGGCCTGAGCTACAAAAATGAGACCTGATCTCAGAGAGGAAGAGAGTGAAAGATATAGAGGGAGGGAGGGAGGGAGGGAGGGAGGGAGGGAGGAAGGAAGGAAGGAAGGAAGGAAGGAAAAAGAAGAAAAGGAAGAAGGAAAGCAGGAGAGGGGGAAGAAGGAAAAAAAAAAAACAACAAAATAAAGCAAAAACAGCAGATGACCAGTCTCTGTCTCAGATCTGACAGGTCAGAATATCTATGGAGTCTGCATCCAACAAGCTTTGCAAAGGGTTTCCTATAACTAAAGTGTAACGATCCAAGAAACTAGATTCTTTATGCTCTATATTTTCTAGGTGGTTTGAAGCTCAGTTCTGGTAATTAAGGGTAGAGTACGGCTTTCAATAACTGAACATCAAGGTTCTTAAAACGTTTCCGCCAAGACTTACCTAAAAGTCAAGTGTTAGGCTGGAACCCCTGTTCACTACCCTCCTTGCACAAGCTGGGAAATACCATCTGCCCTTCCTCTCCTAGCCCCACCCACACAGAAAAAGCTCTGGGCTAACAACTAACATGCCATATTACTTCTTGTCTCTCTGTTTCTGGCAACCCACTCAAGAGTGCCTGCCCAGGGGCTCAGTGTTTGACCACGTATGGACACAATCCTAGCTTCTTGCTTTAGCCTGGATGAATGACTTCACTGACCTCTACCTGTGAGATCAGAGAACCCACCTGAGAGCTGCCTCTAATAAACCTGCCTTTATCTACTTTTAGTAAGGTCTAATCTGACCTATTATCTGCATCACTGAGGGAGAGAAAAAGCCTGTCACCAAGTACAAAAGACCATCACTCAAAGTAGCTTGGGAAAACCAAAAAAAAAAAAAAAAAAAGAGTTCATTCTAAAGAGATGACATTTAGAAATTTTATTTGCTGCTATTAAAAAAAGAAAAAAATTCTTTCCCCTAACCAGCTGCTTTTTGCTACTCTGATCCTGTCAAGGGTTTTATAAAATGTAGTGCTCTTGAAAAACACAATACTGACACTTGGCAAGACAAGAACATAACAATAACATTAATCACTACAGCACAGACCTATTCTTGGTTCCTTTCCTAGTCACACAGACACTCTAGAGCATGTGCCTTTCCATTTATCATTTTGTGTGTCTGTGTTTGCTGGCAAGGATGTCTGTGTCTGCAGAGGCCAGAAGAGGACGTGGAAAACTCTGGAACTGGGGTTTTGATGGTTGTGAGCCACTCTGTGGGTGCTGGGATCCAGCCTGGGGCCTTAGGAGAGAGGTCAGGTGCTCCTAACTGCTGACCACACTCCGATGAAGGACAGGCTACGTTGCCCACTTTCACCCTGCTACTTAACTTTTATCTTCTTTCTGCACTTTCTTTGCCCTGACATCTGAAGATCTTGCAGTACAGTGCCCTCTCTAACCGTTTGTCAAGGTCACCCACCTTCCCTTTCTATCCCTTTCACTCCCACTCGCCCCCATGCCCTAATGAGGCATCCTTTCTAAAGGTGGTTATGCACGACTGGCTCATTCAGGACCCACCACCCCCCGCCTCTCTCTCACCTGTTTAACTCGCTGGACTACTAACTCCTCAGGGCAGATCCTCAAAGGCCAATACTTATTGGGTGAATATTATTTTCTTTAATTTACAAGTATAACAAACGAGTGATCTTGCAACCAATCATAAAAGGAAACAGCAAACTAAAATCTAAAGTCAACTTAAATAGAAGCTCTTAAAGCTATTCTGAGAAAGGAACCCTAGGCCTATCAAACCCTAACTTACCAAGGCATTCATGCCCATTGTCCCCAGCATCTGCTGTCTAAACCAGGCTGGGGTGCGTGGAGCCATGAAACAATCTGGCCACATTTTACACAGGGCTCTTGTTTGATTTCAGAACGTCAGACTCCCAAAATATGCTCCTTTATATGTTCCATCAATCCATATCCATTATATTAAAAATATCTGATATTAAGACAATGCCAGGTGTGGTGGCCCATGTTTGTAACCCCAGCACTACAAAGCTGAGGCAGGGTGATTTCCATAAATTCTAGGCCAGCCTGGGCTACATTATATAGTGAGATGCTATCTCAAAAGAGGGACAGACAGCACAGGCTGCTTGGTTTGTATTTGGCATATGTTCCTACTTACCTGAGTACGCCTTAGGAGTTTTTCCAACTCTTGCTTGAGCTGGCTGGTTTCAGCGTCTTTTAGTTTTAGCTGAGTCTCTAGCTCAGTTTCATAGGCGCTGAGATCTCCCTGGGCTTGCTGTAGGGATGCATTCACCTCATGCTGTTCCTGGAGGGCACTTTCTAGCTCTGCAAGCTCCTGCAAAGATTCAGCATGTTGAAATGCAGCGTCCTGAGTGCTGCATAAGCATCTGCAAGCCACTGTAACTAACCTGAGCACCAAATGCTGGCCAACTGCTACTGCCCAGCACAGACAGACTTTATGAACAACAGGATGCAGGGTCAGGCTGGCATATCCAAGTTGAAATACAAGCTCTTCTACTAAATGGCACCTGAAAATTCACCAAGTTACCAACATGTTGCTTTCCAAAGTAATTATCTCCGTGACACTCTAGTCTGAAAGTATATGAGGAAGACAGGAGTGGGAAAACATTTATAAAAAAGGAGAATAGTAAGTGTAAGTAAGGCCTGTCCTTCCCTGGACTTGGTGTTTTTCCATTCACTGGTTCATCGGATAATAGCCCTGGACGTTACAGTTTATAGTAAGCAACTGGAGAGCCGTCTCGGGGATCACAGCCCTGTGCAGCTAGAAAAAGGAGGTAAGTTATGGACCCAGATCTCTGACTGCAAAGCCCACATTTTCCTGATTAAACCATAGTGTGTTCCCTTAACAAAAGAACATGAAAGCACTGGCATTCTAAAGATGGCACACTGGAGCCGGGCGTGGTGGCGCACGCCTTTAATCCCAGCACTCAGGAGGCAGAGGAAGGTGGATTTCTGAGTTGGAGGCCAGCCTGGTCTACAGAGTGAGTTCCAGGACAGCCAGGGCTACACAGAGAAACCCTGTCTCGAAAAACAAAAAAACAAAACCAAAAACAATAAAAAAAAATGGCACAGTGGACTGAAGGCTTACAACAATCTAGTCAGCACTAAGAAAGACAAACACTTTCACAGCTGAATTCTCATACTGACACACCTTCAGATGTGCACATATAATTCCCACCTATTTATTTAGGTATGAAAGAATTAGCTCAAACTACTCTGGATAAACACAAAGATCCTGGGTAACTTCCATTTAGTTTTTCAAGGACCACTTGACACTGCTTCATGAAATAAAGTATTGCATGGATTCAATAAAGGATTAACATCCAAAATATAAAGATCTTGCAAATCATTAACAAAAGAAAGATAGTCCAGTACAAAAAAAAAAATGGTCAAAGAATTCTATGAATAGGAATCCACTAGGCTGAGGAAATCAGAACCATAAAGAACAAATAAAAGGTGTGGTGTGGAACTGCTCCAATGTCTGGAGAAAATAAAGTTAAAAAGAGATACTGCTTTATAGGGAGCATGGAGGAACAAAGTACAACAGCACAGAGAAACCATCAGGCAAAAATACAGAAGGAAGAGCAATCCAAAGGCACACCAGTCTAAACCACACACACACACACACACACACACACCACTATAAAAGACATCGTGGAGATCCTTCTAACAATCAGAAGGTGTTGTGATGGTTAGATGAGCCTTGGGAAGGAGCCTGAGTTTTCCTAGGTGTAATAATGCATTCATTGCAGTGACACTGGAAACTGAGAACAGACGGATGGAAGGGTGATGTCTGAGACTTTCTGAGCACAAACAAAAGGGATATGTTTATAAGGGCCAGACTAAAGTATTTATTAATCTAAGGAGGCTGAAGAACTTCGCCACTTTTTCAATATTCCCGCAAATGTGAGTTTTTCGTAATATAAAGTTGGAAGAGAAGACACCTTTTAAAATTCAGCAGATTGACAAACATGAAATCTGACAAACTACTACATTTCCTGCTGGTGTGGTGAACTCAGGCAGTGGAAGCAGGAGAGTCACCAGTTCAAGGCCAGCCTGAGCTACATAGTAAGATTCTATCTAAAACAACATAGGGAAATCCTCAAAGCAATGAGGATGGGCAACAGATGAAAGGCGTAACGTAACTTGTGTTCTATTAGCTGTAAATAATGTCAGTTATCAAGTAATAACAGTAAGATGAACCATGGTATTCCTATAATTTTGCTGCATGAACCCAACATAAACATTTGATACAGCATTTTGGGTAGACACACGTTCATATTCTTCAGTTATTTGATGACCCATTTCTAAGTGAATTTGACATACATCATTTACTTCCCAAGCTCAAAAAGCAGAAAAGCAAGTCATACCTTCCTCATATTTTCTGCATCCATGGCAACAATTTCGAGTTCCTCCTTCTCCTGCTGGACTTCTGTCAGTCTCTGCAGCAATGTCTCTTTCTCATCCTGTAGCTTCCTGCACTCACTCTGGGCCTGAGTTGCCTGGCCTTTGATGGTTCCAAGGTACTCTTGCAATCCACTGATGACACCTTCTAAATCCTTCTTCAGAGCTTCGTTTGCTGCTATCTGGCCTTATGTATGATAAAAACAGAGGGGTAATCTGTAGTTTGGAAGTATTTTGTCTCATCAGTGATTGGTTATTAGCCCACAGTGAAAGTCTAAGTTTCTTATATATCTAATTTTTGAAAATAGGATAATATATTTCCTATAATACAGGAATATTGTACAAGTATGCATAAATAAGACAAGCATATTTATGACAAATATTTACAGAATGCCTGAATAATGCTTGTAAAATTTAATTTCTTCTAAAATAGGAAAAAAGGCATTGCTGGGTGGTAGTACTACCCACCTTTGATCCCAGCACTTGGGAGGCAGAGGAAAGTGGATCTCTGTGGTTTAAGGCCAGCCTGGGTTACAGAGCAAGTTCCAGGATAGCCAAGGATACATAGAGAAACTGTGTCTCAAAAAAAAAAAAAAACCAGAAAGAAAGAAAGAAAGAAAGAAAGAAAGAAAGAAAGAAAAATAAATTATAATAAAACTATGAGTTCTTCCTGAATACACAATACAAGACCACTCAATATATAAGACTCACACGAATCTCAGACTGGCAACATAAATATATATACCCTGAAGGGTAAAAAGGTATCATAGGGACTGGAAAGATGGCTCATCAGTTAAGAATAACTGGCTTCTTGTCATGGAGGTTCACATCGGTCTGTAACTTCAGTTCCAGGGGATCCAACATTCTCTTACAGATTCCATGGGCACGGCATGCGCATGGTACATAGACATACTTCAGGCATAACAACCAAACACATACATTTTTAGTTAAGTACTGAAAAAGTGTATGCTGACACATGCTATTTTACAGGATACTTTTATGAAAACTTTAAAAAGCCTCTCTCAACAACTATTTATCAAGGCAGAGACAAACTGAAGGTGACACAGCCTGATGATGGGGGATGGAACCTTTCCTTACACGGAGCTCAGGCTCCGTCACACACCTGATTTATTCCCCTCTTCCTCTCCTCTGAAAACGCTATTTTAAATTTGCCTTCTTTCTATACACCTTCTATAACTCACAATGAGCTTCCTAACGTCACCGAGCTCCTGAAAGGACTGTATGCCACAGAAGACAATCACTGACCAAGCTTTTCCTGATCAGTCTGACTTCTTCCCTACTGAAGCCTGATTCACTCGTCATCACCGTAACAAACCACAATAATACAAAATACTTGAAATTTTACTAAGTGTTTTTGGATATGTTCAGCCAAAATTCCCCATCGAACACTAAAAAGAGCTGAACTGTATCCAGCCAAGTCTTGGACTGTCTGTATGAGCATCTTCTGTGTACCCTGAAGCTATTCACCGGAAATCACACTTAAGTTCTCACCATCTGTAAGCTGCTGTTCAAGGTCCTTGATCTCTTCAGTCTCTTTAGCAATTCTACAAAGTATCTCGTCCAGGCGGCTTTCGAGTTGTGTGTACTGTCTGTTCATAATGTCAAGCTGCTGTTCTTTACCCCTCTTCTGGGCTTTCATGTGGGACTGAATTTCAGGGAAAAAAATAATCAGTACAACCCAAAATTTTAAAACTATTGAAAATAATAATCCTTAGCAACATTTTAAAAACCAGTATTGAAAATAAAGTGTGACAATTTCATCTGCTCTGAGTTAGGCCCTTTAGAACTTCCATATAGATGGTTCTTGTTTAACCTTAGGGTGAGCTGAGATGAGATGAGAAAACAGAGCCGATCAGGGAGGATAAGCCATTTTTCAAGGGCACAATATAGAAATTTCAGTGTTTTATGCATAGCATTAAAATATGTCTTTTTTTTTAAAAGGTTTTCAGAACACTGGTTATACTGACAGTATATTTACAGGAAACATCCAAAGAGAATTCCAAAGTATAAATAGGCATTATATTTCTGTATAAGGACTCTAAGAGATTTTACTTATAGATTTTTAAAATTTACATAAATTTTAGGTTGGGAGTTTTATAGTAAATAACTAAAGTCTTTTTAATTTGAAAAAATAGCATTTAATTATACTTTTAAAATGTTTCTCAGGGAGGCTTGGGGGAAATGGAGACTTCTGATTAATAAACACATGGGATTCAAATTTATTTTCTATCTCCTATTCATTCAAACATTTTGTTCTTAGATATAATTATCTGGGAATGGAGAGGAAGCTCAAAAATCATTTATCCCAGCAGGTATTCAGTTGTAGGGTCCTGGGAGGCATACTCCTTACACTATCCGCGCTCTGGCTCACACACCCTCTTGCCCCTGCGCCCTGACAATTATGGTATCATGGATCCACTGCTAAGTGAGAGGAATGTATTATCTCCCCGAGGTGTGCTGGGGAAAACAGAGAGCCAATGATCTAGTCTAACCTTCCACTTCAGAAATGTAAGCCTGAATCTCAGGTCAATCAAATGTCTTGACTGGTTTCCTTAGGCAACAGTTCATTTGGAGACAAAATAATTCCCAAGAGAGGCATTTGCCTTCCTGCTAATTCCACCCTTCCCCTCAAGGCTCCCAAGACTCCAACCTTATCCAAGAGGATCAGAAGAATAGAACAATAACTGAGGAAAAACTCATTAGGAGAACAGTTAGAGCCCGAGCAACAAGTGCTATGGTTTTCAAGCCTAAGACATGTTAGCTTCTACAAGAAAGTGCTTTGTTTGAGAAGGTACCCCTCTCAAATGGGGAGCAAATGAGTGGCCACCGCCACCTTCTAGGCCAGCTTTTATTTTACAGGTGGTAGATTTGACAGGATGTTCGAATCACCTTTTCCCATTCCCCAAATACCCATCTTAAATCTTTCCTACAACAGTTACTGTAGGTAGGTAAAAGTTTATATCCTAATAGTACACCAAACACTTTTGTGGCTCAAAAATGAACAAAAATTCTACTGTCCTCTTAATCAACATCTTAAAATTCGCCGTTAATATACGCAGGGCAAGCATGTGGTTCAGAAGATGTCACTGCTATGCCTTAAACACGCGGTGCCACAGCCATTCCTGCGGTTTTTCTGCAGCGTGGAGCTCACAAAAGAGTTACTGTGAAAACAAACAGGAACTTACAGATCTGGCTCCTCCTCCTTCCAAGCCCTTTCTTTATGCACAAAGGAATGACCATACCTTAACTCCGAATCTTTCCTGTTATGACTGAGCCGTGGAGAACAAAAACAGACTGCGCAAAGCTTTCTAAGTCTGTCTTCAAATTCATGTGCACTTCCCTCTCTGACAGCCACATCTTGGCACGAGCCTCCGTGCCCAAGTAACTTCCCAGCACCTCAAACTATGGTCCTAGTCAAGCATGAGTGACAGCGAGCTAGTCCAGTCACCAGCAGTCTCTGTGGTCACGCCCCGCCTGCAACTTTAAATCAAAACACAGGAAGCTCCCGAGGGCCAATCACACCCAAAGGCTGAAAGATCACTCTAATTCCCTCTAGGAAAGCAGGACAGATCTGCATTGTGTTTGCAGGTGATAATTGTTCCTCTAGCTGGGAAAACTTGGTAACTAAAGCGGGATTCGACTTTTAAACGCCATTTCCCCTTTTGAAACCTAATAAAATGTTTATGTATTTTTAAAAAACTGAATAGGCTTGGTTCTGAGCTAAGATTTCATTTTTCATTTTTGGATTTTAAAAATCCTTGTGTAAGGAGAGGGTTGTTGTAATAACTTAAGCAAGGGCTCCATCCCTTCCTAAGAGTGCTGAGGGGGCAAGTAATTTAGTTTCCCTAAGTCACAGTTCTACCCTGTGCTAGTGGAAACCTTGAGAACTGTGCTGTGGTATCAGGACTGGAGTTTGGTCGGTGTGCCTTACCTACCTACAACCCTCAAGACTACACAGAGAAGCCTGTCTGAGGCACGTCCCTCACAACAACAACAACAACAACAAAAGAACACACAAAAAACAGGGAGGTGATGGTACATCTTTAATCCCAGTACTGGAGAGGGAGATGGATCTGAGTTCCAGGACAGCCAAGGCTACACAAAGAAACCTTGTCTCAAAGAAAGACCAAACCAAAACAACAACAAAACAAAAGGTCTCTTTAGCCCTTTCCTCTATGTGATACGGCTCAGAAATACAGGGAAACTTAATTTCCCCTTATGCCTAGAATGCCATGGTCATTTGCTGTAGCAAACACAATTGTGGCTTTAATCTGACTCAGGACCAGCAAGCTGCTTCATTCTTGCCTTCCGGGGGATATGGTTTTCTATTGTCATGGCAACCCTTTCACAGATTGAGGACTTAATATGTAAATACAATATAGTAAGATACTACTGACTGATATACATTACAGGACTTAAAAATCTGATTTTTCATCTGACAAAAATTCTTGAGAATAACCTGGGGAGGTGGGCATGTAAGCCTAAGAGCTGAATCTCGATGTTCAGCCCTCCTGTAAGGCAGGCACAGAGCAAGACCATAGCACCCCAGTGCGGGTTAGGTGGAGGGGACAAAAGCCAACGGCTGAAGCTCCTGACCTAGCTCAATTAATTGGCTTCAGATTCAATAAGAGATCCTGTCTCAAAAATGAGTAAATGAATGAATGAATGAATATATAAACAGAAAGCAAGTGAGGATGCCAATGGACATTGACCTCTACCCTCCACATACACATGATGCTATGTGCACATACAAATGTACACTACACACATGCACACACACAAATAATACTTTCAGTTAGAATATCAAGGCTTAGGCTTCTTTTTTGAAGATATTTTATACCTACGACAATTAGTTTATCCTTGTCAAAATTACATGGCCTCTATTTATAGGTACATACATACTTACATACAAACATATAGAACTGATGTTTAAAGAGAAATCTGACAAGTACTTAAAGCATTTCTAGTGCACTGTCCTTATCACATTACATCCTGATTCCTGTTAGTCCAGAGATCTTCATTTTTTTATTATAACTTTACAATTCCACCTGTGACAGTAAATTATAAAGGAAATAGTTTTACCTTATTTCAGAACAGGGGCTAAAATATACATCATTAGTAAGATTTACTAGAGTATAGATTGACAGAAAGAGACAAGAGCCTAACCCTATCATTCACTCATCTTTGTTTCACAACACAGCATGGCAAACTCCAGAGAAATGTTTTCTTTTTAAGGACAAAATAAATAGAACCAGCAAACAACATCTGTGGATTATCTGCATGAAAACTTAAAGAGGTACAGAAGTCCTCTGACCTTGCTTCAGCATTTCCTGTCTTTAGGAGACCAATTTACAGAGTTCCCTGAAGAAAGTTTCTCTTGCTCTAGAATACAACAAAAATCAGCCACGCCCCCCAAATAGTGTGTCATGTAGCCTTCATTTATTGAAAACCAATTTGTTCAAGACTAGGTGGTTCCGTTTTGGATATAAATGTTTGATATGAATACATTCATATCTTTCTAATTATATGTATTCATATGCAAATAATTATACACATATAAGTATTTGTATATGAATATTTTTTTCTAACTTAAATCTGTATAGCAAATGAAAACTTATAGAAAGAATTCTGCTATTAAAATGGTAAGGCAAATACTATCTATACACAGATATAAAGTCGCAGTCTCCGTGGAACTAATCAAGATTTCCCATTTTACTTACATGTTTTGGGTCTTTGGAATCCAGGCTGTCTGTGGCTAGCTGCACGGTATTGATCTCTTCATGCTTTTCGGCAATTTCTTTTCTTTGCTTTTCCATCTGTATTTCTAGGTCCAGAGCTTCCTGGCGTAATTTGTTTAGATGTTGTAGTCTACCACTCAACTGCTTGAGAAGAAGGTCTTTCTCTGCTTCTGAAATCTAATTATCCCCAGCCCCCAGCACATAATTAATAAAGAAGAGCAACAACAATTTATGAAGCTAGCACCTATAACTTCAAAAATACTCTGTTATAGAAGACTTTTAAAATAAGAGATGTGGTAATTGTCTAGTGTTGTGGTTTGAATGGAAATTGTTCCCACATGCTTATATATTTGAATACTTGGTCTCCAGTTGTTTTCGAAGATTTAAGAGGTTTGGCATTGTTGCAGGTGTTACAGGCTCAGAAGTTTCAAAAGCCCAAGTCATTCCCAGTTAGGTCTTTCTGCCTTGTGTTGTGATCTCCCAGCTACTACTCCAGTGCCATGCCTGTCTGCCTGCCTGCTGCCATGCACCCTGCCACAAGGTCATAGATTCTAACTCTCTAGAACTGTGAGTTCCCAAATTAGACAGGTTCTTTTATAAAGTGCCTTGGTCATGGTGATTTGTCACAGCAACTGAAAAGCAGCTAAGACAGCTAGGCAGTCTCTATGCAGTTTGTAGTTTTATGCTAATTATAGGTAGAAACCCTACCTCTAAAAGCTTATGAACATTAGGAATGTGGTGACAAGTGCAGTTAAAGCTGTCATCATCACAGCAGTAGAATGGCTGACTTGATGCATGGATATGCAGGAGGTATGACTCTAAATTGCATACCTTGTAATCCTTGAAACATGTAAGGTAGAAAGATACCACCGCAATTTATTATATTTATTTTTGAGATAGGGTCTTGCTATGTATCCTTGGATGGCCTAGAACTCACTATTTGGACCAGGCTGACCTCAGAACTCACAGAAATCAGCCTGCCTCTTACTCCCGTGTGCTGGGATTAACAGTGTGCTCTATCACTGCTGCAGTTCTACATGTAGGACAATAACGTCACAGAAAATCAGGCGTCTTCCTCAATGTCATATTAGGAGGTCGTAGAACCAAGACTGTGTGACTTGAGACATTTTACGAATTGCTGTACTACAGTTTAAATATGGAGATAGTCTACCAGTGAGTTCTGAGGGTTGACACAGTAACTTAAAAAAAAAAAAAAAAACAATAGAAAACAAACAAAACAAAACAAAACAGAGCCAAACAAAAAACCAAAACCAAACTCTGGTCCTCTGGAAGAGCAGTAATTACTCTCATAAGTAATATATTGTTTGGTTGGTTGGTTTGGGTTTTTTGAGACAGGGTTTCTCAAGACAATGTTTCTCTGTGTAGCCTTGGCTGTCCTGGAGCTTGCTCTATAGACCAGACTGGCCTCAAACTCAGATACTCGCCTGCCTGTCATGTGCCACCACACCTCGATTTTTTAAGTAATTTATTTCTACATATTTTATGAAATATTAACAGGATATCATTATGAATGAAATACTGTAACCATATTCTACTCTACACTAATCCAATAATTAATTTCAAAATGATTTATATGGCTGAATATCCCTGGCTGGTCTGGAACTCACTCTATAGACCAAGCTGGCCTCAAATTCAGAGTTCCTCCTGCCTCTTCCTTCTGAGTGCTGGGATTAAAGGCAAGCGCCAGCACTACTGCAGTTTTACAGGTAGGAAGCAAGCCCACATTAGCAGTGATTTCTCCGGCATGATTCACATACCTTTTTTTGTTGTATAGCTTCTTCCAGTTGTTTAAATTCTTGAGTAGCCCGTAATACTTTTTGTTCTGCTGTTTCTATTTCATGGTGTAGTTCTGACAGTCGAGTTTGTGCTGCAAATTTAAAAACAATTCTCACATTCACAAATGAAAAAATGTTGACTTCTAGAACTTTTACTACTTTCTTTCTTTGCAATGAACTCCACCCAGTTAAGGTGTTCCATTGCAGAACAAAGCTATGTCTTACTTATGATGGCTTCTATCTCTATTAAACTCTGTTCATAAAACTCTAATTAATCTTTTTTGTATAATTCATAACATCAGAAGGACTGTGCCTTATCGCTCTTAGCACTGTTTTAAGATACTAGGACTATATTATATGTGTGCACACATTACCTTTTGTAGAGCTGGACACTGAAAAAGAGCCTTGCACATGCTAGGCAAATGTTCCACCATGCAGTCATAGCCTGTCTTTTCTTTTCTAAGAACTTAAGAGTACCTCTGTTTACCTGCACTTATTTTTTTTTCCGTATCTTCCAACTGTTTATCAGGTGGTGCTTGGACTCTCGGGGGTGTGTGCTCGTGTCTAAACTGTCCTCCTTCTGGCACCATCTTCCTGATCTGAACTGCCTGGGCGTCGCTGACAATGTAAGTCTCCGTGGCAAACATATTTCTCTTGTATCTGGATTTGCCAATGTAAGGGCTTTCATCTGGGTATTTGTCAATTTCAGCATACTAAAGCAAGCATATTAATAAGATTTATGGATTAAGAAGCAACTTCCAGTCAAATGACATTATTCACCTTATTAATGGCAAACTTATCACAGAATACTTACATTTATATTAATCTAACTTGCCTAGAGGCTAAAAGATATGTTATTCATTCTCTTCTTTTTCATATAGTGAAAAGGAATTAGAATTTAAAATGGTCTCAAAAGGATTACTCCCTCTACTTAACAAGTAGAGTTTAGATTAACTGACTAGACTATCCACAGCTATGGGATACACATATGAATACAAATATGTATTTAAAAAGGTAACAGAGATATTCATGGTAAAATCCCCTTGATATTACTATCACTTGTCTTGTTCCTGCCTCCCCAATCCTGGCTTTAATTTTGGATTACTAAAAAATATAAACTTACCTCTGATGGATAATAATTTAGTGGCTCAAACTTGGCATCAATTTTATAAAAGGCCAGTTCCTGCTCCAGCTCATACTGCTTCTGACATGCCCGTGTTAGCTCCACTGTTTTCTGTTTTAGCTATTGGCCAATATGAGATGGATAAGTATCAGTACGGTAACGTAGTCCTATGATGATATGGGCAGTTCTAGCTAAACTATATCAAATAGTACAACACTGAGAATATTTTATCTCAATCCCACATTACAAAAAATGCAACACAATTATCATTTCAGAAGAGGTCACATAAAAGACCTCTGATATGCCATTTCAGGAAACAGTGAGTCATAAAGAACAATTCAAATTGTTTCATGTGAACATGAAACAAATGCCAGCCATCCTGCAATGCTTTGCGTCCTGGTCCTGGTCCTGGTCACTAATTCAGATGTAGTAAACCCACTCTTTGCTTCAGTTCATGGAGGGACATTTTACAGAGGAGGAGGAGCTGGGTTTAGCTGATGAATCTTAGCTGGGAGTGTTCAGTACGGGTGGGAGTGGGAGCAGCGGATCTCACTATGTTTGCCAGGAATTTGTTATGCAGCCCAGGCAGGCAGATTGTGTGAACTCCCTGTCTAAGCCTCTTGAGTGCCAGACGTATAGACACGTGCCTCAGTGCTGGGTCAGAATAGCAGAACTCTTTGTAGCAGAGGTTAAAAAATGTAAATGAGCTCAATCAGATGCAAATATGTGATATTAGTAACTTTTAATACTCCAGTAACTTTACTCTAACTGCAGCTTTTTGGTACTCTTGGAGATTTTGGCACTAGGAGGAGAACGTAAGGATAATATAATCTAATTTCTGCATTTGCAAGTGCAGAAGTTGTGTCTCAGATTGGTGAACTGCCTTGCCACAGGTGACCTGACTTCCAAACAGATCCTTTGAGTTCATTCAAAGGTCCGCTAAGGGATTTTTTACTTGTTCTTTTCTTTTTTGACAATCTGAGGGTTGCTTTCAGACAGAAAAGCATGCAGAAATATTTCATCAAAATGCAAGTTGAAAAGAAACAAAGTATACACACGAACATTTTACAAGGCCAGGAGCCCCAAATCGTGCATAAGTTAGCATGCAGTCCCCTCCTGAGTATCCATCCAATGGAGGAACACTAAGCGGCGCTCTCGCACAGCTGCTGGGTCATCTGCATGTGCCAGCTCACCTAGATCACTACTCTACTAGGAGGCCATCAAAGCTGCTCAGAGATGCTAAGCGACTTGCCCAACTGAGCAGTGTTCAAATTCTAGTATCATGGGTTCAAGTCTAGCACTCTGCTGTCCCATGCTGCCATCAATGTCCTCTTGCTGTCTAGTGCATTGCCCACACTGATGTATTCAGTCAATTTTCAAGAGGACCTGAGTCTCAGAGACAACTCACAATCAACAGCATCACTTATGGTTAGGGTTTTTCCCCCAAAGCAAACTGACAATAGGGCTAAACAAAGGCAGACATGGCTTTTTTTCAAAATGATTTTGTGTTTTTCATAGCTCTGGATTAGAGGATAATAAGCCCTCAGCAAATATCCGAAGGCACAAGTGCATAAAGTACTGCAAAAAGGAGTCAAAGGAAGTAGGCTTGCTGCGTGCTGGCTGTGAATAATCAAGAGATGACTGCAGTTAACACATTACTAACAGGAAGAGTAATACTAAGTTCCTCTCATATTCAAATTTACTCTCCTGTAGACAAAGTCATTTATAACACATCACACAAACACAAACACATTCTCAAAGAAGCAAGCCAGTTTGAAAACTTAAAATGTAAGCAAGCATATTAACACAAGTCATCATGCAACCCCACAGAACACAGTGTGCAGCTCAGCCCTGGAGGAGCTACCTTAGAGAAGAATAAAGACTCAGTGGAAAATGACCTGTAAGAAACCAAGACGTGGACTCAGAGAAGAAAGAATCAAACAGACATGTCACCGGAAGAACAGTGGAGAGAGCTAGGCTCTGATGCTACCAGCATCTCTCTATTGATGACATACCATGGAAGGGAATGGTTATTAGTACTGTCTCAATCTGCCTCTAACACATGGCTTCACTGAGCATAAACACCACCTGGCATTACTTAGCTTGCTTTACTCGGAGTTATTTTCACACTCAGAGTCTTAAGTCCTCACAGTCCTGAGGGTGGCAGGGCAGGTAAATATTCCCATTTAAAAAGCAGGAACAGTAAAAGGTCAAAGTTAAGTAGCTTGCAAAACAATAAAACAAAAAAAGAAACCAATGTACAAAAACCCCCAACAGACAAAGTTGGTTAGTATTTGCCGTTGGTGAGGATAGGGGTTAACTACAGTTTAAATGGCCCTTAAAAAACTTAATTCAACATGACTTTTCTTTTATTAAAAAAAAAAAAACTAGTTTAATGCACAATTAATTACTTAGTAAAACTGCAAATCACTAAAGATGATGTTATCACATATTCTGCAAGAGACAAAGGAAAATATAAGCTTTCAAAATGAGACTTAGAATTCTTTTTTTAAACATACAAAAAAGAGAAAAAATAATGAAATGGGTAATTTACAAAAGAAAAATAAATGATCAACAAATATATATATACTATTCACTTCTCCAGCAATTACAAAAACATAAAAATAAAACTTTAACAAGATTCCATTTCCCCCCGTAAGTTCACAATAATAAACCCAGTTTGATCCTTTTACTCACTGCTGTGGAAAGCATAAATTGGTAATAAGCTTTTTAAAGTGGACAGTAGCATTTATCAAGATTTAGTGTGTGTGTGTGTGTGTGTGTGTGTGTGTGTGCACACACTGGAATTTACTTTAACATATTACTGTTACCATTTCTATTGAAAAGAAGTCTCCATGACACAGGATATGTTATGTTATACAGTCTTCTCCGTGATGCTCTTTGAAACATATTCTAAGCAGTGTGACCAGCTCCTCCCAGTGCACGGCATTATGCTCCCCTTCATGCCGTTCTTCACACATTCTCCTTCGAGCAGCACATCACAGTCACCTACAGTTCACAAAGCCCTTGTCCATGTTCCTGTTAACCCCATCTTCCAATGCTACAGCAGGACATAGTGCTTTTACATGTAAGAGCAGTAACAGAATACAGCCAAACCAATGTATAGCAGACTCACCAACTCCTTTTTTGTGCTGAGGTCACTTTCTAGCTCCTCATAGCTCTGTTTTTGTAACATGGCTTCTTCTTTTAATGACTTGTTTAGTTTATCCTGATTCTTTATTTCCTCGAGAAACTTTGTTTGTTTGCTCTTAAGCTCTTCTGTTTCCACTGTCTTCTTCTCCAGGTCTTTTTCCAGTCTTTCTATCTCCTCTGTCAATAAAAACGAAGTAGCTAATATCATTATATTCTCATCTTGGAAAACAGCAAGTATGCTCAGAACAGTGGCAAAACAAGTCTAAGAACTGTGTAGCACAACTGACTTCAAAATCAGCTGCCATGGTGTTTTGGGGAAAAGATGACCACCTTGAATCTGAATCTGACCTATATTAAAGAGTTAAGAAAGGTATGGCAATTTGAAGGGATTTTTACTTCAATTATTATTTGTGTGTGTGTGTGTGTGTTTGCATGTGTGAGTACACACACACACACACACACACACACACACACACACACACACACACATACACACACACTCAGAGAGGCTCTCTTCTACCCTTCTGTGGGTTCCAGGATGGGCTGTTTCTGATCAGGCTTGCACAGAGAGCATCCTTCCTCATTGAGCCATCTCACTGGTGTGAAACTGCCATTTTTGTAGGTCAAAAGTAGATTAATACCGATTTCAAATTCAGATCAAAGAGAGGCTGATTCCTCAACACTCTAAAATAGTCACTTCATATCCTTTCTCCTCAAACCTCCCATCCTCCAACTAGTCTTTCTCAGCGAGAGCTTCACGTTTCATTAAGGGAGGGCCCTAATTCTCCTCCCGCAAAGACAACAAAGGTACTGACATATACATATTATTTTCTCTCTATTTTTTGATCAAGAAAGTATCCCTCCTACCAAAAGATGATCAATGAGAGCTCTCCCCTGCCCCTCTCAAAATCTAATCTCTTTGGACCTTGTTTTTATGAAGTAAAGGAATAAAGGCCTGACTTGTCTCTCCCTCTGATCTCAAGAATGCTATTTCATAACTAAAAACTTTGAGGTTTAATTGCATTGTCTCTTCCCATTTCCTTGAAGCTTTCAGTGAGTGTTTAGTCTTAGATCTTTTATTTACCTTTAATACTTAAGAATTACAATTATTAAGTATTGGAAGTGTGAGACTGCTGTAGAAATTTCAAACCTTTGATCAAATATCTCTTTCCCATTCCTTATCTACCATTAGTTCCCATCCCTATCCAACTTCTCTAAGCAGGAACACTAATCCAAAGCCTTTTTTTCTTTTTTTCTTTTTTTTTTTTTTTTTTTTGAGGCAGGGTTTCTGTGTTATAGCGCTAGCTATCCTGGACCAAGCTGGCTTTGAACTTATCGATCCACCTGCCACCAGCCTCCCAAATGCTGGGATTAAAAGTGTGTACCACCACTGCCAGGCCTAAAGTAATTCTAAAGCCATGTCTGTGTTAATCTTACTTAATCATATGTCAGCCCATTCACCACGGGGACCACTTGCTCTCTTGAAATCTTAAACTCTGTCTCCTGTACTCTGATCTCACTAGCTTGTCATTACTGTTTTCTTGGCTGCTCACCGTTCTGCCTCTTCTCGAACTGTACACACACACACACAGGAGATCACTTTTGAGGTGGGGAACTTTCGGTACATAGTATATGGCGACAGATACTTGCTTGATTAACCAGTTTATGGTGCCATTTCCATTTTAGTAGGATTATCAGGTTTATAATTTACCCTTCTTGTTTTAAATGTTAGGTGTGGTATATTTGTTCCTTTATTCATTGGCTGTGAGTAGGGATGCATAGCTGACATGGGGTAGGTAATACAGGTAATAGGACAACTTGTAGGAGTTTGTACTTTCCTTCCACCAAGTGGGTCCTGGGAACTGAACTCAGGTCCTCAGGTCTGGCAATAAAAGCCTTAACCCTCTGAACCATTTCACCAGACCCTATCCTTCTACAGAACTTTCAAAGGTCAGTTCCCTTCTCATTCAAGTTTAGTGTTCTCTGTCTGTTTGCTTGCTTTGTAAGCATCATCTTACCCAAGCTGAATCTCTCGAAAGCCTCTTGTCTATCCTGAGTGGTTACTGGCTGACCTTCCAAACTTTCCAGGGACCGGAGGTGGAAAATGATGAACTGGAGGTAATGAGGAAGGGCCACAACTGGATTGTCAATGAGGATTAGAGATGTCAAATCTTGAAGAGGCTTCAACTTGCTTATATCCTGGAGCTGAAATGGTACCACAGCAGTATAGGAATGATTAAACGAACAAAGGAAGTAAAAAAATCAACAGCACTGCCTTTAGCATGTCAAGAAAGCTATTTATGAAACTCATAGCCCCTAATTAGCAGTGTGAGAAAGGGGCACCAAGGGCCATGTAAGCACTGGTGTGTCAGACAGTACTATGCATTGTCAAGGTTCAAAGGTGGGACTTGCCTTAGCTCAGACTCTGTAAGTGAACAAAATGGGGGCTCAATCTCAGCCTATATTGCAATGTCTTTATTTTATATTGATCAATATGCATAAAATGAACTGCTATGAAGGATTTTGGTAAACATGAAGATAACTGAGTTATAACTAATGGTTAAAAAACATAAAAACATATATAGATATTCAAACATATATAGATATTCACATTCTTTGAAAACTTTTGTTTATTCAAAGAACTTATGTAGGTTGGGAGAATTAAATTAAATTGCTAGTACAAGTACATATTTTCCCCCAAATAAATATATATTACCCTTAATGATGTCAATGCCAAACATATAGACGAGAAGATGATATATGATTACAAATCCTCAACACTGAACAGTCTTCCTGTTTTTTAGCAGACACTGGGTATGACCTAAAAATCAAGAACTCTGAGAAATACTTGGGGTCAACTGTAAATCCAGGGCTGCATCTTCTTGTAATCCCGTGAGTTTCGAGAGCTGTCAGTGACATACTGAACAGTCTAAGGCTTCCACTCTGAGGCTCAGGAGATCTGGCAGTAGACGGGAGAGTGTCTTTCCCAGGTCTTTTTAACAATGGGATAAGAAGGAAGGATTCCTGCTGAGTGTGGCAGAGCATGCCTGTGCGCCAACATGTGAAGACAAAGGCAAGAGAACTACAAGTCTGAGGTATGCTTGGCTTACAGAGAGAAGCCTCACCACAACCTCCGTGTAAGGAACAGATAAGGGAAATAATCAACAATAAGATGAAAAAAATGGTGTGTATTCTAATTTGTCTTCACACTTGAAGGAATAAAGAACAAGCCTTAGTTACTCATTGTTCTAAAGTTTCTGAAGCAGTTCTATTCCTCTCCGTTCACCTGAGCCTCTTAGAAACCATTTTCTCTATTTTAGACAATTTATAGAAATCAAAGGACTCTCCAGGGTCATATCAGGGCAGTTAGGCCTGTGGACTTTCCCTTTCTAATCTATGACAATTGTCATTAAGTTATATGATGATTGTCCCAGTTGTAACAGCCAATGTATTAGGTGTTCAGGAGGCATTTTCTAACAAAACATGAAAGAAATTAAGACTTTATCTGAAAAATAGGAATCAAATTTCCTATCTCAGAATAACTTTAAATAGATATCCATTGCATCCTTATTACCTATGAAGAATGGCACTAGGCCCCAGGGATGTAAGGCAGTGCAATGCACTGATGGACAGGAAAACCCTGAGAGATCAATTCCAGGTTACCACTGTACCTAAGAACATGAGTGCAGTCTGTGTTTAACACACTGAAGAATCTTAGGTTATATCTGAATATGGCATATGGCCAATGAAACAAGGACGCCAAAAGAAATCTCACTCTAAATATTTTCCCAACAAATAAAAAATCTGAATAAAGAAGATTTTAGGAGGATAAAGGGGACTAGGAGCAAGGGGCAGGAAAAGAGAGGATAGTGGGCAGGAGAGGGATGGTGCTCAATGTAAAATATATACATGGACAAAACCTTTATCGTCCAAATCACTTAAATTTTAGGAAAAGTAATCTTGCTATTTTGAGTAACTTACCGATGATATCTTATTGCCTTTCAGATTGAGGACTCGTAAAGATTTCAATTTCTTTGCGAACCACACTGGAATATGCTCAATTTCATTACCTGCTAGGTTTAGCTTTTGCAGGTTACACATGTTTTCTAGTCCTTCGATTTTGCTGGAAACCAGAGAAGAAAATCCAACATAATGAGTAAAATGAGCAAGCCCTTTCGCTGCAGTTTACAGTGAAGAGCCGCGGCAGACCAGGCTACTTCTCATAACTATAATTCATGAACTCTTTTCCTGAACGACAAGCACATGGCCAAAGTCAAATTTCCCCAACCCACCACTGCTCTATGAGTGTGCCTAGCAACCCAGCCCACCTTACTATACGCAGGATACTATACTATACATAACACAGGAGAGAAGAGGATGCCCATGGCCAACACTCGACCCCACTGTGTGCCACGGTGCTACCCAGATGTCCACAATAATTGCATTGTCATCACCAAAGACGCACTGTGCTAGCAGCATGTGTGACACATTCTAAAATGATACTGTTTATGGATACATGCGCTGCAGTGAAAATATTTAAAATTAATGAAGCACTTGCCACTCACGCTCTAAACCATGGCGGATGGCATGCTCTTCACAGTCTCTGCAATCCGGCTGTCAGTCTAACCCTAGTCCATGTGCCATTCTCAACAGATATTCCTCGGCTTCTCTAGCTTCGTTTTTACTATGAAATTACTTTCACTAGATCAACTCTTTTGAATGTTTGACATTATGACCTTGATTGGCCAGGGTTGTTTTTTTTTAACATTTCATTTCTGTCTTGGAACTTCTCCAGGCCCACGGCTGTTGTCTCTTCATTTGTCACAAGTCTGAGTTGGGGAAACGGTGCATAGAGGTTTTCAAGATTTGATCCTTCCTTCATTTCCCCATTACAGTTTCCTATGTAGCTTAAGTCATCATTAGATTTTACTACATTGGTTTATCCCTGTAGTTGTATATTTGTATGTGTATCTGAATTAGAAATGAGACGTACACTCCTCATTTCTAGTAGCAATAGCAAAGAATAAAAGGATGAATATACAGCATCAAATTATTTGGAATATCTTCAGGATCAAAGCAGCATTTTCCTCACATATGAATTACTCACGCACTAAGGCAAGGACTCACAGGTAACAACGACACAAAGTTACTGCAGAAATAGGATCACATTGGTACCATGAAAGGTATCTGCTTTCGCAATGCTAAGTAAAAACTACTCTACACTTACGTGATACTGAATCATAAAGGCAGATGTGACGATCCAGAATCCAATAAGCAAGAATCAAAACTCCTGTTACTTCAAAGCACTCTTTCAGTAGCACAGATACTGTTAGTCCATCTCTGGCAAAGAAGACCTGGCAACGCTACCCACAGGAGCGGTCACTCACCTGATTTTGTTATATGATAAGTTGAGCTCACGCAATCGTAACAGCTTGTCCACTTTCTCGATCTTCACTATTAGATTATAGCTGAGGTTTAGTACTTCAAGTTTAACACACTTCTCCAAATTTTCGATGTACTAATTGGAAATAAATGGTAAATGCTTTATATAGCAGGCTTCTTGACGCTTTTAGAGGCTGTTTTGATCAGCAAACCCTAACAGCTTTCCTGGACAATCCCTGCTACAGCTTTCTTTGACCACAAGTAGCAAGGCTCTGCTGGTATTCTCCCTGACCCAGTAACTCCTCTAGAGTAAGAGCCTCAAGCTATTCACCACCATTCCCCTGACCTCAATCTTTCTATGCCCCTCCCTCTTCCCTTCCACTGTCTTATCCTTTTCCCCCCTCCATTAATTTAATTTATTTATATCCCCATTGCAGCCCCCTTTCTCTCATCCTCCCTCACATAACCTCTTCTCTGATAAGAGGGAGGACCCCTGGATATCAACCCAACCTAGCACATCAAGTCACATCCTCTCCCACTGAGGCCAGAGGAGGTGGCCCAGTTAGGGGAACAGGATCCATAGGCAGGCAGCAGAGTTAGGGACAGCCCCTACTCCAATTGATGGGGGAGCCACATGAAGACCAAGCCTTACTCTTTATAAACTGACTACTACACTATCTAAGGGCCTCCTGTTCCCTCCTCTCAGTTTAAAGGCAGTCACTTTACAGTAGATGTGCACTGCATGGCTAATATATATAGGTGTGGTACCACGCAGGAAGCCTATGGCAGTGACCCAGGTCATTTCCCTGCTGCGCAGTTCATATTCACCATGTTCACATTTCTTCTGTACTTAGTAAGTTGCACTGTACTATAACGGCGTTTCTACTGCACCTTCCTCTTACCTCCGTCATTTGTCATGAGTACAGTTACAAGAATTGTCCACCTTTGCTTTTCTTGCCTTTCCCATTTACTGCTATTGTCCTGGTAAGGCAATAACTCTTAGCACATCATTGCCTCTCCATCATCGTCCATTCAGCAAATATTTATCCAACATGGACTAGGTGCCAGGAGCTGTTCTATATATATGAAATGCATATGCACACAAAATGTAGTGGCAAATTAAGACATAGGATGTCTTGACTTTCTTGGATATACAAACATCAACAAGATTTTAGACAGTGAAAACTCAAAAGAAAATATGGGAACATCTTGTGCCAGCATGCAAGGCACCACAAGGCAGATTTTGCCTGTTGTCTACACTGCTAAGCTCTACTGCTGACACAGACTAGATGCCAAATAAATATCTGTTGAACGAAGAGGAGAGGGTGTCTGTCTATAACACCCTCAACTGGTTGGTAAGAAAAGGTCTCACAGAGGGAGTATATCCTGCAGAGAACTTAATAACATGTCAGTTGAATCAATTGTGCGTACACCCAGGAACAAAGAACACCAGGCTAATGTAACAAAAACCACAAACAAGGATGTGGAGAGATGGTTCGACACTTGCTGCCCTGGAAAAGGACTACAGTTTGATGCCCAGTAACTACATGGTTGCTTACAACCACCTGTAACTCTAGTTCCAGGGCATCCAGTGCCCTCTTCTAGCCTCTGCAGGCACCAGGCAATGCACATAAGTACACAGACATGCATGCACGCAAAACATGAACACATAAAATAAGATTTAAAAAAATCCCTACTGTACATAATCCTTGTGAAAATAGTCGATGAGTTTGAGAAACAGAAGGAAAGACTTTGAAATGGCCAAGTCCTGGGCCTCCTGTTGTCATCTTCAGCTCCTCTGTGCCACTGTTGTCCTGGCCTGTCTGAGGTTTCTACCTGCAGCCTCGTGCTCCTGGAGATTTTCTAGCACAACAGATCCTTCTGACTTTCACGTTGGTTTTCCTCCCCATCCCATTCTCTCTGATTCTCCCTATTTCTACACTGAATCCTAGACACTTTTCACGCCAAACTCTAAATTTTCCCCCTGTATCTGCCTCCTTTGACTGACATGTCTGGTGCATGTAATAGCCACAGAGCAACTACATCCTGACGTGATATGTCATTTCTACAACTTTAAAACTTCTGCAGTTTCCTTTTCCTCTATAGCTGTCCAACTTAGACCTAAATATATTCTAATAACACTTACAAACAAAACACAAAACATTCTTACTGAGGTCTCACTAAATCAGGAAGAATCACACTGCCCAGTAAATCACCATTAAGAAGCTAATGTGTCTATACTTAGACTCTCCTATTCCTTTCTGTCTGTATATACAGCAAAGAGAATTTCTTTAGAAAAAGAAAGAAAAAAATAAAGAAAGAAAAGAAAAGGCTTGAGATTATATTAAATAAAATACCTGAGAATTTTGTTTTCATTGAAACTAATATGAAAAAAAAGTCTGCTTTGAATGAGATTGACCCCCATTAACTCATATACTGATGAGCTAACAATCAGGAGGTGTGTCCTTTTGAAGGAGGTATGTCACTATCAGGGTATGCTTTGAGGCTTCAAAAGCCCATGTGTCTTGTTCTCCCTCTGCCTGCTGCCTGTGGATCAGGATGAAAAGCTCTCAGCTATCTCTCCACCACACCTTCCTGCCTGTCTGCCTGCCTACTGCCTGCCTGCCTGCTGCCTGCCTGTTGCCATTCTCTCTGCCATAATAATACCATGAAATGAAAACTTGATGTTTCCAAAAGTGATATTTGCTAACTGGGTGCTGGAGAGATGGCTCAGCAGTTAAGAGCCTCCACAATTGTTGCTGAGGACCTGAGTTCAATTCCTAGCACTCAAGTTGGGTAGTTTTCAAACATTAATAGCCCTAGCTCCAAGGGATCCAATGCCTCTGGCCTCCAAAAATATCTGCACTCATGTGTATGTTAAAGGAAAAAAAATCCTAAAAAAAAATTCTGGCAGGCTTAAGACATAAGAAAGTGAAATCAATGTTTATGTTTAGAAACTGCTTGAAACCTACCCTAAATTTCTTGCCGCCATCTTTAGAAAGTGAAAGATTCAGAGACTTCACCAAGGCCAAATTGTCCTGTTTAGTGAGTTTTTTGATGAGGGCCTCTGTAATATACCGGACTCCTACATATGAATCAGCTCCTGAAATCCAGAAACAAGTTCATTATCAATAGGAAGATATGAATATCAATCACCAAATAGAAGTCATTTTTACACTATACATAAGGCAACTTTAATCCAGGCAGATAAACAGATGGTATCTGGCTGGCTGTAATCACAGTACCTTAATATGTCACTTTATATCATCTCATTACCATAATGAACACAGTCTATCACTTTGGGCTTTGTAGTAAATGTTTTACATTTAAATATGTAATTTGTATAAACCTTTGAAGAAAAATTATTAATGTTCATATTTATGAAAAATTATTTGATCATGAGAGGTGGCTCGATGGTTAAGAGCACTGGCTGCTCTTGAAGAGGACATAGGTTGGATTCCAGTACCCACACAGCAGTTCACAAACATCTGTCACTCCAGTGGTAAGAAGACCCTCTACTGGTCTCCAAGAACACCAGGCACACAAGTAGTACATAGATATCCAGGCAAAGCACTCATACATAAAAATAAATAAATATTTTAAATCATTTGCTCAATATCCTACAACGAATATGGTACAAATTCCAAAATTTCAACTCAAGCAGATACATTTAAAATTGGTATTTTGTTTTATTTGGGGGTGGGGGTAACATGTGTTCATGTGCAGGTACACGTGGAACAAAATATGGAGGTCAGAACATCAGTTCTGAGAATCAGCTCTTGCCTTCCACCACGGGTCCTGTAGATCAAACTTTCAACCACATGCATCACTGAGGTTTGTTTCAAAGCTCTATTTTATTACTTGTTGCTTTATGAAATAGAAAGTAACATAACATTTTATGGACATAGGGTATCAACTTGGTAGACAACAGACATTCCTTTATGGCCTTTGTAGAAAATGCGATCATATTGCATTTTATAAAGACAAAATAGTCTCTTGACAAAACCAACATTCTAGAATAACAATCAATTCAGAATCAACCAGGGACCAAGAGACAGTGAAGCTGTACAGCAGAGTCTAAACTGCATGCTGAAAGTGTGTTAACAGAAAACCGTCAGGTACTCAGGTCAGCAGAGGCTGATAAGAATCTCACGACCTAGCAAAGTATAAAGCATTTCTGAAGGCAAACTAGAAGGGCAGCAATAAAAAATAAAAAAAAAAAAACTTTAAAAATGCCGGTGGGACCTGTGCATGTTCTGTAAGTGGAGGGCAATGCCCTTACAGATCAGCAGCCTGAAGAGCCCAAGCACGGCTAGCACACTTAGATCAAACTTTTACCTTGAAAGCACTCCACTCTCGGCTGAGGAGGAGGTGGAAAACTTCTAGTAAGAGCTTAAATCAACTCTACAAGAAATCCAACTTCCTCTCCTAGAAACTTTCCCCCGCTAATCCCTTCAGACACCTTTACCTTCATCCAAAAGTAGTCCCTTCTCCATTCTTCCACAATTTCTAACAATTAAAGCAGCAATACAAGGTGGTTTGGGGACAGGGGGTGGGATGCGGGAGGGGTATATCTAGATTCCACATTTAAGCTCAGTATTTCCCTTCTCGACTTACATGTGAGACAAGACACAGTTTTAGCAGTACCTTTATGTTGCTGGGGCTCCAAAGGCACGGTGCTTTCATCTGTCAGCTCAGCCTGTGCAGGCCACTGTCCGCCAGGATGTAAAGGCTGAGTCTCAGATCCAATTAAAGGTGAAAGGGACCTAGATCGCATGCTGGACCTAAGAGATGACGGCCCAGGAAAATGAGATGACAGCGGCATCTTTGCTTTGGAGAGCTTTCCTTCAGAACCTTTCTTCATTGCAAGAATAAAACCAGGTGGCCATCAAAACCTGTAAGAGTTTCCAAGGTATTTAACAAGGCTAAGTCCCCACAGCTACTGAGAGTGTTACATTCTCTCTAGAGCTATCAGATCATTTGCTGTCAATGGGAAGGCTATGGAGACTCTGCCCACACTTCTCCAAGCTTATGGAGCAGTGCTCCCTTAGCCTCTGATCAGCCTCCACAGGGAAGAGACCTGGGAGGCCTGTCACTGACACATGCTCAGCTCAGAGTGTCACTAGTTACTTCTTTTCTCAGTTTATCAGCTCAAACTTTTCACAAAATAGTTTTGTGAAAACTCTTTTGTGAAAACAGGTCCTTTCCATATAAGGCCACATACAGGAATATTTGACAACCAACACTTGTAAGCACTCTGTCCTCCCAGAAGCTGGTCTGGTACACCATGCTCTACTGACATTCCCCTGTCCTGGCTACTCCATGGCCTCCTTTGCTGGCTCATGTTCCTCTACTTCCCCTAAATGTCAGCGCTCCTCCACAATTCCTTTTTGTTCCCTTTGAACATCACCTTGGGCAACCTAATGTGTACCCTCAGCTCTCAAATGTACAGCTAATTTTTAGAAAAAAAATATTTAGTGAGATTGTATATTAAGTAGCTTTCAATCCAATGACAAGTTGGTATCAGAAAAGGATATTGTAATAGAATGTTGCATACAAATCTTTATGTAAGTTGAATTTGGCCTGAGGCTGCTTTCCTTTGGCCTTGAGTTTCCCTATAGCCAAATACTACCTTCGTGTACAAAACGAAACTGAAAGCCCAGTTTAACAATATACTTTTTAAAAAACTAGCTGAGTCTCAGTAAAGCTTTACTTAACCACAGGGTTACTGTGGTATCAGACCATCTTCAAATAAGATGAATGCTGATCTGCAACCAACGAAGCTGTCTTGCAGATTCTATTTCTGTCCATAAGTGCTGTCCATTCTCAGAACCCTGATTCACTGAGATGGTCAGCCTATGAGATAGTGTGTGTTTCTACATGCAGACTTCACGAGAGCTATGGCAACTCAGGGAGGGAAGCAGGGGTGTGGAACCGTCACTTAATCTTTGAGTGATCCAGGTTTCTGGAATCCACTGAATACTTTCCTAATTCTATAGGAATCATTACTTAGAAGTAATAATTTGCTAATCAGGGGAAGTAACATAGGACCTCATAATAATTTAATGAGGATTTGATAACAATAATTCTAGATGGTTTATAATTTCAGAGTTTTTAAGAGAAGACTATGATGTAGGATACAAAATAATTGAATTGTCTAATGATATAGGATGCACTGCAACCAGGGACATGGGGGCCAAATAAACCCTTTCCTCCCGGAGTTGCTTTCTGTCACAATGTCTTACCACAGCAATGGAAACCTCAACTAAGACATCTAGGAAGTGGTTAAGGGACATGCCCAGAGCCCCAGTGAGATGGCTCGGTGGGTAAGGGCATTTTCTGTGCTAATTTGATGGTCTAAGTTCTGTATCTGTAGCCCACGGAAAAGTGGAGAAAACCCGATTCCACAAAGTTGTCCTTTGCCCTCCATATGCGCATCACGGTATGTCCCTCCCGCCCCCATCATCCACACACGCTTCAAAAAAGAAAAAAGGAACAAGCTCAGAGTCACAGAACTGAGGTTAAACAGCAGAGCCCTCAGGACCGCCAGCCCATCTCCATCGCAGTTATCCCGCAGACGGTGACACACCCCGGCACTCTTCCTCTCTGCGGGAACCTCATCCTTCAAAGCGCCGCACCCCAACTTTGCGACTCAGCAACGCCCAGTCCTCCGCTGTGCACGCCTCTCCTCCCCTGCCCTCCCCTCCCCTGCCCACGCCGGCCCCGGCCCTCCTCCTTCCCGTCCAATCCCCTTTCCAAGCACACTCCCCCGCCCCGAATGCGTCCGGAGCCGGCACACCTCACGCTGGACCGGGGCTTTCCGGCCTTTGCCGCCCGCCACCCCAGCTCGGTCCAGACGCCGAAGGACACTCACCGCCTCAGCACGGGAAGGAACGGCCTAGCGGGAGGGGCGAGGCGGAGACGCCGGGATACTTCCCCTCAGGAGACCGACAGCACAGCAGCCATTTTGTTGTGTTGTGCCGGTTGCCGAGAGGGCCAGCTTGGTGTGGGCGGGGCTTGGGATCGCCACGCCCCCGACACGGACTAGTGGGCGGGACGGGGCGGAGGCGCTTCCCGCCACCCTTGCCGCCTCTGCGCGCGCTCAATTTGGGGTGCGAGGCTTCCAGGTATGAACCTGGCGGGCTGTGGTCAGCCTTCTGGGCGCCGAGTCTGTGAGGAGAGATTTTCCACTGAAGCAATGGGGGAAGGCTTACGTTCCTCTCCCTAAGGCAACAACCGGAGGAACCAGTATGGAGATGTTCACTGCATTCGACCTTGGGATGATGGAAGGCAGGCTTTGAGCTCTCCTGTGTCTCGATGCACACTATCCTTTACGCGACTATTTCCGAGGCAAATTGTCATGCTTGGGAACTGATCGAACCGGACGTGGCTGCACCTCAAGACTGCTTGGGCTCCAGTGACCATTCTCTTGAGCTATATGATCCTAGGATTCACAATCCAAGAGTGCCCCTTATGTTAGTACAAAAGAACTAAAGCAAGCATTTACAGAGACTTGAGCAGATCATGCCCCAAAGAGCAGCCTTCTACTGTATTTCCTAATTGTCTGCACCATGTGCTTGCGGAGGCCAGAAGAGGGCATCAGATCCCATATAACTGCAGGTACAGACCTTTGTGAGCTGCTATTTGGGTAGAGGAATCGAACCTGGAAACCTGGGTCCTCTGGAAGAGCGGTAATATGCTCTTATTAAGCACTGAGCCATCTCTGCACCCTCTCCATCATCTTTCTTAACTATCTTATTCTCCAGTCAGGCATTAACGTTCCCTTTCTTTACCACAAACTTCCTGGCTCATTTTTCTAACACTTTTACAAATTTCCTTTCTGCCTCAATTTCTACTCTCATGTAATCGTCCCCATTTCCAGCAGTTAACCTTAATGACTTAGAACAGTAGCTGATAAGTTCTTCGTATGTTCTAATTTTTATCATTAAGCAAGACTTCTTTCATCTTAACTCTGAAAGAAGAGTTTAACCAAGGGAAGGTGTTTGCTTGGCAAAGAGAACAGCTTGTACAAACCCCAGGAAGGATTAGGAAAGTTGGCAATGAGCTGGCCATTAAGTAATTCAGGGCGGTTTGAAGAAAACATAAGTAATGCACAAATGCAGTTCAGTACGAATTATGCAAACGTCTGGTGTGGTGACGCTAAATATGGAGAGGAACCTTTTAAGCAGCATGAAGCCTGTTTGTAGAAGCTGAGGTCCTTTGACCTAATGGGAAGTTCTGATCATTTCCAGCAGGAGGCACTATTTGGATCTGATGAGCATGATCCTCTCTTTCCCCCTCGAAACTTTGCAGCACAATTCTTTGCTGTTGGAAAGCAAACTCTATGCAAAGATCTATTTAACCTTGAAAGGACTTTGGACCTATTTTCAGGCAAAGTTCAGGTGTTAGGTATTAGTTCAGTGTACCTTGGTGAGATTCTGGTCTTTGGTACTTGTCTTTCAGCCAGAGACTTGGATTAATTGCACAAACTCATGATTGTTTACCCTAATCTGTGATGGCGTTCAGATGAGTTCGTCCGTCGTCAGATTACACTGTGCCAGAGTCAATTCATCAGTCCAGTCAGTAGTCATCAAAAAGCACACACAAAATCCAGGGGTCTCTCTCGGAACACTCATTTTTCTCTGCTTTCATGTTGCCCTATTTTCCTCCTTTATACAGATACAGTAACCTTCTCTGGGTCTTGCATGGTGAAAATCTTGGTTGTACCTCCAGCCTTAGATACTTGCCATGATTATTAACAGTCCGTCTTAGCACACTGGAAGAGGCACCCCCGACAAGAGTAAATATACAAAAGAGTGAGGGCAGCTCGCATTCCATGCTAATTTATTCCCTGGTATGAGTTGTCATTTTTCTGGATTACATTTAGATTATAATATAGATATTAGCTGGGGAGATGGGAAGGCCATCTGGCTTCTGGCTGTGACTTGTCTCCAGGGTTGGAAGATGAGTCAGGGCACAGTGACATAGTTTTTTCAAGATCTTTTGTCCAAACCCTAGCAAAGCTATTGAGGTTGCTCTTCCTCGATTCTCTTACACAATCCACACTAATTACTCTGAGCATCACCTTTAAAAGAGAATCAGAGGAACTTAGGCAGAGACGGTCAGCTTCCACCATTGCCATTACTGTGACTTCCTAGTGTGACTTTAAAAATTGACTAAATTATGGCTATATTTTGAAATAAAGCTTGTTCTGTTATTTGGAAATCTCATACATTCGTGTAGGGTATTTTTTATCTGCCTGTCTGTCTATCTGTCTGTTTATCCCATTGGGTTTTTTTGTTTTTTGTTTTTTTGAGACAAGATTTCTTTGTGTAGCCTTAGCTGTTCTGGAACTAGCTGTGTATACCAGGCTGGCCTCGGATTCACAGAGATCCACCTGTCTCTGCCTCCTGGGTGCTGGGATTAAAGTTGTGCACCACCACCACTCAGCTATGGAGTAGTTTTTGATCAAAACACAACCCCCTCATTTCCTGCCCAGTTCACCGTCACACTTTTCCTTCCCAGATTAATGTCTTGTTTTGTTTTTCTGTAAAGCCACTGAGTTTATTTAGTGCTGTCTGTATGCGTGTGGGCGTTAGGGTTGTCTACTGGAGCATGGGTAGACTCTCGGGGGCCTCATCCCTGACGAAAGCTGAGTCTTCTAACATCCATCCATTGCCAATACCTCTGCAGCTAGGCTCGAGGCTGTGATTCCCCATCCATGCTGAGATTTTTGCGTGACTTGCTCATTTCTGCTTTTTACCCTCAAGTCTCACAGAGTAAAGGTACAGTTTACAAACAAAAATATTTTCCATGATAAATATAAATCCTCTCCTAGAGGCTTGCGAGTGTAGACCTGAGAAAATGATCTGATTCTAGACGAAAATATCAGATCGCCTGCTGCCATTTATAAAACATCAAACTTCACAGACTGCTTTTACTATCTTCCCTCAATTAACTGGGTTTTCGTTGTTGTTCCTGTTTTCTTGTTCTGTATTCATCTTGTTAATATGTGGATACAAAATAACACTAGCATGTAAGTATTCTGTGAGTATGCTCTAGGAATGAATTTAGATACCATATTGACTCTCAAAGAGATGGTACGGTAGTTAAAAATGCCGAAGAATAGGGTGGGGAGGTAGGGTAGTAGGATTTCAGGCTTCCCTTTTGAGACAGTAGTGAACGCAGGAATGCGTTTGGCTTCAGAACGTGAAGACCTTTGATGTCCAGAGTGTCATAAAAAACAAAACCAGGGGCTGGTGAGATGGCTCAGTGGGTAAGAGCACTCGACTGCTCTTCCGAAGGTCCTGAGTTCAAATCCCAGCAACCACATGGTGGCTCACAACCATCCCTAATGAGATCTGACTCCCTCTTCTGGAGTGTCTGAAGACAGCTACAGTGTACTTACATATAATAAATTTTAAAAAATTATTAAAAAAAAAAACAAAAAAACCAAAACCAACACACACAAACACCCTGCCTCCACCCACCCGCACTATCCTAGGCTTTATGCTGTGCTGAGGTTTGTGATGTGCAGCCTGCCTCTGAAGAAAGCCAGGGCCAGGCTTAAACACTCAGATGCAGCTCGAGACAGCCCTGCACTCTATCTGGAACTCTATCTGGAACACCTCTGTCTCTGAACTGTACCCCCTAAAGCCAGATTCATTATTCACTTTCCTAAGGTCAGAGTGAGTCTCTCATGTGAGTGAAAGGGCATAGCCCCCAAACACTGAAGACCATAAGCAAGTGCTACTTGCTTATGTCCAGCTCCATGCACCTGAAACGTGGTGTCTAATTTTAAAGATCTTCTAAGTCGCCTATATGGGTCACTCTATAAAGAAAGTGTCCCCACTGCTTCTATTTTCAGAAGAATGCTAGCCAGTTAATATAGAGAAAATGACCAATTAGGAATACATCTTTTTTTTTTTTTCAGCTCTCAGTATAGTATTTCTGATTCCAAGAAAGATCCCCAGCCAATGGTAAAACCCTTGCATGCATTTGACTGTGGTAGCATATGCCTGGAACTCAATTCAAGAGGCCGATGTCAAAGAATCCCAAGTTGCTGAGCAGGTTGGCCCACACAATTATATCATCCCTCAGACAACTGCAGACAGTGAGTAAATTTTTTTTAAAAAGTGCATGAAATATTCTTGATGAAATCACATCTACTTGGCCTCAAAACACCACCCTATAGATTGTCCGTGACTTATAGCAAGAGAGAAAGACTTTACAGTGGGCCGTGGAGAGGGAGAGCCAAATCCTTCTTATTAGCCTGTCTTGGTGACATATCCTTCCTGACCCCACGGTGTAATGATATGTAAGCGATACCTCAAGTCCTGCATGTCTAAAGTAATTTCTCAACTACTCCTTGAATGCCTGAAAAACTCAATTCCTCCAAAGTATACAAATCATGGGCTGTAGCTCCTGCTCTATGAAGCTCTTTCCTATAGCTAGAACAACCCGGGGAGCTGATAGTTTGAACATTCTGCCCTTTTTATAAAGGCGCTCTTAGGACTGACACTGAAGAGGCCATAGAGAGAAGGGATGCATTTGTGTTTATCCAGCTGACCCTGAGATTTTAGTGCCAGCATCTGAGGAGAACCCCTTGTGGTTTTGAAAGCACATATATGAAGGCATAAGTCACATCTATAAAATTTACCTGTTTTAAATACACTGAGTCAATAGTTTTAAAGTGAAGAACCGTCGCTGTGGCTGGTTTCCTCATGCTTGTTTGAATTTGGTCTCCATTCTCAGCCCCCCATTCCATGTCATTGCTACCTAGTTTGGGTCTCTATAGCTTTAGCTTTGCTGGACATTTATTCTAAATGGTTCAAATTTACTACAGATAGTTTAGTAAAGGAAAAAAAACCCACAGAAATATGGTCAAGGTTAAGGAATTAAAGCGATGATAAATCACTCACAGACTAGGAACCAGATAAAGGCCCCTAATTATCTCTGGAGTAAAGGGGAAGGAAGAGCTGATACTGGAACTCTGGGACAGTGGTATCTGTGAGAGGGACACTGCTAAGCACTGACCCCACAGGGAGGAAAAGGGAAGCACAGCCTGACCTCTCTCCACCTATCTTCTGACATCTTACTCTCTCTCTCTCTCTCTCTCTCATCATCTTTATCCAAATTGGAAACCAGAGAGCTAGGGGACATCTTGCTACTTAAAGAGGGATCATCCTAGAGTAGAGCAAAAATCTAAGCGTGGCAGGACAAGTCTACAACAACTAAAATACTCATAAGTTAATTCAACAATTTTGGGCATTATTCTCTACATTTTTTTTTTTCTTGTTGAAATGTTCTCTTCTCTTGGCTTCTGTTGTAGTTACTTTTCCTTTGCTGGGATAAGACACCAATGACCAAGGCAACTTATACAAGTAAGAGTTTATTGAGGGCAGTTTCTGTGGATGAGTCCATGACCATCAAGGCCAGGAGCATGGGAGGAGGCAGGCAGGCATGTGATGGAACTATAGCAGTGAAGTCACATCTTGAAATACAGCCACGAAGCACAAAGAGAGAGCTAACTGGAAATGCTGAGGGCTTTAGAAACTTCAAAGCACACCCTTGTGGCACATTTCCCACAAGGCCACACTTCCTAAGCCTTCCCAAACAGTTTCACCAACTGGGGACCAAGTATTCAAACTATGAGCCTATAAGGGTGGTTTTCATCCAGATCACTATATTTTCCATGGTAGCTTTAAAAGGTTTCTGTATTAGTTACTTTCGTCATCTCTTCAATAGAATGTTTGACAGAAATAGCTTGAGGGGAGAACTTGTCATTTTATATCACAGTTTCTTCAGTTTTTCAATCTTAACTCTGAGTCAGGATTAAGAGGAGCCCCTCACCCAGGAATCCACTATGTCTGCACACTAATGAAATGGATGTGCTATTTTCAAATTAAAAATAGAATTTGGGGGAATGATCAGCTGTTAAGAATACATACTGATCTTGTAGAGGCCCAGGTTCAGTTCTCAGTAACACATGGCAGCCCACAACTGCCTGAAATTCTAGTTCCTGGGGACTCTTCTGATCTCTGAGGCTTCCAGCATGCATGTAAACATACACACTCACACACACACATTCACACATACACACTATATATGTATATGTATATGTATATGTATGTATATATATGTATACACACATACATATATATGTATACACATTAGGGTTTGGATGAATATTTGATACTATATGTCATTATCTTCAATGTTGCTGGTCTTCCCCAGACATCAGTAATACAGTAGGGAAGGTCTTTGAAACACCAGTTTTGAGCACACTAAATTTCACATGCTAATTAGATATACCAGTGGTGACTTTGTGTAAAGCAGTTACAATCGTGGTATTTAAGAGAAAGGCCCGGGAAGTTAAGTGAAAGTGTGTTAGTATTAGAATATTCTGGTCAAATGCACTCAATTGGATATGACTGCTCAATGAATATAGATAGAGAATATCTACTCCAACATTGGAAAGTGAGGCTTTTAATGGAGATGTGGATTTAGATGGAGATGGAGATGTCATCAATAGAGCAATGGTAGTTGAAGTGATGACTTCTGCATGTACAGCAGAGGTTCTCAACTTTCCCTTTAATGCAGTTCCTCATGGTGTGGTAACCCCCAACCATAGAATTATCTTCGTTGCTATTTCATAACTATAATTTCACATCTGTTATGAACTGCAATGTAATTATCTGTTTTCCGATGATCTTAAGAGACCCCTATGACCTTCAACCCCCAAAGAGGTCACGACCCTCAGGTTGAGACCCACTGATATACAGGTAAAGGATGTATGTGGTGGTGAGGATTTTCAATGGAAACTTCAAACAGCTCCCATGAAGAGCCTACTGGGTTCTGTACATTTAATAGGGACACAGGCTTCATTCTCCACAAATTCTAAGCTATGCACACACCAACCCAGAGATTTTCAACAAGGGTCCTCTGCCCTCCCTTCTCCCTCAGGAGCCTTTGGCAGTATGGGTGGGTGATTTTATTGCTCCGAAGGTTCTACTGACATCTATTGTGTGGAGGCCAGATTTTCCCAACAGCCTGCTGTGCCCAGGACAGCTGTCCATAGCAAACGCCCACCAACCAATCATTCCCCCTCCCCGGCAGGAGTGCTGCTGTCCAGAGACATTGACTTTACCTGAGCTATTTTTCTTCTGTTTGACCCAAGTTGAAAAAAAGAACTTTGAAAGTTGCAATATTTGAGGATGCTAAAGGTTTGTGTGCTAAGTTACACAAGCTCTGGGAACAGTGTGAAATTTGACCTGCAGAGTTGTTTTGGCTCCAGTGTTTGCCACTGCGTTTGCTTCTCTCCCTGTGATGCTGTGAGTCCTTGCACAAACTCGCACACAAAACGAGCAAACGGTGTAAATTATCCTCCTCTGGCTAACAGCTTGAGACCAGCACATCACAGACACCTTTAAAGGAAGCCTAACATTGTGGTTTTTACTTACATGATTTTGAATTTTGCCCAAATGATGCCAGAAGCTCTCCATTTAAATTAGATTCATCTTTCACAACCCAGCTGAACTACTTTACAGATGTCCTTCTGAGATAATGCACTGGGTGGTCAAGACATAATTGGTCGGTTTACATCTCTTCCGGGACACATGTAAGAGACACCTTCAGAGAAATTTGCACATCAAATTCTGCTCTGCCCTCCTTTATCCCTCTAACAAGTATAAACGTGTTGGTAAGCTGTAGCTGAGCTGCCTTGACAGCTGGTGGCTGCCAGGGAAGAATTGTCAGCTTCTTAACTGGTGTGGCCCCTGATAGGTTGACCAGGCTTTGGTGGATATTCCCACACCTATACATATATGGAAAGCACAAATTAGGCCCAGTATGATATATGTTGTATTAATGTATGTGCAATATATGTAATATATATAAAATAAGAATGTGCAATAGAGCATAGGGAACTTGTCTAGGAGGGCCTGAAAGGGTGGAGTATGGTGTGAAAATGGTTAAAACACATTTTTTGTATGCACAAATTCTTAAGGAATATGTTAGGAATGCAAATTAAATAGTGCTGACACAGCATTGACAAGCACTGGCAGTTTATACTAATATGTTTAGAGACATTTGTTTTCTTGCAAATAGCAAATATATAGAGAGATAGAAAGAATAGTAATAAAGAAATACATAACTAAAACACTTTCTCCTGAATATAAAACATTATGAAAGTAGATTTAATTAAAAAATCTTAAAGGTAAGATGTATATTTATCTACATATACATTTATTTCCCAATATATTTGCCTGTGGTTTTATTTACATATAAATAACTAGTGTCAGTTGTTACAGGAATCTTCATCTTCAGTTCTTACATGAAAGCTATTTAAATCCATTGAAAGGGATACATTTTTTAAATGAAATACATTGTGTCTGAATGAATGCAGATTCCCAGGGTGGGTCCGGGAGCATGTGCATTCCCTGCTAAAGACTAAACTTCTGGGTTACTTAGTAATGCCAGCATCACTAAGGTGACATGGTAGGGGCATTGCCCCTTCTCTGGGCTGACAATTGATGAAGCATTCCTTGTTCCTCCATGGAAGATATCGGTTGTTCGTAGACTATTTCCAGGACCAAGGATGCTATCACTCAGGTGTTCTCTAAGAGGGATCGCCTTGTGAGCCTTGTCCAATTCAGACCCATCCTCAAATCGTGTCAGCACGAAAGCAAATATACGTGGGTTTCTGTCACTATTAGAACTAAGTAGATCCCATCGGATATTATTAAGGTGTGGTGGTTTGAATATGCTTGGCCTATGGGAAGTGGCACTATTAGGAGGTGTAGCCTTATTAGAAGAGATGTGACCTTGTTAGAGGAAGTGTGTCACTCTGGGGGTGGACTTTGAGACCCTCCTCTTGGTTGCCTGGAAATCAGCCTTCTCCTGTCTGCCTTTGGATCAAGCTGTAGACCTTTTGGCTCCTACAGTCCCATATCTGCCTGAATACCGCCATGCTTCCCACCATGATGATAATGGGATGAACTTCAGAACCTGTAAGCCAGCCCCAATTAAATGTTTGCCTTTATAAGAGTTGCTTTGGTCATGGTGTCTATTCACAGCAGTAAAACCCAAACTAAGATGTCAGGTTTGAAGCTGCAGCATCCACAGACACTTACATGTTAAAGGCTTCTTTGCAGCTGTTGTGTGTAGCAACAATTTTGGAATTTTGGTTTCTATAAAAACACAGAAATATAAGAATGTGTTTTCATTTTAATCCCAGATGTGGGATATGGGGCTGCTTCGGACTGTCCACAGCAGCTGACTATCATTTGCCTCGTGTTCTAGCAGAAACATGGTTTTGCCAGCTACAGATAGTTTCTGCAATTGTGTGACATTCAGAATTCTGGGAACTTTTCAGAGGGTACATAAATGTGAGGACCTCTAGAGTCAGGTTGGTTGCCGTTTGTTAGCAGGCATGGTCAAAGAAGAAACAAAAGGAAATAAATTAGATTCAGTGATTTTTTTTTTTCTAATTTCTCTCTCCCCTATCTCCTTGTATCTCTCCTATGTAGTGTTACAGGGTGAAACCGGGAATGGGGGAAAAATAAAGGGTGGAAAAAGAAGAATCTAAAAACTAGCAAAGACCAGTTCTTTCATGGGAGCAACTGGACTGTGAGTGCTCCGGCCTATCAATGGGTGATTCCACTATGGGGTCAGAGTTTGATGGCCTTACTGGGAGGTGGCAAGGACTTAAGAGATGGGCTTATTTATAGAAGTAGATGACCAGAGACATGCCTTTGAGAGATCTGGTCTTTGTCTGTCATCGGCTCACCTGTAAGTTACAAGGAGAGGGTGCTCCAAAGCATGCTACCCACTGTTCCTGTGTGGCTCACTGTGACTGGGCCAGAAGCAGTGAGGACAAGTGGCCATGAGCTGAGACCCCAGACTCCGTGAGTAACATCATTCTCTCTCCTCCTCTAAATTGTTTCAGGTATTTGTTACAAGTATTTCATATCAAGTCACATGCTGAGCAGTGCCAGAGCATCAGAGCCAATGACCTTAAGAGAAAGCCAAAGGCAATGAGACTCCTGCCTTCTAGCACTGAGCCTGTCTTCACAGGGCCAGGCTCCCATGGCTGAGTCCTCATTCTTCGTTAATTGAAGTAAGTGTCCTGATGCAAATTCCTACACAATACCTGCTGCCTGTGTTCCCGGGGTTCAAATGGTTGTTTCTGTTCCGATTTCAGTCGCCTTATGTGGTGATCCTTTTTCCTTGTGTTAATAATTAACATGACCTAGTTAATCCCCAAATTTCAGGTTCTCTTTTACTTAAATGTAAAGTAGCTTCAAAGAGGTGACATATATGGTTTTGATACCGTCTCAAGCTATGGGCTTTTGGGGAACACTTCTGTTTCTGATCTTCCTTGAGCAAAGTTGGGGACAGGAACAAACGTAAGTGAAGCCAAGCATCTTTGTTGTGTGGTGTGTGCGAGCTGTGAGGATTGACGTCCTTTAGACTGTGTGAATCTGACCGTTTTGGTTCCTCTGAGACACACATCTGAATGAGAAAGTCCTGCCTAGTTAGAGTCAGTGAGTGGCTAACCTACGGCAGCTGTTTGGACCACCGCTGCCGGTAAGAAGGACAGAGCTATTACTCACAATCCTACTCAACCAAATCTTAACCAAGACTACATGCCCAAGTGTGCATGCACACACACACACACATTGTTGTTTTTGTTTTGTTCATTTATGTTTGGTTCTTAGTTTCATTGTGTTTTTTGTTACAGTTAAGCCACGGTTACTTGGGGGAACCAGCTCTCTTTTTACTTAGTTTATTTTACATTTCAAAAAATTGTTTTGACCATAATTTTTCACCTTCCCCAATTTCTCCTAGATCCTCCCCCGTCTAACTTCAGATCCTCTTTCTCTCTTCAAAAACAAACAAGCGAACAAGCAGTATTGAGGGAACTCAGGTCAGAACCCGGGCTCCCATGGTACATGCAGAGAAATATTCTGAATTCTTTGTACAGTGTCGAGGTGGCCCTTACTGGAAGGCAGCTCCTCACTTTTTCGGAAACAGTGACAAAGCATCTCATGAGCAATGTGGGAATCAATCACTTCATGGATAAATTGCTTGGGTCAATAACTGCCCATTGAGCTCTTACTCAGTGGCCCGAAGTGAGGGTGTGACAGGCAGAAGAGCTTTCCTCGAACTTGTATCATTTAAGTTATAAATTAAAATACAACAGTATAACTTAAAAATATTATAGTGTTGGCAGTTGCCTGCAATAATTCTCAGCTTGGGTGATGGGTGCACTCCTATCTGTTGGGACACCTAAATGACTCAGTGTCTGAGTCCTCTGGGGTTCATACGTAATTCTCTTCTGTGTAGTCTCTCTCCAGGTCAGATGCTGTTGTGATTTGTTGTTGTTGTTGTTGTTGTTGTTTTCTAAGTGCCCACTTAATAAGATTATTAAGAAAATCATACAATTTAAATTTTATATTTCAAAACCAGGAATGGCTGGGGGTGGTAGCACACGCCTTTGATCCCAGCCCTCGGGAGGAAGAGCCAAGAGGATCTCTTGTATAAATTCCATGCAAAACAAAACTGAGGAGTTGAGGAAGACTCGTAACCTTGACCCTACTTATAGACTTAGACACTGGAGTAAAATCCTGCCTCATTCACTTATAAACCATCTGGCCTTGATTAAATTACTTTTGCCTACATGTAGCATAGGAATAATAGCCAAGCCTGGGACATCTCCGACTTCCTGCAGGGAGTGAAAGAGTTCTATAAATTCCTGTCAGAGCCTGAGACACAGAAAAACTCATATCAAGTCACATGCTGAGCTACTGCAGATTAGCTCACACTCAGGACTCTGTCCTTTAGCTTGTGCGTAGTCCTCAGGCTCATCTGTGTCGTATCATCTGTATTTACCCACCGATGTAAACTCATTTTGAAGATCTTTCATGTCAACGACGGTTAGTGAGTGCCATTCTTTCTTAAGTGGTAGCATGCTAATGTTTTATACCATGCCCTTATTTAGCTCACCACAGAAAAAGGTGACAGAACAGGCCAGGGACTTAACCGCACACAGCCATCAGAAGACAGAGCTGGTGTCCCATGGCCAGTGCCCATTTGATATTTTATTCATTGGAGAACAGTGACCCACTTACATGTTCTAGTCAACCTTGTTTTTGTGTTTACATCAGCATATGAAACGTTATGCTTTATGGCCTTATTTAGTCCTCTTCAAGTAGAGTAGGCCAGTGACCCACTATTACTAACTTCTTAACTGTAAACTCACTATTACTAACTTCTTAACTGTAAACTATTACTAACTTCTTAACTGTAAACCCACTATTACTAACTTCTTAACTGTAAACTATTACTAACTTCTTAACTGTAAACCCACTATTACTAACTTCTTAACTGTAAACTATTACTAACTTCTTAACTGTAAACTCACTATTACTAACTTCTTAACTGTAAACTATTACTAACTTCTTAACTGTAAACCCACTATTACTAACTTCTTAACTGTAAAACAAACCCTCTGCTCTGTTTTTTAGGACTTAATTTCAAGTTATTTCTTCCTGGAAACTATGGTGAATTTGTCATAGATCACAGAATGAGTGTAGTTTTCTAATCATGACTATTAGAAAATACATCTACAGTGAGATGACCATGAACCAGGGGTACAAGAATGTATCCCTGTCCTAGGGTTTCATTGCTGTGAACAGACACCATGACCAAGGTAACTCTTATAAGGACAACATTTAATTGGGGCTGGCTTACAGTTTCAGAGATTCAGTCCATTATCATCATGGCAGGAAACATGGAAGCATCTAGGCAGACATGGTACTAGAGAAGGAGCTACATCTTGTTCCAAAGGCAGATAGGAAAAAGCTCACTTGCTCACCCCAAAAGTGACATACTTGCTCCAACAAGGCCATACCCACTCCAATAAGGCCACACCTCCTAATAGTGCTACTCCCTGTGGGTCAAGCTTATTCAAACCACCACAGTCACCAAAGCTACTGAGCCTTTTCCTGTTTCAGCAGGTACATCATTTCAACCCCAATTGTCTTCCGAGTTGGAGCTCCTGAAAATGTTACAGTCCAAGCCCAAGGCCATACTGAGGCATTTGACACAACCGTCTCTGTAAAAAGTTACCCTGATGAAAATGTTCGTTACTCTTTCAGCACTGTTAATTTATCACCAGAAAATAAATTCCAAAACACTGCAATCTTAACAGTAAGTATTTGTCTTTCTTTAGAAAATATAAATAGGGCTGGAGAGATGGCTCAGTGGTTAAGAGTACTGACTGCTTTTCCAGAGGTCCTGAGTTCAATTCCCAGCAACCACATGGTGGCTCACAACCATCTGTAATGATATCTGATGCCCTCTTCTGGTGTGTCTAAAGACAGCTACAGTGTACTCATATACATCAAATAAATAAATAAATAAATAAATCTTTAAAAAATATAAATATAAAACACTTTTGGTAAAATATGTATAGTTTTGAATATTAATAGCATAGAAATCTGATCATTTGTATCAGTCTACCATTGTGTAAATATTACATGGTTATCACTAACTGATAACAATATGAATTTATCAAAATTCCTTTTTTATATATTTGGTAAATGATTTATTTATTTTTATTTTATTTTATGTGCATTAGTGCATGCATGTTCATGTGATTGTCAGATGTCCTGAGACTGGAGTTATAGACAGTTGTGAGCTGCCATGTAGATGCTGAGAATTGAACCTGGGTTCTTTGGAAGCCAGTGCTCTTAACCCCTGAGCTATTTCTTCAGCACCTGACCCCAAATTAATTCTTCAAAAGTTCTATCCATCCATCTATCCATCCATCTGTCTATCTATGTGGATGTAGCTCTATGGGCTTATGTGTGCCATGTGTGTTTGGGTGCCGAGGAGGGCCAGAAAATGTCAGATCCCCTGGAACTGGAGATTGTGAGCTTCCTGATGTAGGTGCCTGGAACAGAACCCCAGGTGCAAGAGCAGCAAGTGCTCTTAGCAACTGAGACATCTCTGCAGGCCCTGAGTTAAACAATAGTCTAAACAGAATTTTGTTTGCTTTTCAAGCAACACATCCAAATGTTAACAATTTTTATTAGAAAATAAAACTGCATCAATATGTAAACATTTGGAGATGAGTTAAAAATAATTTTGTCTATGAATTACCTCTAAAATAGTAGAGAAACATAAATATGCATGCTTTTAACATTTGTCCAAGCTTCAGTAGTCTTTGGTTATGTGCATAGTGTCCCAAACGAATACAATTTTTGTTTTCTTTTGTTCTTTAAACAATACATGGCTTTCTTCTTCTCTCCAGTGATCATGGGGCACTGTGCATGGGACCAGGGTCTCATGTTAGGCCACAGTGCTAGCACTGAGCTACAGCTTCAGCCCCCTATGAAATAACTGTTACTGCAGAGAACAGCTCTCGTTGACAATCAGTGAAAGAAATAGCAAGCTTATGCAAATGACTTTTTCTTCTATTACAACATTTCCAGACAGGGGATATAGTGCAGTGTTTGAGCGCTTGCCTGGCATGCCCGAGGCCCTGGGTTCAAATCCCAGAGCCAGGAAGAGTCATTGTAATACATTTGCTTGGGGAAAAAACTTACAGCCCATCGTATTGAACAGAAAACCAGAAAAATAAGAGAATGTCAGCTTTAGAAGAGGCTCTGTTGCTGCATAGAAACAAAATGATGTTTCTCTACAGTGAGAAAGTCATAAGGGTAGAAAAAATAAAAATATGTGTGCTGGGAACTGAACCTTTGTCTTCTGGAAGATCATCCAGTGCTTCTAACTGTGGAGCCATCTCTCTAGCCAAGTGAACCTCTTTTAAAAAAAAAATGGTGCAATACTCAAGCTCAGTCTTGGTCTTAATGAGATGATGATGATGATGATGCTGATGCTGACGACGATGACGATGACGACGATGACAATGACGATTTAGGTCAACATACTTTACAACTTTACAGTCACACTTTTCCACTGATGGATTTTGTTCTTGTCTTACAGATTCAGGCCAAACAGTTGTCTGAAGGACAAAACTCATTTTCAAATGTGTATTTAGAAGTCGTGTCAAAGCATTTTTCAAAATTAGAAATAGTGCCAATCATCTATGACAATGACTCTCTCTTCGTTCAAACCGACAAGTCCGTGTATACTCCACAACAGCCTGGTAGGGTATATGATGCTTTCTCAGAGGGGGGGAAATTGACACAAATATGGGCAACTTTTAACATCTGGACTGAGTGGAGACGATTTCTACCTAAGAGAAACTCAAATCCTAATGACGTTTATACTCTCTAATAACATTTTCATTTTTACCTTTTAGAGGGATTGCTAAATAAATCACACAATCAATGATCATTTTATCTGCCCTGTTAAAGAAATTGTTCATCAAAAATACGGAAGACATAACTACACATTCAATTTTGGCAATGGGAAGTGATTTATTTTAAAATCTTGCTTGTAAAACATTCTTGGGGGCTGGAGAGATGGCTTAGAGGTTAAGAGCACTGACTGCTCTTCCAAAGATCCTGAGTTCAAATCCCAGCAACCACATGGTGGCTCACAACCATCTGTAATGATATCCGATGCCCTCTTCTGGTGTGTCTGAAGACAACTATAGTGTACTCAGATACATAAAATAAATAAATTTGAGAAAATTCTTGGGTTCAATAGCCAATCATGTTAGAAAAAGGAAATCCAACAGAAGAGGATTAGGTGTTTCTCAGGGATTCAAGTACACCATAGAAATGTCTAGATGCTGATTTTCTATGTTTATCCACCTAAGAAAGAGTCTGTCAAGCATGGTTTCATATTTTCAGTGTTACTGTTTGAGAGAACTGGCAGAAGCTATGAACGCTGTGAATGAGGAAAACCTGTTCCTGCCCCGCCCCCCAAAAAACTAAAAATAAGACACAGAAAAATGTCAACTTTGTTTATAAAATATTCTGTTTTTTTTTTCACCCGAAACTTGTCATCTAATCCAGAGTTAGGGATGGATTTATGCAAGACCTGCACGTGACAGGAGGAAGCTGGCATGTTTCATCGATGGTACTCTGGAGCAAGGACCAACAATGGCAGGCAGGACCACCCAGTTTTGCTTTGCTCTGTTTTTTAACCTTGTGCATAGTAGATATCTCCTAATTTTGGTGGCGCTGATGATGTCAGTAGTGAGGTAGACTGGAGCTGTATGATAGCCACCACACCACTCAGCAAGAGCATCGCTTACACTGGCTAGGCAAGCAAAGACAGGGTGAAGATGTTGCCTCCAGCTTAGCCAGAATGTCAATGCCAGAACTACTGCTCTGACCCCAACAAGACGGTTTGGTATATGAGACAGTAACCTCTGCCCATGAGAATATTCTAAAATCTTTTATCCTACTGATGTATGCAATGTGAAGATGCATGAAGGATTATCAGCTTAAACATTTTTGAATAAAACCTTAAGTCTCAGCGCTGGAGAGATGGCTTAGTGGTTAAGAGCATGGAATGCCTTTCCAAAGGACCAGGTTCAATTCCCAGCACCCACATGGCAGCTCACAAGTGTCTGTAACTCCAGTTCCAGGGGATCTGACACCTTCTTATAGACATGCCCCACCCCTACCCACATCTTCACACTCTCTGTCTCCCAGGGCCTCCTACATCCCAGGCAAGTACTCCATCACTAAGGCACAACTCGCTCATCCCTCTTGTTTTCTCCAAAGCCGCAGCGTCCTCTGTAGCAACCATGCGCCTGGAAACTCACGGAACTGTATTTCCCCTCTCCTGCACAATGTTAGGAGACATCCATACCTGACTGGCTTTCACTACTCGGATTTTGGCATTTTAATACGTCACATCTTCGACATATAGATTTTATTGTTCTTGCCTCTGATACGCTAAGGTTAATATTCTAAGCTAACGAAAAGCTAGATTAGAAACTATGCAAAAGTAGTCATTGAAATAATAATGATAATGTAAACATCTGTTACTTCTTTTGTGCTGAGTCTCGTGGAAACTAGTTCTTTGTATCCGTGAGTAAGCAGTTGAGGCAGTGTTCCTGTTTTACTAATTAGCTAAAATGCAAAGGTCAAGCTAACCCTGAACAGAGGAAGTCAGAAATGAGAGGGACCACAGTTTGGACCTTCAGGACCTGTGATCTTAGCTTTTGCCACATGCTGCTAACAGTTCTTTCTTAATAACTGGACAGGGAAGGTGGTGTGTCCCCAGTCAGGAGGGGGAATTTGAAGTGGAGGACACGGAAGGAAGGAGATAGCAGGGTGTGGGGGAGTTACTGATCATAAATTTTACCTTGTTACCTTGGTAAAATAAGTTTGAATGGGGCCTTCTTTGAAGAGTTTACTGAATACTAGTGAAGAGTGGAAATGGCTTTGGGTTTATGGTGCTATTTTTATTTGTGTGTGTGTGTGTGTGTGTGTGTGTGTGTGCGCGCGTGTGTCAAGACTTGGCTGTGAAATGGCTTGAAAACCCTTGAAGAATGAAATTGTGTCACTGTGTCCCCAAAGAGCTGAGTTGGAAGTCTCACTATGTAGTTTTGCAGTTTAGGCAACCACATTACTGAGACTTCAGAGGCGTTCTGCCTTCTGGTCCACAATGTGTCCTGAATCGTAGGTAGAGGCTTGTGTTTTAGATGTACCATTCGGGACTGGGCATCCCATGGTCATGTTATCTCTGAGCAGTTGATGAGGAAAAATTTCAAAGACCTCAATCCTAGGTGAAGAACTATAGGCAGTCATCCAACGGCTGATGGGATCAGAAGAGTCAGCTTTATCCAAGGATGAGCCCCCGATAACTGATCCAATCCTGAGTCCTAAACACATGTACATAGGAGGGACATAGTAGTGTGTGTGTGTGTGTGTGTGTGTGTGTGTCATAGGAAGGGGTAGAAATGATGCATTTATAGTACTCATGCTTGTAATTCTCAAAACATCAAGATGTTAAGTTAAAGAAATATTGAACCCAATAAACAAAGACAAAGAAGATATGTTAAGGACTCAAATTCAGACTTGTAGAGATTTAAAAATGCAGTGTCCGAGATAAAAAATATGCCAAGGTTCCACAAACGTTTTTTCTGTGAACCTATCGTTAAAGTATAAAAATAAGAAAGCAAATTAAAAAAATAAATAAGCTTTGATACACATACAAAATTTAAAAAGTAGAAGGTCTGGTAGGGTGTCAGGGTGTAGCTATAACCCTACAACATGAGAGGCAGATGTAGGAGGGTTGTGAATCACAGGCTAACCTGGGCTACTTAGCAAACAAACAAAGGTTTAGTGATGTGTTTCTGTGACAGAATGCTTGCCTATTGTAGCCAAGGAGACTAGCAGTTCTGAGATGTTGCTACTATTCTTTTAAAGAGGAAAGAACATTCGCATGTTCTTCACGTGTGCACAAATACAGTGCAATCACGTGATCACGGTAACTTTGCAGGAAGAGCTAATCTGGAGCCTTGCTAATGTTTGTAATTGGGAGGATGTATGCTATCTGAACCTAACTCCCAATGTCCCAGTAAACTCTTCAGCCCCAAGGGAAGGCAGTATTGAATGCTTTCATATAACCCACAGTAGATCTCTCTCTTTTGATATTATGAAATTCCTAATAAATGGTGGCCTAATTACAGACCTAAGTAATTCTCTACTATATACATATTCTCAGCAAGTTTTACCTATTTTCATAAACTATCTTATTCTGTAGAAGTAACTCATAAGGATTTGCTTTAAAATCAAAGAATCCTTAGTAATGTATATGTTTCCAACCATTTTCTTTTAAATGTGTTTTATCTATAGATTTTATAGCTTTTAATGAGATCTCATTAAAGATGTTTAACAATATATATTATTTTATTCTTCCTCAAGAATGCCATCCAGTGTATTTTAGATCATTTACACCCTGAAGGTGTTTGTTTCAAAAATGAGACTAGTCTTTGTTTAACAAGGATTTTGACGATATGACTTATTCCTGCAGTAAAGGTTCGTGTCTACTCTGTGAATGATGACTTAGAGCCGGCCACCAGAGAAACAGTCTTAACTTTCATAGTAAGTATTTACTTAGTCTCTCGGCACTTTCTGCACAGATGTACAGACTGAGAAGGGTTAGTCTCATGGGAGAGCCCTAACTCTTCCTAAGCGCTTGCTTGCCCTTCTGTTTTTCCATCCAGAGTTGAAGCCGCATGGCTCTCCTGTTCAGTATGGGCTTCTTTCAACCAACTCTAGCTTCCAGAATTGTGGGACAAAATAAATTTCTATTCTTTAAAGCTTACCTAGCACCAGATATTCTTTGATAACAAATAATGAACTAAGGCAGGGGTGGATTTTCTTGTTGTTTTGTTTTGTTTCCCCACAGGATCCTGAAGGGTCCCAAGTTGACACAATAGAGGGAAATAATCTCACTGGGATTGCCTCTTTTCCTGACTTCGAGATTCCGTCTAATCCCAAGTATGTAAAACTTTTCTGACAAACACCTGGACCTTCTGTTGACAGGCAGAGGTAATTCAATGGAGCCACCTACTGCTGACAAAGGACAACACAGATGTGGACATGTGAAACCTCTCAAAGTATTGTAGCAGTTAGGCCAATTATTGTTAAGAGTGAATCCCAGATACTATAGCACAGCTCCAACATACCAGGATCTCAGTTACCCAGGATACTGAGGGAAGAGGACCACTTGAATGTAGGCTTTACCAGCCAGTTTGGAAAGCATAGCAAAACCTTATTTCAATAAATGAACACATACATACATACATACATACATACATACATACATACATACAGAAAAGGTTCCAATTTTTTCCCATCCATTCTTTTTATATAGAGAGAAATAAAGGTTTAGAAGAGAAAAGAATTTTTAAGTAATCCTTTTTTATTTTTCAACAAAACCATCTAGAGCTGTCTCTAAAGGAACCTAACAGAGCATCCATCTATAGGCCAGTGGGGGTTTGGTTACAGTCTAGCACTTTTGCCTAGACAGTACAGAGATTTGGTTTAATAGAAATGTGTGTGAAAGTGTGTGTGTGTGTGTGTGTGTGTGTGTGTGTGTGTGTGTGTGTGTGTGCGCGTGTGCGTGTGTGTGTGCGTGTGCATGTGTGTGTGTGTGCATGTGCGTGTGTGCATGTGTGTGTCTGTGCATGTGTGTGTGTGTGTGTGTGTGTGTGCGTGTGCATGCGTGTGTGTGCAGGAAATTTTGCACTTTTTGGACTCATACGCAAGGATTTAAGACCATCTCCATACAGGAGCTGATGAAATATATGTTTAATGAGCACCCCTGGTATGTGTAAACCACAATAAGAGAGCAAGATCCCAAATAGAAATCAAGGAACACAGAGCAGGATGTAAGGCCAAGGCATTGAGAAATGCATGACATAAACTTACAGCAGAGCTGTTTCCAGTCACCTTCCCTCTGTCCTCTTTAGGGGAATTTGTATTGAGTTCATTTTGAAAACATTTCTCCTAAACTCATGGACTGAAGTTGGAACATTTTAAAATTACAGAATTTCTTTAAATACCACAGATTCCCTAGTGCAAAATTAAGTTTGTTATATAATTACTATTCGTATTTCCTAGATTTCTCCTCATGCCAGTTGTTCCATAGCAGATTATTGGAACGCATCATGGCTACACTCTCCTCCCTCAGCAGCTTGGCATATGTCGTCCTCTTTGCAAAAAAATGCACTGTCTCTTACACTATCTCTTACAGTTCTCTTCTTCAGGACGTGGTAAAACAATACTTTGCACAAATACCATCCCTGGATGTGATGTAATGTCCTCTTTACCTCTTTACCTCTGAATTTTGTGTATGTTCTTTTTATCTCTGTTTCTCTCTCTCTCTCTCTCTCTCTCTCTCTCTCTCTCTCTCTCTCTCTCTCTCTCTCTCTCTCTCTCTCTCCCCCTTCCCTCCTCCCCCACCAACACTAACTAGACTGTCAACTCCCTAAGGGTGAGGCCCTTGTCTGTGTTGCTCATTTTACTGATAGGGACTTGGTTAGATTCTTGTTAAACTGCTGATGATCATCATGGTAACCGTGATGTTCACTTCCACTGATCACATCGTCTATCTGCATGGTAGATAGTATTCGTCTCCTTTCCCAAAGGAGAAGGCATTAACTTGTCTGATCAAACATGCTAGGAAAGAATTGGGAAACACTGAGTTGAGTGGGTTGTCCACTCTGACGTCTGTGCTTCTTTTGTCTTGTGTGTTTCTGATCTCAGCGAAGTGCTCACTAAATAGTTTTGAATGAAGGTTGCTGGCCAGGTTAGTTTACTCTTTAAACACGCTGTACTGGTTTCCAGAAAGAATTTTGTTCATATGAGGTGTGAATTTCATCACGGGCATGCCATCTTTCTGGAGACGTTATTTGCAATGTTTTACTATATTGTGGATTTAACTTACACATTCTTGGATTAAGTAAATTCTGAACTTGTCATCAGCTCTCAAAACAAGATCGCTATATTAAAATAAAATATGTGAGAAAAGAATACTATATGAAAAGCTAATTGTTAAACAATCTCTGTTATCTTTGAAATGTTCTGTTATATCTACTCATTGTTTAAAAGCCTTTCCTCCAAACTTTCACTTAGGGGATGTGTGTGTGTGTGTGTGTGTGTGTGTGTGCGCACACACACACATGTGCAGTTATGTACATATATTCTCACCTTCTCAAAAAGAAACTACTAGATTGACTCTTGGTAACTAAAACTACCCGGTGCCCTCTATGATTCCAACCGTTTGGCTTTCCCAGGCCCGGTAGATGGACAGTCAAGGCTAAGTATAGAGAAGATGCTTCAACAACTGGAACTACATACTTTGACGTTAAAGAACACGGTAATCCTTGGCCATTTCAACTTATTTATAAAAAGTTAGGTGTTTCCCCCCAGTAATCCTTTTCAGTAATGTAGCTGATACAAACCACTCCCCGGTGCAGATGGTGCACCCTGCCAGGGTTATGGGAAGTGCTGGTTGGGTATAGGTCTGGGCAGTTAATGGTTGTTACAGATTGTCAGAGGGTCACCACGATGTAGAATAGAATACTGTCATGGGACTGTTTTAGAAAGATTTGATGTCTTCCCTACTCCCTTCTTTCCCTCACAGATATAACTTACAGAATATCTGTCATGCCCACAATTGATCTGCAACCCGAGGTGGAAAAACAAGGTACTCTGACGCTTAGGTGGCTGTCCAGGAGTCTGCGGCCAGCTTGCCTCCTAGCCCCGAGGAAGCCAGCCAGCCTCTGTAGATCCATGTTCTTCTTAATAGATGTGGTGCAGTCTTCAGGGGAGCCTGGTTTCCTGAGACCTTTCTAGGCTTATGGTTTTAGGGAAACTAAACAATTATGAGCGAGTTAAGTAGTTACATAAACAGATGGTTAACTAACTCCCAGTTGATCAGTGTTGAGAGTTGATCCTGGGGGGACAAGAACAATTTTTAACCCTGAGCCTGAATGCTGACCCTAAACGCTCCTACCCTATTCATTCTCTCCCTCACAGAAGCACACGGCATGTGTCTTCATCAGCCGACAGAGTGTCTGCGACGGAAGATAAACGAGCAAGGTACTGAGCAAGCTCAGTGAAGCTCTAAGCCACTGCGGTTACAGCATTCGCAGGACCAGGGAAAATAAGACATGGGGTTTTGCCCATTAAAATGCAGCAGGTGGGAAGAAAGGCAGATATAGAGGATTAATTCACCCCTCAAAAACATTCATGAATTCAGGATTTTATTGGCTATATCCTTAACCTGGAGCAATTCTCTATTACTTAATGCCTAAAACTATCTAAAAGACTTGTTTTCCACAAAGACATTTGGGGAAGGAGTCTTTGATGGCAGAGAAAGTCGCTGTAAGATTCTCAAGCCTGAGATGTCATGCACGTGTGTGGCTACCATTTCAGCTTCTACATACAAACATCGAGTGATAAAGAAATGCTGTTACGATGGGGCCAGATATAACATACATGAGACCTGTGTGCAGCGAGCTGCCCGTGTGACGATAGGCCCAATCTGTGTCAAAGCCTTCACTCTCTGCTGTAACATGGCACACCAGATCCTAGAAAACAGCACCTTTAAGCACATCCATCTGTCAATTCACCGTAAGTATGACATTTTCTATCAGAACTTTGCCAAATATGGGTAATTTCTAAGAAAAGCAGTTTTCTTCCCCCACCCCCCAGCTTTCTCTAAATTATTTCATTTTAAAAATTGGTTATTCTATTTATTTACATTTCAAATGTTATTCCCCCTTCCCAGTTTCCTCTCCACAAACCCCCTATTCCCTCCCCCTCCCCCTGCTTCTATGAGGGTGCTCCACTCCTACCTCACCATCCTAGCATTCCCTACATTGGGACACCAAGCCTCCATAGGCCAAAGGGCTCCCCTCCCATTGATGCCAGATAAGGCCATTCTCTGCTACATAAGCAACTAGAGCCATGGGTCCCTCCATGTGTACTCTTTGGTTGGTGGTTTGGTCCCTAGGAGCATTAGGGGGTCTGATTGGTTGATATTATTGTTTTTCCTATGGGGTCATCCAGCCAACCATCAGGCTGAGCACGGGGACCCCCAATGGAGGAGTCAGGGGAAGGACTGAAGGATCTGCAGGGGTTTGCAAACCCCATAGGAAGGAAAGCCGTTTTCATGTCCTAGTTGCAACTAAGAGTTGGAAGGCAGAGGACTTGTAACGCCCAGATGAAAGTCTGTTATTTTTCTTGGTAACTGGAAACACTATAGCACCCAGCAGACAACACCTGTCCAGAGTCAAGGCCCCAGGAAACCATAGGCAGCTCATTATGCAGACTCGAAATGGCCTCCGGATGACAAAGTGCGATGATTCTGTCACAGTCACTAAAAGCTGAAATCTTCTTTCTGTGTCAGCCTTACTAGATGTTTCAGAATTAAAGGACTTTCTTAATATTCTCAAAACCTTAAGGATTCTCATTTATATATTGTCTTTAAGAAAACAAACCATGGGAATGACACATTTCTGATTTTACTCTTGATTATTTTTTTAATTAGTTCTTTTATCTGTAATATATAATATTAGACAGTATTATCTATTATGTATACATTCTACCTGTATTATGTTATGCATTGTATATGTATATACATATGTATATATTATATGTGTGTTATGTCTATATTGTATATTATGTATGTATATATTATATAATAATATATTGTGTAATAATGTTATATAATATAGAATATAATGTATAATATAACCACGTCATTTCCCCTTTCCTCTGCTCTCTCCCAAACTGTCAGTATATCCCTTTGCTCTCTTTTATTGTTATTATATATATATATGTATATTATATATATACACACACACACACACACACACACAGATGCACATATATTCCTAAATATAACCTACTTAGTCTGTAGAGTTTTATGTATGTTTTCAGGGATGATCACTTGGCATTGGATAGCCCTGGGGAGGGAGGTTGCTCCTGCTACAGCGTTCCTTAGTGACCCATAGCTCTTTGTGCAGAGTTGAGGCCTCGTGGTCTTTACCCCTCCACTCTACTGTCACGTTTGGGCAGTCATATTGGTGAGACTGTATAATATAGCTTCTGACATTACCAGGAGACATAGTCTCACAGCAAAACACTTGATCCTCTGGCTTACAACTGCCTATGACTGCATAAGATCAAATCCTCTTCTGGCCACTGAGAGCACCTACCCATACGCACATACCTACACACAGACACCTAAACATATGCATGCTTAAAATATAATAAATCTTTAAAGCAAGAAGGAAGGGGGTGCATATAAGCCTTTGGAATATGGGGAATATTAAGTATTTCCCATATAGCACTTCATTTTTGACTTTCCATATAACCTATTGTGTACAGTATGCTTTCAGGAGCACAGGTGAGGAGACTGGGGTTGGAAATTGATGAAGCAGGTGGTATATCTAACCTATTCTGCTCTGACCTACTGTGTGTTTGTTATATGAGCAGAACAGAGCAAAAATTAATTGCTATGAAAAAGGTTTTGGTAAATTTCAGGTAACTTACCTATAATTGATACCTATAAGGCTCAGGCCTTACAGACATACACATTCTAAGTACAATTCTTAGGTTGGTGTAAGAGGAGTTTTGACAGGCTGAGAAACAACACTCCAAACCTCTAAAACAAATGAGCCTTTTCTCCCACGTGAGTGGGTAGAGCCCTTAATGGTACCAATATTGGTACAAGGAAGCCAGGTGAAACTATCATATAAAATTGGAAATAATAGATATTTACTGGATGATTTTTTCCTGGTTACTCAGCTGACACTAAGTACCAACTATTTTTAGGGAATATTTGGAACAAACTCTACTTTCATAATAACTTCTTCCTTCATCCAATAGGCTTCAAGAGCTTTAAGGTGATTCTAGAAAACAAGGCATCAGGACATGTCGAGATGCTCTTAAATTAAAACCCGTGAACATAGTTAAGAATATGGCATTGACCGGGGAACATATGGGAGCCACTCTAACTAAGACTCCTAGCAGGGAGGATTATGGATCCTGAAGTGGCCACTTCCTCCAGCCAGGCAGGACTCCCAGTGGAGGGATAAAGACCGTAATCCACCCACAAAACCTTCAACCCAAACTGTGTCCTGCTTACAAGAAGTGCAGGGACAAAGATAAACAGAGACCAAGGGAATAGCCAATGAATAACTGCCTAAAATTGAGACCCATCCCATGGACAAGAACCAATCCCTGACACTATTAACGATACTCTGTTATGATTACAGACAGAAGCTAGCATAATTGTCCTCTGAGTGGCTCCACCCAGCAACCAAGGGAAAGAGATACAGAAACTCACAGCCAAACATAAGATGGAGCTCGGGGAGTCTTATGGAAGAGTTGGGGAAAGAACTGAAGGACCTGAAGAGGAGAAGGAAGACCAACAGAGTCAACTAACCTGGTCCCTTGGGGGTTCCCAGAGTCTGAATCACCAACCAAAGAACGAGGACTGACTGGACCTAGGTCCCCTGCACATATGTGACATATGAGCAGCTTGGTCTTTTAGTTGGTGTCCCAACAACTAACTGAAGAAGCTGTCCCTGAATATGTTGCCTGCCTGCCTGCCTGCCTGCCTGCCTGCCTGCCTGCCTGCCTGCCTGCCTGCCTGCCTGCCTGCCTGCCTGTGGATCCTGTTCCCCTAAATGGTCTGCCTTGTCTGGCCTCAGTGGGAGAGGATGAACCTAGTCCTGCAGGGACTTGATGTGTGAGGGGTAATACCCAGAGTGGGGTTCCTGCACAAAGGATAAGGGGAGGGTGGAATGGGGAGAAGATCTGCATGGGGGTACTGGGAGGAAAGGCAGGGTTGATATGGGGATGTAAAGTGAATAAATAAATTTAATTAAAAAACAAATATGGCATTGAATAAATATTATGTTTATTGGCGTCTGTGGGTGAGGCTTATTTGGTATGTATTTGGTGTTTCAAATTTTAATGCATGTTGATGTTTTTAGCTTGTCATTGGAGCTGAATAATACCCCAGCAACAGATAATAATAATAATAATAATAATACCCCAGCAACAGATTTGTTTTCTCTAATTACTTTGTGTGTTTGTATGTATAGGTATGCATGTATATATGTGTATGTGGCATATGAATGTGTTCACATAGGTGAGAGCACATATTTACACGGATGTGTGTCCACACGTGGGGGCAAGAGGTCCTTATTGGGGTTCTTCCTCAGTAGCTCCCCACTCCATCTTTTTTGAGACAGGACCTCTCATTGAGTGTGGGGCTCCCTGATTTACTGCTGGGATGTGACCCCAGGATCTTTTTTGTTTGTTTGTTTGGTTGGTTGGTTGGTTTTTTGGTTTTTCGAGACAGGGTTTCTCTGTGTAGCCCTGGCTGTCCTGGAACTCACTTTGTAGACCAGGCTGGCCTCGAACTTAGAAATCCGCCTACCTCTGCCTCCTGAGTGCTGGGATTAAAGGCGTGTGCCACCATGCCCAGCTGACCCCAGGATCTTATGTCCCTGCCCTGCCTCTCCCATGTTGGGAATACAGAGCTCTGCATCTGCATGGCTACTAAGAATCCAAACTTAGGTACTTAAGCTTGTGCAGCAAGCACTGTTCTGACTGAGCATCTCCCAACTATGATTTTCTCTGATTTAAAGAGGGCATTTTCAAGAAATTAGGGATTCCTTTTATTATTATCATCATCATCATCATCATCATTATTATTATTATCTTATAAAGGAAAGCTGAGGCCCACAGATTCTATGACCAGTATTCTTTAAAGTGTAGCATGATTTCTTTCAATGAATGTTTTACATAGGAAATGAATATTGAATATCTAATTGTAAACAAGCAAGAAGGAATTAATAAATGCTTTATTAATATATAATTTATGTTAGTAAATTATTATTTCCTCTGCATTTATTATTAATTTTATTGTTAATATATTTGCTTATAATCTTATACATTACATAATTATATTTATAATCTAGCATATTTATAAATGTATTTATAATATCTATAATAATATTTATAATAGCATTCAAATATTGTGTATAATATAAATAATATCTAATTATATTTTATACAGTCATATTAGAATGTATCATATAATTAATTATATAATTATACAATAATTAAATGTCATATGTTATAAAATATAGAAATAAGTATATATTTTTATAATATATATTTATAATATATTATAGATTATATTATACTATATATTATAATGTATTATATTAAAGGCCTGTGCCACCACTGCCTGGCTGAGTTGAATTTCTTTAGTATTAAAATTCTTTGTGGAATGAAACAATGCATTGTAGACAACATCTTGGGAAGGTTCCTACTAAAATACTATTAAGATAAAATTTGATGTTCCAAAATGCTTTTGCTCCCTAGTAATGGTAGGCCGGCTACACTATCTAAAGAAGTAGTTGCCTAACTTGTGTTGCATAATAAGCCTAATTCCTGTCATTTTTATAACTTTTCTGCTTTCTCAAGCTTCCCTTTTGGACTATAGCAGCAATAAAATACCACAATTTTAATCTGTGTTTCCTCAAATTCTCTATGTATTAGTTGGAAACAAATCAGTGGATACTTTACATATTGGATGGCATAAAGCACAGCACACACATACGTGCACCAGGGACTGCTGTGGCCTGTTGGAAAACAGTAGGACCTTACTGTCATCCTGCACAGCCCCTGGTATGCTGTACTTGACCACGGTAAGTCTCCAAGAGTCATACTCTCTTGGTAACCCTCAGTGGAAGCTTGAATTATCCAACCTGAATCCCCCATGTTGTTCTGCCTACCCCAGCATTCCCACGCTTTTCCCTCTTCTCTCCTTTAAGAGATAGCACTCTCTTTTAAAATGGGTGCTGGGCTAGAGAGATGATTCAGTGGTTAAGAGCACTGAATGCTCTTCAAGAGGTACTGAGTTCAATTCCCAGCCACCACATGAAGGCTCACAACCATCTGTAATGAAATCTGATGTCCTCTTCTGCTGTGTCTGAAGACAGCTACAGTGTATGCACATACATAAGATAAATAAATACATAAATATTTTTAAAGGTATATATAAAACTGGGTGCTACTCTATATGATCTCACTCTCATTCCCACGTCTAAGGCACTCAGTCTCCCTCTTTCTTATCAATCTTTGTCTCCAAGTTAAAGGCAATGTCACTTTATCTGACATCCATGCACTCAGTGCATCCAAAGTGAAGCAGGGAGCAATGAAGCTAAAGGAGAGAATTAGACACATTCAACTCACCGCATGGAGTTTATATTTATTTTACATAGATCCTAAGGCCTTATTTTCGGCAATACTTCAGAGCCATAGCAACACAATAGCACAATACTAGCACAAAACCATATATATATATATATATATATATATATAAAGTAGAGGACACAGAAATGAACACATGAAGCTACAGCCATCTGGTTCTAGACAGAAGCTCCAACTAATGTGTGACAGAAGACAGCCCTTTGACAAATGCTATGGGAAAAGCAGTATGTCACAGAGAAAAGTAAAACTGGATCCCTCTCTCAGCTGGTACAGAAATCAAGTCAGAGGTGAACATTTGAAACTCCAGTGAAAAATAAAGTGGAAACCAAGATCTAGATAGAGGCAAGGACTTTCTGAATAGAAAATCAGAGCAAACATTGACAAATGAGTTTGTGAGAAAGGAAAGGCTGCACAGCAGGCTTGGGAGACAACGCCAGGGGCAAAGGCACTCGCTTTGCAAGCGTGAGGGCCTAGGTCTAAAGCTCTAGCACTCAAGGTTTTTTGTTTTTTGGGTTTTTGTTTGGTTGGGTTTTTTTTTTTCATTTTTTTTTAATGCCAGCATTAGAAGGTGTGGTTGATCCCACTGTCCAGCCAGCCTCAAGGAAATACCAAGCTTCCTATAATAATGAAATAGCAAGCCTCCCAATATTCTGCACACTGCTGGTACAGAAATCAACATTTGGATAAAACAAAGACAACCTTTACTCAGGGCCCAAGATTATCCCAACAGCTTGCAGTTCAGTAAGAGCTTCTGCCTCAAGGCAGAACACAATAGAAGGCAGACAACATCCTACTCTGTCCACCCCATGTGTGTTCATAAGCAGGTGCACACCCGTACTCTATGCATAGGCCACACTATGCATACACATCACACACATATACATGCACCACAAAAAAATTTTTGTATAGGAATGTAAAGAGCAGACTGAAGAGACAGCGTATGGAAAGGAGAAAGTCCTTTTGCCAACCATTAATCTCACAGGGAATTAATAGTCAGAATGTATAAAGAGCTAAAAAATTAAATGCCAAACAATCCACAACCCAACCAATAAAAGAGTAAATGAGTTGGATACAGCTTTATTATTATTATTACAAATATTTTGGTTTGGGTTTTCCAGACAGGGTTTCTCTGGTTGTCCTGGGGCTCGCTTTGTAGTCTAGGCTGGCTTTGAACTCAGAGATCTTTCTGCCTCTGTCTCCTGAGTGCTGGATTAAAGGTGTGCACCACCATCACCCAGCCAGGTACGGCTTTCAAAAGAAATACAAATACAAAGTACTTGAGCACATGATCATCACTGTTGTGTGACATCCTGCAGAGTCATGAACAAACATCTACTCACTCCGATTTAATATCCACGACAGATCAAAGAAACAATTCTACTCAAGTCTAGCTTGGCAAACCGCAGAGTTCATTAGGGTTATAGAGTATGGAGTGACTCTGGGGCAACTGAATCAATAAAGACCCACCCTAATGTGGATAAAGAATCAGGAAAGCTGCATCCTTGTGCCACAGTCTCCGACCCGCAGAGACAAGAATGACACGGATACCAAGTCGGGTTCACGCAACAGCTTCTTCTTTTACTTGCAGCTTTCTCTCTTACAGCTCTCTCCACTTCTACTTCGGGCAAGGGCTACAACAGCAACCCTCCTATACTCACACAGACTGACCTCATCTCGCTCCACCCCACCTCATCCAATCAGAAATCACACACACACACACGCACACGCACACGCACACGCACACGCACACGCACACACATGCTCCAGGCACGAGCTCAGGTCAGTCACCGATAGGCTGACAGGTCCGGATCATGAGGAACAGTCTAGCCTGGCAAGCAGCCCACGCATGCAGCCTCACTGTGCATGCTCGGGCAAGGCAATAAACATGTGGGGTTCACGGGACCTGGCAATGAGACAGGGCACCATCTAGGCCCATGCAGCTGCACCCGCTTCCCGCACCTTGGAATCTCTGGCCAAATTTCCAGGCAATTCTACTATCAGTCTCTTATCCTCTAGCAATATATATTGCTTACAAAAACTCCAGTACAGATCCAGTGAGTCTGCTAACTTCCAGGGCTTTCAGAGCCTGGTTTCATGAGCTTCCTGAGCCTCATGAGTTTCCTTAGGTATTGAGTCTTATGAGTTGCCCACTCATCTCCAGAATGATTCAACTTGGAGGAAATGGCTACATAGCTGCCATCTTCAGGCATCAGGGAAGCATAAATCAAAACTACATAGAGGTTTCATTTCACCAGTCAGAGTCGCCATCATCACAAAAAAATTCTGATGAGGCTATGGGAGAAAGGAAGTCAGTATTAAAGTTTATCGAAGAATAGATCTGCCATATCATCCATGCCGATCCTGCATACGAACCCCAAAAATTCAAGTAAATATATGATAGAGAGAATTGCAAACCCAAATTTATTGCAGCAATATTTATAACAGTTGGTTTAGGGGATCAGCCTACGAGCCCAGGGCTGGATGAAGAATAAAGAAAATGCAGTATATGGATAAAATGGAGTTTTATTCAGTCATAAAGAAAAGTAGAGATCACCAGAAAATAAACCTCTTGCTGCATCTCAGTGTCTCACTCAGGGGGTGGAGGAGCATCCCAAAGTAAGTACCACTGACTGGGGATAGGGGGGACCTTACATCTGGGGGTCATCTTGGATTCGAGGAGCACACACACACACACAACCTCACTACCTTAAGTGACCACAGACTAGATTTTACTTTTGGCTCACAAGCCCGGTATTGGCTGGAAAGTCTGTGGTCTAGTGCAGTCAATTGCAGTGGGCAGACATTTCTTAATGCCATGACCGTGGGGAGTCTGAAGGATGCTTCAGGCCCCTAAGAGGGGGTTGAGAGGACTCTGCTCCTTATGGAAATGACAAGACAGTATCAGTGAGAGCCGAGTCTTGCTATAACCTGGTTTGTGCACCCATGGAAAGGGCAAACTGTCTGTAACTGTGACCGTGGAAGGGGCAAACTGTCTGTGTATTGATTGTCTTTCTCTGTGTATGTTGGTGTTGGTTATATCTTTCTGAGTTCTTGGACTTGGATTGACATTTTTGGACATTGGACAAACTAAATCTACCCCGTTAGATATCCTAGTTAACCACTGGAGAGGAAAACTTGTCAGTAGTAGTAAAGAAGGGGAAGTCAGTTACTCTCTGCTTCTCCGAATGGCCCACCTTCAGAGTAGGGTGGCCATCCATAGGGACCTTAGACCTGGAGGTGATCAAAGTAGTAGAAGAAAAAGTTCTTAGGCCAGGATCCCTCCGGCACTCAGACCAAGTGCACTATATACTTACCTGGAAGACTCTAGTGAAGGACGCCCCACCCCACCCCCATGGATAAAAGCTTTTCTTTCCCCAAGACCCACCTCATGGGTTCTGGCAGTCAGGAAAAAGGAAACGGGAGGAGGGATCTGGACCTGAGAAGAAGTCAATCCTCCAAGACCCTTCAATAGCAGAGCTGTTGTTCCAAGACCCTCCTCCTCTACATCCCCCTACCCTTGCCCCCATGGCCTCCCCAGTGCCAGCACTAGCTCCAGAATCCTCAGCCCATATGGGACTGGGGCCATTGTACCTCCCCTATACCAGAAGGAGGAGCAGGAGGAGACCCTAACTTCCTGATCCTACCATGTGGACCTGAAATCTGAGAGCCACCTCCCCTGATAGTGCAGTGGCTCTCCTGCTAAGTCCTCTAAAAAAGAGGCTAGGCACTTGGTCTTCAGCCAACTTGTACAAATGAAAGGCCTAACACCCCCCATCCCACCCCACCCCACACTTTTTCAGATAACCATAAGGGGCTGATTAATCTGAGACTGTTTTATTTATTCATCAGCCCACCTGGGATGATATCCTACAACTCATGAGAGTGCTCTTCATCACCGAAGAGCAAGAGAGGATAATGCAGGAAGCCAGAAAGAATGTCCCCTTCAGACATGGGGGCACCATTGATTGACCAGGCTGTCATTGACAGCAGGTTTTCCCTGACTAAACTTGACTGGGACTTTAATATGGTAGAAGGTAAGGGGCACCTGAAGGTCTACCTCCAGTCTCCGTTGGCAAGTCTCAAGGGGGTCTCATGATGATCCACAAATTTGACCAAGGTACATGAGGTTAGAGAGGGATCACCTGCTGCCTTTCTACGGTGACTCATGGAGACATTACGTCAGTATACACCCTATGACCCCAGAAGCAAGGTACACAAAGCTACTGTGACAATGGCTTTTATAGACCAGACTAGTAGAGATATCAGGGAAAAAGCTTCAGGGACTAGAGGGACTGCAGGATAAATCATTGAGGGATTTAGTGCAGGTTGCTGAGAAAGTCAACCATGACAGGGAGACAGAGGAGGAGAAGGAGCAGAGAAAGAGAAAGAAAGAAGATGAAAGGGAGACAAAGAAGATGAAAGAAAGAAAAAAAGAAAGAAAGAAAGAAGGAAGGAAGGAAGGAAGGAAGGAAGGAAGGAAGGAAGGAAGAAAGAAAGAAAGAAAGAAAGAAAGAAAGAAAGAAAGAAAGAAAGAAAGAAAGAAAGAAAGAAAGAAAGAAAGAAGGGTAAGAAAGGAAGAAAAGTGACGGGGAAGGAATTTACAGAGAATCTTGGCTACAGTAGTTAGGGAAATCAGAGAAGAGAGGCTCCAACCAAAGAGAGACAGAAAATCCCTTGAAAAGGTCCAGTGCACATATTGTAATCAAGAAGAGGCACCACTGGGCCTGAGAGTGCACTAACAAATGGAAGCTGGGGGCAGGAAATCCCAGGCCTTGAGAAAAGCACTCTCAAACAGGGGTTTTATGGTTTGATTACAAGCTTTCCAGATCAGCCATCAGAAATTGTGGCCTAAAATTCGTGCCCTGTATAACTCAGGTACCTCAGAAGTTCCACACAAGTATCAAGTTGGAGATTGGGTATATGTGCTGAAACTTGGAAGCCAAGTGAAGAGGGTTGTTCCTGGTGTTGTTGACCATCCCAACTTCCATTAAAATGGATGGAGTAACTGCCTGGGTTCACATCAGACCAGCACCTGTGCCTGACACCAACTGGATAGCAGCCAGACACCCAAGCAACCCCCTTCTGCAAGGCCAGAGAAACCATAAGATGCCTATGAACTATCTTCCAGTGCTGAGCCTTGGCAGCATCCACAACCCCACCAGGGTGACTTGGCAGGTGCTCTCAGTCACTGGAGATGTGGCTTGGTCCACTACAGAGGAACACCTGCATTGTATCTGGTGGCCGGACCTTGTTTTGATCTCTGTGATTTAATGGTGACCTTGACTTCTGGGGTTTCCCCTGCCCTGGAGATACAGGGGGAAGGATTGCCTGAATGTGGGAGACAAGGGACTTGTGAATCTAAACCATGCCCCGGAAGCAGCCTTGGAGGGTGGGGCTTGATGTGTAGACACCCAAAGTTGAGGAGTGTCCTGAGAGGAAACCCCCATCTATGTGTGCCCCTGAGATGGGAGAAGTCAGCAACAGGCCCATCAGTGTTAGGGGGCCAACCACTTTCTCTGTGCTACAGGGGGTGTGAAACATTGGGAAGCACATACTGGAGACCATTCAGGGGTAGTTAAAGATTCAATGGCCAAGGTGAGGGAAGGACTAGCCAAGAGGTAGAGAGAAAGAACAGAGTCAGGACTGGTTTGAGTCTCATCTAACTCCTCTTCTTGGTTAACCATCCTCATATCCACCTTGTTAGGACCCCTAATTGTTCTCCTGCAAGTGCTGACCTTTAGACTCTGCATATTGAACAAGCTTAGAGCCTTCATAAAAGACAGAACAGGAGCAGTGCAGCTGATGGTCCTGTGCCAACAATATGAGACTCTGAGACCAGGACCTGAAGAATATAAGTTAGTTACCCAAGACTCCTGAGCATAGCTCCAGGGTTGGAGCTTGTACAAGAAAAAAGGGGGAAATGAGGGATTCTCGGGGCTTTTCCAGTCCCACACCCTCCTTACAACTTCCCCCTCCTGCCTGGAGTCAAGGCTAGGCCAAGTTCTATTCTCCACCAACAGGATCATTCTTGAGTAAAAAATTCTCAGAATGTATTCACTGATAGTCACCTGACCCTCTGAAAAGTTCCAGGTAGAGTTCAAATGTGTGTCATGCTTGCTAGCCAAAAGATTTAAAGGTCAATATGCTTAGCCAGTAAGTTTGAACTGTAACCTTGCTGATGTAACCTGTGTCCCTAAAAAGTATAAAAACTGCTTGTAATAGCCATTTGGGGTCATCTTCTTAGTAATTGGCCTTGAGGGACTATTTGAAGGTTGACCTCAACACACCAAAAAATTAACCTCTTGCTTTTGCATCGGAAAAAAAAAAAAGAATCGGGGATGGAGAGGTAACTCAGTGGTTAAGAGTGACTATTGCTTGTGCAGGGAATCCAGGTTTGGTTCCCAGCACTGACATGGAAGTTCACAACCACTTGTAACTCCAGCTTCAGGGTATCTGTTCCTTCTCTGGGTTCTGAGATTCTAGATTCTCACATGTACACAGAGCTACATGCAGACAAACAGATACATAGACACACACAGACACAACTGAAGACAAATCTTGAAAAAAAAAAGCACAACAAAATTACATCATTTGCATAAAAATGGATAAAACTGGGTATCAACATGTTAAGTGAAATAAGCAAGTCTCAGAGAAACAGAAGTAAAACTCTGTCAAATTCTGTAATATTTTGAGTCCAGTGTCTTAGTTACTTTTCTATTGCCACGACAAACACCATGACCAGGGCAATTTGCAAAAGAAAGCACTTAATCTGGGGATCACAGTTCCACAGGGTTAGAGACCTTGGCCAATATGGTTAGGAGCATGGCAGGCATGGGGCTGGAGCAATATCTGAGAGCTCACATCTGATCCACAAGCACAAGTCAGAGAGGGAAAGAGAGCTAACTGGGAAGGGTGTGGGCTTTTTAAATCTCAAGGCCCACCCCTAAAGACACGCCTCTTCCAACAAGACCACACCTCCTAATCCTTCCCAAAGAGTTCCACCAACTTGGAACCAAGCATTCAAATATATGATCTGATGGGGGCCATTTTCCTTCAAACCAACACACTCAGGAATATTAAAAAGGCATTGGTTTGGTTCCTATTGCCCCCATGCCAACTCACAACTTCAGTTCCAAAGGGTCCCACAGTCCTCTTACCCCATGAGCACTATACTTACAGATACGTACAAAACACAGGGTACTCATACACATCAGATAAAATTTAAAACACAGTGTTATGGTGCTGGGCATAGCAGTGTACCCCTGTAATCCTAACCTCTTATGAGGCTGAGGCAGGGGGATCACAAGTTCAAGATCTGCTTGAACTACATGGCTGCCATGAGGAGCTTGCTGCTATAGTAAAGAATGGATTTTATCCCTAGGTGGAGAGAGTCTTGTCTCTTCCCTTAAGAGTTAATCCAATTAGGCAGGTCAAGGCCTTCGCTAAGTGGACATTCTTAGGAAAAGGAATCCACTTTAAAATAATGTTCTTTTCTTCCCAGAACTCCTGACCTACCCCCACCTCCAAATGCAGTCCTTACAATAAGTGGTCATGAGGTTTAGCTGGGTCTGTTTGCCCTTCTGAGTCCCACTTCAGAAACACTGAATTATTCTTTTTGTCTTCTATCTTTTCTTGTGGATGCCAGACAGACCCAAAGTGTGCTTTTTCCTGGCACCCTGGGCTTCCTTACTCAGAACCCGCTCCCCACTGCCTGCCTGCCACCTGCTTGTCAGAACAGCATGGCAGGTTTTTTTTCTCTCTCTCTCTTCTAGGCAGCTGTGGAATTTACAGTTTGCTGCTCTGGTTTGCTTTGTTTTAACTGTAACAAACTGTTAAGCTTCCACTGGAGTCTGCTTTTAAATTCTTACATCAATGAGACTAAAATCCCCAAGAGGACACCCTGGTACTCCTGGTATCAGATGACAAGTTTCCTTCTGGACTCTTCAAGATTTATGGTAGTGGTTTCATTTATGCATCCCTAAATAGTATCACACCAGAAAGACTGTCTGAAAATAAAAATAAAAAATGGAATGAGGTTCTCTGGTTGAGCATTTGCCTAGCACATTGTAAGGCTATGCATTCAAGCCCGGTACTGAAACAATATTACACTGTGGTCAACCACATCCACCTAACCCTACCCATAACACTGTCTTCCTCCTGTCTGAGACTGGAAAAACAGATTCTGATCACTGCTGTATTTGGGAATGTCAAAGCTTGAGGCCTAAGTCACACAGGTTCTGGTAACAGGATGAACTTTAAACCATAGGGTTTCAGTACTTGGGAGGCAGAGGCAGGCAGATTTCTGAGTTCGAGGCCAGCCTGGTCTACAAAGTGAGTTCCAGGACAGCCAAGGATATACAGAGAAACCCTGTCTCGAAAAACCAAAAAAAAAAAAAAAAAAATCCATAGGGTTTGTCAGGCTCCTCGCCTCTGTCACTTTGTTGGCTTTTTCTTGGTGACAATTTAAGTTCATGAGCATACATTGTCTTTTTGTGGCTAAGAATCTGATAACTGCTGAAGAAGGGCAGATCTATGGCCCGAGTGTGCTGTGAAATGGAGCTTATGTGACCTCAGTTACTAAAGCAGCTGGCCTTACACTGAAGCAGGGGTACCACCATTCTCACCAGATGTGGTAGTATTACTTGTCACCATTGGTCGGAAATCTGTCTGGACTAGACAGATGCCAGAGTGACCTAATGCTTCCAACTGTCATGGAGATCCTTTCCCACATTCTTAATTGCTGGTTAGGAATTTTCCTGTGTCTGGGTCAGCAATACCCTGTTTGATTTGGTTCATAACTCAAACAGTGGTTTAATTCTTGTTCTCCTGCCCCAGGTCAGATATGCACAAGTGTCCAAGGTGTTACGCACATCAGAATGGTCGTTAACTCAGGCCATTCCATTCATCTGCTTTGTGTCTCGAGACCCCCTACTCCACACACTGAAAACTTAATGCTGCCACAGTTAGCAACTTATAAGTTGTTGCTGTGGGTCAGTGTTTGATGTAACATTATCCTTGCATCCCACCTTAGAGGACCATTTCTCTAGTCACTTGCACAGCATGCCCTGAGTGGTTGGCCTTTTGATGAATCAAGGAAGATAAGTTGATCCTAAAGAGATAGCATCTCCAGGATTGAGGCAGCAAGGGTCAATGTCTGGCTCCAGACTCCCAAGCATAGAATTCCAGGCTACACACAGGTTGCCTCAAACCTGCCTTTCAGTGTGTCCTCTGACCCAGCCATCCCGCAGCAATCCTCTGAGTGTCCAGGGCCTTTAAGTTCCAGTTTCGTTCTCCATTATGTATATTAGACCTGTGGCTAGTTTCCTGGAACGTAAGAGTAAGGAAGGAAAACAAACAAGACGAGATGCTCCTATGAGAGCAGTCATTAACTATTAATATATTTAGAAACTTGAACTTGAGTGTAGGCCATATATGCAGTTAAGTCAGGCTGCAGAGAACCTAAGACAGGTCACCCTCACAGCTTCCTGGCCCATGTGGCTTATTTCTTTCTAGTCCATGGGTGGATCTCAGATCTGCTCTAAGAAGGATTAGTACAGGTCTCATCTGACCCAGTTAGCACCAGATCATATCCAGAGCAGCTACACCACTTTCTCCAGACCTAGGATACTCTGTATCAAATTCTTTAAGTTTGGGTTGCTTCTTTAGAAGTGAGGCCTGAAACAGGGATCATTCCCAAGAGAAATCCATTAGGAGTTAGCAAAGCACACACAGCAGGAGAGCCAAGCAAGGATCATGTAATAAAGTAAGGCCAACCCTCACACTGCTCTTGTGGGGGTGTCTGGGGCATTAAGGTACCACATGTGCCTTAGGGGCAAAGGGCAATCACTCAAGCATAAATAGGGCAACAAACTCAGAGACAAGATGTAATTTCAAGTACATTTCATGGCTGAGTTGAATTACTTGGAGGCGGGTGTACATAGGCGAGTCCAGCCGTGTATGCACGTTGAGTGCATTGGCCAAAAAAGAGGGCCTGACTATGGGAGTCACTGCACCGGGTAGCGGCAGCCTTGAGTGTCTCTGGCATGTCTGTGGGAGTCACTGCGCCGGGTAGCGGCAGCCTTGAGTGTCTCTGACATGTCTGTGGGAGTCACTGCGCCGGGTAGCGGCAGCCTTGAGTGCCTCTGACATGTCTGTGGGAGTCACTGCACCGGGTAGCGGAAGCCTTGAGTGTCTCTGACATGTGTTAGTTGCACCAGCTTTGAAACCACTTCTGGAGACTAGCATGCGGATGTCTTCTTTCCATTTCACACTTCAAAGTGAAGATTTCCGGCTTGGAATTCCAGAATTAACTGTGGAGGGTAAAAGGCTTGTAGTGTGAACACTGAGTCTTCCCTCCTTAGTGCTAATCATTAACTGGAGGACAAATTCAACCAAATTCAAGATGAGATCACACAAAAAGAAGGCAGTCTGAAGAAAGGCTGTGCTGATGATAGCTCATCCCACTCTGGTCAGAAAGATTTTAAGCATAATCTATGGGCAGGAGGAAACATAAGCTTCCATTTGCCTTCGAAAACTATATGGCTGTCATTTTTCAGAGCCTAGAACTGGATGAGGGACACATGATGTTAAATCTGACTTCTGGGCCCTGCAGATGAATTTTTCCTTCTCTAACATCCAGTGTTACTGCTGTGGGAGTGTTTGTGTAGCCAGAATTCGGATTCTAAATACCTTGTGGTTTTCCCAGGGTATGACTCTGTTTCCCGCTCCCTCACCAACCCTATCGCTGGAAGAGTGACTTCCTGGTTGGGATTTTGTTTCAAAATGGAGTCTTGGAAAGCCAGAAATGTGATTGTAGTTTGAACTTCTAGGGAACCCTATTAAACATCCCCAGTGTGCAGCAGATCATAGTCGCTTGTTTGCTTGGAAATCTCATCCCCAGTATGTCTTCTGTAAGCTACCACACATTCACCATGGCCAGCAGCAGTTTGAGAAATGAAAAGCATACCATTGCTTAAGAAACAATAATTTGTGTTGACTCTGAGGAAAACAATATTAAAATCATATTTGACTAAGCTATTGTGTAATTCCCCTATTTGAACAAATAGTCACCTCTGTACCTAAGGCATCCTGTGACACTTGACAAATATAGTGACTCAGGCTCCCAGAAACACAGAACTGTTTGCTGTGACCATGGCTACTGAAAGCTATCCTGACAGAACCTCTACATTCAGTGATGGGCAAGTTATCTGAAACCTAAACTCCCCAACTCTGCAGCCTTAACTGTAGGTATTTATCTCATGTCTCTTATATGCAAAATGTGTCCTTGTACACCATACAAATGAATGTCTGTGGATACATTTTATATATTTGAATTAACACATGATAGGCTATCGGGTGAGCTCACAGATGATTGTGGAACAAACTCACATTTATAAGTAATGGGAAATATTAAATGAAGAATCAATCTCTCATTTAGAGAAATGCCTGAAAGAAGTAGATAAAAATCTGAATATACATTATATATGGAATATCATAGATTTAGTGTTTTTGCTTTGTGATAGAACCAAATGTGTTTTACTTCAACACATTTGTTGAAATGTTTAAACACATGCTTAAAGAATGTTTAAAGAAAATTAGAGAAATGTTCACATCCTATCATAAAATATAGACTCAATCAATATATGTTAAGAAATTTACATATTTATTAACTAAGAGAAATGAAAACTATTGGTAAAAGGAGTTACATTTTCAGCACAAATCTGAAAGCAATTATAGATGAATTATGTTTTATTGTTTTTATAAGCTATTTAGTCCATAGTCTGCCTGACATGGATCCCCTCTTGTCTTCTATGTCTTCATTGCTGTCTTAGGGTTTTACTGCTGTGAACAGACACCATGACCAAGGCAACTCTTATAAGGACGGCATTCAGGAGCATGGCAGCATCCAGGCAGGCATGGTGCAGGAGAAGCTGAGAGTTCTACAGCTTCACCTGAAGACAAACAGGAGAAGACTGGCTTCCAAGGAGCTAGGACAGGGGTCATGAAGCCCCCACCCACAGTGGTACACCTACTCCAACAAGGCCACACCTACTCTAACAAACCATACCTCCTTATAGTGCCACCCCCTGGGCCTAGCATATACAAACCATCACAGTTGCTAATACATTTCTGAGCTTTCAGTCTTTCCTTAATGGCAGATGAGCCAGAACTGGAAAAATGGTGGAGGTCAAAGATCAGCACTGGTAATTGATAGGTAGCATGGTCCAATTCTTATAAAGAAATCGGCTACAGATAAACAAAGTCCATACGGCTCCTAATTTTCCAGAATGAACATTCTGAAGACATTCTTGCAATATAAGGAATATTGCAAAATAAAGTCTTTTCATATTTTTGGTGGAATGAATCACTTCTTATTGCCTTACATGGAGGCCATCATCTTACCTCAAGGCATTAGAAGGTTAGCTTGGAGGAAAAACCTCCAGTCATGTGACTTTTCTGGATATTGCTTTATCAACCGAGCTATCCGAGGAGCCTACCTGGAGCTCTTGCGTATCCTTATTACATGGCATCTGGCTCCTCCCAGAGCAGGCAGGCAAAGCAATGTAATTAGAACTAAGGACACAAGTCACACACCTTTACTTTTATCACAGTCTACACAAGCCTACAGACACTTGGGAGGTAGGGTCCAGGAAGGGATGTCTCCAAGGCTGGCCACTACATCAAGCCAATGGACGAGTAATAAGTCATACGATTCGATGAAAGAACTAACATTGAGCAGCAAGACTGTGAGGACAAAAAGTATATCCATGCAACCAGAGGTTAACAGGCGAGGCATGAGCCATTTGGAAGTCAAAGAGTTAGTAAGCCCGTGGGAGACGGAGGGTGGGCAGCGCCGTTTTCTCTCCTTCCACTGGAGACCCTGTTTCTTATGAGGGCCATGTGCTCAACCATTGTCATTAACTCTTGGTTCTCTCCCGGGCTGATTTTCCACCCTTTCCCAGCTCCATGTTCCATCCCCTCCAACGACTCCAGTGACTTTCATTCAGTACCATGAGTCACAGCTGCTGGAGTCCAGCTCCAGCAGGTCAGGGGTCTGAGGAAGAAACGCCCAATCCATGACATGAAGACGCACATATATCTTATCAATGTAGCAAGCTCTAATTCTCTCATCTTATTTTAAACCAAGTTCCTCAGAAGCCCACGTGTGGTTGAAAATATGTGTCTTGTGATTACGAGGCGATGTTTTTCCTGCATAGATTTTTGTTTTGACTGGTTTATAGGGGATTTAAAAAAAATCAATACAATATGAGAATTAGAGCTTGCTCCATCACTAACGTATCTGTGTGTCTTCCTCTTGCCAACTCTGCATTTCCTCCTCAGATCATGTTGCATCTGGACTCCAGCAAGTAGTTTTATCGTTCCTTGGCGGCAGGTCCAGACAAGAGGAGAGAGGTCCCGGTCCCACCGGGGTCTCTCCAGGGCTGAGCGGGATGGCGAGTGTCAAGGGCCCAAAAGAAACACATGGAGCTGGGAGTCTTGTTGAAGCAGCAACTCTGCTTATGTAAGTTCAAAACATAGGGAAGGGGATTTTTGGTGGGGTAAGATGACATAGGAAGCGGGGAAAGATGACGGAGGGTGTGGAGTGACTGACAGGACCAATGGCTCTACATCAGCAGACGCAGTGCCAAACCGGTCTTGTTGAGTCACCCTGATATGAAAGTGACTGAGACAGGTCTCAAAACTCGAGCCAGGCTTAGACTCTCCCACAAAGCTGCAGAAACTCAAACCAGGCTCCTGTTTGTCCTCAAGGCCCAAACCAGGGCCAATATGGGGCCCAACAATTCCTGAATTACCATGTGGCATGGAAATATAAACTCACCTGCAGTGGATTTATATACCATGTATTTATATAACTGACAACAGCATACAGGCAGGCAATGCCATTGGCTTTTGTGTGCTCTTAAACTTACATAAATATTATCATGGTTGTTGTGCCATTTCAAAACATGGCCCATGCAACACTGTATCCCATAATATGGATGTTCTATTGATTGCTTTTCCTTCTATTCTGAGGTTGCGCCTTATTCTTGAAATTACTAATGACTTAAGGATCATTCCTATGCCCATCTCTTCAGAAAAATGTGTGAAGGTTTTCAAAGGTGTCTGCTTTATAGAGTTTGCATATACAGCATTCTCTCTCCATTATTTAGCTGTGTGCTAAACTCTGGATAAGATGCTGAGCTACTGACATCTTGGGTATGGATAGTGGTGCAGATTGTGAAGGAGCAGAGGGTGTTGGGGGAGGAGTATTGACAGTTCAAGTCATCTGGAAGAGGGAACTCTTCTGTTGTCTTGTTTTTGTTTATGGAAGAGTGGTTTTAAACTGCTATCAAGTTAGTGTATGTTGCACACTAGGAGAAAGGAAGTTGGTGGTTCTGCTTCCATTACTATAACAAGTCACTGGCACAACAATTCATAAACAGAAAAGGGCTGTCTTGGGCTCATAGTTTAGGGTATCTTTGAGGTAGACACATTGCTTTCAGGCTGGGGTATGGAGAGGAAGTAGCTTATCATGATGGAAAACAGAGATGGAGAAGAACCAGGCGGCTCATGACAGAGAAGAGAAATGGAGAAATGCTGTTTGTTTTACTTACAACCGGAGATTTCTGGCTAGTCCCATTGCTATAAGGGTTTCATGGCAGGCACACATGGTATCATGTGTCTGCAATCCCAGCTCTGGGGAAGCTGAGGCAAGGCAAGAGAGTAGAAAGTTCCAGAAGGGCCTGGAACATAACATGATCCTCAAGTCTCAATTTAGACTAATTCAGTTCTGAGGAGCCATCTCTGTTACTTTGTAGGATAACCATGTCTCACAGAACAGCAGTCCAGTGAGCAACGGTCCTCCGGCCTCCCAGAAGCACCACTCTGAGGAACACAATGTTTTAGTTTTCTTAGTCCTACAAGATATTTCCTTTTATCTGTTATTAATTTTGTTATTTGACAACACCACACATTTGTACACTATTTTGATTACTCTTCTCTTGCCGTCTCGAGTCTCTCTCTTGTTGATCCCTACCAGATTCATGGCTTTGGGTTTGTTTTGTAACCAATGTAATTTAACCAGGACCATCTGCAAGAAGGTTTTAGTAACTGGCCTTGTGGGGAGTTTTTTAGATCAAAACTATAGCAGAGGAGTTTGTCTTAGTCTGAACAATCAAAAAAGTTCACCTCGTGTATGCTTGAGTAACAGGAGTGAAATGAAAGCAATTGCTTAGTGGTTTACAGCAATGGCTTAAATGCCATGTGCCAGGCGTCCCAGAGTTCCCATGTAGTTTTTTTCAGTGTGACCCTGGGATGCATGTGAGGGAGAATAAGCAGAGAGCAGGGCTGCCCTAATCTTGTTCACCCAGAGTGACTCCATTCGGTATACACTGAGAATTTCCCCATGAAACTTGGTTTGGGTGAGCATTTTTCAAAAGTAAATATATTTTAATCCAATTTAAATATACATACACCCTACACCAAGACAACTGAATAAGAAGTGGTACTTTGCTTTAAGATCCTCCAACTGGAAATACCACACTACCCTTGTGTGGGATGTGAACCACGCCAGGAAGTTTGGTAAAGTAGAGCAGGTTGAGACCCAGAGACTCGGTGGACACACACCTGGGACTTAGGTGACTCCCTGCAAGATTCCTGGTCCAGTACATGTGCCATCCTCCTCACTAAGGAAACATGGAGTCATGTAGGCCCAAGTCCAAGTTCTCCATGCTAATGAGGTACCTGTAGTCCCAGAGGGCTTAGCCAATAAGCTTCCCTTTTCAGACATTTCTCCCTGCAAATGGTATTTAATGTCAGGTCAGACGCTGAGAAAGGGGTTATGCATCCATTTTCTGCCATAAACAACCAATAAACTGCTTAGAACCACAGATTGTCTCTTTCATCAAGATCTGCTGTGAGGAGCCATGGAGAAGGCATTTGATTACAGAACTGCAGCTTAATTCTTCTGTAGAAGTAGAAGGCCTCTCTGCAATCCCAGCCTTAACCACCATCTAGGATAATCACTGCTGAGACAAACCGTGAGCTCGATCGGAAAGCAGGCTGAGCAAGCCCTGGTAAACAAGCATCCTCCACAGCCTCTGCATCAACTCCTGCCCTGACTTCCATCAATGATGGACCACGATATGAAACCATAAGCTGAAACAAGCCCTCTCCAAGTTGTTGTTGGTCATGGTGCTTTTCACAGCAATAACAACCTCAAGTAAGATGACCTGGTCCTCAGAGCCCTTCATGGCACCATTAGCCCAGGGGTGACACTGTACACAGCTGCCCTCCACCTCAATGATTTATCAAGAAAATGCCCACAGGCCAGTCTGGTGGTAACCTTCTCAACTGACATTTCCCTCCAAGTTGTAGTGAAACTAGCCAGCATGTTAGGGGAAGCCATCTGGTCTCCACCTTAGGGCAGACACTAGGTGACAGTGGTGGGAGGTTCAGTGACCCTCAGGGTTTCCAGCAGAGCTGAGCACCCATTTGCAATATTTGTACAAAATGAGTCAACACCCACTCTCCTCTTCCACACACAACATCAAATACTAGTGCAAAGGTCACATAAATTAAAACCCAGTGGGCATCCGTCTTTGAACTATATTTAGAGGATAGCTAGATTTAAGCAGTTTTGGTCAAACACTTGAGACGCTATGAATTGTTGAGAGTGGTCATTTGTTAAACATTTTCTCCAAAAGTGGTTTGAAAATATCACTTACTAGTATTTGCCCTTGGGGCATGAAAGTCTCGCCTTCCCTTGGACTTGAAGTATAACTATTACTATGTTAACCAGGCGTTCCTTCGCTCTCTCAAGTTTTGTTTCCCGAAAATGACCAAAAAGTCCTGTTTGCTTTAACTTGGCCCATCTTTTGCAACCCAGCTTAATCATTCTACAGGTTTTCTTTGGAAATAAATGAGCTAGATAGTCAAATAATAGTGGCAGCTTCCCCCCCCCCATTTCAATGATATGAATAAAAGAAATACTAATAGTTAGTAAAATAGTGTAAATTTTTTTCTTGCTACTTCACTTTCTTTTTTTTTTAAATTAGGTATTTTCCTCATTTACATTTCCAATGCTATCCCATAAGTCCCCCATTTCACTTTCTTTTAATAAATTCAGTATTAAAGAGTTGGTAAATAAAACCTTATTGACTTAAGGAAAGTATGTCATTGCAGTGTGGCCAAAAACATAGGACATACAGGACTATGTTTAGACATCTCTTTATTGCTATTATTATTATTATCATCATTATCATTATTATTATCGCCATTGTTATAGACAGGGTCTCACATTGCCCAGCCTGGCCTCAAGCCCACTATATTGGCGAGGATGACCTATAATTTCTAATCCTCCTGTGTCTGCCTCCTGAGTGTGGTGCTCACAGGTGCACACTGCCATAGCTCATGCTCATGCAGGGCTAGGGATCTACCCAGGGCTGAGCATGCTAAGCACACACTCTACCGATGGAATAATACCTCCAGCCCTGGACATTTCTTTTGCTACCTTAAAATACAGCACATATCATATACGAATGTACAAATGAACACTAACAAAAGGAAGATTTAAATAAAATTTTCTAATGAGCATAAAACATAATAATAAATTTAATTAAAAATCTTAAAGTTATCTTTTGCTTAATTATACTTAATTATACATGAGGTATGAAGATCAGCTGTTGTGAGGTCTAGTTGTGTATGCTTCTAATTCCAGCACTTGGGGAGCAGAGGCAAGCAGATCTCTATGAGTTTGAGGCCAGCCTGGTCTATATCTATACAGTAAATTCCAGGACAGCCAGTCCTGGGTAGAGAAACCGTGTCTCTGAACACCAAAATTTTAAAAAAGAAAGAAAGAAAACAAACTGTCATAGGAAATACTACTGATTTTTGTTCATATTAAGTTCTTGTATTAAGCTATTGAAATCCTCACCAAAAAACATAAATACTTTGAATAAAATATTCTATTACTGATTGTATGTGAATTTTGGAAGAGTGACATGTGAATTTATAGACAGACACACATCCAAGTGTCTGGTTAGGGAATGACATGAGCATCTCGCCGGGATTTCCATCTACCCACGACCTTTTCCCATCCAATGACCTGTTTCTTCTCTAGACTGGTGTGGATCCCTCTGCAGACCGGTACCGAGGATGCTACTATAATTTCTCTAAGTTAGACTCATTCGCTCTAAAACCATCCATTTAAAATGAAATCCCAGGCAGGCCTGGTGGCGCACGCCTTTAATCGGGAGGCAGAGGCAGGTGGACTTCTGAGTTCGAGGCCAGCCTGGTCTACAAAGTGAGTTCCAGGACAGCCAGGGCTATACAAAGAAACCCTGTCTCAAAAAACCAAAAAATAAAAAAAAAAAAATAAAAATAAAAAAGGAAATCGCAAGGAGTCAGTCTCCAGTCAATCTCAGGAACAAATGGAACCTACCAGAAGCAAGTTCAAAGGTGTCATGAACCATCTTGAAGGTGACAAAAGAAAGCCAGAGCCAAAGCTACTCCTGGCTGCCGGCACTGAGCCTTCACGGGGGCAGGCACCCACATGAGAGTCCTTTTACTTATAAAAATAAGTCTTTGGGTTTAAGTTAATGTTAAATACCCCCATCTTTATTACTGGACATGATAGGATGCTAAAACATATTTTATGTTCATTAAAGCACCCTCTTTTGTCCATTTCTGAGTTTAGCTTCCTCACTTAAAAGATCTTTTTTCTCTGACATTAATAATTAACCGGAGAACTAATTTATCCAAACTCTTCAAACTCAGTTTATTTAAAAGGAAAGTGGTTACAGGGAGGCCATGCCCATGGGTTTATGCCGCTACCAGCCATGGGTCTTTGGGGAATACTTTGTCTTTTAATTTTCCTGGACAAAACTTGGGGACAGGAACAAACGTAAGTAAACCGGGCCATCTTCATTTTCCCAGGCACCTTAGTTACGGTGAGTGAGAAGGAGGTTCAGAGGGCTGGGCTAACTTGAAAATAACTGTCCCCTTCTGAAATAGTAAGTGGATAGCCTCAGCCCCACACGAGAAAGCTGTGGAAGGGAATTGATTTGCTGAGGAGCTAACAGCATTTCTGTGGGACAGCCACCTATAAAAACGACAGAGATGACTGTTCACTTTCCTGTTCAGCAGAAAGCAAAAGCAAGATCCATCAGCTTCTTGGCATTCATCACTTCCTTATCCTTGACGCTCAGTTCTCGCTTTCTGGGTCTAAGTGCAGTGAAGCCCTGGTAACGCATATGGCAGTCTTATAAATCAAATCATTACTGACCACAACTTTAATTAATGCTATATTAGATTACTTTATAGTGGTTCCTGAAGCATTTCCAATTAAGGGATCAAATTCAAAACTGTGGTTGTAATACTCCTATATTCATGACCCAATTTGTCATATAATTTCATTGTTATCAAAATCTTGTCCTTTTAAACAGTGATTGTTGTGTATACAAACATCTTAGTATTGGAAGTTAACTGAACACTACCTCACTGAACCCTATCTATCTATCTATCTATCTATCTATCTATCTATCTATCTATCTATCTGTCTTCTGTCTATCTATCTAAAGATGAGGTTTTGGTGTGTTGTCTAGACCTGTCTTGAAGCATACGCCCTCAGAAATCTCCGGCGTCAGACCCCTACCTAGTTGGTACTACAAGTGTTTGCTAATATGCTGAGCCTACTCAGTCCACATATGATGACAAGTCCAGACAGGAAAGGTGACTGGCCAAAGGTCACCTTGATAGAGAGAGGAATTTTACCGAGGTGTCCTGTTCCCTCTTCAGTTCCTCCTCGACTTCAACAGAAATGCATCTGTAGACAGGCAAATGGAAGGACAAGATAAGCAGGTGCCATAAGCCAGCCGCACATGTCCACTCTGAGATTTGATCGCAAGGCCACAGTCACTCCGTTACCTTCGCTTCTTTTAACAGATAAGCTCAGGGAGATCAAGATTAAACACCAGAACCCAGGCCCTTGTGATCTGCGCCCTGAGAGAATTCTTCCTGGCCCTTATACAAAAACGTCTCCTCACTGTCTCTGGAAACATGAGCAAGGATACATCACAGTGTTTACATCACAGTGCTTAATCGCTTGGTGATTCAGCAAAAATATTTGAACCTCATTCTAGTTAGCTTTCTTACCATTGAGACAAAATACGGGATATGAGCAATTTAAAAGAGGAATTCGCTTCATTTCACAAAGATTTCAGAGTCTTTAGCCATCACTTACTGGAAGGGTGTGGTAGACAGGGCAGTTCCTGATGGGGCAGCTCAGAAATAGAGAGAATGCTTGCCCTCAAGAGGCCACCTCCTTCTCTTTTGCATGTGATCCCTTGGTCTATGGCATGTTGTCATTACCCAAATTCAAGGTATGTGGATGGCAGTCCTGAGTTAATTAATTCTCGCTGAAAACAACTCATAGACACAACTGGCCAGATGTGCTTTACTGGGCCTTAAGACATTTTTCAGTCCAAGAAAGATGATGCCCCCGAACAACTTCCTTGTAATAGGTTCTTCAGGTAGGAGAAGAGCTTGTATTCTAGATGAAGAAGCAGAAAATGAATGAATGAATGAATGAATGAATGAATGACCCAATGAAAGAATGAATAAGTAAGGACAGATAGCTTTAGTATTATGAAGAAAAAATGAGAGAGTACAGAAGCCAAGGGGCCACTGTTTTAAAGCAACACCAGGAAAGGATCTTTTACAAATGTCATATGCAAATGGAACCAGAAGGAAATAGGAGGATGCTGTGCAAATGTCTGCAGAAAATAGAAACAACCCAAGTAATATCCCTGCCTGTGCCAGTTCAAGGGCCTGAGCTTCTGAGAGTGTGGAAAAATATGCAAGGTGAAATTTCTTCCTAGGCACAGACTGCTGCATCCATACGGACCAGCTTATATGGAGGGAAGTTCTGCTGCCAATGTTTTAAAACATTTATGTATTTATTTGTCTATGTGTGTATGGGAGAGGTGTAGGCATGCACATTACACAACAGACATGTGGAACTCAGAGACACCTAATTGTCAAGTCTCTCCTTCCACTATGTGGGTTCCCAGAACCAAAGTCAGCCCATCAGTTGGTGGCAACCCTCTTTATCTTCTGAGCTCTCTCGATAGCTTGCAGTCAGCTTAAAAGAAAGATTGTGTGTGTGTGTGTGTGTGTGTGTGTGTGTGTGTGTGTGTGTGTGTGTAGAGGCTGGAAGAAGATTTTACTAATTTCAAAACTCTTGATTCAGGTTAGGACAGCTGTTGAGAGTCTTAATTCTAGAAACAGACTATATGAATTCAGTCAGATTATTTAAAGATCTTAATCCTTAACACACTAATATCTTCATTACTAAAGATCTAGTGATTTTTGTGGCTTTAAAAATGCCCTAATGTCATTAGAAGCTTGCAATGATTCTTAGGTGGTATGTGGGGGAGTGCACCCTGAGTCTGTGAGAGACTTAATTATTGGGGTTAGCACATTTATTTCCCGATGTAATCACATATGCAGCTCTCACTATTCAAACTTAATGCTCTTGTAATGAGTTGTTAATAAACTCATGTACACTTCTAAGTTAACAAAACACTCTTTAAAACCGTGTTTCAAAAGCTTGCATAAAGGAAGTTCCCTTCTTGTATCAATTGCGTGGGAAAACAAGAGGACAGTCTATGGTTGACCAACAGTTGAACTGTTGCCCTCAGTGACACATAGGAACTGAACCAGACCTGGATGCAAAGTCCCATCTCAGTCATTTATAAGCCAAGTGACCTTGAGCAAATTAAGCTCAGATTATGCATAAAATGAGGATAGCTCTGCAGTCTAAATCATCTACCTCTTGTAGAGGTTAAGAATTCTGGGTAAAGTGCTAACTAGCAGATTCCCCAGCATCTGACGACACCCCGAGTCTGCTGTTACTGTTAGCATCACTGTTGTATGTTATTACTGTCACTATCATTTTTTAGCCCTTGAAGAACCTCCATTACTACTTCTACAGATGGTCTTGCATTCTATCCTTGTCTGTAGTTACCTATCAGTATAAGATATTTCAACGATTCCCTCCGGTTAACTGATTTGTGATTCAGGACTCAGACTAGTGACTTTACTTTGGTTATTCCGCTCACAGATGGGAAGTCTACCATTCACTGCTTTGTGCCTATGCTAAAATCTTCCTGGCCCAGAAATAAAAATGACCAAGTTTTGTGTTTTAGTTGCACCATTAAATTCTCCTTGGGTGCAGCATCCCCGGGAGGTTCCACTGCGGTCTTTCTAAGTGTAAACCAACCTCTTAGCTGTTGCTTAGGTTTTATTACATCCTGTTCCTTCTTGGGAAACTTGCATTTTCTAGCATGATAAATTTTAACTTTCAAAATATTATTTTAATTAAAAAATATTTTTAGCTGGGCGTGGTGGTGCACGCCTTTAATCCCAACACTCGGGAGGCAGAGGCAGGCAGATTTCTGAGTTTGAGGCCAGCCTGGTCTACAGAGTGAGTTCCAGGACAGCCAGGGCTATACAGAGAAACCCTGTATCGAAACCACCCCCCCCCCCAAATTTTTTTCGAGACAGGGTTTCTCTGTGTAGCCCTGATTGTCCTGGAACTCACTATGTAGACCAGGCTGACCTCATGCTGGAGGAAAGGCAGGCACCACCACGGCCTGGCTTGAAATTATTTTTAAAAAATTAATCTTGAGTGAAGGAAAATATCAGAATGTAAGAAAGCCTTCATGCAGAGGTAGTGAGCCTTCTCATTTCCTGTTTCAACAGCTACGTCATTTCAGCACCCAAAATCCTCCGGGTCGGCTCATCTGAAAATGTGGTAATTCAAGTCCATGGCTACACTGAAGAATTTGATGTAACTCTTTCTCTAAAAAGCTATCCTGACAAAAAAGTGACCTTCTCTTCAGGCTATGTTAATTTGTCCCCGGAAAACAAATTCCAAAATGCGGCACTGTTGACAGTATGTATTTATTCCTCATTTTTTAAAATGTAATTTTGGTAAAACTTATGCAGTCTGAGCATTGATAAAATTATATTCATTAGCATTTTTCTACAACTGTGGGGTTACAAGATGGTTAACAGTCATTAGTGATGAATGAAACACAAGGCTCTGAACAGAAAAATTATATTTGATTTTGTAATGTGCCCCATGTCCACGTCCTTAAAAATAAAATATTCTCTATGAAGACATCTGGAGATGATCTGAAAATACGTTTAAAGTAAAAATTAGAAATGGAAAAATAGGGATTGAATGTGCGTATGACCTGTGGTATATTGCTGGATGCTTGTTGATTACTTGTTAAACTTTACCATTCTAATTTGTGCATATAGTTCCCCATGCTATGGTCTATTGATGCCTGTAGCCAACAACTCTCACTGAAAACACAAAGAATTAAAATAACAAACCAATCAAATAACTTTTCATTGAGACATTTTGTCCTGATTGGTTAGAAGCAAGAGTTCAACTCTTTTTTTCTGTTTGTTTGTTTTTTTGAGCATGTTCACTGTGGATACTGATGGGTTTATATAAACAAATTCTTTTAAGTATGTCATGTGCTTTGACCACTGAGATCTCCCTCAGCCTCTCCTCCTCTTCCCTTCTCCCTCCCCCCACTCCTGCTAGCTTGCTTCCTTGTCAAGTCTCCCTTCTATTTCTTTATGTCAGTGTGTATGTATACCTGTGTATGCATCGGTGTGTGTGCACATGTGCAATGTCCACATGTGTGTGTGTGTAAGTGTGTGTGTGTGTGTGTGTGTGTGTGTGAGAGAGAGAGAGAGAGAGAGAGAGAGAGAGAGAGAGAGGGAGGGAGGGAGGGAGGGAGGGAGAGAGAGAGCCCACAAAATCTAGGATCCACAATAACAGAAAACATACAAACATGCATGTTTCTGAGTCTGGCTTATTTCATTTACTCTGAAGACCTCTAGCTGAACCCATTTTCAGGCAGTTTTGTCCTTTGTGGCTGATTAAAACTCCATTGTGTGTATATACTGCAGTTTCTGCATCCGCTTATCTGTTGATGGACAAGCAGACTGGCTCTGAAGCTTGGGTACCATGATTGGCACAATGATAAAGGCGGACCTGGAAGCACCTGTGTGGCATGTACCCCTCTTGGTATATACCGGAGCACTGTATCTGGTTATCCCCTCATAGCTCTGTTTTTAGGACCTTCCATACTGCCTTTCCTAGTGGCTGCACCTATTCATGTCCCCACTGGCAATATCTAAGTTCCATTTCCATACACCGTCATTAGCACTGATTGCCTTTGTTTTCGTTTGGATGATAGCTGTTCTTACCGCAGAGAGATGGACTCTCAATCTCATTGGCATCTCCAGATGGCCAAGGATGTTGAACAGATTTCCATAGGCTCATTAGTCACTTGTGCTCCATTGTTTATGAGCTGTGTCGTCATTTCAGTAGCCAGTTTATTGCTTAGGTTGTTTGGAGTATTTTTGTTTTGTTTTGTTTTAGTACTTAGTTTTAGAAAGTTCTTTTTTTAAAGCTTTTTAAAAATATATTATTTATTTACTATATGTAAGTACACTGTAGCTGTCTTTAGACACCCCACAAGAGGTTCAGATATTATTACAGATGGTTGTGAGCCACCATGTGGTTGCTGGGATTTGAACTCAGGATCTTCGGAAGAGCAGTCGGTGGCTCTTAACCACTGAGCCATCTCTCCAGCCCCTGGAAGTTCTTTATTCTAGATGTTAATTCTCTGTCAAACAAATAGCAAAAAGATTTCTCCTGTTAAGTAAGTCACTTTTCCTCTTGTTTTCTTTGTTCTACAGAAAAAAAATTAATTTTTCAACTATGTTTGTTAGTTCTGGGTATTGTTATTTCCTGGACTGTTGTGGGTCAGTTTGTTTCTTGTTTTTCTGATTTATTGTAATACAGGTTTTCAAAGTTTATTCTGATGAGTCTCGGAAGTTTGTTAATATCTGTAGTAATGTCTGCACTTCATCTCTAGTTTTAGTTTGCCTATTATCTATCCATCATCTATCTTTCATCTACCTGTCTATATGTGCGTAGTCTATCATCTATCTTTCATCTACCTGTCTATATGTGCATAGTCTATCATCTATCTTTCATCTACCTGTCTATATGTGCGTAGTCTATCATCTATCTTTCATCTACCTGTCTATGTGTGCGTAGTCTATCATCTATCTATAAGTATGTAATCTATCCTCTAGCTATCTAATCTAATATAGCTAAGAGTTTTTGAATCTTGTTTTTAGATTAATTTAAAATCAATTGCATGACTGTGTCTTTGGAAGTGGGTGTGTATGTAGCATGAATGCTGGAGCCCATGGTGGTTACAGATGGCTGTGAGCCCCCTGACATGGGTGTAGGTGCCCATCAGGTCCTCTTGCAAAAGCACTACCCGCTCTTTCCCCTGAGCAATGGCTCCATCTCAGGCTCACCTCTTCAGAGAAACAATTCATTCATATTATTCATTTCTTTCCACCTGCTTATTTGAGGTTTGTCTTGTTTGTGTTCTTTAAGAATGTGAAGTGCATTGTTATTTGTGATTTCTGGTGTTTTTTTAATGTTGGCATTTATAACTATAAAGTTCCCCTCAGAACCGCTCCTATGGGTATCCTCCAGGTTATTTTTTATGCTTTATTTCTATTTGATTCTTGGGGCGTTTTCATTTCTCTCCTGGTCTTTGATGACTTGTTCACTAGTCAGTGATGTGTTGTTCAGTCTCCATGTCTGTGTGTTTCCTATAGTTTCTCCCACTACCAACTTGCGATTCGAGTCCACTGTCATTGGACAGAACACAAGAAATCATCTCAGCCTTTTTATTTGGCTAGATATGCTTCATGTCCTAAAAGTGGTGTGTTTCAGACAAATTTCTACACGTTACTGCAAAAAAAAAAAATACGTTTTCTTCAGTGCTTGAGTCGAATATTCCTTGGATGTTTTATTAAATCCATTTGACATAAAATACCATTTAAAAACTAATGTTTCTCAGTTGATTGGGGAGCGGGCTCTGGAAAGGGAATGATACTGAAGACAATCCCTATTACAGTCTTTATGTCGGTCTGTGCCTTCATCTGGGGGTGCTTGGTTTATGTTCTGGGTGTGCTCATGTTCAGCACACATATGTCTAGGATTGCAATGTCTTCCTACTAAATTGTTGCCTTAACTGATACCAAGTAACCTTCCCATCTTTTTGGCTGGTTTTTAAGTTTATTTGTTTCAGGTGTCACGGTAGCTGCACTTGCTGGTCCATCTGCTTGGAATTCCTTTTGGACTCTTCCACTTGAAGGCAGTTTGTCTTTGCCAGGAAGGTGTGCTTCTTGCAGCCAACAGAGAAGTTCCATGTTTAAGATCAGTACACAGTGCTTTTTGATTGGAGATTGAGACTACTGACATTTGGAGTTATTATTAAAAGTTGTATTAGTAAATCCTATTGTTTGCTGCTCTCTGGTCCTCATTTGAGAATTACTGTCCTAGTGTGCCTTATTCTTTCCTCTGGTTTAATGTTGTATCTTTCTCTTCGTGCTGAAGGATCCTTTCGAGTGCCATCTAGGATACTGACGTGATCACAAACTCCTTTAGCCAGTGTTAACTGTTGGGAGGTTTTCTTACACCTTCGTTCTGAGGGATACCTTTGCTGGACATAGTAATCTGGTTTAGCCGTGTCTTTCACAGTTAAAAATGCATCATCCCACACTCTCTGGGCACTTGGAGTTTCTCCCGAGGATGCTGCTGTTACTCTGTGTGCTTTGTTTTTATAAATGATTCTGTGTTTCTGACTTGCACCTTTCAGTCCTGTCTTTGTTCTGTGAATGTGGTGTTTTAGCTATAGTATGCTGCAGGGAGGTCCTTTTCTGAGCCAGTGTATCTGGAATATCAAATGCCTCCTGTGCCCAGAAGTCCATCTCTTTCCCTCGATTTGGAACTTGTTCCATTCTGATTTTGTTGACTATGTTTTCTAGGCCTTTAGCTTGAACTCATCTATTCCCATGAACAATAACTTAGTTTTTTTTCATGGTGTCCCATAAATGGTGTCCGTTCTGTTCACATTGTTATTTTATTATATTCATTATCTGCATTGCCTTAAATCCACACCTTCCACTTGATACACTCTATGGAAAGTGTTCACCTTGAGTTTTTAAATTCATCTTATTGAGGTTTTCATTTCTGGGATTTCAGTTTGATTTTTTTTACTATTACTTTTTATTGATTTCCCCTTTCATATTGGCTTCCTTATTTCAATTCATATTTTTGTATTCTCTTGTAATTCATTCAGGAATTTATTAATGTGTTTTTTAGTTCATTGACCATTTTTATAATCATTTTAAATTCTTTGATTCTTCATCTAATTCCCATTCACTGGCACCCATTTCCATGGCTTGGTAATTTGGGGTGAGTCGTGTTGTGAGTTTGTGTTTCTTTTGTTTCTGCAATTGGATTTAAGCAACTGGGATTAGGTCTCTGGTTATAGTTTTTTAAAATCACCTCTATTTTTTTTCAGTTAAAATATTTCCCCCTTCAAGGGGGACTAAGTCATAGTAGGGCTGAGTTGGCATTCCTCCAACTCTGGGCTGGGGATATAGCCCAGTGGCTACACTCTCATCCCACATGCTCAGGGGACCAGACACAGTCTCTGCTGCTGCTCTGATGGTAGAATTCTAACTGCAGAAGCACCCACAACTGATAAGCAGGCCGGCTATGAAAATGCAGTGAGCGTGTTCTTACTATATTCAAAACAATCACCCTTGCAACTCCAATGCTTTTAGGACAAAGAAGGGTCAAGGACAGTATAGCGTCTATAAGTGTAAGAATGGGGAGGAAATATTGGTTAAGGGGCCTTAAGTCAAATGAGCTGTTAGCATTAAAACATCAGGGGAAGAGTAAGTGGGGACCAATAAAGACGACCAGAGGCGTGAAGCAGCTCCAGTTAGAGGTGGAATGAAAACAGAAAGGATTTTTAAAATGTAACCACAACCTAAAACAGTCGGGTCACCACAAAATGACGTGGGAAGCTCCTGTGCACCTTGGAAGAATAATGTAGTAGGAGGTCTACAGCTTCACATTTAGGTATTAAATGACACATGTTCCTGCATGGTCACATGTCTCAGTACAAGTACAGACTGTCTCCATAAAGCCACGTGTGTGTTCAGGCACAGACCATTTTCATGTGGCCGTCGCACGCACGCGAGCGTGTGCTTGTGTGTGTGTGTGTGTGTGTGTTCAGGCAAGGCTGTCTTTATGTGGTTATTGTGTGTGTGTGTCTGTGTGTGTGTGTCTGTGTGTGTGTGTCTGTGTGTGTGTCTGTGTGTGTGTGTCTGTGTGTGTGTATGTTCAGGCACAGCCCGTTTTTATGTGGTCACCATGTGTGTGTGTTTAGGTACAGACCATCTTCATGTGGTCATCACATGTACAAGGATTCTGTATTCTCTGTGGTCAAACACCTCAGCACAGGGGCGATCCCTCTCCAGTTTGGACACTAACTCCACATCATCTTGGTTTTCCTTTGCCTCTTTGGCTTGGTCTCTTCTCATTAGAGCTGAATCTTTGTGGTGTCTGGTTTCCTGGGTTGATCCCGTGTCATGTGTCTCAGAGCCAGAAAGTGTGGGTTTAGGCCAGGCAGGAAAACAGTAGTGAGGGGAGTCTTGAGGTCCCTGGTGCTAGAAAAGGCTATTGGTGAGCTTTCTGCTGGCACACCCTCTGCAGCTGGAAGCACTTGCCACACTCATCCCTGTTCTGCAGAGCCACTGAGTCTCACTCTTGTCTATGCTTCAGACATTTCAACACTGCATCTACAGGTAGTCTGCCAGAGCCAGAACAGTCCTGATGCTCACCCTGGATTCTCAGAGTGGGCTGTACAGGAGAGAGCTTTGCCTCTAGAACCACCCAGCTCTGTTCCCACTAATCCCAAAGAAGAGACCCTATCACTCAGTGGGCTGTGGCATGGTATTTAGATCCCAGGTTTCTGGCTGGCTGGACTGCAGATCTGCTCAGTCATCCTAGCATTGTTTGTTGTCTCTATGCCCACCTTCTCTGTGTGTGTTTTTGTGTGTATGTGGCTCCTCAATTGCCATCAGCCTTGTTTTTTATGACAGGGTGTCTCATAAAATCACCAGGTAGATTAGGCAGACCAGGCAGCAAGCTCGAGGAATCTAACTCCCAGGTTCTGGGATTACAAGCTCTGACCCAAAACACCCAGGTTTTTTTGTAAAATGGGTTTGGGGCCTTGAACTCTGGACCTCACGCTTGTAAGATAAGGACATTACCAGTTGAGCTATCTTCCCAGTCATCCTCAGAGTTCCTACAGTAAACTTAAGACTTTTTTCATCATGACATTAGACAATAAAGGGCTTTTGGCAAAACTAACTTGCCCTTGCAGCTCTGTGCCATTTTCTTGCTTCTGATCATCGGTTTTCTTGGTTGGGTTTGGAGGACTGGGTTTCACTACGTAGTCCACAGTGACCTTGAAGGTCTGATTGCCAGGCTTTGATACTAGGCTATACCACTTTCCAAATGATGTAGCTTGCAGTATCGTGTTTTGGTGCTAATGAGTTGGCTGTGGTTTGTGGCATGCTGAGTTAGAGTTATGCTTGTTTGTTGTTACCTTTACAGCTACAGCCCAATCAAGTTCCTAGAGAAGAAAGCCCAGTCTCTCACGTGTATCTGCAAGTTGTGTCAAAACACTTTTCAAAATCAAAGAAAATACCAATTACCTATGACAATGGAATTCTCTTCATCCATACAGACAAACCTGTTTACACGCCAGACCAGTCAGGTAGAGTACCAGCCATTTTTGTGGGAAAATTGGCACTGTATTTTTAGACCTTTGGACACATGAAATTGAGTAGAGAAAGGTTTCTACTCTGCCCCCCCACCCAATCAAAGACAGTCGTTAGTTCCCAATGGCTTTTATATTTTCAAATAGCATTTTGGGTTTTAATTATAGAGAAATTTCTAAATAAAGTAAAAAACCAACAAATCCATTTACTGCATTATCAGTTATTTCTAAGTAGATAAAAAGCCTCCTTGAAGCCGGGTGGTGGTGACACACGCCTTTAATCCCAGCCCTTGGGAGGCAGAGGCAGGCGGATTTCTGAGTTTGAGGCCAGCCTAGTCTACAAAATGAGTTGAGTTCTAGAACAGCCAAGGGCTATACAGAGAAACCCTGTCTCGAAAAACAAAAACAAAACAAAAAAAGCCTCCTTGAAGGTTGGTGGTGGCACACACCTATTTAAGCACTGGAGAGGCAGAGGCAGGTGGATCTCTCTGAATTCGAGGCTAGCTTGGTCTACAGAGCTAGTTCTAGGACAGTCAGGGCTACACAAAGAAACCCTGTCGGGAGGTGTGGGGGGGTACCTTCTAAACTGTTAGAACTTACTCATTAGCAAATGGATTTTATTGCAAATAAAATTTTGGCAAAAGAAAAATATTTATTATAGAACTGTGTTCATAAAAATTAGGGGGACAACACCCAACCTGGGGAAACTAGATGTTCAGAAGAGACAGGCAAGACCATGAGACTGTGGATGCTAACATTCAAAGGTTATCTATCAATGAGAGTGTCTGCTCAGACAGTGCCATAGACATGACTCCTGTTACGGAGGGACGGGGAAGTAGCCAGCCTAAACCCTAATTTACACAGAACAGTATGGATGTTTCTCCTCATGCTTACCTGTCTGCAAACTCAGTCACGTCATCTCTCCGTCTTACCAGCACTGGCTTTAAAGCACAGCAAGGATGATCTAAAAGAGATGTGTAGATAGAAGGAGGAAGCGAGGAGATTCCGTTAATCGGAGTGCTTCACTGTAAAGCACCATGCAATGTGCTAATGTAGGTGGTTGTGGATGACCTCAGCGGTGACGTGAATACAGCACCTGCTATGATTGGCTCAGGCAGGAAAAACCTGGGAAGGATGAGGATGCCGTTACCAAAATAGTATGAGCTCTTGACTGGCAAAAGATGACTGGGGGGACTAGAGAGATGGCTGAGCAGTTAAGAATACTGGCACTAATAAACCCAGGTTTGATTCCCAGTACCCACACGTGGCTCACAATTTCTGCAAGTCTGGTCCCAGTGAATCTATCGCCCTCTTCTGGCCTCTGCAGGTATTGCATGCACATTGTACAAAACTCCCTTCCCCAGACACACTTTTTTAAAACTTTTTTTATTAGATATTTTCTTCATTTACATTTCAAATACTATGCCGAAAGTCCCCTATACCCTCCCCCCGCCCTGCTCCCCTACCCATCCACTCCCACTTCTTGGCTCTGGCATTCCCCTGTACTAGGGCATATAAAGTTTGCAAGACCAAGAGGCCTCTCTTCCCAATGATGGCCGACTAGGCCATCTTCTGCTACATATGCAGCTAGAGACACAAGCTCTGGGGGTACTGGTTAGTTCATATTGTTGTTCCACCTATAGGGTTGAGAACCCCTTTAGCTCCTTGGGTACTTTCTCTAGCTCCTCCATTGGGGGCCCTGTGTTCCATCCAATTGATGACTGTAAGCATTCACTTCTGTATTTGCTAGGCACTGGCATAGCCTCACAAGAGACAGCTATATCAGGGTCCTTTCAGCAAAATCTTGCTGGCATGTGCAATAGTGTCTGCATTTGGTGGCTGGTTATGGGATGGATCCCCGGGTGGGGTAGTCTCTGGATGGTCCATCCTTTCATCTTAGCTCCAAACTTTGTCTCTGTAGCTCCTTCCATGGGTATTTTGTTCCCTGTTCTAAGGAGGAATGAAGTATCCACATGTTGGTCTTCCTTCTTCTTGATTTTCTTGTGTTTTGCAAATTTGTATCTTGGGTATTCTAGGTTTCTGGGCTAATATCCACTTATCAGTGAATGCATATCAAGTGACTTCTTTTGTGATTGTGTTACCTCACTCAGGATGATATCCTCCAGATACATCCATTTGCCCAAGAATTTCATAAATTCTTTGTTTTTAATAGCTGAGTAGTACTCCATTGTGTAAATGTACCACATTTTCTGTATCCAATCCTCTGTTGAGGAACATCTGGGTTCTTTCCAGCTTCTGGCTATTATAAATAAGGCTGCTATGAGCATAATGGAGCATGCGTCCTTCTTACCAGTTGGAACATCTTATGGGTATATGCCCAGGAGAGGTATTGCTGGATCCTCTGGTAGTACTATGTTCAATTTTCTGAGGAACCACCAGACTGATTTCCAGAGGGGTTGTACAAGCTTGCAATCCCACCAGCAATGGAGGAGTGTCCCTCTTTCTCCACATCCTCGCCAGCCTCTGCTGTCACCTGAATTTTTGATCTTAGCCATTCTGACTGGTGTGAGGTGGAATCTCAGGGTTGTTTTGATTTGCATTTCCCTGATGATTAAGGATGTTGAATCTTTTTTCAAGTGCTTCTCAGCCCTTCGTTGAGAATTCTTTGTTTAGCTCTATACCCCGTTTTTTAATGTGGTTATTTGAATTTCTAGAGTCCAGCTTCTTGAGCTCTTTGTATATATTGTATATTAGCCCCCTATCAGATTTAGGATTGGTAAAAATCCTTTCCCAATCTGTTGGTGGTCTTTTTGTCTTATTGACAGTATCTTTTGCCTTACAGAAGCTTTGCAATTTTATGAGGTCCCATTTGTCGATTCTTGATCTTGCAGCACAAGCCATTGCTGTTCTGTTCAGGAATTTTTCCCCTGTGCCCATATCTTCGAGGCTCTTCCCCACATTCTCCTCTATAAATTTCAGTGTATCTGGTTTTATGACACTTTTTTTAAGGATGGAAAAAAAATGATGCTTTGTTTACATAAAGGAAAAACCATCGTCTTTTTCATTTTTTCAGCCTAACTCTACATAAAATTAAGTATAACCTCTAACCTTGCCCTCCTATCATAGAGGATGCATCCTGGAAATGGTACCATCCACACTACCCACCACTTAGGGTCATCACTCCTGTATACCAAGTGTGTAGTCTTGTTCCTGAACCCCAGGGCCTTTCTTGGTTGTTAAGGCTTCCTTTGGGAATGGCCTCCTGTTTTCCCAGCAAGACTTGACTGATAAGAAAATCTGGTGTCTTCGCTTACTCTAGATAATGAGATAACTTCTTATAAATACTTTTCCTTTGATGACAGATAGTGAGATAGAGTAGTTAAAGAGCAGACTCTGGCGCCATTTTAACCGGGGTCAGATCCAAGCATAGCTTTTACTGACTGTGTGGTAGTCTGTGAATTCGTTTCTCATAGCCCATCTTCCCCATCTGAAAAAAAGATACTAATACAATTTGTTTCATGGAGTTGTACCAGTTTTTAATGTAGGTGGGTCCTGCCCATAATGGGGGGGGGGTGATGCCCCTGGGCAAATGGCCCTGAATTTATAAAAGCAGGCTAAGCAAGCCAGAAAGAACAAGCCAGTAGGCAGTGTTCCTCCACAGCCCCCGGTTCAGTCCCTGCCTCCAGACTCCTGCCTTAGGTTCCTTCCCTAACTCCCTTCAGTGATGAGGTATCACCTGAGAGTTGTGATCTGGAACAAATTCTTTCCTTTCCATGTTGCTTCGGTCATAGTGTTTTAGCCCCGTTGGATTTTGTAAGTAGAGAAATAACATACTGTCTGAATCAAACTGCCAATTTCCCACTAACTCTGATAAAAAATACCTCATACGCCCATCTAACCATATGGTAGCTACTTGGTAAACAGTTACAGATACAAGTTATTTTACACCAATGGTGTGTTCCCAAAGGCTTCCTGGGGTTGCAATGTATTTAACACATTGAACTGTATTTTAAATTCAATACAAGTAGTCTCTTATATGAATCCCAGGGGTCTCTTTTTTTCAATATACATTTCATTTATGGATTGGGAATACAGTCTTTCAAATGAGAGTTAGCTCATTAAGGACTGTGAAATTTGAAAAAAAAATCTGCCAGGCTTGGTGGCATAAGCCTATAGTCCCAACTACGTGAGAGGCTGAGGCAAGAGGATTATGAGTTCAAGGCCAGCCTGGGTTTCAGGGTGAGTTCGAGACCAGGCTAACTAATTAAATGAAACCCTGACTGAAACGTTAAAGTGAAAAGATAGAGTAAGTAAATAAAGGAAAGATAGAAACAATGTCTGCAGTTTCTGATGATGTTACTTGGTTTTGCAGTAAAGATCAGAGTCTATTCTCTGAGTGACGACCTGAAGCCAGCCAAACGGGAGACTGTCTTAACTTTCATAGTAAGTATTTTCTTTCTATAAATAATACTTTAGCATGTTTATTGAGCAATCTCCCTCCATGATCCCATCCTCACACTACACTAAATCATCTGATGTCACTAAACACCCAATGTGAATGAAGCATTATAGATTTACGTCTCCATGACAGACACATAGGATGCCCGCACAAGCTAAATTAACAAGGGGAGGATGCTGATATAAACCACCAAAACCAATCCTTGGTCTACTTCCTTTTTTAAAAGCACGGCCATCAAGAAGTAATTAAAAGGGCCGGAAAGTTGGCTCCTTGATCAAGTGCTCTTGTTGTTCTTGCAAAGGATCCAGGTTCCATCCCTACACCCACATGAAGGTACACCCCCTCCTCAGACACCAGACACACGTTGGTACACAGATGGACACACTGGCAAGCATTTATGGAATACAATAATGACAAATCTCCATTGCTTGTAAATTATCCATCTTGGATATTCTTTTCGGTAACAGAAAGTGAACTAAGATGTGGTCATCGGTTTCTATTCAAAGGACCCCGAAGGATCAGAAGTTGACACTGTAGAAGAAAATGATTACACCGGAATTATCTCTTTTCCTGACTTCAAGATTCCATCTAATCCCAAGTAAGTACAAAAAAAAATGTTTGTTATTAAACAAATTTTCTCTAAAATGCACATCTGGAACTTTTGGCTGGTAAGGACCTACACAATCAAGTGGAGCCACCTAGTGTTAGCAGAGTGCCATAGATGCAAATGTGAGGTTGCTTCCTGGTAGGGAAAGCCACACCTTCTCAGTGTTAGAATCCAGCAAAGCCCACCACCATCCCAGATAGTCAAGAGACTAGGGCTGGAGGAGCCCAGGGCTTCATCTGCAGCCTGGGAATCAGAGCTCTGTCTGAAACACACATGCACAAACTTTCATTGTGATACCTATTAGCTACCATGTGTCTGTATATTTGAATACAGCTACAATGTTAATGTAGAGTTCTGGAAGCAAAGCAATGTAGAGATGGAGACCCGGTCCTGCTTCTAAGGGAGAACAGCAGAGCATGTATTAGACATGAGCATCTGCAAACAGCTGCTATGGAACCTCAACCTTTATGGTCCTTTCCCCCTTCCTTGTAAAAAAGGAAATCAGCCTGTTTGCATTCTTCTAAAGTATAGGTATTTTATAACTGGGGAGCTTCAGTAAACAGGAAATTTTATTTTATTTTATTTTTGGTTTTTAGAGACAGGGTATCTCTGTGTAGCCCCTGGCTTTCCCGGAGCTCACTCTGTAGACCAGGCTGGCCTCGAATTCATAAATCTGCCTGCCTCTGCCTCCCAAGCACTGGGATTAAAGGCATGAGCCACCACTGCCCAACCGGATAATTTTTCAGTTGTGTACTTTCTTGAAAATACAATGTACTCTACAGTGCAGAATTGAGCTTCTTGCCATTATTGTCATTATCTCAAGCTTTATCTTGTCCCATGACAGTTATGCGTCACTATGAGACTCTATGATTGGCACTGTCCCACCCCAGTACCTTTACACTAGTCACCTCATTTAGCGCATGCTTCACCCTGTCTTCCATGCTGAGCTTCACCTCATCTTCAGGGCGCTGTCTCTGGGTGTGGTCTACCCCCACATTGCCCCTTCGTATTCTCTTTGAGATGCTTACCTCAATGTCTTTATTTATTTTCTTGTTTCTTTTGAGTTTTGCTGTTTGCTTGGCTTTGAGGCAGGGTCTCACTGGAGCTCAGGGTGGCCTGGAATTTACCGACCTCAAACTCCTCCTGTCTCAGCCTCAGTAGCAGCAGCGCCAGGGTTACAGACGGGATGCCTCTCTGCCGGGCTCTTGTCTTTACAGTTTTCGATAGACTGGGAACTCCCTGAGGGCAGCCCTCTTTTGGACTGCTTGTTTCATCTCAGCAGTCATGGGATGAGGTACTTGATAGAGATTTTTTAATTATTGCTGAAGATAACTGCAATGCACACAGTACAGCCAGGACAGCATGTTCTCACTTCACAAAGGAGGCCAAGCGGCTTGGCCTCTTCAAACCTGCTTCTGTACAGAAGCACGAGGACTCCAACTCACATGGGCTGTTAACTCTGAAGACTGTGACACTTCCATGTCATTCTTTATTATCATTATTTTTTAACTAAGTAAGTCTTTTCCTTTTCAGATAAACCCTTGCTTCCAATCATTATTCTATGTATGTAAGGTGTAAACTTTATGATCCGTAGAAGCATGACCTGTGCATTGCATGTTTCTAGAGACGTCACTATGGATTTTCTAATATATTACAGATTGTAATATCGTGTTAACATCCTTAAACTCAAGAATTAAGTAAATTCCGAAGTTATCATCAGTCCTTTAAATCAAACAAAATGACTGTATTAAGATAAAATACCTGGAAAAAATAATGCAATACGTAAAATCTAATTAATAAATCATTTTTATTATCAAAAGAAAAATACTCAACTATTTCTGTTTATTGTTTTAGAATCTCTCACAAAATATTTACATGCCTATGTATTCTAACATCTTTAAATAGGAATTAGTTAAATTATCTATGGCAAAATTAGAAATATTTAATGACATTCATGTTTTTAAATATTTTGCTTCCACAGGTATGGTGTTTGGACAATTAAAGCTAACTATAAGAAGGATTTTACAACAACTGGAACTGCATACTTTGAAATTAAAGAATATGGTAATCTCTAATATTAATATATTATTATAACTAAGAGGGATTTTGCAGTACCTTTGGCATGGCTGGAGGTACCAGAAGAGGGTGGGGGGAGACAGCTGTGTGTAGTCATTGTTTGAGTGGCTAGTGCCTACTTCTAGCTTGCCCCGTCAGCCTTGAAGAAGCCAACTGACCTACCTGGACTGTGTCCTTCATGACAGAGTTGAAAGAAATGTGGTCCCTTGAGGAACTTGGCTTGTTAAAATCCTTCCTAGAATTATAGTCTTGGGATAAATAATTAGATAAAGTGAGTAGAACCCGATAGCTCACTTAGACCTTGGACATACTCCTATTGTGAGATCGGTCATATTACTGGGTCGTGAAGTAACTAGAGTAGCTGAATCTCCCCGTTTCTCATTAGTTTACTCTAGGGGCTCTGTGCTGTGATCAGACTGGGCGTGTCTGCTTAAAGCCACTCTCTCTTTCCTCAGGAGATTCATAAGAAGGGCAGATAGATGCACTGTTAACCATCAGCAGGGAGACAGTGACCAAATCTGCCCTCGTGGGACTCAGCCTTGAAGATTAAGCCCCGGTGCCTTGTTCTGCCTGATCTCACTGCTTCCTGCGTTTGCTGCTTTCTATTGGCGTGCAGATCCCGCCTGTCTCTTATTCTCTGTCTTTGCCCCCAATCCACTCAACTCACCAGGCTTACGCCAAACTCGACAGCAGCCGTCCTAGCACCGCTGTTTATCAGCTGTCTTGCTTAGTATCAGTCAAACAATCTCAGGATGACAGTCATCATAATGTTCACACGGAAAGCACCTACTACTCGCTTTTTACACCTCTACATCCTTAGCTTGAGCTGGCCCTGCTCCTTCTTCAGCATCATTTTATACCACTCTTCCCCGCCCGCCCCCCCCCCCCAGCTTTGGAAATATCGCACGTGGTATTTTTCCATTTCCCTCCTGGCCCGGTCGATTCCGCTCACATCTCGTGTCTCAGTCTGATGTTCATTTACTTGGAGAATCTCTCTTTGGCTTTGCTTCCTGGGTAGCATCTCAGCACTCAGTGTACTCTGAGATTATTTACTTATCCTGCTGCAGTTCCACTCGTCCTACGGCTACTGTTGCTGTGGTGACATGCCACAGTCAAAGCAATGTGGGGAAGTTTACACTTCCACATCACAGTTTATCACTGGAGGAAGTCAGGAAGACAGGAACTCAAAACAGGGAAGGAACCTGGAGGCAGGAACCTGATGCAAAGGCCATAGAGGGGTGCTGCGCATTGGCTTGCTCCTCACATCAATTCAGTCTGCTTTTTTATAGAACCCAGGGCCATCAGCCCAGGGGTGGCACCATCCACAGTGGGTGGGGCCCTGCCCCATCAATCACTAACTGAAAAAAAAAAAAAAAACTCTACAAGGCATTTTCTCAATTGAGTGTCCCTCCTCTCAGGTGACTATAGGTTGTATGGAGTTGACCTAAAACTAGCCAGTACTTCCGCCTGCAGCAGATGGGAGCAAATAATAGAGACTCACAGTCAGACATGAGGGAGAGAGAGAGAGAGAGAGAGAGAGAGAGAGAGAGAGACCTTGGAATACACAGCTCTATAGGAGATGTCTCCATCCAATCCCTCCCCTCAGAGCTCAGAGAACCCTACAGAAGAGGAAGCAGAAAGAATGTCAGACCAGAGGGGATGGAGGACACCAGAAAAATAAGGTCCAATAAGTCAACATGAGCAGGGCCTGCATAGGTCTGCACAGGTCCTCTGTGTGTATGGATAGACTGTAGCCTTCAGCTTAGTATGTTTCAAGACTCCTGAGTGTGTGAATGCGTGGGTCTCTAATTCTTGTGTTTTCTCTTGGGCTCTTTTCCTCTGTTGGGTTGCCTTGTCCAGTTTGATGTGGTGGTTTTGGTTTTTTCTTGTTATATCTTATTTTATTATTATCCCTTAGAAGCCTGCTCTTTTCTAATGAGGATGGAAAAAGGGAGTGGATCTGGATGGGAGGGGAGTGGGAGGAACTGGGAGGAGTAGAGGGCGGGGAAACTGTAATTGGGATATACTGTATGAAAAAAGAATGTATGAAAAAAGAATCTATTTTTAATAAAAGGCAGAAAAAAAAAACCTAACTAGCACAAGTACTATGGCCAGAAGTAGCTTGTGGGGGGCGGGGGTTGATTTTTTTTTTTTTTTTTTTTTTTTTTTTTTTTTGGCTAGACTTCCAGTTCACAGTCACTGAGAGAAGTCAGGACAGGAACCCACACAGAACCTGAAGCAAAGGCTATGGAAGAACACTTTGGGGCACTGTTTTTCAAGACAGCATTTTTTCTGTGTAGTCCTGGTTGTCCTGGAACTCACCCTGTAGACCAGGCTGGCCTCGAACTCAGAAATCCTCCTGCCTCTGCCTCCTGAGTACTGGGTTTAAAGGTGTGTGCCACCACCACCTAGTGTGGAAGGACACTTCTTGCTGGCTTGCTTTCAAGCTCATGTTTAGCTAGATTTCTCCACAGCCCAGGACTACCTGCCCAGGGAATGGTGCCGCCCACAGTAAACTGTATTAATCGTCGATTAAGGCAATTCTTCATAGCCGTGCTAGCACAGAGACTACAACAGCACTTAAATACTGGCTAGATTTTATCTACTAATGAGAGATGCTCAATAAACCCACATTTTCATTTCCTATTTTCAATTTAATAAACTCATTGAATAAATATTTAAGACTTACAAGAAGGATAAGACTTACAGAGTGAGTGACAGAGAGAGAAACAAAGACAGACAGACAGACAGACAGACAGACAAGTCCTTGTTCTATTTTTAAGGAATTTCTATTCTACTGGAGAAAACAATCTATTGTCCATTATAATTAGTATAAACAAGATATAAAGAAGTGATTTGGGTACATCAAGCCTGGATTCACTCTTGATTTGGAGAGAGGGAAAGCTTATCAGAGATATGGTTGTTGTTGTTGTTGATGATGATGATGGTGATGGTGATGATGGTGATGATGTTACCTCTTGTCCAACGAGAAAGTCTCACAGCTTGCTGTGCTTCGAGGCCACTCTAGTTACATGGTGACACTGTGTCCTTATTTCTGTTTCCAGTCTTGCCACGATTCTCCGTTTCAATAGAACTAGAAAGAACCTTCATTGGCTATAAAAACTTTAAGAACTTTGAAATCACTGTGAAAGCAAGGTAAGGGCATGGCTTCCTCAGGCTAGCTATGTTAGGTTCTGGGAGTTCAAGGTCAATCTGTGACTAGCTGTGTTCCATGACGTTGGGGATGGTCAGGAAGCCTTACGCCTTCTTTACTAGATATTTAGTACCCTGCTGGCCTAGTGGTGGCTACATTGACCAGGCTGACCTTGAACTGGGATTAAAAGTCATATTTTTCTTACTATGGCCTTCTAAGGGTGGAATACAGTAGTGGGGGGGCAGCATATCATGTGCCTTGTCTAACTTAAAACTGTTAGATCTCATCTGAGTCACCTAATATAACAGTGTTAGAAAACAACTTTCTGATATTGTTGTGCAGATATTTTTATAATAAAGTGGTACCTGACGCTGAAGTGTATGTCTTTTTTGGATTGAGAGAGGACATAAAAGATGATGAGAAGCAGATGATGCACAAAGCCACACAAGCCGCAAAGGTAAGATGTTTGCTCAGACCTCGGTTCCGTGATGAGCAAGAGTTACTCGCAAACCCTCCGGTGCAATCCCACATCCTGTGGACAGTGCGGCTTAAAGTTTCTGGTTGGCATCTATTGCCCTTCAGATAAATTCCCCCTCCCAAACCCTGAAGCAAGCTAGCTACAGAAGTGGGGCACACCAGTGGTCTCTGGGCTTGATGGAGAGACCCTGCCTCAATAAGTAAGGTGGCAGAAACATCCAGCATGATCCTCGATGTCAGCCCTGGGGCTTACCATGCACACCCATGCCTGTGTGTTCACACACATGTAAAAAAATGTGTACATACATGTGCATACAACAAACACAGCGTACACACATGCATGCAAAATGAAAACAGAAAATAAAGTGCCCTTTCTTTGGCACCAGCCTCCCTTGCCAGTTAATATTGCGCCATCTCTCCCCTTCCTTGGCTCCAGGTCTGTGCTCCTCCCCTCCATCCTTCCTGTCTCCTCTGTGTCTAATTCCTTCTGATTTCTTATGTTCCAATGCTGGCAGCTCTTCTTTGGGAAGTAGTCCCTGACCACCTGAACATGGTTAGCTGACATTCTATGTGCTCCTAGGCTGTGAGTCTCTCGTATTAAAGCATGTTTTCTGCTTCCTGGTAGAGTGGCTCTCAATTGGGGTGGAGGGCATTTACCCCATTGGGACGTTCAACAATGCCCAGAATTACTTATGATTGTTCTAAAATGAGAGTGCTTCGGGCACTGAGCAGCTAGCGGGAGGGATCTCTCTTCAGTGCAGAGTATCCCACACAATGTGGAACCTGTCCACGATTAAGGGCTGATTTAACTCTGTTACTAGAACTGAGATTAAAGCCCTGGCTCTGTCTTCTCTTACTTAATGTTCTTTAAATACCACTGATGACACAAGGTCCTGTCTCTTTTTGTGTACATTTTGTACAATCAAGTACTTAGCTTCTGTTTTTTAAAAGATGGTATTATTAATTGAATATGCAAATTAAGAGGCGTTTTAAAATTCAAGGTTCTACTTTAAGCGCTGAGATTTAAAGGAAATAAAGACAAGGACTGTAGCTCAGTGAGTGCTTAGCATGCTCGAGGTCCCGGTTCAATGCCAGCATCGGTCAATCAAGCTAAATCAGATAAAAAGGCCTGCCTTCGGGTCAAACCATTATCAAATGAATTAGAAACAGAAGAACATAGTATCTTTTAATAATTCAACAATATAACTAGTAATTAGTGATATAAACAAAAGTCATGTCTCTTTACTTACTGTATACTACATTATCAACTTGTACCCGAAAGACCTCGCAATGACCGAAACCTCCCCACACCTGTGACTCTGCCATTCACTTTACTTGTGACAATAACACATGGCTCCTATAGTTTGCCTTCAGTCTAGAGGCTAGTAAGAGCAGACTCTGATCGTTTTCCTGATATGGTCTTCTCTAACTTGACTCCTTTTGTTTGCTCTTTTCAAAAAGTTGGTTGACGGCGTTGCTCAGATTTCTTTTGATTCTGAAACAGCAGTTAAAGAGCTGTCCTACAACAGTCTAGAAGACTTAAACAACAAATACCTTTATATTGCAGTAACAGTCACAGAATCTTCAGGTAAGGTGTGTGTGTGTGTGTGTGTGTGTGTGTGTGTGTGTTATATGTGTGTGTCTGTATATGTGTTAAATGTGTGTGTCTGTATATATATATGTGTGTGTGTGTGTGTGTGTGTGTGTGTGTGTGCATGTGTGTGCGTATCAGGGAACCTGTTTCAAAAATACTGTGTGTGCTCTAAGCAAAGAGCTCAATGCTGTTAACCTGTAAAAGAAGGCATGCTTCTAGAGGATTGTAGAGTAGCCAAGAGCAGTGTAATAAAGACAACCAGTCTTGAGAAAAAGTGGAGGCAGGCAGGGCAGGGGATGGAGCAGAGCAGGACTCCCTCCACAGAGAGCCAGAAAGAGAGGGGTGAGGAATGAAGCCCTGACTTCTAGGACAGCAAACTGTCTAGTCTGAGTGCATGGGGAAACGGGATGCAATGCTAGAAAGGAGGCTGAGGAAGCTAGAGCCTTTATATTGTCCTTGCTGTTACTTAACTGTAATCTACAGAGTAATATATGAGCACACCATTGCTGTCTTCAGACACACAAGAAGAGGGCATCAGATCCCCTTAGAGATGGTTGTGAGCCACCATGTGGTTGCTGGGAAGTGAACTCAGGGCCTCTGGAGGGGCAGTGAGTGCTCTTCGCCGCTGAGCCGTCTCTCCAGGCCTACTATTGCACTCTTAAGACAAGACTTTTCTCTGGGTCAAGCTGATTCTTCCCCAGTTGTCCCCAGATGCCAATGATCTAACGTGGACACCTGTTGAGGCTCAGCCTCCAGGTCCCCTGCCTCTTCCATTGATCCTTTGAACACACTCGACTGCACCTGAACCTGGAGAGGCTGCTGAAGGCCACTGTCCTCTTTCCAAGCCCCCCAGCCTTGTGCTGCAGCCTGACTTCCGGAGACCGTCTTTCTACAGGGGCTTTGGAAGCTCCCAACTCTTGTCTGCACTTTCCCTCAGTTGGCCAACGAATGGAGACAGGTCAAGGGAATGAATAAGCACAGAGAGCAGACAGACATCCTAATGACCACCATCACCTTTCCAGGAACACTAACTCAGAGCTTGCTGTCCTTGTAGGTGGATTTTCAGAAGAGGCAGAAATCCCTGGAGTCAAATATGTCATCTCTCCCTACATACTGAATTTGGTCGCTACTCCTCTTTTTGTGAAGCCCGGGATTCCATTTTCCATCAAGGTAGGTAAGGCAGTGGGAGGCAGAGAGGAGAGAAAGCCATTTCAGATGTGATCTGATTTGAGAGACGATGAGATTCTACTAGGATCGATCTGAACTGTTCTGGCAAACAGGCACAGGTTAAGGATTCACTCGAGCAGGCGGTAGGAGGGGTCCCAGTAATTGTGATGGCACAAACAGTCGATGTGAATCAAGAGACAACTGACTTGGAAACAAAGAGGAGCATCACTCACGACACTGATGGAGTAGCTTCGTTTGTGCTGAACCTCCCATCAAACGTGACGGCGCTAAAGTTTGAGGTGAGCTAAATCTTCTTGTTGTATTTCCTTAAAACAGTGTGAGCTTTTAGTTATGTGTTTGGGCTGCTGTACAGACAGATGTGGCTGATTTTATCCTCAAGTCTTGAGAATAATTCCATAATTTTGCACCCAAAATGAAACAAGTACCTTAGACAATCTGCTAATGTAGTGGGGGGGGGATTGTCAAAATTTGGGGGCAGGGGTGAGATTGGAAATTAACTATTTCCTTTTATACCAAAAAGGTTATATCAGAATGCAGGCATGTCAGAGAAGCAAAACTGTCGATGAGTGGGAGAAAGTGCCTCTTCCAACACGTGTATTTTACCTTTTCTGGAGTCAGATGTGAAAGCCCCACCCATTTTTCCTGATGCATAAGCTACTCTCTTCCACAGTTCATCTTCCCTCCCAGAAAATGTGCTTAATAAAATCCCAGTGAGCTAATAATAACGTGGGTCACTGGCTGAAGCGGGCTTACACTGGCGCTTATCGAGCCCTTATGAGGATAACCGGGGTCACTGGCTGAGGCTTACACTCACTGGCATCCACAGAGCCCTTATTAAGAGCTCTGTGCTATGGGCCTTATAAAAGATGCATTTCATGAGTGGGATGAACTGCGACCATTCTCCTTGCTGTTCTGTAGCTACAAAGGGAAGCTTCTAACCTCTCTTAACCAGATAGTGGATCTGGAATTAGTAAGTGACGGGCAGCTGCATGGGAACCAATACATATCTAACTCCGGGGCATGAACTAGGGCCCCTCCCACTGACTGAAAGCAGGTGCCTGCTGGGTTTATGAGCAATCCTGTGTCACACCTTCCAGTGGAAACTGGGTCAGACTGCCACTATGCTATGCATCTGTAACCCCTATGCTCCAGTCCTGAGCAGTTATGGCTGCCTCCCGGTCATTTCTCCCACCTCTGAACCATCTCTGTGTAGCCCTGGCTGTCCTGGAACTCACTTTGTAGAGCAGGCTGGCCTTGAACTCAGAAATCCGCCTGCGTCTGCCTTCGGAGTGCTGGGATTAAAGGCGTGCGCCACCACGCCTGGCTCCAGTGCATCAGGATCTCAGGCACCCATATTCCTGCCTCGGGATGCCCTTCTATTCGGATCATCAGGCTCCTCCACAGAGCCCACCCTGCCCTCAGTATTTCCCACACACTTTCTAGGGTTATGTCACACGCCAACTATACAAACACTGGAATGACTGACGAGGGTGTGTCTTCTCTTTAGCAACTGGCCTTGCGAAATTTAGGAATCTGGAGACAAAGATTTAAAAGACATGTTTTACAGAAACCACTACTCACAGACCACACGGGCTTTTGAAATTTTCCTTTCCAGATCAGAACTGATGCCCCAGAACTTCCCGAAGAAAATCAAGCCAGCAAAGAGTATGAAGCAGTTGCGTACTCGTCTCTCAGCCAAAGTTATATTTACATCGCTTGGACTGAAAACTACAAACCCATGCTTGTGGGAGAATACCTGAATATTATGGTTACCCCCAAGAGCCCATATATCGACAAAATAACTCACTATAATTACTTGGTAAGTACAGCCATGAGAGACCCTGCCCTTCCCCCACCAGGACACTGTCCCTCTGATAGGGAAGCAGCACTGAGACTTCACACCAGATTTCCAGGCTCGTCCAAGCACATAGCCTCCGGTCTTCTCAAACTACCAGGGCAGGCACGATCTCATGCTGATTTCAAGGGTGGTGGGGGGGGCTAGGGGAGGGACTGAGAGGTTACAAGACCACACCTCCTCGGAGTTGAGAAAGAGAAGGCTGTGATTTGAACTGGGGACTCCTGGTTTCCCATCCGATGATTCTATCTAAGTCAGCCCATCTCATGTGTCATCGAATTCTATCTCACAGCCAACAGTTACATATCTACATCTAACTCAGTTGTGTGTATCTCATTGACCTAACAGGGGACCCTGTGGCTGGTAAGAATGGAACAACATCCTGTTTCTAACTAAGCGATGCATCAGCTAAGCACCTGGGAAGGTTCAAAATGTGCCTAAAGGTTGCCAAGGAGGTGGAATGAATTATTCCAGTGTCCCCGGGCAAATGGGTGGTGATCTTTCAGTGTTGTTTAGGAGACAGTGAAACACAAGAACAATAAAAAATGTTAACCTATTAAAGAATTAGGGGAACTGTTTACAGGCTTGTAAGATGAATGCAGTCCTGCTATCTAGACATGAGTCAAAAGAGCTTTGAGGACGTTTTGGTTTCATGTTATTTCTTTTTAGCTCTAAGCTCCCCATTTAGAATCTAATGCAGGACTTTAAAACCTAATCCCCAGATAAGGATTATCTACTATGAGTTACTTACTCATCTGTTGGATTTTTTTTTAAGTTAACAATTCAGTGGAGTAAGCTTGAGATTTCAAAAAGGTTTAGTTTGAAATATAGTTCTCTAATTTCCTATTATGTGGTTTTGAACTAAAATCAGCATGACATTTATAGATAGCTCCTGAGCCTCAATGTCCTTCTTTCTTTGAGGGGGGGGGGATGAGGAGGGGGAGAGTTCCAGACAGGGTTTCTCTGTGTAGCCCTGGCTCTCCTGGAACTCACTCTGTAGACCAGGCTGGCCTCGAATTCGGAAATCCACTGCCTCTGCCTCCCAAGTGCTGAGATTAAAGGCGTGAGCCACCACTGCCCTGCCCTTCTTTCTTTGTATTGTGTGTGTTATACATGCTGGTGCGTGAGTTCATGTGTACATGAGAGCATTATGTAGGTACATATGTATGTGCCTATACACGTGGAAGCCTGAAGCTGACATCAGTGCCTTCCTCAATTACTCTCCTCTGTTTATTGAGGCAGTGTCTCTCCCTGAATCCAGAATTTATTGATTAGCTAATCTTGCTACCCATCTTGCCCCTGGGGAACCTGTTCCTGCCTTCTGAGTGCTACCGGATTACCAGCAGCTGCTGCACCTGCTGTGTGGATTCTGGACTTGAACTCTGTTGTGCCAAGAGCTTTATCTACCAGAGCATCAGTTTCTTTGGTGGAGATAAATATTCCCGTCTCAATGGTGTGTTGTTAGAATTAAAGAGTCTTAGTAAATGTGAAACACCCAGCACACAGTAGAAACATATAGGCTAATTTCCTCTTTTTCAATGTAATTTTTACTCCAGCTCCAAATGGCGCCCTAGTGAATAGGTTCCGTTTCTGTTTTGTTGATTGTTGTTGCTGCTGTTTAATTCCAGATTTTATCCAAAGGCAAAATTGTACAGTATGGCACAAGAGAGAAACTTTTCTCTTCAACTTATCAAAATATAAACATTCCAGTGACACAGAACATGGTTCCTTCAGCACGACTCCTGGTCTATTACATAGTCACAGGGGAGCAGACAGCAGAATTAGTGGCTGACGCAGTCTGGATAAATATTGAGGAGAAGTGTGGCAACCAGCTCCAGGTGAGACATGTTATAGCACAGTGCCATCCTCTCGAGGCTGGAAGAGGTGAGCCAAAGCAGCAGCCTTGGATTGTTTTTGTCACACACAAGTGATCTTTCCCTTTTCAAATTCCCTCTTAGGTCCATCTGTCTCCAGATGAATATGTGTATTCTCCAGGCCAAACTGTGTCCCTTGACATGGTGACTGAAGCAGACTCATGGGTCGCACTATCGGCAGTGGACAGAGCTGTGTATAAAGTTCAGGGAAACGCCAAAAGGGCCATGCAAAGAGTTAAGTGCATTTCCATGGTGACCATGGGGTGGGGTAGCTTCACAAAGTATGGCCACTGGGGCAGGCTGTGGGGGAGGAAGTAAGGGGGCTGCCTTAGTCAGGGTTGTACTGTTGTGAACAGACACCACGACCAAGGCAACTCTTATAAGGACAACATTTAATTGGGGCTGGCTTATAGGTTCAGAGGTTCAGTCCATTATCATCAAGGTGGGAGCATGGCAGCATCCAGGCAGGCATGGTGCAGGAGGAGCTGAGAGTTCTACATCTTCATCTGAACGCTGCTAACAGAATACTGGCTTCCAGGCAGCTAGGACTAGGGTCTTATAGCTCACTCGCACAGTGACACACCTACTCCAACAAGGCCACACCTCTTAGTAGTGCCACTCCCTGGGCTGAGCATATACAAGCCATCATAGGGGCCCTGGCCTCCTTTTCTACAGTACATTCAACAAAGAGTTTCTTCTGTCCCTAAAGCACAAGTCATCCATCATTTTTGGCTCTTCCAAGTGTAGACACCAACATCATAAGCAGATGGAACTATGAGAGCTACCGTCCTCAGCTGAGGTCTGAGATGGAGAACCTGGCTCAGGGGTGAAAGTAGTTACAAAAGTAGCACAAAGATCCCGGAGAGGGGATGGGGAAATCACTGCATTTGTTTGAACTCTCACTTAAGTCTGTGTTTAGAAAAAAGAATTTGGAAATGGCCAGAGTCCATCCATATGTTCCCATCTATTTCCATGACAGCTATTAGTTCTAGGCTTGAGTTCCTCAGGAGAGGCAGAGAGAACCAAGAAACTATGAAGTTATAAACACTTAGAAAAAAAGGGATTTTTTTTTCTGAGTCAAAATTAAAGCCAAAATAAACTACTTACAGTTCTTTCCCATGTAGAATCTAGACTTTTTCCATAAAACAAAAATTAATGTTGTTTATTAGTTCATTCCTTCATCCGTCATCACATTAATTTATACATACATACATATAATTTATATACATTACACATACATATTAATTTATTCATACATATACTATATGTTATATAGTATATACATGCATTATATTATATCTAATATATAATCATAGATTCTACATAGTATATGCTCTGGGATAATTCCTAAGATTCTACTCATCAATGCTATTTGCTTAAGGTTTAATTCTTGGCTGATTTTAAATAGGAATGTTTTAAAATATATACAATGGAAGGAACAAAGTTGGGAGTGTGGTCTTTGGGCCTTAGGTGTATGAATGCCCGTGAGTTTCACAGATTTGGTGATATGGTGTGACGACTCATTCCTTTAGTCCTTTGGATGACTTAAGCTCAGTGTCTCGCCCCTCCAAACAGGTCTTTCAAGCTTTGGATGATAAGAGTGACCTGGGCTGTGGGGCAGGTGGTGGCCGTGACAATGCAGATGTATTCCATCTAGCTGGGCTCACCTTCCTCACCAACGCAAACGCAGATGACTCCCATTACCGTGGTAAGACACTCCACATTTTCATTACTGACACGTACCCCCCCCCCCAGACATCATTCCTATCCCACTTTCTAAGACTGTCAATGGCTCTGTAAGTCTCCTTAAGGTGCACAAACACATGCACACACACACACACACACACAAATAAATGTGTAACAAAATTAGAAAAGAAAAAGATAACTCAATTTAAAAAAATTTGCTCCCTTTAAATTCGTACATAATACATCAGTTCATTGTAGTCTGTGGATCCAAAAAGCAGCCATACTCAAAACCAAGATCATAAAACCAACCAGGCATCACATTCAAAGGTGTGACACATAGAGCCTAATCTCTTTCTTTTTATTTATTCTTCTCCCCTATCACACATCCCAACTGCAGCTTCTTCTCCCTCCGCTTCTCCCAGATTCCCACTATCTCCCCCTCCCCCTCGCCCAGATCCACTCCTCTTCCATTCTCCTTCAGAAAACAGCAGGCCTCCTGGTCATAATGACTGACCACTACATAACAAAATGCAGTAAGTCTAGCCACACGCCCTCATATCAAGGTTGGATGAGGTAACCTGGTAGGAGAAAAAGGATCCCAAGGGCAGTAAAAGAGTCAGAGACAGCCCCTCTCGCTGTTAGGAGTCCCACAAAACCCCAAAGTACACAACCACAGCATGTGTGCAGAGGAGCTAGGGCAGACCCATGCAGCAAAGCCTAATCTAAAGCAGCCACACACACACACACACACACACACACACACACACACACTGGGGCTGTTTCAAACACTCACTTTCATGAAACTTACTTTTTCAGATTTTTATGTCCTTTGCCCCATGTTCTAAGTCTCTGTCTTTTTCTAAACAGATGACTCTTGTAAAGAAATTCTCAGGTCAAAGAGAAACCTGCATCTCCTAAAGCAGAAAATAGAAGAACAAGGTACGCGTTAAGTTTCTTGTGACCATAAAACATTATGATCACATAGAAAGCTGTAGAAATGAGACACTGGAGAGCCGCCCCCAATTCCAGAAGAATAGGTGAGAACAGATGTGTGGAGGTCTAGCTCACCCCTTTCAGGAAATTTAGTCCAAACAAAGCCAGTATTTCACTGGCTGTAATCTTGACTCGGGGACTCTCCATCTTTTCTGTTTGTATCATTATGGCTGGCGATACAGCTCAGCGTGGAGCTCGTCCCGCATGCACAGGCCCTGCATTCAGTTCCCTTCTCCGAGTGAAGAGGAAGCATTCCTACCTGTAAAAACTAAAAAGGAATGACTGTTACTCATCACGGGTGTTTCCTTTCTACAGACCTAATAATTAAAATCATGTTCTTTGACTTTGTTCTGGCAAAGTCCACGATTAACCAGAAAGCTATTTCTCTTATATATGTAACAGTTAATAGCACTTAGATCGGCTTTCTCAACCCGTGGGTCAAATAAGCTTTTCACACTGACTGCCTAACACCATTGGAAAACACAGATATGTACGTTATGATTCATAACAATAGCAAAATTAAGAGTTATGGAGTAGCAACAAAAATAACTATGGCTGGGGGTCACCACAACAAACTGTATTAAAGGGTCGCAGCATTAGGAAAGTTGAGAAACACTGGCTTAGATTATTCTTTAGAAACTACAGCTACTGAAAATTATTTAAATGGTAATATGGTAATTAACCATCTTTTGTAATAATTTTACTTACTATTTATTTGCATGCTAACGTGTGCAGAATGCAAACTGAGACAGGCCACCTAGAGGAGCTCACTGGCTTTAATGCTGTCACTAGGAGAGCACTGAGAAAACAGGATGGAGCCCTTACTGAAAGTCTATAAGCCATGTCAGAAAAAAAATGTTAGAAAAGGTAGGATATCCAGTTACTGTATAATAGCAGAAGCCATCTTCAAATATGCCAAATTCTCCTGAATATTGCATTTGTTTTACTCGAAAGGGGTTGAAGCCTTTTGAAAGTTAGTATTTAGCTTAGTTACCGGTGGCCCTTCGACCATTCAGTATGAGTTGGAACGAATTACCTGCTGAGGACAAATTGTCCCTGCTTTTGGAGAAGTTTCAGGGAGAGGCTGGTCAGTCATCCAGCTGGGGCTGCTGAGTGAGGGGGTCCTCTGATGACAGGGACCAAATATCCCTTGAGAGTGCTAAATCTGCGATGCCTCAGCTGCACATGGTAAGGTCCGCATGCTGCCACCATTTCAGCTGCTAAGTACAAACATCCTGTGCCAAAGAAATGCTGCTATGACGGAGCCAAAGTGAACTTCTACGAAACCTGTGAGGAGCGAGTGGCCCGGGTTACCATAGGCCCTCTCTGCATCAGGGCTTTCAACGAGTGCTGTACTATTGCGGAAAAGATCCGAAAAGAAAGCCCCCATAAACCTATCCAACTGGGAAGGATCCGTAAGTATGAGTTTTCCTACCAGAATCCTATCTGATATGGGAGATTCTATGTAAATTAGTGCTGCTCAGAAAGGTAGCTTTGATGCTTCAGTTAAAAACTAGAGGTGGAAAAGAGACCTCATCTGTATCCAAATACTTCCATTATTCTTGGGGCCATTGGAATGGTAGTGTCCAGTCAAGTTTGAATCCAGATCCAGTGTAACTTGAAAGCCAACTCATCCCCAAAGCTTGAGTGATGGTTTATCCTGTGACCCTCAAGCAGGAACCTTTGCTTAGATAACTGTATTACATGCTGAACTCTAAAATTCTATGTGACATTATACCCCTGACATCATACCTGTGACATCATACCTGTGACATCATACCTATTGAAAATGAAGTTTGTGCTTACACCGACCATTTGTATTTACAGCAAAAGACTCCTAAAATGAGCAAGACGTTAAGTTTACTTGTGACTGGGGGACTTATTTCAGTTTCAGCCAACAATATGACTTTTAGAATCACTTATGCATCATTTTTAGGAAAAGAAGCAAAAGCGAAATGGCATCTACCCTTTTCTACTCTGCTTTGCTTAGCGGTGTATCTTAAGTGTTGTCTATCTAATGGATACATTCTATAGACATAAATGGTACTGCAATTTAAAAAACATGCTATTAGGGATCATTTTGCCATAACTAAGGTACACTAAGTTGCCTCCCAGGTTCTGCTTCTCCAAGTGTAATTCTGATGAATAATCTAGCACATATTTTTTTTTCACTGCCCAGTTTTTCAACTGGCATCCTCCAGTTGGCTTTAGCTACATGGTACCCACCATCGACGGCCCTTCCTTCCTGCTGAGTCGACTCCCCATTCTAGACAGCGTGGCCGCCCCACAGTCTCATCTGTGCAGCCATCAGCCTTCAGGGCTATGTGTGGCTCCCTGCCTGCCCTGGCTTGTGAATGACCCTGGTTGGGAGTTAGGACAGGTCAGAGCCAGCTTGCTTAGCTCAGGGATCTAGGTCCATGCTGCTAATGTCTAGGAGCCACTGTTTCCCATAGTGTAATCTGGTTTTTAGGTTTCTGAGACTCAGTGGTAAATCCACAGTCCCTATTAGTCCATCTCAGATGGAGCAGAGATTCCATCCACCTTATTAGTGGAAATAGAAATTAACAAGCCAGAAATCACAGAAAACGTCCATGTTTTCTGATATAAACCTAACTGTCAAAATCACAAAATTATAAATAATTTTATAGACTCACTGATGTCGTGTAAAATCTCAGCTATCCCCTTGCTGTTTCGTCAGTACAGGAATATGCTAAGGTCTCAAAGCTCAGTCCTAAAACCATTAAGCAATGCCTTTACTGACCCCTTTTGGAGACAGGTAGGTCATAGATGAATGGTTTTACATAAAAATTCACCTGAAAGCAGAACTAATATTGGTTTCTATAACTAAATATATTTCCACAGACATTAAGACCCTGTTACCAGTGATGAAGGCAGATATCCGAAGCTACTTTCCAGAGAGCTGGCTATGGGAAGTTTATCGCGTTCCCAAAAGGTACCTTTGATGGTCCTCTGGAAAAGTGGGGAAAGTTACTAAAAATCTGCATTATTGCCAAAAATCTGGACATTACTATTTCCCCTATAGTTAAGATAACGCCACGACCGGGTTAAATTTTGTTTTGTGTTTTAATTTTGCTTAGTGTACTTTTGTTGGAGAATTGGGGACAGGGAGACATTAATTATTAGTAAAGAAGGATACCACTCTATAAAGGTATCTGTATATAAAACAAACAGATAAAACAGAAATGGAGTTGTATCTTGGTATCTAGGTTAGAGTTTTCATTTTAATGGGAAGCCTCTCTGTAGCAGGTATTGGAAGCAATGCTCAAAATACGCAGCCCCACCTCATTGTTCTCAGGCCAGCCCCACACTAGAGACGAGCACGGTACTCACTCTCCCTGTGCCTCTCCTCTCCCTTCCCATTGGAAGACCTTTTTCCACATCATTGTCCACTCCCCACTTCTAGTAAAATATCCCAGTGCTATCCTGCATCACAGCACGACTGGATTGATTACCCGTGCTGCGGGAGTCACGTGGTATTACAGTGGCCCGTCTCCTTTCCTGTTTCCTCATTAAAAAGAGTCAGTACCTCCAAAGCAAAACCTGACTTCAGATCCCTATGTTAGATCCAGGGCCTGGCCTAGAGTCCGGCTTGTAGAGACACGGGTTCAAATGTGTTGAAGGCACTCGTTCAATGGTTACACTGACATGCAACTCATTTTTATAGCTTTCTTCCACTAGCCAGGAAACCAGTGGACAGCAGGACCACAGCTTACAAACACTGTGTCCCTGGTACATCATGCCTGATAAAGAATCAGTCCTCCATGGCTACAACAAATGCCCAGGCTTAGTCACAGGCAGCAGGTTTTAGCTAGACTGATTTGTTACAAAGAGTATTACAATTCATTACTTTACTCCTGTATTCTGGCACCTAACAATAGAGAATGTATCTTTCTTTGTAGTATTATATGCTCTAACAGGGCAACAGTTCAAAGATATCCTTCTCACTGCCAATGCTCACACCACAGGTGCAATGTCTGCAAACCTGAGATGGGTGGGCAGATGCTGAATATATTTGTCTGGATGAATTTTTCCTTACTAGCAACTCTAATGTTTCACTGTAGTTGAATATTGTGTTTGTTTCTCTTCCTGTTCCTGGGGTAAAATACCTAGCAAAAGCAACTTAAGGGAGGCTGGCTCACAGTTCTAAGATTCAGGCCATTGCTACTGGGAAGTCTTGGCTGCCAGAACCTGGGACATCAACAATTAGGAAGCAAATATAACAAACGCTCCTGTTCATCCAGCTTCTCCTCTTCATGCAAGAATCCGAGCCTAGGGAATGACACTGCCCACAAATGGCACTGCCCACGTTGAAGGGGGAATCTTTTCTACTCAGCTGACCTAATCAGAAAAATAGCTCCCAGGCATATCCAGAGGCTAACCTAATCAAGAAAATCCTCCATGGGGACAGCCAGAGGTTAGTCTTGTGGGTAGTTCAGATCCTATCAAGTTGGTGATATTAACCATCACAAATATCAATGTCTGAACTTCCAGAAACCAGCTGCAGGTCGTGCTGCCTGACTCACTAACGACCTGGGAAATTCAAGGCATTGGCATTTCAGACAATGGTAAGAAACCGTAAGTCACATGCTCAGTTGAGCAAGATTTGAATCAGCAAGATGGAGTTCTTTGTTACTGTACACTCAATTCATCTAGGATACAAGGCAAAGTTTTTAATTTTCCTTTTCAAAAGGCTCCAATGTACTTACACCTTTGAAGAGACTGAGTTTCTTCTGCTCCTCTACTGGCTGCCAACTATAAAACTGAGATCAAAGCTGTACTTTCTTTCTCTTCTGACAGTGAGTGGGAGTTCGAGGAGAGTTAGAACAACTCAATGTTTTCTCCCTTGGCTGATATTCCTGAGAAGTGACTAATGCAGATACTTTATAAATAACTGCTAGATTACTTTCATTTGTTTAATTTTATTTATTTATTTATTTATTTATTTATTTATTTATTTATTTATTTACTTACTTATTTATTTATTACAAAATCTTGGTCTCCACAATCAAAATTTTATACTCATTAAATGAAGCCAACAATAAATATCTTTAAAGATTTGGTATTCTAGTTAATAAGCATTCTCGTTTTAAACAGAATTAAATATCTGGTAAGCAAATGAAACATTATTTTTTTAAGAAAGCAAATGTGACAAATTAGTACCAACAAAATGTGACAAGAATTCCCTAACATGATCCTACCTTGCTTTCCCTTTGGGCTGAAGGTATATGTGTTGCTGATATACTCAAGGCAAAGGTGTTCAAAGAAGTCTTCCTGGAGATGAACATACCATATTCTGTTGTACGAGGAGAGCAGATCCAATTGAAAGGAACTGTTTACAACTATATGACCTCAGGGACAAAGGTGAGTAGTGCTTTGTGCTATGTTAGAATAAAGAGAGAAATGTGGTTAGAATAAACACACACACACACACACACTTTAACTCCAATAAGCATGTGCATTGAATGTTGTCCTGGCAGTACACTTTGGTACATGAAGAGAGACAGATAGGAGGAAGGGACAGGCTAAGGGTTATGTGATGCCAGTCAGAGGGACAACGTGCAGTAGGTAAGGATGTTCCGGTGAATGTTCAGAGAAAGGAGAGCCCTAGTGTGGTTCATGTCAGCTCCTCAGTCATCAGACTCCTACTCCCCACTCTCAGCCACAGCCTGCTTGCCATTTCCCTATCTCACCATTGTTAATACCCCCACAGCAAGTCTGAATGCCAAAGAAACCCCCAACCCACTGACTGACTCAACCCTTCCCATCATCCTCCAGCCTGCTGACGCCTTTACTCTCCTCTCTGTACGAGCTAGCACTCACGAGTCATCATTTAGCCACACTCTCTGAAATTATATCAACCCTCATCAACTTCCCCCACCCCATGGACTGGACAGTGATGAACTCCGACCACGGGGAACCTGGCTTTTCTTTGTAGAGCACCTCTACAGCTAATTATATAATAAGCTGGCAGGTTTTATCACAGTCACAAGATGTTAGACAGGAACCCCACATGGTTCACAATTCTAAATATATTTTAAATTTTCTAATTTTATTCCTAGGACTGAGTATTTCAGTGATTCCCTCACCCAAATTTTGTATATATACATATTTATATATGTATGCATATATTTGTATAAAATTTGTATACACACATTTCAAAGAAACTATGTATTCCATTGGTACACTTTCAAATCAGCTTCTAAAATTTTCATCTTAAGTTTTTTAAAGATACCAATCTGTAACTTTTTAAACACTTTTAAATACTTAAAAATTACATCATTAGTTGAAATAAGACTGACACATCATTTAAATGTATGTAGTGGGATCTAACTAGTGCAGACGAGAATGGCATTTTCTGCCAACCCGTTGCTAACGTGACTGCAGAAGAAACAGGGAGCTGGCTTTACTGTTTCCAGCCCCACTATGGTGGACAGATAGTCAATGGAGAGAGGAAAGACAAAGGGGTGCAGTGGTAGGTGATGGAGAGGCAGAACAAGAGATGAGACGGTGCTGATAGGTGTGAGAGAAGCCTGTGGTGGCTGGGGGAACATGTGCTGCTGAGGAGGGATGACAGGGTGGGTGGTGTGCAGCAGCCTGGGGCTTATACTCAGACTCAGTCCCCAAATAGGAGGCACAAGCACATGGCACACTGGCTCTGAGCAACGACAGGATGTCCAAGATGAAGAACTTTGGTATCCGTGGTCCACTGTCCCATGCCCATGGTCCTACAGTAGCTGGGAGCCATGTTTATGTCCCTGGCCTAAGTTACCACTGAAAGCCATAAGGATGCCCTTGGCCTGGTCTGCTACCTGAGGCCATGGTGATCCAAGTCCATTCTGCCACCGAGGGCCATGTCCACGTCTGGGGTCCTACTGCAGCTGAGTTCTATGTCTGTGGTCCGTGTTACCACCAAAGTCCAAGCAGATGTCAATGGTCTGTGCTGCCACCTGAAGCCATGTTGATGTGCATGAGCCATGCTGCCACAGGGGACGTACTGACCTGAGTGGCCTTTGCTGCCACCTAAGGCCATGGTACTTACTGTCCAGGGCCATGCTGCCTCTAAGGGCCATGTGTGTGTCTGTGGTCCTACTGAAGTGGGGGTCTATGTTGACGTTCATAGAAGTCCGTGGTCTGTGCTATCTCCAGAAACCATGTGCAAATCTAGGATCCATAATCTCGCAGACCAGAAAGGACAAGGAAGCTACTTTTGCTATTGATGACTGCAGACTCACAGTTAAGAAAAGGGGACATTAAAACCTTCTGTGACAATCCCATCCCATCCCATCCCCTCCCCGAAAAAGTAACAGCCTAAACAGAAAGTCACCAAAGAGAATTCTTTAAAATGGTGATAAAGATGCTGAAGCATCGCCCTCCATGAAAGACGCCTTCTGAAGTGGGCGTGGGTGGGGAGGACTCAGTTCCATTTAAGGGCTGATCACCAGGAGTTTGCCCATGCTCCAGTGAGTGCATAAGCAACACAAATTATACGTTTTTTCTTACTCTTTTTCCTTTTTTGGTGGGGCTGGGGGTGGGGAGAGGGTCGCAAAAGGTGGGAGAGTTGAACTGTGAAGACTGAAAAGAAGTGCACTCAAGGTTCATGATGTGAAATTCCCAAACAGTCAATAAAATTATGAAAAGAAAGTAAATGTTTTCTGTTAGTCTAGTCTAGTGGGTATATATTTATTCTTATAAATAATAGTAGGTACAGCAGAAATTCCACTCTAAATAAATCACAATCATTTTGATAAATCAAAAAATTGGAAAACTAGAATACTGACCATTTTATTATCCCTATATCAACATACTTTTATAGAATCATTTCTACTTTAAACACTGGAATTTTAATTCGGCTCACTTGTACGATGTCCCTGAATCCTAGCTGCCTAATTCTAGTTTGTACTGTCACAGTAGTCAACCAAAGCCACCGTAATATACAGTGACGCCACTGAAACTGGAAGGTCATGGTGTTGTCGGTTAAACCTAATCTTCGGCTTCCATTATATCAAAGCAAGTCATCGTGACAGCTCAGGGCCAGCCCTGTTTGTCTCCTCTCTCTTAAGTCTAAGTTATGTTGTCCTGTGCCCTGTGACCTCATTCATTGAAGTTATATAAAGAATCCGGGTTCTATTATGTTTCTCTGTTGGGGTTTGTTTACATATTTTAGCAGGCAATTACCTAGATATCATCCCAAACTCTAAAATCTCTGTTCAGTTATTTTTCAGCCTGAGCTGGAAAACTCAAGAGACTATTCTGTGTGTCGTTCAAGGTTCCGCAGGGTTGAGTAAAGAATATATGCAGAACTCACAGTGCCTTCAGTTTCCAGCTGTGGTGACCCTCCTAGTGCTCTGTCCTTTGGTTCCTCAAGCCCTCTAGGTGGGAGGTTTCTGCTGGGTACCACTAATGGAGCCACCCTCAGTTTTAAAAAGAGGCTGTTGTTTGCTTACATGTGCTGTCTAGGGTTCACAGTTGGTCTTGGACTCTTGGCAATCCCAATTCAACTCTTGTTGAATGTGGCTTTTTCTCCATACCGCTCCATCAGTTTCAAAAGTTCTTTCTTAATTTCAACTTCAATGACTTACTGTGGTTATTACTGCTTGGATTTGGGCTTTTGGGTTTAGTTTGGTTGTTTTGTTATTGTTTGAGACAGGCTCTCACCATGCAGTTGAGGTTAGCCTGGAACTTCCTGCATACCCCAGACTGATCTCAAAGCTATGGTCTTTCTGGGATAGCCTCTCAAGTGCTGGCATCAAACCCTTATGACACCATGCCCAGCTGTTACCGTTTTTTACAATGAACTTATGTTGAATGCTAGCAAATGACTCATCTGTGTCTTCCTTCCCCTGTTCCACGTGTACAACACTGGGGAACCCTTGGTCCATCGTCTCCTCCATCTCCTTCTATATCCATCATGGTTGGCATTGGCCCAAAAATGTGGCCAATGGGCAGAAGGCACTTTACATATACAGGGAACTCCCTCAAGATTAGCTACTGAATGTCTGCATTCTCTTGCACTTATCTGCTTGATTCCGGATTTTATGGATGCTATTCTTTGGGCACAGCTCTTGACTCTATCAGTTCACCAAGTTGTAGATGTAGATGTGTTCACTTTTTGAGCCAGAAATCAGTGAACCAGAAGATGAGAGAGCTCACACAGTCTGTTGCCATTGCAGTTCAAATGAGGAATGCCCAAGTTTAAATCTACATATTTCTAGAGCTGGTTTTATTATAGAATGGGGCCCAAGTGGGAAGATAATAAAATTAGAGACTTCAGTTGGGTTTATATTAGGTAAGCTTTTAAATGAGCCACAAACAGAGTTTTCAATCATTTATCACTCTACCATTTATTATAAGTCAAAGGCTGAGGTAAAGGCACAGGAAAGACACCCAACAGCTAAACCCAAGGCTCCTGCTACCCAAAATGCAGGATGGAGAGAGAACCAAACAACCACATCACAGTAGCATGAACAAAGAATGCTGGTAGCTGTGACATAATCAAGTGGGCAGCACACTGAGGAAAGGATGACCATTCTAAGCTAGTGCAGAGTTTTCAGATATCCCAGGACATCGCTATGACACACATCAGTTCGTATGTAGCTGTAGGAAGTCTGAAACAAGCCTTCTACCAGGCCTTAGAACCAGGGGGCTCACTTTGAAATTGCTAAGAAACCAGGGGAGAGTTTGTGTCCAGACCAGCATAATTCAGGGTGAACATACATAACATAACATAACATAACATAACATAACATAACATAACATAACATAACATAAATACATACATACCACACATACACACATACATATGTTGCTCTTTCATCAAATGTGGCTCAAATGATAAGCTGCTCTTACACAGTTCTTCACCTGTTGCATTTCAGTTCTGTGTTAAAATGTCTGCTGTGGAGGGGATCTGCACTTCGGGAAGCTCGGCTGCCAGCCTTCACACCTCCAGGCCCTCCAGATGTGTGTCCCAGAGGATCGAGGGCTCGTCCAGTCACTTGGTGACCTTCACCCTGCTTCCTCTGGAAATTGGCCTTCACTCCATAAACTTCTCACTAGAGACCTCATTTGGGAACGACATCTTAGTAAAGACATTACGGGTAGTGGTAAGAAAAAATATGGTTCTTTAAAAAAATATGTTTCTGGGGAAAATGCTATCAACAATTTGTGTCAATAATTAAGTTTGGGGCCAGGAGCAAGGGAGAGAAAGGATGGTATAAATAGAACATGGTAACCGTTGAGGGATCCCACCAAAACTCACACACGTATTTGTGATGCTTTCTTGCAATTTACACATTAATCTGAAATTATGCATAAAATTATTAAATAGAAAAATGATACCTGCTTACTGCAGAAAATAAAAAATACCAAAGCCACAAAGGAAAAGAAAATCACCAATAAAGCCCAAACTCCGGGCTTCCCAAGTTTTACTATTTGATACGCACCTTCTGGGTCACCCCTGCCATCTTATGCAGAAAGTGTATCTTGAAATCTATGTGCAAAATATGAGGCTAAATACTGAATATAAAGTAGTAACAGACATTTTAAGACCTCGCCTTGTAGATTTCCCACTTTATAAATAGGTAATAAGCAGGCCAAAGGGGCAAACAGCAACACATTAAGTATTGTTAGCCCTGCCATTTGCTGAGTGTTCTCCTGACATCAAAATTCCACAATTATGATTTTCTAATTTAAAATGAAATATTGTTCCTCCAAGTGTTACACAGCTTGTTTGGCTAGTTAACGACTTCTCAGCTCGTCCGAAGCCTTCATTCTTTGGGTTGTTCTGAGCTATGCCATTAACTTCAGCAAATGCGTATTCAGCCAGCACAGTGACTTGTCTGTAATCCCAACTACGCAGGAGGCTGAGGCAAGTTTGAGGCCACCATGGCTAATTCACGGAGTCCCTTTTGAAAAAGAAAAGCTGTGCCGAATCTTTTGTGCCGATTCTTTCGGGCCCTGCTCATTCCTGCTCATGTCTGTATCACACTAGAAAATGGAGCAAGCTTCTTTGATTTCAATCCTGGCTCCGAGCTTCTATCAGCATTACACAGGATAAATGACTGACCTCCTCATTGGCTTCCTCATCTGTTATTGTAGCACTTACCCCCCAGAGGTTCGTGGAAACTGGATGAGTTAATATGTACAAAATATTCTGACCAATAACCTGGCCGATAAGAAATTTAAGCATTCCATTTAAGCATTCACTCTGACCAATGTTCAAACAGCCAGAATCTTTTCATTGCATGTATGCATTGAAGTATTCATATCAAGTTTGCCTTTTCAGAGAAGGAGCGGGTTTTTTTGTTTGTTTGTTTGTTTGTTTGTTTGTTTTTAAACTGGCAAAGTGGACTGGAGGAACTTGATCCAAGGAAATTCATGTCTTATATATGTAATTATGTCCTTAATGGAATGTTTTCTGGTTTCTCTTTAGCCAGAAGGAGTCAAGAGGGAAAGCTATGCCGGTGTGATTCTGGACCCTAAGGGAATTCGTGGTAGGAAAAAGGATTTTAATTTTTATGTGTCATTTTCCAGCCACAAAATTAAAATGTAACTTTAATGTAACTGTCTGGATCTATTTGAGTGGGGCCAAATATAACTCTATTTAGTGGGCATTACAATGCAAACACATTGCAATACAACTCATCCCCTGCACTCCATAGTCTATTCATAACGACAGTAACAGGTTGTTTTATTATAAAAGCCTCTGTCTAAAGAACACCTGAAAACAAGTAAGTCACTCTGCAACTAAAAGGCACTGTTAGAGACACCACAGTCAGATGACCTCTCAAAGTCCCCTCCACTGCTCCATCTCTTCTTCTTCAGCTGACGCGCTATGAATCTTCTCAACGAAAGAGCTGTTCCCACATTGGCAGCTGAATCCTGAGCTAAGTACAGGCTGCTTCTGAAAGTTAGAATCGGTGTGCTACAACTCTTTCCAGCCAGACAGACTACTACAGCCTTTGTTAAATTGTTACAACATCACTGTATTCCCGTTCTTTGTCTGAGTTATTTTTACCCTCAAAAAATCCTTTGAAAACATCCTTACCTCTCTGTAACAAAGGAGTAAATGCAACATAGAAACACTGTGTTCTGCCAGGAGGCACATGCCATAGCTAACTAAGCTCGGTAAACTCCATACCCTGTCATCCTTAGTTCAAACTTCCTAAATACCTTCACTGACTCATTTTAACACAGTATCTTCAAGTTTATCAAGGGTTAAATAACAAAGCTGCTTCTTGAAGAATGTTCTTATATCTTTACCAAAGCCACGTAGCTCATCCATGAGATCTCAGAACTTACGCATAGCATCTTCCTCTTGCCAGGGACTATGCTAAGTGCTAGAGCTGGATTTTCACCATGGTGACTTTGTTGAGCCCTACAGTTGCACCTTGGATCTTGGCACCACCTGGAATATCCCTGTACAATGTTAAAACAATAAAAACAGCCAGGTATGGTGGTGCACGCCTTTAATCCCAGCACTTGGGAGGCAGAGGCAAGAAGATCTCTGAGTTTGAGGCCAGCTTGGTCTACCAAGTGAGTCCAGGAGAATCAGGGCTCTGTTACACAGAAAAACCCTGTCTCAAAATATAAATAAAATAAAAACAGCTTGTATAACAGCTTAGTTGACTTAGTGGAAGCTTGGCTCTCTGTCAGTACAGTGACAAATAGTATCATGTTTTGGGGGAATGGTAGGATATTTTAACAGTATTTTTATTCTTTAAATGGTTCATACATTAATGCAATCTTGATCATAGCTAATCTCCACTACCCACCCCAACTTCTCTTAAGTCCTCTCCTTCCCAATTTCATGTCCTCTTTTACTTATTTTTATTTATTTACTTCATTATTTTTATTTTTTTAGCCCCCCCGGTCCAATTAGTGTCACCCATATATTCATGGATATGAGGTCATCCACCAGGGTATAGGCAACTTACCAGTGTCTACCTCCCTAAAGAAAACCGACTCTCCCTTCTTTGGTAGCTATCAATTGCCAATAGCTTCCTCCGGAAGGGACATAGTCTGTTGTGTGACAATACTTTCCCTGGGATGACTAAGCACACATCTCCCCATCCACAATAGGGAATCCCCAACAGACCAAAGTCAGAATACCATCAAAGTTCAACTTGGTGAACCAATGAGTAAGACAGGGCTTACTTACCAGAATATGAGTGACAGGTGACTTACAGAAACAGACATGATTCATAGACTGATGCATCACCAAAGGTCACCTAAGAGTTAGTGACCGTTCACAAAAGCTGGGGGCCTGGAGCACACTGCACAGCCTGTAGGCAGTGCCACAGGCTGGAGGGTGTGACTTCCAGTTCTTTCTGATCTAAACCTCTTCCAGGAAGCCTGGTTGGTTTCTGCTTCTCCCAGGAAGCTGGTCTTGTTGCAGACTCTTCTTTACAGCTTTGCTTGTCAGGGAGGCGGAAGTTTTGCTCACTTAGTCTGGCAGGAAGGGACCGAGTGAATCTGGTCTTCCTGGAACTTCCTGTGGCTACTTTTTTCTGCTTAAGGAGCTTCCTGTAGGATGGAATGTTTCCATCTCAGGGGAAACTGTTACACAACCGGCCTCAGAGGCCCCTCCCTCATCCCTGCAGGACCTTTTAACTGGCTTGACCCACAGTCGCATTCGAGCTCCCCCACCCCCCTGTCTTCTGGTTCTTATATTCTTTATGCCCCATCTTCCAAGATGTTCCCTGAGTGTGGGGGGTGGGGTGGGGCCGGGTCATACAGTTAGTCCATCTCTAGTATTCTCAGCCAGTTACTCTTAGCACTTGGGACAGTCTCCGTGTAACCACTAAACTGGTCCTATTTATGACATACAATAGGAAACAGCTGTAATCTAAAATTCTCTGACCCTGGCCTTCTGAAGCTGTGGAGCTATGTGTATATAGAAAACTGCTTAAGTCAGACTGGGGAGAGGGGAAGTAGGAAGAGCGTTTGGTCGCGGTCCCGATGGAGCTGATGGTCAGACAACACAGAGATTGCATATCAGTGATTTGGGGCAGGCCACCTCTTCCTAGTGGATAATGTTGATATATAAGTCATTTATGTCATACCTTTTAAAGACCAGAAATCTTACACGAAATTCAGTGTGTTGTTTAAGGAAAGTATACAAGCCTAGGGTTTGATTAAAATCCTTGACTATTTTTCTCTTTTTAAGACTTTAATGTTATTATTAATGTGCTTTATTGTGAAAAATTATTTGTTAGTAGATATTTAATCAAAAATAGTTTTTTCCATTAAGAACTCTGGGCATGTCTGAGTTGAAGGATACCCAGGGGTCCCCCATCCACTCAGAAGAGGAGGGGAGAGAGGAATTGGGGAAAGATTGGGTAGGAGTGACCGGGAGGGGAGCAATGAGCAGGACGTAATGTGAATAAGTAAAATAATTAGATTAAATTTAAAATAGGACTCTGGGCAAACCTAATCTTGTACTATTGCTGTTGTTGTTATTATTTTTATTGTTATAGGTATTGTTAGCAGACGAAAGGAATTCCCATACAGGATCCCATTAGATTTGGTCCCCAAGACCAACGTTGAAAGGATTTTGAGCATCAAAGGTAAGTTAATAAATCCAACTTCTGGGCCAGCTGTAGAGTGGCTGCCTAGCACGCAGGATGCCCTTGATACAGTGGTGCTTGCCCCAATCCCAGCCGTGGGAGACAGAAGCAGGGAGATCAGAAACGAAAGGTCAGCCACAGCTACATAGTGAGGTGAAGCCAGTCTGAGTAGCCCTGTCTGAAAAACAGATAAATAAATAGATTTTTAAAAAATTCTTTTTTCACTCTGTGCTTCAACCAAAATCAAACGTATTCGTGATTACTCTTTATTTCTCTTCATCTCCACACATGAACATGACAGAACTCTGTCTTCCATTTTCCTTGTCTTCAAACACTTGATTATGTTTCTAACTCCCTTCCTCTAATGTACTTGGAAATTACCCTATGAGGATAGGGTACCTCTTGTGAGCCCAGTGACATCTCTAGAATGGGGTACAGCTGTTTCACACTTCACTTCCAGTGGTCTCAGCAGTCAGTCCATTAAAGACTTTGCGACCTGCAAATGGCCTTGTGGTACCAGCTTTCCGTCCAAGCTTAAGTCCTGGAGTGGTCGGGCTTGCTTAGCCATTTGTGCAGCTATAATGAAACACCAGAGTCTGGGCAGTTTATAAAGAACAGGCTCCTATTCTGGAGTTTTTCAAGTCCAAGATCAAGGTAATAGAGAGGCTGGCAAAGGTTGTTCCTGTTTTTACAGCTGCTGCCTTGGTGGGTCACCCTCACATGGCTAAAGTGTAGAAGAGGAAAATGTCAAAGGGTAAATGGCTCTCCACACCCTCCCAAAAAGCTTGCCTTCTTACACCACCACCGGTGTGGGTTAGGCTGCAGCAGATGGAGGGTCAGAGGTATTCAAACCAGAGCAGGGATTCTCTGCCCTCCAGGGTGTTTGCCAGAGGGGCATCATTCTTTGCAGTGAAGTAACACATCACCAACAGGACAGAATGACCTGCCTGCATTTTATCTTGGAATCACAGAGTTTCAGACCTGGAAAGGGCCTTTTTGATCACGTGCGATCTTGACGTTAGACTTATAAGAAATTGGCTTGCCCAGGGTTGCACAGTGTCACTATAGATTGGAGGGCCAGTGCCTTTTCCATTCAGGCTTCTTTGCCCTACTTCACCTGAGGATTGGTCAGTGTGGGTTATGATGTCAGCACCTAACTATGCAGCCATTTGTCTACCACATTACCTTATCTGCCACCAAGACTTTATGCTGCTAATCAAATCCAGCTTGCTCCCCTGATTTCTGGGACACAGGTAAACTGCTTATGCTAAAAAGGGGAAGACAGGTTGGTCATCTCCTCTTCAGAATACACTGTTGGGAGCAGATAGCAGGTGGTTACGTCCACTTGGGTCTCTTTTTCTTTCAGGACTGCTTGTAGGGGAGTTCTTGTCCACGGTTCTGAGTAAGGAAGGCATCGACATCCTAACCCACCTCCCCAAGGGCAGTGCAGAGGCAGAGCTCATGAGCATAGCTCCAGTGTTCTATGTTTTCCACTACCTGGAAGCAGGAAACCATTGGAATATTTTCTATCCTGATACATTGAGTAAAAAACAGAGCCTGGAGAAAAAAATAAAACAAGGTAAAAAAAAAAACAATAATTATTTTATACATCATTTTACAGAATTCTAAGCAAATATCTTATTGAACATAATATTTAAATTGTTAAGAATTATACATATATGATTACTTATAAAGAATTTTAACAAGAAAGAAAAACCATGGCATGTTCTCTTTTTGAGGCATTTTGGCTTAACTTACCAAAATGCTTGGATACAAACCAAGACACCTGTCTCAGACTCTGCGGGGCTCTCCCATCCTCTCTGAATGGGAGCAGAATGTTCTATTTGATTCCCAGCTCAAGTAGTTCACACAGTTCCTGTGAGAAGCCCAGTGTTGGCCACACCACAGAGGGCTCACCAGGCCGATCCAGCATGCCCAGGAAGTGAAGGGCTGTGTTCTTCTGTTCTGGTTCCTCTCAGGGGTGGTGAGCGTCATGTCCTACAGAAACGCTGACTATTCCTACAGCATGTGGAAGGGGGCAAGCGCTAGTACCTGGTGAGTAATGGCTGTGTCTTATATTTTCATGCAGTAGTTGACCCATTCATTAGGAATAACAGCCACGGGATAGTAGAGATGGCCCAGTGGATAAAGGCACCTGCTGCCAAACCAGGCAGCCTGAACTCCATCACCAAGGCCCATATGGTCTAAGGAGAGAACTGACTTCCACAAATTATCCTCTTGTCACACATGCACACATTAGATAATGTGATTCAATTGATGAATTGAATGAATGAGTGAGTGAGTCAATGACTTCCATAGTGAAGCTCTCTACCATTTGTTCAGACTGACACCCCAGTCCTTCCACACACCTCTCTTGCTCTTACAACTACATCTGATCTAGGTACGGGGTGTGGATGCACCTTCAAATAGATTCTGGACTTGACTGCCTTTCCCCAGCTTCAGGGCACCACCCTGCCTGGAGCCAGTTTTCTCTGTTCTCGTTCTTCTGACTTCAGACTTGATCTCCTGCGTTGACACTGAGCACAGGAGCCCCAGCGGCCTCGGGGCCAGAGCCATTCAGATGCTTCTCTTCCCACCTAGGGTGAGAACCAATGGTTCCTAATTTTCCCCTCACTGTGCACCTTGCTCTGTGCTCCCCTGGAACCCTATGGTCCCTCAACACACCGATAGTATATGCTCCCCGACTCAGGGCCTCTGCACCAACTCCTCCCCGGGGGAAGGACTGGATGCCTTATTTCCTTCGGGACTTACTGAAAGTTACCCTCTTAAGGTGGCCTCTGCTGTCTCCTTCTGTATAAGACCACACCCCAGTGCACCCAGCGCGTCATGCTTCCTCTCTCTGTGTCCCCAAAGGATGTGTGCAGTGTGTGGGCAGCTTCATGAGCTCCTAGGACCTCGTATCCTCAATCAATTTCATTCAGCAAGAGATGCCTCTGTAACCCTTATAATTTAAGGAAAGACAGTTTAAATGAGGCGAATGTGTATACAGCAGTCTGTTTCACAACATGCTCTCCTGCTTTTACAGGATTCTTAACTTTATTTTATTGGGTTTTTTCCCCTCCTATTGAAAAGCATGGTGCTGCGTACTTACAACCCCAGCACCTGGGAAGAAGTCGGAGGTGGAGCATAAGTTCAAAGCTGGGCTGCATCCCAAGGCCATATCTGCAAAGAATGAGAGACTTAAAAAAAAAAAAAAAAAAGACTTGCTGTGTGCCAGTACTCCATAGGCCCTACTGCATAAAACATGCTTACAGTCTGCAATAATTTAGAATTTTTTGACAGAGTCTTTTTATGTAGACCTGGCTGGTCTGAAACTTAACTATTTAGTTTGGGCCTGGATTGCAGCCATCCTCCTGCCTCTACCTCCAGAGTGTTAGGACTGTGCATATGTACCACCATTCCCAGCAAGGTGTAGTAAGTGAATCATAGATGTTTCCGAAATTTTCATCTTTGGCTTCTTAGTCCTTGTAATCTCTCTTGAACAGTCTTATCATTGCCTAAGACCTCTATCACTTCTATGTAAATGACTCCTTAACCAATGTTTCTAATGAACTTCTCTTCTGGCCCCAGATCCACATTTCTGGGTGTCTAGATACAAAGAGTGCCAGATGCAACGCACCCCAAAAGCCATTGCTTTCTTTCTCAAACACACTTTCCCGTTCCTCACTGAACCCTCTGTCTTTCATTAAAACAGAATCCTAAGTTGGTTTTTGATAGCCTTCCTTTAGATCTGTGGCCAACCTCAGCTTACAGGGTATCTGGGGCTACACAGCAAGACCCTGCCTCAAAGTAAAACACAAAAACCACAAAGATGTCAACGGGGAAAGCCGCAAGGACAGGAGAATGTAACTATTATACTGGTGCTTTGGCACAGTGGAAGCTTGTGTGCTAGCAGCAATGCAGCTGTCACGGGTGAGCCGTTGGCATTCGTTGGCTGGATCTTGGAAGCAGTGATGCCTGTTGAGAGATGGAAGGGGACTCAGAGAGGAGAGAGTGGCGATGGTGGTGGTGGTGATGATGATGATGATAATGATGGTGATGAGGATGAACCATTCTTTTGTGCTTTGAGATTTTTGAAAAGTTTTGCTCCTGACATTTTTTTCTTTAAAATGCATTTTAAAAATACAATGTTAAAACAGGCTTGGTTTTTCTCAAGACAGGGTATCTCTATATAACCACTCTAGTTGTCCTGGAACTTGCTTGGTAGACCAGGCTGGCCTCGAACTCACAAGAGATCCCGCCTGCCTCTGCCTCCCATGTACTGGCGTGCATCACCACCACACCTGGCTAAAGCAACTTTTTTACATCAGGAGAAAGAAGAGTCAAAAAAACCAAAGGACATGAGAGGGCTTCCAAGAGTGGGCTCTTAGGCAGCTAGGGAGGTCAGGAGTTCTGTCCTTGGTGTTAGTCTGGTGTGGCTGTTGGAGAGTAGGAGCCACTTTCTAAGTAGGTGACCTCAGTAACACTCCCTTGTCAGGTGGGGGGTTCTGAGTGCACAGCAGAGCTTAACAGGAAGGGAGGCTGCAGAAAGAAGCCTGACCTCAGAGAGGCTCAGATGCCAGTGAGTTTCCTCCTGTCCATGTGCATCAGTAGTTTGACTCCAAACTGTTCGCTTCCCCTGGGACCTTTGACTGTAATATGGGTTTGTTTGTTTTTTACCAGAAATCAATTTTTAGCTTGAGTACTAACTTACAGTGTCATCAGCAAAGGTGTGCTGTTCATATTTGTTGACTGAATGTCTTGGAGATTTTTCAAATATCTTCCCTTGTCATCCTGTAAAATGATGACTTACTCTAGAGCCGTACATCTGAATAAAGTCTTCAAAGAAACTACTGTGTCACTAGAAAGCCCGGAGAGACTCGGTGTCATAAAGTCTGTGTGCGGTTTTGTCTTGAAGGCTGACGGCTTTTGCTCTGAGAGTGCTTGGACAGGTGGCCAAGTATGTAAAACAGGATGAGAACTCAATTTGTAACTCTTTGCTATGGCTGGTTGAGAAGTGTCAGCTGGAAAACGGCTCTTTCAAGGAAAATTCCCAATATCTACCAATAAAATTACAGGTGAGGAAATCCAATATGTAAATTAACATTAGTTTGATTTACAGTCTCTCATTTTATTCCCATCCTATTACAAGAGGTTAAGGAAGAGGGGGAAATATACAATTGTCCTAGCTCCACTGTGTTACATGATAAAATGCCCTGGCAAGAGCAAGTTCTGTGAGAAAGGTCTTACCTCACCTTACAGGTGCAGGCCACAGCCCACTGTACCCAGGTAGTCATGGCAGCAGGAACCAAGTTAGTCAGGCTATGAAGAAAGAATGAATGCAGGCTCCTAGGTACTCAGCTCACTGTATTCACTCTTCTGCAGTCCAGGACCCCCACCTAGGGAATGATGCTGCCCACAGAGGGCTTATCTTCTCACCAACAAAGATACCCACAGGCCAACCTGATCTAGACAATCACTTTCCAGGTGATTTTAGATGGGGTCAGGATGACAATTAGCATATAAACCAGTCATGAAGGGTTTTCAAATGTGTTATACTTGTTAGTGAAAGGGAGGCGCCTTCATTGACAGCTGAGAATCAAGCCTACATTGTCGCACACTTGTCACCTGGGAAATGTAGGAGAGGCAGAAACAGGACCCTGAGTCAACTGTATGTCTGAATCTTTCTTCAAAGTTAACTCATTTGTCCTTTTTACCAAAACTGTTTGTGTTTATGATATAAAACCTGTTTTAAAATGTATATTGTAAGCCGGGCGTGGTGGCGCACACCTTTAATCCCAACACTAGGGAGGCAGAGGCAGGCAGATTTCTGAGTTCAAGGCCAGCCTGGTCTACAAAGTAAGTTCCAGGACAGCCAGGGCTATACAGAGAAACCCTGTCTTGAAAAAACACACAAAAAAATGTATGCTGTGTGTGTCCCAAATCTTGCAATTATGAGCAGCACTGCAGTAAACATGGGAGTCTTTTTAGATCCTGATTCCCTCCCTGGATATATACCCTCCTGGAGTGGAGCTGGTATACCAGTGGGTTTGTTTTGAACTTTTTGGAGAACTCAGTACTGTTTTCTATATTTGGCTGTGCTAATTTCCCAGCAATGATGCACAGTGGTTCTCTTTCCTCCACACCCTTGGCAACATTCACATCTTATCTTTCTGCCATATCCATGGTAGCAGCGTGCATTGGTGACTCCTTGTGCTTCTAGTTTGAATTTCTCTGATGACTGGTAACATGAAATGTTTTTCATATACCTATTTGTGCCTGGAAATTTTAATTCCAGAGTGGAGGAGGAAGGAGAAATGGAAAGAGGAGAAAGGAGTAAGGGGAAGAGAGGGAGTAGAATTTATTCAAAGAACTACGGCTAAGAGAAGTAGACTGTGAGAGGCATAAGATAAGTCAGGAGAGGTAGAACAGCTCCAGTGGAGGTCTTGTAAGCCTGGCATTGGATCACCCTGAAAGTCCTACGTGGAGCCTCAGAGCAGATGTGGTATTTTAATAGGGTCTTTAAGGGCATGGGGTTGAATGAGATGGAGCTGACAGATGAGGATGGGGAGTCGAACTAAGGCAGGCATGACAGAGCTCCAGGGTTCTTGGGCAACAGTAGGCATCCAGCTTCAGGGCATGCTGTAGAAACATAAGAGATTTGAACCACATCATTCACTTCTTTTAAAACATCCTTTGTTCTAGGGTACTTTGCCTGCTGAAGCCCAAGAGAAAACTTTGTATCTTACAGCCTTTTCTGTGATTGGAATTAGAAAGGCAGTTGACATATGCCCCACCATGGTAAGTACTAGTTTGCCTTCCCTAGTCTGACTTAGCCTACCACAAACTTGGGGGCAGATAGGGCTCACCAGAGTACACTTCATTTCAAACTACTCTGCACATTATTGGGAATAGCCTTAAGACCAGAATCTAAAGGTTTCTAACTGGGATAGATTCTAGCACAAAGTGTGGCCTGTAGACTCATCATGAGTTGACAGAGCTGACACTGTAAGTCGGAGACCTCCCATGGCTCATTGTTACTGATCACTAAATTGTAAAACTGGGATAGTTATCTGGGACTGTGATGGGAGAATGATTCCGTGTGTAATAGCTCCCCTCGCTTTTTAAATTTTAAAATTTATCTTTGTGTGTGTGTGTGTGTGTGTGTGCCTGCTTATCCACCTTAGAGACCAGAAGGGGGCATCAGGTCCCTTGGAACTGGAGTTATAGGCAGCTGTGAGCCACCTGATATGGATGCTAGGAACCGAACTCGGGTCTCCTGCAAGAGCAGCCAGTTCTCTTAGCATGCTGAGCCATAATCTCTCCAGCCCCTGGGTTTCCACTCTCCTCTCTGATCTTGTCTCTGCTAAACCTTGCTGCTGCCTTCAGTAGTGCAGAGACTCCCTGGCATCCAATCAGTTTTATTTTTTGGGTCTCATTCTTTTGTTTGCTTGGAAGCTGGGGAAGTAAAGAGAAATCTTCCTCCTCGTACTATCATAGAAGCCTCCAGAGGCAGAAGATGGGCAATCAGTAAAGTGCCGGCCACTGAGGCTTGAGGATCTGAGCTCATATCCCCAGCATGAGCATAAAAAGTTAGGTAGACATGACCACCACACAACTACACCTATATTCCCAGCCCTGGGAAGGCAGAGACAGGAGGGTCCCTGAGACTTGCTAGGCAGCCATGGTAGTCTATCAGGAAGCGCCAAGTCCAGTGAGAGTCCGTGTGGGAAAGAACAAGGCTGTAATAGCTTCTGAAGGTTACTATAGATACCAGCCCTTTGGTGGAAAGCGCTAGAGACTAGCGCTAAAGTTAAGGACTCCTTGAAGTCAACCAGACATGTCCTGTAAATCATACTACACAACTGGGCTGAAATTTCAGTTCCCAATGGGATTTGCTGAATTTGAGCCACAAACACAAAAGCATTCTGCTTGGGTGGTCCCAGAAGCATTGGAGTTCACACTGAAAATAGTCAACAAGAACCTGGTTCCCAGCGGGTAGATGCTGGTTGACACTCACGCCCACAGGACGCACAGGTTGATCTAGGGGAGGAGCCAGGCAGGATGTTTGCTGGCTCTCCCTGCCCTTCATCCATAGCAGCTCTCTGGCACTCTCAGAACACGACAGGAACTCTCCCTGGGCATTCTGAGGGCCTGAGAGCTCCGGCAGCTCTGGTTGTTTTGCTGCTATGGTTTGGTTCTGTTTTGTTTGGATATAATCCTTTCTAACACAAGACTGTCTCAGCTCTGATATTACAGGATGAAAATCCTGTCTGTGCAGGTGCTTCTCCCCAGGGGCTGGGACAGTGATGAATCAGAAATTCAAGGGACAAACGTCTCACCAGAAACGGGAACTCAATGACAAAGCATAGGCCAAACTGGACACCCACGTGGTTTCTTCTGAGATAGCCTTTACCCCTTCTCTCTAAAGGGTCTGCTTTGTTGGTTGTATTCACAGGTCTCCAAGGTCTTCATGTCCCCCACATCGCCCACTCACCCACTTCCCAACCTTCCCTACTTCCCAACCCCTCCCACCTCACCTACTTCCCCCCCAGCCATATGCTAGCAACCTTAGAGTTGCTCTCATCCATTTGCAGGCTGATGCTGGGGAAGGAAAGGTAACTGTCTTCTGCTCTTGCTTCCAGAAAATCCACACAGCGCTAGATAAAGCCGACTCCTTCCTGCTTGAAAACACCCTGCCATCCAAGAGCACCTTCACACTGGCCATTGTAGCCTATGCTCTTTCCCTAGGAGACAGAACCCACCCAAGGTTTCGTCTAATTGTGTCAGCCCTGAAGAAGGAAGCTTTTGTTAAAGGTAGGACTCGCTCCACATAGTTTCTAAGCAGGTACTGAGTGAGCACCGAGGGTCTGCGCTTCTGGGAAGTGGTTGCAATGAAAGCAGAGGAAGATGGCATACTTGCCCACATGGAACTAACCATCACACCACAGGGTGATGAATCCTGTTACTCAAATCATTATTCACTCAGAAAATGTGTGTTCAATCATTCAACACAGAGGTAGTTAGCATCCTATGGCTTCTTCCTGTGTCTGGGCACTGTTCTACACTCAAGGGACAAATCAACAAATCTAACCAGAGCTGAATAAATATAAACAGGGTGTGGTAGTGTACTTCTGTAATTCCCAGCATCTGAGAAACTGAGGCAGGGGGATGGAGAGTTCCAGACAAGACAAAACGAGAAAAAACAAAACATCTAGGGCCAACAAGATGGCTCGTAAGTAAAGGGGCTTGCCGTTGCCCAGCCTGACAACCCAAATTCAATCACCAAGACTGGTGGGAGGGGAGAATCAGTTCCTGCGAGTGGTCCCCTGACTTCCACAAGCATGCCGTGCACAAATGCACCCACTCACATACACGTACAATAGATAACGTTTAGATTACGTAACTGGGTGTAAGCCACAAGAACAAGATAGAGCGGAGTGCCACTCAGTGTATTTAGAGAAATGTTCACCCATTGCACCACAGAGTATACTGACATGAACCTAAATACTGTAGCCATGGAGACCAAGGGGTACATAACACCACATGTGGCCTGCCGTTGGCCAAAATATCATTGTGCAGCATATAACTGTATTTGAATGTAAATATGAAAGGAGAGGAAGCAAGTGCCAAGGCTATAGAAAAGGCTGTTTCTGGTAGAGAAATAGCAAGTGCAAATGTCCTGGGGCCTGAGCATTCCTGGTGCTGCAGTAGCAGCATGGAGGCCAATGGGGTGCCAGTGAGAAGAGCAGGAAGTAAAAGCAGGGAAGGAGAGGTGAGGGAGCAGTGGAAGGCAGGCTGGGACGTTAGGGGTCAGTACAGGGTCTCCGGGATTATGCAAACAGTAATGCAATGGTTAAAGCGCCTGTCTTGGTGTTTGTTCTGTTGTTACAATGGAGTACCAGAGACAGGCAAAGGAAAGAGATTCCTTTTAACTAATGGCTCTGGGAGTCCAGGCACACACCCAGCATCATGAGGGCTTCTAAGCCCTCATGGTGGGAAGGCAAGTGGGAACTTTGGGGAGACAGAAGAGAGGACTGGACTAGAGTAACGAATCTCTACCCACCCCCACCCCCCAGAAAAGCATCCACCTATTTGTCCTCATGACACAGGCTCCTTCTATCCAACACTGGTTCAGTGAGACCAAACCAGCGTGAGCCACAGCAGTGTCCAGGCAATCAGATAAACTGAAGCTGAAACTGGCCTATGCTGCCTCCACTTCCCACAGCAGGCTCTAACTTAAGCCACTGAGACAAGACATGTGTGGCTTGACTTCGTCTCACTGGGAGACGGGAGTGACCGACCATCGGCATGGCTACAGTTCTGAGCCTGTCCCAATCTGAACTTTTTAAACATTAAGCAAGTTCTATACGAGGTTTATGACTGTCTACAAAATGTTACCTTTGTCATCATTTAAAAATGTCTAAGTTTGCCGGGCAGTGGTGGCCCACACCTTTAATCCCAGCACTCGGGAGGCAGAGGCAGGCGGATTTCTGAGTTCGAGGCCAGCCTGGTCTACAGAGTGAGTTCCAGGACAGCCAGGGATATACAGAGAAACCCTGTCTCGAAAAAGACCAAAAAAAAAAGCCTAAGTCTTAACACCTTGAAACCACTTCTTTAACGCTTCAGAAATAGCATAAAATGTCTTGGGTTTTGTAAGATTCATTATAAAACCATACACTTTAAAAGATGGGGGAGGGACTAAATAATTCAAATAATATTTAAAACCTAAATAAGCCTTTCATTTTAAGTATGGTAAATCTGAGTATGAACAAAAAAATCTTGTTCAGAATCATGTAAATCATATGATAATTAATTGTAAGAAGATACCTCAAAATTATATGTAAGTTAGGATCTATGTTGTAGGAAATGCTGCACACGGATGCTTTCTGTCAGGAAGAGAGAGAGCCTACCTGCCAATCTGGGTGTCACTTCATACACTCCAGGCTATGATCTTTTTCCTCCAAGGAGAAAGACATTATGTCAAGTCTGTTCTGCTGATGTGAAAAATGATAATCCTTCATCTATGGCTAGTGTTTGCTGGCCTATAAATTCTTTCCCCTGTGTATCTCGTGACTTTCACCAAATGTAAGTGAATATTATCTATGTACAGTATTAGGAGACTGGGTTTCACAGAACTAATAAACTTCGTGGGTTGATCAAGCCAGCTAATAGGAGAGAATAGAAGATAGAGCCAGATAGCTGCATCTGCTAAGTCCCAGCTGATCAGGCTTGCTGCTTCACTGTCAGACCGGATGTACTCCCTGGCATGTGTGGCCATCCTTCTACAATGGGGACCAAGGGCACTGTACTATGGGATCGCACTTTTTCTTGGCCATCTTGATGAAGTTCTTACAAAGAAGAGAACCTTCTAGAAGTGAGAGAGCAGTCACCATGTGCTAGGATTGCATCAAGGTCCCGATTTTTACTTTTACTGAGGAATGTCCTGTGTTGACCTCAGGTGATCCGCCCATTTACCGTTACTGGAGAGATACTCTCAAACGTCCAGACAGCTCTGTGCCTAGCAGCGGCACAGCAGGTATGGTTGAAACCACAGCCTATGCTTTGCTCGCCAGCCTGAAACTGAAGGATATGAATTATGTCAACCCAATCATCAAGTGGCTATCTGAAGAGCAGAGGTATGGAGGCGGCTTTTATTCCACCCAGGTAACATGTCCTTAGTGTGTCCTTAGCATGTTCTTAGTGTGTTCTTAGCCTGATCCATGTTCGTGTTTCCCACATACACCTTTTACACTCTGGGTTCTATGATTCTTTCTAACAAATGAGCTCCTGTAGGTACAATTTAAGTCTAGAATCATTGGACACTGGAAGTTATCTGTATTGGTAACTTCATTATTCAGGAGAGGACATGAGCCTAAGGAGGCTAATTCAAGGGTCCACATCAGGACCCATGAGTCCTGAGTCTATGCCCAGTGTGCTTCTTTCATTGTCTTTAAAAGACCATGGAATTGGTTATCAGCAATTACATCACATCTTGTTTAATGACTAGTGGCTGCCACGGGAACAAAGGCACTGATGATTCCTCTCCTGCACGACTATCACTATCGCTATCTACCATCAAATATGGTTTATGTTCTGACCACTGTTATGCATGTATTACATAACAATGTTTTGGTCAATAGCAGACCACAAGTATGATAACTTATAAAATTATAACAGAGCTAAAAAGTTCCTATTGCCTACGAGTAGATTTGTGGTTATCTTTATGTTGTATATAACACATTACATGTTTGTGCTGATGCTTAAGCTTGGTGTGAGCAAACTTACTGCCCTACCAATCACATACAGTGTAACACCTAAAACTACATACAGTGATGCTTGGTCATGGATGCTAGGCAACTACATCACAGGCCTGTGTGCTTATTTGGGATTTCTATGGATTAAACACAGGAGCTCTCAGCAACTAAGGACATGTTCTACATCCAAATGCATCCCATCCATATACCATAACGTGTCCTTATTGAGAATCTATTCGTTCTGCTTCTAAAAGAGAACCATATTAATACATGCATATTTCACAAAGAACATGCTCAGGTGTCATGTTCACTGTGTCTCTTGTTTGGGATTGACTTGTACTACCCGGGTTTGTGTGAGCACTCAGTGATGCTTACACAATTATGAAAATTGCCCAGCAATCCATTTTCAGAGCATGCTCTGTCTTGAAGTGGTTCATGACTGCATGCATCTGTGTTTAAAGTTGAGCTCCGATGTTTGCCCTCTAGATGTTTAGATAATGGTGGTGTGACTGTGTGAGACGTACAGGGGTTTCTCTAGATTAATTTGGTGAATGTTTGAAGGGTTTTATTGCAGAGACAGCCAGGCTTAGCAGAAAAATGTGCTCTATTGATTCGCATTGCTGCGAAAGACACAGGAGAAACCAGACATTTAGTATCTAGTCACAGTTACTCATATTATAGGATAAGATGAGGAAGATACATAATGATACAATTTGTTCAAGTATTCCTTCCTCAAACACTGTTTGAAGAGCAACCATGTGTCCCTTCTAAATGCAATGCAGTGTCCATGACTGAACACTGTCTCAGTCATGGCTGTAGTGGGACAACACAGCTGAGTAATTTATAATTAATAAACGAGTATTAGCTCATGTTTCTCAAGGATGGAAAGACCAAGATTGAGGAACCATAATTGGCAAAATTATCTTTGCTGTGTCATTCCAGGAAGAACAAAGAGAAGAAGAAAGAGGAGAAAGAAGAACAGAGAGGGAGAAGGGAGAAGGGGGGGAGAGGAGAAGGAAGAGACAGAGTCACTCTTTTATTAAGGATAATGACATTTACCTACTTGTGAGGGTGGTGCCACCATGACCTGCAGTCCTCCTGTTAGACACCCCGCCCCAACATTGCCACTTTGAACATTAAGTTTTCAACACATCAAACACAGTCAACTACCGCACACACCAAGGAGGACATAGACCTGTGTGCTTCATGGATCTTATATTATAGAGAGGAAGACAGCAATAACTATAAACGACAGTATTCTAAATTGAGGGGCAGGAAATGAACATTAATACGATCAGGAAGGGAGAGTTGGGCCTCACTATTGGGGTGGTTAGGCTGAGGCTACCAGGCCAGGAAGAGAAATTCCTACAGAACCAGAGGCAATTTTCAGAGTGACTTGCTTGAGGGCATGTGTACTGAGTACATAGCAAACCCAGACCTGAGGCCATATTTCCTTCCTGTTTCTGCTGAAAGCAATGTCCTTCCTTAGACCTCCCCCAACAGCCCCTCAACCTGCTTCACCTGGTCAGCTAGAGTTTCATCTCTAGACAGTGCTGCCTACCATCTCCCAAGAAGGAAATTTATAGAGCTGGGTGCACATAAGTGTTTAGGAGCCTGAAGTAAAAGCATTTCAAGTTTAAGTCTATGTATCAGAATCCCATTCTCAAAAAGAAGATGGGTCTGTTTGTAAGCTGAGCATGAATAAAGAAACTAAATGTGCTTTTGTGCCTTGTGGATTCTTGCTAGGATACGATTAATGCCATCGAGGGCCTGACAGAATATTCACTCCTGTTAAAACAAATTCATTTGGATATGGACATCAATGTCGCCTACAAACACAAAGGTGACATCCACAAGTATAAGGTGACAGAGAAGCATTTCCTGGGGAGGCCAGTGGAGGTAAATGACGACATTTTCATAATATTTTGCAATCAGATGAGATGTTTAAGTCATCCCTTCCATTCTTACTGTATGTGTGCTTTTATTCGCTGCTTAAACAAGTGTTGAGTACCTCCTGACTCCTAATTAGGGATCCTATTATATCATCATCATTGCTGATTCAAGAAGAAAATACAAAGAACTCAAGTCCTGAGGAGGGACAGTCATTTAAATAAGCAAGAGTTCTGAAACACTTCTGTGGAAGTGCAGAGGGGGCCTCCTGATCCAGGCTGACATGTTCTGTATAGGGAAGGGTTTACTGTGTCCATGTGTATAGGCTCTGTCTGGAAGAATCAGAAAGGGGTAGTCAGATAAAGAGCAATCGTCATATGTAACAGCACATGCAAAAGCACCATTGAAGAGACATGAAACATGTCTGAGCACCTGCTGCTGCTGGTCCTTTTTACCCTTGCTTGATCTGGCACACAGACTGTGGCTGGTGTGCACTGTGGCTCTGGATCTCTGGACTCCTTGCTCCATATCTTTCCAAAGCTAGATTAGTTTTTAAAGGAAAAATTCTAATGTGTTATGAAAATTTCCCAAAGACAAGGATACATTAGGCAAAGTATATTCTATATTAGTATTGTTGAGAGTCTTCAGTCAACAGTCTAATGCATGTTTTTCTAGTTACCATGTGTGAATTTAGTGCATTTAATATATAGGCAAATGGAAATAGCCCTCACTAACTACATGCCCTACAGATCCATGCTTGTCAGAGTAAATAGATATGAGAAATAAAACTTAAGCAAAAATCATAAATCAGTGGCTCATAGCAAAATAATAATATAATAATATTATACAATAATAAGGACACAGCCATAGACAAAAATCTAAGCCAGTAATTAATGATCCAAACATTTCAAATACAGATCTGATTTCTGATTTCTTTTGAAAAAAAATCAGTTCTGGCAACAGGGCTCTAGACATTAGGCCTGGCCTTCCTTTTCTTTTAAATAATTTATTTAGTTTTATTTCATGTGCATTCGTGTTTTGCCTGCATGTATAGTTGTGTGGGGGTGTTGGATCCCCTGAAACTGGAGTTATGGGCAGTTATGAGCTGCCACGTGGGTCCTGGGAATTGAGCCCAGGTCCTCTGGAAGAGCAGTCAGTGCTTCTGACCACTGAGCCATCTCTCCAGTTTAGGGCATGGCTTTTTCAATCTGTACCAGTCATTTGATATATGCACACCCATTGTGTCCATATTCTCTCTCTGTCTGTCTCTGTCTCTGTCTCTGTCTCTGTCTCTGTCTGTCTCTGTCTCTGTCTGTCTGTCTGTCTGTCTCTCTCTCTCTCTCTCTCTCTCTCTCTCTCTCTCTCTCTCTCGGTGGCATACTGTGGGTGGCCTCTAGTTGAGAATATGTCCAAGGGAACATTTAGAAATCACCAAAGACACAGATTATGATTCTAAACTCTAATGAGGAGCTGTAGGTCTGAGCAGCATAGTAGACCTGTTCCTATTTTCGGGTCCTTTGCTGTGATTAACAATGTATGGGAGAAAAGGTTTAACTCACAGTTCTGGGATACAGTCCATCATTGAGGAGGAAATCAAGGAGGCTGGAGCTCTAAGCAACTACTCATGCTCATAGTCAAGTGAGTGTGGGAATGTGCTTATGTGCTTACGTTCAGCTCACTTGCTCTAGTTTTTTAGGTCCAGCGTCCAGAGAATGGTGCTGCCCAGAGTGGGCGGGTCTTCCTGTATAAATTAACATAACTAAGGCTCTGCTCTACAGACAAGCTCACAGCCAACCCAGTATAGAACAATGTAGTCCCTCATTGAGATGCTTTCTGGGTGATACTAATGATGTCACACTGTCAATTAAAGGAGCCATCACACCCTCCTTCGAGTAGGCAGAATTACTTCTCGCCGCTTTAAGAGTAATGCTGCAAGGGGCCTTTATCCATCTTCGAATAGCACGACCTCAGCGTAGATGCTTTCACGTGCAGCTTGGAATTCTCTAAATGTGCCTTTCCCTAAAATGTGTCACAAGAAGCAATGTGTTAGGTAGTTGAATAATAGACATGGGCACTCTTGTTAAAATGCAGTTAAATCTGGTCTCTAATGTGTGTTACTAAGCACAGTGACTCTGAGAGGTAGCGGGACAGAGATGGGGTACAGTGCACAGCATTTCCTAGACTCCTTTAAAGCTTTTCCCATTTGGCATCTGGAAGCACTCATTCCCTGAGTAAACGCTACTGTATCCTGTCAGGGAGACTAGGAAAGGTGATCTATTTCCCTGGGTTTATTGAAACTTGAAGGAAATGATTGGCAAACTTGAATGTGCACCAAACCTACTTTGCACCATTGTGCCAGGCAAAGAGAACTGAACAAGGCAAGTGTGGAGGGAGTGGGGGCTGAGTCTTCAGCCTTGATCAAAGTAATGGCTCTGAACTACTACAGGTGGATGACAGAGTGTCTCTAGGGAGGACAGTTGTTTAGCTGAATCTGTGTCTTCACTTTTATCTCGGGGAGTGGGAAAAAGAACAGCAAGCATAGATTTTTAGCAGGATTATGTGGGGTGGCCAGAGGCTTGGGGTAGAGTTCCAGGGGCTTAGGGTCAGGCATCTGGGTGGGGTTTAAATAAGAACAAGCCAGTCAAAAGCAAAGACGATGTACCATCAAGAAGTGTAAGAGGGGCTGGAGAGATGGCTCAGTGGTTAAGAGCTCTGACTATTCTTCTGGAGGTCCTGAGTTCAATTCCCAGCAACCACATGGTGGCTCACAACCATCTGTAATGAGACCCGATGCCCTCTTCCGGTGTGTCTGAGAACAGCTATGGTGCACTCACATACAAAATAAAGTAAAGTAAAAATGGAAGAGAGGTGCAAGTGGGAGGTCGCAGAGGACAAGACACATATTGTGGCCACTTCAGAGTCTTGAATCTTGGTGCTTATGAAAACAGACCCTACTAGCACATGAGATGCTGAGTCTTGAACTAGACTCCAAAAGAAATTTGTTCACTTAGAAAGGGAACTAAATACCTGGTCTCACAATGAATATTTATGTGTGTTATGTATATATATATCTATAATTAATGAACATCTAGTTTTATATAGAATATATCTTATATATTTTATAAATATATAATTTATACATACTTTACATAGAATATATATATTATACACAAACACACACACACACACACACACCTCTGCTTATTGCTTTAGTTGGCTTGCTAAGGAAGGGAGCATCCTGTTACAGGTGAAAGGCAGAGGTGAGAGGTCATAGCATCTTTTAGAGCCTGCTGAGTGCAGATCTTCAATGTCATCCACTTAATTTCATAAGATCCAAGAGAGAAGGCTGGCAAGCCCCCACCACCCCAACTCTTTTCTTGGCTCTCTCAAATCAAGAATGAAAGCATGGTTTCTCTGTCCATCCCTCCAGGTATCTCTCAATGATGACCTTGTTGTCAGCACAGGCTACAGCAGTGGCTTGGCCACAGTATATGTGAGTATCTGGCTGGTGCAGAAGAAAGCTGTGTGTCTAGGTAACATGGAAAAAAATACTTTACTCAAAGTCACAGAAATATGTCTTGGGTTACCATGACTAAAGTGGGATTCATTTATTTAATTCTTTGTGATGTCTTGACCATTCTCATGGTTTATTTTAGATACTAACTGATGGTACTTGAGTACATGCCCTCCATGCATTTGTGGGAAATTTTATATTTTGCATATATCATGCACTGCATTATGACATTTCTGCCAACAAATGGCTACCTACAGTACAGTCATGTAAGACTACAACAGCTAGTGATGTCATACTACCTTAGTTTGTATAAATATATTCCAAGATGTTTGCACAATGAAAAATTTCCCTAACAAAGATACATATATACATAAGGCAACTTAGAAAATATCCACATTGTTACATAGTATGAGATCTATAAATGTTATGGTTTTGTGTGTGTGTGTGTGTGTGTGTGTGTTTCTTGGGTGCATGACATGTGTGTTGTATGGTCGGTAACAGTTGTTTCATTTACTTGGTGTCTTTGGGGGTTAATGTTCTTTGTTCTTTGTGTGTGTCCACACAGCTTAGAGCTGCCCGTTCTGAGCAGCAATCACATCGATTCTGATTATGCTCCCTTCCACCTTTTGCATGTTTGTTGCTTGAAGGACTATCTATAGATGGCTCACAGGAACGTGGGTTGTCTGGTTTCCCCTTAATTCTTGTTGCTGTCAGTGTATCTATTTCTGACAGTATCCTATGCATCCAAATATTTACAGGGTCTTGTTTGCCTCGAAAGTGTGTAGAGCAGTCAGCTCTTCTTAGGCTAGCTGAGAGTAGAGTAAGAAGTGAATCTGCAGGCCTGGGGAGCTAGCCTCCATGCAGTGAGGTGTGTTAGCCCAGGGACCTGGCCTGCTGCATGCAGTGAGGTGTGTTAGCCCAGGGAGCTGGCCTGCTGCATGCAGTGAGGTGTATTAACCCAGGGAGCTGGCCTGCTGCATGCAGTGAGGTGTGTTAACCCAGGGAGCTGGCCTGCTGCATGCAGTGAGGTGTGTTAACCCAGGGAGCTGGCCTGCTGCATGCAGTGAGGTGTATTAACCCAGGGAGCTAGCCTCCATGCAGTGAGGTGTGTTAGCCCAGGGACCTGGCCTGCTGCATGCAGTGAGGTGTGTTAGCCCAGGGAGCTGGCCTGCTGCATGCAATGAGGTGTATTAACCCAGGGAGCTAGCCTCCATGCAGTGAGGTGTGTTAGCCCAGGGAGCTGGCCTGCTGCATGCAGTGAGGTGTGTTAGCCCAGGGAGCTGGCCTGCTGCATGCAGTGAGGTGTGTTAGCCCAGGGAGCTGGCCTGCAGAGGAGGGTATTAGCCTAGGGTAGTAGGTTGTTAGCATTAGCCTGTGCTTAGCCAAGAGTCATCATTTGGGTTTTTCTGGTTCTTCACATTTGTTTGAACTGTGGAGTCACTGACTCACGCACATGTGCCGTTTGTGCTAGGCACCAAAGCCACCAGTCCTCCCGTCTCCGCCACAGTCCTGCCAACGGCCTTTCCATCTTCCCATTTTACATGGAATCTTCTTGTTTCTGTATCTCAACACAGGTAAAAACTGTGGTTCACAAAACTAGTGTCTCTGAGGAATTTTGCAGCTTTTACTTGAAAATTGATACCCAAGATATTGAAGGTAAGGCAGTTTAATGTGTGCAGTGTTTTAGCTACACAGTAAATACACCAAGTAGAGAGTGTCCCTAATTAGGAAACATGTGCTTGTGCAAAAACAAACAAACAAAAAACAAAACAAAAACACAAAATTTCTTCATCTAGTTATTAAGTAGGGTGGTATCCAAGTAACATTACTGCCATTTATTACAATAGATGTAATAATTTTACATACCATTGTAATTACCATTACAAGTGAATATCAAATGATAGAGCAACTAAACTGTATACATTTGGTACTGCTACTTTGTAATTGGTGCTTTTAAAGAATGTAGCAGGTTGTACCGAATGTAGCAGGTTGTAAGGCTCAGGGTTGCTTTGACTTCGGATTGCCATTACATTGTGTAAGGATTCTATTTCATGAAACCTCCTTCTCTCCTGGGTTTCTTTATAACGTCATTCATCTCCACCCCACCCTACCCCACCCTGCCCACATTGTCCTTGCTGTTTCTCTAGTACTTATGGTCTTTTGAAAAATGTGCTTCCCCCCACCTTTCTTCAAATATACAACCTTCCCGCGCCTCTGCTAATTGGCCCGCTTGTCCACGTCCAAAGCCAAGTTCACCTGTACGTTCCTGCCCTCCTCCTCTGATCTTTGCTCCAGGGTCACAATGCCCTCTGATACTGCCCTCATCCGTAACTTGGGCCTGCTCCTTCAGGAAACGTCTACACTAGCAAATGCAGCTCTCTCCTCCATCTTCTTTCCAGATTCCCCAAAAGCATTGCCCACTTGTACTTACCTCCTGGGGGCGGGGGTGAGAAATGTGAGAGCAGAGCTCGTCTCCAGCAAAGGAGACATTCTGCTGTGGTCAGTAGCTTTAAAGTCTCCACAAATGCCAACTTCCAGATCACAAATCATGTTTAAGTATGTTTAGAGACTTTCTCATTAACAAGCCTATCAGAACAGTCTCCAAAACAACTTTAAAAAGAAACATTTACTTCCCACTTTGTAATGTTTTTGTGTATTTCTCTGACTGCCAGCATCCAGCCACTTCAGGCTCAGTGACTCTGGATTCAAGCGCATAATAGCATGTGCCAGGTGAGCCCAGTTCCACAACATGGAGTGGGTGGGGGTTCTGAGCTCTTGCTTCTGCTGCACCACCCTCAGTTTGAGCCTTTGAACATATCCAAGAGTCATTTTTGGTGGTGGTGGTGGTGGTGGTGGTGGTGGTGGTGGTGGTGGTGGTGGTTGTGGTGGATGGTTGGTTGGTTGGTTGGTTGGTTGGTTTGGGGAGTTTTGTTTTGTTGGTTTTTCAAGACAAGTTTTCTTCTCTGTGTAGCCCTGGCTGTCCTAGAACTCACTCTAGATCAGGCTGGCTTCAATTTCAGAGATTTACCTGCCTCTCCCTCATGAGTGCTGGGATTAAAGTTGTATTCCACCACTGTCTGGCCAGTTGTTTGTTTTTAAATGTAGAATACAGCAGGAATTCTTAAATAGCTGCTTACTTTAGAAGGCAGCTTCAGGTTTGCTCCTATGTCATCTCTCCTGGATTTTGTTTTATTTTGTCTTCTTCTGATTCAAATAGTATATATAACAACCTTTGGTGATTTTTCAGGATGGTAGAGATCTGATATAATTATTAGGGAAAGAAAATACAGAATGCTCATATGTGGATCATGTCCTCGGGGGGGGGGGGGGGACACATCTCATTCACCAGCAAAACCCTGGTCCTTACAGCCAGCTGCTCTCAGCTCAGGCTGCACACTTGGGTCAGAAACTTCAGAAACACCCAAAGCTCAGGCCCCATCGGATGCTGATAGCATTGAGAACTGTTGATGTCAAACCATGTGCTGGCTAAATGCAAAGCCCTAAACTGATAATTCTATTAGTTTCCTATTGCTGCTAGGCAGCATCCTGGCTCACTCTGAATTAGATCCTTGTCATCATTACTCCTTCTCTGCTTTCCTTCATCTTACCTTTAGAAAGAGTCTTGTGAGTCCAGTGAATGCCTCCAAATAACATATACACACCCACAAGCAAATGATCCTCAGCATGGCAGTTCCTTCTCTGGACCTTTCCTATAAAGCTTATTGAACTGCCCTACCTCTGAGTTTCTGCCAGTTTTGATTGTCCCTGACCCTGCTGTACATAAAAAAAAGCCCTTTCAAAAGTCATTCCTGTGACATTCTTGACAAGATGCCTAGTGCCAACGGTCAACACACAAAAGGAGACTACATGGCATGTCTTTTGGGGGTTGCCTTGGTTTGGTTGGAGGTATTTATTTATTTTTATGGATTAGGGGCAGATGGTTCTAAAAAAGGCAAGTAAGTTCTTTCGGTTCTGTGACACTGAAGTTAGTTTGGGTAGATTCCAAAGTAACTAAGCAGTCCTTATTCATTAAAGAAATTCTTTGCCTTCAATATTCTCTCCTGATTAAAAAATTTCCAGCATAGCCTCATGTTCAGAGGTCTCTTTTATGTAGCTTTCTTTCTTCCTTCCTTTCTTCCTTTCTTTCTTTCTTTCTTTCTTTCTTTCTTTCTTTCTTTCTTTCTTTCTTTCTTTCTTTCCAACCTCTTGTTAGACTCATAAAGAAAAGCGGAGGGGGCTGGAAGGATTTCATTTCTACAACAAAATGCCTCTGGGGAAGACTGCTGGATTTGGCAGCAAGCAAAGGGCTTCTTGAAGGAAGGATTTCTGTTCCACAATTGAAACAGTTCCTATGGCAACCAGTCATCAAGCTCCACTGACCTTTTCACAGATACTCTCCACCCTGGAGTCCTTTCGCATCCTGCAGAAGCAGAAGCAGTATTTGCATCTGTGAGCCAGAAATCCCTGCTTCCTCCTACCCAGTTCAGAGAATGCTAAGACATTCTTTCTAAATGACTCCTTTGGTGAGGATGGAGTTACATTTTTACGAGTCAGGGATTTTTTTTTTTTTTTTTTTAGTGCCTTTACTTATTGTGGTAAATGAGATTTTTAAAATTCCTAATAAGAGCTGTTTTGTGTCCTCTGCATGGGGAGGCTGAGGAAAAGATACACTTTCGAACCTCTGCCGCCGCTCCCTAATCACCTGCTTCCCAAGACAGTTCCTTAGGATGAAATCCCTTGTGAACTATCTCCTCACCCGCTCTCCTGAGCCAGAGCATGCAGATGCTTTTGACTCTCCTGAGGTGAGGTTGGGACCCAGGGTCACCTTGTGTTGCTGGCTCTCTCCCTGTTTCTCCCGCCTCTACCCCAGTCCCCTTTCTCCTCAGTTCTCTGACTCAGCCTGCTGGTAGCGCTGACCACCTGCCCGCCATGCCCAAGAGTCAGAAAGATGGTTTAAAACACCTGTTCACACTTCTGGAAAATAAGAAGGTGATTTGTGGAAATTGCTCAGTGAGACTGGACATGACCCAGATTGACTGATCTTCTTAGAGAGAGAGAGACAGAGACAGAGACAGAGATAGACAGAGACAGAGAGACAGAGAGAGAATTCTGATTTTACCCACTTTGCCTCTTCTCAACTTCAAACTAGCCAAATTGTCTTTGAAGCGTTATTTTTTTCGTGGGGGACCCATGCCTGGGCACTTAGAAAAAAGACAAGAGTAAAGGAGAGAAGAAACCAAGCACAATGTAACAGACACAGGAAGGAACTGCTGATGTGTTAGTGTGTTTTCTTCCAATCTCTTCTTGGGGTTAGGGCTAGCTTTAGGGCTGGGATTAGGGCTAGCATTAGGGTTTCAGGTCTCTTTCTAATATACAACTAATATTTTACCTTGGAAGTAGTCTGTTAGAAAAACTAGAATAAAAATCAAGCAACGTAGATTCATTCACTGTTCTGCATGAGTCAGCTGGATAACTCTGACTGAGTGTCGGACTCTGGCTCCAGTTTCTTCATCTGTTGTCGTGGAGTGGATGGTTTCCGTGTCCAGAAGGGCAGGGCACTGGGATTGTTCCTCAAGGGAAGCATGAGGATAAATATCTCCAAGATCTTCTGTGCTCTAAAGCTCTCAGGGTCTGACCCATATACCTTAATACATAGAACCAAATATAAATTTGAAAAGCTGGTAACAAGTGTAGTGGTGCATGCCTTTAATCTCAGCACTTAGGGAGGCAGAGGCAGGTAGATCTCAGTGAGTTTGAGGCTAGCCTGGTCTACATAGGTAGGTAGCTTCAGGACAGACAATGGCTACATAGTGAGACCCTGTCTCAAAAAAATATAAATAGGTAAATCAAGGCTGCTAAGTAATAGGGCCTTTTCTTAAAGAATCTTATTATTTATTTAATCCATCTCTGATTTATTAATCAATCTCTGATTTATTTTAGCTACAAGCCCAGCAAGGAGGAGTCAACATCCGGGTCCTCCCATGCAGTAATGGATATATCACTGCCGACTGGAGTTGGAGCAAACGAAGAAGATTTACGGGCTGCAAGTGTTCCCTTTGAGATGTCGTGAATGCTTGGGTTTCTTTCCTATGTTATTTTATGGGCAGACTTCTATTCTTTTACTTCAATATCTCAATCTCATACAACCACCCAAAATATTCTTTCTAAAACAAATATGTAACTGTGATTTGACTTATGAAAATGACGCAGGAGCATGCGCAGTGATGGCGCTCAGTCCAGAACAAGGAATGGTCCTTCCGCTCAGAGTAATGGGCTGTGGTGCGGCTTAATATTTCCATCAATGGGAAAGTCTAATTAAACACAAAGATTAGAAAAGTACATTCAAACTCCCCTCCCCACTTTCTTCCGTAGCTTGTGGAAGGAGTGGATCAACTACTAACTGATTACCAGATCAAAGATGGCCATGTCATTCTGCAACTGAATTCGGTAAGCTCCGCCTCTCAGCACCCGCACCTTAGCACCACATCTTCACAGGCTGAAGCTTTGTGAATACCTCTTCCCCACACCTTCCTTAAAACCTTGACTTTGTCAAACAGATCCCCACCAGAGATTTCCTCTGTGTCCGGTTCCGGATATTTGAACTTTTCCAAGTTGGGTTTCTGAATCCTGCTACCTTCACGGTGTACGAGTATCACAGACCAGGTAACTGGCTCTGACCTTTTCTACGGTTTTCCAGACGACCCTGCTGCCGTCTTCCTGTAACTTAGAAATGCAAGGAGGCCCGAGAGTCTTAGAGACTGCATTTCTTAGTGCGAAATTCAGAAAGTCCAACCTGTACATTCATTTTTAAGTTCTGCATTCAAGCGACTTTGTAACCAGGCCAATCAGCTCACATTTCAGCTTCTTCCGTTTTCACACAACCGGACTGTGTCACCCTCAATATTAAAATGCTTTGCCTCAGGTTCCTTTGTGGTAGTCACTGCCTGTGTCCCTTCTCTAGAGAAGCCTGATTACTGTTCCAATTTTGTTTCATCCTCCCAGAAAGACCCCACCCCCACCCTTTCTGTATTCTCACAGTTGGCACAAACCAACAGTTGCCACCTTGAACTGGAATGGCATGGTTTATGCCATTCCCACCAGTCCCTAACATATGTTCATTCATGTTCATGCCGTTGGTATGTACAAGTGAACTCAGTTCAGCTCCTTCTAAGGAGGTGAGGGATCATACACAGCTTTTTATCCACTTTGGGCAGTTCTGTTTGTTAGAAAATCCTTACTTAAGTGGAGCAAATGCTGACCCTAGTTTTATCCTCTGAAATCACATAGAACGCAGCTAGTCTCTCTTCTCATAGATATGCATATATGTGTGTATATGTATCTATCACACATGTCTCTGCAAGTGTATACATGTGTGTTTGTGAACTTGCATGTTCATCAAGCCTAAATAATTATAATTCCTTCTAAAGACCCTGAAGTAATATAGTTTACTTTATTCTCATTTTTTTGGAATATAAAATACCTTCATTCTAAGAAGTTACTATTGAACAGTAAAATTCTGAGCACAGAGCCAAAATAACAAAGGGGGCGGGGGTCTTCTCCAGGATAGCTCATTCATAATTTAACCTCCTCAAGCCTGGCCCTTTTAAAGACCATCTCTGAGGCCTCTTATAAGAGACTCAGTGGCCAATAAATACTGTGTTTCAGCCCAACCACGTTCTGTAACTCTGTCTCTGTCCTCACAGATAAGCAGTGCACCATGTTTTATAGCATTTCTGACACCAGGCTTCAGAAAGTCTGTGAAGGAGCAGCTTGCACATGTATGGAAGGTAAGCAAGCGCCTGCTCAGCCGGCCTTTGCCAGGCCAAGAAATCCTTTCTCTGAAGTCAATACATAATTGCAGCTGACTGAAAAGTGACAATTCCTTACAGCTCCCAAACACCTGGGTGCGACACTGTTCATGAACAGACAAAGGCCACCCAGATGGCTGTTGGGGGTCCAGAGGACACAATGTGCTTTCCTTTTTACCTTCACCTACCCCCCCCCAAAGGACAGTAGCCAAAGAGAACAGAGGCGGGACTTGGCCATCACATATTTTCCTCTCTCTTTTAATTCTGGGGAATCATTTTATGTTCCATTAGACTCCAAAAGTGAAGTTACTCCCTACTCCCTTCCGTCAAGGGAAGGATGTGCATTTCTGAAGAGCTGGCTGTGGAACAAATAACCATGTGATCATAAGTCCATGTTCAAGACTTTGGTCAGCTGGTTTCACTGTCATTGTAAAATGTGTCCTTTCATTGAAGAGAAGAAAATGGACAGGTCTTAGGAATAATGAAGTTTGTATATGTGATTCTAGATTGCCTCAGGGCTCGTTAGAGATTGCTCACTCCCACAGAGAATGCCTGCTTCAGTACACTAACGTAACTCTCACCCTTCTCCACTCGATCCAGCTGACTGTGCGCAACTGCAGGCAGAAGTGGACCTAGCCATCTCTGCAGACTCCAGAAAAGAGAAAGCCTGTAAACCAGAGACTGCATATGGTGAGTGCAGATGTTCAACAGAGCTCTTTAAACATGACATGTCAGCAGTGCCTGTTCAATTAGAGAGATAAGACACTGCACACTCGTGGCGCTCCATGGAGATGACGTTCCTCTGGGTCCCTTGTTTGAGTAGAGGTACTACACTTATTCCAAGAAAGTGTTTGAAAAGCCACAGAAGTTGGGACTTAAGGGATGGCTCAGTGGTTAGGCATGTGTAATGCTCTTCCATAGACACTGAGTTTTATAACCTCTGGTTTTCCACAAACACCCCAGTTCCTGAATAACAATTTGGAGGTTTATTTATTTATCAATAAAAGCCTAGACCATAGGCTTTGGCTCATTCCCTGACTAGCTGGTAACTTCTGTAACCTATTTAAACTCTTCTGTCTTCCACATGGCTAGCTCGCTCTCCTCTGTTTCATTTGTCCAATTTCCTCAGTGTCTGGGCTGAATCTCCCACCTTTGACTATCTCCCAGAGTTCCAATCTCTCTACTGGGACTCCTACATTCTACTTCCTGCCTTTTGCTAATAGGCCATCAGGTTTTTATTGACAGGAGATGTTTCCACACAGTACAGGAGAGATTGTCCCTACAGAGTTTAGTTCCCAGAACCCTTGTTGAGCAGCACACAACTGCCTGTAACTCCATCTCCAGAGATCTAGCCTCTGGCCTCCATGAGCACTTGTGTACATGTGCACAAACTATGGGGTCTGAGAATCGCTGCACAAACCACTCAAACACCAATCTCAGTCAAATAGGGATGGCTTATTGACCACCACACCTCAAGACTGATTGATCAGGGCCATGTTGCAGGCTTCAGAGCTGAACCATGACCTTGAGTCAAGCTCCTTTAAGGCTTTTTAAGCCTGCGCTCTACAAACATCTCTGCTAAGTTATCCCACCAATCATGATTTAGGGATAGAGGACTTCCTTAGGGACATGTCTTTGTTGTACATTTATTCTGCTTCCATTGCTTGGGGTATTCAACTGTAGCAGGGGACTTGCCTTGTCTAACATTCATGTCTTGTCAACCAGGATGTCAGTTACCCACACACATGTCTTTTTCTGCCAAGTAGAATCTCAGTTTCCAGGGAGGTCTTGGGAACTTAGACTTTACTTGACCCCTATTCAAGATGGATGTCTTATTCTAAATAAGTGCAGGTGTCTCTCTTATGTCAGGGTCCATCCCAAGGGAATGTTATAAGAGCAAATACCATAAAAGTTTACACACAGGAGCAGGGAGTACTACTGTATAGTTGGTTCACATCCAAGCTTATAGTGGGTAACTATATAAAGCAATTTGACTGACTTCTATCATGATTGGTTTCTAAGAACACAGAACATAACAGGATGTATAATCAACTTGGGCATGAGGAGGTTTCCTAGTAACAGGAGAAACAGCATATGAGAAAGTTTCCTTATAGTATTAGTAACAGCAGAAAATGGCAGGCTAGCCAGGTAACAGTTACCTAGGCCTTAACATTCCATCTAGGTCTCTCGTTTTAGATTTATTTATTTGATTTATATAAGTACACTACTTTATTTATATGAGTACACTGTAGCTGTCTTCAGACACACCAGAAGAGGGCATAGGATCCCATTACAGATGATTGTGAGCCACCATGTGGTTGCTGGGCAGGACCTCTGGAAGAGCAGTCAGTGCTCTTAATCGCTGAGCCATCTCTCCATCCCCCCCAACCCCCCATCTAGGTCTTAATATTTTACCTAGACCCTAACACAAACCTAACATAGACACAAAGATAATTTTGAAATATATTCTAAATTTTAAAATAAAATTAAGTTAAAATTAAAGTTTTAAAATACACATAATTTTAAAAATTTAAGAAAGAGATAGAGAGGGAGAGAGAAGCCACAGAGTCCTGCGATTTCACCTGTGTGTTCTTACAGTGGATAAGCAGAGGCTGTAGAGCAGAGGAGGGAAAAAAGGTTCCTACTTTAAACTTCTCTTTAAAGCAAAGGAGACTACTAAATGGCTTTTAGATGTGTGTAGAGTCACTATCTGTGCCTGAGGCTGTCTTTATTTCTCATTGTCTGGAGCTCAGATCTAAGTTTCCATGAACAGGGGCAGGCTGTCTCGAGTCCCTGAGAGAATCAAGTCCTCGTGTTGTCTTGAATGAGAATGGCCTCCATAGGCCCATACATTTGAATACTTGGTCCGCAGTTGGAAGACCTGTTTGGGAAGGAGATGTGTCACTAGGGGTGGGCTTTGAAGTTTAGTTTCAAAAGTCCAATCTATTTATTCCCAGCCTCCCTCCCTCCTTCCACCTGGAGAGTCAAGATAGAAACTCACAGCAGTTCTGTCATCTTGAGCTCTGCTGTCATGAGCCCATGCTCTCTGAAGCCATAGGCTGTTCTTTCTGCTATAAGTTTCCTTGATCTAATCACACCAAGGACATTAAATGTTTGCTCAAGGCCATGAGGCACATAAGGAGCAGGAAGATATTTATTAATAACTTAAGTGACCCTGGTCCTGATGTTGGTGCATCGCTCTCTACATAATCTTCTCTGTACAATTACTGATGTCAGGATGGACTTTGGATTCTTTCTATATTTCTTTCCTTTGAAGTCATCATCTTTTTTTTTTAAATCTAGAGATTTGGCTGAGGTGGGTTGGGAAGGAAGATCCTTGGAATGAGTGAAAGCTACTTCAGGGCACCCTTGGCATTTGCCATCCTCATCTCTCACCTGAGGGCAAGCCCTGGCATCCACTGCGGGTGGCATTGGTAGTGTTCATTCACCCTGGTTTGTTTTCACCAGCTTATAAAGTCAGGATCACATCAGCCACTGAAGAAAACGTTTTTGTCAAGTACACTGCGACTCTTCTGGCTGCTTACAAAACAGGTAAGAACTCCTCCTTCCCTCAAACACTTGAACCAGGTGCCGTGTGAACCAGGCGTTGGATCGGGCACAGGGCCATCTTGCTGGCCCTTAAAACACATTTAAAATGGAATAAGTGATTTATTAAATAGCTTAAGCTTATTGTCCTATTGATATCTTCCAAACAACTAATGTCCCATTTCAGTGACTGAATTCTCCAGTAGGTGGGACTATGAGTCTGAATCTTAATGCGTTTCTAGTAACATCTATCTTCTTGGTAAATTCTGTCAAGAATTTCAAGTCAGAAAACACTTTGTTCTTGGAGAGAGACAGAGGGGGAGAGGAGGAGGGAGGGGAGGGGGAGGGAAGGGAAGATTAGATTGAGGTATAAAGATATAAAAAAGTGGGGGGAGGCTAGGGTATAGTGCTAGAATGCTTACCTAATCTGTTCAAGACCCCAAATTCAGTGTATGTTACTATTACACAGAAGTGAACAAGGAGGGCTTAGCTAATACTCTAAGACATGAAAGTAGGCTTAAACAAAGGTGAAACTCGACAGGTCAAACATGGGGAAGACTGTGTTCTGGGCAGAAGTATAAAGTCATGGCTACTTCTGAGTCCCTTAGGAGTCCCAGAGTTATCTTCCCTTAAATTTGTAATCCCTTCACACCATATGCCTTTCTAGAAAGCTGACCTCTGTCAGCTACCAAATACTTTGTTAATTAGGTACATAAGTAATGCACAGCTCTTGAACAGTGGTCCTGAGGCTTTGAGAGGCTATACCACTCCGTGGCTCTTGCTTTGCTCTTGGCACTTTTCCTGTGGTATCGCCCATTCTCCCTAGTAGTTCTGCAGTAATGCCGAGTCAGCGTCCTGAGGAGGGGCTAAGGCCTTGCTACAGGGAGTATAAGTCAGTGGCCAGAGCCACACAGTGGGAACCAGCACAGCTGGGTTTTAACCCAGACGGTCTGGCTCCAGAGTCTCAGTCAACCACAGGAGTAGAACATCTTCAGCAATTTTCACCTCTCTGAGGATCGGAGCAGCTCAAGAGAGGTCATAACTAAAGATTAATGTGACTGTGATAAGCTGCCTTGTGTGTATGTCTCAGGGGAAGCTGCTGCTGAGAATTCGGAGGTCACCTTCATTAAAAAGATGAGCTGTAACGATGCCAACCTGGTGAAAGGGAAGCAGTATTTAATCATGGGCAAAGAGGTTCTGCAGATCAAACACAATTTCAGTTTCAAGTAAGTCACCAGCATTAACTGCCTCTCTGGCTTCACTGTCCTTTAATACATTCGAGTTCCATTGGTACCTTAATTTCGACCAGCGAGCGAATCATTAGGATTGGCTACCATCACTGTACCTAAAGCCTTGGCTGAGGGATCAACCAACCAAGAGCCTGATGGAAATTGAGAATACATGTCTACATCCTCTGGCCACCAGCCTGCACCCTCATATGCAAAGAGTTCTAAGTGTAAATATGATGTCTAAATGTGCACCTTATTATCTGTAAAGAGCTGGCCTGAGCTGAGATGACAGCTTCATCAGTAAAGTCCTTGCTGGGCAAGCATGAAGAACTGACGTCAGTGACCAGAAGAACTATATCAAAACAAAAAAACAAAAACAAAAGCAGGCATTGGGTCTAGAAAGATGGCTCTGTGATTGAAAGCACAGACTGCTCTCCCAGAGACTCCAGGTTCGACTCCCAGCACCCATATGATGGCTTACAATAACCTGGAACTCCAATTCCAGGGGATTGTATTCTCTCTTCTGGGCTCCGCAGGCACCAGACATCACGTGTGGCGCACAAACATACAGGCAGACAAAACAGCCACACACATTAAATACATAATAAATAATCAGTTTTTTAAAAAAAAGACAAACACACACTAAGTGGTGCACCCTTTTGGTCTCAGAGCTGGAGAGACAGACAGGTGGATGGATCCCTGGGGCTCACATGTCAGGCCGCCTCACCTGCTGGCAAGTTCTAGGCCATTAAGAGGCCTTGTCTCAAAAAAAAAAAAATGTAGACAGTGCATGAGGAACAACACCCAAGGTTGACCTCTGCCTTCCATTATGTATGGAACACTGCTGCACCATTACCAATACCAACACTGTTTCCCTTTTGCCTTGCTAGGTATATATACCCTCTAGATTCCTCCACCTGGATTGAATATTGGCCCACAGACACAACGTGTCCATCCTGTCAAGCATTTGTAGAGAATTTGAATAACTTTGCTGAAGACCTCTTTTTAAACAGCTGTGAATAAAAAGTTCCGCTGCACGAAGATTCCTCCTGCGGCGGGGGGCGTTGCTCCTCCTCTGGCTTGGAAACCTAGCCTAGAATCAGATCCACTTTCTTTAGAGTAAAGCACAAACTGATGAGTTACGACTTTGTGAAATGCTATAGCCTTGAGGGGAGGCGAAAACAGGTCCCCCAAGGCTATCAGACGTCAGTGCCAATAGACTGAAACAAGTCTGTAAAGTTAGCAGTCAGGGGCGTTGGTTGGGGCCAGAAGAAGAGACCCACTGAAACTGTAGCCCCTTATCAAAACATATCCTTGCTTGAAAGAAAAATACCAAGGACAGAAAATGCCATAAAATCTTGACTTTGCACTCAACTGTGTTGAAAATGGTGTTATTTTATGCTGGCTCAGCCTCAGGCACACCCAGGGGATGGGAGAGATCTGTCAATAGAGGACCTTGACCCGGGAAGGCCACCCCCAGCCTGGCCCCCTGAGCAGGCAGGGGAGTTGCTCCGCACTCTTGCTTTCTCTGTGCCCCTGACAGGAAAGCCTTTTGCTCTCCCAGCTGCCTCTCCCTCTCAGTATCCATTTCCCCTGGAACTTACTCTTGCCAGTAATTGCTCTACCAGAAGGCAAAGCCCCGTGCAAAAGCCCCGGGAAAGGAAACGAGGACTCTAGAGACTGTCATGCTGGCCCAGACCTAGTCTCTCTTGGATCCTCAGTCTGTGCTGTACACAAATGACTTACACAGAGGTTAGATTTCAAGTGACATCGTGTGTCGCACTTCAGGTCTCGGGAGTTCGCGTAGAGATCCCCGCCTAGTGGCTCCAGAGTCTCCCAAAGTACAGGGATGCTCATAATCATCATTTTAGAGTTGCCAAAATGGAGGCTCCAAAACATACAGCAAACCCCCAGGGTATCCCAGGTCCACACTCCTGCCCAGCCCTCCACTTGATTTTTCAGATGAAAGCCAATGTAACCAGAGTTTCTTAAAGCAAAGGCTAACTGAATTAACATAAGAAACGTGTAAATAGGTCACTGACTAGGCAACAAGGACAAAAGGAATCTCCCCTTCACCACATCTTGAGACTTCACAGCGTGTCTCATTATTGGCAGAGACTTTTCTACTTCCAGGAACTTCTGTGTCACTGCCCACAGTGTGCATGCGACCACGATGCCAAGCAGGAGTGGAAAGGCTCCAGCTAATTGTGCCTGTGCCTGGCCGCTGCCTCTCCTTGCTTGGGGGGGGGGGCGCGGGGGGACCTGCTTCCAAGGCACAGGCCTCCAGGCTATTAGGCTTCTCTCCCCAACCTTCTGTCCCCAACTGTGGTGGCAAACAGGCCAGACCACAGTCACCAGATGAAGCCATAAATGCAGCTGAACTGTTGATAGCGTGTGTCAGCTCCTCCTTGACACCTTCTGAGCATGCTTCCTTTAGTCACGTTTTGTGACACCCCAGACTAAGCCAAATCCTGACTCAGCCTGCACTCCTCCGCCGAGACTCTTGCACACCTGCCATCGTTTAATCATATAGAATTGTGTAGCGTGTGGCAGCCTGAATCCATTATGAGCTCCACAGGGGCAAGTGTGCTGGTTCAGCTGGTACAAAGGAATAGTCCTCTGAGGGGGGAGTGAGGATGATTATAAGAAAGATGGAAAAGAAGACTCAGAGACAAAGTTTAGACATCGGAAGGGCTGTCCGGTCAGCACTGCGGCAGCCTCCACTTTAATTCTCTTAGGCTTTATATATTTGACAGCATCGTGGGAAACAAAGCCACAAGCTAACAGAAACAATTCGCTTAAACGTACAGAAGATATTCGTTCCCGCCCCAAAGGCCTCTGCTTTTTCACCAAGGTTAATAGAATCTTCAGTCCCTAGCCTTGCACCTCAGGTGTACCCCTCATGGTTCCATTGCCTCAGCAGGCCGGAAAATCTGCCGACAGGTCCTGACCTGCCTTGACTCTGCCTGCCAAACAGACTTTTACTTTCTATTTTTTCCCTCTGCTTCAGAGAAGCAGCGAAATGTCTCCCGACAGGTAAGGTCTGAGAGCATTCTCTTCACCTTATTTTCCAGAGTCTGTCACAATGCCAAGAACTTGACAGGGATCCAGGAAGCTCTTGCTTGTGGGTTACCCTACCGACAGATGTTGAAGAATATCAAGATCCAAGTCCTAGACTCAGCTTGGCCCCTAACTGGTAGATTAAGCTCCCTAAATCCCTCTGATAGTCTGAGAAAACAAGGGGCCTACATGTTTCTCTCTACAGTGCTAAAATTATCTAATAATCTCATGGTGAGAAACAGGAAACAAAAACAAAGGCAGACATGCATGCAGCAGTGGGGTCCATAAATGTAGAGAGAGCTGAGGATGTCATCCGTAGCTTCTGAGGGAAGGGTGCAGGACCTAGCGAGGTGAGAAGGCATGAGGGCCTTCAAAGCAGAAGCGAGACACATAAGCAAGTCACCCCAGAGGTTAGCCAGAACGGCAACAGTTTCCATAGAGGAGCTCTCCGAAGCAAATGCCACGAAACACAGAAGCAGCTCATTCAAGTCCTGGTTTAAAATCTTCTTTTACCATAAGTGTGTCCAAAAGTAACTCTGAGGAAAAGTCTAGATTTTTCTTAAGGAAAAGCTAACCTGACACATAAATAATTGAGATTTAAGAAATTCATCTTCAGCTGGGCAGGTGGCAGAGTCAGGAAAACTTAATTCCCAGACTCTATAAAGAGCGGGGAGTGGTGGCATATACTTGTAACCCCGTGCTGGGCAGGTGGGGACAGGTGGGTTAAAAGAGCTCTCTGACCAACCATCCTTGTTTTGGTGAGTCTCAGACCATGTCAAAGGAGAAGGAGGAAGAGAAGAGAAAGAGGGACGGAAGGGCTGGGTTTTTTTTTTTAAGATTTATTTATTTATTATATATAAGTACACTGTAGCTGTCTTCAGACACTCCAGAAGAGGGAGCCAGATCTTGTTACGGATGATTGTGAGCCACCATGTGGTTGCTGGGATTTGAACTCAGGACCTTTGGAAGAGCAGTCGGTGCTCTTACTCACTGAGCCATCTCACCAGCCCAGGGCTGGTTTTAATAAGCCTATTGCTTGATCATCTTTGTTGCGGCCTGGACTGAAGCTTCTGTAAACACGGCAGGCGACCCAGGCCATGTTGCCTCTGTAGCAGCTAGCTGCTCTGCAACCGCGTAGTCCAAACACAGTGGGGGACAACACATAGGGAGCAGCAGTGAATTTGACGCTTGGGCAGCAGCATAGCCCCCCTTGACCATGGCCATCAGCAGGAGGCAGACTATGTGAAGCAGAAGCTTGTCGGTGAGCAGATGTGCTGAGAAAGCTCATGTCTCAGAAACCAGCAGAAAGATCATGCAGACTCAGGATGGAAAAAGCCAACTGAGGCATGCAAGGAATGCGGTTGTCTAGAAGGAGAGAAACTGGGCAGACTAGGGGTGGGTAAGGTACTGTCCCTCCGTGGGAGGAGTCCCCTGGAGTTTCTTGATATGAATTTAAAGAGGGACTGGTCAGCCTGGGTTCTGGGATGTTTCAAGCCACTTTCAGAATCTAAAGCTACAGAGCATGCAGTCAGTTTAACCAGGCACAGTTGTACTTGGATAGAATCTGTTGACTTTGCTGAGGAAGAACACATCGTGGGATGGGTATTAGCAAAGACTTATGGGATTTGGGCTGTGATAGGGGGCGATTCTAGGGAGCAGAGCTCCTCTCTAGGCTGAATGCAGGAGCAATCCTATAATAGGCATCTTGACTATTCTAGTTGGAAAAAAAAAAAAAAAACAGATGCCTCTGGCTCTCATATTAGCCAGAAGAGGGGGATGTGGTCGTCTTGTGGTTTAAACAATGTTCTTGTTTTTGATTCTCTGCTCAAACAGGATAATAGAGGCACTCTTTTCTTTTTTTCTTCGTGTGTTTTGTCTGGCCTTGGCCACAGTACACAAAGAACACTGTAGACTGACCTCACCCACCAGGCCAGCTCGTACAGACACCAAGGCCAATGTCCATGTCAGGGGCCGCTCCCCTCTCTCACACACAGGCATACCGTTTCAGAGGTGCCCCTGAGAGGCCATGCAGAGACCTCTCAGAAGTGAAAATCCCTGCCTTGAGAGAGAACTATTTAGCAGCCAAATCTGAAGGTTCCTGAAGACACAAGACAAATCTGGGTTAAGTTTTTATGGACTTTTCCTACACCTGAGACTGGTTCTATAGTTAGTGAGACAAGAATACCAGTGACATGATCTTTAACTTTTATTGGGAGATCGAGCTGTACCTTTACAGAGCAAAAGAGACGATTCAACTGATAATATTCTTGGCTTGAAAGCATGAGAACCTGAGTTTGATCCTCTAAACACACATTAAACAAAACAAAACAGGCTAGCTAGTGCATTGTGTTTTATATATATAAAAAAAAAAATACCAGGATATGTTTTGTAGAGCACAGTATGATGAGATGGGAGCGGGGAGGGGTGCCTTAGCAGGCCTGTGCTGAGGTGTCCCTCACCCTGAGGTACCAGCCATACAACTGGTCTAGTATAGAATAGTTTATATGGGGACATAGGAAGAAGAGTTGAGAAGGGAGAAGAGAGAAAGAGAGAGAGGAAGAAGAAGGAAGAGGAGGAGCAAAAGGAGGAAAAGGAGGAAGAAGAGGAGGAGGAGGAAAAGGAGGAGAAAGAGGAGGAGGAAGAAGAGGAATCGGAGGAAGAGGCCTGCTAGGAACACATGAGGAGAGAGGGGGAGGGAGAAGAGGTAAAAAGGGGTTGGGGAGAGAAAAGAGCCAGAGAGTCATAGAAGGGCAGAGAGAGAGAGGAGGGGCCAAACAGCCCCTCTTATAGCAAGCCAGGCCTACCTGGTTATTGCCAGGTAACTGTTGGGTGGAGCCTAGAAGGAAAGCCAACATAGTACATGCTTACAATCACAATGGTGTCCAAACAGGCAGGTCGTGGAGGGCTCAACATATCATTGTCAGTCTAGGCAACTTGGTGAGTTTCAACCCAGTGAGAAGCCATGTCTTGTGGCCTCCTCACACAGACACTCACATGTACATATGCATGCGTGCACACAAACACACACACACACAATTAAATAAAATGAATAAAGTATTCACCGGGCCAGGACAGAAGTCCAAGGCCTCTGACTGGACCCACTGTTCTTTCTACCACAAAGGTAAGCAGAAAGGATGGAGCAATCAAACCTTCCTGGGTAAAAGCATAGCCTTCCAGCCAGCACTGTTCAAAGATAACACAGAACTCTGTAGGAGGAACTGAGCTCTGAGCACTGGGGATAGCCAAGCAAAATCCGATACCATGTTCCAAGAATATTGCATGAGCAGGAAGAAGCAGGCCTTGGTGATGGCACAACGTCCTTGTATCTGTGAGGCAGAACATCAATAAAGATCATTTTACCTCCTTGGGTCTCAGGTCTCACATCTGACAACTAGAAGAGCTAATAATTCCCAAGTCAGAGGATTTTGGTAAAACTTGAATGAGAACACAGGAAACATAAAATGGCAGGCACAGTCAGAGTTAGGGTTAGTGTTGCTTGTCAATCCAATAGACATCTGGAATTACCTGCACAACTCTAAACACACCTTGTGGCATCCCATGAGGTGGAGTCCTGAACTGAATAAAAAGGGAAAGGTGAGCTAAGCATCCATCTATCTGCGTGCTGACTACGGGTGGACCAGCTGCCTCAGCTCCTGCCATGTCTCCTTCACAGCTATGGGCTGTGCCATCAAACCGTGAGTTGTACTACATCCCTCCATGAAGTGACTTTTGTCAGGTAGGTTTTCACAGCAGTAAAAAAAGTAACCAGTGCACACATGCCTCACTAATACCACAGGTGATAACATTAATAGCATGGCGGTGGTGGCACAAGCCTTTAATCCCAGCACTTGGGAAGCAGAGACAGGCAGATTTCTGAGTTCAAGGCCAATCTGGTCTATAGAGTGAGTTCCAGGACAGCCAGGGCTACACAGAGAAACCCTGTCTTGGGAAAAAAAAAATTAGAAACTGTTAACAGTCCAGATTTCCCCCAGAAGTCACGTGATCAGGACCTCCTCACTTCACAGGTAGAACAAGGAACCTGGGACTCCACAACAGTTAGTTAGAATCACAGCACAGCACCAGGCTCTACAGGCCTCTGTTGCTGGCCTGAGCCACTCCCGCCAGCTCCAGGTCAGAAATGGCACCAGAGAAGGGAGGTGTTACCCTGCGGAAATGATAAGAAGAAGTGAGATGCTGAACCATGAGTCAGAAGCGCTTTCCCCAAAAGCCCAGTACAAAGGAAACCCATCTCTACTGCTGTGTAACTTCTGCTTATATGTGGGGAACTGCCCAGCCTGTGAGCCTGGGAAAGTTCTAGAACCTCACCCAGAAATCAAAAGTGACATTCTTAGCCCTGAGGGCTGCAAAGATTACCTGCTGCTATGTGCCAGCTAGGTGGCAAGGGCCATCACTGGCTGCGAGATTCACCTCCTCTCTGTGCCTCCCTTCTCTTGGCAAAGAAGTGATCGCTCTCACCAGGCACAGCTTACAGATGTGTTGCAAGGATGAAGCAGATCAAAGAGATGGCTCAGCAAGTAGGAGCACTGGCTGCTCTTGCAAAGGAACTACATGGAGGCTCACAACCATCTGTAACTCCAGTTCCAAGGGATCTGATGCCCTTTCCTAGTCTCCATGGACAATAGTCACATGCATGGAACATGCACATACATGCTGACAAAACACGTATACACACTGAATAAATAAATAGATAAATAAGTCTTCTTTAAAAAAAAAAGAAAGTGTGAAAAGCATTTCAACTTCAAAAACAGGCAGGCTTACACTCTTAGTTTCTCTGCACATTGCTAAAGCAAAATAACCTGATCAAAGCATCTTAAGGGAGGAGAGGCGGAGCCTGGCTTATAGTTCCAATGGGGTACACAGTCCATCACTGTGGGGAGAGCAAACAGGAGTGTGAGGTGCGCTGGTCACACTGTGGGGGCAGTAAGGAAGTGGAGAGAGAACAGGAAGTGGGACTGAGCTACCAAACCTCAAGGCCCGCCCCCAGTCATATACTTCTTCCTGTAAGACTCCATTTCTTAAAGATACCATAAATTTCCCAAACAGCATTGCCTGGGAACCACAAATATACAGAGACCTGAGTCTATGGGGGAACTCTTCATATTCAAACCACAAGGGACAGCACTAACTCACCCCCACGGTAGCTTTGTGCTGAGATATCACAGAGACTTTGTACTATGCTTTTAAAAAAACTTTATAGGGCTAGAGAGATGGCGTCTTTGTTAGGGCTTTTAATTGCTGTGAAGAGACACACATGGCCACAGCAACTCTCTAGAGGGAAGTATTTAATGGGGCCGACTTAGAGTTCAGAGGTGTGTTGTGATGGTGGGAAACACGGCAGCATGCAGACAGGCAAGGTGCTGGAGAGGTAGCTGAGAGTTCTAGACCTGGATCCTCGGGCAGCCAAAAGAGAGAGTGGGGGGGAGGGAGAAACATGAGCTTATGGGGGCCATTTTCACTCAAACCACCACAGACGGCTCAGTGGCACTTGCCACACAACCATAAGAACCTGAATTTAGATCCACCAAAACCACACAAAAGCCAGGCAGACATGGTGGCCATCTGTAATCCTAGTACCCAGGAGACAGAGACAGGGAATTTCTAGGGTAAGATAGTTAACGATACTTGTTAGGAATTGAAGTTTGAGTTCAGTTGAGAGACTCTGCCTCAATAAATAAAATGGAAAACCATAGAGGAAGACACCCAGTGTCAACTTTCGACCTCCCCAATCAGATACACACGTGAACATGTCTATCTACAATAAACATGTGTAGTATACATACACTACACATAAAATAATGATTGGGAAAATGCCACTATTTTAAAAATAATCTTCCCCATAACCAGCTTCCCTGTTAGCAACTATGTTCTTGGCTCAGTGCCCCTCAAAAACACATCCTCTGTCTGGCAGCATCCAGATCACCTAGGAGCCTCTTAGAAGTACAGAGTCTCAGTCCCTACATACAGTCACTGGAAACCTATATTTCAACAAGTTTCCAGCAGTATTATAGGGGAAATAAAGTGTAAGGAGTATTGTTGGTTCTGATTCTGTGGAGCCTGACAGGGCCACAACTTTTACATCTATATAGTGCCAAAGATGCATCATAGACTATGCAAGACACTGGGCTATTGTGTTGGTTAGTTTTCACTGTCAATGTGATACAATCTAGAATCACCTGGGAAGATAGACTCAATCAAGGAATTATCTAGATCAGGTTGATCTGTGGTCATGTCTGGGTTAGGGAAATCCTCCTGATTGTTAACTGATATAGGAAGATCCAGCCCATTGTGGGCAGCACCATTCCCTAGACAGAGTCCCAGAACTATGCAAGAGTGATGGACACTAGCTGAGCACAAACAGAAATAAGCAAGCATCCGTTTGCCTCGGCTCTTGGCTGTGTGTATGATACTTTAACCTTTTGCCTTGACTTCCTTGCAATTAAGGCTGTAAGCTGGAACTGTCAGCTAAATAAGCCCCTTCCTCCCCTAAGTTACTTGTTCTCGAGGTATCATAGCAAAGCCACAGAAATGAAAGTCAAATAGCTTCCAGACAGCAATAGACCCTGAAGACACAGCGGATGCAATTAAGTAATTCTTGGCAGCCAGAGTACAGGGGAACTGCATGGTGTCCTACACAGAAGTCCATACCAGTGAGGGACATGGGAGAGAGTGCACACGCCATGTGGACTCACACAATGGTTACAGAGACACTCACCTAGAATATATCAGTGCAGAGGGAGAGTGCCTCTTGTGAAGCCTCCTTGGCTTGAGACTGTGGATCAGGAAGGAGGGGGACCATGTTCTACAAAAACTGGGTAGGAAGATCCAGGAAACATTGAGGAAAGGCAAGAGAAGAAAGGCCTGGGTGAGAGGCAGGCATAGGTCTCCACGGACAGCCGGTGCGGCAGACCTGTTTGCGTTGAAGGGTTCAGAGGTTTAAGGGAGTGCCCACCCAAGGTGGAGGCAGGAATCTCATTGCTGTTTAGATCCAAACATACCACATCATAATTAAGCCCACCTCCACTGCCATCTATCTACCACCCAAGGCTCTTAAACCCCCACATCTTACAGAGGACACTGAGTAAAACATTCACTCGTATCAACTGATGTCTGATTAGCATGCTTGCTCAACCTGTGCAGAGCATGCTCACCTCAGCCACTTGGTGAGAAGCGGGGCATCAGTATCTTGGTAAGAACTTGAGGGAGCCGAGACTCACAGTCGCGTACCTAGAGAGCATCACAGGAGGCTCTGGTCCAGCTCTTCCCTGGACGTCTTCTCGGACAACCCCACAGGGGTCGCCTTCTTTCTATTTTACAGATGATGAGAGAAGCCCCAGGGAGAGGAAAATAATTTGCTCAATGCCAGCCACCCTCAAGGCTGAAACCCAGGCCTTTTTAACTCCATATCCTGCTGGCCACAGAGGGTCTTGAAAGAAGAACATAGAGGTAGGTACCCCAGATGAGGCCCAGCACCCTAGTAATATGGCCTGTGGAGAGGTAGAAAAGGGACAAGTCCTAAAGTATGCCCTTCAGTTATTCCTCCTGGTAACAGCTTCTCAGGGGCTTGGCTAGCCTGGTTCCAGCCACGGCCCTTGCGAGTGCCTGCATGGCTGGCCTACTGTCCTAGTTTGCCTTCTATGGCTACCAGGGGTCGGGGGAGGAATGAGGTCTATTTGGCTTAGACTCTCCAGCACAGTTGGAGCAGGAACCCAAGAAAAAGCAGAGGCAGGAAACATGGAGGAGTGCTGCTTACTGGTTTGCTCCCTGTGGCTTGTTCAGCCTGCTTTCTTATACAACCCAAGACCACCACCTGCCTAGGGGTGGCACTGCCCACAGTGGACTGGGCCCTCCTATATTAATCATTAATAAGTAAAGGCCCCACAAGCCAATCTGATGGGGAAACTGAGCTCCCCTCTCACACGAGATTGTAGTTTGTGTCAAGTTGACCAGATATAAACTAACCAGTGTATCACTCATGGCCATCCAGGACTCGGCCACTCCACTGTGGCCACAATGTGTGCACTCCTTACCTGCATTTCTACCTGGTACCCAAGTTCAGAATTTTTACTTTCCTTTAAGCAGCTTGTCCTGCCCCTGTGGTTTATCATTCCCTGGAAGCCTCTTCAGGATGGGGTCTTGCTCTGTCCTCTCTGTCCTAAGCACGGGATCTGGAGCAGGGCAGGTATGAATTATAGTTTGTGCTGCAGCAGAGCACCAGGTCAGAAGTTGGTTGTCTTAGAACTTCCAACCCAGGCGTGAGGATAAAAGGGAGCCCCTCAACCTGAGGACAGCTGGGTCCCCAGAAGGAGGAAGCCGGAAGCCTGATACAGCCGAGTTTTTGTGCTGACGGTTAAGTGTCTCTGACTGAGGCAAGCACGCACTCTTAGCTGCAAGGCAGAAAGCAAACACCCTCAACTGGAAGCACTAACTAGAAGAGATTCATTTCCCAGTGTAACAAATGTGGTACCTGAATGCAGCAGACAGAACTCATTACATACACTCGGGAATCAGGTTCTCTCCTTACCACCCGAGAGAGCTTATCCAGGAGCAAAGAAAATGGAGTCCTGTCTCTGCCTTCCACGGAAGCCTTAAACACCTATGACTACCTCGATCAGCCTTGAGAGGTAGGAGGTCCTAGGGGTCACATTGCCAGCAAATGACATTCAGTATTCAGTCCCGTACAAAAGAAAGATTCCAAACTTGATTTAAGATGCAGACATTTTACCCATGCTGGCAGGGCCCGCCACGGGTGGATTTCTGTAGCTGGAGGTTTGATTGCAGTGGCTGCTTTTGCTCTCAAGACCTCCCTCCTCTGTTTTCTAGCTATGGCGTCTCTGCTGACAATTGTGGTGATAAATCTTAAATGTGTGGTGTGCGATTTACTATCCTAGTGTCTTCTGACTGAGCTCCAGTGGCACTGAGTACATTCACATCTTCCGCTGCCCTGCCTGGGCAGAGATGGGTAGGGAGGAGACATGGAGGCAAGCGACAGAAGAACTCTCACCTGACCAGAGCTTTGTACGATGGCTCCCAAGGGCTTTGGCTCTGTGTGCACTTGTGCGTGGGGCTCCAGACATCTCCTTAGAGCAGTCTCTACAACTCCTTGCCCTTGTTTGATGCTGCCCTATAGCATCACATTGCTAACTTCTGCAGCTGTCTGAATCCAGCAGGACCTGCTGCTCTCTGATCCCTCCCCATTCTGTGATTTGTCCCCTCCACCGCATGCGAGATAGGCCTAGAAGGACTTCACATCTCCTTTGTGTACGGCCGTCATCTTGTACACAAGAACAGGGGGAGCACAGGCTGATGAGAGCAGAGCTATTTCCCCTCTGCCTTGCTTGGCTAAGTGGTTGCCCACCTCCAGGCTTTCCATTCTATGAGACAGTGTTTGTGCGGTCTCTGCTCCTCAAACCACCATGCCATGGACTAACTCTGAATCAACTCCAGAAAGCTTCCCTTTCTTCACTTGAGAAGTAGAAAAGCTCATTTATCTCTTGCTTTCTTTAGCAAACTCCCATTCAACCCCAGTCTTTCTCGGTTCTTACTGGGACAGAATACAAAAGCCAGATAAAGTGCACGCATCACCTGCACACTGTGATGCCTGTATGGGGGAGATCAAAGTTGAACCCGCTAGTTTCCCAGGATGTTCCACCCACAACAGGGCCTGTGAGAGAAGAGCGAGGCAGAGTGAGAGAAGGCTCCACAGAGGTGACCTCTGAGAAGGGTTTTAAAGAGTGACCAGGATTGTGCTGAGGAGACGGCTCTGTTGGTAAAATGCTTGTCGTGTCAGCATGAGGAACTGAGTCCAATCTCCAGAGCTGGCTGTGGTGGTATGTGTGTGTAATCCCAGCTCTAGAAAGGCAGAGGTAGGAGATCTGATCCCTGGAACTAGCTGGCCAGCTAGCCTTGTCTCAAAAACACAAGGTACACGGCTGCTGAGAAGCAACACCCAAAGTTGACCTGTGACCTGACATGCTCGAAGGAAAACAATTAATGATTCAGTCGATTAAAAATAATGGCCAGGATTTGGATTTCAGACAGGAGTCATAAAAGGGGATGAGGACAGGCAGTCCTTTGTGTAAATGAGGCCTAGTGGGAAGGGAAGCCAGGTGGGACCAAGAGCCAGGGGAAGAGTCTCGAGATGCTGAAATACGTTCTGCATTTCTTTGCACCATTAACCAGAACCCTTTAAAACAAAACGCAAACGCATTGCCTTCCGGGACCTGCTTTCTTTTCAGGACAGCTGCAAAGTGGAACTGAGTATCTAGAGAGGCACCTGGTCCTGAATTCACTGCTCTGGCTCTGGGTCCCTACTCCCCACTGAAGCCCAGGGCTCCAAGAGCCCCATCAGGGCTGGGAACAGCACCCTAGGAAGAGTCACAGGCAAGGACTTTCATCCCTGAGCTGGAGCACTGTGCTGTGTCTTGTGTCAGCCTCTGCTTTGGGCCAAATGGGGAAACCCAAGAGTCTCTGAAGATGAGAGGACAGTGGGTTGGATTCAAATCCCAAGACAATTCTCCCTTCTCTTCCTTATGTGAGACTTCAGTGTCTTAATCTTTAAATAAAGAACAAAACTAGGCACCTCAAGAGGCGTAGGTAAATGGCAGAGATTTTGCAGGTTTAACCATCTGTGGACAGGACAGATGCTCAAAAACAACCCTCCCGCTCCTCTCTAAACACCTCTCTGTGTCTTAGCTTCCCACCTGTTAAATGTGATGGGCACTGAAGAATAAGGCTGAGTTAGGTGATGTCCCTACTCCTGTCACTGGTCCCACTCAAGGGCCCTAAGTAGAGTCCAGTACCTTTAGTTGGAACTCAGAATTACTTTTCTCTTTTATTTTCAATAATGAAAACACACACACACAAGTCCACCCACTGGTAGCACACACATTAGCACATACTTAAGATGAGCACACACATCCCAGCATCACCCTCCCCCCTCCCACCCCCTTCCGCCACCCTTGGTTTCCCTGTTTGATGATATAGGAGAGAGACCAACCACATCCCCTCTGCAAGTGCCCACTAGGTTGGGGGAACGGTGCCCAGCAGAGGGCGCTCCAAGTGTAACCTCCTGGCCGAAGTCCTGGAAAAAGGCAATAGGCCAAGGAAATTTCTAGTGGAAAAATTAAGGAACGATTCCAGGTTTACGAAACCCAGACTTTGAAAAAACAAAAGTGCCGATTTGTCTCCTGGGTTAGGGAAAAAAGAAGACCACAGCCGCAGTCAGATTTCCAGGAAACTCTCGGTGAAGACTAGATGAGGCTGGCACAGGGCAGGCAGAGAGACTGTGGGGTGGCCCAGTCTAGACTCAGATGCCCTAGGAAGTGAGAGATGAGGGCAATGGCATGCATGATGGAGCGTGGGCATGCACATGCATACATAACTGGTTATGTATGTTTATGTGTACCATGTCTGGATGCATATTTGTGTGTAACTATAAGTACAATCCCTCAAGTTGCTTGTTGCATAATTTCTATGTTCTTTTTGCAACCATGATTTAAAAAGATACCATCACTAACTTCATGGGGCTTAGCAAACTAACATGCAGTTTCATTTTGGGTGTCTAAGAGGCAGCTTGAGTGGTACTGACAGACACTGGATTTGTAGTCAGACAACCTGGCATTCCAATCCAGCCGCCCACTCGCTAGGTGACACCTGGCAGCTTCCTCAACATTTGCTCTTCTTGGATGAGAAATGTAAGTATTAAGACCATGTCCTAGGAGAGAGCATGCATGTGCCAATTTTCAGTGATGACCCTGGTCGTAAATCCACATCTGGATAAACACTAGAATGTGTCCGGCCTGCATGAGTGGCATCTCGTCAAATCCACACCTTTACTCACGATGTTTATGGGATGCCAGGTTCCACCAGAGGTCTCACCTAGTGGCCCACAGACAGGAAATGTGGACAATCTCATGTGGTTTGAGGGGCTTTTTGTTGCCGTTGGTTGGTTGGTTTTGACTTTTGTTCATGGTGTGTTCTTAAAAATGATGGTATCACAGGGAAAAAAAAAATCTAGATTTCCAGTTTCCTTTGGAGGGTTCTGCAGCCATGAGCATGTGTGTGCCTGCATGCCACAGCTACTGCTCCTCATAGACGTGTCCTTCCCAGGGGCACCCTAGCCTCTCTCGCCTGGTTGGTTTCCAGAGCAGTGCTTGGAGGGGATCCAAGGCAGCTCAGGGGTGCTTTGTGCAGACGTGTTCTCTGGGAAGGAGAAGGAGGACAGGGCCAGGAGCTAATGCTAGAGAGCTGGCCTCCCCCATCCTCTCTGGTCCCAACAGAGGACAGAGAGTGCCTGACTGTCCTCCATGGAAATCTGTGGCTATGAGCCAGACACTAGTTACAGAAAAGAGCTGGCAAAATGCTTGCTGTGGTCACCTGAGGACCTGGGTTTGGCTCCTCAGGACCTACATAAGGAGCTGGGCACAGCAGCATGCACCTGTATGGGTGGCACCAGGGCGATCCCTGAGGCATGCCAGCCATGAAGCCAAATCACTGAGCTCCAGGTTCAGTGAGAGACCTTGTCTCAAAATAAATGAGGCAGAGGGTATGATGGCCTCGCCCCAAAAACAGCCTCTGGCCTGTACAGGCTTGCATGCCCATACACATATGCACATGTATCCATACACAAGTATGTATATGTGTATTGCAAGAATAGGTCTGAAATATGGTAGACAATGGCCTCCCCAGAAAGTATTTAGACATCTTTTTTAAAATGAGATCCTTAAATACATTTTTGAAGCCCACAGATGTGAAGCCCAGGAATGATGGTTTCCTGGTGTCACTGGGTCCTCTTAGGATGACAAATCTATTCTAACAAATATTAATTGGGCTCCCACTGCACGCAAGAGGTAGTCTAGGGCTTACAGGGGCCTTCAGAGTCATGTCTATTCTGCCCCTTGGCCCTTGGGATCCTGTCTTGAAGAGAGATCATCATCTGAGCAGAAAAATAAACAAAGCACCAAAAGTAGAAGGTATTACTGAGAAGTTCTAGGACAAAAGGCAGTGAGACAAAAGATGTGTCTGGGCCTTGAACAGATGGTGCAAGCTGGGTTCTCTCTCGGCTCCCCATTCCCCTGTGTAAGGAAAGGAGGTCAGAAATGATGAGCAAGCAACAGCACCCTTTTATAGCCTGCCTGGCCCCCCCATATGGGATTCTTTGAGGAGCAAAGGCTACTGCCCTTATTCTCAGTCTTATACTCCTACCCTGCATTCCTACTCCCAAGTCTTGGCTTGTGCTGGGAATTCGTCTAGCTTGAGCTGTAAGAGGAATCCATCAGAGGAGTGGATTACACATAGCTTCCCTCAAAAAAAAAAAAAAAAAGTCCATAGTTCAAAAAAACTAGGCCTTTAGTAGAACCTTCCAGCATTTTCTTACCGTGGTTCCTGGTGCCTCTGTAAGCCTAAATATGGAAAGCAACAAGTGAGCTGTACCCCTTCCCCAGCTTCAGGGTTTGAACAATAAAGGATGTGATGAGAAAATTCTCCCCCTCTTAAGGGGGACATGTGGTACAAGGATGGGAGAACATCTCCCCCATTGCTACAGGGAAAGCAGGTGTCCAGTTTCTAAGAAACAGCGCTCCTCACACTGTGTGCGATAGCTAGTCTTGATTGTCAAATAGATCACATCTAGAGCTAGCTAAAACCCTAAGCTGGCAGGCACACCTGAGAGGGATTTTTAGTTTATAGGATCATTTGAAGCTGAAAGACTCTCCTTAAACCCATATCTTGTTAGGTTAGAAAACACACCTTTAGTCTGGACCACACCTTCTACTGGCAGCCTGTATAAAGGACATGGAAGAAAGAAGTTTACTCACGTGGCTCACTCTGTCTCTGTCTCTCTCTGTCTCTCTCTGTCTCTGTCTCTCTGTCTCTCTGTCTCTGTCTCTGTCTCTCTCTCTCTCTCTCTGTCTCTCTCTCTCTCTCTCTCTCTCTCTCTCTCTCTGTGTGTGTGTGTGTGTGTGTGTGTTTCTTCTTATTCTTCCCCTTGCTGGTAAATCCATTCTGTCACTAGCATTAGAGCCCAGTTTTCAGTATCCTGGTATATACTGAAGGCTGAGACATCCAGCCTCATGAACTGAACAAGTACTGGGTTCTTGGACTTTCCACTGGTGGACAGCCATTGTTGGACTAGCTGGTCCACAGCCTGTAAAGCGTTGTAATAAACCCCCTTTCTCTATATATAGATTTATTCTATAAGGTCTGTTCCTCTGGAGCAGTGGTTCTCAACCTTCCTAATGCTGTGACCCTTTAATACAGTCCCTCATGTTGTGGTGAGTCCCAACCATAATATTATTTTCATTGCTATTTATAACTACAATTTTGTCACTGTTATGAAATGTAACATATATATCTGTGTTTTCTGAAGGTCTTAGACAACCCCTGAAAAAGGGTCATTCGACCCCGAAGCAGCAGCAATCCACAGGTCGAGAACCCTGGCCAATACACCTCATTTTTCTCCCTGAGCCTGAGTCCTCAGGATGATGCATCAGAGGACCATCAGACTGAATCCTGCTTCCACCAGACGCCAACTGCCACTGATTTCAGGCATAAGCCTCGTTCTTCTGCACTAGCCAATAGCCAGCAAAAGCATGGCTCACACAGTGTGGAGTAGTAATCTGGAGGCCCCTGCTGATGTTCCTGCTGTTGGGAGAGAGCCTTGATTTCCACAGTCCATGAAAGAAGGAGTTGATACAAAGCAAAAACAGTCACAGAGCTCATGGCACATGGGCGGCCAGCGAAGGCAAAGAGGAGTGGGTTCGGGTTAAGGCCTTCCCCAGTGTGGGATTTCAGGGGTTGTTTTTATCTGTCAAGCTCTTCCCCTGGACCTTGCCACCTGTTATAATTTCCAGCTTTGCCACCTGCTATACCCTCCAGCTTTGCTACCTACACCCAAGTTCCCCAAAGTAACAGCTCTGAGACTGAATTCTTTTTTTAAAAAAAATTGTTTTATTTATTTATTTTCTATATGTGAGTACACTTCTCTGTCTTCAGACACACCAGAAGGGAGCATCAGATCCCATTACAGATGGTTGTGAGCCACCATGTGGTTGCTGGGAGTTGAAATCAGGACCTCTGGAAGAGCAATCAGTGCTCTTAACCACTGAGCCATCTCTCCAGCCCAAAGACTGAATTCTTTATGAATAAACGTCTAGGCCAATAGCTTTGTCTCTGTTCCCCAATTAGCTCCTATTTCAATAATCCTTCAGTCTCATGTCTCTCTCCATCTGCGTTCTGGTGAATTTCCCATGCCTCCGACTCTCCCAGAATCCTCTCTGTGTACCGGAACTTCCACCTCCCTATTTCCTGCCTAAGTTAACATTATTGACAGGTGAAGCGTCCACACACTGCACAAAAGATTCCTACTACAACCTGCACCGAGGACAGTGGCCTTTCCATGACATGACATCTATCTACATCACCTGCAAAGTGCCCAGTCAACAGTTATCTCAGAAGATCCCAGCGAGCCGGTGCTTAGAATGCAGAGAACTTTTGCAGGGCTCGGGGCGTTTTAAATTTAGAATCTGGATCTATTGAGATGGGGGGAAAACACCAGAGTGTCTGCCTTCAACAAACCCAGACTTCTGGTTTGTTTGGTTTTTTTTTTTTAATTTTTTATTAACACATTATTTCTAACTTTACAACATCCGAAGGGTAACATCAAAAACGAACGTAATGTTTTCTGATGATTACGTTATCCTTAACTGTTTTTTCCTGAAATAAAGCATTTATTTACTTGTGTCTATGCACACACACACACACACACACCACAGCAGTGAACATGTGAAGGCCAGAGAACATCCTGTTCAAACTGTTTCTCATCTTCCACCATGGAGATCCTGGAATCTAACTCAGTTCGTCAGGCTTGGCGGCAAGCACCTTTGCCCACAAAGCCATCTCACTGGCCCTAAACTTTCTACAGGTGGTCTTGTTAGGTCTCACTAACAGCCTGATGGAAGATAAGCACACAGGCACCTAAGCCTGGGCAACACACGAGAGCAATGACAGCTTCCCCGCCAGGTCACACATCGAGTAATGCCACGGATCCGTAAGCCTCGTTTCTATCGTTTGGTGTGCCCTTAGATTCCGATGAAACAGAAAAGGGAAAAAATTTTAAAATGAAATTTTTTAAAAATTCTAGTTATGTAGAGCAAGAATGCCTTCAACTACCACTTAAACAAACACACACCCATAATAAGCTCTAGCTTTTCTAGATTTTCTGAGCTCATTGAGTGTTTTTCTAATCTGCTGTGAACAGCAGTTGTGTAAACTCCTGTGACGATGGCCCTGCATTGCAGAACCCAGCACTTGAGTCAGATGTCAGCAGAGGTTAAGCTGGTAGTGACTGGAAAGCTGTCCTGTATGTACGTTTTCTGACATGAGACTTGGCGGTGAGAAGAATGAGCAGGAGGCACTGGGAGGTGGGGGTGGGGTCTCTGACTCTGCTCAGTATGAGCGTTCAAGCCCCCTCTGGCTCTACATCTCAAGAAGAATGAGAAAGCAGGACCATGTCAGATGGCTGCTTTGGGCCGGGTGAATTCATTCACTTCCTTCTGCACGTTGTCCTGTTCTGGGAGACAGCCACTAGGGCACCAGGACCTTGCCTGGTGGCCTTTACACACACACACACACACACACACACACACACACACACACACACACACGGTGGAGCTGTGTCTTGGGGGGGCGGGGCGGGGGACTGGCTGTGCTCTCAAAAGCGCCCTCTAAAGTGGAAATGTGGATAAGTGATTCGGGGTCGGCAGCCTGCGAAGGAAATGCCAAAGAGTTAAGCTGCAGAAAGGCTGGTGTATTAGGGATGCGGAGTCAGGTGGCCCCACAGTTCCCAACCGTCGCCCTCATGATGGCGGCATGCAAAGTGTCAGAGGAAGCATAATTTCCATCCTGTAACTTTGCCACTCCAGGCCCAAAGCGGGAGAACATGGTCAGGTTTGAGTTCGGCTTTGTCTGGGATCACAGTAGAAAAGCACAAGTATCTAGGGCAGATGCCCACCCTTCCCAAGGCTGCCAATCACTGGCTGTTTGACCTGAGCCTAATTATGTACCTCAAGGCCTCAGTTTTCTAAAGATGAGAACGAGATTCGTTCAGAGCCATGACTGACATCAAATTATAGGGAGCCACTTATTCTCGTTGCTATACTTTTACCACGACCACAGACCCCAGTGTTCCAGGCTGGAGCAGAAGGCTGGTGTGACCCAGGCCTGTCGAAGTACAGGAAGTGAAGGTGGGCGTGCCGGGGGGTGGGGTGGGAGGCGAGTGGGCGGGGACTGCAGAGGCAGGCTAGGCACATCCCCTTCCCATATCTGGGACCTGAGAACATCTAATTCATGCATTATTTGTAGATTGTGTTCCAATGGCTGGGGTGGGGGGCGGGAGGGAGGGCTAGAGCCCAAGATCCAGGAGGCAGCAGAGGGGACAGCCGGTCCTGGCCACCTCTCCTGCTTACATCCTTCTCTCTATCCATCTGCTTGTGTATTTGGGCTCCTTTTGAGAGTATATGAAAATAAAATCTGTAGACAGACTAAGTTTGGAAAAATCCAGTGTGTTTTATGATCATTAAAGTCATTTTCTGCCTTAAAAAAATAAGTAAATCTAACCCAGCAGTGGCGGCACATGCCTGCAATCCCGGCCCTCGGAATGCAGAGGCAGGTGGATCTCTGAGCTCAAGGCCAGCCTGATCTACAGAGTGAGTTCCAGGACAGCCAGGACTTCATAGAGAAACCTTGTCTCAAAAGTCAAACAAAAACTGAAATAAAACAAAATTCTCTAAACTGGATTGGGGAAGGCAGTTCATTCAGTAATGCGCTTTCCACACAGACTTGAGTTCCTAAGGCCGCACGCTGGAGCCACACAGAAACAGTAGTCAGCGTGGTCCTGGGCACTGGAGTGCTGGAGACAGAGATCTGCTGACCTCTGGGGCTTGCTCACCAGCCTGCCTGGGCTAATCTTCAAATCCCAGATCTCAGTAAGAAATCCTGTCTATAAAATAAGATGAACAGCTCTGGGATGGGGGTTAGGGGATGAAACCCAAGGCTGACCTCTGACCTCCATCCACACCTGCACCTGCACACACAAACGCAGAGGGAGAGACCAAAAATATCTATAAACTATTATGTCTTGCATTTTCTACCTAAGTGTTCACTTCCATCCCCCTTCTCAGAAAAAAAAAACAAAAAACAAAAAACAAAAACAAAAAAAAACAAAAAAAAAAAACCTATTTGAGTGACTGAGAAACATAAAACAAAACAGAAGCCGCCTTAGCTTCTAGCTCAGTGCTCATTCTGAAGTCTCTATATCTGGGGTAGGGGCAGGGCACAAAGCCTTTCAACCCAGCCCTAAGCCATCAGGACCACCTCGGTTTTCACCAGTTTTCTGCTCTATGTCCAAGAACTGGACCATAAATCTACCCCTAGGAAGCAGGGCCAGACACTTGGAAGCAGTTCTAGGGCATTCACCTGTGTAGGACTCTCCTCTTCAGCGCACAATGACTCCCATGTTAATTACCCAGCATCCTCCTTGTCATTCAGCCCGCCCACAACTGCATGGCAGCTACCACAAACTCTATATAAACTGTAGAAAGCCAGGCGGTCCCCTTCAATGTCAAAGGTCTGACTGCTGCGGAACTGAGACAGAACTTGAGACTGAAACCTTTGCGGTTCAGTGGCTCTGAGATCCAAAGGAACAGGTGTGAGTGAGAAGGAAATGGGCGGAGACATACATGATCACGGGCTCAGACGAGCATGCGCTTCTCTGTATAATTAAGGACAACCTTATGCTTCTGATCCCCTTCACCCATCTTCGGGGTGTTTGACTCCACGCCCAGTTTCATGTGGTGCTGGGGAGAGAAGCCAGGTCCTCAAAAGTACCAAGCAAGTTCTTCATCAGCTAAGCTACGCCCCGTCGCCCATGTCTGCTTTCCCGATCCTCCCACACAGCCCCAGGCACAGCCTACCAGATATGAGGCCTTCGCCAGGGAGACGATTCCTCTTTTGAAACTTATCTTTAGAAAAGTAAGACAAGTGACCTGGGTAGAGGCGAATGGTCTCCAAATGGTTTATTTTCTTTCTGAATCCAAAGCTTCATCCATGCTCGGCTTTTGATTTCCACTGCCTGGCTGATCCCTGGGCATTTAGTGATCCTCCGGTGATGCCCCCTCTGTTTCAAGAGCCCCCAAATTTAAGCCGGGTGACTACAGATGAGTTTTGGGTACTTTCCGAAATTAAACTATTTCCCTTGGTAAATTTCCAGCATATGAACTCACTCATCTGAAAACAGGATGTGGCGTGTGAAGTGTGAGGTCAGACTGCCTGCTCTTTTTTTCTTTACCCTAGGGCAGAGAGGAAAGTGGGGTGGTCCGAGAAAGGTGAGACCAGAGAGGGGATCTTACAACATCCACGCTTGAGAAATGTCACTTCACCAATTGCACTTGAGAATCGGTGACTTTTGTGTGCAAGAGGTAGATCAGCCATTAAAGCTAGGGTCACAACCAAAAACTAAGAAAGAACCGTTACTGTTAGAATTCAAAGGCTCACAGTGGGCTGAGTGGCATATGCCTGTGATCCTAGCACTTGAGAAACTGAGGCAGGAGGCTTACCAATTCTAAGCCAGCCTAGACTACATAGCAAGACCCCGTCTCAAAAAATAAAATAAAATAAAATAAAAGCAGATGAATGAAAGATCCTTAGAGGTCACCTCTGACCATGCTTGCACAAATCGCAGAGGTTGTATTTTCGGGGTTCCTGAGACACAATACTTGCCGTCAGGCAGACATCCCCTTTCCAAGTCAAGTCCCAGAAGTCTTTATTCCACCAGCCACCCAGATGCAGTATCACCTGCCTGCTAGAAACCTGAAGCCAACAGCAGACCTGCTATGGAAGGGAGACATACACACCTCCCTCATCCAAACAAAAGCCCAACCAAGTAGGTCCTGTGCTTGGGAAGCTGAGGCAGGAGCATGGCTTACAGTTTGGAGTCTTCAGGGCTACACGGGAAGACCTTGTCTCAAAACAAACAAATCAATCAGTTAGAAATCAAGTAAGGAGCCCAAGCCAAATTAACCAGATAAAGAACCACTGACCATCTGACCAGGAGCCAGTGGACATCTGCGGACAGACGGCGCCCTTGTGAGATTGCTGGTTTGCAAAAATTACACCGGTTGGTTGGTTGGTTTTTTAATCTTTTAAACTAAACGTATATCCTGACACTAAATTCCCTAACTCTTTGGAGTAAGTGTGTGTGTGTGTGTGTGTGTGTGTGTGTGTGTTTATCAAATGCTGTGTGTGTTTAGCTTAAAAAGCACAACCACTTCCCTGCTTCACCCAGTTTCTTTAGCGCCCAATGCCAAGAGCACTACACTATCACACTGCTATCTGCACCATTCACAGAGATTGGCAGAGTTTGCCGGGTCCTGGGCTCTTAACAAGAATCCACTGTAGCTTACTGTTTTTCCACTCTAGCCTTGCGGCATTTCAGGCTGGAGCTCAATATTGTTTGTGTGTGTGCTGAGTATCTCAGGAGTGCAGTCACTGATGGAGTGCTAGGAGTCAGCTAGCACCAGGACCCCAACAGACGCACTCCAGTTCTGTTTCCTTGAGGGAGGAGCGATCACCCCGCCCCCGGCCAGCCTCCGAAGCCAGCCGAGCTCAGTCCCACCCGCCTGCCCAGCCCAGCTTCCCTTGGCTTCCGCCAGCCCAGCCCGGTTCTCTGCCCCAAGGACGCTACAGCCCGGCCGGGTGCGAGCAGAAGGCGGCGCACAGGTTGGTTGCTGGCACCCGCGGGTCCCCAAGTGCGAGCATACTCAGCCTCTCTCCCTTCCTGAGCGGTGCTCTGATCCTTAAGCTGTCACTTCAGTTCTGCCCTCAGCTCTGAGCTCGTTCTGATGTGGCAGGGGACATCACCTGCTGAAGGAAAGGGGGCAGATAGGCAGGGAGTCATAGGTAGGCGACTAGACAGCATGTGCAGGCTAAAGGCAGCATGTAGGCCATGGGATCCCAATAAGGGCACTGTCACCGAGATGTTCCAACGTGTGGGGTGTGGCCCAGGTGGGTCCCTGAAAACTAGAAGGAGGCTGGGACGCCTCTGTTCAGCAGATAGATTTCCCATTCTGGGAGCCATGGAGATGAGTCTAAGGTGAGAAGGCGGTGAAAGAGACCTGTAAAGAGCCACAGCGGTGTAAAAAATAACTCTGAAGGGTGTGAAGGAAAGTGCTGTCATAGAAGGGAAGGTTAGAAGTCCACTGGCCTGCTTCTGATGAGACTGAAATTAGGGCAGGCCCAGAGCATTTGACAGCGTGTGGGCTTATGACAGGGCTGAGTAGATTCCCTGGAGTTTCAGCAGCTGTGCTGACAATCTTCTTTAAACTTTGTATTGCGGTGTGAGAAGAGAGAGTAGATATGGGAGAAGAATTTGGGATAATTGCCAAGCTCATTTTAAAGCGCAGGTCTGGTCTCAGTCCTTCCTGCCTCTCTAGCTTTAAGGTCTTGAGCAAGTCACTCAATTTATCTGTGCCTTGGACCCCTGGGCTATAGAGTAGGGGGTCTCCAAAGACTGGAGGGAAATATTGACAAAATGTTTGTTAAAGTACTTAAAACGAGGCTGGAACTGTGGCTTGGTTGGTTAGCAAGCACTTGTACGCAGCCTTGGGTCTGATCCCAGTACTGAGAAAAACAAACCACTTAACTGGTAGCACCCAAGCAGCAGTGCCTGTTGTCTTAGCCCACAGCCCTGTGGGAGTATTCTAATGCTGGTAGCAGGAGCTGGGAGATGTGGAGTCAGTGAGGGGGGAGGAGGCTAGGACAAGAGAAAAGGATCCAGAAGCTGGATGGAGCAGAAGGTTGGGTGCCTCCCTTGTGTCCAAGTCGGAAAAGGAAAGGACATGTGGGGTGCAGGGGGTTGCTGGTCAGGCTGAGGACGGAGTTAAGGGAATGCCTTTCTAAGAGCAGGCAAGGAGATGAGAGATCATTAGCTGAGTAGGCTGGGGAGGGTTCAGTTGGAAGTCTGTAGGATGGAGTAACCTCTTGGCCAGCAGCCACTAGATGTTCTGGTGTCACCCCAGGCTTGGTAGACCATTGACGCTATCTAGAGACATAACAGAGTCTAACTTGACCTGACCACCTGGGAGGCTCAAGGAAGCTGATAGATGCCCAAACACTGTGTAAGAGTAATTTGCCATTTTAAATCTCTCATTGTGAGGAAAAGAAGGGTGTGGCCATCACCTGAATAAATTATCAAAGCTTTTGGAGCAGGCCACTTCAGTCAAGGCCCCTGCCACACCTTTACCTATTGTGACATCTAGCTATAATGGTCAACTTGGCATGACCTGGGAAGGGAGTCTCAATGAGAGATTGTCTAGATTGGGTTGGCCTGTGGGCACAAAGTGGGAGATTGTCATACTTGAGTTAATTGACGTAGGAACATCCAGCCCACTGTGGGTGGTACCATTCCCTAGGCAGGGGACTGTAAATTGTGTAAGAGTAGAGAAACTAAGCTGAGTGCAAAGGAGCAAGCATCCATGCATTTGTTTCCCTCTGTCCCTAACTGTGGATGTGATTTGACTAGCTGTTTAGAGTCTTATCTTGACTCCCCAACACACCCCATCAATGATGGAATTGAACCTGGAATTGTAAGCCAAATAAATTTCTTCTCACTTTGCTTTTTTTCGTCAGGGTGTTTTATCATAGCAAAAGAAATGAAACTGGAACACCATCTCATTTGATCACCTCAGCTACTGGGTAAAATAGACATTTTTATCCCCATTTTACAGATACAGAAAGTGAGGCTCAGACACATTGAAGAATGTGTGGTGAGTGGGGTGTGGTAAGGCTGCCATAGTGGCGCATGGTGATGCTCAACTTAATGCCAAGCACTTGGAAGAAGAAGCAGGCAGATCTCTGTGAGTTTAAGGCTAACCTGGTCTACATAGCAAGTTCTAAGCCAGCCAGGGCTACATAGTGAGACCCTATCTCTAAATAAATAAATAAATAAATAAATAAGACCATGTGATGGATCTGTGATCCCCTTCCAGACCTGTCTAGGCACAGAGCAGTTTTGTTGGATGGAAAGGTATACAGAGGTCACTTTGTCATTTGACAGCCTGAAGAACCTGGTGCTCTAACACACATCCCAGGCTCTGAAACTTCACCGTGCTGCCTCATTCTTATCTCTTCCATGTTGGAAGAGCACAGCCCACTGCTCTACCACAGGCTGTGCCTTTTTGAGCCTCACACCTTGCTTCACTGAACTGTATGTAGCTACAGAAGGATTGTAAGGATCGCAGGAGCAACTCTGCCCAGCACACAGTCAGCCCAGCACACAGTCAGCTGTATGTTTTTCATGTTCTCGTCTCATGCACACATGCATCTCCAGTCTGATGGGCTGCTAAGAGCAGCCCCCCATGCACCTGGACTCCTCCAGGGCTTTGTTCTCAACAGGGAAGTGGTGGCTCCTGACCAGATACACAGCCACCTATGACTTCCTGAGTGGGGCTTGGGAGGAAGGCACTGCGAGTCTGAGGTGGGGAGGTCTTGGGCTTAAGCGAGGGAGGGCCCTATTTACTTGTCACCATCGTGACTCATGCACAATGCCACCGGCAGAGTGGGGTCATCGGAGGCCTTTCTGCTGCCTCTGGTTGCCTCAGTCATAAATCCTAGAGACTACTTGTCGCAATCCATTTTATTTCAGACATAGGGTAGCCAAATGACAGTGTGAGAAAGTGACATTTACTCAAGGCCACCCAGATATCCTGGAGGACCCAGAACCCTGGAGATTCCCATCAGAAAGGTGAGCTCCATTGTTCCAGAGGTACATGGCTCAGAGGTACTGGGAGTGTGGGGGACACAAAACAACCTTGGCCTCTCCACCAAGGGCCCGGGAGGAGATAGAGGAAGGCAGCCTGTGGTTCTCAGGCGGAGGAACAGTGACTCTGGAGAGCCAGGGCACTACTCTCTTCCTCTGATTCTGTCTCTTGCTCGTTCTCATTCTGAAAAATGTCTGGACACTCCTTAAAGTTTTTAGCCTCTGTCCAGGGGATTTTTTTAACCACAAAGGGTAATTCCTACTCCACCCTTGCTGTGACTCAGCTATGACGTCGTACCACACAAGCCAGAGAGGAAAAGATAAAGTCACCAGAAAGGGTGGCCCGGAGCCAGAACCCACCTCTCTCTACAGACTCCACAAGGCTGGTCCTCTGCTCTACTTAACAGACCTTCTGGCCACCTGAAACCCCAAGATGGCCTCCAGCTCAGCCCCTGATGAAAACGAGTTTCAATTTGGTTGCCCCCCTGCTCCCTGCCAGGACCCATCGGAGCCCAGAGTTCTCTGCTGCACAGCCTGTCTCTCTGAGAACCCAAGGTGAGGGGACAAAGAGCCAAGGGCCGGTGGGAAAGACTGCCAGGGAGGAACCCCTGATGGGATGCCGGGCTGAAGGGAACTGGTGACTGTGAGCAGATAACTTCACCTCTCTGGGCCTACATTTCCACACTCTTTTCTTCTGAATACTGCCCATGCCCTGGGCTGTGGGTGAATGGATCAGTAGCCACAGGAAGCTGTCAGTCAGTTCAACTACTGTTAAGGTGGAACTTTAAGCATCACTCAGCCACTTACTGGGTGACCTGATGTGGACCTTGGATGTCTCCAAGTCCCAATGACTTATCTGTGGAGCTGTTTTCTGCCTCACAGAATTGTTCCAAGACTCCATCAGTAATGTTCCCAGAACTTCTTACAGTAATTAATGTGTCCTCCCTTGGCAAACATCAAACTGTGATAAAAAAACACAATTTTGTTCCATTAGACCCAGTTAAAGGGGGCAAAGATACAGTAGGGTATACATTTATGCTTAAAGAGTAAATAATTGGCTCAATAGCAGCATTAACAGCCTTCCTTGAGCAATTGTTATGCACCTGCTGTGTGTCATGTACCCAGTCCCTGTGTCCTCAAACCAGCTTCCAGGAGGCAATACAATCACTCCCCTATTGCATAGATGAGAACTGCAAAGTCCCCCAGAGAGATCAAGCCTCCTTGCCTCCTATGAGTTTCCTGCTGGGATACTCCTAAGTGGCCTTGGGCCCTGAGCATGGTCTTTTCTTTGGGACTTTACAGCGTTAAGAATGTGGGGAAACTGAATCAGCCAAATGAGAAGTCCACATTTGGTGACGAAGGGGAGGAGGCTACAGGAGCAGGGCCAGAGGTTGTGGCTGTGGAAAAGCCAGGAAGAGGGTAGAGGCCGCAGTTGTTGGGCTTCCTGGACAGCTGATGCTCTGAGCTTATATGGGGTTCCCCAAACCCCCACCTCACTGAAAACCTGGCAGAAGAATGAGCAGAGCTAACTGGAGCATGCAGGCAGGGGCCCAGCCTGAGGTGCTGTGCTCTGGATTTGCCTTGCTATCCTATGGCCTCGGTCTCCTCACCTAGAAAGCAATTTGGACACTTGCTGTCAGTCAGAGCTATGTGCACAGATATCCTATAGAGCACCCTGGTCTGAACCTGATGCCCATTTCCAGTAGACAGACTCTGAGGTCTTCTTCTTGTCAAGATAGGTCAACATCCCCTGGCCAAAAAAGGAGAGACCAGAACCACATACAGGGTACTGAGAAAAACATACAGAGTTCCAAGCCCAGAACCCCTTGCCTAATCCCTTGGGATTGGACATATTGGGAGGATCCAAAATTTTTGCAAATTTGGGAAAGGCAATAGATAATTCTTCCAGAAGAGACCCTGTAACCAGGCGTTTGCATGGGATTTCTACAGTGGGACAATCATAACCACACCACATAGATAAGGATGGGAACATCAGGTGAAGGCAAGTGGAACTGCAAAAGCAGCTAACAGCAAGCTTCATGAAACAGTGTATGCCCATGATTTCAAAGACCTTAGCAATGGGCCTCTAAGTTACTGGAAGAGGCAAGATCCGGGCTTTGAAGTCTGTCAGGAAGGTACAAGTGACCGATGGAAGGTGCCAGCAAGGTGTGGTGCCTTATGTGAGAGACTTGTTCGTGTTTCCCCAGAGATGATGAGGATCGGATCTGTCCTAAATGCAGAGCAGACAACCTCCAACCTGTGAGCCCAGGAAGCCCTCTGACTCAGGAGAAGGTACGTTAGCATAGACAAAGAAGAAGGTCTGTCCATCAGAAGGTCTGTCCATCTTTTGGAGACTAATGAGATGTCTCCATCTGTGTGGGCCTGAGTTTGATCACTAGAACCCATGTAATAAAAGCTATGTGTGTGAGGAGACACGTGGATCCCTGGGGCTCACTGGACAGCTGGCCTACCCCACATAGTGACTTCCAGGCTAATCAGGACCTGGTCTCATTAAAAAATGAAGAAAAAAAAAAGTAGGGTGGCAGGCCCCTGAGGACCAACTCCTGAGAAAGTGGAGGGAGGAAGAGAGAGGGGGAACTCAGACAGGCAGGTGCAAAGCAGGTAGTTGCCCATAGGGCCCCTGACTGTGCATCTCTCCTTTGTGTTGAATCTACAATGAGTTCGCTTTATGAGCAAGGCAAGGTATTCACAGTGATGGTAGCACATCACCCTAAGCCAGGTTCTGATTCATGAACAATTGGAACCACCATTTGTAGACTAGACTAGAGCAGGGGTCTATAAGCTGGCTCCTGAGCCAAATCCAGCCCACCTCCTGGTTTTATATGCAGCTGATGGGATAAGAATGGTTTATAGGCTTCTAATTGATGGAAGAAATCACATTTAGGAACTCATGAAGCCTCTAGAAAATGCAAAGTCTATGTCTACAAATAAAGTGTTATTAGCATCTAGCCACCTTCACTCTCACCTGCTATCTGTGGCCACTTTCTCCCTACAGCGGCAGAGGTGAGCACTCATAATAGAAACTTCAAAACCCCAAATATCTCTGGTCCTTGACCTGAAAAAGTCAGCCAGTTCCTGATTCAGAAAGAAGCCATTTTCAGATCCCCTCTTGTGTGGGCCATGCTGTGAGTCCAGGAGTAAAAGGACCTTTGGAGGGGGCCAGAGAGACATACTTATTCAACACAGCCTTGAACTCTGCACCTCTACCCCTCCCAAGCTAAAAGGACCTTCATGAGCCTGTGTAGCACAGAGGTCTTCTGGTCCCACCAGCTCATGCTGACATGACAAAAGTATAGAAAAATATTCAGTTTTATAAGTTCAATTATCTCCATTTAGAGAGTTGGTCTTTACTCTGAGTGTTTCCTTCCTTTATATTTCTTTGTGGAAATGACATGAAGGTAACTGGGGGTTTGTGGTAAATCTTCTACTAGATACAGAAAAAGGATGGCCATCTTTATGTTCACAAATCAAATCCCAAACAAAACTTGTGGAGTCCAAAAGTCCAACCACATAGAAGCCACCACATAAACCTCAGCCTCTTGGTTTACATGTGAGGAAGACACGCTGGGACTCTCAATGCCAGAGCTTCTAGTGGTCAGAGTCTCTACTTGGTCATCCTCTCTGTCCCCACAGTGAGACCAATGCAGGCTGCTTTCAGCCAAAGCTCCTCTAGCAGTTCACAGGGCCTATAGATCCTTGGGGTACAGGTTTATGCCTCTCAGTGTGTGACTAGAGGCAAAGTCTAGACCCTATTTCTCCCTTAGTAAAATGCTTGGAAATGCTAAGTTGGTTCTAGACGGTTCTTCCCAGGATCTGTGACATCTGAGTCATAGGTGAACAGCTGCCAGGGCTCCCCTTCCTCTTACCCATTGGTGCAGATGTAGTAGGGGCTCCACACCTATCCCTTCCTTTATACCAGTCCTTGTCATTCAGAGAGTGCAAGGACTTCCTGCCCTGCCCAGAGCTGACTGAAGGGTTTTCCCTTCTAGTTCTCGGCATCCCCCACACACCCCACCTCTGGTGGACTCTCACACAATAATAAGGGTCAAGTTCATTTCCACAGAAGAACTTCTGACCCTCCCTGTTTGGCTGGTTTGGGACCAGCTATCACATGGGGACAGACACAGGTGCCTTACTGTGGGCCTCTGCGCCCTGTGTGTACAGCACAGGGAACAGGCTGTATACTTTCCAAGGCTTGTTTGTCCTTTTCTCTCAGGAAAATTAAAACACACCACTTATATAAATGTTAGGTAAAACTGTCCAGATAGACTTTAATGTCACTTAATCTGGCAGCTTTAATTATTTTCATCTCTATCAAGATAAAACCTAATACAAGCAGGCTTGAATGGAAGAGGCACCTGGAACCAGGTCTCTTATTTAACCCATTTTTTCTCCTGTCCCAGCTTCTAAGAGACTTGAGGGATGTCCAGGGCTCTATAAGGGCACAGGCTGAAACTTGCTGCCTTGGGACAAACAAAGTAAAAGGCTGGAGAGATGGCACAGTGGTTAAGCCACAGGGTAGTTACAACAGGAATGTCTGCCCCTGATGGGAACTTTGGGGGACTTTTGACCTAAGGAAAGTGACTAATACTAAGCCAATCCTTTGCATGTGGTCACTCCCATGATTGTCTGTGTGTCTTAGAGTACTTAGGAGATAGAAACTGGGCAGAGAAGCCAGGCTAGAGAATAGATGAGTTCAGTCCAAGGCATCCATCTCACACAGCCTCCCCATACCATCTGCTTACAAGCTTGCCATCATCATTCCTAGTTCATGATAGATCAGTATCTCTTTACTAAGGGCCCAGTTACCAAGATAGCAAGCAAAGATTAAAAAGCCAATGATAACCTAGTTAAGAGGGGCCATTCTTGCCTGGAATGATCCTCCTGAACAATTGACAGTGGAGTAGGAGACAAACCAGGGACTTGGGGCTGAGGAAGGGCTGGGCAGATAAGGGTGCCTGCTCTGTGAGTATGGGGACACATGTTCAAATCCCCAGCACCTAGGCTTAGCCTTGCATACCTATAACACCAGCACTGTGGAAGGTGGAGACAGGATCGCTGGAGTTGGTCTACCAGACTAGCTCTAGGTTCAGTGAGAGACCCTGTCTCAAGGGACTGAGTCTCGAGGTGGAGAGCGATAGCGCAGGTATCTGATGTCTTCTTCTGCTCCCCATGTGCACCTGGGTGCACACATACAACACATACACACACACACCCCAGGAGCTAGAAAATAACATTTGACTCAGTTTGTTGAGACCCTCACACACACACACCTCCCACCCCACCCCCAAACAGGAAACTGTTTCTCTCACTTTCTCCCCTCTGAGGTTCAGTCAAGCAGATTGATTTGTGGCTCACGATAATGCCATGGCTTTTTCTTGAGCCCCAAATGACAGGGGTTTGAGCAGTCGAGTCGAACTTCCAGTGTGTATATACAGTGGGCTCCTGCCACATGGGCTATGTCTAGGAAACATGTGTGGCACTATCAAGTGACCCACACACACACTCATATATTGGGTTCTGGCCACAGTACCGACTTCTTTTTTATTTGTACTGAACTGCAACAGGCTTCATTTAAGGAAGGCCAGTCAGTCTTCTGTTCCCAGGATCCCTGTGTATGTAGACACTAGTCGGGTCTCTTTCTTCTGCATTTCTTCCCTGTCTCTGTATCTGTGTCCTCTGAAGTGTGATGACCGGTGTGAACTCCCCATCCTCACACTCCTAAAGTGGACAGTTTGCATCTATAATCTTGGCAAGCCAGTGGCATCCTGATAGTCCCATTGATTTATTGATAGGCATTATATCAAGGCCCAAGGCAAAGAAGCTTTACCTGAACCTAAATCATATGGCAAAGCTGTTCTCCAATGCCCTGCTTCATAGCCTGGTGGCATTTTCTTCCTTTCAACCTCAAATGCTTTATACATGACATATGGACCTGGCAGGAACAATCATGGGAGTCAAAGACCCTGTAGACATGAAGACTCCTGAATCGGGGAGAGTGCCCCCAACTGCCTGGGTGCACATAGAATAACCACAGGGGCCTTGTGAGAAGGAGACAAGTATCTACAGGGATGGGAAGGTGATGCAGACGTTAAAGATAGAGGGCCCACAGGCCAGGGCTGCAAGCAGCCTCCAGAGGAACATGCCACCACCAGTGTGTCCTGGTAGACTTCTAGCCTTCAAAACTACGAGATTGTAAGTGTGCATTGTGTTAAGTCATTCCATGTGAAGTGTGTTTCACACCAAGAGGCAACCACTATGAACACTTATGTATGTTGCCTCATAGTCTTATGATAACTGTAAGACCAGTTAGGGTTATCATCATTAGGATGAGCCAGACATCCATGAGGCCCACAGCAGGCTGTCCTACCCACAAGTCCTACTTACCTGTGGGTTCATCCCACTGTGTAGGCAATGTCCGAATCCCAGTGTTCTCTGTACCACTTTCTTCTCCTTATCCTTCTGAGCACTAACTTCAAGCCACAAAGGGTGGGAACTGTGGACATGAAGGAGTCATAGAACCTTAGAGAGTCCTAGGTCAGAAATACCTGCGTCTGGTGTCCCTGAGCCACATGTCAACAGCAGTGACCCGTGGGAGAAGCTTCACTGAAATGGAGTCCCCAGAGCCAGTGTGTCTCCCTGATGTGGCCACCCTCTGCTTGCTCCCATCAGACATCTGTTTCCTATTCTTGGTTGGGAACAGCTTGTCCCTGCAAACAGAGGGCAGTGGGACAGGTGGGTGGGGCTTTGCTAGGCTAGGCTCTGCATCCCAAACCAACCGCATGAACCAGCTATGAGAAAAGCAAGTCCTGTGGCCTTGTGTCTGCTCAGCCTGAAGCCCTCTGGCTCCCCTCCTTCCATCCTAATCCCCTTTGATTATTCTGTCAAAACAAGTTCTCATAGAATCAAGCTATTATTTACATGTAGGAAAAAATGTGCTCATTTTAAGTGTACATTTTGATGAAGTCCTGGTTAGTGTACAAAGTCAGGCAAGTCCCCACTGGCAAGATGACAAATGACTCTGTCCTACAAAGAGCTGGTTACTCACAGCACACCCAGCCCCTCCAGCCATGTCTGCTGTCAGTCAGGGCCACCATGCTGCTTCTGGACTTCTTCAGAAGGACATCCTGGAGTAGGAGGTCTTTTAACACTCGGCTTCTTCCCTTTAACACAATAGCTTCATGTTATAGCCAATGTTAGTATTAATTCTGTTGGATGTCTGAATAGAGTTCTGTAGGGAGAAGATACTTTGTGTGATCCATTTTGTGAAGCCCTGGCTCTTCCCAGATGGTTTCCAGGTTGGGCTACACCTGTCTGTTACTACTTTCTCCACCCCCTTTCTTCCACCCTTTAAACCCCCTAACACTAGTTAGGAGAGAAAAAAAGAATAGAGAGAAAAGGAAAGAGCTCCCTGAATAATATCAGGAGTTAGAAAAGAGGGGATGCTATTGTTAAACTACTTCCTGCTGATTATGGGTGTTAAGTTCTTTGTAGCAAGTTTGATCTTGCTGGCAGGTAATCTAATTTCTTTTTCTTCTTTTATCTTCTTTGTGAACGACTACTTAACAAACCATAACCAACAGCGACCAACCAAGAACCCACCCCACCTCTCAGGGCCCTAGCATTTATATACCACTGAAAAATTCCCCAGAATCCCACATGTCACACAATATCAGAAACTATCTGCAGCTGGCAAAATCACACCTCTGCTAGAGCATGAGGCAAATCATAGTCAGCTGCTGTGGATAATCTGAAGCAGCCCCGTATCCCCACACCTGGGATTAAAATGAAAACACGTTCTTTTAATATTCCTCTGTGTGTGTGTGTGTGTGTGTGTGTGTGTGTGTGTGTGTGTGTGTGTGTTAAGAAATCAAAGTGCCAAAGGGGTCAGTACATTGGGATTGTTGTGAATTAGGTTGCTATGTGTATTCACACACATCTCTGTGTAGACATGACTTTCTGTTTCTCTTGAATAAATTCCTAGGAGTGGAGTATGGTCGACTATGACTTGTCAGCAAGTAATTTAAGTAAGTAGGGCTTGGCTTTTTGTAATATACTTCCATAGCGCTGGCTGGGAACATAGCCCAGTTAGTAGAACCCTAATGGCCCTGGGTTTAGTCCCCTGATCTCATACACCAAGACTGTGATACACGCTTACACTCGGCATGTAGGAAATGCAAGCTGGAGACTCAGAATTCCAAAAATGGCTGACTATGATGGTGCATGGCTTAGTTCAGCACTTGGGAGAGGATTTGATGACAGAGGCAGGGAGAGTTGTGTGAGTATGGGGATAACCCGTTCTACATAGTGAGTTCCAGGCCAGCAGGGGCTAAGTAGTAAGGCCCTTTATAATAATAATAATGAGGAGAAGAAGGAAAAGGAGGAGGAGGAGGAGGAGACCCTTCCATAAGTTTTTCAAGGTGTCTATCTTGTTTTGCTCTCATTGCCCCCACCCACATCTTTGCTGGATGGGCCTTGCTGCCCTTTATCTTAGCTGTCATGACAAATGTAGCGTGCTCTCATTGTGGTTACATACAGCACATTGTAGTGACAATTTTGGAGTTCTGGTTTCTTTGAAAAACACAGGAATATGATAAGAATGTTTTCATTTTAATGCCAGGTGTGAGCTATGGGGCTGCTTTAGCTGGTTCCCAGCAGTTGTCTATGATTTGCCTCATGCTCTAGCAGAGGTGTGATTTTTGCCAGCTGCAGATAGTTGCTGATATTGTGTGACATGTGGGATTCTGGGGACTTTTTAGAGAGTACATAAATGCTAGGGCCCTGAGAGACATGGTGGGTTGTTGGTTGGTTGGTTGTTGGTTGCTGTTGGTCATGATTTAAGTACTCATGCGAAAAGAAGAAACAAGAAGAAATTAGATATCCTGACGGCAAAGATAATACTTACCTCAAGGAACTCAGCCCTCCCTAATCATCAGGAAGTAGTCTAATGACAGCATCACCCCCTCTGACCCCTGACTTAATTCAGGGATCTTTTTCCTTTTCTCTCTGTTCTTTTTTCTCTCCTATCTAGTATTAGGGGGTTGAAAGGGTGAAAGAAAGAAAAACCCACAGAGTAGCCAAAGGGTCACCTGCATCACATTCCACTTCCATCTACCTCTGGAGATTGAGGGTTAGCTCCATTTTGCTCTGTGTCTGTGTGCAGTAGGGCTCTTTCTGTAGGACAATTATAGAAGGGCTGGACTCCTAAAGTGGAACAAAGTAGGCCAGACAGAAGGAACAGAGTGGGTCAAGCCATGTGCCTGGCCAGTTCTGGCCTTATCAGTTCCTGTTGCTTTGAGTGAGCCTTGGAGATGCCTCTAGCATCCAGTGACACAGTTATCATTTCCAGGTTCACCCTGATGTAGCTGAGGCTGAAATCATGTGTCCCTTTGCAGGTGTTGGCTGTTCCTTCAAGGTAAGAGATTGGTAGTGTCAAATCTCTCCATGGTCCCAGACCCTGTGTCTCTCACTCTCCAAACCTTCCCTTCTGGGTGGCTCCTTTGCTAATGAGCTACCAAGCAACAAATTCCACCAAGCAACAAATTCCACCATTACATCATTGTTGCACTATGGGAAGTGGTTCTTTTTTTTTTTTTTTTTTTAAGATTTATTTATTTATTATATGTAAGTACAATGTAGCTGTCTTCAGACACTCCAGAAGAGGGCGCCAGATCTCATTACGGATGGTTGTGAGCCACCATGTGGTTGCTGGGATTTGAACTCTGGACCTTCGGAAGAGCAGTCGGTGCTCTTACCCACTGAGCCATCTCACCAGCCCCGGGAAGTGGTTCTTAATGCCCTTACTTAGTTAAGCTCTTGTTGAAGCGTCACTCAAGTGTCCCCCACGCACACCCCTCTCCATGGTCCTGAATTGTCATTATGCTGAAGGGCAGGGCAGGATGGTTACACTAGAGACTGGGATGCATGATGCTCCCTTGGGCATATCTAAGGACTATAGTCCTGCATATAGCTCCACTCCACCTCTACCATATACAGACAGCTACTTCCCCTTTGCTGGGATAGTAGATCTGGTTTTGCTTAGTGGCTTTTGGTCCATGTCTCCTTGCTGGTCCCCAAGGTCTCCTCCTACTTGGCTGTTCACTAAAGGCCCTCACTCTGTCATCAGGGGAACCCACAATCCATGCAGGAGCATGAGGCTACCTCCCAGTCCTCCCACCTATATCTGCTGCTGGCGGTCTTAAAGGAGTGGAAATCCTCACCAGGCTCCAACCTAGGGTCTGCACCCATGGCACTGGAGCGGAACCTGTCAGAGCTGCAGCTTCAGGCAGCTGTGGAAGCGACAGGGGACCTGGAGGTAGACTGCTACCGGGCACCTTGCTGTGAGAGCCAGGAAGAACTGGCCCTGCAGCACTTGGTGAAAGAGAAGCTGCTGGCTCAGCTGGAGGAGAAGCTGCGTGTGTTTGCAAACATCGTTGCTGTCCTCAACAAGGAAGTGGAGGCTTCCCACCTGGCACTGGCCGCCTCCATCCACCAGAGCCAGTTGGACCGAGAGCACATCCTGAGCTTGGAGCAGAGGGTGAGTGAGATGGGCATGTTTTCAGAGTCAGCTCAGGGAGCCCCTATGCCATCCAGCCTTCTTGCCATTCATCCCTCTCAATGAAGTAGCCTCCATCCAAGACCAACTCCCCTGTGTACCAAGACCTATTATCAAGACCCTGAGTCAGAAGCTTGGATTAAAAATCAAAGCCCCAGTATCCAGTGCAAATCAAGTCTTCCGCTTTGAATTCACTGGGAACTTTCCCTCCACGGCTCCCTCCCTGGCTGCTCATTCCATCACTGACTGGTTGTCATTGCTATAGAATTCTTACCACAAAACCGTGTCTTCCCTGTCTTTGTTCCTGGCTGTGCCCTTCAAGGCCTGTGGAACAACCTGCATCGGCTTCCCCACAGCTGCTCTGGACAGACAGTCAGTGTTCATATCCTAGCAGAAGAATTTCCCTTTGTGCCTTCACCTGCTCATCAGAGCATGGTGGGCGGTGATGTTCTCTTACTCTCCGCCTCAGTCTCTACATGCAGGCTGTAGTTCCAGACTTACCTGAGCCTGTAGTTCTCAGTCCTCCTCCTCTACTCCAGAGACTGTACTTTCCACAATGTAGCCAGTCACCGAGATCCAAGACAGCAACATTGTCTCATTGTCTCCCATAAAACTGTGCCTGGCCCTACATAAGTTCCACCCCTACATAAGCTGCTGAGAGGATGTGATCCATTCACCTTCTCTCTCATGACTCCTTTGTTCTTTCAAATTTCTTTAGGGAAAACTATTACAAGGTCCAGGCACTGGGCCCAAACGGCCAGGCAAAGTCTCAGTCTATACAATTTACACCCTCACCCCAGTTGAAAAGTACATTCCCTGGTTTCCATCTCACCAGACTTCTGGCTCCACTCTAGCAGCTGGGCACTATGCAATGGGTGGACAGAGAGGAAAGGAACCCACCAGGGGGGAAGCAGGGACAGCCTGGACAGGAGGATGAAAATCCTCAGAACTGTAAAACACAGTGAGGGAGACCAGCCAGCTAGGGCAATGGCTGGAGGCTTTACAGGAAGGGATATGTGGACTAGGTTCCTGATGAGTGACTAGGAGTTGGTGGCCAGGGGATCAAGAAGAGAAAGGGACTCCAAGCATGGGGCAGCATGCAGTACAAATGCAGGATCAGGCTCTGGATGATGCTTGGTCAGGAAAACCTCTTTGGGGTGAATGTAGTTCCATGCCCCACTATCCCCAACAGCCCCTCCAAGCTGGGTGCTGGTACCTCTGGCTGACCAGCCTTCCCTGCAGGTGGTGGAATTACAGCAAACCCTGGCACAAAAAGACCAGGTCCTGGGCAAGCTTGAGCACAGTCTGCGACTCATGGAGGAGGCATCCTTTGATGGTACCTTCCTGTGGAAGATCACCAATGTCACCAAGCGGTGCCACGAGTCAGTGTGTGGCCGGACAGTCAGCCTCTTCTCTCCAGGTGACTCCTCCTCGGGGCTACAGAGACTGGTAGGAGAGGTAGGCCCTAAGGGGCCTGGGAGGCATGGAGTGACAACAGCCATGCTAGGTCAGCTGGGGTCCCTGCCAGTGATTAGAGGGAGACAGACACCGTGCTCTGACCCATGGCTCTCTCCTCTTGAATGTCACCTGCACTCTGTAAAGAGGAACAAAAGTCAGGTTCTTCTTGAGGCTGTGGGATGAGAAGGGGACTTGGGAGCCTACGTTCAATGGTGAGAGTGGAGCAGATGAGGGGTGGCTCTTTGTTTCTGGGTCCCTTGCTCAGGACAATGACTTCACAGAGTAGTGACTTGGTAGCTCTTGTTATTCACTGGTAACAAAATGCTCTTTTGTGTGTGTGTGTGTGTGTGTGTGTGTGTGTGTACATATACAGGCACAGATATAATATTTACACAGCTCTGGATCTGTTTAAGCCACACCCCCTTCTAGGACCTTGCCATCCCTGAATGTGACATTTGAGAGCCTTGCCAAGTGCTTGTCCTCCCAACCTCATTTTACAGAAAAATAAACTGAAGCCAAAAAGGTGGAGTCCCTATCAGGGGCTGCTTAGAGCTGTGCAGAGCCCTTCCCAAGAATGTGCTATCAGGGAAAGAGCTCCATAGGACCCCAGGCTTGGTCACTGGCGATGTCTTGCCTCTTGGAGCCATTCCCAAGGATTTTTAGCAAAACCAAGAAGTACCCTTCTCATACCAGCCTCCAGGGAGGGCCCAATCTTTGGGCAACAGAGAAGACTCAATGCCAAGATTTGGTAGGCCTGGGCCTTAACCCGAATTCTGTTCCAGGTCATAAAACAATACCCAGCCACTTCTTCCTGGGCTCAGTCTCTAGCTATTTGATGGTTCATTAAAATGGTAGCTCCCAAGTGTAACTGGGAGGCAAGCCTCAAGGCACCCCAGGGAAGAATTAAAACCACAAATACTAGCTCACCCCCACTGCTGAGTCAGCACTGTCAAATATGGGGTCTTCTGGGGCCTTCCCTGTGATCAGAAGGGCAGGTGCCGGCCCCAGGGCTGGCTAGGCAATTAGAGCATGACCTACCTCAGCACTTTCCTAGAGAAGAGGGTTGGGCCCCAAACCCCGATATCCTCAGGTCCCTGCCTGCTGAACCCCACCCCCTCATCGCACTGCCCAGTGCCGCCCTGATGCCCTGTACTGACACTGGCTTCACCTTGCAGCTTTCTACACTGCCAAGTATGGTTACAAGTTGTGCCTGCGCTTGTACCTGAACGGGGATGGCTCAGGCAAGAAGACCCACCTGTCCCTCTTCATCGTGATCATGAGAGGAGAATATGATGCTCTCCTGCCCTGGCCTTTCCGGAACAAGGTATGGGCCCCAGAGAAGATGGTTTGAGGGGAAGGCATGGTAACCTGGGCCCTGCTGACTTTAGCCATGGACTTGAAGACCTGGGCAAGCCTCCTTTGGTTACTTTAATCCATTTCCTTTTATAAAATGAAGCCGAATGCAAATCCCGCAGCCAAGACTCCCCCAACCCTCTGAGCAGGAGCTGCTGTGTCTGGAACAGGGCCCAAGCGCTAGGCTACCTAAAGCCCTCCCCAGGAATTCCGGTGCCAGCAAGTTTAAAAACAGCCTCAGTGGATAGTGAGAAGCAGTGTTTCCTGGGGTATATTCAAGGGCTTGTGCCAGGGCACAGTTTGTGTCGTGCTTAGGTGATCCACTTCTCAGGGAGGTTAAGTGGTCTGCTCCGCGGAAGTCCCAAGGCTTGACAGAAGCCCCGCCCCTAGCGGAAGTAGGTTTCTCTGCAGTGTGGAGGGAGGTCCCAGCTCGAGTTTCTGAGTCAGAAGCCACAGCTAGGTGCCTGTGTCCAGCCTTCTTGTCAGTACATCTTAGTCTCATGCCAATGTAACTATGACATCAGAATCCCCACTGCTGTTGGCTTAGGGAGAGGGCTCAAATGATGAATCCAATTCCCCAGAATCTACATCAAAAATCAAGTACAGAGCCGGGCGTGGTGGCGCACGCCTTTAATCCCAGCACTCGGGAGGCAGAGGCAAGTGGATTTCTGAGTTCGAGGCCAGCCTGGTCTACAAAGTGAGTTCCAGAACAGCCAGGGCTATACAGAGAAACCCTGTCTCAAAAAAAAAAAAAAAAAAAAAAAAAAAAAATCAAGTACAGGCACCTGCCATCCCAGAACTGAGAAGGAGGGGACATGAGGACCTGTGGAGCTTGCTAGACAGTCAGCATACATTAATTAACCAGTTATCTCCAAATCTAAATAAATAAATAAGGGAAGCAATTAAGGAAGACACCTAAATGGTGACCTCTGTTTATACACACACACACACACACACACACACACACATACACACACACACACACACACACACACACGTATACACACATGCACACACACACGCAGAATTTCCACTGCCTTCCTGCTGTGTGGGCCAGTGAAGGGTAAAGCCTGAAGCTGCCACAGTTCCAGATGTTCCTTCCACTCCCACACACAGATGTGAAGTCCTGACACTGCCGCCTCCACTCCGTGTAAACTAAGGGTCAGAGGCACAGCCCAAGCAGTGTGCATGCAGCCCCTCTGACCCCAAACACTGGCCTTCCACGAGGGAGAGTGCCAGCCTCTGAGGCCTGACCATCTACCTGCCTCTACCCTACAGGTCACCTTTATGCTACTTGACCAGAACAACCGAGAGCATGCTATTGATGCCTTCCGGCCAGATCTGAGCTCAGCCTCCTTCCAGCGGCCACAGAGTGAGACCAACGTGGCCAGCGGCTGCCCACTCTTCTTCCCCCTCAGCAAGCTGCAGTCACCCAAGCACGCCTACGTCAAAGATGACACAATGTTCCTCAAATGCATTGTGGACACTAGTGCTTAGGGATGGGGGGGGTGACTCCTGACAGGAACCAGCTTAGACTGGAGGACTTAGCTAGACAGCCAGGCCCTGCCTGCCCTTGGAGCCCACAGCCCATGACAAGAAGGAGCCAAGGCTGGCATGACTGCAGTGCCACAGCATGCTGGTTGTGGCTGATGTGAGGCTGTAGGAACGTGTGCGTACAGAGACAGTGGAGGAGAAGACAGAAGTGCTCTCTTCACACAGACTACAGGACACCAGGAGGCCAGCATGCCAGCAGGTTCTAAATGTTGAGACCAGCCTAGATCAGGATGAAAAGAGCCGGGCCTGAGGCTTGGACATTGAGCCAAGGCTATGGGGCCTAAGTGGAGGGGCACTCCTACCAGGACATTCTCTGGAGGTCAGGGTATAACTGGAAAAAACGCCCCCATCTCTCTGTTCAGACTCAAAACTAGAACCACAGGGCAGAAGGGTCAGACATTAATGTGAATTTAACCTGTCCTGGACTGAGTTCCTATGTTAACAGACATGCAAACAGGTAAACCCAGAAATGCTTTCTGGCTGCATCTGGAGATCTTTGATGTTTTTACAGACAAAATAAACAACAAAAGCCTTGAATTTCAAGCTTCAGGTGTGAGACCACACCCACAGAGGATTCTGGAGCAATACTCAGGATCCCCCTCCAACTTCCCATTCACCTAAACCTAACAGCCCAGTTACCCAACAGACAGAAGAACACCCAAGAGCTCGCCATGCAAGTCTGAAGCTGGTGTGCAGCACACAGCACCTTCATGACTGCTCACAGAGTGCCCAGCCAAAGGGAGACTACACTGCTAAGGTCTGCCATTCCTCCATTCATGCATCTTCCTTCCTTCCTTCCTTCCTTCCTTCCTTCCTTCCTTCCTTCCTTCTTTCCTCCCTTCCTCCCTCCCTCCCTTCCTTCCTTCCTCCCTTTCTTCCCCTCTCCTCTTCCTACCCTTTCTCTTCCCCCTTTCTCTCCCTTCCCCCTCACCCCATCTCCTTCTAAAACTAAGTCTCATATAGCCCAGACTGGTTTCAAACTCAGTATATAGTCAAGAATGACACTGAATTCCTGATTCTCCTGCTCCTAGCTTCCAAGTGCTAGGTGTGTGTCACCCTGTCTGTTACCCGAGGTGCTGGGAATCGAACCCAGGGTTTCCTGCATGGTGGGCAAGTACTCTGCTTAGCTGCATCCCTACACCTTTAATGGCGCACTTCTGATGGGAGGAGAACCTTGTCTTCACACAGTGTGAGAGGCACTGTGCTTTCAGCAAAGCGTTACGGACAGCCGTGAGTGTCGTCTGTGCCTGTTCACTGCAGCTGCAGGGGAAATAGTGAGATCTGCAACCTACTCTCCTGAATCTTCTAGTTCATCGGGAAGCCTGCATGATAATAATTATCACTGAAAGCATATGGACAGATGAGGGAAGGCTTCATGGAAGAAGTGAGCCTCAAACCAGCCTGAAATATGTGGAGGATGTGGGTGTGGAGGAGAGGACAGCCTTGGGGGGATGGGACGTGTCTTGGCTGCAAGCAGGGGCTGGGTGACGAAAGGAAGGCTGGACCAGCCAAAACATAGATAGGCCAACTGGCCAGAACACAGAAATCATTATATATGAGCTCTTGCACACCTGCAGGGCCCTGGGCCTGTTAACAGGAGGACACGACAGTGGTTTAAACAGACAGATCATTTATCTTCCAAAGAAGCTCTGTGCTGTTGTTCTCTTCTGGGTGACTGAGGGATCAGGGAGGCAAGCTGCTGGCAAATCTCATTTCACTGTATCCTCACAGCCGCCCACTGAGGTGCACAGGCTTGCACCCATTTGCAGATGGGAAAGCCGAGGCCAGAGCAATCATGGCAGGGACACTAGCATTGTAAGCCCTATCTTCGGTGTCCGGTCTTCCTCCCTTCCTCCAGGTTTCCCTCCAGCCATGATATGGTTGGAAGGTCTTTCACCCAGCCCGAGGGCCAACTCTGCAGGATATTGCCAACCTTGCATTTGCTCAGAGGCTACAGTGGGCCACAGACAATGATAAAAAGTGGGAAGAACTGATTTGTGCCCTTAACTTCGAGGTTCTATGTAGATGAGAATCACTTGTAGAAAAGCCGTAAAAGAAGCACCAGGCAGAAAGAAAAGTCACCTTGATCCCAGAGACTCGAGAGCACTGCTGGAGATATTTTAGTAAGTTTTCTTATTTTTTGAAAACAGTACTCCATGGGTGAAGAAACCAGCTCAGAGAGGTCAAGCAGTTTTCTCAAGGGCAAACAGGCAATAGGCGGATCTCTGCCTCCTGAGCCTGAAGCTTACGACTCACAGTGGTATCCTCCCCAGGGACTTGGGTGAGTGGTAGGACATCAAATGAGAAGTGGCATGCCTCCTGGAACAGCTGCCAGCCCTTCGGGCTCCCTCTCCAACAGAGGCGCCGTTTGCTCGAACGCGGCACTCCGCCTTGGCGGGGAGGCTTCTGGGTGGGATCCCCTAATGACCCTGCGCCAGAAGCTGCTTTTCACTTGCCTCCACATCTGGGGCGTGCGTGCACACACATGTATGTGTTTAAGCAGAGTGCATGCATGTGGCACAGATGGGATGTAGGGAGCATACCAGAGGGAACTGGGTATTATAGACACCTGGGCCATCTGCTAGAAAGCTTTCCTCAAGCCCCACCTGTCTCTAGCTTTTTCCTCCTGGGAAAGTCGGAGAGGTGCAGTGTTAACATGGTCAGCCAGAAACCACTGAGGATCAATAGGAAGATGCAGAGTCGGGCAGATACTGGACCAGGCCACCTACCAAGTTGGGAGCTTTTCGTCCCCTCCCACGATACCTAGATCCTCAGCCTCCCACAGCCAATGGAGTGGTTGGATCCACTCCCTACACACTCCCAGCAACAGGGATCGGACTCCTTTTTCAGAGTTAGCATCCTCTCTCTCTCTCTCTCTCTCTCTCATGTGTGTGTGTGTGTGTGTGTGTGTGTGTGTGTGTGTGTGTGTGAACACACATGCACGAGTGTGTGAAGGGGCTTGTAGGTGGCTTTTTATGTAGATGCTGGGCACAGAATTCCAGTCGTCACACTTGCGTAGCAAGAGCCTTACCGACTGAGCCATCTCCCCAGACAGGCCCCATTAGAGAGGTTTTAGGGAAAGAGTTTGGGGGTGTGAGGCACGCAGGAAAGCAACCCCTCCAGAAGAGCCAAGCCACCCACCGTGGGCCTAAGTCTTCATACCAGGGCTGATAGCCTGCCTTACTGGATCAGCCAGGAGCCTGCTGGGGCTACTCTATGGAAAATTCCCTTGGACACAAAGCCAAGATCTCGCTCCATACTCTCACCCCTGAGCACAGATCCATCTATGTCGTAGTCCCCAGCCCAATAGTGTTGGAGCCTATTTGAGACACAGCTCCTCCCTGCCACCTCTGTCCTCCCTGGGACATTCATGTCCCATATGTATTGTGTACTGTGGGGTGATGAGGGCACCCCAAGGCCCTCAGAGCACGTGCTGTTAGGACAGTCACTTGCTGTCTCTGAGATCACACTATGGGCAGAAGGGTGATGATAGACATAGACCCTGAGCAGCAACTATTTCAGAAGTGCATTTTCACTTGGCCTCAGTCTTCCTATCTATTGAATGAGGCCACTAAGCCCTATGAGCTAACTCGGCACACCACCACACACTGCCAGAACTCAGGTATCCTACTACATGGGAACATATACCACACATACACACACACCACACATATACACAAATACATTAAACAGCACATACCACACACCACACACATACACATACCACACAGATACACATATACCACACAGAGACACACAGATACACACATACACCACACACACACAAACACACACACAGATACACATACACCATACACCACACACACACACACACACACACCTTTCTGCTAGGAAAGCTCCCTTTACAGATGACAAGGACTTCATCTTCTAATTATGTTGTCTTAATCTGCGTGGGTCATCAATTTCACAGGTAAGACAAGTACAGTCTTGTCTTGGGATATGAAATAACTTGCCCCATGGCCCACAGTTAGTTTGTGACTGAGCTTTGGCTTCAGCAGGAGACTGATTGTACTCTCACCTTTGACCCCTGCACTTTGACCTCTGCATCTACCTATCCAGCATAGTGATCACTAACGCATGTGGGCGTACGGCAGTAAGACAGGCTCAAGACAGCCCTTCATTTGCGCTGACTTGGACATGGGAATGTGTTGCAACTAAGTTAAATATCTTTATTTGAGAAAGCATCTTGGATTCCCCAGGGGGGTACAAGGTCATCACCAGAGAGATTATAAAAAGAATCGTAAGAACCCAAGGCAGAGAAGATGAAAATGAAAAGAGGCACAGGGATGACAATAGAAATCAGTAAGTAGCTGACCTAGAAGTCCATATGCAGCACAGGGGGCACTTTTACCAGAGCCTGACAACTTGATCTGACCCTGGAAATCTCACTTCGGGCTGCTAACCTCCAGGGCTGGAGGAGAACGTGGCTTTGAGCCACTGAGTTTGTGGTAATATGTTCCAGCAGCCACAGGAAATGAGCGCAACCCTTGCATTGCGGCTGCATCCAGTTGAGAAGTGTTGAAACCTACCACACAGACTTGATAGCAGAGAGAGAATTTTGCTTATCTCATTAATGTTTCAAGTGGCTGACATGCTAAAGTGATTTCAACATTCTGGATATTAGATTTCTAGGAAACTTAGACACATATCCATAGGCCACGTGAGCTCGACACCCAACCACAGGAGAGGACTCTTTCCATTGCCTTGGCCAGAAGAAACAGGCCCTTCCCTCTCTGAGTGGCCTGTGGCCAGCTCTGCAGAGCTGGGGATGGGGATCCCCCTATACACACATCCCTTCAGGTGGGGAATACTGTGGTGGGGGAGTGTCCCCCACCCCCTCCCCACTCCTCACCCCTGGTGTCCCTGTAAGAAGTGATGGTTATTTTTAGCTCTCGCTGGCTCAGCACAGCTGGCTCTGAAACCTTGCTGGGTTGTAAGCCAGCCCCAACTGCCATCTCCTTGCCAAGGAGGGTCTCGGGAGAGGTCAGTTCCGTGGTTTTGGGGCCTTTCTGGGCCTATGAGCAAACTCCCAACCCCCCTGGCAAGGATAACCATAGTCCATGGTTTCTGGATAATGAAACTGAGGTTCCTTGGAGGTTTCAGATGTGGCTGCACTGGGTCTTAGGAGACCTTCCTCTGGCACTATGGCACTTGGCAAGGCTGACACTGTGGGTCCGTCTGCCCAGTGCCAGCTGCTTTGGGGCCTCACACAAGCTTTTTCAAGGCAGAGGGGTAGCACTTTGTACCTTGGAAAGTCTTCTTGCTTTGATTTTTATTTTCAGTGATGGGCTTGACCCCAGAGTCCCTGGTATACTAAGCCCTAGGAAAGTACTCTAATCAAGACAAGAGCTAGCCAGCAACGTGAAGGAGGCTGGCACACAAGCCCTTCACTTGCTGAGCCATCCCACCGGCCCATGGGCAAGAGTGCTTGTGAGTGTTCGGTAAAATGGCATCACAGATGTGCTCCTGTACAAGCTCAGTGTGAAACGAGGAAAGTAATCTGCATAAACTCTTAGCCCCGAGCCGGCTCAGGAAATGTTTCGTTATAGCTAATGCTGATCAATAACCTCGCTGGACCTTCTCAAACACCGGTGTGTAGAACAGAACACGTGCAGTCAATTTGTGTTTGCTTTTATGCTGGGGATTGAATCCAGGATCGCCTATGTGCTAAGTACATGCTCTACCACTGAGCTACACCCCAGGCTCTCAGCAAACATCCAGTGACTGTGGATGGTTTTGTAACCTGCAGACTGAAGCCCCGGATGCTTAGGAAACATGCACAGGCATAAGTTATCGTATCAAGGAGCTATCAAACAAAGCCCCGCTGCTGCTTTACCTTTCTCTGCCCAGGTCAGCCCTCCCTCTGCACAGCACTGCTGGCTCCTCCCTTAAACCTCAGCCTCCAGGTCTGTCCTTGGCTCAGGCTGCCTCCCTTGTTCTCCTGTAGCCTGAGGAGGTAGCAATTTCATCAATGCCCAGGTTAATTTGAAAGACCAACTGGCTTCTTTATGGCCTCTAATTATTCAGCAATCATCTAGGTGTGACTAGAAAGGAATTTTGTGGGTGTAATTACCATTTTTAATTGGTCAGTTTTAATGAAAGGATTATCTTAGTTGATCTGTTAGCAGGTGCTTGGAACCAAACTGAGGCTGCCCTGGAGACGAAAGTCACCTTGTGTGCAGGAAGGGCAGCTGGCCTTGCCTACTGTCTGCCCTGGGGTGGGCCAAGGAGGTGTCTACTGGCCTCAGCGGATCCCACAATCAAGGCAGTTATTTGCAATAAATCAATCCAAATGATTTAGTCTAGAAGACCTTATTTTGTCCTCACACAATATGATCTTTAAATGTAAGTTTGTTTTTAAGCGTACAAAATAAATCATGATTCATTGTAAGGTTGGGTCTCACTTTAAGTAACTAGGACATCAACAAAGCCACTGGAAAACTTATCCTAAGGTCCCTTAGCTATTACATAAACAGGTGCAGCAGTCGTGTTCCCTAAAGCCCTGGATGCAGGCAGCAGTGGAAGGCTTAATGCTGGCTTCTGTGCTTTGTGTCCTTAAGGGGCCAGCTCCTACCCTTATGAATCTTAGTTACTGTGGGGTTCCAGAGAGAAAACTCCTTCAGGAGGCCAGAGGAGATGGAGGGGGAGGGCTTCCTCCCTCCTTAAGGAGCTTTAAGACTTCATTATCTCTTCCTGATGCCTTCCCAGAGCCCTGCCCAAGGCTAATGCCAGTGCTCCAGTGCTCAGGGGCACTGTCTGGTAGCCAGAGGTGTGCCAGTAGCTAAGGGGTAGGAGGGCTTAGTAGCTAGACCCGTTGGCCAGTGCCCCTGCCCCTACAACAGAGCAGGAAAGACATTCCAAAGGACTCTGAACCTGAGGCTCCCGCAAGGCCCCCTGGGGTGGGGCACGTTTGGCTGACTGCCTCTGGTGGCTTGCAACTTCCCCTACCCAGTCAGGCCAGGGCCCAACCTGCCCCTAGGTCAGACCACCGCTTGGGAGGTGATCTGGAGACAAGGGGCCAGGTGGCCCCAGAGATAGCAAACCCCAAGGATCTGTGGCTCTGTTGAAGGAATGTAACCTGAGCCTCTGTTGGAGGCAGGATGTACAGGGAAGTTTTCTACTTCTTCCATTCGCCCCTGCTTAACAACTGAAATTCTGTAAGGAAGTCCGTGGCTTCTGGATTTATACTTTCAATTATAAGTTGATACCCAGGACAGATGCAAACCTAAAATTTAAACATATAAACCATGTTAAAAATGATTCCTAATTCCGATGTCAAAGACTAAAAAGTGAAGTCTGTCTCAGGAAATGTGATGAACTTAGGAGAGTTGTATTATAGGATATTATATCACTACTCATCCGACAGGGGCCCTTTGTCCTCCTTCCCCCTGTAGCTGAGGTCTTATTGTGGGGTTGGGACTGTCACAGAACAGCACTGGTGGAAGCCGGTCTGTGAGGAAGCCATTGCTTAGCACTGTCTGCCAAGCAGGGTCCGTAAGAGTTTCACCAGACTTAGGAACAGCTGCTGTTCACAAACTGATAGGTCCAGAGCTCCCAAACCTGGCTGGGAACCTGCTCTCACACAGGTTATCACATAGAGTTCCAGGCCCTCCCTTCCGTGGTTTCGTGGAATGGAGGATTTGTATTTGTCACAGGCTCCAGGTGGATGCAGATGCCCTTAACCTGGAATGCCCTACACAACACTGCCTCTCTCTCTCAATGACTGGCACTTAGGCAGACCCTGAGTTCACCACAGGTCACTTCGCAGTGCCAGAGAGTTGAACTTTCCTAACTGTCCTACCTGTCCCCCCACTACCCCACCCCTGCTCCTCCCGCCCCTTGGACTGCACTCCATAGTCCCCAAGACCCCTCCAGGATATCATGTGACACATACACAGCTATGAAGCTAGAAGGTCAAGTCACTGTCTACGATGACAATGGAGGGATTAGGAGGTAGCTGGAAAATGTTTGCCTCTCAAACATGACAACCTGAGTTCAATCCTCAGACCCCTCAGACGCATGACACGTAGCAGTGTGTGCTTGTAATCCCAGCTCTGGGGGCCTGAAGGCAGGAGGATTTCTGAGGCTCATTGACCAGCCAGCTTAGCTTACTTAGGAAACTCCAGGTTCAGTGGGAAGCCCTGTCTCAAAGGACACTGATAGCATTCCAATGGATGGCATCCAAGATTGTCCTCTGACCTCCATGTGTGTGAATACACAACACATACCCCAATATGTACAACAGAAACACTCACAAACATGCATGCACACATCTACATAAAAATAAAAAAGATGGGGGTTGAGAGATGGGTCAGCTGTTCTCAACTCTGAGAGCCCACATGGAACAGTTCACAGTCACCCATAACTCCAGCTTCAGGGGGATCTGATATCTCTGGGATCCAGGACATCTGCATGAGTGCACACATATCCATACAGAGATGTGTAGTTAAAAATAAAATGAATGTTTAAAAAGTAACATTTTAAAAAATGATGCCATGGAATTCAGCTCAGGGCCATGGACGGAGCAGGGAAGCTTGCAAAAAAACTGTCAGAGACTTCCAGAAAACAGACACAGACGGGACAAGAGCAAGGGCAAGTGAGGTGAGCGGTGGGGCAGACAGGAAACACCTTCAGCCCCTAAGCATGCTAGGAGAGTAATGGGGCAGCCACTAGTAGAGTTAGCTACCTGCTTGTACCCAGACTTGGTACGCAGGCGAGGAGCGGAGAGAACATGGACAACTGTGAATTGCTTGCCAAGATTCTAGTCACTTAATGGAAAGGGAATGGCCCCACTCAGGCACAAACCTCATCTATTAGATGCCTGAATGACATTTACATGCCAGGACATGTGTTGATTATTAAAATATCCTCAGTTGCCTCTTACTGGGTGGCTGAACTGTACCAGACACTTGACCTCCTCAGTCTCATCCAGGCCTCTCAACAACTCTGATGAGGCAGGTTCTGGAGTCATCTCCATCTGGTAGCTGAGGAAGCCAAGGCTGTGGGCTCTTGTCTGTAAGCCCCACCCCCACCCCACCCCCACCCCACCTCCACCCCCTCTCTGTCAGAGCACCTGCTCTCTGTGAAGCCCTGGGTGGTCCATTCTAGTGATGACTCATCAGAGCAGTCTCTTATCGGTCATCTCTTCTCTTTTGGAGCACTTGCCATTTATCTGGACTTAATTGTTTATAGCACGCCTTATTCCAGAAAGCACTTTGTGTCTTTGGTGGAGAGGTAAAAGAATATCTTTTTTCAGGCACAGCTATGACCATGTGGAAGGATCAAAAGAAGCCAGACATGAGACAAAAACCCAAAGAACAGGCATGAAGTCCTACATACTCTGAGCAGAGGTCCCAAATTGTTCTCAGAGCTTTCTAAACAACAAGGCATGATGCCATACAACAGTTCCTGGTGTCTGCAGACTCCCACATATGGTTACTGAATCAAATAAAGCTCTCCAAGGCCCTCAGACCAGGAGTCTATGAGAACACTGCTGCTCCTGAGTAGTAATGTCCCCAAACAGCCTTCTTCTGGGCGTGTGCAGTACACGCCTCTGAGTGCTGATACCTGAGCCTTGCTCCATGTGAACCTACCATCTGACAGGAAAAGAGGCCAGAGCAGGCACGTCTCTTTCTGGTTTAGTCTCTGGAGGTCAGAGCACACACCTATAGCAAATGCTGCACTCTTCTGGGGCTGTCATTGACCTAAGCTTTCTTTTAAATTGTTTGAATTAATTGTCAGCTTTCAGAAGCTAGAATTTGGCCTGGTAGTGGTAGCAGTGAACACCTTTAGTCCCAGCTCTCAGGAGGCTGAATCTGAAGGATCTTTATGAGTTCAAAGCCAGCTCTAGTCTACAGAGTGAGTTCCAGGACAGCCAAGGCTATACAGAGAAACCCTGTCCAAAAAAACAAACAAACAAACAAACAAACAAAAAAACAGCAACAACTAAAGTTAGATTCTTTCACACTCATACATACACAAAGCCAAATTTTTGCCAATCTCTTTTAAAACAAAAGAATTTTGACAAGGAGCCCATATTCTCAAAGGGCAAAAATTGGCTATAGCTTCCTTTTCCATCCCTCTATGGTTCTATGAATGTCCTATTGGCCTCTAGTGTCCCTCCCCAACTCTGCAAGATACCTGGAGTCTGCAGACAGTCTTAGGACGTTTTGTGTACCAGAACACCAGGTAACCAGCATCCCAGGGCAAACTCCTGGAACTGAAGCAGGAAGAGCATACACAGGCATTCCTGTAGCTGACTGTGAAAGGTCATGTGATGGGGAGAGGCCGGGCGAGCAGCATACAGCTAGCTACACAGCACTGCCCGTCCAGAGACATGGATGGTTTTCTTTCAACATATCATTACGTATCAGAGGTTATGAGATGAAGACCACACTCCCCGGTGAGTGGGTGTCCAGCATAACTCCTCTGAATGGCTGTGTCAGAGAACCACTTAGAAGAAGCCCTTCCACCCACACTCTTCAACCCCGTGCCCAGGGCAACCCTTGACCAGCTCAACAGAAAGCTATGTTGCTGTACCTTGTACCAGGCATCCCTCCCAAAACATGATGAGCAGAGAAGTGGCATGCCCTATAGGGGTGCACAAGCAGGGGTGTCTAACCCTGCATGTGGGATTCTAACCACTCCTCTACAGGAGAGGTGGGGACTGTCTGGGAAGTAAATATTCAGCCACAAAGAACCCAGCCCAGGTGAGTTATAGTCCAAGATTCTGAGTGGAAACTGCAGGATACAGTGTGCAGCCAGCCTTAGGATGTTGTGTGTATCAGAAGACCAGGTTGGGATAGAGAGTATGAGAAGCTACAGACATGGCCCGGGTATGAATTCCATAAAGCCTTGTAGCTGGGCATAGTGGCACATACCTATAATCACTGGGGAGATGAAGGCAGGGTTGTGAATTTGAAGCCAGCTAAGGTTAAACTTGAACCTGAAGCTAGAAGGTTCCTATGGAAGGCTTTAAGTCCCACCGGTGCACAAATCTGTGCTGAAGTAAAGCTACCAATGAGGACTTCCAGAAAGGACTCATGCCTGGGACCAGGAAGAGATAGAGGCAGAAAATGAGCGTCCTCATCCAGCCTCCCCAGCTAAAGCGATGGAAACTCTTTCTCGTCTGTCCATGCCCTTTCAAACAGTCTGAACTAGAGACCCTGTGTGTAAAGGATGTATTTATCTGCGATCTGAAAGCTGCGGTTTCTCTTTACCAGCTCCTGGGCCCCGTCCTTTGACCAGGCACCAGGAAGGAATGAAGGAGGACCCTCTTGATAATGAGCGCGGTGGGCCTCAGCCTGGCCTGTGGCGTCACTGGCTCTGCTGCCAGCCGTTTCTCATTTCTAACTGGGCAAAGTTTTCAGGACATTTTTATGGGCTGTCCCAAAGCCAGCTGGAAGCACTTTTTCCATAAACTCTCCCGGAGACAAGTAGCCAGGTTTCACATATTAAAATGAAAATGTCAAAAGGGCTGCTAAAAAGAAAACATTGTGGGCTCATTTATGAGGTTGCAGCTCACAAATGTGGTACAGAGGCATCTGCCCATTGTGTTAGGTTGGTGATGGTGTGGGATTGTTTGCTTGCTCGGTGTTTGTTTGTTTGTTTGTTTAGCACAGGGTCTCAAGTAACCCAGGCTGGCCTCAAAACTTACTTTGTAGATGAAGATGACCTTGAACTTCCAAACTCCATGTCTTCCCTTTCTGCAAGCTAAGATTACAGGGATACAATGTCATGCCCAAAGCTATGCATTGCCAAAGTGAGAACCCAGGACTCCGTGCACTCTAGGCAAGCAACCGAGCTACAGTCTCAGGAGCTACACAACTCTTTCTGGAGTTTGGCTGTGGTATCACTTGTGTGTTTTTGCAAAAGCAGCGGTCAAGTTGGGACGATGAGGATTGCTTGCTTATCAAGTTACTCGGCAAACTGGACAGCTTGAGCAGAACCCCAAGAAGCTACGTTGGCCATCAGTCCCCACCCCTCATCCTCAGCCTCGTAGGTTTCCACTTACAGTATCTGTAGGTTCGATGCTCTCATTCCTCAGAGGGGGGGGGGGGACCACGGTCCTTCGAGATCAGCTATCTTAACCAAAGTTCTGATCTAGTAGAGGGCAAAGCTCAATCTTGAGTTAAGCTGGATCTAGTCTAGGTTCTGTGTCGCTGGCTTACGTTGGGCTACTGCTCCAAGAGATTAAGGGGTCACTTGGAATCTTCCAAGCATCTAGCTCCACCTTAAAATGCCTTTAGGGAGAGTGCCCCATTTTGAGGACTGGAAAACGGAACACTTACCTTCCAAGGCCAGCCATGATAAACGGAGAGTAGAACTACCATGTCTCTCTGCCGGGAGAGCAGACAGGATGTTTGAAATACAGCTTGGAATGACATCAGATCACATTCTCAGGATGACCCTTGGAGAGGAAGCTGGGTCAGGCTGAGCCTGCAGCCTTACCTTGGGTGGAGTTCCTGTAGCTCCCTGACCATGGCCTATGACTATGCTCTGCTCTCTTGCTGGTCCTTCAGGTCCTTACTAGCCTCCGCTTTGCCTAAGATGGGCAGTTTAGCCTGGTTGCTGGTAAGTGAGAGCCTCCACGGCTAGAACTCTGAGCACAGCTCTTCATTCTGTTACAGAGCTGGAGAAAATGAGCACTTCCTGTGGTGTCGTGGACACCTCTGGATGCTGCGAAAGCCCTGGTACAGCCTCTCTTACCAAGGTCTAGGGAATACCATACAATAAGCCCAACAGGTGTGACCATATGACAGGCTCAACAGGTGTGAATCTGCCAATACCCTAAGGGACCAGGCAGAATCTCTCATCTGTGGCTATGAGGCTCTAGATCTCCCCGAAGTTTTCTCTGGTACGTCTGTTCCCATCTGGACCCTTCTGACCTTTGAATGGTCACACATGTGGAGGAGGTAGCTACAGACAAAGCATGGCTGTGGTAAACTAAAGAAGAAAGGAGGGATATTTTTGCCCAGAAAATGAGACTGGCAAGGAAGAAAGGAGCCCTACCTGTTGTTGGGGTGCAGATGAGCCTCAGGAAATCTGAACAGGCTCTGCCCTCACAGCCTCTGAATGCGTGTGTTTCAGTCTGTGTGGGGAGAGACAGAGCCAGCATGAGACAGAGACACATCCATAGGTAGTACTTACAAGGAATCGATTTGTGGAATTGGCTCGTTAAGGCTGTGTCAGGCCAGCAAGCTTGGAATATGTAGGGCGGACTGACAGGCTTGAGGCTTAGGCATGCTGCAGTCTTGAGAGGAATTTCTTCTCTGGAAGCCTCGTTTTTTACTTTGCAGGCCTTCAGCTGATTGACCGGGACCCGCTCACGCCATGGAGGATTGTTTCCTTCAGCGTAACTGGTGTGGTCTAAATTAGGGTTGCCTTAAGTTAACACCCAGACCAGAGCCCCACAGCCTAGCCAAATTGACACTAAAGCTGTCACTAACCAACCCAGAGGAGGTGGCCCTCATTACATCTCCTGCGATACAGGCTACAAGCTGGACGGACTGACTATGGAAATGGGAAGTACCAGGGCTGAAGTCCAGTCATGTAGAAGCCATGGCCACACAAAAGGTGTGTGCCCAGGGCTTGGATTGGCCCTGAAGGCTGGGTGAGCATGTTGTCGGTGATTTCAGGTTCTCACACAAACAACAGAAACAGACTCAGCAGATATATTTGTATGTATTTTATATGCACACACACCCACACACATGTATATATGGAACAATGATTGAAGAAGAAGAAGGTGTTATCTTGAGATTAGGGGAGCCATGGGAGATGTAAGAGGGAAGGAACTTGGGAAGGGAAGGGAGGAAAGGGAAGGGGGAAGGGAGATAATTATTTTAATTTTAAAAGATTCAAAAATAATTTAAAGAAAAGACTCCAGGGGACTGCCTGAGAGCTGAGTGCAGATCTGGGCAGGGAGAGATTCATTGCTTTCTCGCTCCTCCACTGATTTCTGGCTCAGCCTGCAGCAAGTCTTCCCTAAATGACCCCTCCCCTCCCCACCCCACCCCTCCCTCCTGCCCCCAAGTCCCGGGTCAGAAAATGAGGAATTAGGTGCTGACCTGGGAGATCTTCTGAGCCAGCTCCCTGACCCCACTTTTTGTGTCTAACTTCCAGCTGTGTGACCTTGAATAAGACACTTAACCTCCTGAAGCATTAGTCACACCAAACACACAAACTCCTCACACCTTGCTCACCTTGCAGCTGGGGTGGGGGTGGGGTGAGGTAACACTGGAGGGTGAACTACCATGTGACATCAAGGGTACCTGAAGCTGCACATGGACAGGAGCAAGGGCTGGGGAGGGGTGCAGAGCAGGCACCCTGGTTGATGGCTTAACTTTGTCTCATTTACCATCTCCTCAAAACCAAAATGAGGCAACGTGACATAAAAATAAGGAGACAAACGACTCTCAGTGAGGGCCAGTGGTGTTAACACACCTTTAATCTCAGCACTCAGGAGGCAGATCTCTGAGTTCAAGGCCAGCCTTGCCTACAGAGTGAGTTCCAGGACAACCTTGTCTCAAATAAATAGATGGATGGATGGACAGACAGACGGACAGACAGATTTCAAATATAAAGACTTGGAGTTAGAACAAGCCAAGTATTTATGTGAGATGCTTTATGACAAATGACAGAAAATCACAGCTTTGTTCTAAGTTTTAAGTTTAACCAGCGAGCAGCTCTAATACCCTGGTAAGTATGTGTCCCAGGTTACCCCATAAAGGAGACACAAGGACAAAGGTCACAGGGTCAAATAATTCAATGATTGGGAGTCAGGGGAATACTGGAAGTCATTTGTGTGTGCCCAAAGCCAGCCTGTTTATCTGAGCAATTACCCACTGATGTGTCTGTCCCCACTTCTCTTCCCCAGCAGCTCCTGGCCAGAAACATCTTGAAGCCAGTGGTCTGACTTTCTTCATCAGCATAGCACACCCAGATCCTAGCAGAGAGTGTGTTCACAGCATAGCTCCCCAACTGACTGTCAGATGTTGAAAGGAGATATGAAGGACCACTTAATTTTTAACAGATGGACAGACTGAAATTCATAGGAAGGAAGGAAGGAGACACTGGATTCCACAGCGACATGGGATGAGGTAGGGACAGTGCTGTGAGCTGGCAAAGGTTCTCTTTCTACAAGGCAGACCCTCAGCTTCTGCTATTTACCCACAAAAGCCACAGGTAAAAAGTGTTTATGGCTTGGCAGGTAATTAAGGCCACAGGCACTTTTGTTTCAAACGTGTTAATGCAATGTTTTCTACCATCATTTGAAAAATCAACACCTCCATGGAGAGAGCATTCTAAACTGACCCCCAAATTTAGACGACATCAGCTAGTCACCTGCATGATCAGTTTATTCCAGAAGACTGAATATTCAAATATTTTTTAAAAGATGGTAATATTCAAATATTTTGAAAAGCGTGTTTGCTTCGTGTAGCACACTCATGGATGCTAAGTTGCTTATGACTTGAGCAAGTGGTCCTGAAACAAAACAATGTTCTCTCAAAGTCAGTGACTGCACAGGAAACAATGAGTTATTGTTTGGGAGCCGCATTCCAGGAAAGGCGGTTCTAGGTGTAAGATGGAGAACTTCTCCAGGGGTATTGTTTTCTTCCTTGCATAATTCTACATCTTCCTTAACTGAATGAAAAAGGGAGCAGTGCTGAGGAGGAGGAGGAGGCACAGCTGAGGGGATGGAGCATGCCCTGGTGTGTGTGTATGTGTGTGTGTGTCTCTATGTGTCTCTGTGTGTCTCTGTGTCTGTGTCGGGGTGTGTGTCTGGCTGGGTATGTGTATGTGTGTGTCTGTGTGTGCATCTGTGTATGCATCTGTGTGTGTGGTGAGTGTGTGGTATACTATAGTGTGTATATCTGTGTGTGATGTGTGGTATATCTATGTGTCTATGAGTGTGTGTATGGTGTGTATATCTATATTATGTGTGTGTGTGTATCTGTGCGTGCATCTGTGTGTGTAATGTGTGTATGGTGTGGTATGTGTATCTGTGTGTGTATGGCTGTGTGTGTGGTGTAGTGTTGTGTAGTATTTAATTCTGTATGTGTGTGTGTGTGTGGTATATCTATGTGTCTATGAGTGTGTGTATAGTGTGTGTGTGTGTGTGTGTGTGTGTATGGTTGTGTTTCTGTATTATGTGTGTGGTATGTGTATCTGTGTGTGTAGTGTATCTGTATATCTATGTATGTGGTTTGTGTATCTGAGTGTCTCTGTGTGTATTTGTGTGTGTATGTGTGTGGTGTGTGTATCTGTGTGTATGGTGTGTGTATCTATGTATGTGTGTGGTATACGTATCTGTGTGTATGTGTGTGTTTGGTGTGTTTATCTATGTGTGGTGTATCTGTGAGTCTATAGGTGTGTGTATCTATAGGTGTGTATGGTGCATGTATGTGTGTGCTGTGTGTGTGGTACATCTGTATGTGTGCTGTGTGTATATGTGTGGTATGTGTGTATTTGTGTGTGCCATGTATGTATGTGTGTGCTGTGTGTGTGGTATGTGTGTGTGCTGTATATGTATGTGTGTGTGTGTGGTGTGTGTATGTGTGTGTGTGTGTGCGCGTGTGTGTGTGGTGTGATGTGATGTGGTGTGATGTGTAGAAATCTCACTGCCACTCTAAGCCCCCAACCCCTCCCTGCCTGATGTCTGCCAAGCCCAGCTCACTGAGTTGTGATAAGTCTTAAAAGAAGAGGACAGCTAAAGCCAGACATCTCGGAGCTGTGATCTACAACCACCTGCACACATACCGATCTGCCCTGCCTCAAGCTTCCTGTGCCTCTCATCTTTACAATGGCCAGATATCCCAACCTGGAGTCTAACTCTTCCCTAGGAGACTTGAACCAGCACCTGTTCACATCAAATGGCTAAGTATAGCAGCATGGGTGACTCACAGGCAGCTGCATTGCCAAAACCCCCACCCCACTGTGAGTAACAGCTCGCTAAGTCCACACCCCTGGGTCTCTCACCCTACAGGCAGCTCCGTCAGAGCCCTCTCTCTCCAGAACCCATTTGCTCCCTTGGAGGGTGGGTATATGCTGTGTGTGCAGGGGCATGTGACCACGTGTACACACAGGATGGCCTGAGGTCAAGGTCGAGTAGCTTCCTCTCTCCTCTTAGGGTCTTGTGTGCCCCACCTTTATGACTAGATTACTTGGATCTCTTCCCTGGGAGACGTAAACACTTTTTTTTTTCTGAGACAGGCTTTTTCTTTGTAACCTTGGCTGTCCTAGAACTCGATCTATAGACAAAGCTGGCCTGGAACTCACAGAGATCTGCCTACCTCTGCCTTCAGAGTGCTTGGAGCTGTTCCAGTTAGTCTGGGTGGCTGCAATATCTGCCTGCCTCCACTCTGACGTAATCCACTGTGTCCACTGTGTCCACTGTGCCCTCTGTGTCCACTGAGCGCACTGTGCTGGTGCAGTGCATTCTGAGGATCTGGTGTCATTCCCTCATGGTTATCAAGCAAGCACTCAGCCCACTGAACCATCTCTCCAGCCCCCTCGTTAACTACTTTTAAAACCTTATGGAGGGGGGGGGGGCGCTTGTGAATCTTCTAATTTTCATGAACTTTTGAGGCCTTGTGAGTTTCAATGCTTCTAGGTACTCCCTCTTCCCTCCACTAGGGAAAGTTTCAAGCCTGAGGAAAACAGCTACAAACCATGTAGAACGAGGGACAGCCACAGCTAGGAAGAGGAGAAGCAGAGGTAAGTATGAACCAGCTGCTCCATCAAATCCTCACACTTTGACATATTTGGTTTTTCTTCTAAGAAGGAAAGTCTTACAGACCTGATTAAACCCACCTCTGTGCTTCTTTCTTAATCCCAGCTAAGACCGGTATCTTTCATTGCTCATGCATAGTTAATACTTCTGCATTACCTGACTATCTCTAAAACCATGCACAGCAGAGCCACACATGCTTAATGTCCCATTACACAATACCTAGGTATGTCCATGCCCATTTCCCCCTAGAATGTATGTATGCTAGGGTTCACTGTCTTAGCTTAGGTTCTCTCAGGATACAATTCTAGTGAGTGAACCCATCGCAATTTATGTATCTGGACTGCTGTTAATGAGGAACCGATTTCTTTCTCCCTCTCTTTTCTTTTCTATTTGTTTGTTTGTTTTTGCATGCCAAGTGGCACTCACCTGAAGGCACCAGTGTCTTAAATCCCACGTGACATTACCCAACAGCTCTCAAAAGTACCTAGCAACTGACATCTCCATCGGCAAACCTGAGAGGCCCCTGTGCTGCACCCTAACTGCCCCCATTCCCTAAGACAGACACACTTTAGCTCTTGGCCACACTGGGGACATCTGATGGTGAAGCACAGTCCTTCAATTTACATGGCCGTGAGTCCTTCTCACATGGCCAATGAAGGTGAACATCTCTTCTTATTTTTGGCCACTTTGTCTATTTGGGTTTTCTCTTTGGGAGATGATCTGTTGATACCTTTTGTCTAGTTTTAAATTTTAAATCAGTCTTATTTTAAGGAGCATGATGGTTTAAATATGCTTGGCCCAGGGAGTAGCATTTGTTGCAGGAGGTGTGTCACTGTGGGGGTGGGCTCTCAGATCCTCCTCCTAGCCACCTAAAAACAGTCTGCTCCTGGCTTCCTTTCAATAAAAATGTAGAACTCGGGGCTGGTGAGATGGCTCAGTGGGTAAGAGCACCCAACTGCTTTTCCGAAGGTCAGGAGTTCAAATCCCAGCAACCACATGGTGGCTCACAACCATCCGTAACGAGATCTGACTCCCTCTTCTGGAGTGTCTGAAGACAGCTACAGTGTACTTACATATAATATATAAATAAATAAATAAATAAATCTTTAAAAAAAATGTAGAACTCAGCTTCTCCAGCACTATACCTGTCTGGATGCTGCCATGCTCCTGCCTTGATAAGAGACTGGACCTCTGAACCTGTAAGCCAGCCCCAATTAAATGTTGTCCTTCATAAGAGTTGCCTTGGGCCGGGCGTGGTGGCGCACGCCTTTAATCCCAGCACTCGGGAGGCAGAGGCAGGCGGATTTCTGAGTTCGAGGCCAGCCTGGTCTACAAAGTGAGTGCCAGGACAGCCAGGGCTACACAGAGAAACCCTGTCTCGAAAAACCAAAAAAAAAAAAAAAAAAAAAAAAAGAGTTGCCTTGGTCAAGGTGACTCTTCACAGCAATGGAAACCCCAACTTAGACAGAAGTTGGTGCCAGGGACTAGGGTATTGGTGTGATAGAGCTGACCATGCTTTTATTCGGAGGAATGTGGATTTTGGATTTGGAAAGAAGTGGAATGCCTTAAATGGGACTTAATGGGACATCCTGGTAGAAATATGGGAGACTGTTGCAGAGGGTGATTTAAACAGTGGAAGCCTGGTTATAGAGATTTCTGAGGAGAAGAATTTTAGTATGTGGCTGAGAGGCCATTCTTGTTGAATTTTGGTGAAGAATGCGGCTGCTTTTTGCCCTTGTCTGAAGAGTCTGTCTGAGAGGTGAAGAGAGTTAAATTAATTGCATTGACAAAGGAAGACTCAAAACAACCCAGTTTAGACAGTGCTGTGGTTTAGTCTCATGAAGAGCATTTTGATGAGTTCAAGGCCAATCTACAAACAAGTTCCAGGACAGCCAAGCTTAGGCAATGAAGGAGTTGGAAAACAGAAAGCTGGTGATAACGTAATAGAACAAGGAGCCATGTTCCAGGTTGCAGCAGAACTCAGCAGCTTTGGCCGTGTGGTTCTGGCTTTAGAATCCAGAGTAGGAGTCTACTGGAACAATTAATGCTGGTTAGCTGGAGCTAAGAAATTAGCAGTGATTAAGAAGAGACTAGCATCACTGAGGTGACATCGTCTGGGGGGGAATGTTTTTTTGAGAGCACAAAGAAGCTGTGTTCCAGAGATCTCCAAGGCTGTAGCTCATGTTTCAGCAGGACTTGGTAATATGTAGGAATTACCCAAGTGGTACTTGTTTTGAAGGCATGAAGGGGTCATGCAGAGCAGCTAAGACTCAGCACTGTGAGAGGCCATGGAAGGCTGTTGGTGAAGGTGCAGCCTCAGTTGCAATTGATGGCCCAGGACTGAAGAGGTCATGCAAAGGAGCTGTGGCTTGGCACCATGAAGGGAGTCTATGAGAGGCTATTGGTGAAGCCTCGTTGCAGTGGAAGACCCCAGAGTACTGGACATGTCAGTACCATGGGGTGATCACCAAGAACAGCAGCAGCAATGGAGTGGAGTCAACCAGAACCTAGAGTGCTACAGAGGGCAGAGCTGGAGAAGTGACCCCAAGCCCTTTGGAGGAGTCCAGAAGATCGTGTGTGGATCCCAGACATTGGAACAAGAAGCTGTAAAATTGAAGTTGCCTTGGATAGCTCAAGATGTTCGAGATGCCAGAGCTGAGGGATACCTGCTGAGGAAAGCTGCTGACATGGAGTGAACCAGCCCAGGAGAAAGAAGTTTGTTGCAGTCAACAAAACTGAAAGGAGTTGGAGATCTGAAAAGCACTTTGACATCAGACATGGACATGCAGTTTGGAGTTTGCCCAGCTGGTTTTTGGTTTTGCTTTGATTTTCAGTATTTCTTCACTATGACATTTTGGGATGGTAATGTATATCCTGTGATGTTGGAGGTATGTGATCTGCTTTTTGATTTTATAGGGGACTACAGTTAAGTGATTGGATGAACATCTTAAGAGACTTTGAACTTTGGACTTTTAACATTATTGAGACTGTTACAGACTTTAGAAACTTTAGAAGTTGGACTAAAGGTTTTAGCATTATGCTATGGTTAGGTATGGTCCCCATAGACTCATGTGTCTGAACAAGCCTGTGGGGGCCAAGGAATAGAATGTGGTGATTTGAATATGCTTGGTCTAGAGAATGGCACTATTGAAGTGTGGCCTGTTGGAGGAAGTGTGTCGCTGTGGAGGTGGGCTTTCAGACCTAGCTACCTGAAAACAGTCTGCTCCTAGCTTCCTTTCAATGAAGATGTAGAACTCTTGGCTTCTCCTGTACCATGCCTGCCTGGACACTGGCAGACTCCTGCCTTGATGATAATGGACTGAACCTCTGAACCTGTAAGCCAGCCCCAATTAAATGCTGTCCTTTATAAGACTTGCCTTGGTCATAGTGTCTGTTCACAGCAGTTTCCATCACTAATCAAATTAGCAATTTCCCTAAGACATAAGGGAAACATGCGATGCTCATTAATCTGCATGCCACCTTTGCACAGGGGCCAGACTAAGTTTCTCTGTATCATTCAAATTTTAGTATCTACGTTACCTAAGCGAGCACTGATCTTTTTTTATTACTCCACATATTGGTTTTTCAGGACATGGTTTCTCTGTGTAGTCCTGACTATCCTGGAACTCAGTCTGTATCCCAGGCTGGCCTCAAACTCAGATCCACCTGCCTCTGCCTCCCAAGTGCTGGGATTAAAGGCCTATGTCATCACATCTAGCTAGCACTTCTTATTTTTTTTAACCTGGATTTTTTTTTTTTTTTTGATCAGTCCCTCTTGAAATTCCCTCCTCCTGAAATACGGGCCTCTCTGTTTCTGTATCCTGTCCAAATGCCAGTTTCTCCATGGACCTTAGCCTGTAAACCACTGCGAATGACATACAACCTTTCTTGTGACATTACAAGTCTCCTGTCTTTAGTCTGTCAACGCCTTCTCATTTCATACACTGCTTTGGAGTTTACCAAAGCACCTGCTCCTTCTTGAGCCTATGTTAACCTCTATCTAGGCGATGGTCCTGTGAGGCAGAGAAATGTTGCCCCCGCTTTGGAACAGATAGAACGGGGTATATAAATAAACCTTGGGGGCTAGCTTACCCACAATCCCCCTGCTCAGAGGCAGAACTGACCTCACAGCAACAATTCCCTAATTCCATGCTAAAGATCTTTTTTACATAAAAGTGTTACCCCTGTACTGGCTGCCTCACCAGATTGCAGGCCCCATTTCTCTTACTTGCCTTTGTGCCCAAAGCCAGTTGTAGCCCTACACAAGAGAACAGTGGATGAATACAGACTAGACAGAGCACGATATTTGCCTTCTGCCCACCCATGGGGTGACAGGGACTTTGCATACAGTGCCTCTAACCTTCCCAACAGCTGGACAACTAAAGTGACACACTCAGTCTCACATCCAGGAATAGGTGGCGCCAGGCTGTGAGTTACAGAGCCAGGCTTGCTCTGTTGTCTCTGTCCCTGGAATCCTAAAGGTGCCTCTGGCCAGCCTAGAGGCTCATGACAGAGCTTCCTGCACAGAGAGGGGTTATCTCTGCAGAAAGTGGTGTGCAGCTATGCCTTCCTGGGCTGGAAGAGCCTGTCCGGTGGGGCTGCTACCAACTTCCTTTCCAGGCTCAGCCAGATTCTGCTGTGGGTCAAATCCTCAGGAGGAGCAGTAAGACCCAGGGGAGTGTGGGCATGTGGAAGAGGACTCCTGTATCTCAAGCTGAGGGGGCAGACAGGAGCTGCAGGCCAGACTGCCCACACCCCAGGGAGCAGAGGGCCAATGTGAACCCTGAAAAATGAACAGGGAAGGCTCTAGGAGGAAAGAGCACACCAGGAATGCACTCATCCCAGCAGGGTGTGTCTGCAGGGAGCCATTCGAGCAGGTGCAGTGGGCAGTCCAGATTGAAAGCAGGGATGCAGGTAGGGGGTGTTGACCGACACTATCTCAAGCTCTGGCGCCAAGAGTGCGTCTGGTCGAGGACACTCTGTTTTTTTCTCCTGGAGGGAGATCTTATCTGATTGGAGCCCTATCCACAAGATCTGTCTTAAGCTTGCCCTTTACGTATTTGCCGTGTTTGTGCACATGGTCTGTGTGACTATCTCTTTTACACTGTTAACTCTACAGTGCGTGACTGGCATACTCGAGTGGGTCTTGTGGTCACTGTGTCGGGGCTCTATGTTGCTGACTTGTGTATGCCTTGCACGTGGTTTCGCGGGAGTCTATGCTGAGGGCAGTGTCATTTGAGTGTTGTGACTTATGGCACACATATATATGTGGTGTGTGTCCTGTGTCTGATTCTCTTAGGCTTTTCCTGGTATCCAGGGAGTAGTGTGGAATGTCGGTTCTGTAAGATCAAGGTGCTGGGAGACCAACCCGGGTCGTGAAAGGTCTGGGTGTAGTAGCTGTGTGCGTGTGGTGTGCGTATGCTCGCCCAGCCGTGGTTCTGTACAGCTGTGTTTCCGCGTGTGCCCGCTGGACTCGCTGCGCGGGGGCGGCCCCGGGAGACGCTGCGGGGCCCCGCCAGCCGCGGGCTCCAATGGCAAAGCCGGTGCGGCCCCTGCTAATTACATAAGCGGGGACGTCAATAATTCGCGGGAAAACGCGAAAAAGATGGCGCCCCGCGCCCGGGGGGCCCCTTCCTGAGCTCACCGGCCCCTCCCTCCCCGCGTCCCCTCCTCCCCGCGGCGCCCCCGCCCCGCCCCGCCCCCTCCGAGACCCCTACCCCGGCCCCAGGGGCGGACACTCGGCCAGGCAGCCCTGGGCCGAGCGCACTGCCGCCGCCGATGTGCCTGGTGGCCAGACTCCAAGTGGGACCGGCTGACGCGCTGCCTCGCGGTAAGTCCCGCGCTGCGGGCGCCCCGGGAGTGTCCGCGTTTCACGCTTTAATCCCTGCACACGACCCCTCTCCTAGAAACCTAGATTGAGCCCTACGATCCCCGGGCGGGGGCTGGAGGCTGCGCGCTTGTGGGATGGGGACAGAGATGGAGCCCGAGCGGTACCCTCAGGGCAGCGGGAGTCCCAGCCACAATCCCAACGCTGGGCAGGGTGTGGGTGACAGGTCTCCGTTTGTGGCCGTGTGCCTTTTCTTTTCCATTTAAAGCTATGGAGAGGAGGATAGGCAGGACATTTGGGATTTTGCTCACGTCCAAAGTCAGGCACGATTCGGCTGGGAGCGGGAGAAAGTTTGCAATTAGAGCAACTGAGGAAAGGAGTGCCTGAAGCTGAAGGGGACACTTTCTGCAAACTATCCTACCCCCTGAACACCCTTTTAAAAAGCCAACGGCCGCTCTGGAGAGGCCTCGGCGCATGAATCATGCGCGCTTCCTGCCCCCGCCCGGCCCCGCGCGCCCAGTGCCGCGGATTTGAACTGGACTCCGACGGGAACCCGCAAACAAGCATTTCTGTGCCGATCGGTTTGAATCAGCCAATCACAGCCCTCGGGGGCCCTCTCCAGGAGGATGGAGGCGGGATGGGGGGGCCACCACCCGGGGGCCCAGCACGGCCTCGGGGGCGCAGCGACCCGGCTTGCCCCCAAAAGCTCAGTGGGGGAGGAAATGTCAGTTTGTGAACCTGCTGAGGCGGGCCGGCCGGCGGTACTCCAGGCCCAAGCAAGCAGGGACCTCCCAGCTCCCAAAGAGCCAAGTGCCAGGGAAAAGGGCAAAAGTTCTGACTACAGCCCTCACCTGGTGCTTGTGCCTCTGCCCTGGAGTAAAAGACAGGAGGGAGAAGGCAAGAGGAACTTGACTCCCATCATCGGGAGACCTAAGACCCTGACTATGCCCTGCCGCCCCAGGCCCCTCACATGTCCACATGTATTTAGCTTTACGTATAGGACTAGCACACTGCCAGACTATCTTACAGTCTCTGAAGAGGCACTCACATGGAAACACGCCCAGAGCTGTCTTCTTGTGGGCTGGCAGGGCACCAGGTGCCCAACACCTAGGCAGAGGGAGGGACCCTGAGCAGGAGCGCCCCCACCATCCCCACACACTGCAAGCTGTGTTTGACCTTAGAGTGTATGTATGTGGAGGAATGTGATGCCAGGTGAGCCCCCGGAGAGGAGAAAGCAATAACGCTGGCCACCCCTAAAGGTCTGTGAAGCCACAAACCTTCTGGAAGATTCCTGGAGGGAAGCTGGGTGTCCAGAGACTCCCCGTACCAGGTGCCAGGCAGTAGTAGCAAGCGACAGGTTCAGGAAAATAGGCTTGGGAAAGATGAATGAAATAATTGATGAGGAAAACTGAGACAGAGTTGGAAGCAGAATTCGATGGGGAATTGGGCGGGATGCTCCAACCACTCTAGGGTGGAGATTTGGAGATTCTCAGGCCACTGCACCAGGAGCCACTGGGGCAGGGAAGTGAAAGGCAGCACTTCAATGAGATGGGGAGAGCCAGATGTGTTAGGCGCAATGGGAATGGCTTAGCTGCTGTGGGCTGATGTGCTTCAGACAGGTTTAAATGCCCCAGACTGGTTCCCATGAAGTCATCAGTTGAGAATAGAAAGGGGAATTACAAAAGGAGGGCATGTGGCTATGTCACACGGTTCCCATGCCACCTCAAGAGTTTTCAGTGCTAGGTGGGCCTTTCTCTGAACACATTTTAGGGGAAACATAACATCTTAAGTGCTTGCATCTTCAGAACCGGCCCACATATGGGACAAAGCCTCAGCCTCCTGGACTCGTAGTGGGGTTCAGATCCATGGGTCCTTTGCGCCAGGCACAGTGGGAAGATTCACTCTCTTAGAAGCAGCTAGGTATGGTATAGAGCCACCTTGACTCCTTGTGAGCCATGGCCCTGCCTCTGGGTCATCGGCCACTTCTCCTTGCGTCTCCTGTTTCCCTATCCCTAGAATGAGAGTTGTCCGGGTCAGTAAATGCATTTGAGAGCCTTACAGAATTTCAGGAGCAGGTGGCAAGATAAACATTGTTCTTTCTTCTCCGATGTCAGCAGAAGCTAATGGAGACTCAAGCTCTGGACCCAGGGACTCCGGAAGCCTTTGGTGCCACCAGCCCTAACAAGGGGGCCCTGTCTAAGACCAAGAAGAGCTTCAAAGACTTGATGTCTAAGGTGACAGAGGGACAGTTCGTGCTATGCAGGTGGACAGATGGGCTATATTACCTTGGCAAGATCAAGCGGGTGAGTCTGCTCTGGTCCTTGGGCCCAGGCTCGTGTGTCTTTCTGCTCATCCCTTTTTATCCCTCATGCCTGGAAGCTGGAAGTGGAAGGGAACAGAGCTGTCCTCAGGGGCAATGTGGCCCAGCAGGTTCTTCAGAGAACTTAAGCAAGCATCAGACTGGGCAGGGTACAGATGACTCTCTGGCCCGCTCTTCTGTCCTTAAAAGCAGCCCCATTAAGTGGTGCCCCTGTTCCTGACGGCCATACTTCAAAGTGAGGAGTACATCTCTCCTTCTGAAGCACACGGCCAGGAGATGGAGGAAGACTGAGACCCAGCTCCTCCATGCTGCTCCTCCACGCTCTCCTCTCTTTGCCTCAGGTCAGCAGTCCTAAGCAAAGCTGCCTTGTGACTTTTGAAGATAATTCCAAATACTGGGTCCTGTGGAAGGACATCCAGCATGGTGAGTGTCCAAGTGTCTACCGCCCCTCCCCCATGCCTGCTCCTTTCTGCCTTCAGTTCTTCCTTCTCTGTCACCTTTTTCTCTTGCCATCTGTGTTAGTCCATGAACTCCGGGCCTTGAGTACACATCTTGGGCCCATCAGAAAAGATAATTAAACGTCTGCTCACAGATCTCCATTGTGAATGCTCACACTTCAGGGCGGGAAGCAGGGCAGGTGGAAGAGGAGCTCTAGCTTGTCTTGGTACCCAGGGTGCATGGACCAGGTCTCAGGCCTGCAGTTTGTGTCCTTGAATGGTGTCTGCTATTCTGGCTCTCCTAGAGCTAGAGAGGAGGAAGAGGACAGAGGAGAAGGATTGCCAGTTAAGAGACTTGAACTGTGTTCTCTATTTACATGTAAAAAAAAATGGGTGGATGGGGGGTGGGGGGAGTGTAGCCAGGAAAGCATGAAAATGGTCATGCGGAGAGGGAGCAGGGGCATTGGCCAGGATGAAAGGGAGCTAGACTGAGTACCACCCCTGCCTTCTGATAGCTGACACTGTGCTATAGATATGGCCAGTTGGGGTCATTCAATCTACCTAAGACAGACTTGGGTGATCAATAGTCACGGTACCTATGTGTTTTTAGCATGGAACTATGACCCTGGTGTAGCACCCATGACCACTGACATGAGAGAAGAAACCTATTGAGTATCATTTATGATGTGGCCCACTGAGGCAGGTTCTAGGGTCAGACAGACTCTGGACCTTGTTCCCAGTCTATCTACTACAAAGCTACACAGCCTTGAGCAACGATATCGCTTTTCTAATGTCGCTGTTGGGAAGCTCAGATATGGTGATGCATGCGTGTAGAATGCACGTCCCAGTGCTGCTACACGGTAGGAAAAAAGTTTATAAGACTCTGTTACTGAAAAAGATTATTCCAAGAAGCCAGCCAAACAGGCCACAGGGTGAAGCCAGTTTTTATGTCTTTCAAACAATTTTTTTCTCCAAAAATCTGTGGCCAGGGAATACTGTTTTTTTTCCCCCTCTAGTCCCTTGCAACCTAAATCTGTTGATGCAAAGCTATAAGCATTCCCTGCTGGCTACACTGCTATGAAAAGCACAAAACTCCAGCAGCAAAGGAAAGCTGTTTCAACTTTCTGGGTCTAGGAAGCATTCCACTGTGTGCCAGGAACCAGGTGGAGCACAGCAGGTACGTAGCTAGGAACAGGTTGTCCCATATCCAGCCGATTGTTCCTGGCAGGCAGGTGAGCCTTTGGCATTCCCTAGGATGAGTGCTCAAGGCTGGGCATAATGCAGTTAAGATATATCACTTTATTAAGGAATCAGGGGCTCAACCACCTTCCTTGGGTGTTGAACAAGGCAGGGTCCTTGCCTGGCCACTTAATCAATAAATACGTCTTGAGCCATCTACTACCTGCCAGAAATACCATTTCTGCCTTTACAGAACTTTCATCCTAAGGAGAATGAAGAGGGAGGATTAGCAGTTCAAGGCCAGCCTGAGCTACATAGCAAGACTCAAAATCTATAGAAACAAAACCAGAAAATTTTTCAGGCAGCCTTCTGAGTAAGAAAACAGAAGTAGTGCATCACGGTGTATTTAAGGGGCTGGAGAGATGGCTTAGCAGTTACCAGCATGCACTGCTCCTGCAAAAGACCTGAGTCTGGTTCCCAGAACCCACATGGTGGCTCACAACCACCTGTAAATGCAGTCCTGGGTGATCCAACACCCTCTCTGACCTCCACAGGCGCCAGACCCGTGAGTGGTGCACACACACATCCATGCAGGCAAAACCTGTACTCAGAAAAAACCCAATGTATCTTTCAGAGAAAGCTGGCATAGTGGTTCATACTTGTCATCCCAGCGCTGGAGGGGTAAAGACAGGCAGATAACTGGAACTCACTAGCCAGTCAGCCTAGTCAGTGAACCCTGGATCACAGTGAGAGACTCAAAAAGAAAGATGGCTGCCCCCAACCAATGTGACCTGCACACACGTGCATCTGCACACGCGCTAACCTTCATGCATGTATAGACACCGGAAAGTTGCACTTGTGGGTCCGGGTATGCTTTACCTAGAATGTACAGTCTTTGGTTTGATGCCTAGCATCACTGCACCCTCCAAAAGGAGAAATATACTTAACATAGCCATTCAAACACTTGAGATATAAAAATATATTTAACAGAAGAAGACAAAAAAGGAAGAAAAAAAAAGGAGCCGTTCCATAACTGTATTAGCAGTTGGGGTTTACTTCAGTGGGAGAGAGAGAACCCAGCAAGAACAGGCCCTGGGTCTAAACCCCAGGTCTAAAATAAACTAAGATAAACAAATTAACTGGTCACTAAATCTGGACTTTGGATCTTGATTCAAAACACAAATTTGTAGTGACATTTCAATTTGCTAGACATTTGGAAATAAAAATGACTTTAGACGCAATAAAGGCGATGCAGTGTGCTTTAAGAGAACTCTGACTAGAAATGTAGCTGCAGTGGTTACAGAAAGATGAATGGGTGTCTGGGTCTTGAATTGAAATAACAGGGAGGAGATGTGAGTGAGGCTGTTGTTTAAATAGGACTTTCTGTGAGTTCACGATTGATGGGAACATAGTCTCATTATAAACCTACATTCTTAAGCCGGGCAGTGGTGACACACGCCTTCAATCCCAGCACTTGGGAGGCAGAGGCAGGTGGATTTATGAGTTCGAGGCTAGCCTGGTCTACAGAGTGAGTTCCAGGACAGCCAGGGCTATACAGAGAAACCCTGTCTCGAAAAACCACAAAATAAACCAAAAAAACAAAAAAACAAAAACAAACAAAAAAAAACAACCAAAAAACCTACATTCTTATCACAAAGTAGGCGTTTTAAATGTCACTTGACACAAAAATGTTTAAACATAAAACAGGTTGGAATAGGTAGGAAAGGGAACTCGAGGTGCCCGAGGAGCAAAGACTTAGCGGAGTGGTGGTGGTGTGTTTGAATCTCACTCTCATGCTTCCCAGATGAGCAAGGACCCTGACTTCTTGAGCCTCAGTTTCCCCATCTTTGGAGCAGGTGTTAAGAGACACCTCTGAGAGCGTGGGGAGATTCAGCAAGACTGCTTGTGGAGTGGGGTGTGAAGCACAGTGCTCAGCAGCTCAGTTCCTGCTCTGCGGTTTTTATTATGATTGCTTTAACAACTAAAGTCCCTGACAGTTTTATACTGGTACATTCTGGATACACTCTTCTCAACCCTCCCTGGTGCTCCCCCTCCCCACCTCTTCCCTCCTCCCTCCCTGCCCCTTTCCCAGATGGTTGATGTTTGGTTTTGTTGTGTGACCCCTTTGGTCATCTGTGTGTCTGTTGGACCGGGACTACCTACTGGAATCGAGTAGAATCAATGGGTACACAGCTGAAGGCAGTAACTCACCATCCCCTCCCCAAATGTATCAATATGAAATTGCTCAGCAGGGCAGTGCCTTCACAGTGAGCTGTTCACCCACTCACCCAGGCCACACTTCGCACAGATGAGGATCATGATGGGTACATAGAGTCTCATTATAAACTTACATTCTTTTTGTTTGTTTGTTTTGTTTTTCGAGACAGGGTTTGCTCAGCAGTGAAAGATAGGCGCCCTGTGGCCCTACCGTCAATATCTGGTGTGGATGGATCCATTCTTGTGTAGACCCTTTGTCATCTGCAGTTGCTAAGAGTTCATTACAGGGGCTACACTCAGACAATGGCATTTCACAGTCCTTATTCCTGCCTTTCAGCTCTTACATTCATTCTGGCCCCTCTTCAAGAATGTCCCATGAGGGTATGGTGTGGATGTCGTGTTTAGAGCTGAGCTTCAAGTGTCTCTTATTCTCTGCATTTTATACAGCTGTTTCTGCACTCTCCAAAGCTCACAGGAAGCAGACGCATCTCTGGTTAAGGCTGAATGGGTATAACGTATATTTAGACTCTGTGTCAACTTAGCTGAACAGCAGAACTAAATTTCCCAGTATGGGGCCTAAGAGCTCCTCCCCAGGTCCAAGTGTGGATTCCCTCCCAGCAGATGATTCTGACTAGTTCTTGATGGTGTGAGCTGGATCTGAGTTGAGGGGACTTCTTTTTCAGCTGGTGTTCCGGGAGAGGAGCCCAAGTGTGACGTCTGCATGGGGAAGACTTCAGGGCCTATGAACGAGATCCTCATCTGTGGGAAGTGTGGCCTGGGTGAGTGGGTGAACAGCTCACTGTGAAGGCACTGCCCTGCGGGCCCCTCCCACTTTGTGGGCCCCTCCTACTTTGTGGCCCCTCCCACATCGCACTTGCTGTGGTCCCAGGTAGCTTCCTATTTCTCCTTCTATCCTGAGCATGTCTCCTGCTGCTTTGGGGAAAGGTGACCAAAAGCAATGGGAAATGTAGTTTGTGGCCCTCCTAGGCAGAGGGAGGCAGGTGCTGAAGCCCGCCCTTGGTGCCTCTTGCAGTGGCCAGTACTATCTTTTTGTGCCTTACTGGTTATCAGCTTGACTTCTGGGTGGGTACCACCAACCAGTACCCTGAAAGCTGGCAGGCAGAGCTCCCTAGGGCTTGCCATAGCTCGGCTGTCTCGCTGCCTGTGGCCAACTGGCCTTGGGCCACTGCTCCCTTGTGAGTGAGTGATTCGCTATCCCCACCTTCACCCCAGGTTACCACCAACAGTGCCACATCCCCATCGCAGTCGATGCCAACTGGCCCCTCCTCACTCATTGGTTCTGCCGACGCTGCATTTTCGCACTAGCTGTGAGGGTGAGCACCTCCCTACCCCCACCTCCACCCCCCACCCCCCACCCTACCCCCGAGCCCTTGCCTTCCGACTTGGCAGACCAGAGCATCAGAGACTCAGGCCTGAGACTTCATTGCTGATGCTGTACTCTAGGCAGAAGGGCTTCACTTGGACCATGGAGACACAGGGTGCTCGCTGTCTTAGGCCAGATTTCAGAATCTCTCTAAACCTCAAGTTTCCCCAACCATAAAATAGACAGTTTTGTGTAGGAGTCCCCCAATAAAGGGCCATTTGCTATTAAAAGACAATGATATGTACCTGCCCCTAACACGTGGTATTATTACTTTTTTTTTTTTTTTTTTTTTTTTTTTTTTTTTGGTTTTTCGAGACAGGGTTTCTCTGTATAGCCCTGGCTGTCCTGGAACTCACTTTGTAGACCAGGCTGGCCTCGAACTCAGAAATCCGCGTGCCTCTGCCTGCCAAGTGCTGGGATTAAAGGCGTGTGCTACCACGCCCGGCTACTTCCTTTTTTTAAAAACTCTTGTTAAGATAAATATATTCTTTCACAGACTCTGTGTGTGTGTGTGTGTGTGTGTGTGTGTGTGTGTCCTTACTACAACTGATGCTATTAATATCTTTAAGGAAAACAGGATGGGTTTAGGATTGGTAAGAAAAAGCTCCTCGTTTTTCTGATGCTCAAAATGTCTGAGTCTCCCCAAACCCTGGCAGCATTTCTCCTGATAGCTATGTGCTGACAGGTGGTGGTTGGTGACCTGGACCTTATCTCCCCCTAGAAAGGTGGCGCTTTGAAGAAAGGCGCCATCGCCAAGACGCTGCAGGCGGTGAAAATGGTGCTGTCCTACCAGCCGGAGGAACTCGATTGGGACTCGCCCCATCGCACCAACCAGCAGCAATGCTACTGCTACTGCGGCGGACCTGGAGAGTAAGGCGACAGAGCGGGGCACGTGGGACTGCAGGGTGGGACTGACAGGCTCCGGGAGAACCTCATCTCAGGGGGCGGGGCCTGAGTGACAGCCTGAGGGGCAGGGCGGGCTTGAGTAACTGGCTCTGGAGGCGGAACCTGGAAGGCCGCACTCCAAGTGACAGCTTAGAGGCGGGGCCTGAGCGTCAGACTCTGGAGGGGTTAACTCGGAGTGACAGCTGGGCTGTGTGGTGTGAGCGTCTGGAGGCGGGATCTGGAGGGGCGAATCTGGAGCCATGGGGCGGGGCCTTAGTGTCACGCTGTAGAGGCGGGACCTAGAGAAACTTGACAGCTCAGGGGCGGGGTCCGAGTGTCAGACTGTGAAGGCGGGATCTAGAGAGGTGGACCCAGAGTGACAGCCGCGGGGCGGGGCTTTAGTGTCAGACCTTGGAGGCGTGTCTTGGATGGGCAAATCCAGAGTGCCAGCAGGGTATTAGGTCTAGGGAAGACGGGCCTGAAGTGACAGCAAGGGTGGAGCCTAGGTGTCAGGCCATGGAGGCGGCGGGATCTGGAGGGGCGGATCCGCGATGTCATTTTAGGAAGGGCAGATTTTAATGTTGAGGCTGTGTCACTTTGCAGGAGAATGGGGCTTCAGAAGAGAGACCCAGAGTGGTCTGTGAGGACCAAGCTTTAGGGGCGGGCCCAGGGGGTAGGATAGCTGCCATAAAGCAGGTCTGGACCCAGGGGAGCCAAGAGAGTTACCTAGGAGTCTTAAGAGAAGGGCCCTGAAAGTAGGCTCAGAGAGAACATGTGCAGATAGCAATGGAGAGTAGAAGACCGAGTGCTTGTCTTGGAGTAGCCTGAGAAAGGTGGAAGTAATGAGACAGCTAAGAGCCTAGGCTTGACAAATGTCCATTACCTGGCACAGAGCTTTGCCAGCTGTGCCTTCCCAGATTCACAGTTCACTTACTAGTGTTTCTTTGTGTGGTTGTGAACATCAGGGACTATATAAAAGCTCACATGGGCTGGGAATTGATAATCACCCACTGGTGGTGGAGGAGATTCATGTCTTGCTGAGGGGCCAGAATCTGGTCTAGCTTGCCAACCTGGGCCTCTAAGGACAGTGAAACCTGCTCCTTTGGGCTGTCTGCACAGAGGCAGGGTCTCTACCTTCGGTAGATGGCAGACTGCTCCTCCCCCTGTCCTGAGTTTTAGAGTGTCTGGAAGCTATGTTTATGGCCCAGCTAGCCTCTGACTTTGCCATTTGAACTACTTCATCTGTCAAATGAAGTACTACTTCATCTGTCAAATGGGCTGTGATGGCTGACCTAGCTCTTCTGTGCCTCCAGGTGGTACCTTCGGATGCTACAGTGCTACCGGTGTAGGCAGTGGTTCCATGAGGCGTGCACACAGTGCCTTAGTGAGCCTATGGTGTTTGGAGACCGGTAGGTGATCAGCTTCCAGATAGCATACAAAGGGGGGGGGGGTCTGTGATAGCCTAGACTTGTCAACAGGAGACAGCCAAGATAAAAGGGACCCTGGCTGTGCTGGGCCAGCAGACAACAAAGGAACATGCTGGGCTACATGCCTAGTTGCTGCTGATTTGTGGGGAACCTCGAGCACATTCCTGCCTTTACAAGTGCCAGACTCTACAAATATCTCAGGAAGGAGAGATGAAAGTCTCTGCCTTTCTCTTACCAAGAGTTACTGTAAACACCACTAGGGAAATGGATGGTCTCTAGGGGATGGGCTAGGCTAATGGGAGATATTATATCTGCCAAATCAATTAGTATACTTCTTTGGCTGGTGGCTGGCAAAGGGGAGGGGAGGGGTCTCAGAAGGGACAGTGGTGACCACTACCACCCAGCCTGTGAACTAAGCTAGGTTCTAAGGCAGTGATCTTTGGAGAGGGGTGGAGACATATTCCTTGGTCCCTGTCCCCTCCACTGTTCAGTGGATGCTATCTATCTATGGGAAGCAGATGGGAGGGGGAGAGGTGGCCTGGGCCAAGGATCAGAGGCGCTCCCATCACAGACCCTCCTGTCACAGACCCTCTCCTCACAGACCCTCTCTTCTACCCGCAGCTTCTACCTGTTCTTCTGCTCCGTGTGTAACCAAGGCCCAGAGTATATTGAAAGGCTGCCCTTGCGATGGTGAGAGGATGGGACCTGTTCCTACCAGCTCTTCCTTTGCCCTTTGCCCTCTGCCCTTTGCCCTCCGCCCTCTGCCCTCTGCCCTCACCCTCAGCCTCACTTAGCCCTTGCTTTCTTACCCAGGGTGGATATAGTTCACCTGGCCCTCTATAACTTGGGAGTACAGAGCAAGAAGCGGTACTTCGACTTTGAGGAGATCCTGGCCTTTGTCAACCATCACTGGGAGCTCCTGCAGCTTGGCAAGGTACATATGGTCTCAGGGGCCAAACGTGCCCGCACAGGATCGCTCAGTGCAGGGCAAGGGTATAGATATCCGAGTTCTCACCCTTGTGCTGCAGTTCCTTGAGTCAGAACCTCCAAGCCAGTGCCAGGGAGGGGCTTTCTGGTTGGGGCAGTGGTCAGTTGGAACCTCACTAACTCACTATAGGGAGCTGAGGCATTGCGCCAAGTGTGGCTGAAGTGGGCGGGACTCTCTGCTAAGGTATTTGGCAGATTTCCTGGCTAGGTTAGAAATTACAGTGGCTTTGTCTTCTGCTGATCTTGTCCTGCATTGTGTTTCTGGGGATCTCAGTGCCTTGTAACTAACAGACTTTGAAATTGTCAGAGCTGGAGAGCTACCTAACACTCCCATGGGGGTTACATAACCCTCTGCCCTAACAATTCCCTCAGAGTCCTCTTTAGTATTGCAGAATGAAATGTCTCCCGCTCACTACCCAACCCTTCTTTGATGAGCTATGATTGTAAAAAACAAACAAGGGCCATTGCGTTGGCTCAGGAGGTTAGGGTGTTCTCCACCAAGTCTGACAGCCTGAATTCCATCTTCAGGACCCTGGGAGTGGAAGGAGAGAACTGAGCCAGGGCCCAAGTTGTCCTCTGCCCACCAAACATGTGCTATGGCGTGCACATGCTACACACCACACACACACACACACACACACACACACACGTGTATAATTTTTAAAATGTAACAAATAGGTAAATCTTACCATGTACTATCAGTTGTATATATGTCTTTATTTATGGTGGTGTTTGGTAAATTATAAGGCACACAGAAAGCCTTGAAGAATAGAGTCAGTGTTGTTTTTAGATTTATTTAATGCACATGAATGTTTTGTTCACGTGCATATCTACACACCATTTGTGTGCCTGGTGACCACAGATGCCATAAGAAGGTGTTGGGTTCCCTAAAACTGAAGTTATGGATGGTGGTTAGCTTCTGTGTTGGTGCTGCAAATCAAACCACGGTCCTCTGCTGGAACAATTGCTCTTAACCACAGAGCTACCTCGCCAGGCCCTACAGCTAGAATGTTTTAATAACTTTTTCTGGTGTATATATGCATAAGAGCTAGCGAGATGCTCAGCAGGTAGGATCACTCACACTGCCCTTGCCAGATCCCAAGCCCCACTCCCATACATGCATGACACCTTACCAGTGCTGTCTATAACTCCAGTTCCAGTGATCCAGCGCCCTCTTCAGACCTCCAGGGGGCACTGCACACGCATGATACACACACACACACAGACACACAGGTAAAACACTCATAAAAATAAATATTTTTTTAAAAAAGTATTCCTAATGGAAAATTTTAAATGATCAAAACCGAAGTTTACTTTTTAAAGATTCGTATTTTCACTACTCAGAAATAACTAGGAATAAATCATGGCTATATCCTGTTCCCTTTTTTATAGTTTACAAGAATTTACATACTGTTTTGGGTCATCTCTTCTCAGTTAGTGTTATGCTGTTTCAGGCCTTTAGTGTTCTCATAACCTTTTAAATGGCTGAGCTGATGTCCTCCTTAGTCTACTAGCTGGACACATAGTTCATCTTCTTTCTGCCCACCATCAAAAACAGTGCCATTTGGGCACATTTGTGTATGTGAAATGTGCGTTCATGTTCCATTCTTGATAGACCTCAGAGGGTGGCATCACTGGATAGGAGTGTGGATGTTTAGAAAGCAGCCCTGAGGAGTGAACCCAGGGCCTTAGGCATGACAGGCAAGCGGTCTCCCGCTAGGCTCCAGCCTCGGCCCTGTAAAGCTCCTGAAACACTGAGGCCAGGAGCTTCCCCTCTATCACACATGGGGAAACCTGACCTCAGAGAGGTAGAAGGTTGCAAGCCAATGGTTGTCCCCTGGAGACCACTGGAGCATGAGATGGGGTGGCAAGGTCAGGCCGGTGCCCTCTAAGATGCTTCTGTAGATCTAACTCTCCTGCTGGCCCGCTTCCCGTAGCTCACCAGCACCCCCATGACAGAAAGAGGGCCACACCTCCTCAACGCGCTCAACAGTTACAAGAGCCGGTGAGTGCAGGGAGGGAGGGAGGGAGGGCTGTGGATCCTGACTGGGATGTCCATCTAAAAACTCTTCCTACCACACATCCTCTGCTCGAGCTGGGCTCCCTGCCTGGCTCTCCCTCCTCCTCCTCCTCCTCTTCTTCCTCCTCCTCCTCCTCCACCATCCAGGGAATAAAGACATCGAGAGGCCTTCCTTTGCAAAGTGTTCCCAAGTGCCCAGAGCATTGACTCAGTTGTATGCTAGGCTCCATTCTATGCCTGGGTCAGCTAGAGAGCTTAGAAAAACATCCGTCAGGGCTTCAGCCTCTGGGCTACTTCATAGCCTTTGCCTTCCCATCCCAAATTCTAACACTCATTTGCCCCTCAACCATGTTCAAGGCCTTTTATGACACCACCCTCCCTGACTGCATCTTACATTGTTATTCTTTTGCTTTATGGTCTCTGGGTGTCAGCCAGCCCTGCTCAGCCCTTGGCTTCCTTTCCATTTGTTGGTTGGTTGGCTGGTTGGCTGGCAGGCTGGCAGGCTGGCAGGCTGGCTGGCTGCTTGCTTGCTTGCTTGCATGTGTGCTTGCTTGCTTGCTTGCTTGCTTGCTTGCTTGCTTGCTTGCTTTTTGAGATAGGGTCTCACTCTGGCCCAGGCTTAAACTCTTGATTCCCCTGCCTCCACCTCCTCCATGTTGAGTTTACAAGTGTGCACCACCATGTCCCGTGTATTGAGCACTTTGTTCCTGTCCTTGCCTCGGCATCTTGTTCCCAACCTTCATTCCGTTTTTTGGCAGCAAGTAGTTTTTACAGAAGTGTAAAAACTTAGTTCTGGACTCTATTTAACAGGCCTATCTAGGTGGATTCTGAGCTTCAGGGAGAGTCTGAGCTACGAGATACAGTCCTTGCTTCTGTGAAAGCTTGCCTGAAGCCTCTTGCAGGGAGGGTGACCTGCTTACACCTTCCTGTGGTTTGAGGTTCGATAAGACCTCCCCATTGAGGATGGGACCCCTTGGCCTCCCAGTGCTCAGCTTCCTGAGAACGGGCCTACGTTTGAACACAGCCTCAGGGCCTCACTCAGCCAGTGTTGAAATAAGAGATATGCCGAAGGTGCTTCCTGGCCACAGAACATTAAGGCCTGGCACCCGTACCTGGGTCCCACTAGTCCTGTCCTGTGCTGTACCCGGTGGCCTTGCAGCTGCCAAGGCTAAGAAGCCTCAAGGAAGAGCAAGAATAGAATACATTCAGGTGGCAGGGACAGGGAGGCACTTGGCCACATTCTCCAGCTGGGGACTGTGAATTCTCTTCGGGGCGGGGAGGCCCCTGGCCTTGGTGGCAATCTGCTTCAGTCTCCGGAGGATCAGCTGACAGCCCAAGCCTCTCTCCTGCCACCCCAGGTTCCTGTGTGGCAAGGAAATTAAGAAGAAGAAATGCATCTTCCGACTGCGCATCCGAGTCCCACCCGCCCCTCCAGGAAAACTGCTTCCCGACAGGGCGTTGATGCCAAGTGACAAAGGGACCTCCGAGCTGCTTCATAAGAAAGGAAAGAGCAAGCCTGGGTCAGTGCTGGTGGAGGGCCACCATGGCTGCAGCCAGCTTGGGTTCTCTGTCTAAGCTCCCACCTTCTGCAGATAGTAGAGAGCTCTGCAATGGGCCCAGGCAGTGTGGCAGCACCCCTGTAAACCTGGAGTCCTAGACGCAGCAGGGTCCAGCTATAGGCACTCTGGGAGAGCTAGTGAGATGCTTCTAGGTCCCTCTCAACACAGGTCCCTCACTTCCTAGCTCCAGGGAAGCCTGATCCTGGGACCCAGCCCTGCCGCACTAGGACTGGGCAGTGAAAGGACACAGAAATGTGTGGCATGCCCCTGTTCTCCCTGCTGGGCAGAGCCTCCTCTTTAGGGGCACCTCTCCTTTTTCTCCTCTCTAAAGCCCCTCCACATTCACTGCCCCAGAGGATGGCCTCCACCCAGGCTCCGTCTACCCTGCCCAAACCCTCCTGATCCCATACTGACCACTGCCCCCCAGCACTCCTGAGGCCTCTCCCACTGAGCCTCTCTCTGCCTGGCCCTCCCCGGCTCTGACTGGGCCACCCTCTCCCTTTTCTGTCTCCACAGTTTGTTGCCTCAGGAACCCCAGCAGCAGAAAAGGCGAGTTTATAGAAGAAAAAGATCAAAGTTTTTGCTGGAAGATGCTATTCCCAGTGTTAGTTCCTGGTTTTCTTATTCTCCAGTTCCACGTGCAGGGGCCACACACATTAGGGGTCCTGTGCAGAAAATAACGCACTACCCCCGACCCAAAGGGACACCCCAATATCCTACTTCCAATTATAGAGAAACAAGGATGAGTCAGGCACCCTTAAGACCGCTATTGCGGTCTCATCTCCCACAAGTTCTCCTGAGAAGACGGGTTAAGTCAGGGGTAGATAATATCCCAGTACCAGTGTGGACAAAACGGGGCTGTGTCGGGGCAGCAACTTTCTATATGGGACACTTGAAGGCACTGGCTGAGCCCAGCCTAGAAGCAGGTCTCAGAGCACAGTTTCCCTCTCTGGTTGTCCTTACTGAAACCCTCCCTGTGGATAATGGTGTTAACAGTGTGCCTCTGCACCCCTGCGCTTTACAGTTTGCAAAACACTTTCATAGTCACGACTGAGTCCTAACTGCTTCTGTGGCCCCCAGTAAAGCAGGCTCTGCATTATCCCCATTTTACAATGGAGGCAGCCAAGACCCAGAGAGGCAAATGAGAAATCGGGTGGCTGGGAAAGAAGTCAGGGCTAGACACCAGGGTGACTTGGCTCTCTGCTCACAGTTTAGAGTCCAGAGCAAGTGGCAGGTTTTACCCAAGGAATGGCAGCCCTCACAGTCCTGGCTGAACAGCAGGCACCCCTCAGCTGGGGAAAAGGCTGCCTGGGGAGAGGCAGGTCCGTTGGTCCATTGACTGACCCCGTCTCTGTTGTGTCCACAGAGTGACTTCACCTCAGCCTGGAGCACAGACCACCACCTAGCCAGTATATTCGACTTCACACTGGATGAAATTCAGAGTTTAAAAAGGTACCTGCTATTCTAGAATTGACAGTAAGGGGGGCCTCTACGCCCCAGCATGAAGGAGGGACACATCCTGAGGCTGTGGACTCGCCCCTCATGGGCCTTCTGAAACTTCAGCTGAAAGGTCCGATATGCACAGGGCTGCCTGAAAATTTTGTACACTACAGCTTTCCACATACTGCCCTCTGCCCTCCAAAGCAGTGGTTCCGGCTGACTTGCCTGCAGTCCCACCTCTCTAAACCCCTCCCTTGCCTCACATCTAAGGCCAAAAGGGCTATGAGTACGTACTGTCACTGTTTTACACATGTTGATACTGAGTCCTCTTCCTGGAACACCCTGTGCCCTGCCCAGCCAAAAACTCAGAATATCACTTCCTTCAGGAAGCCCTCTCAGATCCTCCCAAGCTGCCTTGGAAGCCTGTTTCTATCTGCTCACATGGATATGAAATACCCCTATTTGAGTATTTGAAGGGCAAGAATTTCATCTTTTACCACTTGACTCCTGAAATCACTGAAGACCATGCTGTCTTGGTCACGGATCGGGAAGGGGAGGGATTTAGAGCCAGATGGGAGCTCTGGGCTATGCTTACCAGTTCTTACTATGCAGCGTTAGCCGACTTCCTTAATCACCCAACCGCCTCATTTCCCCCAGTTTGAATCCATGAAACTTTGTACGACTGCCCACTGGCTCGTGGACCGTGTCACCGGCGTGTCCGCTGCCACAGGAGATTGGTCTGGGAAAGTTTTCTTGACACTCGGCTCTGATGACTGAATGGTGAAAAAGCAGGACAGATGGACATAGGGTGAAAAATCTTTGGCAGTGAGGAGACTGGCCCTGCTGAGATGGAGGATGCCATGTCAGAGACAGAAGGTGGAGAAGCTCCTCAGTGCTGGGCCAGGCCAATAGCAGGGCTCCTCTTCTCTCTTCTCAGTGGCAGCTCAGGCCAGACCTTCTTCTCAGATGTGGATTCTACCGATGCGGCCAGCACCTCGGGGTCTGCCTCCACCAGCCTCTCCTACGACTCCAGGTGAGCTTCCTGAGGGTATGAGCTGCAGGCTTGCACAGGACCGTGGTCTGCAGCCTGGCCACGCCCTACTCCTGGCTGCAGCCTTTTGGGATTCTTTGCCTACAGTGGATATGTGATCCCTCTAGTCAAGTGACCCAATTCTGGGACCATTTGATTAGAGAATCCATTTCCTTCTGGGCTTCTTGGCATCTGTGGGTCTTAACTGTGTCATCTGTGCCTCAGACTCCTGTTCTCCGTTCCTGACTGTCTGATTTGTATTCGAGGATCATTAAGAGGAAAATTCATTTCTTTTAAGCAGAGTAGAAAGGTAGAGTGTGAGGTCTGGCTGAGAGTATAACCTGGTTTACTGCTGGCCACAGCCCCCTCTGCATTCATATTCTAGAGTATGTGGAGACTTTGTGGGTGTAGACTATCTATAAAGATAGAACTTGTCTGCTTGCGCACCTCTCTGTCTGGGGTCCTTCTCTGTTGTTGCCTCTGTAGCTTTAGGAACCAAGCCCAGGGCTTCGTGCTTACTAGACAAATGCTCTACCACTGAGCGACACGTCCCTAATCTTCCTGCCCCCTTGAGTTCTCACTACGCCCCCATGTCTCGGCATCTGTTAACAGGCGGTTTGTCTAATGTGTCTGTTTTGTTAGCTCCTCTGCCTGTGTGGTGCAAAGCCCTTCAGTTCCTGTCCCTACGTAGCTCACCCAGCTCACTAAAGAGCCTAAGCAAGGTCTCTCTCTGCACTGCGGGACTTCGGAAGCACACACCGCAGTGACCCACCCCTCCAGATACAAACAGCATACGCTTTAAAACTGAACATACCCAGGTTGGAATCCTGGCCTTTGTACTCCCCAGCCGATGTCCTCTCTGGAGCCTCAGTTTCCCTAGAGCAGGTCTACTCTGAAGCTCCAACAAGACAATCCATGCCCAGGGTCCGACCTAGTCCCTGGTACCAAAAGGCCTCTCGGGTTGTTTCCACTCATCCCTAGCATCTCCCTCTTCCCCTCCTAATACAGATGGACGGTCGGCAGCCGCAAGAGGAAGCTGACAGCCAAAGTGCACAGGCCCCTGCGAGCAAAGCTAAGGGCGGCGGAGCTGGAGGGGCGTTGCACCTCAGACAGCAATGCAGAGGGAGCTGTGGGCCCTGAGCAGCCGGATGAAGGCATCGACAGCCACACACTTGAAAGCATCAGTGGAGACGACTCGTCCCTGTCCCACCTCAAGTCCTCTATCACCAACTACTTTGGTGCAGCCGGGCGGTTGGCCTGCGGGGAAAAGTATCGGGTGTTGGCGCGGAGGGTCACTCTAGAAGGCAAGGTTCAGTACCTGTTGGAATGGGAGGGGACCACCCCTTACTGATTACCCTCAGAGGCTGCCCAGATCCCTGCAAACCAAAGGAGGGGCAGAAGAGGCCACTGGGTCCCTGTTTTCACCAGGCTTGGGGTGGTGGTGGTGAAACAGGACATCCTGCCTGTGGCCCCTGCCTGCTGCCTGCCAGGCCAAGGCCTGTGTGCTGCTGTACCTGAGTCTCTGAGACCCCATTGGTGTTCTCTCGTCAATACTACACTCCATACCCCTCAAACGTTTTATTGGATCCTCTGACATTACCCTGGCTGCAACCCCTGGATCTGTTTTTTGTTGTCCCCAATTCTCCATCTTCTGCCCTCTACCCTCTCACCCCTTTCGGGTGTTTTGTGTGGACACACATCTTCCACGGTCGTACACCCATCTGTCCCTCACTGGGCATGCTTCACTGGGTCCTCACTGGGACCACAGTGAGGGGACAGAACCTTGGGGGTCTTCTGCTTTCTCACTAGTACCACTCACCCCAGGAAGGTAGGGGATGCCTGAGAAAGTTTAGGATGCCTGGGACCCAGAGTCTAGGGAGTGATGAGCTGGGTCTCTGCGGAAGGGACAGGAATCAGGGTCCTTTATTGAGGAGGGGAGACTAAGGGAGTCAGGCAGGGCCAAGGTTTCCAGAAGTTTGCCTGTCCCAGCAACAACCCTTTACTCTTGTCAGTACTGGGACCTGGCCTTGCTGCATAGACATGTCTGAAACACACAGATCTGGGAGGAAAGGATGGGGAAGAAGACCAAGCCAGATTAAATCCCATCCCAAACACTGTGTGTACAGCCACCACATACTCCTGCCAGGGCCCCCTGGCCCCTGTCCTTGGCCTCTTCCAGGGATACATGCTGCAGTTAAATGTGAGAATCAAACCCCTGCCTCCTCTGACCTGTGAAGCAACCTTGGCCCCACAGAGAAGCACAAAATATACCCCTCTCCTGCATGGCTCCTGCCTTGCCCTGGAGCTGACAATCACTTTGGGAACAGGTTTGGAGTTTACAAGGGCCTGAATCATTGGTTCCCTTCAGAAAGGAAGGCTTTGTCATCAATGGTACAAATAGAATTCTTAGAATGGTCAAGCTTAGCCATGTCTGGGGAGAAACCAAAACCAGGAGGTGGGCAGGGAGCCCTTACTTTGCCTGTAGAAACAGAAACTGACTCACTCAGTAGGAGAAATGGAAAGAACTGCCTTTGGAGTGGGAGGCAAGGGCAGCAGACTGAGACCAGCCTCCCTGACTGCTGCTGTAGCTTCCAGCTGGGGGTGGGAAGATGGACCACATGGTGACATCAGATTATACCAAAGGTGCTGGTATTCCCATGACTAGGTCTGACCCCTTCACACCTTCCCGTGAGCATTAAGGAGGGTCCCTGAGGTAGGTTAGATGTCCCCTGCCTTAAACCTCAGCCACCATAGTGCCTTGCAAAGAAACCTCGCCTCTCATAGACACAGCTACCCACTTCCCTCTGCCTTCCTGTCTGGGCTCAGGCAGGGATAAGCAGATGGACACCGGGCCCAGTTGTCAGTCCCACAGCTGCCACCACTGAGGTCCCCAAGTGGGGCCTGGTGGAAGGAGAGTTGGGAAGCCAACTCCCAGGCCAGCAGGCATGTGGGAACTGGGGTCAAATTTGTGGCTTCCTGTTGGCTTCAGTGAGCATGGCAACCTCCAACACATGTTTTCCAGGCCACTGGGGAAGCCAGAGTTAGGATGGCTATCTGTACATCTGCCCCTCCTCTGCTCTGCCCCAGAAGCTCTGGGCCTGAGGAGCAGGAAGGCAGGAGGGGTGCCTGTCGGGGATCCTAGCACAAGGCCTGACCAGGTCCCTGGACTTCCCACGGCAGCATTTCACTCCTACAAAATAATAGCTGCATTACTGCCAACTGACAGTATAACCCTGTGCACCTTTGAAAAGATTTTGGTTTTAAATTGCTGCTTTTAATAATATTTGTTGTATTAAAGTTATAATTGATGTGTCTGGTTTACAATGTAAGCGTGTTCTTGGAGCTGGCTGTGAGTTCTTTTCTTGGCTTCCTAAAGTTTAGGCAGAGGATGGCGAGGCCAGCCCTCTGGGGTCTCTCTCTCTCTCTCTCTCTCTCTCTCTCTCTCTCTCTCTCTCTCTCTCTCTCTCTCTCTCTCTCCCTCTCCCTCTCTCTCTCTCTCTCTCCTCTCTCTCTCTCCCCTCTCTCTCTCTCTCCTCTCTCTCTCTCTCTCTCTTTCCTCTCTGTCTCTGTCCCTGTCTCTCTCTTTCTCTCTCTTTCTCCTGTCTGTCTGTCTGCCTCTCTTTTTCCCTCTCGCTGTTGAGTAACAGCAACCATTCACCCTTAGGGTTTAGGAATAAATTAGAATTCTCAGGAAGTCCTCAAATCATGTTAGTCTTAAAATACTTTGTCCTTAACATTCCTTTCCTCATTATTATATTTACCTGAAAATGAAAATTGTTGGCTAAAGAGGCATACCATGCCTTTTTATTAGTACTAATAATAGAGGACCATAGCCTGGGGTTGACCATAAAGACTGGAGAGCGCCTGGGAGTGTCATCTGGGTAGTATTCTAACACACTGGATTTCCTACCTGAGCAGCACATACACACACACACACACAAACAACCCTCTGTCCGAATTACTAACTTAAGTGTCCCTTTCACTTTTAAAGTCCGCTCTCAAAGTTTGTAAAAAGCATAAACTGTGTGTTTAAAATTATTTGCAAGAAAAACTCAGCAATAGCAGCAGACTGGCTGACATGTCAACACCATTAAGCGAGGCCCATAGATTGGACGGTAGTGCTTTCTCCTTTGCATGCTCCTGGCGAGGCTCTGTCTTCAGGTCACTACTATGGTGTCACCACTGCTGTTCTTTACTTGATGAAGGTAGTTTGGTTTGGTTTTGAGATAAGGTCTCCCTTTATAGCCTAGACTGGCCTTGAACTCCCTTAGCCTCAGAAGGGCTAGGATTATTGGGTCCACCATCACAGCCAGATGCAAGGATTCTTTTAAAGCCATGGTGCTTATGTCTTGTAAGAGTTAGCAGTTAAAAGATAAGTTTTTACTCATTCCCACAGTGGCCATTTTTAAAGATTCTGGAAGTCCTAAGAAATGCTGGAAAGGAATTCCCATGTGCAGACACTAGTTTGGGACCCAACGCTGTCTTCCACAGCTACATTCTGGGAGAACGATGTAGGATAGGGGCAGGTCACTAAATGCTACTCTCCCTTCCTCCGTGGAGTGGGTTACACCCTCCAAATCTGTGGCAAGGAAGAAACACCACAATGGATGTACAAGCGTCAGGCTGACTGGCAGGTGTCTGTGGGGGACTGACTGACCCCTTTGGATAAAAAGTGGGGAGGTGCTAGGTTTAGAATCTGACTCCTGTTCACATCCTCACGTTCCCCTTAGGTGTCTCATGCCCTCTGACCTTAGATTTCACCAGCAAAATGGGGATAATGGATAAGCCTAACTTAGCAAGAATAAGACAGGAAGCTTCTGCCGGGCGTGGTGGTGCACGCCTTTAATCCCAGAACTCGGGAAGCACAGCCAGGCGGATTTCTGAGTTCGAAGCCAGCCTGGTCTACAGAGCGAGTTCCAGGACAGCCAGGGCTATACAGAGAAACCCTGTCTCAAAAAACCAAAATAAATAAATAAAGGATAGGAAGCTTCCTAAACAGCTCAAGAGGCCTCCCTCTCCACAGTTCCCTGCCCACTGAGGAAAAAGGGCCACCAAGAAAGGTTATGTTGATGACATACATACCACAGAATACAAATCAATAAAAACCACAGGTATAATAGTCTCTTAGATATTTTTTTAAATAGACATTTTGCCTATTACAACTTAAAAGTAAATTCATGGTGTAGAGAAAGCTTTGTTTATTTAAATCCTTGAAACTGAAATGTCAACTTGGGAAGTAATTCTTAAGCCTTGGGCAAGAGATCAACAAGATTCAGACAGGCCTCTGACCTCCGGCCCAGGAGAGAGGCTTTTCAAAGGTAGAGGGGACTTCATGAGCACAGGGACAGTACAGGGTAGGGTCACCCATCTGCCACACAGGGGACACTTGAGGTGGGGATGGAAAGGACAGCGTTCTGAAAGGAAGACCTACAAACTGGACTTTCTCCAAAAAGCAACCTGGTCCATCTGGGGTCATTTTAAGTAGGGTTTTCAAGACTTGGGTATACTTCAGAAACTGGTATTTTAAGACCAGAAATCTCCACTCCTCAGCCCCCTAAACCACCAGTGGAATTCTCTAGTCCTTTGGAAGGGCCTCAGCTACAGTGCTGACCAGGTTTTCAGAGGTATGCCCTTGGACCATCTGGTATTTGGGGACATCAAGGTGGGAGACACACAGCAATTAGAACTAGAATGTGGTTCTATTTGTCTTATGTGAACCCACCCCTCCCACTGCCACTGAAGAGACCAGGACACTATAGCCGTCTGTACCCCAACTCTAACCACCCGTGGGCTGCCCACTGTGGAGTTAGCTTGTGAGATTCGGGAATGGGGTTTGTTTCACCTCTGCATTTTCAGAGCTTTGGGCTCAGCATCCTTCATCCTTCCCTCTTCTCTTCAGAGATGCCTGGGACCAGCGTAGAAGATACCGGTGTAGCTCACACCTCAGCATGGTATGAAAAACCTTGGATAGGCTGTGATTCAATATGGCCCCCCCTTCTGAAATTCCATGAAATGCACTGCTTTGTGATAATGCATAAAATGGAGAGAATCACAACAGTGATTTACAAACTTCTGACAGTTTCACTTGGAACGTAGATGATGGTCACATTCCTTGAGAAGTTCAGGGGTTCCTCTGTCAACCTCAGAAGCTCTGTCTAGCAAATCCAAAAAAAATACACTGTCCCAGCAGGTCCCCAGGGCTCAGAACCTACATCTCCAGGATATTTGTGTCTAGTATATTAAATCCAGTAAAAAAAAAAAAAAATCAAGATTTAGTCCCAACCCACGAGTCTGTGTTGAAGCCCTAATATCCCCCTAGTCTGTGTAGGCTCAAGCACCCCCTTTCCTAGCTTCACCTCTGCAAGATTCAAAAGGAAGAATCAATTCTGTTGACCTCTAATCTTACCAGGACTGTTCATTGTTTTGAATAGAGCCCATATCAATTGTTTTAGAAAATAGCTCTCCCACATACCCCTAGATGATCAAGGTCACCTATTCCCACAAGAAATAGAGGAACAATCATACCCTAGGTACTTTATGGTCAGCCAGAGCCTGAAGACGAGAAACCTCACTGTCACTGCTGCCTCCCCTCAGTTCCTCATCCTTACCCACGTACCCTCAGGCCACCTGCAAACACACGGCACTCAGAAACCGGTTCCACTTGGTTCTTGGAGGCCTGATTGGCTTTCACTTCCAGCCTTGAAATTCTCAGCCCTTCATTCAGCATGCACAGGTCAGCTAGAACCTGTCTGCTGTTAGGAACATTCAATGGGAGGCAGAAAGAGGCCTGCTTTTTCCCAGAACACAGTCAACAAAGGCTAGAGGCAGAAGCCTGCACAATAAGGTTCTCTCCCCTTAGTTCTCCTTCATTCCCTCCTCAAGCCATCGTAAAAAGCGAGCATCTCCTTGGTCCATGGGAATACTGAAGACCTCTGGGATTTCAAAAGGATGCGCCAACCTTTGGAAAGAAACAGAACCATAGTGAGTGACTGATAGGATCAACCTACATAATAAAACCCAACCCATAGGCTCTCTAGAGGCCCCAGACAATCAGCCATGGCCCAGCCTGCCTGAGCCTATTTCCCATTCAACAGGTACTGGGTTGGGTCAGGTGCCTTTAGAGTCTTAGAGAAATGGGTTCAAATTCTATGCCTGCCCTTACTAGATCTGGAAACTGCTGGCTAAGTCTTTTAATTTCTCAGAACATCCCTACAAAAGAGGATAAAAACATATAAAAACAAACCTTTTGAGTGGCTCGCTAAGGACTAGCTAAGACAGAGTGTCCAAAGCACCTAGCTAGTGATCAAGTGCACACACTCATATTCACTACTCTTTCCATCGTCATCCACACACATTGCTACATCTTCCTGCCCCTTCTCCAAAGCCTCCATATTCCTTCCTACCTAGAAATCCCTCCCTGATCCTACTGATCAGCCAGAATCCCCTCTCTTGAGCCTCAAGGCCAAACAATCCCTGAGCTTCCCACGGGGCCCTAACTGACAAGCCTGGCTCAGGCCCCTGCCTCTCTGCTCTGTTCACCGGGCACGCAGCACACAGTGCCAGTTCTCTTCACATTGTCTCTCGTGTATCAGCTGAGGGTAATAATTATTTGCTTGCTTTCTGATCAACTTAGAGCCACTGGAATGTTCTCATGCAATAACATGTTTAATTAACTGTAGCCTGTTTATAAGTAGTGTGGCATTCACAGCAAGTAGGGCTGTTTTAGTCAGAACCTGAGACTATCAATTCGATGAACTTATTTCATGGACACCAAGGCTGGAATCTTTTTTTTTTTTTAATAAACAGACATGAAATTTAAAGAATCTGAATGTCTTAGCAGTAAGGTGAACTGTTGAAACACTTCACAGGTATACTTCATGTATTCTATACAGATGACAACCTGGGAGCTGTCCCTCACAGGTTTTGAGTCACCCAAGCTGCCTCATCCCTTCACCTCTACTGAGGTGGTAACAAAAGGCCCTTTTCTGTGGTTAGAATTGACACTCAACTACATCCTTATGGCCACAAAATCATAGTCCTCTAAGGAGGGAAGGCAGTGAATTTTCTCATGCAGAGCAAGGATTTGTAGCCCAGGCTGCATATTACAGTCAACTTAGCATGCTTCTTAGGAATAATGTACTTGATCCCCACACCAGACAAACAAAATCAGAATCCATGAGCCAGGGCTTATATTGGACATTTGAAAGATAACTCCAAATGATCTAACTCATGGCCAACACTGAGACCGCTGGTTAGACCGTGCTTCGAGTGTTAGCATGGATAGGAATCCCTGGGGAGCTTGTTAAAAGTAGTTTCATTTAGCAGGTCTGAAGTGACATAAGATCCCATCTCTAATACTAGGGCCGGAAGGGGACAACTTTCTTATTGCCAGTGGGGAAAAAAATCATTTGCAAGCAAAAATTCTAAGTTTTGAAACCTTGAGTTTGTCACTTGTAAACTTAAAACTCTCCCTAGCAACTATCTTATTAAGTCACAGTTTCCAGAATGCAAATGATGCCGTTTTCTCATTCATTTCTTGGTTTGGAAAAATATGACTTTTCATAAAAAAAATCCAGTGTTTGTGTTATTAGTATATAAGGGTTTTATTAATGTCTCAAGTAAGCTAAAAAAAGAAACAGTTTCCAAAATCCTTAGCCCTTATGACTGAGCACGTTAACTTTCATGGACTTCATCAAAGTCTTGAAGACCTCAGAAGTCAAGAGCCCTCCCTTTGTGGACCACTGAGATGGACCACTGAGACTCTAAGTGTAAGCTTCAGGTGCTGGCGACTAGCAGGAAGTTAACGCATGGCGCTTTTGAGAGTCCGAACTGGTTTAAAGCATGAAGAGGCCCTAAGGCCAGTATTTTGAAATCTGCAGCATAAACGATCTCACTCTGCTCTCCAATGTCCAGATGGAAACCTGAGACAAAGATGAGGGCAGGAGTCGTATGGGAGGCAGTGGCTGAACCCTAACTCTCCCACCTCCCAGGGTCCTCTGCTCAGTGCCTAGAACATCCTGACCTGGTCCTGTGGTAAAGGAACCTTACCTCATATAGGCAAACAGCTGGGAGACCTTGGAAGTCTTTGTCTTTATTAGCTGTGACGAGAAGAAAATTAATCAGAAATTTGGAACCTGAATCATTCACTTAGCCATTTAGCATTCCTCTCAGGTCACCAGGCCAGGTCTCTAGCTTGTTAATGAGGCTCAGACATCTTAGGTGGGGTAAGAATCTCAATTTATTGATTGGTGCTAATTTCTTTTCTTCTATGGGGATCAGACTCAAGGCCTCCCGCATGTAAGGAGTCGTTGCTGGGTTACATCCCTGTCCCTAGTTTCTAAGCACATCCTGGGAAAAGGCTCTGATGTCACATGTTCTCCTATTAAAACCTCCTTTGCCCAAACCTCACTTACCAGTGAGACCTCAATGCCTTCTTCTATTTCTCCTTTCCAAAAATACCTAGAGAGAGAGGAGAACAAAATCAAACTGCAATGCTCACAAGAAGAGCCTGGCGAGTTGTCAGCCTGGACCAAGTAGGTAAACTACTGAAGGGTAGAGACTTCAGAATCTTTCCCAACCCACTGTGCTGGTGGGTTTATGTCAACTTGTCTCTGATGACGCTAGAGTCATCAGAGAGGAGGAAGTCTCAACTGAGAAAATGTCTCCATAAGATGGGCTGTGGGCCAGATTATAAAGCATTTTCCTAATTAGTGATTGGTGGGGAAAGGCCCTGTCCATTATGGGTGGTACCACCCCTGGGCTGGTGGCCCTGGGTTCTATACAAAGGCAGACTGAAGTCAGATGGTGACATGCCTTTAATCCCGGTACTCAGGAGGCAGAGGCAGGTGAATTTCTGTGAGTTTGAGGCCAGCAATGTCTACAGAGTGGGTTCTAGGGCAGCCAGGACTATTATACAGAGAAACCCTGCCTTGGGGAGCTGGGGAGGGTGGGCAGGAAGGCAGGCTGAGCAAGCCATAGGAAGCAAGCCAATAAGCAGCACTCCTCCATGGCCTCTGCATCAGCTCCTGCCTCCAGGTGCCTGCCCTGTTTGAGTTCCTGTCCTGACTTCCTTTGACAGTGAAATGGAACCATAAGTCAAATAAACCCTTTCCTCCCTAACTTGCTTTTTGGTCATGGTGCTCCATCACAGCAATAGGAACTCTAAGGCAGACATACAAAGATGTCTAGAGTTCTTGAAGACAGCTACCTAAGATTTCACATAAGGTCTCCCTTCCTTCCTTCCTTCCTTCCTTCCTTCCTTCCTTCCTTCCTTCCTTCCTCCCTCCCTCCCTCCCTTCCTTCCTTTTTCCTTCCCCTTCTTCGTCCCTCCATTAGCCCTTCCCTCCATTTCTTCTCTCCTCTTGCTTTTCTTGTTATGCTGGAGACCAAACCCCAAGGCCTGCATGTTAGGCAAGTAAGTATTCCACAGCTGAGCATAAGCCTCTAGAGCAGTGGTTCTCAGCCTTCCTAGTGCTATGACCCTTTAATACAGCTCCTCATGTTGTGGTGACCCCCAACCATAATTTTTGGGGGTTTTTTTTGTTTGTTTGTTTTTGTTTTTGTTTTTCCAGACAGGGGTTTCTCTGGATAGCTCTGGCTGTCCTGGGACTCACTCTGTAGACTAGGCTGGCCTCGAACTCAGAAATCCGCCTGCCTCTGCCTCCCAAGTGCTAGAATTAAAGGCGTGCACCACCACACCCAGCTTCATAAAATTATTTCATTGCCATTTTATAACTGTAATTTTGCTACTGTTATGAATCATATGTAAATATCTGATATGCAGGATATCTGATTTGCAACCCCCCTACAAAGGGATGGAGAGCTATAGGTTGAGAGCTATTGCTTTAGAGACAATATGAAAGATTCAGAAATTTGGGCCTTACCCTCATTCAGAGAGACTAATTCAACAGACTAGGCTGAAGTTTGGAGATCAAAATTAAAGCCAAGTTAAAGAGCCATGCTCAATGTCAGAGCAACCGAGCAAAGGCCATGAATGCGAATGCGAAGGGCTATAATTTGAGCGTGTCCCCAGAATTCCTGTGCTGGGAATCTAATTCCATAAATCATATTAATGAATTTGGACACCGTGACATTTCCCTCCTTTCTCTAAATGCAGTTTTGGGGGGTTCGTTTTTTGGTTTTGTTTCTGTTTTTGTTTTTGTTTTGCTTTCCTTGGGTGACATAAACTGATGAATCTCTGAATGTAAGTCAGCTATGACGTGCAGATTAAATATTCTCTGACAGGTCACTATTTGCTCCTTGCTCTCTCAATCAACCAGGACCTCACCTTAACCCCCGCCCCCAACTCCCCACCACTGGCCTTGGCAAAACTCACAGGGATGAGGTCTTCGGCAAGATGTTCACAGACGAAGCCATCTTCTTATCCAGGATGGCCCTAGAGCAGAGAGAAGAAGACCACTGGAGCAAGTCCAAAGCTTTAAGAGATTGGATGGGAATTGCCCGGGATATCTGAGTCTAAGGACGCAAGCATGCAGGGTGCCCCTCCTCCACTAAAATGTGTCCCTAAGAATTCTCATGTTGAAAACCTAATCCTCGAAGTTTAATACTAATGAGGCTGTAGGTGAGGACACTGGGAAGGAATTAATTGAAGTAAAAATTTGGATGGGCGCTGCTGCAGTGTTCACTTAGACAATGCTAGGAGAGCCACAGAGACTAAGCAATAGTAGAGCTAACAGCATGAAATATGCACAATATGCTTAAGCTGAACCCAGCCAAGCAGCTGCATAAGGCCTGTGGTCCACCCACTACCCTAAGTGTATCCAGGAAGCAGGGCATAGAATCAAGGAATTTATCCTGAGCCTTCAGAATTCAAACGCTATTGGATGCTGGTGTTCTGGCTAGTTTTATGCCAACTTGACATAAGCTATAGTCACCTGAAAGGAAGAACACTCTATTGAGAAAATGCCTCCATAAGATGATCCAGCCTATAGGACATTTTCTTAATTAGTGATTGATGGGGGAGGGCTCAGCCCATTGTAGGTGGGTCCATCCCTGGACTGGTGGTCCTGGGTTTTATAAGAAAGTAGGCTGAGCAAGCCATGGGAAGCAAGCCAGTAAGTAACACTCCTTCATGCCCTCTGCATCACTTTCTGCCTCTAGAAACTCCAGGTTCTTACCCTGTTTCAGTTCCTGTCCTGATTCCCACTAATGAGCAGTGATGTGGAAGTGTGTGCTGGATAAAACTTTTCCTCCCCAACTTGCTTTTGGGCATGGTGTTTCGTCACAGCAGTCGAAACACCAAGACATGTGGGACCAGCTATTCCTTGTTTCTTGCTTATTTCTTTCTTTGGAAATGGAAATGTCTGTTCTATGCCTGCTCCCCCACTGTACTTTGGGAGCAGGTAACCTGTTGATTTCATAGGCTAGGGAAGTCAGTTTGCATCAGTGTGCCTTGAGTCTCACCCAAATCTGATTCAGGTGAGTCCCTGGACTTTGGACTTTTGAAATGGTGCTGTAGCTAGTTAAACTTCAGTGCTGTGGGGATAGAAGGACTGTGTTTTACATGTAAAGTCATGAATGCTGAGGGCGAGAGACAGCATTTAGAGGGTGGTTAGTGAGGTTATGAGGGTGAGGTCCCCATGATGGAGCTAGTGGCTTAGTAAGGAAGAGAGACCGGGAGTCAGCGTGCTCTTGACTGCCATGGGATGTGCTCTGTGCCTTGTTATAATGCAGGACTGCCAGATACTAAGCAGCATGCTTCTGGATTGCCCAGCTCTACAGCCATAAGGTGAAATAAATCTTTATTTATAAATCAATGGCCTACTCTGACATTTAATTACAGTGACAGAAGGGCAGGTATCACACCCATCCTCAGACCTGCATATCCTGTAACCACACACAGAGCCTCTCAGGACACAGAGGAGCAGCTGTGAGGAGGCTCTGAGGGCGGCTCCGTGTGCTGTGGGAATGACTGACCCTGGGCCTACAGTGGACAGGCCTGGGCTCTGCTGGGTTTTCCTGCCCGAGACGCATACCTGTGTACCTGCTCAGAGAAGCCAGCTCCCCTCTCTACCTTACTAGACAAGAGACTGGCTTAGTCAGTGGTATCTAAACTTGTTCACTACTGATAGCTCCTTTCATAATGCCACCCCTAACCCTGCCACACCCAGCTGACCTATAGATCCCCATGTGACCGACCATAAAGAACGCATACAACTCCAAGCAGAAACACATTATTCAGTGGTTCAGTGGCTGTTTTGACAAGTAGAAGGTCTTTTTTCAAGATTTTTTTGGTGTTTTGTTTTTGCTTTTTGTTTTGTTTTGTTTTGTTTTGTTTTTCTGTTTTAAAGGTTTCTTACCACAACTTCAAGAGCTTGGACCCAGGGCAAAAACTGTATCTGAGCCTTACTCACGGGTCCTTCCTTCTCTCTGCTGTTCCAAGGAGATGGCTGTGAAGTAGAAATTCCTGGTTTCTTTGGAAAGTCAGTTATGTTAAAAGATATTTTGCTGGGGCACACAGGTGAAAGGATGTTTTGCTATAGCAGACACATGAAAGAATTCATGATGTTCAGGAGGGATGTAAATGTGACCCCTCAGACACTGCTAGCCCCAGCACTGGTTTGCTTTGCTCCGCCTCCCTATGCCTTGCTATTCTATGCATGTATTGGTTCTCCTTTCATTGTGTTGCTGAGCTCCAGTTGCAGTGATGCCATAGAGAAGCTTGCCAAAGAACTTCTCGTGAGGTTCCTGTGGCTTCTTGATGCTTCTGCAGCCTCAGGCTGGTTGGTGAGCCATTGTTGGTTCGTATGTGGTGTCTGCTGACGGGACTGGACTGTAGCTGCTGATTCATATTTGGTGTTTGCAATGGACTGAACTCCTGATAACCTGACAGCGAAAATTGGATTCACCCCTAAAGAACTATTTCTAAGCAGGTCTACTTCCCCCGTGTCCTGATAACCTTTCTTTTCCACTACCTCAGGTGGGTGATGGGCTAGGAGGGAGGTTGACCGCTTATTAAAGTAGATGAGAAAAAATTATGCCTACAGGGCTGTTTTCCTTTCTCTGTCCTTGAACTCAGGCTAAGAGTACTGAACTTAAAATTTCATGCTAGGATCACCTCATCACCATCTACCATTTGTGGCTGCTTTGGAAAATCACCAGTGTACCACACATAAAACAGACCCGTTCACACAACCTCATCAAGGCTTGCCTCCTCAACTGCCCACTGGAATTTTTCATTTTTTGGTGGCATACAAACATGAGAGAGAGAGAGAGAGAGAGAGAGAGAGAGAGAGAGAGAGAGAGAGAGAGAGAGAGAGAGAGAGCGCTACCCATCTGTTGCATGTCCTTCACAGTTTCTTAGGAATGTGAGCTTCCCTGCTTCTGATCACAGCCATCTGTACTCAAAACCATAGAGTTTTTTTTATGCAAAGAAAAAGAAAGAAGGAAAGAAAGAAAGAAAGAAAGAAAGAAAGAAAGAGAGAGAGAGAGAGAGAGAAAGAAAGAAAGAAAGAAAGAGAGAGAGGAAGAAAGGAAAGAAGGAAGAAAGAAAGAAAAAACTGCAGCTGCAGGGAGAGAGGGAAGAGAGGGGGGGAAGGAAGGAAGGAAGGAAGGAAGGAAGGAAGGAAGGAAGGAAGGAAGGAAGGAAGGAAAACCGCAGCTGCAGGGGGGAGGAAGAGAGAGAGAGAGAGAGAGAGAGAGAGAGAGAGAGAGGAAAAAGAAGAGGAGGAGGAGAGAGAAGAGGAAAGAGAGGAGGAGGGAAAGGAGAAAGAAGAGGAGAAAAAGGAGGAGGGAGAGAAGGAAAAGGAGGAGGGGAGGAGAAGGGGGAGAAGGAAGGGAAGAAGGATGGGGAGAAGGAGGAGAAGGACAGAGAGGAGGAGAAGGAAGAACAGTAGACTAGCTGAACTCCATCTCAGACAGAGCATGTGCACATACACTGCAGACCACAGAGTCATGCCCACAAAGCTCAGGCCCTCAGAAACTTCAGGAGGAAGAGAGCCAGGCACACAGAGGTCACAGATAAGGTCCATGGTCTGACCCTCTGGGCATTTACAAAATCTTGACTTTGTTACCAATATTTAATACCAGGGTATTTTATATTCACAAGAACACAGATTATCTGGATCCTCAATTCCAAATGGGTCTTAGCACCTTGCACATCTATCCAACTGAGCTGAGTACTAGCTCCTGCCTATCTCCAAGCAGGGGCGTTTCGGGCAGGAAAGCCCAGCAGAGCTCAGGCCTGTCTTCTGCAGGCCCAGGGTCAGTCATTCCCACAGCCGCCCTCAGAACAGCCTCCTCACAGCTGCTCCTCTGTGTCCTGAGAGGCTCTGTGTGTGGTTACAGGATATGCAGGTCTGAGGGTGGGTTGATACCTGCCCTTCTGTCGCTGTAACTGAATGTCACAGAGTAGATGTGACACATGATTCCTGAGTCAACACCCTCCCTTTCCTCCTTCTCCCAACATCCAGGGAGGACAAAGGTTGCCATCTGCCATCCTCTTTCATCATATACCCTAGGCCAATTTTTCAATCTGTCTGCTAAGCATTTGTGACTGTAACCCTAATCTCCAAGATTCTTCCATAATAAAACAAGAAGAGAAGGGGGAAGTCCCACTTGTTCTCTTCAGAGACATATTTATAGACAGATAAGATGGGGTTTGGGAGACATTTATTGAGCACCTACTGTATTCCATCTCCTGGGGTGTGTGTTATACCTGTTTCACATCATGTAATCGTAACTACAACACTATGAGGTAGGTAGGTAGCATTATGCCATCTTGTAACTCAGCATTTCAGCACTTACCTAACATGTTCAAGGTCCTCAGGTCGATCACCCTGCAACTCCTGTCCTCCACCCCAAAGTCACATAAATAGAATTGGCACAGCCAACATTAAAACTAGGGTGTAATTATAAACCCAGTGGTGCTCTTCCCAGATCACCACAGTCATTTCTAGAAAAATACCCAATATATGGGCAGCCTCTTCCTTAATTGAGCTACGGGGATGAGAAAGAGGTTGGACCAGCAATTGGGAGGTTTGGATCACCCCAGGAGGCTTCACAGTCTCTCTTACTACCTTGAGCAAGCCACCTCTCTCTGTGGGTCTCATGTTCCTTCTCTAACCATCAACTATTAAACATTCTCTATCATGGCATGGGAGGGTTAGCCCTGGGGTCGGTCCGAACAGGATGGTGCAGTAGGTTCCTCATGCCACCCCAAGCAGAAACTATGGAGTTCTTTGTATGGAATGGGCTGTGAAAAGCAAGAGAAGGGTTGCAGTGTGGCCCCTAGAAAGCACCCCGGTAGCTTCCCATGCATTTAGGGGGCAACACCTAGCCCCTATGTGCACTATACCTGGCAATGTCTCTGGCAATTTGCTCATTGGGACAGTTGACAAAAACGATGGAATAAGAGCCAGAGACATAGCTCCCAGTGAGGGAAGAGTGGAGCCAGAGGCTAAAGGTCCTGAGCATGGGTAACGTCAGAACAGCTGTCAGGATCTACATGGTAGGAAAGAAAAACACAGCGTCAATGACTCCCGGCTCCACCAGACAAACTGTTTTGTCACCCCCATTCACAAAATGATCCTGAGATCTGAGATAGGCATTACTGCTCGGTGCATTCAGTCCCTGGGAATGGGGAGCTAGTTCAGTCTGACAAAGTGTTTGCCAAGTGGCTTGAAGACCTAAGTAGATCCCCACAAGCCACGGGGAAAAATTAGGGTTGGTGATCCATGCTTGCAATCTGAGCACTGAAGGTGCAGAGTCAGGCAGGTCCCCCAGGCTCACTGGACAGCCGGCATACTTGTGGCCCCCATATATCATGCTCTAGGCCAATGGGAGACTCCATCTCAAAAAACAAAGTTAGGAACAATGCAGGCTCTGGCAGAGGACATGGGTTCAGTTCTCAGCACCCACACGGTGGCTCACAACCATCTGTATCTCAAGTTCCAGGGAAGCTGACACCCTCTTCTAACTTTCAAAGGCACCAGGCTCACATGTGGTGTAAGCCAAACACCCATGCACATTAAATAAGGAAAGAACAATATAAAAGGCTCCTGAGGAGTGATATGCTAAGGTTGACTTCTGACACACATACATGCAATGTGTGCGCGCTCGCGCACACACACACACACATACACACACACACACACACACTGTTCATGCCTAGATGTTTTCCTCTGCAACAAAGAGGGGAAAATGGAGGATCACAAATCAATGAAGCAAAAAAAAAAAAAAAAAAAAAAAAAGCCTGCTCAAAGCTCTAGCTTTTGTTGAAGGCAGAATTTGAGCTTCAGTCTGGGTGATTTCAAATCCAGTTTGATTGCACAAAAAAAAAAAAAAAAACAGTCACTGCAGGTAACTGTAGCTGTCATTCACTGAACAGTGAGCATCCTAGGAAGATTATTTTGAATGGTAAGCACTTATCTCTCCCGATGTTTTAGTGAATAATTTCATTTGCGTTCATTTATCTGTACCAGGCGTTGTGCACAGCTTAGATGCACACATGCCAGTTTTAAAATTATGCAACACATGCTACCAGGACAGATGATTAGAAGGACCAAGAGGAAGATGTGGGGATGGGGTGCAAACAGGTTTGACTGAGAAGATACTTTCTGTATCAGTTACTTTTCTCATTGTTATGATGAGAAGCATTTTGGCTTACAGTTTGAGAGGCTGGGGAAGACAGGGCAAACGGCCGTGCTGTGGTGAGAGGCAGTTACTCACATTTTATCTTGTCAAGAAGCAGAGACCAGCCAGAGGCCAGCCAGGCCCTAAACCACATGTTCCCAGCATCCAACTTCCTCTACTTAACAGCCACTACCTAAAAACCTCACAATGTCCAAAGCCACACCATCTGCTGGGAAACAAGTGTTCAAACACATGAGTCTATCCAGGACATTTCATATTCAAACCAGAACATTCTATACCTGGCCCCATAGATTCATGGCTAGCCATATTGCAAATCTATTCAGTCTATCTTGAGAAGTCCTCGTAGTCTTATGGTTCCAACACTACTCAGAAATTCAATGTCAAGAGACTCAAGACAATGTCCTGGCTGTGAGCCCCTGTACCTTAAAAAATATTTATACAATTCCCTAGTATGAACATTCTCATTCCCCAAAGAATGATGTCTACCATGGAGAACTGAGCAAAAGCGCCACCAAAACCCTGGACAGACACAGGTCCAGCAGGGGTCTGACTTTGGTGCTTCAGTGGACTCAGCCCTCGCTCCACCTCTATCAAATGTGCTGTGTGTGGTCTGTCTTGGGTCAGTCCCACCAGTATGAACAGCTTTCCTCAGAGAATGCCCCATATTTCTGGCATCCCCAGTATCCTGCGGTCACCACTGCAACCAAGGCTTCACCTGCACAGCTTTGTAGTCTGGGCAGTCAGGAGCCCCATTCGTGGAATCAGACCCCGACAATGTGTTTCCTGTCTGGGCAGTTTTGTGGAGCTTCTGTGCAGGTCTCCACGATCCTGTAACTTGCACTTCTTGTGCCCGTAATACCAGTACCACGTGACTCAAGCCGAGTTCTGCTGCCAGCTCAGGCGTAGCCTGTCCCACGTCGAGCACAGATGCAGTGCTCTCTGTGGACCTTTGTGGTTACACCTGGAAAACCTCTACTCTGGGCAGCCTGTTCCAGAAGGCCATTCTAGAGGTAATCTCTGTTTAGGCATCCTCTCTTCCAGCGAATTTGCAATGGAGCTTTCCATGGGCAAGGTCTTGCCCTTGAGGTGCCTTTCCTGATGCCCAGGCAGCTAAGTCCAGGTTTCTCCTGAGGGCCAACCTATTTAACAAGTATTGCTGTTTTCTCACTCCTGCTCTGTCCTGAACTTTAAGTTAAGTTAGCTCCTTTATTTATCCTTTTCTTCCTGATGGTTTCTATTGCTGCAACAAAAACGCCATGACCCCAAATCAAGCTGATGAGAAAAGGGGTTATTCAGCTTATACTTCCAGATCATAGTCCATCACTGGACAGGGACTCAAACAGGGCAGGAACCTTCTAAACTCCCAGCACAGTGACCTGCAGGCTCTAGTCACAGCTGCCTATGGTTTCTCTAGCCCACAGCTCCGAACTGCTTCAGATTCTTCCCACAAACCAATTCCAGCGGCATAATAAACAACAGGGTTAAGGCTTGTCACACCAACAGCCCTACTTCTTAGCACCAATTTTCTGTATTAGTTACGCTTGACATCATTTGACCGGATGCTTGATAAGAACCAAATTAAGAGAGGAAAGACTTATTTGGGCTTAGTTTAAGGAGCAAAGTCCGGCTAGGGAGGTGGCTCAGTGGGTAATGGTCTTGCTGTGCAGCTAGGACTTGTGTGTGAATCCCCAGCACCCAGGCAAAAATCCAGGCGTGCCAGCACAGGCTTGTGATCTCAGTGCTAGGAGGCAGACAAGAATCTGGCCACCCAGTTAGCTCCAGGTTCAGTGAGAGACTTTACCTCAAATAAATTAAATAGAGAGCTATAATGGAAGACACTCAACACACTTGCACAGGAGTGTGCGTACACATGAACAAACACAGACACAAATATATACATATATGTGTGCATACACACACACCACCTTAAAAAATCAGAAAAATTTAAAACAAAATAATAGTCCATCATGCTGAAGGTAACATGTGGAAGCTGGTTGTTCACACTTTGTATACCAGGAAGCAGAGCCTGGAGAGGCCACATTATAAACATCAAGCCCACTTCCTCCAGAGTCTCTTGTCCTTCCCAAATAGTGCAGCTAGCTGGGGACTGAGTATTCAAACGCATGAGCCTGTGGCTGGCATTCAATGAGATCTGAGATAGTAAGTCATCTATTGGGGGGGGGAGGGGCACTGAGCCGACTGCAGAGGCACAGAGGACCCTGTTTACATGGGTCTTCCTGCGTGGGTGGCTATGGGAAGCTCAGGAGGAAATTAGGCTGCTTATGATTACAAAGGAAAGGATCCTCTGTGTTTGGATTCAGGTTACAGGTACTTTGGAGGTTTTAAAGTAGGACAGTAACAATACTCAGTGAGTCAGAGTGGGCTTATGTCTTGTTCTGGCGAACTCTGTCCTTCCTCTATTTTATAATGTCCCTTGAGTCCTCACGCTAGCTCTTGATAGGCCCTGAATAAAGCTCTTGTTCTGGTTTTACATGTAAAAAAAAAATCATATGTATGGAGTGTGTTGCCTGTGTGTTTATCTGTGCACCACATGCGTGTCTGGTGCCTGCAAAGGCCAGAAGATCCCATTGGAACTAGAGATACAAGCAGCTGTGAATTATCGTGTGGATGCTGAGAACCAAACCCAGGTCCTCTGCAAGAGCAGCCAGTGCACCTAGCCATTGAGCCATCTCTCCAGCACACTGTGTAATGTTTTTAACATTCTGGCTGAAATCTTCTTATGTCCTGGTACTTCCATTAGTACCTCCATTTCAAGACAGTCTCCTACACTTCTGAACTGACCCAGTAGCAAAAAAGAGCCAGTCTTTTCAAGGAAGCTATCTCTGTTGATTCTTTCATAGAAACCCATTTGGTTATAGGGAGAAATTCAAAGCACTGGAAGGCAGGGGGATTTGAACCGTCACGCCACTCTTGCTAACAGCTTGTGACTTCTGACAAAGAACAAGTTATATCCTTTCCTTCTATCAGCCTTAGTGAGGACCTGGCGATGAGGACGCTCATACTGCCTGACTCAGAATTGCTGGGTTCTGATGAGCAGTACAATCTGCAGGCACTAATTCAATAAAAGAAGGGCTGTGCTTTATGACCACAGCCCTAACCCAGCTCTTGGAACATGGCAGCTCTCAATAAATACTTGTAGGCTAGTAAAATGGGCTGGCAGTATGCAAGTAAGTGGAGCCAAGATTAACTAGCTTGGTGAGGTAGGTAGGGCTTGGGAGCCACCCACTGTAAGTGTTACTGGGCTGGCTGCAATACACATACACTAAAGAGACATGTGTCCCTCAATCTGACCATTAGATGACTGAAACAATGGACCCAAGAGCCTAGCCTTCTCTCCAGGATCCTCTTGCTAAGAGGAAAAAGAGGTTGTGCTTGACATTGGCAAGAAAGGGAACCTGACTCTCAGAAATAGATTGCACCTACTGGTTTGCTGACCCCCTGGGTGGAGGCTGGACACCAGATGATGATGGGTCAGTGATGGCGAATAACCTTGACCTGTACAGCCTAGATGTTCTGATCCCTGGTTCTTTAAATCTCAATTCACAAAGAGGACAAATTTGGTGGGGATCACTGGGTCTCTTCGTTCCTCTTCCCAGTGTGGCTGGACCAGACCAATCTTCTTTTTCTGACTTTCCCAGGCTGTTTTAATTGACATCTCAGTGGCATCTGGAGCACAGACTGTGTCTCCAAGTTCAAGTTCCCTAACATGAGGCTTGAGCACAACGGTAAGCAAGAGGAATACTTGTCATTGACCCACAGACACAGAACAGGGATGCTGACGTTACTGGAAAGGAAAGAGGTGCCCTCCGTCTGTTCCTCAGCTGAAATGGCCAGGTAGATCTGGGGCATTTCAGTCAGCAGGTGGATGCCCTGGAAGCCTGAGATGAGCTCACAGCCAAAAAACAAAGAGACAAGAGACTGTCCAACACTATCTAAGACAATTCTCCACTCAAAGTAACCTGAGGCAGCGGTACAGAAACTCAAGCCAGAGTGATCTCTGTCCTCCAGGAGACTGAGTAGTGTCTGGGGACTATTTTGACTCAGGACAGGGAAGGAGATGCTCTCATCCACTAGCAAGTAGGGATCAGAACTGCTGCTGTGGTTGCTCCCACCTCCCCTGCTGGACAGGAAGTTGTCATTTCTAGTCTCTTCTGCTACCATAGCACAAAGTACCATAAGTAGGAAAGGACAGCATGGACCCAATAATGGATGGTAGTTTAGAAAATGGCTACAAAATTGATAGGTGGAAAGTACCCCACTCCCTGACAAAAACACTGTTGCAGAAGGCAGCTGCTTTCACTGCTGTCAATGCCATGCCAAACACTCACTTTAATGGGAAGGGATGTGACTATAATTTGTGTGTTGTGTGTGTACACTTGCATACATGTGCTTGAGAAGACACTTTCAGAGGTCAATGTTGGGTGTCTTTCTCAGTTGCTTTCCACCTTTTTAAAAAATATTCTTCTGAAATTAAAATATAATGTCATTCTCTCTTCTCTTTCCCCCTCTTTTCCACCTCTCCCACTTTCCCTCCCATTCTTTGTTACTATTGCATATATATAAACACATATACAAATACAACCTGTTGTATCTACTCAATGTTACATGTGTGTGTGTGTGTGTATACATATGTAGACAACCTGCTCAATCTAGTGTTGTGCATGTATGCGTGCATGCATGGCATGCATGTGTGTGTGTGTGTGTAGACTGCTTCTGCTCTCAGAATTCCTTAGTTGCCTGTAGTTCTTTGTCAAGGGCCATTTTATGTTTTGAGACGGGGTCTCTCACTGGCCCTAGCCCTCACTGGCTCAGCTAGGCTGGCTGGTCAATGAACTCCAGGGGTCTACTGCCCTGCAATCTCCAGCATCCTTAGTGCTGAGGTTACAGACGTGCTGCTGTGCTCTTCTTGACATAGCTACTGGGAATCTGAATGACACTCATAGCCAGCTCCTTGCTGACTAAGCCACCTCCCCAAACTTAGTTTTAAAGAAATGTTGTCAGATTATAAATGGTTTTTACTTTATATCTTTTATCTTTGCTATACACCTTTTCTAATTTTATATTTATATAAAATATTGTATGTATCTGTTCAGTTATTTCTTACTTGGTCCAGTCATTATCCCTTTTTTTTTCCCTTTCTTTCTTTCTATTTTGCTTTTTTAGACAATCTTGCTAAGTACCCTTGGATAGCCTGAACTCATTATGCAGACCCGGTGAGCCTCAAACTTGCAGGGATTCTGTTGCCTCAGCCTTTGTTGGGATTACAGACCAACCATGTGGGCTCCTTTCTCTCTGTCCTAGAGTATTTACCATGGCCTTTAAGAAATGAGTCACAAATCCGGGATGAGGCAGAGGAAGCCTCACCTGATCCAGTGGATTACATTTTAACCAACCTAGCTTTAAAGAATCTGTAAAACCCTTGAGATTTTGCAGCTTATACCTTTTTCTGGCTACAAATCCAAAACTTAATAAAAATAAAAATACTCAAATAGACTTACAGCAGCTTTCACAAATAAAGAAATAGTGTCCAGAGAAAGGGAGTAATCACTCCAAATGTGGGTACCAAAATCAGGCAGAGAGAACCTTGGACTCTGGACGCCCCTACAATCCTGTCCTCATTACCGTTGGCAGCTACTATGCCACATAGTATGTATGTAGAATGTATGTCTACATTCGCTTTCTCGGACACTTCAGAGATGAGATAGCAGCCTGCTGAAAACAGGGGTAACTGCAATAGGCAAAGACCTAATAAACAGGGCTTAGGAGACTGCACCGCAAGCACTCTCCCCTCACAGAGCACAACCCCATTTATCCCCTCGCGGCAGGCGTGAGAGGGTGCTGCTAACCCATTAACACTGGATGACCTCCTGGACGGGAAGGACTCCCAAGACTCTCAACTGTTCTCCCACAAACCTGCCCACACTTCAAACCCCGAAAGCAGCGAAGAGAAATACCTTTCCTTCAGTTCTTCTCCCTCTGTCCCCAGGTAAAAGCCTCAGGGCGGGCAAGGAGGACGGTATAATCAACCCGGGCACTCACCAGGAGGCATGTAAGGACGAGCCTGAGGGAGCCCGGTGGAGGGCACCGTGATTCCGGTCTGTCCATGGTGGTGTTGGGGATTGGGGATTTAGCCCTAGGCAGTAACCGTGAACTACAGCCTCAGGTAGGGTGCGGGCTGGGAGGCGGGCACTGAAGCCTAAGCTGCAACTCCTTCCCCTGCACACACCTTTTTCCAGGACACTATCCAGCTTGCCCCTCCCAGCGGGGCTGGCCAGCAGGCCGTCAGCAGGCGGGGAAAGAAAGCCGGCTTCTGTTTGTCTGTTTGTTTTTCCCCCACTAGTTAACACCTCTTCTGAGCTTACTTTTCAGAGCTACTGTTCTTACAAAAACGAATGCTACTTTTCCTTCCTGTTCATGTAAACAAACCACATAGGTAGACAAAGACAAAGCCTTTCTTAGGAAACAAAACCTTCTGAAACCCCAGCGCACAAAGCCTGAACACACAGATAAAATCCTTCTGTAAACAGGCCAAAGCCACCCACAAAAACCGGCAAGTGAATCGCACACACTCATCCAACTGCCTCTCTGGCCTTAAAGCCTACAGTTTTAGTGTGCCAGAGGCAGAGGCAGGTGGATCTCTGTGAGTTTGGAGTCAGCCTGGTCTGCGAAGCAAGTTCCAGGTAACAACGCAGAGAAAACCACCCCTCAACACACACACACACACACACACACACACACACACACACAGAGAGAGAGAGAGAGAGAGAGAGAGAGAGAGAGAGAGAGAGAGAAACCTGTACCTGTGCCCAGTGAATTCATTTCTCTCTTCCCAGACCAGTTGCTCTGGGAAGCCTTTCCTAGAATTCAGCCCAATATCATCTTTTAACACACATCATACACACTTAGAAGCATTCCAGTGCCGGGTGTGTGTGTGTGTGTGTGTGTGTGTGGCCTGCCACAAACTGGAAAAGCAGTAAGCAGCAGCTGAGTATTGTCCTTCAGGAATGCAGAATCCTCCGTTGCTGCTAGAGTTGCTAACTTTTTGAAAACTATTTTATTCGGTGCTTGGAGAAATGGCTCAGTACTTAAGAACAATTGTTGATCTTCAGAGGACACAGTTTCAGTTCCCGGAATCCACATGTCAGCTCACAGCCATCCATAACTGTTCTAGGGGATCCAACACCTCCACAGGCACCAGACATACATTCAGGCAAACACACACACAAAAGTAAAAACATCTAAATGTATATTCTCTTTGGATTCTATATATTCTTAGTTCTTTTGGATTTTTGTTTGTTTGTTTGTTTTTTGAGACAGGGTTTCTCTGTGTAACCCTGGCTGTCCTGGAACTCACTCTGTAGACCAGGCTGGCCTCAAACTCAGAAATCTGCCTGCCTCTGCCTCCCAAGTGCTGGGATTAAAGGCTTGCACCACCACGCCCAGCTTCTTTGTATTTTTTTAAAAAGAGAGTTGTCCATTTATTTATTTAGTGTATCTGTGAGGTTCTGGCAATGTGCCATGTTGCACATATAGGGGTCAAAGACACTTTGCATAAGCCTGTTCTCTCTTGTTAACCATGTAGTTTTTGTCCAAGGAACTGAACTTGGCAGCACGTGCACTTGCCTGCTAAGCTATACTGCATTGGCTCAAAGATTTCCAAATTTTTAATTTAGCTCTTTAATGTGACATATCCTAACTTGACAATGATTACAACTCCAGACATAGGGAAAGAGACACAGCATAAACTGGTTATGGAACTATTTTGTATCTAGATTATTCTGGTGTGTGTGTATGTTTTAGTTCAACAAAATAGACAACCTATTGAACCAATAGAGATGAGTTTGAGCCAGAGAGATGGCTCATTAGGTTAAAGTGCTTGCCACCAAACCTGAAGAATTAAGTTCAATCCCAGAACCCAAATGATGGAAAGAGAGCAAGCTGCCCTCTCACCTCCACACATGTTGTGGCATGTATATGTCTCTATGTGCCAGCACTTAAGACTATGTGCCACAGTGTGGCATTCAGAAGACAACGTGTACGAGTCAGCTCTCTCCTTATACCATAAAGAACGGAACTCAGGTCTTCAACTTGACAGCAAGTACCTTTATCTGCTGAGCCATCTCAAGCCGGGATCCATGGCAACTGCAACCAGTGAGGGCTGAGGCCTAGCATAGGCAACATTTGCTTTGCTTAGCATCATCTTCAATCTCTGGTTTCAGGGATTGGTCTTCTTGTCTATGGATATAGACTCTTGGCTCACTTTTCCCAATATTATTTTTAACCAAATCAATACTCCATTCTTTTTAAATCTCATCAGCTCATCAGTGGAAACGTGTGTGGCCACTCACAACATACTCCTAAGTTTCTCCCAAGCTTTAAGAATGGCTGCTATGTGTCATTTTTTTTTAAAAAAACTTCTTTTACAACTACTAAAAGTAGTATAAGGTTGCTGTGTTACTTAAGTGAGTTTTCTTTTTCAATGCAGTGAGCAAAGTGGTCAAATGTCTTCTTGATATAATTCCTGAATGTCTGGAAAATATTATGATCCAAGGGTTACAGAAAACAAGCCCCTGGGAGTTTGGAGGGCTGGGGGGGAGTCTGAATGCCTGGGACTTCTGTTCACAATCACCCGCACCTTAACTTCAAGAGTTTTCTCTGCCAATTAGCTTCTAGGCTTCAAAGGTACGATAATCGTGAAGTAACGAAAAGAGAAGACAACGGGTAGTGACACTTCTCCGTGCGTATGACATAAAATGGGGAAACGGGTAGTTTAACCTTTTCCAAAAGACGAGTGCGACTAGGGTCTTTGTAAAGTCGCAGAGTTTTATTTTTGTCACCTGAGCCCCTGCCACGCGCGCGCGCGCGCACACACACACACACACACACATACAGATACAGATGGGCATCCCATCCTCAGTCTCCTCTAAGCTTCCTGGATTTTTGTCTCTTTCCGTAAAAGTACAGGAAGCCATGCGTTCCAAAACAGACTCATCTCCTTGGCACAGGGGACCAAATGAGGTCTACAACTCTGACCAGACATTCCAACGGCTTTAAATAGTTGGTTGCCAACTAGCTTTTAATGGTTCTTCTCCAACAACCCCGTGTTTCGTAGATGGCAGCGATTTTTAAGCTTTTTTTTTTTTTTCTCTCTCTCTTTTTCACGAAATGTATATGGATTCTCCTTGACCACTGATTTCCACCCGACACTTCTGTGTGCATTTGGCCCTCGGAGTCTGAGACCGGGCCCCTCCATGGCCTGCTCCTTCTCTCCGCACTAAATGTTGTGTCTGTTCTTCGGGTGATTACGTCACGCGCAGACTCTCGAAGATGCCGGAAACTTCCTGCACATCGGCCCCAAACTTCTCTTAATCAGGCCTTCCATTGGCTGACAGACGTCAAACCGGCACCCCACGTCCAAGTTTTCGGGGACCTGTGCCTCATCTTGATGGCCACCTGGCCTCGGACTCGGGTTCAGTCATCCCGGTTCCGTCACGGAGGCCTCTGCGGAGAGCGTGCACAAAGCCGCTCGATCCCCTGGGCAGACTCTTAGTTACTCCCGGCACGCGTAAGACTCCGGGGCCCCAAAGAAAGGGGCGGGGACCGCGCTGAAAAAGGATCTCGCGAGACTTGACAGATCTGCTGGGAGGCTACGCTCCGTAAGATCTCGCGAGATTCAGAGAGGTGCTCTGGGAACCTTGTAGGTGGGCGGGCAGACTGGAGCCAGGGAGATGGCGGCGCAGGCTGTGTCGCTCCTGCGGGAGGTGGCGCGGCTGGAGGCGCCGCTGGAGGAGCTTCGTGCGCTGCAGTCGGTGGTGCAGGCTGTGCCGCTGCACGAGCTTCGCGAGCAGGCGGCGGAGCTACGCCTCCGCCCGCTGTTCTCCTTGCTTAACCAGAACAATCGGTGAGAGAAGCACGGGGCTTGGGCGGGTAGGAATGGCTGCAGGGGTCTTTCGGAGAAAAGTCCAGGTTGTCCAATTGCAAGACGTCCACAACTGTGTGTTGCCCGGGTCTTGGCGGTTCTACTCTTCGGAAGGGATCTTCTGCTGGTATTGTGGCGGGGTCCACCGCACGCCTTTTAATTTCAGTATCCAGTGAATGCTCGTCCAGTGGAATTAAAATGTACGGAATAACAGATTTGTGAGACAGCAAAACTTTAAACTAGAAACAACCATATTAATAAATCATTAAGGACATAAGTTGTTGCTGTGTAACGTTGCGCGGCCGATCTGTGTATGTATGAAAGTGTTGAATATATAAAAAAAGGAAAATTGTAAAGCTTATGTGTAAATTAACCCCTTACAAGCGAGAGTAAACTGCATAACCCAGGATTATATGTAGAAGTTATTAGTGTTGCAACTGGAGTTAAAATGTTAGGATAGCAACTTTTGATGAATATGCATCTATAGCATTAAATTAGAAATATCTTGTATTTGGTAACTTGATCATTTAATGTGCTTTTTGTATTTGAATTTTAATTTGAAAAGATAGTGAGCTCCAGTCAGTCAACACTGAATGCTTTCAGTGTGCTTTCTTACCTTTCTTCTTTCTTACCTCTTACCTGCTACATCTCTTCCTCCTGCTACGTCTGCTGAGTTGGTTTTAACAGTCAGTATTTTAGTGGTTATTTTCCTTTTCTGACTAGCCCTCACCCTGCAACCAGAACTAATGTCTCAGGTCAGTTGGCTTAGCTTGTCTGTGGAAATCAGATTGTATAGTTTGGTATTTGGGCCCTTCCTGGTAGCTTTCCAGTCTGCTTTTTCCAGGCTACTCTCCTTCATTTACTCCACTGAGCGCATCTGTTCCACTACCGTGTTGCCATCACTAACGTTCCTAGAGCATGACTTGGCACTTTCTGAACTCCTCTCACACCAGTTCTACTGACTGTGGACCCAGCCGATGTGCCACCTCCCCAAAAAAGTCTTTGTCCAGCTACAAGTGGCTCTTCGTCAGACACCATAATGACATTATCATTTTTCTGTTTATAATTCTGGACACCTTTCCCTTTTATAATTCTGTGTGTGTCTTTGTGGTTTATATGATTTGTGAAGACAGGAGCCACATTTGTTCCTCTCTGCATCTGCCCTGAAGTACAGTTCAGGAAATAACATGGTAAATACAAGGTGAGGCCTACAGCCTTTAAAGAGGGTACTGGGTCCAGTTTTTATTGTTTGTTTGTTTTGAAATAGGATCTTGCTGTATAGAGCTTGTCTTAAACTCAGTAGGTAGCTCAGGCTCTCTCCCAGGGCTTCTCCCTAGCCGGCTTTTCATATTGAAAATGAAAAGACTCTGAAAAGTCATAGTGCAGGTTGGCAACAGGAACCAAAGTTAGGAAGTTTGGGAATAAAGTGAATGGAGAAGACAGTTTGCTATGTGCTGGAGTGGTATTCTAGGAAGCTTTCTGGTTGTTTTTTTGTTTTGGTTTGGTTTTTTGTTTTTTTCGAGACAGGGTTTCTCTGTATAGTCCTGGCTGTCCTGGAACTCACTCTGTAGACCAGGCTGGCCTCGAACTCAGAAATCCGCCTGCCTCTGCCTCTGGAGTGCTGGGATTAAAGGTGTGTACCACCACTGCCCGGCTTCTAGGAGGCAATTTGAATGGGCACTTAGAGTTGGATATGTCCTATAATAGGCAGTTGCAATTTGTTGGAGTGATTCGTCTCTGATAGTACTGTAGTCTCCACACTACACTACTGTTACTAATTTGTTGGCTAGACCACATAAGAGATTCTGCTGATTCAGATTCTGGGTTTGTTGCTGTAAATCTGTAATCTTGACACCTTGCATGAGGGAAATTTAACACCTAAGATCACTGATAGAAGTCCAACAAGGATGACTGACTTACCACCTTTAGCTTGCTTGGCAGCTAAGGCTCACATAGGACCTGCGACAGTTTATACACAATACACTTTAAACACATCACTGCTTTTAAAAATTCTTTTAAGAGAGAGAGAGTAAGCATGTGTGTGCTCACTTGAGTGCATGTGTGGGGACAACTTCAGGGAATCTATTCTCATCTTCCAATTTGTTGAGGCAGGACATCTGGAGGTCTTTTTGTTGTTTATTTTCCCCCTTCTCCCCCCCCCCCCCCCCGCAATCCCCGTCACCACCCATCAGACTCCTGGCCAGTGGCTGTCAACTGTCCTAATGCTACAACTCTTAGATACAGTTCTTTGTGTTGTGGTAACCACCAACCATAAAATTATTTCTTCATAACTGTAATTTTGCTACTGTTGTGAATTGTAGTATAAATATCTGTGTTCTGGTGGTCCTCCCCACAAAGAGGTTGAGAACCTCTGCTCCAAGCTAGCTGGCCCGTAAGGATCCTGCGATTCTACTGTCAGGTGCATAATACTATAATGCAGTGTTTGTTTCCCATGCGTTCTGCAAGTCGTCGGGCTGGCTTTGTGAGCCTTCTCACTGAGCCATCCAGTCTCTAGGGAATCTGGGAATCGCAACTCGGCTCCTCACTTACATGGCAGGTGTTTTACCCACTGAGCATCTCCCCAGCTCAAGTGTGCTCATTTGTAAGGCTTTTGATTTGTATTCTTATCGCAGTCTTGGAAAGTTAGGCCAGTTTAATTCTGTCCTGGCATCAGACATAAATTAGCCCATTTATTTATATTGCCTATTAAGAGGCAAGTAAAAATTGTTCGGGAACAAGATCCATACCTACAGCAGGTAGTCATCAAGTTCGGAGTGGTTTACCTCTCTGGTAGCTTTCAGGCGTTTCCCCTCTTCTCCCCTTTGCTGCTGCTCTGATTTGCTCCTTCATCGCCTTCCACATCCATCGGCTGCTTTCTACTGGAACAACCTCTCTATCGTGCTGCAGAGCGGCCTCTCCTCTTTCTTCTTCATGCCTTCTTTTGTTCTTTCTGTCAACTTGGCCTTAGGGGTTGGCCCAGGACTTTGTATATGCTGTGTATGTGTGTTCCACCCCTGAGTCCCATCTTAGCCCCCAAGAGATGGCTGTAAGCTAGCTGTCCTTGTGTCTGTTCTCTGCTTAAAGCCACTGCATCACTGGGCATTGCTTCTCTGGAAAAGCCAAGGATGGCATAAGAACCTCTTAGTTTTGTTTTTTACCACTCATCTTACCCTCTGCCATCTCTACCCTCCCCAGTCCTGAGCACAGGCATGACATGCTCCATAAAGCTTCTTTGCAGTATTAGTGCAGTATCTGATTTCTCTGTGTGTTCTTATGTGTTGCGACTTCCTCTGCTTGAAACACCTTTCTAAGCCATTCATTCCTGGGTCTTCCCGAACACTTAGTTCGGAGTTACTGCTCCTGGAAGCCTTACCCATATCTTGCAAACTTACTTTTAATCTGCTACAGCTTCTATCCCTAGCTTATGGCATACATCTATACTTTGTCTATCTTATTGTGTGCATGTCTTCTATTAGAGTGACCTTTCTGAGGCTAGACAATATGTCCTATCTGTCTCTGTAGCCCCAACACAGGCATTGCAAAGAATTTAGTGCAGAGATACACGAAATGTCTAATAAGTGACTAGAATCTGCTTCTTTGAAGAAAATCTTCAGGAGAAATTGACACTTTAGGTGTTAGGTTGTTGTCTCCAGTCTGACGTGATGTGAATGAGATCTGTGCTGTCTCCTTTAGGGAACAGACTGCTTTGTGTGTATCCATTCTGGAGAGGTTGCTCCAAGCTGTGGAGCCAATTCACTTGGCCAGGAACCTCAGGCTTGACCTGCAGAGGGGACTGACTCACCCTGATGACTCTGTAAAAACCCTCACTCTGTCGCAGGTATGGAATCATAGTGGTAAATGCAGAAACATCTAAGTCACTCACTGAAACCCTTGGATGTGGCAGGTGTGCTGCCACTGCTGTGCGAGTTCACGAGATCAACCTGTAAGAAGCTCCTAGGCTGTAGAAACTGACTTTAAGGGGTTTAGAAGTTACTTTGCTATATTATGTTGTATTGGAGAAGCTTGAACCAAGTGTGAACTTCACAAAGCCAACACAGTATAATAGTGGCTATCATCCTGGCAGCCAAATATAGCATTTGTGTGGTATGCTGCTAGGGTCATGTATGTTAGGCACTGCAGTTGGTTACCCAGCAGTCTGCAGCTTTCCCTTCTCTAATCTGTGTATTCCGTTTGGGGTGGGTGGGAAGGTGGTATTTATTCATTCCCCATGTATATGCCAGAAACTGTTGCATTTTAGCAGGTACTTTGCTTCATCCACTTAATCTTTTTACTGCCCTAGAATTAAAAATTGTATTCTTATTTTTCTAAAAAAAAAAAAAAATTCAAAGAAGGTAATTTATCCAAGATTTGTACAACTAAAAATCGACATGCTGGTTTGACTCACCTGTCTCCACTCTTTACCCGCTGTTTATTGTGCCTTTCCACTTAAAAGCATGACTATACCCTGTGTGTGTTTGGCTTTAGTGAGGTTGTAGTAATTTGTGTGATAGCTGTAATAAGTACTTGTAATAATTACACACTAAAAAATACAAATATCCTTTGTTTGTGTGTTCTATTTGGGAAGAGTGTCTCTCTGCTTTTTTTTTTCCCCCAGATTGGAAGAATTGTTGAAAATTCAGAAGCTGTTACCGAGATCCTCAATAATGCTGAGCTGTTGAAACAGATTGTTTATTGCATTGGTGGAGAGAGTTTATCTGTTGCTAAAGCGGTGAGTTCACTAGAGCCTCCGCCAACTGTACAGACCTTGGTGTCCTAAAGTCAGGCGAGAAGCTTACTGCATGGTTTGTAGGGTTGGGGTGGAGATGAATCGTCAGCCTGGTGTAAATGGCGTCAGAGACAGCAGTGAGCTTCTAAGACACCTGTCTGTGCCGTCTGCCACACTTGCATTTGGTTGCTTGGTGTTTTCCGGTTATAAATAAATAACAGCAGCAAAAATGGGAATACCTATTGGGTTAGGGTATTTTATGTCCTAATTTTAACATCAGGCTCAGGAAGCAGATACAACTCTTCTATACGTTCTGACAGATATTTTCTTTCTGTGTAAGGCTATTAAATCCCTGTTGAGAATATCGCTAACCCAGGCTGGCCTGGAAGCTCTGTTTGAAAGTAACCTGCTGGATGATTTGAAGAATGTAATGAAAACAAACGACGTTGTTCGATACAGGGTCTATGAGGTAAGAGTGAAAGCACACTTCCTAATCCTCCAAGCAGTGGCGCGCATTTACAGAGGGAGCCAAGATGGCTCACACATGCACATTCAGTGAGTCTGTTGGGTCCTGTATGCTACGACATGGTGCTTACAGTATAGGGTGTGTTCACGGCCTCATGTGAGACGGTCTCAAGCGTACTTCCAGTGTGGTGTATGTATTACACCTTTGACTCCCGACTGAAATGAATGTCAGCACTCTCAGTGGGAAGGTGGTTCCTCCTCCCTCCAGTTTTCTGTTGAACACTTCTAAAAGCCTCACGCATGCTGTCATTAGTTCCTGTGTTTACACTTGGTGTGTAGATATGTGCGTGTCGAGCCCAGATGTCAGTCTCATTCCTCAGGTCTGCCTTGTTCTTTAAGGCCTGGAATCCACTGATTACACTAACCTGCCTGTCTGGTGAGCACCAGAGACCTACCCAGCACTGGGATTACCACTGCATGCTACTACACCTGGTGGTTTTAACATGAGTCCCCATGCGTGCACGTATGCACTTTAATGACCAATTATCTTAGCCCCAGAGCAACTGAGTAATACAGTAATGTTATATGTTGTTAATCTTGCTGCTGAAGACTGAAGAAGTATTTGACCCAGTTCACACACATAAAGTAGCATATCTAAAAATGTGTAATCTAATTCCCCTCACATTTAACTCACTCCCTTCCTGAGGACTCTGACTTTGCATGCTCTGGTTTCCCTTGTCTCTTTCTGTTTCTTGGTTTCGTGCTCCTTACTAGACTTTTGTTTGTTGACGACCGAGAGAGTGAAATGAATCCCATCATGTGCAGCAGGCACGCGGTACTCAGGCAGACTTCATTCTTGAGATGTCAGTTCCCACCTACGGGATAAGACTGTGAGCTTCTCCCCTCCACCTGTCTCCTGAGCTAAGACCTACAGCCTTACTGTCCCCACGTGCCTGCCCAAGTTGGATTCCTGCTCCCTCCCTGCCATTCCCTCTGTGATGGACGGGTCCAAGACCAAGGTCTCAATCTTTACAAAGGCTTCTCCCTGTCACGTTTCCAATCCTGCCAGCTTTACTGAAGCCGTGTGTCTCCTTGGTGGCGGAGCTGCCGCCACCCTAGGCCACCCTCCCAGTGTCACTTTGTACTGTATTTGCATCCAGATGCGCCTCCCTCCATTTTCTCATCCTTGGTTTCTTTAAAATGCAATAGTAGTATTTCCCCAAATTTGTATTTTAATTGATTCATTAAATTGCATGCATTGGTCATGTACAGCATGATGTTTGTAGCATATATAAGAATGATCTTTGGAGCCGGGCGGTGGTGGCACACGCCTTTAATCCCAGCACTTGGGAGGCAGAGGCAGGCGGATTTCTGAGTTCGAGGCCAGCCTGGTCTACAAAGTGAGTTCCAGGACAGCCAGGGCTACACAGAGAAACCCTGTCTCGAAAAACCAAAAAAAAAAAAAAAAAAAAAAAAAAAAAAAAAAAAAGAATGATCTTTGGGCCAATGGAATGGTGTGGTGAGTAAAGGCACTTGCTGTCAAGCCTGATGACTCGAGTAGAGAGAGAAAACCAACTCCCCCACAGGTTGTCTTTTGAGCCCTTCTCCCTCACACACATACTCCCTTCCACAATACATAATTCAATGAAGATGTAAAAACCAAAAACCAGAAATCCCTGATTCTGCCACTTCTGTTAAATATTTTAGTATCCTTTGTCTTTCATTAAGCTTTCAGGACATGTCAAATGAACATGTGACAGACAGATACATAGATACAATTTTATTTTGTGGTGCTTAGATACAGGCCTTGTACCCATCAGGGAAGTTCTACCCTCTGTGTGTGTGCGTGTGCATGTGTGCACCTCTTTGAATGAATCATTTTTATGTTTGTTGCTAATGCCAGTCTCATGCCCTGATTAATGCTCTCTTTGTGGAAGGTACATATATACCTAGATGAAATGCCATATTTTCTACACAAGTAATTTGTTTTATGTTCAATGAAGTTTTCCTAGAAACAAATCATGGATTGTTAAGAATTCAGTGTTATACATAGTACAAATATAGTTCTGCATTTAGTTAAAAATGAAAGCTAACAGATTTGACCTTTTTTCTTTCTGTTCTCTCAGCTAATTATAGATATTTCTTCTGTGTCATCAGAATCTTTAAACTACTGTACCACAAGTGGACTGGTGACTCAACTCCTAAAAGAGCTGACGGGTGAGGACGTGTTAGTCAGGTAAATAGACTTGGGAGACTTCTTCAAGTGAAAGGCCCTTTCTTTAGGGCCACAAAGCAAGTGTGGGTCTTAGTGTAGTCATCTGTGCTGGTGGATCCTATACAGCTTGTGATCTCAGTGCTGGAGTTACTTTCAAGAAGCATTTTAGGAAATGGCTTTTTTTATCATGATAATACATTGAGCTTTGCAAAGTCCTGCAAGATGTCTTAGTTATTTTTCAAATGACTATATCCTCTGTCTCAAAGTTTGCTCTTTGATTAATGTTACAATATGTAATTTAAACAGTTATGAATCACTTTGATATATGCCATTTTAGATGACTTAGCATCTTACCAAGTTGCATTATCAAATAGCTCTATGATATGATAGAAGAAATACCGTGTTTTAAAAAGAATGAAGATTTGCTGGGCAATGGTGGCACACACTTTTTTTTTTTTTTTTTAAAGATTTATTTATTGATTATATGTAAGTACACTGTAGCTGTCTTCAGACACTCCAGAAGAGGGAGTCAGATCTCGTTACGGATGGTTGTGAGCCACCATGTGGTTGCTGGGATTTGAACTCCGGACCTTCGGAAGAGCAGTCGGGTGCTCTTACCCACTGAGCCATCTCACCAGCCCCGGCACACACCTTTAATCCCAGCACTTGGGAGGCAGAGGCAGGCAGATCTCTGAGTTTGAAACCAGCCTGGTCTACAAAGGGAGTTCCAGGACAGCCAGGAATACACAGAAAAGAATGAATGAAGACATGAGCTTCATAGCTCTTAGACCTCTACCCGTTTGGCCTTGGACAAATGACTGTAGCATTTCTGTACCCAGTTTCTTTTTCTTTTGCTGCAGTATTAGGGATTGAACTCAGGACTTACACATCAGGCAATCACTCTACCACTGAGCTATATCCCTATGCCGTTTACTTTCTTATTTTGAGATAGGGTCTCACCTAGTTGCCCAGGCTGGTTTTGAGCTCACATGTAATCCAGATAAGCCTTGAATTTATGATCCTCCTGTATCAGCCTCCTGGGCAATTGGAATTACAAGCCTCTGGGACTATGTCTGACATCCATGACTGAGAACAATAATAATTCTATAAAGACTATATGAGGATTAAGTAAATTAGCCATACAAACCAATATAATGGCTCACAAGGGTCCTTGCTGAGTGTTAGCTGTGTCTCTTAGAGCTCCTGTTGTTCCTACTCCCAGGTCCTCTTAATATTGCCCCCAGTGTTTGCTCTATTCATCTGCATTCTCTGCCTTTGCTCTTATGATAGCATGGTAATCTCCATGTTTGTATATAGATATTTCTGGTGTTTAATGACTTTATGGTTGTCTTTTATAGTATGACTGGATTTGTTAAATCCATATATATACATTGGTTACTGGGTCCTTTTTTTTTTTTTTTCTTTTTTTTCTTTTTTTTTTTTTAATTTTTTTGAGACAGTGTTGCCCTGGCTGTCCTCGAACTCACAGAAATCGACCTGCCTCTGCCTCTAGAGTGCTAGGATTAAAAGTCTGTGCCACCACCACAGTGTCACTTTGTACTTATTTGCATTTTCATATTTTAATCAATGAACAAGGACGTAGATAAATCTGAAGCGGTCAGGTGCCAAGCTTAACCTCAGCTAAACTGTGTTAGTTACTTGTCGTGACTGCGTGCCAGAAGGGACTGAAGAATTACTAATATGCGGTGGTTACTATATGAGAAAGGGTTGCTGCTTCTACAGACATAGGTGGGGTAAATGCAAGATGGCAAGCCTTCTTTAGAATAGCTCAGTGGAAGATAAGATAAAACATTGGTAATTCTAAAAACAGTTATGGGTGCATGGGGACTCATGCAGCTTTGTTTTTGTGTCTATTTGGTATTTCAAAATAAAACAAATTATTTTTTTTAAAAAACCTCTTAAGAAACAAGTATGTTACAGAAATAGTATTGGGTCTCCAGTTAGAAGGTCAGGCAGGCCTCAGATCTGAGCTCCACCTTAATAAGCTTGGAAAATGGTGATGCTCTTGTATCCTCATCTGAAGAAGGAGCCAGACTATGGGCCTTTCAGATTTGATGAGAATAATTAAATAAAATAGACCCCATGTGAAATAAGTTTTAAAATGCTCTTCATTTTTGTCCTTTTTGACTTTAGAGCCACCTGTATAGAAATGGTGACATCACTAGCATATACCCATCACGGACGACAATACCTTGCTCAAGAAGGAGTCATTGACCAGATATCCAATATAATTGTTGGCGCAGATTCAGACCCTTTTTCTGGCTTCTATCTGCCAGGTGAGAGCAGCTCTTCCAATGTCTGAGTTACACTGGCTCCTGAAAGGCAGGGCTTTCTCTCCTTCATGCTTCCTTCACAAGATGCCGCAGGCACAGTCAGTGGTACAGTGAGAGGATCCTGCATCACACCTGAGTGATTCCATGAATCCAAGTTAATACATTGTGATACAGCAGATTACTAAAATGAAGGATGGAAAACATACCAGCAGATACCAAACATGCGTGTGACAGCATCCTTTTAGCATGACAGCTCAGTCAGCTGTAAAAGAAGTGCGTTATAACACAGCACAGGCCGTGTGTGAGGGCCCCACAGCTGATGGTGTGCTCAGGTGTGGGTTGCCGAAAGCCTCTCCTGTGATCAGGAGCAGGGCCCTCTCCCCACTTCTCTGCAGTACAGTTTAACAAATCCTAGAACATACTGGTAAGAGAAAAGTAAAAGGTATGTAAACCCAAAGAAGATATGAAATTATCACATGGAGAATACTTCAGACTCCGCCAAGAAACTGTCAGAGCTAAGAACTGAATTCAGTGAAGTTGCTGATCAACAGCAGCATACAAAGTTGGTAGCCTTCCATACTAATGATGAACTGCCCAAAAGAGAGCTCAAGGCAGTGATCCCATTGTGATAGCATCTGAAATACAGGAATACTCACTGAAATGCAGGAATAAATCACTGTCTTACTCCCAGAAGGACACACAGACTAATAGGACAGAACAGAGGACTCTGAATAAATCCTTAGTTTTACAACCCATGCCCAAAACATACATGTGGAAAGTACATTACTTTCAATAAATGATGCTGAAAGATAAAACTGGATATTTAGGTGAAGAATGAAATTAGACCTGTCTAATTTGTCTCCTGTCATAGAACTCAGCACAGTGTAATTAAGGACAGGAATGTAAAACGTGAAGCTGAAGAGAATGTAGTGGGGAAAGCTTTGGACTTTGGTCTGGACCAAGGAAGGTATTTTTGGATATGCTACTCAAAGCACAGGCAACAGAAGTACAACAAAGGTACTTGTACCAAACTGAAAGGCGTCTGTCCGCCCAGACAAAACGATCCCGAGTGAGGAAGCAACCTGAAGTTAGAGGAACATTTGTAACTGTATCTAGGAAAGAGTCCCTGTCCAGAACATAAGGGCACAAGCAAATTAGTAGCAAAAACAACCAGCCCAGGTAAAAATCAGCAAAGGACCTGGATCGGCTTTACTCAAAATAAGTCCTGTAGCTGCCGGATAGGCTCTTGGAAAGATGCATAAACCACTGAGGACAGTCACTCCAAACCTGTTAAAATTACTGAGGTGTTGCTGTGAAACAGAGAACCTTGTGTATTGATGGGAATGTAAGTTCGTGCAATCGTGGGAAACTGGAAGGTCTTTTAAGATAGACTCTGGCGGATCCCATTTGGGTATGTAGCCAAAGGAAACAAAACCATTCTGCTGAAAAGCTGTCTGTACTCCCATGTCACTTGCAGCACTTGATCCGGGGTCAACCTGAACGTCTACCAGTGGCTACATAGATAATAGACTGTATAGCACAATGGAAGGTTACTCAGCTTTAAAAATAAAGAAATCTGTTATTTGCACACTGGTTAAATCTGAAGGACAGGGGTGAATGAAACCAGGACCATGTGATCTCATTAACATGCATAAACCAAAGGTGAACCCAGGAATAGGTGGGTGATTAGAGGATATTAGGGCTGCTGTGTCGGTGGGAGTGTGGGCATCCAAACTGCCAGAAATACGTACAGGGTCATGACTGTGTTACTGTGTGTGCTGTCTTAAGTGGTGCTTAGAAGAGATTTTAAGTGTTTTCACCACAAACAACATAGTGCGTATATTAATTTGCTTAATTTGTCCAGTATACAGTACAAATCTATTTGCAGACATGATGTACATAACAGCTGTGTACAGAGGTTTTTGGGTTTTGTTTTTTTTGTTAGTTTGAAAAGTTAATAAAAACAAAAGACACTAAGGTGGAATCTGTTGTACCGGGACAAATGCACTGTGGACTGATGTTGTGAAAACATGGGCACTCTACAGCATTACATGGTTTTCTTTAAAAATTCAGTGAGAGCCAGGTGTGGTGGTGCATGCTTTTAATCCCAGCACTTGGGAGGCAGAAGCAGTCAAATATCTGCATTCAAGGCCAGCCTAGTCTACAGTGATTCTGGGACAGCCAGAAGTTCACAGAGAAACCATCTCTCAAAAAATCAACAGTTGAGTGAGAAATAAATCAGAATAGCAGTATACCAGTATACTGCCGTGCACCGAGTCCAGATCTGTGCAGTCTGCGGTGAGATGAGAAGGATTCGCCCTGCCCATTTCACTCCAGGTCAGGTTGATTAGTCTTCCTCACACCCTCGAGCAGCTGAGGGTAATGGCCCTTGAGGTGCTCTGCTGAAGTTTACAGTGATTGCACCTGGTGCAGTCACTCCCTACCATTGGTATCCATTGCTGTGCCTATGTTCTCTCTCTTCCTCCCTCCTTCCCTGTCTCCCTCTCCATTTCCTTCTCTCCCTCCCTGGCTATAGACCAAGCTGGCCTGTAACACACAGATAATTCTCTGCCTCTCCCCTCAAGCTCTGTTGACACCTTGGGGAATTTTGTTCTTGGGACCACACGGATGGGTCTTTGAATCTCCTTAGCTGTCCGCTGCAGGCAGCACAGTGCTTATCTGTCTCCTCCTGCTGCCTACAGTTACTGATATTCCTGTGGAAACATGGAACCCCCAATTCGTGTTTCTTATCCCTCTCCTAACGTCTATTTTTGTAAATCTTTTAGGATTTGTGAAGTTTTTTGGAAACCTGGCCGTCATGGATAGTCCTCAGCAGATCTGTGAGCGCTACCCTGTTTTTCTGGAGAAGGTGTTTGAAATGGCGGATAGTCAAGACCCCACCATGATTGGTGTCGCTGTCGACACAGTTGGAATCCTGGGATCCAGTGTTGAAGGAAAACAAGTTTTACAGAAGACAGGTTGGTGTGACTTGACTTGGCTTTTGTAAGATGTATTTGGGGCCAGGAATTTCATGTTCAGGTTCATCTGCTGGCGGGATCACTGTTCTAGAGACTACTTTTGCAGGCTTTTGCAGTCTTCTTATCCCTAACATGAACCTGTCTCCTAGTCTTGTGATCACCACGGAAAGCTGTGGCTTTTGCTCCTTACTATATGCAGGCTCTCACCCAACAAGAACCATGTGGTTTGCTGCTAATTTTTCCTCAATTTTATGGCATTGCTCATGTTGTGTTTGAGTTTCTACACTGACGGAAGCTGTATGAATTTCATTTACATAACTTCCCTGGCCTCACGTTCCTCATTTATCAAAATAGCACAGCAGCAGCTTCTTCAGGGTTTTGAATATTTCAGAAGCACAGAGAGAGTCAGAAAGAACAATTTGTGTCGAGACTCTTCCGAGCCTGTGCAGATGGGAACCTTTGACTGCACTCCTCTATGTAATGTTTTCCATGCTGAGCATCCATTGCTTTTCACTTCATACCCATGAGGGTAGCCATTGCCTTTATTTTTTTTTTAAGCATAACCAAGTGTTCAGATGTTAGAAAACAGTATGGAAGTTCCACAGAAAAATTAAAACAGAGTTAACTTATGAGCCAGCAGTTCCGCTTCCTGGAATACAATATGGCAAGCAAAGGTTCAAGCAGTGTCTATATACTCCTGTGTAGAGCAGTATTTGTCTGCTCAAAGCAGTTTAAACCCCATAATGTACGTGATGGATGAATGAGTTTCATGTGTGTGAAAGTGTGAGGCTGTGACAGAAGCTGCAGCACAGAGGCGATCTGAAGACATTTTGCTAAAACAAGAGGGCCAGGCATGGAAGACAGGTACTGCACGATTCACAGACAAGCTTATGTTAAGCACGTAGGGAGGTCAAGTTCATAGCAACAGAAAGCCGAGATCAGGCACCAGGGAGAGAGAAGGGAGGGTGAGGTTTGCTTGTTGTGTACCTTGCCTCAGGTTGGGCTGTTGAGAAGGATGGTGGTGATGGAGCACAGCAGTATGAACAAGATGGGCAGCACTGGCTGGGTTTAATGTGTCACCTTGTCCTTCACAGGAACCCGCTTTGAACGTGTCCTCATGAAAGTAGGATATCAAGCAAAGAATGCTTCCACGGAGCTGAAGATTAGGTGCTTGGATGCAGTTTCCTCTCTCCTGTATTTATCAGTAAGTACACGGGGAAGTTAATGAAGGGCAGCGGGCTGTCTGTGTTTGGGAGGACAGTCGGCATGGCACTAGTAGTTTCAGAGGATATTCTCCCAGGTGCTGCACTTTCCACTTTAGTTATGATAGTCAGCTGCTGGCACATAACTTTAATCCCAACCCCCAGGAGGGAGGGTCTGAGTTCCAGGCCAGCCAGGGCTCCAGAGAGAAACCCTGGCTCAAGACCTAACAAAACAAAGCAGGGCAGTGGTTATTCCACCACTTGGGAGGCAGAGGCAGGCGCTCTGAGTTCAGTGCCAGCCTGGTCTACAGAGTGAGTTCCAGGACAGTGAGAGCTACCTTCACTATGTTACTGGGACATGAAAACTTTGTAAGGGTATTTTTTCAATTTATTCTTTAAGAGTTGCATATACATATGCATACATTTGATTGTGTCCACTCCTTTCTAGTATCCCCTCCTTGTTCCTCCACTGTCCCCTCCAACTTCATGACTGCTTTCTCTCTTATTATGTAATTAGTGCTGCTCGTATGCACAGGGTTTGAGGTCATGGCCACACATGCAAGACTCCCCCTTCCTCCCTGGCTGCTGTCAACTCCTCTAGCTCTTCCTTGGCTGCATTGGGGTTTTGGCTGGCTTAAGTTTGTGCAGGGAACCATGGCAGCTAGGAGTTAGTGGGTGCAGCCGCCCTGCCATCTCAAGCACTCCTCTCATCTTCCAGCTCTTAAATTCTTTCTGCCCTCTCGTCTTCAGTGTTCCCTGAGCCTTGAGGAACAGGGGATTGGTATAGATGTGCCACTATAGGCAGTCTTAAAGTCACTTATTCCCAATCACTGCCCATTGCAAAAAGAAGTATCTCTGACCAAGGCTGAAAGCTTTACAAACCTAAGAATATAAACATGAGCAGCTAGCAAAACAACAATAGGAGGTGCCCCTCTAAGACCTGTGACTTCCGCAGCCATGGGCCATTTTATGGTATGGTATGGTATGTGTATGGGTGTTTAGCGCTTGTATGCAGTGCCTGTAGAGGCCAGGAGACAGCTCGGACCCCTAGAACTGGAGTTACAGCTTTATGGTACCAAGCCTGAATGCTGTCCTATGGAGCAGGCCTCAGTCCAGTCAGGTGCTCGCTTCTCCTCATAACAGTCATCGCAAGTGGGCACAGTGTTCATCACAGGTCAGAGTGGCAGCGTTCAGGTCCAGCGCTGGGCAAGAACACTGATGTCTTTGCTCCCCTGCATCCTGCAGTATGTCTTGCATAGGGTTATCGTTTAGTTAAGATGGACAGCCAAGAGCAACAGGCATAACCTGCTTTAATAGGGGAGGTGCTCTCTGGGACCTCCCAACTGTAGGGAGTCGCTGGGGTTTTCATTTACTAGCCCATTTCCTCTGGGAACAGCATTGTCCACTCATGCAGGGATCAGAGTCCCTTGGGGGTGGGGGCTGCTTCTTTAGTCTTAGTTAGCTTACCCATAACCCCTTCTCACTCCCTAAATCTATCCTTGTGAATGAGAGAAGGGGGTTACAGGAGAGGTGCATATGTATGGGCACACGTGCCATAGTGTACATGTGGAGATGGGAGGACAGCTTGATGGAGTCAGTTCTCTCCTACTCTATATGACACCTGAGGACTGAACTCAGGCTGTCAGGCTCACACAGCCAGGGCTTTACCCACTGAGCCATCAGTAGCTCGGTTACTCATATCTTTTTGTTTGTCTGTTTGTTTATTTTTGTTTTTGTTTTTTATTTTCAAGACAGGGTTTCTCTGTGTAGCCCTGGCTGTCCTGGAGCTCACTCTGTAGACCAGGCTGACCTCGAACTCAGAAATCCACCTGCCTCTGCCTCCTGAGTGCTGGGATTAAAGGCATGTGCCACCACCGTCCGGTGGTTACTCATATCTTAAGTGTAACATGGAATTACAGAGTAATAGAACTAGAGGGGTCCTAGTGAGTAGTTCATCCCGTTCAACAAAGATGGGAAGTTTCTGGCCTGGATTTAGAGATGGGTTCTCTCCAAGGGGCTCACAGAATGCCATTTATCCAAGGCTTTCTGACTCAGCCACGGGCTTCATTTCCTTTCTGTGCTGCAGCCTGAGCAGCAGACTGATGACTTCCTGGGAATGACAGAGTCCTGGTTCTCCTCCATGTCCCGAGACTCCCTGGAGCTCTTCCGTGGGATCAGTAACCAGCCCTTCCCGGAGCTACACTGTGCTGCCTTGAAAGTGTTCACAGTAGGTACCTTTTCTCCTCAGATCCTTCTGTGACTGCCAGCTCAACACAGAGCACTAGAGTGAGCTAGCCTCTGTGCACGCAGCAGTTTCTACCCTGCTGCTTCAGGGGCCATTGAGAGAGACACGTGCCAACGGGTTGTCAGTAAGGGGTGTTCACTACTGTCTGAGGTTTAAACCAGCTGCTATTGCATCACAGGTTGACCCAGCTCCTCAACTTCTGCTCAGCTTTAGCCTTGACTCCTACATTCCCTTTTGGCACTCCGTGCTCTGGTGATGCCGGGCTGCTGGTTTCTCACCTCTGACCTTTGCTGTGGCAACTGACCTCAGCACTGCTAACTTTGCTTATGAACCTCTTATTTATTCAAGAAGTGGCTCCAGTGCAGGAACTACTAAGTCTGGTACAATGGCGTTAAATGATCCTGGTTCTTATATATGAGTTTTCCCCCTGCTGTGAGACGGTGGGCCCTTTCTCAAACTTCCCATCTATGGAGGGACCACACCATAAATACAGCGGTTATAAAATTATAGCTAAGGGGCTGGAGAGATGGCTCACCAGTTAAGAGCACTGGCTGCTCTTCCTGAGGTCCCGAGTTCAATTCCCAGCAACCACATGGTGGCTCACAAATCTTTCTTTCTTTTTTTCTTTTTTTCTTTTTTTTTTTTTTTTTTTTTTTTTTTTTTTTTTTTTTTTTGGTTTTTTAAGACAGGGTTTCTCTGTATAGCCCTGGCTGTTCTGGAACTCACTTTGTAGACCAGGCTGGCCTCGAACTCAGAAATCCTCCTGCCTCTGCCTCCTGAGTGCTGGGATTAAAGGCATGTGCCACCACGCCCGGCCCCCCCCCCTTTTTTTTTTATGTATGTGAATACACCATAAGGATGCTGGGATTTGAACTCATGACCTCCAGAACAGTAGTCGGTGCTCCTAACCACTGAGCCATCTCAGCAGCCCGCAATTTTCAACCTGTGGGTTGCAGCCCCACTGGCAAATCTGTCTCCTAAAACATTTACATTATGATTCGTAACAGTAGCAAAATTACGGTTATGAAGTATCAACAAAAATAATTTTATGGTTGGAGGGTCACTACAACATGATGGACTGTATTAAAGGGCCACTGTGGCTGTCTCAGACACCAGAGGAGGGCATCAGATTCCATTACAGATGGTTGTGAGCCACCCTGTGGTTGCTAGGAGTTGAACTCAGAACTCAGGAACAGTCAGTGCCGAGCCATCTCTCCAGCCCCGTACGAAACTTTTAGTTAGAGAATTTTAAAAAATGTTTCTCAGGAATCTGTTTACTTGGACAAAGGGAGATGCATTAAAGGTTTGTGCTATCACATGTATTATGTTTTCTGCTCATGAACTTAACTATAAATTGTATTCTCTTTCTGCCTTCAATTTCAGGCTATTGCAGACCAGCCCTGGGCTCAGAGACTTATGTTTAACAGTCCAGGTTTTGTAGAGTTTGTGATGGACCGGTCTGTGGAACATGACAAAGCTTCAAAGGATGCCAAATATGAACTGGTAAAAGCACTTGCCAATTCCAAGACAGTTGCAGAGATCTTTGGGAACTCAAATTATTTGAGACTCAGAGCGTACCTAAGTGAAGGTCCATACTATGTGAAACCTGTTGCCACAACAGCAGTAGAGGGAGCTGACTGATTCCTTTCCGCCTAAGACAGAGCAGAATTGCCCAAGGCACATGATTCCATCCGTGCTCCACACCACAGGACGTCTGTCTTCCCAGAGCTACCATGGCGTGGCACAGCCTCACCATCAGCAGTGTTGTCCCTACTTAATGCTGTGTAGACTCGGCTCTTGTAAAAGCAGTAGGAGCCTGAGAGTGCTCGTGCTTCCCCGAGTCCTCTGGCTGCCAAAGCTCTGCTGCAAGGTCGAGGTTTGTTTTCTCAAAGTTTCCGTGGGCACACTCATGACCTTTTTAAAAAATAAAATGAAGCCAAAATGATTCTGGATTCTCTCAACAACATTTTCTTTTTCCTTACCTGATTTTTGCCTCAAAATCTTGGGTATCTTGGGTAGTCTCTAAAAAACAAGTCATTTAGAATCATCGAATTATATTATTTGTATACAAGGAATAATAGTTTTAATAATATTTCTTACTTTTCCTTTGAAAATAAAATAAATCCAAAACTTGTTTGGCATTGGTATTTCGGCTGTGTGTCACTTTTACCATGTAGTGGTTACAGGGAAGGAAGTGTAATGCCTTAACCAGAAAGTTTCCTTAATTACCATTTTATCCATTGCTGAGTCATCATCACTGAGGGTGGGGGTAATTCTTCAGACCTATTAAGTCTAGTCTTGAGGTAATCAGAGAGACTCTGGCTCCTAATGTCCAACATCAGAAGAGAAGGGACAGTGTGTACAAACTAAGATGTTCTGTCAGAAGGGACAGCGTGTACCAACTAACATGCCATGTCACTGTTTTACAAATGTTTATATCTAAACAGCAAAGCTCTCGACACACAAAAAATACTTGGGGGAAGGGAGTGTTGCTCGAGCCTGTCAGTGGCACTTTAGAACCAGGATGTGTTTCTTTTAGGCTGTGCTGAGGTAGCTAAGTCATCCCTTCCTGTAACCTGACTTTCGAATGACTGGAGTCCTGGTCCAGCTGCGTTTCCTTTTCCACACTGATCGTTTCTATATGACCAATATCGCAAATTAGCCTATACCTGACTTATTTTAATGGCATTCATGATGTTACGTTTTTCCCCTTAAACTTTGGTTGCAGTAAAATAACTATAACTATATATATATATAGTTTTATATATATATAGTTATATAGTTATATATATAGTTATATAGTTTTATATATATATATATATACACACACACATGTAATTCACATGGTAAAATAAAATATAGCTATTGTAAGTGTACTTTTCAGTGGCGTTATATATATATGTTATACAGTGATTACTGCTGTCCCTCTCCAAAACTCTTATCTTTCAAAACTAAAGTTTTATATCTATTAAATGGTAATTCCTCCCACTGCTGCCAGCCACCATCCCAAGTCACACTGTTGACTTAATTATGTAATTTCAAGATTCAGAGGAGTCCCCTCTCTCCAGTGTATGATGTGTATACTCATTCTGCTTTGTTGTTTCTTTTAAAAAAAAAAAAAGATTTATGTAAATATATGAGTACACTGTAGTTGTAAGCCTTCATGTGGTTTTGGGAATTGAATTTAGGACCTCTGTTTGCTCTGGTTGACCCTGCTCATTTATTATTATAAATAAGTACACTGTAGTTGTCTTCAGATGCACCAGAAAAGGGCATCAGATCTCATTACTGGTGGTTGTGAGACACTGGTTGCTAGGATTAGAACTCGGGACCTTTGGAAAAGCAGTCAGTACTCTTACCCGCTGAGCCATCTCACCAGCCCAATGGCAGTTCAGATGGCTGTGAGACATCAAGTAGTAGCTGGGATTTGAACCCGGTTCCTTTGGGTTCACAGTGCTGTTGATCATTGAGCCACGATTCCAGCACTTGGTTTCCTGAGACAGGGCTTCTCTTGTATCCCTGAGTTCCTGGCTGTCCTGGACCTCACTATGATTCACATGTCTCTGCCTCCCAAGTGCTGGGATTAAAGGTGTGCACCACTGGCTCTTCTTGTGCTTTTGTTGTGACTTTTTTTATTCAGGTTTGATAAAAAGCATTGTTATTATTTTGCATTTCATAAGTGTGGTGAGTAGGTCTGACCCCAATAGATTCCTGTGTTTGAATATTTGGCCCCTAGGGAATGGCACTGTCAGGAGGAAGTGTCACTATAGGTGCTGAGCTTTGAGGTCTCCTATGCTCAAACTTCGCCCAGGGTGGAACAGAGTCTCCTGGCTGCCTTCTGATCAAGATGTAGAATTCTCAGCTCCTCCAGCAAAATGTCTTCCTGCATACTGCTATGCTTCCTGCTATGATAATAATGGACTAAACCTCTGAAACCGTAAGCCAGCCTCAATTAAATGTTGGCCTTTATAATAGTTGCCTTGGTCATGGCGTCTTCACAACAATAAAGTCCAAACTGAAACAGTATGCAAGTGTGTGTGTGTGTGTGAGAGAGAGAGAGACTTAATTATAGGGTATTTGGTTATTGTACATAGAAAGCCTAGTTGTTAACCAGTATGTAAAAGCTTAAATAGATAGTGTGTATGTCAGATGTAGTTAGATGTGTCCTGAAGAGATACAGATGCAGTTTGGATATGCCTCTAAAAGCCTCCAAAGATAAGAATGCTAAAGGGTGAAAAGATCCTATTTTAAGGCAAGTGGCTTTGGCGACATCTTGTGTTCTTTGCTCTATGCACCAAAGCAAAGTCACCTGGGTGGCCTCTAGCGACCCCACTCTCTGTACATACCCCACTCTCTGTTCACCACTGTAAAGGTGAAATGGCTCAGCCCCACTGACTTGACTTGAAGCCTCCCACCACGATGGTGTATGTATCAGCCTGCCAAGGGTATACAGGAGGAGCCAGAGGCGGCTTTTATCAGCAATTAGACTTTTGATAGAGCTCTTTCCCCTCTCATTTGCCTTGAAAGAGTCTTTATGGAAGGGGCTCCAGGTAATAGAGGGATCTTCTCTTTGGGCTTGCAGGACACAGGTCTAGGAAGGAGTGCTAAGGAGCCCTCTTGGGCTTGGAGAAACTCAAGAGAAAGCTAGCTCTGTAGGATGACACAGATTTCCAAAAAGCTAGTTTAGTTTTAGGATCAGACTTGTAAATAGATATTTTGTATATAGCTAAGAATAAACTTACCTGCACTTGGGAGGCAGAGGCAGGCGAATTTCTGAGTTTGAGGCTAGCCTGGTCTACAGAGTGAGTTCCAGGATAGCCAGGGCTACACAGAGAAACCCTGTCTCAAAAAAAAACCAAAAACAAAACACAGAGAATAAAGTTACCTAGCTGATCTAGCAGGTTTTATGCCTCTTGTATTGATATAAATATTAGATAATATATATAGTTGAGAGACTTTCTACAAACCAAAACAGGCTGGAGAAGGCTCAAGGGCAAAACATAGACCCAAAGATAGACAAAATAGCTAGGTATAAAAACAGGCACAGACGTCTGAATGTCTTGCCTCTGAAGTGAGCAACAGCCATTTCTGCCAATGAAACTCTAAAGTGGGGGTTGAAGTTATACAACTCCCCCACTGCACCTACAGAAACAGCTACTCTACTGCTGAAGTTCTTTGGAGGGAAAGCTGACATGTCTTCAACCTTTACAGACTGGCCCACAACCTCTCCACAGTGGGAGTCGTCCATGTTCCCACTGACTCTGGCCACATTCATCTGCCAGCACCTGAGACAGCGTCACAGCCGCTACCAGCAAGCAGGCTTGTATGCCATACTGCTAAGAAACACTGTATGTACCAACGTTCCTGATCCTAATTCCAAGGTTTCACACACACCCACACACAAGCTTCTGCAGGAAACAAGCTAGAGTGCATACCACAGTGGGTAAGTAGCAGCTCTGCTCTGAAGCATTTCCACACTGCTCCATGTTTACACGGGGTAGCATGTCACATTACTACAGGTCTCTTTTCCGTGATAATAAGCTGGAGAACTCCATCTTCTATCCCATTGCTGCTGCATCCTGTCCCTGACTATTTGGAACCTAGGTCCAGCAAAACAGCTGTTAGGAACTCTAGTTACTGAGCTAGAAAGTGCCTTGCGCCTCAAGAAATAGACACATCGACGGGCCTTGTCTCTAAAAACAAAAAACAAAAACAAAAAAATGATTTTAAATCTTTTTTTTTTTTTTGGTTTTGTGAAACAGGGTTTCTCTGTGTAGCCCTGGCTGTCCTGGAACTGACTCTGTAGACCAGGCTGGCCTCAAACTCAGAAATCCGCCTGCCTCTGCCTCCTGAGTGCTGGGATTAAAGGCGTGGGACACCACGCCCAGCTATGATTTTAAATCTTAAGTCCTTAGAAATAATGCAGAATGGGACAGGAGAAGAATAAGAAAGATGTAGAAGTCCTATAGGATTGGCCAACAGATTCTCACATCATCATATTGTCAAGGCCCCACAGGTTGGAAAATGCCCAAAAAAAGTTATTTAACAACATAATTGCAGGACATTTCCCAGCTCTTGGAAGATGGACTTCCAGAAAAAGAAAGAATGTTAGTTTAATCAGACTAGTGGGAAATGTATGCTCAGGAGTGAGAAAAATACAATAAATCAAAGACTGAAGCCAGCTTGTGGGATTCATAGGATGGTATGGTGAGACCAAGTCTTTGAATTATAGGAGTCCTGTAATGAAGTAGATCAATTTCTTTAAAGAACCCATCTTAGGAAACCTTACAAACTTCTGAAAAGATAGAAATGTCCAAGTACTGGCAGTATAGTGATGCACACCTGTTATCCTAACTCTCAGAGGACTGAGGCAGGAGGATCACAATTTCACGATCAACCTTGGCAAAACTTTGCCTCTTTCTCTACCCCGGTAAGCATCCATTGCTATCCAGCTATTCAGATGGTCTGCTTAATCTGCAGATTTACATTTAGTCTTTGTTAGAAATAAAATCTGGGGGTTCATTCTCAAAGGTGCCTTGAACCAGCTACAAGTGAACAGAAAATACTAGATCTCTGCTAATGCCTACTAGTCTAGCTATTCCTGAAAGTCTGCTGAGCTAGACACACCAAGCAGCAGCTTAAAAGAAAAAATTACTAGCACCCAAGCTTGCCTACAACACCATTTTACTAATAAGCCTTAAAAGAAGCAGGATGTAACACAAGAAAAGTTAAGCTACAGAAAGGAAGATAAACCTAGATGACATGTAAGACTGTACTGTGCCATCTTGATTAGTCAAAAAAGGGATGAAAGGTCATACATCATCGCCCCTGGCCTGCCATTCTAGAAGGACACCCTGTTTTGTAAGGACATAAGATAAACCATGTCACCTTTGCTTCTCTGAGTCTCCAGTATTCTATTAAGTGTTGTTTCTCACATCCAAGGAATCAAAATCCCAATGACACCTCCCACCAAAACAGAAAAGAAAGATTTGTAAATCATGTAGATAAGAAAAGACCCCAATGCATCACACCTATATCAAGCAGGAATAACAAAGCTAGCTGCATCACACTGCATGACTTCAAAATACACTCCAAAATCACAGTGAACAAAATAGCGTGGGCCTGTCATGAAAAGACACACGGGCCGGGTGTGGTGGCGCACGCCTTTAATCCCAGCATTCGGGAGGCAGAGGCAGGTGGATTTCTGAGTTCGAGGCCAGCGAAAGAAAGAAGGAAAGAAAGAAAGAAAGAAAGAAAGAAAGAAAGAAAGAAAGAAAGAAAGAAAGAAAGAAAGAAAGAAAGAAAAGAAAAAAAGAAAAGAAAAGAAAAGAAAAGAAAAGAAAAGAAAAGAAAAGAAAAGAAAAGAAAAGAAAAGAAAAGAAAAGAAAAGAAAAGAAAAGAAAAGAAAAGAAAAAAGACAAGACACAGATTAGTAGAGCTGGACAGAGCACTCAGAAATAAAAGCTTATGGTCAGCAGCCAAGAAGGATACTAAGAACAGAATATATTATCCTTAGTAAATGGTGATAGAAAAAAAAAACCCGGGGCTGGTGAGATGGCTCAGTGGGTAAGAGCACCCGACTGCTCTTCCGAAGGTCCAGAGTTCAGATCCAGAGTTCAACTCCCAGCAACCACATGGTGGCTCACAACCATACGTAAGGAGATCTGACGCCCTCTTCTGGAGTGTCTGAAGACAGCTACAGTGTACTTACATATAATAAATAAATAAATCTTTAAAAAAAAAAAAAAAAAGATTAAAAAAAAAAAAAAAGAAAAAAAAAACCTAATATATAAATGTGAAAAGATAAAATTAGACCTTCAGCCCAGAGCACATACAAAAAGGACATCACAACAGAGGAAAGCCTTGAACATAAGGGTGGAAATGTCAAACGACCAGAACAAACTGTACGAGGAAAGCTGTGCTGTTGTGGGTTGTATGTTTTCCTATGACTCACCAAACACCGGCAAGAAAGGCGCAAACATGCAGATGAGACCATGGCAAAGTAAAAAGCTGAGTAGCAATGGTAAGAGTCGACAGTGCTGAGAGACCATGAAATACGAGAAAATACTCCATCATCTGTTAAGAGATTAGTAATCAAAAATGCAAGAAATATTTAATTAAAAATAGGGGAGAGGATCAGAGGTAAGGAGGACACAACATTGTCCCACCACTACCGGGAATAACTGGGACCAGCAGAATCCAGGAACGCAGGAACCCCGCCCAAACATTGGCATGGGTTCCTTCCGGTCTGGGTCTGTGCCCTGAGCAGACCTTGGGCCTGAACTCTGCAGCCAGTCCCACAACTCCCAGAGGAAGCTCCACAACCCAGGAGCTCTAACACGCCCTGGATTGCGGAATCCCAGGGGCTTGGTCACACCAGAATCTCAGAACCCGAGAGGCAGCTTGACTCCCAGGAGCTCTGACACACTCAGGATCTCAGAATCACAGGATCCCAGAATCACAGGATCACAGGGACAGCTGGACTCTGAGGTTTTTTATTTTTGCTTTTGTTTTTGTTTTTCTAGACAGGGTTTATCTGTGTAGCCTTGGCTGTCCTGGAACTCACTCTAAAGACCAGGCTGGCCTCCAACTCAGAAATCCACCTGCCTCTGCCTCCCAAGTGCTGGGATTAAAGGCGTGCGCCACCACCGCCCGGCTCCTTTCCTTTCCTTTTCCCTCCTCTCCTCTCCCCTCCCCTCCCCTCCCCTCCCCTCCCCTCCCCTTCCCCTCCCCTCCCCTTTTTCTTTTTCCTTTTTCCTTTTTCTTCTTTCCTTTTTCTGTTTCCTTTTCCTTTCCTTTTTCCTTTTCCTTTCCTTTCCTTTCCTTTTTCCCTTCCCTTTCCTTTCCTTTCTTCTTCTTTTTTGTTTCCATTGATCATATAATTCTTGCATTTTTGTCCATGTATTTGATTTATTACCTTTATTTCTTATATATGTTAAAAAATAAAAAATAAAATAAAAAAAGAAGTCACCCAATAAGAACCCCAGGCCTGCATCCCTCTCCCACACACTTCCATGCACACACACAAATGTGCTACATATCACATCCGGGGCCAGGGAGATGGTTCAGTAGGTGAATGCATAGGAGGACCCAAGTCTTGATCCCCAGCACCCATGTGGGCGCATGCATACTCAGATGGATCCCAGGAGCTCACCAGTCAACATAGCCAAAAGGATGTGCCCCAGGTTCAGTGAGAAATCCTAGCTCAAAAAAGCAGTAGGGTAGGGGCTGGAGAGACGTCTCGGCAGTTAAGAGCACTGGCTGCTCTTCCAGAGGACCTGAGACTGGATCCCCGTAACCTCTACAGGAGGCTCAAAGCCATCTGGAGCTTTGGCTTCAGGGTGTTTAACACTCTCTTCTGCCAGGCAGTGGTGGCACACGCCTTTAATCCCAGCACTTGGGAGGCAGAGGCAGGCAGATTTCTGAGCTCGAGGCCAGCCTGGTCTACAGAGTGAGTTCCAGGACAGCCAGGGCTATACAGAGAAACCCTGTCTTGAAAAACCAACCAACCAACCAAACAAACAAACAAACAAAAAACCCACTCTCTTCTGCTCTCCCTGGGCACCCTCAGAAGGGACACATGCATGCACATGCGCACACACAAACCCAGCACTCAAGAGGAAGAGACACTGGGATCTCTGAGTTTGAGACCAGCCTGCTCTACAGAGAGAGGGCTAGTGTAATATCCAAAATAAATTCAAGACCTCTTAGCCTCTTCCCCTTTGAAGGGACTTTCAGAAACATAGTGGTCAAAATGACTGAGTCTGCAGCTGCCAAAACAAAATGAGCATCAGTGAATGAGCAGATAAAAATCAGAGCTAGTGAGTCACTCGGCCAGCAAAGGCATCTGCTGCTGAAATTAATTCAAAACCGAAGTCTGGTTTCCATGGCCACATGGTAGAGGGAGAGTGCTGCTGGATATGCTACACACACACACACACACACACACACACACACACACATATGCATGTGTGATTTAAAAAGAAAAACTCTGGGTAGTACTCACCCTAAAGAAAGAACTATCAACAGGCTGTGGTGGCACATGCTTTTAACCCCTGCACTTGGAAGGCAGAGGCAGGTGGATCTCTGAGTTCGAGGCCAGCCTGGTCTACCGAGTGAGTTCCAGGACACCCAGGGCTACATAGAGAAACCCTGCCTTGGAGAAAAAGAAAAGGAAAAAAAGAAAGAAAAGAAACAAAAGGGAAAAATTCATCCTTTGCAGCAGCACAGAGGAACAAGAGGACATCGTGGTGAGTGCCATAGGCCAAGCACAAATGACAACCACAGCTTCACTCACATATGCAGTGGAAATATGCCAAACTCAGGAAACATATGGTTTCTAAATTCTGGGAGGTGGGCAGGGAGTCGTTAGTCAAGGGACCTGTTAGCCAGGGAGCTTGAGGAGAAGCCGGCTTCCCGGGAGCAGGCTTCACATTGTTTCATTGTGGGAAGCAAGGCTATTTAAACTTTTGTGAGTTGGGGCTATAGAGTGAGTGTACATAAGTGGTCCAGACCTAGGTTGCCTTATCTGCATGACGAGGAATTCTAGCTGTCACTGGATGTGACCTTGTAAGGGGAAAGGAAGTTTAACCTGGCTACCAGGCTGCCTGACCTCCTCTACCGAGGCAAGGGTCAGGGCATGGAACAGGCATGAGTCCTACTCATGCCCATCTCAGGACAATATATCCCGGATTTGGACATGATTTAACCCAACTCTTGCTCCAGGCCTGCTTCCCCAGCTTCATAGCTCCCCTGGCCCTACAAGTTCAGTTTGACACGAGTAAGTTCAGGAAATCCAGGATATTTCACAGTTATAATAGTTACTGTGTGTGTGTGTGTGTGTATGTATGTCTGTGTGTGTGTGTGTGAGTGTGTGTGTGTGTGCTGAGAGAACACACTTTTTTTTTTTTTTTTTTTTGCAAAAAGTATGTAAAGGGTCTAGAGAGATGGCTCAGCGGTTAAGAGCACCAACTGCTCTTCCGAAGGTCCTGAGTTCAAATCTCAGCAACCACATGGTGGCTCACAATCTTCCGTAACAAGATCTGACTCCCTCTTCTGGAGTGTCTGAAGACAGCTACACTGTACTTACATAGAATAAATAAATAAATCTTCTTTAAAAAAAAAAAAGTATGTAAAGAGGGGTTGGAGAGATGGCTCAGTGGTTAAGAGCACTGGCTGCTCTTCCAGAGGTCCTGAGTTCAATTCCCAGAAACCACATGGTGCCTCACACCCATCTGTAATGAGATCTGATGCCTTCTTCTGGTGTGTCTGAAATCAGTGACAGTGTACTCACATACATAAAATAAATAAATCTTTTTTTAAAAAAAAAATTAAAACAAGGGGCTAGCGAGATGGCTCAGTGGCTAAGAGTACTGATGGCTCTTCCAGAGGTCCTGAGTTCAATTCCCAGCAACCACATGGTAGCTCATGGCTACCTATAACGAGATCTGGTGCCCTCTTCTGGCCTGCAGGCATGCACACTTGCAGGCAGAACACTATATATAATAAAGAAATAAATCTTTTTTAAAAAATTAAAACAGGACTGGTGAGATGGCTCAGTGGGTAAGAGCACCCGACTGCTCTTCCGAAGGTCCGGAGTTCAAATCCCAGCAACCACATGGTGGCTCACAACCATCCGTAACGAGATCTGACTCCCTCTTCTGGAGTGTCTGAATCTGAAGACAGCTGCAGTGTACTTACATATAATTTAAAAAAATAAAAAATAAATAAAAAAAAAATTAAAACAAAGCCGGGCATGGTGGCACATGCCTTTAATCCCAGCACTCAGGAGGCAAAGGCAGGCGGATTTCTGAGTTCGAGGCTAGCCTGGTTTACAGAGTGAGTTCCAGGACAGCCAGGGCTACACAGAGAAACCCTGTCTCAAAAAAAAAAAAAAAACAACAACAACAACAACAAAAAGTTTTAGGGTCACTTTCCAGGACAGCCAGGGCTATACTGAGAAACCCTGTCTGGAAAAAAAAAAATTAAAACAACAACAAAAAGTATGTAAGGAAGCATATATGCTAAATAAATGGATTCAGGTGTTCAGAATATGTTCTACTCGTGTGTCACTTGTGTGGGTCAGTGAGATGGCTCACTGGGCAAGGGTGATTGCTGTCAAGTCTGATGATTTGAGTTCCAGTCCTAGAACGCACATGTTGGAAGGGAAGTACTGACTTTTGACCTCATACATGTCCTGTGACACACATATTACACACCTGTGCGTGTGCACGCACACAATAAGTATATTTTTCAAAATTTGAAAATACACTCTGTGCATCATAATCTATGTTATAATGAAATTTAATGTTTTCTCCTTTGTGAAAGATTTTATTTTGAAAAGCATCACACCGTCCTATTTCAAATGACTTAAACATCAACATCAAGATGTCAAGACTGGGTGCATGAGAACACTAAGAACACCTTGTGGGCTCGCTAGGTATGAATGGGTTCAGAGCAGGTACCTAACGCGGGCCCAGAGAGTTACCTTCTGTAACAGGAAAACAGCACTTTAAGAAGAAGACATCTAAAGCCGGGCGGTGGTGGCCCACGCCTTTAATCCCAGCACTTGGGAGGCAGAGGCAGGCGGATTTCTGAGTTCGAGGCCAGCCTGGTCTACAGAGTGAGTTCCAGGACAGCCAGGGCTACACAGAGAAACCCTGTCTCAAAAAAAAAAAAAAAAAAAAAACAACAACAACAACAACAACAAAAAGTTTTAGGGTCATTTTCCAGGACAGCCAGGGCTATACTGAGAAACCCTGTCTGGAAAAAAAAAAAAATTAAAACAACAACAAAAAGTATGTAAGGAAGCATATATGCTAAATAAATGGATTCAGGTGTTCAGAATATGTTCTACTCGTGTGTCACTTGTGTGGGTCAGTGAGATGGCTCACTGGGCAAGGGTGATTGCTGTCAAGTCTGATGATTTGAGTTCCAGTCCTAGAACGCACATGTTGGAAGGGAAGTACTGACTTTTGACCTCATACATGTCCTGTGACACACATATTACACACCTGTGCGTGTGCACGCACACAATAAGTATATTTTTCAAAATTTGAAAATACACTCTGTGCATCATAATCTATGTTATAATGAAATTTAATGTTTTCTCCTTTGTGAAAGATTTTATTTTGAAAAGCATCACACCGTCCTATTTCAAATGACTTAAACATCAACATCAAGATGTCAAGACTGGGTGCATGAGAACACTAAGAACACCTTGTGGGCTCGCTAGGTATGAATGGGTTCAGAGCAGGTACCTAACGCGGGCCCAGAGAGTTACCTTCTGTAACAGGAAAACAGCACTTTAAGAAGAAGACATCTAAAGCCGGGCGGTGGTGGCCCACGCCTTTAATCCCAGCACTTGGGAGGCAGAGGCAGGCGGATTTCTGAGTTCGAGGCCAGCCTGGTCTACAGAGTGAGTTCCAGGACAGCCAGGGCTACACAGAGAAACCCTGTCTCAAAAAAAAAAAAAAAAAAAACAACAACAACAACAACAACAAAAAGTTTTAGGGTCATTTTCCAGGACAGCCAGGGCTATACTGAGAAACCCTGTCTGGAAAAAAAAAAAATTAAAACAACAACAAAAAGTATGTAAGGAAGCATATATGCTAAATAAATGGATTCAGGTGTTCAGAATATGTTCTACTCGTGTGTCACTTGTGTGGGTCAGTGAGATGGCTCACTGGGCAAGGGTGATTGCTGTCAAGTCTGATGATTTGAGTTCCAGTCCTAGAACGCACATGTTGGAAGGGAAGTACTGACTTTTGACCTCATACATGTCCTGTGACACACATATTACACACCTGTGCGTGTGCACGCACACAATAAGTATATTTTTCAAAATTTGAAAATACACTCTGTGCATCATAATCTATGTTATAATGAAATTTAATGTTTTCTCCTTTGTGAAAGATTTTATTTTGAAAAGCATCACACCGTCCTATTTCAAATGACTTAAACATCAACATCAAGATGTCAAGACTGGGTGCATGAGAACACTAAGAACACCTTGTGGGCTCGCTAGGTATGAATGGGTTCAGAGCAGGTACCTAACGCGGGCCCAGAGAGTTACCTTCTGTAACAGGAAAACAGCACTTTAAGAAGAAGACATCTAAAGCCGGGCGGTGGTGGCCCACGCCTTTAATCCCAGCACTTGGGAGGCAGAGGCAGGCGGATTTCTGAGTTCGAGGCCAGCCTGGTCTACAGAGTGAGTTCCAGGACAGCCAGGGCTACACAGAGAAACCCTGTCTCAAACAAACAAACAAACAAACAAACAAACAATAGAAGACATCTAATAATGAGTGAATACTAGTCCCCAAAATACACAGCATGGTCTTTTGCGCTCCCCATGTGAAAATGCTTGAAGCTGTCAAGGTATGTCAGAAGCTTGCAGGAAATGAGCCCGGAATAAGTCTCAAACAGCGAACACTCTTTCCCATCACTCACTTCTTTCCATGCCAGGGAAGTTTCAGCATCTGTAACTTCTGCAGATGTAAACATGAACTTGTAGCAGCATCTGTTATAGGCGATGTGTCTTTCCCCAGAAAACCTTGAACTGTGGATGGGTATAAGGCCCACGGACTTAGCACAGATCCCTACAAATACATCGGCGGGCACCATAATAGGTGCTTCATTCAAAACCACGTACACCATCCGAGCCACATCTTGGGACATTATGAAGGCCTCACCACTGCAGTAGTCTGGGTAGTATTTTTCGGGGTACTCACTAAGAGAGACAAATTCTTGACTATGGGGGTCTCTGTTAGGTATATCCTGATGGATAACTCTTCCTAAATAGATACCTTCCAGGTGACCTTTCAGATTGAGAAGATAGTCTACCAAGCCTGGTAGATTGATAAACATCTCCTCGTCAGCTTTGAGTATGAACAGGGCATTGGGACAGAAGGCCACAGCCCACTGGGTCATTGAGATGATCTTCAGGGTTTGGTTTTCAGAACTGTCCAAGAAGATCCCTTCAATGATATCATTATTCTTCTGAGACTCCGCCTCTATCTCTTCCTGCGTAGTTACCAACGCTGGCATTCCCAGAGCAAACAGCGTGAGAATTGGGTAGCCTTGGACAGTGGTCACACTACCCCAGGCTTTCCTGATGAGGTCCCGTCTTGTTCCATTCCCTGGGCTACTGAAGATAAGAGAGAGCAGAAAGATGCTTTTCCCATTACAGACCTCCGGCTGGTTTAGGATATAATACTTGGAGGGATTACCTCTTAAAGGTTCCAGGTTCAACTTTCTTGCCTTGTCCTTAATGTCGAGAATTTTCATATCCACATGAGGCAAAGAATGTAAGAAATATTCTTCTACAAAGTCAGCTCCAAAAAGCAATGCATGAAACAGTATGACGTTAAAGAGAATGAAACACCACTGGTGAGTCCGAAGTCGGCAGAGTGTCACCTAAGTGAGAAAAGGAGTTATGTCCCTTTAAGGTCCATTCCATCCCTGTTTATTCCATCTGCTGACTCCTGTGTGGGCTTCTTACGGTCCTTAGCAGTACATTCTATTCTATTATTACTTCTCTCCTCTACTGGATGGCTGTCTCCCGGGTCACGAGATTATGTTTCCCTCTTCTCCAGTGTGATGGAGTTGAGTGTTTGCCAGAAAGTGAACCCCCAAGCCCAACATTGGCGGTTGTTCACCTCCTTGTTTGGATGAGAGATTTTATATATATATATACACAAACTAGATGCTATGTGATACAAAGAAAGCGCAGGCACTGGAAACACAAATATAGTTCTTGAATGGGAGCACCTGGGTCAGTTTCCTCTCTGATTACAAAGGTCAAGGACTGTTTTCCATGATGTGGTTGCTTTGGGTGTCCACCATCTCCTGATGGACATTTACATTTTAGTACAACTTTCCATCTAATCTAACCCATCTGACATGTCAGTCAGTGTGAGCAGACTCCTATTATCTGCAGAGAGCATTCTGGTGTCCAGCTTAATCCACCTCACCCAAAGATACGGAATGTGTCTGTCTAGAAGGGGCGTACAGAATTGAACAGAGCTAGGGAACTTTGAAGAAATTAAAACTCTGTTTATTATAACGTTACTGTAAGGAAGCCACTTACAGAGTCACCTCCTACTGAGTGCTTGATGAGTGCCAGCGACTGTGCTGTGTCCTTTACAGTTGGCTTCATTTAGCCCCAGTGATACCCGTCTTAGATAGATTAACTTCCAAATTAAGCTTATACTTGGGATTTGGATCTGACACCATCTAAAGTCCACTCACAACCACTGAGGAATCCTGACTCCCACTTTTCCTTTGCCATATCAACTGAATAGGAAAATACAAAACAGAACAAGCTCTTGCCGTTACAAACTGTACTGCTTGCTGTTTTTCTCAGTGCTAATGATTTACATGCAGAACGACCTATTTTAATAGCTATCAAATGCTTCAGAGATACACCAGAAACTTACCTGCATGTTGTCTGTGGGCAATTTCAAGGCTTCAGAAATTATTAAGTTCCTATGCCAAGGTAAGCGCAATAGGATGTCAGGCTAACTCCAGCCAGCCAGCAATTGCAGAACAGTATTTTGAGCCTCAAACTTTAAGGCTAAGGTTTCTTGCTAACCACCCTGAGCTTTTGTCCCAGAATACCTGCTGCCTGCATAGGATAGGACAGTGAGTGCTGATCATGTTACAGCCAGTGAGAATCCAGAACAAAGGGGGGTGAAAGCAAACGTTTCCACGTGTCCACCCAGTGTGTCTCATGGAACAGACTCCTTTTCGTCATGCTGCGTTCCAGGTAAAATACATGTGGAAGTCCAAAGAACCCTTTACCTACATCATGTTCACACAGCATCACCTTCCAAGGAGAGAAACATGTGTGTGTGTCAGGAACAGTGCCTAATTCCCAGAACTTGCACATGGCACAAGTGTTCTAAACCTTAAGGAGTGTATGTGAGCCCATATTTTTTCCTCCCCCAAAGAAACACCATATATTCAGGTCTTTTTTTTTTTTTAGATGTATTTATTTTTATTATATGTATGTACACTGTAGCTGTCTTCAGACCCTCCAGAAGAGGGCGTCAGATCTCATTACAGATGGTTGTGAGCCAACATATGGTAGCTGGGATTTGAACTCAGGACCTTCAGAAGAGCAGAAGTGCTCTTACCACTGAGCCATCTAACCAGCCCCATATATTCAGGTCTAACATGTGTCTTTTGGGGAGGGATTCTGAACTTCTGGCTTAAGTTATGTAAGATCAATTATAAGAAATACTGCTGCTCCTGATGGTGCACACCTTTAGTCCCAGCACTCGGAAAGCAGACGCAGTTGGAGCTCTGTGAGTCTGAGTCCAGCCTGGTCCACAGAGTGAATTTTAGGACAGCCAGAGCTATGCAAACAAACAAACAAACAAACAAACAAAGAAAAGAAAAAGATAAAAGAGAGAGAGAAAGAGAAAGCACCAGAGCTGAGTTACATGAAACCCTGTTAAAGCCACCCCCACAGAGAAACAGAAATTACCGTCCTTAGGGAAGCTTATCTCCAAATACAAGATTTCACGTATTCCATCTTAACTTACACTGAAGAAACTTAACATTTGATATGTGGTGTTTTCTAAAAGCATGTAGGGGTTATGCTAAACACTGTTTCTACTTGCAGGCTAATTTCAATGTTTTGTTGGTTTGTTTTGTGACCAAGCCCACTTAGTCAACAGGTTCTCCAGGGCAGGAGTGAGGATTAAAAAAAAAAGAAAGAAAAGACAATTAGACAACTTTGTAGCATGACCCCAGCCAGTTCTGAGACTGACGCAGGTTTATTTTTTTCCCAATCCCCTTTTATACCATTTTAATTACATGCATGTAATTAAGGGCTAGCAGTACAATAAGGAAGTAGCAAAGCAATAAGCAAAGTCACGTGATTACTCCCGTGTCAGTTGTTTCCAAGAGCTTGTCACAATGACCCAAATACCTGAGCCCACTTCCTTGTCCAAGCCCAAAACCCGAATCTTGCCTGAAGCCTACTTCTTTTGTTCAACCCTAAAATTAAGATTCCTGCCTGAATTTACTTCTTTGTCATGGCCTAATGTCAGATTCCTGTCTGAAGCCCATTTCCTTGTCCTTGGCCAATGTCAGATTTCTGCCAAGTGGCCCTGAAAGCTCTCCACAATTTTGTTTTTTTAATTTTTTGAGACAATTTCTCTGTAGCTCTGGCTGGCCAAACTCGACTTATAGACCAGGCTAGCCCATGAACTCACAGGGGTTCACTTGCCTCTGCCTCCCAAGTGCTGAGATTAAAAGCATGGGCTACTCCACAAGGCATTGAGCTTATTTATTGTCATGTTCTTGCCACAGCCATTCTGCTCCTTTACCATTTGTATCTTCTCTGCATTTATTGGCCTCCCTGTCTGCCATTTACAGCCATTTTGTTGTGGTTAAGAAAAAGACCTGGGGGGCTGGTGAGATGGCTCAGTGGGTAAGAGCACCCGACTGCTCTTCCGAAGGTCCGAGGTTCAAATCCCAGCAACCACATGGTGGCTCACAACCATCCGTAACGAGATCTGGCGCCCTCTTCTGGAGTGTCTGTCTGAAGACAGCTACAGTGTACTTACATATAATAAAAATAAATAAATCTTAAAAAAAAAAAAAGATTTAAAAGAAAAAGACCTGGGTTGGAGAAATGGCTCGGTGGTTAAGAGCACTGACTGCTCCTCTGAAGGTCCTGAGTTCAAATCCCAGCAACCACATGGTGGCTCATAACCACTTGTAATGAGATCTGATGCCCTCTTCTGGTCTGCCTGAAGACAGCAACAGTGTACTTATCTATAATAATAAATAAATCTTTAAGAAAAAAAGAAAAAGATAAAAAAGAAAAGTCCTTAGGGAAAGAAAAAGGAAATGGGAGAGTCAACAAAACAAATTTGCTTTAAAATACCATCATGAAACAAAACTTTGTATGCTGCTTTGAAAAATAGGTCAAACTTTGAAAAATAGGACAATGAAAAGGAACTATGGCTGCATCACACACACACACACACACACACACACATACAAAGCAAGCATGCCCTTAAGGAATAACTGTCTTCCAATCTTAGGAATTTTTTTTTAAGATTTATTTATTTATTATATGTAAGTACACTGTAGCTGTCTTCAGACACTCCAGAAGAGGGCGTCAGATCTTGTTACGGATGGTTGTGAGCCACCATGTGGTTGCTGGGATTTGAACTCCGGACCTTCAGAAGAGCAGTCGGGTGCTCTTACCCACTGAGCCATCTCGCCAGCCCCAATCTTAGGAATTTTTAAAAATCTTTTTTAATTGAAAGTCAATTTTCCCCAACATAATATTTTTATTAATTATTTGGGGGTTTCACACAGTGTACCTGATGACACTCACTTTCCATCTCACCTAGGTCCATTCTCTCACCCTTGCACCCTCCCCCTCAGAAAAAAAAATACACCAAGACCAATTTGTGTTGCCCACATGCTCACTGGAGCATGGTGAAACTCCCAGTGGCCAGCTCCTGAAAGATGACTGTCCTTCCCCTCCCTCCCACTAGAAGCCATCTACTGTAAAGAGCTATACTTCAAACATCTTTATTACAATTGTTAAGAACTCTTTCAACAGCTTCCTCTCTGGATTGTTTCTTTTGGGGGGGTGGGGGTGTCACAGAAGCCTCCACTGTCTCTCATTCTCAGTTATGAGTCTGCAACCATTGATACGACTGCAAAAGAATGTTTCTAGCCCATAGCAGCCGATGGTGGCCTGGATCGTGGATTTCCACATGGTTTTCAGCGGCAGTGTGGACCGCAGACATCCACACAGCCCCTGGAAGCAGCAACATTGGTTCCGAATTAGATAAGATACAGGTATGTGAATGCCCGTGAATGTAGCTTACTAGCCCAACAGGCACAGAAGGCTAGTTTGTGCTCTGAAGTCCGTTTGTCCCTAAATCCCTCAATTGTGACCTTAGGCAAGATACCCAAACCTCTTTTTAACCTCATCTCTAAAGGAGTTTCCTCATCTTTAAATACAGAGGTAATAATAGTAACTACCTTATAAAAAGGTAGGAATTTAAATAGCATATAAAGTGTTTACATGTATGGAACACTTGACACAGTTCTGGGTTTTTTTTGGGGGGGTGTTAAAATCTTTTTATTGATTCTTTGTGAATTTCACATCATGTACCTCAATCCACTCATCTCCAATCCCTTTGTATCTGCCCTGCACTCTTGTAACCTCCTTCCCCACAAAAGAAAATAACAAAATGAAAAATCTGGTCATGGAAGTTGTAGTGTGTCCCACAGTATACCCTTCTGTCCACACATCTTTACTTGCAAATGTTCATTGCAATGAGTCATTGGTCTGGTTTCTGCTACTCACTATCAATACTGATCCTTACTGAGACTCCTTTTGGATATCCTTTTGTAGCCCTAGCCCCGTGTCAAAGAGGTCCTGCAGCTTCATGGACTCCAGCAGTTTAGAGAAGCGGTAGATCCTGGGGTGGGACAACCCTGGCTCTGGGCCTGGTGGTAGCTGAGTTGGTGAAGCTGTCTGTTCTCTAGCACTCACATCATAACAGTGAGCTCTTCAGTACTGGCCCTGTTATCTCACCCAGCATCTCAGCTGTGGAGAACCTTCTGGGGACCGCTTAGCAAGGAATCTGACATTGGCCAAGGACAAGGAAATGGGCTTCAGGCAGGAATCTGACAGTCCTTAGGGCGTGACAAGGAAGTAAACTCAGGCAGGAATCTGCACATATTTGTACTTCTTAGTGGCTCCTGTGGTGGGTGAGCCGCTGTGCCTCTCAGATCTGGTTCTTAATACTGAAAGTCTTGCTGCTTTGTGTCCAGTCCTGAAGACAGTATGATGAGAGTGTGATTGGGACAGAGGAGGAGGGCACAGTCTCCCTAGGTCACTGAGCAGGTGTTGAGCATCCTTAAAGCACTGAGATGGTTCGGGAGGTAAAAGGGGAAGAACTAACTCTTGTAAATTGTCCTCTGACCTCCACACATGCATCATGGTATGTACACACAAACACACACTTTTTGTTATGTGTCTAGGTGTTTTTTCTTGCATGCATATCTATGTATTACTTGCATTCCTGGTACCCAGATCAGAAAAGGGTATCAGATCCCCTGGGACTGGAGTTACAAACACTGTGAGCCACCATGTGGGTGCTGGGAATTTAACTTGGGTCCTCTGAAAAAGTAGCAAGTACCCTTAACTGCTGAGCTTTCTCTCAAGCCCTTAAAGTTTAATTTAAAGAAAAGCACTGTCAGACTAATAAAAATCATTATTAGTGTTAATGATAAGTTATTTAAATCCTTACTGAAAGCCACCCGTCTAATATTCACTTCATATGAATAAGAAGGTGGGGGATGTGACAATTTTGACTCCCTAATTAACAACTGTTGGGTTCTGCCTTGCACCCTCACTGCCTTGAGCAAAGAAACTATTAGTCAAATAGCTAGTCGATACTACCCTTACGCCAGCGCCTTGAACAGTCCAAGGATGCCTTGAGAAGAATGCACAATTGCAGATGATTGCCCCAGATCCAGAAGGTACAACCCATCAGGGTTCTAAGATAGAGCTTGTACCAGATTCCTGGCTATCCCAAGCATTAGTGAAATTAGATGACCTTGAAACTATTTCTGTCTACACCACAGGTGGGGCACTTCTTGTGGCCTCAAAGCTTCTCTGACTGCTATGACTGGTTCAAAGGAGAAAGGCTGAGATTGGCCCAAACATAAACTTTCATAACTGTGACTGATTCAGTCCCTTCTCTGGCTGTGTAATCAAGCTGCCGAGAGTGTTGTCATTAAGTCACTCAGAATTGTCTGGGAGACAGTGTCCTACACCTCTCACCCTCCTGTTGCAACATTAAGCCTAGTCAAAAGCCCTTCTCGACAGTGATCCCACCAACTCTCAGTACCGTCTGCTGAACTGGTTACACAGAGACAGCAGAGAAAGGCTTACTGATGTCAGATGGGAAACTCATGGTGGCAGCAAGAGAATCAGTCAGCATGGAAAACTTAGAGAGTGACAAGGTGATTGACAGCTGGAGCAGCAGCAGAGGGGCTTCAGAGTGGCCAGGAATGGAGGAAGGACAGAAGGACTAGAAAGCAAGAGAGGGCTGAAGGAGGAAAGTTTGTAACAACTGAGAATGGAGACTGTGGGTCCTGCTGACCTCCCCAACCCCGAAAGGAGACCTTGAGCTCTTGATTATGCTACCTCTGCCTCTAAAGTGCTGGGAGTATGCACCCGGGCCACTCTCTCTAGCTTGGCTGTCAAGTCTTTAAAGCTAAGTTTCTCAGGCACTGTGGGCCAAGAGTTGCAACACTAGCAGGCGTTAAGGGCGAAGGAATTAGATCTACACAAGGGTAACCCTTGTAGAGCTGAGAGACCAGACACCCAAGGCTTGTATAAGAACTGTTAACTCCTTCTCCCTTTCCTTCTAGCGCTTGCCCTTCTCGCCTTGTTGCTCTAAAGGCTGCTGTAAAACAAGGGAAACGGCAGGCGAGATGGCTCAGTGGGTGAGAGCACTGACTGCTCTTCTGAAGGTCTTGAGTTCAAATCCCAGCAACCACACGGTAGCTCACAACCGCCTGTAATGAGATCTGACGCCCTCTTCTGGTGCGTCTGAAGACAGCTACAGTGTACTTATTTATAATAATAAATCTTTGGGACTGAGCTAGCGCGGTCTCACATAGGGAGCGGGGTTAACCGGAGTGAGCAGAGGTTCTAAATTCAATTCCCATCATCCACATGAAGGCTCACAACTACAGCGTACTCATACGCATAAAATAAATAAATCTTTAAAAAAAACAAACAAGGGAAACAAAAGCTTTAAATAGGAAAAACAAAATCAAACAAACAAACAAACCAAAAACTGGGCAATGATGGCGCACACTATTCATTAGTCCCAGCTATTGGGAGAGGCAGGCAGATCTTTGAGTTCAAGACCAGCTTGGTCTACAGAGCGAGTTCCCGGCCAGTCAGTTACAGAAAAACCTTGTCCCATCAAACAGACAGGCAAAGCTTTCACACAGCAGCATTTATAGAGCTTCTTGCTTACCACTTCTATCTGGGGAGACTAAAGGCCTCACGCTAGTTAGCTGATATGTAACAAGCGCTGCGGAGAACAGTCGTCTCCGTGGCTGAGTGGCCACGTTTTGGACAGCGTGCACATATGTCCTGGGATTCGAGCTTAACCCACTTGGCAGCCCCTACCCAACTCCCTTACCATGTTTTGTCCTTGCTTCCTGCGGTATACTTTGTTATTTATTCTGTCTTTCTCCTACGACTAGACGTAGACCTCACGCAGTTAGGGATTTGTTCAGCTGTGTCAGAATCGTGTTTGGGAGGTGCCAGGTGTCAATGGGCTGTTTCAATATCGTCACATGTGGATTTGGAGCCTTAGCCCTTTCTCCCCTGTGAAATATTACCTACCCTAACTTGGTTTTTTAAAAAAAAAGTAGATGAGAAAAATAAACATTGTGCAAATCTAGAGGGCCACCTTGTTCAGGATCACAAGGTGTAAGCGCAGACGGTGGTACAGCACAAGTTCGGCCCTTCTCCACAGTCGGGGCCATTCTTTCTCAAGTACCTGGAGGGCAGAGCCGGAAGTAGAACCGCTTCCGCCCGACGCTGGGCGCCGGAGGGGCGCGCGGAGATGACGCAGCAGCACCGGAAGCCGCTCCCCTGTGAGGCTGCGGACCCAGAGCAGCGGCCGTAGGTCCAGGTCTGTATTTGCGATTGGCCGGGTCGGGCTGGACAGGAATCCCCAGCACCCGCGGCGTTACTGACCCGCCGCCCCGGCCTGTTTTCTCCGTTTCCCCGCAGGCGCCATGGCTGTGGAGCGGACCCGGCCGCTGCGACGCTCTGGCGGCCCGAGCGCGCCTAGTCGGTGTGAGCCCGGCGCGAGGTCCCGGGCCCCGGGGCGCTCGCTCAGGTCAGTGCCGCGCGGAACACGGCTCCAGGAGCAGGGGACCAAGGGAGTCACGAACGGGCTGAGAGACTCGGAGTTAATTTTAGACAGGAAAATTAGAGCTAAGAGTTCCTTCTGGCGCTTCGGCTTTTCCTAGCCGCGAAACCAGTTAACATTGATGCCCCAAGGCTAGCACTTTAATTAATTAAAGATGATGAAATGTGGACAGGTGGTTTATAAAATGCAGAACGTAGTAGTATGTGTAGGAAGGCACCATGCTTGTGTGTATGCCTTGAAAACAGGTGTGTATTTGAGATGATGCTTCTTTTTAAAAGGGGGAGAAATGACAGTATTAGAACTACATTATAACACTAACTGGCATTTATTGTAGGCTTAATAGTGTGCCAGATACTGTACAGAACGCTGTTTAATCCTCACAGTGTTGTAGGTAAAATAGTACCAGGCTACAGTTTACAAGTGAGGAAATTTGGCTTGAAACACAAGAAGTGATTTGCCCATGGTTACCCAACAAGTGAAATTCCGGAGCCCGTGTTTTATAAACATTTGTATTCTTTCAAAGGTTTAAAAAATTAGTCTCCAAATTAATGGCTTTTAGGCCAAGGGTGGTTGTGGACTCCAGCAGTCCCAGCACTCCAGTCGGCTTTGTGAATTGTCTGCAAAAGCCTGTCTCAAAAAACAAAACAAAAAGGAAAAGTAAAAACAATTTTCTAAATATCACAAGCAAAAGGAAGAAACGATCTTTACAATAGTGTAGTCACATGGTTTTAAATACAAAAAGATGTTTTGTTAAAAGGGGCTTCATCCCTTTTCTTTTCAGTTCTCTCTTGAAGCAATATTTAATCAGCTTCCTCAATATTCACAGAATACTTTTATGTACACATAGTCCTCTGTGTAGACCAGACTGGCCTCAATCTCACAGAGCCTGCTTCTGCCTCCGAGGGCTGGGATTAAAGGCATATATCACCACGCCTGGCCTATCTTTTAACTGGTTGTGAAAGGGGAGGCAAGGAGACAACCTTCCCAACAACAATGAGTATTTATCTTTTGTTCTTTAAAAAAACGATTTTTAGTGTGTCTATATGTCTATGTGTCTATGTAGGATGTTGGAGGGAGCATGTATATGCCAGTGTGTGCATGCATGGTTTGGCATACAGCTTTATGGAGTCAGTTTTCTCCTCCCAAATTTACATGGGTTTTGGGTATCCAACCCTGGGTCATCAGGCTTTTCAGTGAGCAATTTCACCCCCTGAGCCATCCATCTCACAGGCCTGAAGCCTTGCTTCCTTACCTGCATAGGTTATGCAGACTAGAAGGAGGGAAAACATTTGGGTTTGCACCCATAATGTCTTGCCTGTAGAAGATGCAAGTGGAGACTGGGTACTACTGAGCTGCTGCTCCTGTGTAACTCTGGTTGAGCCACCCTGCCTCTTGGGCCATAGCCTCTTTGTTGGTAAGGGCAGTAGTATTGACTTCTTCTATGAACCATGTTAAAATCAAGCGTGATATTTTTAGGCACTGCTTCAGTTATTAGGACCAACATAAATATAATTGCTTAGAAGCAGAAACCAGATTCATGCTCTCATCTCCCAATTTAGGAATGTTTATCATACTACACATTTCCTCAGAGCTTTGTGATTGTTTCTGTTGAGGACTGCAGAACAAGTTAAATGTTTACATTGAGAAGGGTGAGAGGCGCAGGATAGCAAGGGGTGTGTGCAGAAAGAAAAGAGCTACAGAAGCAGTTAGCTTCCGTACTGTAGTATCTGCAGCATTTCTGATTCGCACACTGCTAAGTTAGAATAGCTTCTGTTTTACAAATGGAAGCTTAGACATTAGTTGAGCATTTCCATGATCACATAGGAAGCAGCTGAATCAGCTTTTTAAAAAAAAATGACTGGTTTAGCTCTTTTATTTATCCCAGCTTGCCTCTGTATCCAGCAGCCCTGTCTCTTTACACCAGTGGGAAACACTGTTCTGGAGTTGGCTGCTCCATTGTTGAAAGGAATGCTCTGAGGATTAAAAGCACCTCCTCCTGTTGAACTGAAATCCATTTCCTGAGGCTTCCCGTGTACACGGTATTATTCGGAGATGCTCTGTGAACAAGTTCAACTTAGACCTGTGGCTTTAAGGAAGTTAGCTTCAAAACTAGTTGATTATTTTAGAAAAGTAAAAATTGGTGGCTTTTACTAGTATGCTCTGCATAGTTAAATGGTTTTAGACAGGCTCTGTGGGGCACACCGAGGACCCCAAGTCAGGCCAGTTGGAGCTAAATAATGATGACCTACCTCAGTAAAAGAGAAAGTGAAGACAAAACAAAAACCCAATGGCCAGTGGCTCAGGTGCCCACCTCATGGCCTGGGGAACATTCTTTTTTTTTTTTTTTTTTTGGTTTTTACGAGACAGGGTTTCTCTGTATAGCCCTGGCTGTCCTGGAGCTCACTTTGTAGACCAGGCTGGCCTCGAACTCAGAAATCCGCCTGCCTCTGCCTCCCGAGTGCTGGGATTAAAGGCGTGTGCCACCACGCCCGGCTCTGGGGAACATTCTTAAAGTAAGACTTCTGGATGTGTTACAGAGGAGCTGTACTAAGGCTCAGACAACAGAGGCTTATTTTTGAGATGAGTTGGTAAACTTAGGTGAATTGCTAATTTTTTTTAGCATGTGGAGAACTAGACCTTTCATATACATTAATATGTCCCTTAGCCCCAAACCTGATTTTGAATACTGTCTTCAGAAGCCCTTCCTGGGGCTGGAGAGATGGCTCAGTGGGTAAGAGCACCCGACTGCTCTTCCTAAGGTCCAGAGTTCAAATCCCAGCAACCACATGGTGGCTCACAACCATCCATAATGAGATCTGGCGCCCTCTTCTGGAGTGTCTGAAGACAGCTACAGTGTACTCATGTATAATAAATAAATAAATCTTTAAAAAAAAAAAGAAGCCCTTCCTGTTAAGTGAGGATGATGTGTTTTAAACATGTTGAATCTATTAATATACTGGGTTTTGTCTGAAATGTTCTTCCCAAAGTAGAAACAGGAACCTGGATTTTACTCACTTTAGTGAGCAAAGTTGGAAGGTGAGACCTGACTTTTACAGATCTAATCTAGGTCACATGTCAGAGAAGAACATTTATTTTCTCCCAGATTGAACATTTTTATTTTTTTAATTAGATGATAATCTTATAAGAGAAGAAAAAACTTCCCTTCCTCAAAAGCCATGGAACTTTCTGAATATAATAAAAATTAAACTACATTCCCATGAAACTGTTACCCAATATCAGCATCTATCAACACAGGACAATTTTTTAAAATTAGTATCCTTTTTCCATTAGTTTAATCCTTTTTTTTTTTTTTTTTTTTTTTCCTTTTTCAAAACAGTTTTCTCTGTATGGCCCTGGCAGTCCTAGAACTCTTTCTCTGTCGACCAAGCTGGTCTCAAACTCAAAGACTAGCTTGGTCTCAAACTCCACCTGCCTCTGCCTCAAGAATTGTGTGGGGGCTGGTGAGATGGCTCAGTGGGTAAGAGCACCCGACTGCTCTTCTGAAGGTCCAGAGTTCAAATCCCAGCAACCACATGGTGGCTCACAACCATCCGTAACGAGATCTGGCGCCCTCTTCTGGAGTTTCTGAATACAGCTACAGTGTACTTACATATAATGAATAAATAAATCTTTAAAAAAAAAAAAAAAAAAGAATTGTGTGATTAGAGGTGTGTGGCACCATCTCCCGGCTTTTAATCTTCATTGTAGAGAATATGTTGACACCTGTTGATATATAAAGTACTTTAAACTTACTTTGTCCCATTTAGCCCTGAAAATTTTGTTACTTTCCCCACACCTAAAGTGGTATATACATCAGGTAAACATAGTGTTAGCAGATCTTATTGCCAAGTTAGAATCTTAGGAGAGATAGGACTGCTTTTTCTTCCTCCTCTTTTACCTCCAATGACTCTTACAGCCTAGGCTAGGCTGAACTAACAACATAGCCAAAGCTGGCCTTGAACCTTCAATCCCCTTCACCTTGGCAACGGGGTTATAGGTGTTCCAACTGCTGTGCTGATCTGGAAAGCTTCTAGTCTGTTCTGCAGTTTCACTAGCTTTATGACCACAGGCATTTACTTAGCTTCTTGGGCCTGTAGTTTCTTCATTTGCAAAGTAAAAATGACAAGTGTTTTTGGTGAGCATCCAAATGACAATTTTTTTTTTTCTTTGTATATTTGAAATGTGGTATTGCAGTATTTCCCAGGTTGATTTCTAACTTGATCTTGTAAGGGCAGCCTCTAAGAAGCTAAGATTGTATGTTTCACTGTGCCAGCATCATGGAGATTATTAATTTGCTTTATCTTACAGGCTACAAGGACCCTCATGGCTCTGTAGGGAACACAGTTAAGAGCTGTCACTAGCTTATGTGAGGCTTATAAAAGCAAACTGTAGCCTTTAGCAATCCATGTTCTAACAGACAGTACTGTAAGGGAATGGAATACCAGAATACCCAAGGCACACAGCTTAGCACACATTTGTTTTTTCTTTCTTCACATCTTTTTGCTTCAACATTTATTGTAGAACCAAATTTTGTGGTCTGGGGTGGCAGGTCAGGTTGCACCTAGTAGCATAACTGATACAGAGGTCACAGCTCCAGAGATTTGTGTATGTTACATTTTGGTGCCATTCTTGTAATTTCCCAAGTAGAGTGCATTTAGTAAGGAAATTACTAAGGAGGTAGTTTTGTAATGGTTTGAGTGGAAGGTTGTATGTAGACTAGAATACTCTTTATGAATGAATGTTCTATAAATCTTTTTGGTGACAGTGCATGTGGCATGTGTTAGACTTAAAAAGGAGCAAGTCACACACTGATATATGTTCCTCTGACTTGTTTACTATATCATGATTTTTAAAAATATGTTTTCTGCTGGGCAGTGGTGGTGCACGCCTTTAATCCCAGCAGTGGGAGGCAGAGGCAGACGGATTTCTGAGTTTGAGGCCAGCCTGGTTTACAGAGTGAGTTCCAGGACAGCCAGGGCTACACAGAGAAACCCTGTCTCGAAAAAAAACAAAACACTGTTTTCTTAAATGTATTTTCTTTTGCGTACATGGGAACTTTCAGATATAGCATATTAACTGTAAAGTAAACATAAATTTGTAATGCCAATTTTACACTAATTTTTAATACTACATTTATTATCAGTCTTGCTTGAAAAATCTTTTTGAACAGAACTAATACAATATTTTGATGTGCCACAGGTAAATATTTCCATAACCTTATGGAGAGAAAGGACTTTGAGACATGGCTTGATAACATTTCTGTTACATTTCTTTCTCTGACGGACTTGCAGAAAAATGAAACTCTGGACCACCTGATTAGTCTGAGTGGGGCAGTCCAGCTCAGGCATCTCTCCAATAACCTGGAGACTCTCCTCAAGCGGGACTTCCTCAAACTCCTGCCCCTGGAGCTCAGTTTTTATTTGTTAAAATGGCTCGATCCTCAGACTTTACTCACATGCTGCCTGGTCTCTAAGCAGTGGAATAAGGTGATAAGTGCCTGTACAGAGGTGTGGCAGACTGCATGTAAAAATTTGGGCTGGCAGATAGATGATTCTGTTCAGGACTCATTGCACTGGAAGAAGGTTTATTTGAAGGCTATTTTGAGGATGAAGCAACTGGAGGACCATGAAGCCTTTGAGACCTCTTCGTTAATTGGACATAGTGCCAGAGTGTATGCACTTTACTACAAAGATGGACTTCTCTGTACAGGTAAGGAGCCTGGGGGAGCTGTGGGGGAGGGGAAGCAGTGCTCTTTTTCTTTAATAACTTACAAGGGTTAATCCCTTTAAGCTCCTCCCTCTTGAGAAGAGCAAGTGTTGACTATATGGATATTGGGAGTGGCATTTCCTCTTATTAGACGTCCCCATTCCCCTCGTGCTCTTCCCCCCGGAGAAGAGTCTATGAGAAAAGTTTTAGACATTCTCTCTAGTATAATGTGAATCAGAAAAGTGTAGGCTACGTCTTATTTTGTTTCTTTAAAACATTTTACACTGGGTGTGGTAGCACATAACCTTTAATCCCAGCACTCAGGAGGAGGCAGAGGCAGGTAGATCTTTAAGGTCAAGGCTAGCCCAGGACAACAAGTGATACACAGAAAAAACCAAAACAAAAATACAAGAAAAAAAAAAAACATTTTAGGTCTAGCAAGAACATTTTAGCTGGGCGTGGTGGCGCACGCCTTTAATCCTAGCACTCGGGAGGCAGAGGCAGGCGGATTTCTGAGTTCGAGGCCAGCCTGGTCTACAGAGTGAGTTCCAGGACAGCCAGGGCTACACAGAGAAACCCTGACTTGAAAAACCAAAAAAAAAAACCAAAAAAAAAAAAAAAAAAAAGAACATTTTAGATGAATTGTTTAACCTGTCTGTTTGTTTCCTTGCCTTGAAAATAATGGGAAGGGACAAATTCTTTCCTTGCTCTAAAATCCCATGACCCTAAGAATTCGATGTTCAAAGTTTGGACATGGCAACAAAGACCACTGGATGGTTTTGGGTTTTTGTTTTGGTTTGGTTTTTATGTTTGTTTGTTTTTTTTAAAAATCTTTTATTGATTGCTTCACATCACTGTGTCCCACTCATCTCCATTCCTTTGAATCCAACCTCTGCCCTGCCAACCTCTTCACAAAAGACAATCTCACACACACAAAGCATACACATCTCATCATGGAAGCTATAGGGTATTATAGTGTGTTCTACCATATATCCCTCTGTCCACCTGTCTTCACTTGCAAATGTTCATTGCAATGAGTCTTTGAGGTCTCTGGCTTCTGGTGTGATGGGACTCCTCTTGCAATCCTGTTGTTGCCCCGTATCATGGCGATCCTGTAGCTTTAGATCAGCAAGACCAGCCCTTTCGGGTTTTCCAACAGTTCACAGATGATGTAGATTTTGGGGTGGGTCAACTCAAAGCCTTGGATCTGGGCCTGGGTGGTTGCTGGGCTGGTCAGCTTGCCAGCTCTCCCACACCTGCACCACTAGGATGAGCTCTCCAGCACTGCTCCAGATAGGCCACTTATGATGACAGGAGGCAGGTCAACTTTCCTGCTCTCATGCCCTCAGGGCTGGCTTACTTGCATCCAAGTCTCCAGAGCCAGCACCTCTGTGCTGCCCTGTTGAAGCACAGGGCCCAGTCTCCCCAGTGCTAACAGCTGGATGTTTTTTACACTAGGCATTAAGTGTGATGTGCTGTTCTGTATGGTCCAAAGAGTGAGCTACCATAGCAGTGCTTTCAATATCAGATTTAGCACTTTAGATATGTAGAATTAATAGAGCAACCTAACTGGGAGAGCAAACATAAGATAACACTATCAAGTAGAGGGCTTACAAACTTTGAGCAGAAATCAACTGGAGAAGCCCCCTTGAGACAGCCATCTGGCTTTTCTATAGAGTGAGACTTCTGAGTAAATGGTAGATGACATCATCAAATTGGATGCTAACAGCATCCCTAAGAAACTGACTAGGGAAGTTGAGACAGTTTGTATTTCCAGTTTTCTTTCCAAGCTTCTCAAGGGATAAGCTTGCCTGGCTGAACTTCTGCCTTCCCATTCCCACTGCAGGCATTTTTATATTTTAACAGTAGTAAGTTTGGTTAGAAATAACTTACCTTCTATGTATTCTGAAGGATACAGTCTTTTAAACACCCTTAGTAGCTGCTTGCTGTTTTTTGTTTTGTTGGGTTTTTTTTTCTTCTCTCAGTTATAAAGCCAGGGGGTCAACTTGTTCTTGAACAAGGTGCCTTGGAGGACACTTGAAGTAAATGTTCTGGATGTCTTAGTCACTTTTCTATTGCTGTGATAAGACACCATGGCAGAGCAACATAAAAGAAGGCATTTAATTTGGGGCTTATGGAGCCAGAGTCTTTGACCATGGCCAGAAGCACAGCAGCAGGCAGACAGGCAGGTACTGGAGTAGTAGCTGAGAACAGGAGGCAGAGAAAGCTAACTGGGAATGGTTTGGGCTTTTGAAGCCTCAAAGCCCACACCCAGTGAGATACCTCCTCCAACAAGGCCACACAGAACCCTTTGCAAACAATTCTACCAACCAGAGACCAAGTATCCACTTAGGAGCGTAGAGGGAACATTCTCATTCAAACTGCCACACTGCAGTACAGGACAGGAGAGCCTTTACTCTCAGAGTTCACTTTCAACATTGTTTTGTTTTGTTTTGTTTTTTTCGAGACAGGGTTTCTCTGTGTAGTCCTGGCTGGCTTTGAACTCAGAAATCCACCTGCCTCTGCCTCCCAGGTGCTGGGATTAAAGGCGTGTGCCACCAATACCAGGCTTAGTTTGAGGTTTCTAATGGCAGCATGCATGAGACTTCACAAGTGAGAGAAATATGTGTTAAAGAATTATGTTTGTCTTTTAAGTATTTTTATGTGCATGTCTGTGTGACCTGGAGAGGCCAGAAGAGTGTCAGATTCCCTAGAGCTAGAGTAAGCCTTTGAGACCTCTCTTCTTGTGAGCAAGAACAAACTCAGTCTTCTAGAAAATCACTAGCATTCTTACCCATTGAGCGCTCTGTCCCACTTTCTTTCTTTTTTTTTTTTTTTGGTTTTTCGAGACTGGGTTTCTCTGTGTAGCTCTGGCTGTCCTGGAACTCACTCTGTAGACCAGGCTGGCCTTGAACTCAGAAATCTGCCTGCCTCTGCCTCCCGAGTGCTAGGATTAAAGGCATGTGCCACCACCGCCTGGCTTATTTTGTTTCTTAAGATCTTTAGTTTTCATTGTGGGTGAATTGTGGAATCCTGAATTTGGCAGTGAGCTTATACAGACTCTCAGATTATCACTTTGAGAAAGCAGTGAGATGGTATTATCAAAAAGGTGATGACTAAAAGCTGTACCGAGGTAATTCTACCTATGTTTTGCAGTGTATTTCTAAAAAGGATTTATTTATTTTATATATGTGAGTACACTGTCCCTGTCTTCAGACACACCAGAAGAGGGCATCAAATCCTATTACAGATGGTTTTGAGCCACCATGTGGTTGCTGGGAATTGAACTCAGGACCTCTGAAAGAGCAGTCAGTGCTCTTTACTGCCGAACCAGCTTTCCAGCCCCCTTGCAGTTTATTTCTAAAAGATGAGAGATGAAACTAGTGGACTCTGTGATAGTCAGTAGCTTACTTATTTTCTTATTCATTTAGAAAACAATGTAGGCGAAGCAGGGCAGTTCTTTGCTCAGAGGGTAAACATGCTCCATCAGGAAGATGACTTAATGTAGGTGAAAGTCTCCCTGAGGACTGTGCCAAGTCACAATACTTGCCTTTCCAGAAGGCTTTGCAGGGATGCAACACCACGTAGACAGCGCTGCAAGTTCTCCCCTGGTCCCACCCACAGCTGTGGTGGCTTTTCTATGTGTTAGTGGTTAAAACTGGGAAGACACTTCCTTGATATTTATTTTCCAGCTGAGAATTCTTCAATGGTGTTTCAGTTCAGGTTCTCTTTTTTCCAAAAATAAGGTTTTCACTTTCAAATAAATAACTGGCAGAACCATTATGAGTGCCTTGTAAAGTGGAAGACAATATTGCAGGGTATGTAGCATTCTTGGCCTCTGTCTAGCTGATGCCAGCAATGCCCCTTGGCTGCACCATTCTAACAGCTCACACTGTCCAACAGTTTCTGAAATGTACCCTTAGGACATAACCATCCAGATCTCTTTCAGAGCCCTTAGGCTCTGAGCTGCCAAGGTAAAAGTCTTTTTTTTTTTTTTAAAAGACTTAGTACACTGTAGCTGTCTTCAGAAGAGGGCGTCAGATCTCATTACGATGGTTGTGAGCCACCTGTGTGGTTGCTGGGATTTGAGCTCAGGACCTTTGGATGAGCAGTTGGTGCTCTTAACCACTAAGCCATCTCTCCAGCCCCAAGTTAAAAGTCTTAACCCAATACAGTTTAGGTCAGGCTAAATCAGTCTAGAAATAGGGTACTAAGGAGAAGTGTAATTTTAAAATATTAAAAAGGAATGTTTGAATGTAAGAGCAGCTGTTACACTGGACAGAACTTGATAGTGAATTGACTGTTGTCAGAAATGGCTGGGGTTTCCAGCGCTGTACTGGGAGGATAGTAGTACTAAAAGCAAGGTTAGAGAATGACAGTGGGCCGGGCGGTGGTGGCGCACGCCTTTGATCCCAGCACTCGGGAGGCAGAGGCAGACGGATTTCTGAGTTCGAGGCCAGCCTGGTCTACAAAGTGAGTGCCAGGACAGCCAGGGCTACACAGAGAAACCCTGTCTCGAAAAACCAAAAAAAAAAAAAAAGGATTTCTGAGTTCAAGGCCAGCCTGGTCTACAAAGTGAGTTCAGGACAGCCAGGGCTACACAGAGAAACCCTGTCTCGAAAAAAAAAAAAGAAAAAGACAATGGATTTGAGATCATAAAAGTTCAGTTTGGGATCAACTAAATTTATTTACTTGTTGGATATCTAAGTGGAGATTCCCGATGTATTTGAAAATACAGGGAGAGAGCTTTTAAGAGTAACCAAGGCAACAGAGAAAAATACAGGAGTAACTTCCTAGCTAGAATAGTTAAACTTTTTAAATGATTATTTTTTATTTGTATCTTATGTGTGTGGGTGTTTTGCCTGTATGTCTGTCTGTATACCATGTGATCCTGGTGCTTGTAGGAGCCAGAAGAGTGTCAGATCTCCTAGGATTACAGTTGTGAGCTGAACCCCAGGTCTCTGCAGGAGCAGCAGCAAGACCCCTGAGCTATCCAGCCCTCAAAGTTTAAGTTTTGAGTACATTAACTTACTCAAATTTTAGATTTTTTTCTCCCTTCCTCTCCCCACCCCCACCCCACCCTGTTTATTTGCCAGATGGAGATGTGGCTCAGTGGTTGAGAGCACCGGCTGCTTTTGTAGAAGACCTGGGTTCAGTTCCCAGCACCCACACGGTAGCTCACAACTGTCTGTAACAAGGGATCCAACATCCCTTTCTGACTTCCACAGGCATTGGTACACAGACATCCATACAGGGAAAACAACTATATGCCAAAACCTTAACAAAATTTCAAGTGTGTGTCTGTGTGTGTGTAAAGGTCAAATGACAACTCTGTGGGGCTGGATCCCTCCTCCTGCCTTTCCATGGTTGCAGGGACGGAACTCATTAACACTAAGATGGAGCAGCAGACACCTTCCCCTGCTGAGTCATCTTGCCAGCTGCCATCCGAATCATTCCAGCAAGTTAGAACTTGAAAGTTTGTTTTGTTTTGTTTGGTTTGGTTTGGTTTTTCAAGACAGGGTTTCTCTGTATAGCCTTGGCTGTCCTGGAACTCACTCTGTAGACCAGGCTGGCCTCGAACTCAGAAATCCGCCTGCCTCTGCCTCCTGAGTGCTGGGATTAAAGGCCACGCCCGGCTTGAAAGTTTTTTTTAACCACAAAATCTTTTCCTCCAACATACCAAGGCTTGGCTTAAAAGTCAAACTGGAATATAGTTGAGGAGCTGGTTGTTCCCGAGCCTGAGGCATGTTGCAGGACATCTGCTTGTTATGGAGTAATCTCGGTGGATTTCATCTGACATGTTTTATGCCTTTGTATTTGCTGTGGGTGTTTATGTTTCCCACTACTGATTGTGTGAATGATATTTCACCTTATTTACCTGTCAGACTAAGGGCATTGAGAGCAGGAAGTCCATGCCTGACATAGACATCTTACACACAGATGTTAACTGAATGAGATACCAGTTAAACACTGGCCATAGAGCAGAAGAACCTCATTCTTTCTGTGCTCTGCTGTGCTGCACAGGAGCCACAAGCTCTGCTGGGTTCTTGAACTGTGGCTTGTTCAGATTGAGTTATGAAATAGGAAATGCCAGAATATAAAAGAACAAACAGTGCTGTGCTCATACGATACTTTATTTGTTACATGATGAAGTATTAGCACTTTGACAAACTGAATAAAATACTTTTTTTCCATTTTTCTTAGTAACTATTAGAAGACAGATTACACATGATCCCTATTGGGTGTTACACTGTTGCAGACTCTGGTTCTCAGGGTTATGGATGGTGGAGATGCCTGATAACTTTTCTGAGCTTATAGGGTTTTAGTTCCATGACTTCAAATGAGAATGCTTTAGCTTCCTATCTGTGTGGGATCTGTTTTTCTATGCTTATTTCTGCATTTTCTGTGTTATTGCAGAACAACTTATATATAACCTTGCACCTGCTAGGCAGGTATTCCACCACTGAGCTGTGTCATCAGTGCTCTGTGTATTTCAGTAAAGATCCTTTGGTGATCCTAAAAGTTTCCAATCCATCACAAACCACCAGCAAACTCTACCCCTCATTTTATAGAGAGAGGAAACAAAGATCTAAATAGCTCCACGTGAAAGTTTATAGTCTTTTGCAAGGAATGGTTATTTAGCCATCCTCTAAAACACTGCCTCTTAACTAAAGGAGTATTTTTTTCCACCCCTTGGTTTTCAAGACAGGTTTTCTCTGTGTAGCCCTGGCTGTTCTGGAACATGCTCTGTAGACCAGACTGGCCTTGAACTTAGAGATCCATTTTGTGTCTGCCTTCCAAGCACTGAGACTAACGGTGTGTGCCCCCATTGCCCTGCTAGATTTTTTTTTTTAAGATCTTTTATGTGTATGAGTGTTTTGCCTGCACCTGTATCTATGCTACGTGTATTCTTGGTACCCTCAGAAGCCAGATGAGTGCATCAGATCCCCTGGAACTGGAGTTACAGATGGTTGTGAGCTGCCATTTGGGCACTGGGAATTGAATCCAGAGCCTCTGCAAGAATAGTATTTGCTCCGAACCTTAGAGTCATCTCTCCAGCCTTAGTGGGTTGTTTCTGTGGCCGATTTTATTTAATCATTTCACCCTTTGAAAACTGGGTTGTTGGTGCTTTCCTAGAATACAGTGTCCAGGACAGAATATTTAGTGTTCCTCAAAAAAATGTCTTTTGTTGAGCCTCTAAAAGTAAATTTTGAGACAAAATATAATATTTGGGATTGCTCAATTAATAAAAGCTCAGTCCTGAAATTACCATCATGATTAGTGTAACCTTTTCATCAGAAGCCATGCTGAGTCCTACATTCTTGACTAGGAACCCTTAGGAAGCAGAGGCACACTTAATAATGAAGCTGGGATCAGGTGGGGTTCTCTAGCCACAGTAACCCAGAACTTCAGTGTGTCTATTAGGTACAAAACACTGGGGAAAATTACTTAGTCTCAGTAGGAGGTGTCTTAGGCAGCCAGTCCCAGACTGAACAACTAGAAGATGCTGCAGTTCTTAGTCTCTGCATACATTGGTCAGTTGTTTGTAACCACTCACATTCATTCCAAAGGCCTCCCTTTTACCATGGGCCAATTGGTCTTAAGAGTCATCGACAGGCCTTGCTCATGTCAAAATACACATTCATTCAGGACTTCACTCACTCAGGGCTGCTGCTGCTTCTTCCTTACAGACAGAAAGCAAGCCATTTTTTTTTCCCACAGAATTTAAGATCTTTGCGGTTTTTATATAAATATCTGTGGGTAATTTATCCCTAGTATTGAGGTTTCAAGATGACTCAAATTAAACAGTTATCTTACGTACAGAGTTTTCTGGCAATCTGAGGCTTACCTTTATCCCATCTTAGAATGCACTGTGCTTTCCCAGTTAGCATTCCTTCAGGCTCAGGACTGAGGAAACAATCGTACAGGTGTACAGCCAGAGGCAAGATGAACCTAATCCATTGGGAATTTTTTAATAGCCAGACATATATGAACTGTTTCAGGTGGGAGCACAAAGGGATGTTTTATTTAATATCATCCTATAGCCAGAAAAATTAAGGGAAAAAGACAAAGAGCTTGGATTCTGTCTTAGTAAATTTAATGCCATTTTGAGGCCCAAAAAGTCTCAGTGTCTTGTCTGCACTCCGGTTTAAAGAACTACAGAGGGGACTATGGAACCCCTCTAGGGGTCAGACTTTCCTTCTTTAGGGTGTTATAGGTCACACTAACCTTCCTGGTTTTTCTCTTCAAGGGTCAGATGACTTGTCTGCAAAGCTGTGGGATGTAAGCACAGGGCAGTGTGTTTACGGCATCCAGACCCACACTTGTGCAGCCGTGAAGTTCGATGAACAGAAGCTTGTGACAGGCTCCTTTGACAACACTGTGGCCTGCTGGGAGTGGAGTTCCGGAGCCAGGACCCAGCACTTCCGGGGGCACACGGGGGCGGGTGTGTTCTCCTTTTTCAAGAATCTTTACAGTTACTTTAGCCATGCCTTGTAAGACTAAGAGTCAAATATTTAAGGTGGTTTTTTGTTTGGTTTTTTTTTGGGGGGGGGGGCTTGCTTACTTGCTTTTAATCTAGCATTTTCTCTTTTTAACCACTGAAGCTACTTTCTTGCATTTCAGTTACTTACATTTGGGGTGTTTTTGCTTTTCTTTAGCCTTGTAAACGCTCTTTATGTATGCTGGACATGTCCTTGTATGTATGCTGGCAGCTGTCCTTTTCTCCCAGTGCATTTCTCTCTTGCTACACAGTCATATTTGTTTTTAGTGGACTCCATACTACTACACTTAGACATTTAGACCACTCCACTTACAAATTTAGAGCTGAGAACCCCTGGTCACAAGGTGGTTCACTGACTGCATGATCTTCACAGAGTGCTTGCAGTTAGTGGTTGGCTGCTAAGTGAGTAAAACAAGCAACACCCTGGGCTATCATGATATCTTGTTTATCCTGAGTTTCTTAGGTTGTACCTGGTGCTTAGTATTTTTTTTTTTAATATCCAACTCTCTTACAAAACACTCCTCCAATTAAACTCATATTAAAAAAATTTTTTTTAATCTGTTCTTATTTAGAAATCTGTGGTTTGTAGCCAAGTGTAGTGGAACACTCATTTAATCCCAGCACTTGGTAGACAGAGGCTGGCAGATCTCTGGGTTTGAGGCCAGCCTGGTCTACATAGTGAGTTCCAGGACAGCAGAGCTATATGGAGAAACCCTGTCTCAAAAAGCAAACAAAAGAAAAAATCTATGGCTTAGTACAGACCCCATCCATTAGAGTAATACCACACAGCCTAAGGACACCACAGCTTCTAGGTGATTTCATTCCTTACCTCTAAAAAGGTTTCTTGACACCTCTGAGCTTTTAATCCATGCCTTTGCTGTCTGCTCTACCTGAAGTATCTTTTTATTTTCTTAATAAACTATACACATCCTTCATGTCCCAGCTCCAATATGTTATCTTCTCTGAAGTCCTATCTGATAGCCCTGGGCGGATTAGTCATTATCTTCAGTGTTTCTCTAGCAACAGGTAACGTTTTCAAAAAACAAAAACATAACTTTTCCCTCAGAGTTTTTGAAGACCAGCATTTTCATCTCTAGGTCCCCAATATCCTTTGAGTTTGATAGACATTTAATAGACATTTAAAAACAGATATTGAACTAGTTGCTAGGCGTATGATGTGAAGAAATTTAGACACCACTGAATAGATGACTATAAGTCTGGCTTCTAAGATCCTTGTTTTCTCTGCCCTGGCCCTTTAGGAGCCTGAGTGTGCTTTACTATCACTGCAGATCTTAAAGGGGTGTCTGGGCTGCTGTTTTCCCATAAACTACCTAACGTGTATGTATGGTATCAAGCAGGCAAAAGGGGATGCCATCATTTCCATCTCGCTGAAGCTAGCACAAATAGGAGAAAGTGAATTCTTTGAGTTATTCTCAAAGCTTTTTCAACCTTAGGATAAACTATGGTAATAATAATAGTTTTGAAAAAGATTTTCTTTGTATCATAAAATTGCTAGCTTAGTAGTTCAGTTCTTAATGTGCCCTGGTTAGGAAGTTACATATTTGTACAGCTAAGAGAATAAATGTTACTGTTTTTACAAAGATGTAGTGACAGTGAAGCGTGTTTTTAACTTTATGTTGTATGCACTAGTGTTCAGTGTGGACTACAGTGATGAACTGGATATTTTGGTGAGTGGCTCTGCGGACTTCGCTGTGAAAGTATGGGCTTTATCTGCTGGGACATGCCTGAATACACTCACTGGGCATACTGAATGGGTCACCAAGGTAGGAAGACTGAGGAATATCTTTGGTGCCAGGCTCCCCACTGGTGGGGAGTGGAGGATGGTAGACCTGTGTATATTGTAGATAAATTATAATGGAATAGATTCACTCACTGAGCATGGTGGTATACAACAGTGACAAGCATGTAAAAGCCATTTTTATATGGGTATAGTGGTACATGTCTGTAATCCTAACACTTAAAAGGCAAAGGCAGAAATACCAGGAGTACAAGGCTAGCCCTGAGCTACATAAAGATATCCTTAGATTCAGGAACTATAATTTTTGTTTCAGAAAAAATAAGTATTTGCAAGATAGGGATATAGCTCAGTGGCAGATGGCTTGCCTAGCATGAAGTTCTGGGTTTGATCCTTAAGACTACAAATAGACACACATACACACACAAAAACCAAAAACACAACAATGACTACAAACAAAACCCCCATCACCAACAACAAAAAAATTAAGTGTTTGCAAAATGTGAGATAAGGAGGTGGTAGATGTTCAGTGGTAGAGCCATGTACAAGGCCATATGATCAAACCCAGCACCACCATGACAAAAATATAAGGGAAGCAAAGAAGACAGAGGAGTCTTTAACAGAACACTGGGATGTTTTCTTGTTTTAAAAACAAAGCTGTGGTGTTTTAAATGCAGTATTGGTGATGGATATGTTATGCAGATACGCTTTTCTTAAGCACATTGTGCTATTTTCTAAGAGGCTGAGTATGTAAGAGTAAACAAAATAGACCTTGGCCAGATCTGATGGATTTTAATTTCATAGAAATGGTTATTAGTAGAATTGTCAAAGAGAACTCTGTATAATTAAATTCTATGAAGGAGACATAGTGAAGCATAAGGAAGTCTAGAAACTAATTAGGACAAGCATTTTGAGAAGGGCAGAACAAGGTGACTAGGAGATAGTTGTGGAAGAAGCAAATAAGAGTGTGGTTCATATGGAAGCCCTGAAGGGCCAGCACAGCCATGCTATAGAGCGGAGAGCCTCACATGAGTTAGTAAGGTTGGTAGATGCTAGAAGTATATTGGGAAAACCATTAGAGGTTGGTTGGGCCATCTAAAATTTTCTCTGAATAGGTAAAAGTAAGGTCAGGGCAAGAAGATAGGGAACTGCTTGTTCATTTGTTAAACATAGAAATTGTTTATCATGGGCAACTTTAATGGGTGTGGTTTCAAGATTTTGCCTGTGATATGGACAGGTTCCCCCTTTCATGACCTGAGCTCTGTCATCTGTGTTTTAAGATTACTAAGCCCTAACAATAACAGATGACCCTAAGCGCTGTAGAATTTTGCCTTCTCTTGTTACTATTGTTTGCACGGTTCTAGTTGATCTTCACTGCATTTATTTGGAGTAAAGTAATGGGCATTTTGCCTCGTATCTTACAAATGAATAAACTAAAAAGCAGCATACGTCTGGAATATTGCTCAGTGGGAACTCTGGGTTCACTTTCCAGCACTAAATGTCCAGTTACATGGTCTTTTCCAGGGCTGCGTAGTTCACCAGATCTCTGACCAGATTATATATTCTTATTCTCTGTTTGGTGCTTTTTCCTTTGTAGTGCACCTACTCATGAAGACAGATCATTTTTGTCTTTATCTATGTGGACATTTTTCTGTTCATTATTTAAGAACTGGGTCATTTTAGGTGGCCATGGTTGACCTGGACTCACTATGTACGTCACAGTAGCCTTGTTCTCACAGAGATCTGCATGTCTCTGCCTTCCACTTGCTGGGGATTAAAGGCACACCCTTAACACACTTGATTCCTTACATTTGGGTGTTTGTGTGTGTGTGCATGCATGCGTGCGTACGTGCGCGTGCGAGCGTGCATATCTGTGCCTAATAACAACAGAAATAAGTAATAAACCTGAATATATTACTGGAGGTCAGACTGGGGCCTGTGCATGTTAGACAAGTAATTTCCTATGTTACATCCCAAGTCCACACCTTACAATTTTACAAAATAGTCCTGATGTTAGCACTTCCAACTAAAAATAAGATTAAATGCCCCCACCAGATGATGGTGGCACATGCCAGCACTCGGGAAGCAGAGGAGGTTGGATCTCTGAGTTTGAGGCCAGCCTGATCTATAGAGTGAGTTCCAGGACAGCCAGGGCTACACAGAGAAACCCTGTCTCGAAAAGAAAAAAGAAAGAGAAAGAAAAAAAAACGTTCCCACATCTATTAACAGAATTTGGGTGTAGTAAAAATGTTAGAAGTTAAACCTAAAGTTTCGTGTTGCTAATTTTCAGATTTCAATTTAAAAACAATATAAAATTAGTACAGGAACAGAGTGAAAGGTTCTTTGTATAATGTAAAAATGCTTATGCTTGTAGGTGGTTTTGCAGAAGTGCAAAGTCAAGTCTCTCTTGCACAGCCCTGGAGACTACATCCTCTTAAGTGCAGACAAATATGAGATCAAGGTAAGTTTTCTCCCTCTGTAATTTATCAAAGAAAAAAATTAGCATATAAGAACTAAAAAGGGAGACTACTGCCAGGGCGAGCCCCCCCCCCCCCGCCTCCCTCTCGCCCCCTTTCCTGAAACTAGGTTTCTTTATGTATCCCTGGCTGGTTGTCCTGGAACTCACTCTGTAGACCAGGCTGGCCTCAAACTCAGACATCCACCTGTCTTCTTCCCTTAAAGGCAGGTGCCAGCAGCACCTGGCAGTTCAAGTCATCTTACACCCATTGGAAATGGTATGATTCATCTGTCTGTATGCTGAGCAGTTTCTGTGGTTTGTAAAGGAAATAAATCAAGGAGGCTAGTAAGAGTTAGTACCAGAGTTTAGATTTTCAGCACCCATTGAAAAGGCTAGGAATGGTGCTGAGAAGGCAGAGATAAGAGGATCCCTGAGACTTGCTGGCCAGATAATGTAAGCAAATTGAGCTGCAATTCCGTGAGAGACCCTATTTTAGAAATTAGGGTAAGAGTGATTGAGGAAGCCACCCAACATCCACCTAGACTTCCATATGAACTCATAACTGTGTACAAACAAGGCATGTACACACACAAGAGCAAGCACAGAAAATTGTTTTCCACACATTCTTACTGTTTCTTTTTGTATTTTCAGAGGGCTCAGCCATGTAGCCCAGACTGAACTTGTAATCCTCCTGCCTCACAACCTAAGCACTAAGACTCTTAAGGCTCATGCCTCATACCTTCCTCAGTTTTTAGATATAAACTTTGATTTGTTTTAACAGTTTGCTAATAATTTATAGGACATTCATGGTTTGTTGGTTTGTTTGTTTGCATTTTAAAACTTTCTTTGCAGTGGGCATTATCTTTATTTAGAAAGGTTAAATATTTTACCTAAGACCATATAGACTCAGGACTTAAGCCTGTGACTCTTGACTAAAACAGAAGTCCTGGCACCATATTCCCCTTTTGTCTATTAACACGTGCCACTTTTTTCTTTCTCTCTTCAAGCCACATTGTATAAACACCAGCTTTTCTTTAGTAATCATCACCCCCCTTTTTTAGATTTGGCCAATTGGGAGAGAAATCAACTGTAAGTGCTTGAAGACACTGTCTGTCTCCGAGGATAGAAGTATCTGCCTGCAGCCAAGACTTCATTTTGATGGAAAATACATCGTCTGTAGTTCAGCCCTGGGTCTGTACCAGTGGGACTTTGCCAGTTATGATATTCTCAGGTAATGTTTCCTTGGGCCAGCATGTGCTCTGTGTTAATTAGGAAGTTTTATGCCCAACACATGGTAAATGATAGGTTAAAAAAATGGCCCTCCCTTCCTAATGTCAAATTCAAATCTGGGTGGTGGGGTGGCGGCGGTGGTGGTAACTTTCCCTATGAACCTAGTTCTGTTTTCTAGAATTTGTAATGGGAGGCCTTCTCTATCCACACTCTGCTGTTTGACAGTAATAATGTGTTGTTTCCCTTCCTGACATTCTGTTTTGCTTACTCTAGCTCAGAGGTTCTCAATCTTCCTCATTTTGTGGTGACACCAGCCATAGAATTATTTCATTGCTACTTCATAACTATAACTTTTGCTCCTGTTATGAATCGTAAACATCTGTATTTTCCAGTGGTCTTAGACCCCTGTGAAAGGGTTATTCTACTCAAATGCTGCTCTAGCTAATATCCTTGGCTGTTCTTGCTTCCCCGAGTTTACCAGCCACCCCTGTTCTAGTTGGCCTCTTAAGACATAAGCTGGTCTAAGATATTATATTGCTGGTGTCCTTGTTAACATCTAAACTAACCTCCCAACCAAAGGAGCCTAAGGAGGTTGCCGTGGGAAAGTGTAGACTCCAGACAACATCTGACTTTTCCTGTCAATCTAGTGCTTGACACAGGGAAGCTGCTTTGATTTTTGTTTTTCTTTTTTCATTGGTGCATATATTGCATTAGGTCTCCCATTTTGTGTCTTGGTCATTGGTATTTGGGAACTGCCACCCTATGAAAGCTGTGACTGACTTTCCAACTTAGCCAGTTGTTTCTAAAACCTATGAATCCATTGTTAATAGATGCTTATAAATTCCCGGCAGTTTTTACTATCTCTAGCTAGTAGTATTTTTAGAGATAAAACTTCACCTTGCCTCCGCTTGTCTGTCAGAGGGCAGATTTCTTCTTCCCTGCTTTTTGTAAGTAGGCTAACGTTTATCCTCATGGTATTCTTTTAATCAAAAATTCTTATTAGCTCTAAATTTGCTTGGGAGTTTTAAGTGTCTCCAGCAATGTTTCCTTTGCCTCAAGAGCCTGAACTCTCCTCCTTATAGGGTCATCAAGACACCTGAGGTAGCAAACTTGGCCTTGCTTGGCTTTGGAGATGTCTTCGCCCTGCTGTTTGACAACCACTACCTATACATCATGGACTTGAGGACAGAGAGCCTAATTAGCCGCTGGCCTCTGCCAGAGTACAGGAAATCAAAGAGAGGCTCCAGCTTCCTGGCAGGCGAAGCGTCCTGGTTGAATGGATTGGATGGGCACAATGACACGGGCTTAGTCTTTGCCACCAGCATGCCTGACCACAGTATTCACCTGGTGTTATGGAAGGAGCATTGCTGACACCAGGGGCTACCACCGCTGACTGACTTTGGGTGCCAGGGCTGCAGGTTTTGGGTGCAATGTCTATGGCAGCCAACTGCATGAACCAAAGTTCTCACCTAAAGGTATCATCACGCAGTGCACAATCATTTATCTGTTTGCCAGGGCTGGGGCGGGGAGGGCTTGTTTTACTGACATACACCGCAGCATGCTAATGGGATACACCACTGACTTCATTTGTACTTAGTTACGTTGCTCAGTATAAGAGAGGTTGCATTTTTGGATTTATCTTTCTGAGTGGAATATTGAGTAAAGAAAGTTAAATGATTCACTAATCTGCTAATTGGTTGCCCATAAAATCACATGGAGTCTGTTATTAAAGTTTTTTTCCAATAGCCTTTGTTCTTTGAAATTGAAGCAAAGGTGCTATGTTATAGCAACGTGGGGTTTAGATTTTACAAGAGCCATTGTTAAAACATCTTTGAATTCTGTGACATTCATTAACTTTCTACTAGATCCCTTAAATCTACAAATGTCTTCCAACCCAGATCTGAGTCTGCTGGTTGACTGCACTAGGCTAAGAACCATAGTTCTTGGCAGAGGCAGGGTTGGCCATGTTAAGATATAAAGGTTTTCTGAAGCTTTAGTTTACATGTAAAAAGCTGGTCCCTAACTGGCTGGTGGCACAGGTGACCTGGAGTTATAAAGAGCTCTGAGCTGGAAAATGAGTGTCTGGCATTACTTCAGTCATGTGCTTTTTCTGGCCTGTTTCCTCGGATGTGTGATCAGCTAAGATTCCTCTAGGATAAAATATACACTTGTACACACATAAATACACTGACAATAAAGCAAATTAATCTGATAAAACTATTTCCAGAGCAGGGAATTTCCCTAATTTTTGATTAACTACTAAGAAAAAATTCCAATTTTTTGGTGTAGGCTGGAGAAATGACTCGGATTAAGAGCACATACTGCTCTTGCAGAGGGCTTGGATTCTATAACCAGCACCCATGTCAGGTGTTTGCAATGTCAGATGTTTACAACTGCTTATACCTGCAGCTTCAGAGAGATATAATGTTGCCTCTGGAGGTGTGTGCGCAAATCCCCCCACAGACAACAGTAGATATGAATTCAGGGCCAGCCTAGTCTGTAAAGTGCATTCTGGGACAGCTAGGGCTACACAGAGAAACCAAAAATAAAATAAACCAAAACGCACACAACAGGAACTGGAGTGGTTCCAGTTAAAAGAGCTTACTACTCCTACTAAGACTCAGGTTCAATTCCCAGCACCCACAATATATATCAGTCCACCTATACAAATCCAGTTCCAAGGGGTAGGATGCCCTCTGCTCTGCCAGTACCAACATACACATGCTGCACATAAACTCACACAGGTATGCATACACATACATAACAAATCTTTTCAAAAATTCAGTTCAACCCTCATACCACAATAAAATAAACTATAGGAGAATCAGGGGCTCAAGGCAGCTTGGGGTACATGATGTTCTATACCCATACACATAAAAAAGGGGTGGGGCTGGAGGTTGCTCAGCAATGAAGCCTGTGCAGAGGACCACATCTGGAGCTCACAACTGCCTGGCCTCAGAGGATACCATGTGTACATACCTACATACACAAATACTAATTAAAAATGGCATTGGGCTGGTGAGGTGGCTCAGCAGTTAAGAGCACTGACTGCTCTCCTGGAGGTCATGAGTTCAAATCCCAGCAACCACATGGTGGCTCACAACCATCCGTAATGAGAATCAAATAAAATCTGTGGGCCGGAGCGAGGGGGGCCAGAGCAAGAGGGAGAAGGGAAGGGGGGAAAAAGGAAAGAAAAGCACGGTGCAGCTAAGCATGATGGTTAGGTTGAAGCTTTTGGAAAGCAGAAGCAAGAGGATCGGGAGTCTCCTCAAGTCCATAAGGTAAAATTTGCATGCTTGTTGACTGATTTAAATATCAACTTTATGTACCAAAAGAGAAAAAATAAACACACACAGAGCAAAATCTTCCCAAGAGAAATATAATTCACAAACAAAAATATAATCTTTTCTTGAAAAAAATTGTTTTAAGTTCATAGCTTAAAATTGTCATAAAAACATCATTAAAAGAAATTCAGGTGAGCACTTACGCACTTACTACATAGTAAATCAAAGTTAATAGAACAGTCACTACTATCAATAGAATAAACCTCAATGGGGACCTAACCTAAGTACTACATTTGGTAGAAGCAAAATGTTTGAAAACAAGTGTTTTACCAACAGTTTGCTTCCTTTACATTCTTTAACACTCGTTTATTTTGTCTTTTTCTTTCGGGGAGGGGGGTTTGAGACAAGGTTTCTCTGTGTATAGCCTTGGCTGTCCTGGAACTCATCCTGTGGCATAGGCTGGCTTCAAACTCAGAGATACACCTGTCTGTGCCTCCCGAGTCCTGAAATTAAAGGAGTGCGCCACCACGGCCAAGCTACTTTAACACTCCTATTGAACTGAGTGAGACCTACTTTGGAAAACGAAGAAAACAACACCTTGAGTTACAGGGGAACAGCTCAGAGGTCAAAAACATTTGAACTTCTTGATAAGCAACTGCTTGTTCACTTAAATAGCTCAGCAACGGGCTAAGAAACGGGATCCACATCCGAATTATCAGAAGAAAACTACCACTCCTAAGAAGCAATTTAGGGGAGTGGTGAAGCAGAGGCGACTTGTCATTCTCTCCCATTATGGTCGCATCGATCCCGCCCACCGGCTTCCACCTCTCAGGGACTTAAACACACCGCGGCCGCGTCCCTGGAGCAGACAGCGGCTCCTGTTACCTCTGCTGGGAGGACCCCATCCCGGGAGCACTACCCGCTCGGCCGGGCTCCGTCTCCGGGAGGCCGAGCGAGTTAGAGTCTTTAAGCTCGGAGTCCCGTGAGGGTCAGGGGATCGTGACATCCCCCGGGATCTCCCCTCAAAGAACTGGACAGCATTCGGGGGATCCGGGCTCCCCTGGTTCTCCGCGTCACGCCGCCTCGGACCCGGTCCTCTCACACCACGGAGCGCCCTCCGCCGGAAGGGGCTTGCCTCGCAAGCTGGACGGCCCCCGGCCCGGCTCACCTTCGGGTCGTTCTCGGGAAGATACTTGCACTGCCGCGCTATCTCCACATACTTGTCCAGATCCAGCGGCGCCATTTTAGGAAGAACAAACCGTATCGCTGCCTACGGCGGAGGCCGAAGCCGGAACCGTCCTTACGTCACGTCCGACCCGTGAGTGGCGTCTGCGCAGTGACGTCAAAACCTGACTCTCTTCAGAGCCCCGACACGCCCCGCGTCGGGTCTCCACGAGAACCCGGCGGTCCCGCTGATGAAACCTAGGACGTGTGCCTGTCTGCCGCGGGGAGTGCTGGGATTTGTAGTTTTAGTGAAAAGCTCTTCTCCTACTCTTGCAACAGACTTCACCTTCGAAAAACTAGATAAGGCTTTTTCTAGGGAAGAGCATGAAATGAGTAACTGAGAATTCCCTGGCTCTCACTCCTACCCTGAAAAGTACCCTGTCAGTATCTTCAGTTAAAGTTAGGTTAAGTGGCCAGGCAGTGGTGGCTCACGCCTTTAATACCAGCACTCGGGAGGCAGAGGCAGGCGGATTTCTGAGTTCAAGGCCAGCCTGGTCTACAGAGTGATTTCCAGGACAGCCAGGGTTACACAGAGAAATCCTGTCTCGAAAAAAACAAAGAGGGGCTGGAGAGATGGCTTAGCGGTTAAGAGCACTGACTGCTCTTCTAGAGGTCCTGAGTTCAATCCCCAGCAACCACATGGTGGTTCACAACCATCTGTAATGGGATCTGATGCCCTCTTCTGGTGTGTCTGAGTATAGCAACAGTGTACTCATATACGTAAAATAAATAAATCTTAAAAAAAAAAAAAAAGAACAAAAGAATGTGTCTTGGTTGGTTTGTTTGAGTCATGATTTTAGCCCCTTGACTCTCGTGTTTTAAAAACATCCCTCCAAGAACTTAGAATGTGATTTCTAGTCTAAATGAATTGGTTTCTACAATGTAAACCATCTGATAGTCTATTTTTTCTTGATAATATACCCTTCCAGCATGGCTTCTTGGTGTAATCTAAACCAAAAGACCCAAGGCACATTCTGGAGCTCTGAGAAGGACTCACTGTCTAAATATATGTCGGGCACATGGCAGAGCCAACCTAGCCCTGATTCTCTCCAGAAGGAAAGCAGAGTGAGTGAATACCTCTAAATTCTTTGGCAGTCCATGGGAGCTTTCTGATAATTACAGGCGATCACAAAGACTCAGGTATTGGAAATATAATGACAAAGTTGTGAAGAGAGCTGCAGCCCCCCCCCCCCAATTTTGCTTTGTCCATGAATTTTGGTTATATTTTCAAGTAGCTAAATAAATAAATTGGAGTGGGAGCATTGTAAATCTTTTCTGTAAATCACAGCATTTGTATGGTGGAGGCAGCAGAATCAGGAGTTCAAGACCATCCTCAGCTATACAGTGAGATGGGAGACAAGCCTGGACTGCATGAGACCCTGTCTCAAAATTAAAACCCAAGTTTTTCTTTTACTTGCACTAGTTAAATTCTCTAGACAGCTGTGTTCTGATATTGCTACTCCCATTCTATCTATGAGTAAATTAGGATTCAGAGAGGAGCAGACTCCAGACATTTCCCATTTAGTGCGGGAGCTTGTTTGAAGCCAGTCTGTCTTCCCTCTCCCACTAAAGACACACTACTTCTGTTTCTAGTCTGTCTTGAGTTCTGAGGGAAGTTAGTGAGCTCAGAGTATAGCACTCTGTTCACACACAGGCGAGCTATCTTTGTTTTAGGAAAGTCACGGGGCACCTCTAGCTAGGACATAGATCAGAGAGGATGCAGATGAAGCTGCGAACAGAGGTAGTTTGTGTCTAGATAAAAATAATCACGGCTTTTACAAAGGACCAGTTCTGGGCCTCCATAAATTCCCGACTACAACCTCTATGGAAATCTTAAAATTTGTGTGTCGCTGAGAGAAGACACCAAAAGTATTAATAACTTTCCCCAAGAACATAGTGTCAATGAACTTTTTATTCTTCAGCCTTTACAATAGGACCTCCGAGTTGTCCTTCGTGTTTAATCTCTCTGCTCAGCCTGTGAGCTTCTGGAAAGCCCAGGGCCTGTGGTCTGGAACCTGCTGTAACCACAAACAGCGATTATGGAAATAACCCGCTTTAGGCTCCACAGTTTGAACCAACCTCAAACCTGCACAGGCAAAGCCTAGTATCTTATGGCATGCAGGAAATCTCACTCGGGAGCCTGGAGCAGAATTCAAGGTCAGCTTGGCTTACGTGAATTCCAGCCCATCCTTCCCCTTCAGAAGTCACTACTAAGGACTGCTGTAACAAACTCCGTCTGAACACGGAATTGGAGTTCTCGACCGGACGCCAACCAGTACGCAGAGTTCCGGGAGGCCCTAACAAAGTTTGGCGCGTAGTCCGGGAGACCCGGAGGCGTAGAGCGGTTGGCCTGGACGCGCTTCCGGGACTGTGGAAGGGGACGGGCTCCTAAGCTCCGCCCCATGGGTGGAGCCACGTCCAGGACAAGCCGGGGCTGCGGCAGGTAATAGGTGCTGGGCTGGAGGTCTCTTAAGGCAGTAGGCATGAGGTGGGTGGGAGGGGTAGTGCCCATGGTCTCCGGAGGGGTAGTGCCCATGGTCTCCGGCCGGTCAGGTTAGGGGAAAGCTGGCAGTCATTTCTCCCTGACCCTGACTTCTTTCGCGCGGAGATGTGGCCGGCAGAGGGGACGCAAAGGAGGTGGCTAGGAGAGTCCCCGCCAAGCCGGCCCCTCTAAGCTCTGGGCTGACCCTGTGGTCATTAGCCTAGCCCGCATGTGGGCCTCATCGGACCAACTCTCCTTTAATTCCCTTTCTTCATCCGTTTGTCCTTCACTTCTACACTCTGCAGGTCCATTGGTAAGTTATCAGAATGAATCAGAAGGCCGGACATGCTAACATTTTGGGATCTAGTTTCGATACTTTTCTGTTACTTTTATTTTGAGACAAGTCTCACTGTGTAGCTCAGGCTGGCCTCTGCTACCTCAAACCTCTCTAGTGCCAGGTAGTGCACCACCATGCCTGGCTGACTACAGACTTTTAAATAGATAATTACATTCAGGGATGTAAGGGTATAGTTCAATTCGTAGACTGCCTGCCTATCGAGAACTTAGCCCTGGGTTTGATCTCCAGAAGGCATAAAAAGGTATGGTGGTGTTTGCTTGTAATTCCAGCTTTTGGGAGGTGGTGGCAAGAGGAGCAGAAGTTCAAGGTCATCCTTGGCTACATAATGAATGGGGGCTAACCTAAGGTACCTGAGACCTTGTCTCTAAGTAAGTAATGAGTTTAAAAGAAAAGATAATTACATTCAGAATGACTCCTGTAATATGGTGGTTAAATGGATACTGTCATATATATTGGGGTCTAAGCCCAAGTCCTGATTAAGCCTTCCTGCCGAGGGTGTGTGTGATATATATTGCTATTCCCTGAGGCAGGAGCAGTAACTTCAGAGACTGGAAAGAGATACTCTCTTTAAATAACCTTTGAAATTTTCTGGGACTTGAACCCAGAGCTTTGCCCATGCTAAACAGACACTCTACCACAGAGCCATGCCAACTCCTTGAAACTGGCTTTAAATATCCACTAGCAGTGTGCAAGTTTACAGGAAGGAAAGATAGGGGAGGCAGTAATTACCACAGAATGCTTGTTAATTTTATTAAATTCCCACTGGGTGAGGCAATGCAAGTTATGAAAGTCAGAGGAGCAACAAAAAGCCCAGTATTGCAGGCAAGGCCCCAAAAAGCCACAAAGTGAGATCCTGTCCAAAAATAACAGCAAAAAGATAGAGACCAGAAAACTTGGTTTCTATGGCATGCTAGGACCAAGGTGAGGCAGGGTTAGCCCTAGATGTCCTAGAACTCACTATGTAGACTAGGCAAGCATTGAAATCACAGAGATCACATGCCCCCACCTCTGCCTCACCAGTGCTGGGATTAAAGGTGTGCACCACTATGCCTGGCTCTCAAAAAGATAGTTTAAATACAATTTTTAAGTTAGCCTATAAAACAGTACAGTATATCTCATTATGCCATTTTCTTTTTTTTTTTTTTTTTTTTTTTTTTTTTTTTTTGCTTTTTTGAGACAGGGTTTCTCTGTCTAGCCCTGGCTGTCCTGGAACTCACTTTGTAGACCAGGCTGGCCTCGAACTCAGAAATTCCCCTGCCTCTGCCTCCCGAGTGCTGGGATTAAAGGCGTGCACCACCACACCCGGCTCTCATTATGCCATTTTCATATGTTCTGATTTGTACCCTCTGCATGGCTGCCTTCCTTGATAACCTGTGAGTTTTGTATTTTGGAGGGGATTCTTTCAGGTTTTATTTGTTGTTTTTGCTTTTGCTTTTCAAGACACGGTTTTCCCGGATAGCCCTGGCTATCTTGGAACTCACTCTGTAGACCAGGCTGGCCTCAAACTCAGAGCTCCTCCTGCCTCTGCCTCCTGGGTGCTGGGACCAAAGGTGTGTGCCACTACCACCTGGCTAACCTGTTTTATCTTTTTTTTTTTTTTTTTTTTTTGAGACAGGGTTTCTCTGTGTAGCCCTGGCTGTCCTGGAACTCACTCTGTAGACCAGGCTGGCCTCGAACTCAGAAATCCGCCTGCCTCTGCCTCCCAAGTGCTGGGATTAAAGGCATGTGCCACCAGGCCCGGCTCTGTTTTATCTTTAATAAAGATCTTAAGACCTCTGACATTTTGATGTATGTTCATCCCTTATGAGCCTTACCGACAGAAGGAAAACATTAGCTGAGAAACTTCAAAAGCTATGTTGTGTCAACAGCTGGAATGTAACTCAAGATAGACACTTACCTAGCATACATAAAGCCCTGGATTATAACTTACCCTATCACTGGGGTGGGGGTGGGGGAAAGCAGCTGGATATAGTGGCTACAGTACCAGTACTGAAAAGAATTAAGCAGGAGAGTTGCCCAGACTTGGAAGTCAGCCTGGGCTACTTGTTTCTGAACAAGAAAGAATTATCTCAGAAGTGTGGTAACGTTGATTCAGATTTGTCAGGCCTTTGAACTTCGTACATTCAACCTCAGAGATTGGGGGAGAGGGGGGGGTTGTTTTGTTTTGTTTTTCTCCCTGGTTTCAACCCGGGGCCTTTCCCATCCTGGACAAATGATCTCCCACTGAGCTCCTCCACAATCATAGGAAAGGTTTGAGAGGGGTGTGGTTGGCTTTGTTGTCTTGTGGGAAGATGTCTAAACACTCCCTTCCTCTCTTCTGCACAGGGCATCATGAAGCAGCTGCCCATCTTGGAGCCTGGAGACAAGCCCAGGAAAGCCACATGGTCAGTAAGGAAGGATTCAGATGCATATAAGATCTTGAGTTTTTGTTTCATGTAGTTTACAAACACATCTGATTATCACTGCAAAGAGGTAGTCATGAAACTGTGGTAATGAGACTGAAACTGAAGCCTTACTGTCCTCTGGGGCAGGAGCTGAGCCTTTTGTTGCTCTGCTCCCGGGAGAGTGAGGGTGACACAATTGATTAAAACCATTTTGTTCTAAAAAAAAAAAAAAAAAGAGACTGAAACTGTCTGGGAAGATCTTCAGAGGAAAGATATAGAGGGGAAATAATTATCAAAGAGCAGCTGTTAATTTTATTAAAATCTTGTTTACCAGGAAGAATAAAGCACTGGCCATCTGGCATCCTCAGCTCCAACCCTCAGGTCCTCCCCTAAGCTGGGACTTTAGGGAATTTGGATTATACTGGATACTGGTTCCAGTGTTTGTTGGCTTTTGTTAAACCCTTCATTCAGCAACTCATAGCGACTAACAGTGATGAGACTGTAAAAACTCTGAAGCCCTAAGGCAAATGGTCCCTATGTATTGAAGCTAGAGGCAGAGCAAGTGATGGAGTGTGACCTGCACTGAGGGGATCCCAGAAGGGTGGATAAGGTCCCACTGATTCCAACTGAGCCTCCATTCCCACTTCCCACAATTACCTTGCTCCAGAGCCATCACACGTGCTCTGGATACATGCTCCAAGGTAAAACCCACTAGAGAACTGGCAATGTAGCTTGGTTATAGAGCTCTGCTTAGTATGAATAGTTCCGTCCCTCTCCCTGAACAAATTGACAAAGCAGGCACCTTAAACGAGGCCCTGCATATCCTGTATGTACCTGTCCATCCAACCTCAGATGTCTTTATATTTTTATTTTGCTGTTTGATTTGTTGTTGAGACAGATTCTCATGTAGCCCAGGTTGGCTCCGAATTTTGAGCAATCCTCGTTTCCTAGCCTCCCAAGTGCTGGGATCACAGGCATGGCCACCAAGATTAGCTTTGTTTTGTTTTGAGACAGGCTATCAAGTATTCAGGTAGTAGGATTGCTAAGAATCCAAGGCTAGCCTGGATAATGGAGTAAGATGCTCTCCAGAAAACAATAAAGACAGAAAGAACTTTTATGTTAAAACTTTTCTTTGACTGTGAAAACAGAGAAGAGGTATTCATGAACACAAATCCACATGCAGAACAGATCCGGACAAGAATGAGAGATCCTGGAATCACTGATAGGGATGGAGATGGGTGTCCATAGAAACCACCAGGACAGATGAATCAGAAAAGCAAGCAGGCGGAGGGAAAGGGATTCCTAGGATACTGACAGTTCTGAGGGGGCTGGTGGGAGACACGTCAGAGGGGAAAGGAAACAGCTGTCAGAGGGAAGTCCACACCCGGAGGAAGAGGTGCGGAGAATCTCGGGTCTGGAGAAGGTGAAGGAAAGTGGGAAGTTCAGGAGTACCAACATCGGCGAGGTCAAGCAAGACAGGACCTGGAGTCAGGAAATGTTCATGTTCACTGTGTGCCCACGCCTATAACCCCACACTTGGGAGGTAGGGGCAGGACTATCAGGAGTTGAAGGTCATCCTGGGCTACCTGGAAATCTAAGGCCACCCTAGACTGTATGAGACACTGTCAGAAACTAATTTTTTGTTTCTTTCCAATCAGAAAGTTTGGAATACATTTCCCCCTCCCCAACCCCCAACTAACCATCAAAATAAATGTAGCGGTGAATGTATGTTCTGATCCTGTATTGTAGTCTGAATCCTAGATGTAGGTTCCCAGATTTGATTGAGGTTCCAAGCCTGGGAAGTCTTTTAGTGGATTTTTTTTACAATTATGAGGCTTAATCTGTGTATTCTGGAGGGAGACATTGTTGGCTGTTGGCCAGGGTGTCCCTGTGAATTCGATAGTGCCCTAGCTATGATTTCCTAAGCTACTCCCCGCACCCTCCCAGGCGCTGTCTGAGTCATCACACCCCCCTTTGAAGGTGAGAACTATAGTAACCCTCACTTTCGAGTAGAGAAAACTGAGGTTCGAATAGGTGAGGTGACTACCCTGATGCCTCCCATCTAGAGAACACTGAAGCCCACACTTGAACACAGGCACTTGCTCACATATGATAGAAATTAAATCCTAAAGCATGAGTATATGTGCCAGGCCTTCCGTCCTGGTGACTGCTTCGTGAGGAATGGAAGAACATTCTCGCACAGCCTCCTGAGCATGTCCTCCCTTTGGCAGGTACACTTTGAGTTGCCCTGGAGACAGGCCCTGCCCTCGAGTTGGCCACAGCTGCTCATACTTCCCCCCAGTTGGCGAGGCTGAGAGCGGGAAGATCTTCATTGTCGGGGGAGCAAATCCAAACCAAAGTTTCTCAGATGTACACACCATGGACTTGGGTAAGATCAGTGCTGCAGAGCATTCCTAAGAACACCAGCCCTGCTGGGTATCGTGGCACAGTTCTTGTGAATTCTTGCATTGGGGAGGCAGGGGCATGATAGCCCCTGGGAGTTTGAAGCTAGCCTGGTCTATATAACAAGTTCCAGGCCAGGAAAACATAGATCCTGAACAACAACAACAACAATAATGACTCTGAACCATAATAATAAGAAGAACAACAGCAGCAATAAAATGTCTTAGTTTGGGTTTTATAGCTGTGACCAAGGCAACTCTTCTAAAGGACGACATTTAATTGGAGCTGGCTTACAGCTTCAGTGTTTCAGTCCATTATCAAGGCAGGAAGCACAGCAGCATCCAGGCAAGCCTGGCACTAGAGGAGCTGAGAATTCTACATCTTCATCCAAGGGAAGTCAGGAGCAGACTTGTCCTCAGGCAGCTAGGAGGAGGGTCTCAAAGCCTAGCCCCACAGTGACACGTTTTCTCCACCAAGGCCACACCTCCTCCACCAAGGCCACACCTCCTCCACCAAGGCCACACCTCTTAATAATGCCACTCCCTGGGCCAAGCATATTTAAACTACCACAAATAATAATAATACCGACTCAGGGGCTGGTGAGATGGCTCAGTGGGTAAGAGCACCCAACTGCTCTTCCGAGGGTCCAGAGTTCAAATCCCAGCAACCACATGGTGGCTCACAACCATCCGTAATGAGATCTGACTTCCTCTTCTGGAGTGTCTGAAGACAGCTACAGTGTACTTACATATAATAAATAAAAAATTTTATTTAAAAAAAAAAAATACCGACTCAGACCAGACAACAGAGTTTTCCTCTTAAAGAGAAGACTATATGTGTCCCTCCGATCTCAGCTGACCTTTAGCATCCTTGTTCGGAGAAGAGTCTGTGTCTGAGGGTTTCCATCGCTGTAAAAGACACAATTACCATGGAAACGCTTATAAAGGCAAACATTTAATTGGGGCTGGTTTACCATTTCAGAGGTTTAGTCTGTTATCATCATGACAGGAAGCATGGCAGCATCCAAGTAGACATGGTGCTGGAGGAGCTGAGAGTTCCACATCTTGAGCCAAAGGCAGCCAGGAGGGGACTCCTTCCACACTGAGTGGAGCTTGAACACGAGACACTCTCAAAGCCCACCTGTACAGTGACACACTTCCTCCAACGAGTCCACACCTCCTAGTAGTACCACTTCCCATGGGCCAAGCATATTCAAACCACCACAGTCTGTATTGAGCCCTGGCAATCCCGAAATTGGCTATGTATTAACAGTTAGGAGTCATCATTTCTCCTGCCCACGTTCTAATGAATGTCCTGGCTTTGACTGTCTCCCACTGTGTTTGTCCCTTTCCGTTCCCACCACAGGTCCCACCACCGCTGTCTTTTCACTAGCCCTGGAATCATTCTCCCTCTGGTCTGCTTGCCTCCATGTCAGCTCAGTGCACAGTGCATGTCCCATACCCATGCAGAAAGTGTTGCTCTTTGGTTTGGACAAGGGTGGTTTTTTGTTTTGAAGCAGTCTCATGTGGCTGGGGCTGGACTTCACTGTGAGGCTGACAGCATGACCTTGAACTTCTGATTCTCTTGCCTTTACCTTTCAAGTATGTGTCTGAGCCCCTTCACCTGGTCTATATGATGCTGCTGACCAGACCCTGCCTTTGTGTATGTGAGGCCAGTGCTCTACCAGCTGAACTGCATCCATGTCCCCCAAGCCATCGCTCATGCTGTTCCCTCTGCATGAGAAGGTCCTCTCCTTCCTTGTCATCTCTCTGTGGTCCCTGATTCAGTGCCCCTTCTGTCTGGAAGCTAGCACTCAAGCTCTAGAATGGCTTGGATATCATATTCCTCCATATCCATAGAGTCATATACTCTCCCATTTCCTCCTTCCAAGATCTTAGTGCATCTGATTATTTCCTGTATGTCCCACAAGAGTTTAAGAGCCTTGGAGACAGAGTGAGACTGTCTTACTCATAATTGTATCCCCAGCCACTGCTAGAGCATAAACTATTATGATGTACTATATGCTGTTGTACAAAAGGCAGAAGTTGAAAATTGGTGACTATGTGAAAGTGTGGCCATATAACATTTCTGTTATATTATATGTATGTAAATATATTTATAAATATATAGAAATGTTTATATGTTAATAATATATACATACATATATATATATATATATATATATATATATATGTGTGTGTGTGTGTGTGTATGTGTGTGTGTATATATAAAGTTTTTGAGACAGGGTGTTTCTCTATAGCCCTGGATGTCCTGGAACTTGATATGTAGACCAGAGTGGACTTGAACTCATAGAGATGCACTTGCCTCTGCCTCCCAGTATTAGGAGCTGGGATTAAAGATATATGCCAACATCCCCTGTCCAGGTATTAATTTCTTTATTACATTTATTATTTTGTACATGTGCATAGTACACATGGAGATTAGAGGACAAAGCTGGCAATTTTTTAAAGATTTGGTTTTAGGGTTTTTTGTTTGTTTTTGTCCTTATTTTTGTTTTTTGAGTCAAAGGTTCTCTCTATAGCCTCAACTGTCCTGGAACTTGCTCTGAGAACCAGGCTGACTCAGAGATCCACCTACCTCTACTTCTAGAGTGCTGGGGTTAAAGGTGTGCATCACCACCTGGCAAGATTTGTTTTACTATTTTTGTTTATTTTTTAAATTAGAGATGATTGGTCTAAAGAATTAGTATAAGAAATATCTCTTATGTGTATTAGTGTTGATCTCCATGTCTGCATGTGCACTGGGGAGGGAGTTGAATCCTTTGGAACTGGAGTTAGAGAGAGCTGTGTGCCACCATGGTGCCAGGACCTGAGCCTGGATATTGTAGTGCTGAGCTGTCACTCCAGCCCATTATTGTTTAATGTCTGTGGAGTATGTGCATGTGAGTGCCTGGGCTGTGGAGGGGCAGAAGCATCCCACCCCCCATACATGCTGGGAATTTCTGCAAGATTCGGAAGTGCCCTTAACAGAGCCCCTCTCCTGCCCTGGTTATGTCCATTTTTATATGCACACTTGGTCTGTAAATAATTCAAGTTCGAAACAACAGAAATGAGGCTGGAGAGATGGTTCAGTGGGGAAAGGTTTCTGCTCCCAATGCTAATCTCAGTTTGTTTCCTGAGCCCCACTCAGTGGGAAGGAAGAAACTAACTCTCGAAGTTGCTCTCTAACCTCCACACAGGAGCTGCGACACAAACGTACGCACCAGTGCACACAAACACACAGAATGAATAGAATGTAATTAGAACATTTTTAATTGCCGTAGTTGGGCTTCTCGTGATAATTTTCAGAGGTCCGGCATCAATACTTTTGCATAGGTACATCACAATCATTTAGACCTGGGGTGTCACCTCCCAATGAGACTCCTACCCACAGTTACCACAGACTCTTGTTTATACTGTCCAGACACTTGAAACTCTACTCCCAGCATGAGGCAAAAAAAAGATGCCTTGACTCTTTTAGATACCAAGGAGCTTCCCTTCCAGCTCAGTTACGTCCCGTCTGTCTGTCAGCGTCTTCCTCTGCAGTCCGTCCTAGCCTCCAGTTCTCTGTGTAGCCCAGACTGGCTTCATACTCACAGTCCTTCTGCCCCCACTTTCCATGGCCTGGGATCCTGGACTTGTGCCACCATGCCAGCAGCTATCAAGTGCCACAATGACCTTAGCAAGGCCATCTGGACCCCAGTATCCTATTAAATAGAGGTACTAACCAGCTTCGTTTACAGTTTTGATTAGCTAACAGTGGGATGCCTGTAAAGTCCTACATTCGTGACTTGCTAACTAAAGGGATGACTTAGTTTTGGCATTGTTACTCTGTTTGCCCAGAGATTAGTTAAGGGCGGGGGGTGGGGGGGGAGGAAGGGAGGGAGATAGATTTCATAGAATCCAGGAGTGTTCTGCAGAATCTAAAGACAAAAAGTCATAGCCCACACTGATGAGAGTGGAAACTAGATCCAAGTGGCCCGTGTCAGCCAAGTCCCACTAGTTACAAGTAGAAAGTTAGTGTCAGACATATGTCACTGGACTCTGAACGGAGAAGAAGAGACAGTTCCCATGAAAGAGGTTCACGGACCAGGTAGACAGCCTGCAGGCGAGCACTAGAGACCACATCAGAGGTTGATCCTGCTCCCTTTGTGGTTGGTTGTTTATGATTTTGCCTGTTTCCACTGCCCTGGTAATCCAACCAGAATTACCAGCTGACAGCCCTAATCTAGGGACCGGGTAAATGTTTTCTAGGAACACACCAGTGGGACACGGCCACCAGGGAGGGCCTCTTGCCTCGGTACGAGCATGCCAGCTTCCTTCCCTCCTGCTCTCCTCACAGCATCTGGGTGTTTGGAGGTGCAGACCAGTCAGGAAATCGAAACTGTCTGCAAGTCTTGAGTCCTGGTGAGTAGACACAGGTTACTTTCTTTCTATCACTGTGATGGGTTGAATGCGCTTGGTTCAGGAAGTGGCAGTATGAGGAGGTGTGGCCTTGTTAGAGTAGGTAGGGCCTTTGTTGGAGGAAGTGTGTCACTGTGGGTATGGCTTTAAGACCCTATTCCTAGCTGCCTGGTAGCAGCCTTCAGATAAAGATGTAGAACTCTCAGCTCCACCCGTACCATGCCTCCCTAGATGCTACCATGCTCCTTCTTTGATGATAATGGACTGAACCTCTGAACCTGTAAGCCAGCCTTAATTAAATATTGTCCTTCTAAGAGTTGCCTTGGTCATAGTGTCTGTTCACAGCAGTAAAACCCTAACTCAGACAATGGCACACTATGAATGCAGTTATGTACAGTACATTGAATTGCTGTTGCCCTAACTAACCTATTTTACTTTGCTGACCTCTTAGAAATAGGAATTTATGGATTTTTTTTTGTGTGTGTGTGGCTCCGTGTGCATGAGACAGAGATCGTATGCAGTCTGTGGTGTCCGCGTGGAAGCCAGAGGATGACTGTGGAAATCAGTTCTCTCTTTTTACCACGTGGAGCCCAGGGATCAAACTCTCCTGGGTAGCTCTGGATTCATGACCTGCTCTCTGGCGATGGAATTACAGGAGTGTTTCATGTCTGACAGGACTGAATTGTCTTTTGTGTCGAGTATGGAATTTCTTTGTAGTGTTTGAAAAGTATCAATGACTTAGACAGTCATTGAAGTGGTTTGAGTGTTTGTAACCCACCATGCCCTCCCTCTGTGGAATGCAAATGCTTTTAAAAAAAACATATTTTTTATTTTATTTTATGTATATGAATACTTTGCCTGCATGTATGTCTGTGTCCCGGGTGTATGCAGTGTCCAAGGATGTCAGAAGAGGGAATCAGATCCCCCCAGAACTCCACTCCCCTCCCCTCCCCTCCCCTCCCCTCCCCTCCCCTCCCCTCCCCTCCCCTCCCCTCCCCTCCCCTCCCCTCCCCTCCTCTCCTATTCTCTCTCTCTCTCTCTCTTTCTCTCTCCCCCTCCTTCCGCCACCCCCCGCCCCAGCCCTAGCTGTCTTAGATTAGAGCTCACTCTGTAGACTAGGCTGACCTCGAACTCACAGAAATCCACTTGCCTCTACCTCCCTCTGTGCTGGGATTAAAAGCATATACCACCACTACTCTCTTTTCTTTTGTTTGTTTTCTGTCTGTCTGTCTGATTTTTGAGTCTGAGTCTCACTATGTAGCCCTGACTGGCTGACCTAGAATTCTTTACGTAGATCAGTATGGTCTCAAACTCTCAGTGATCCTCCTGCCTCTGCTCCTGAGGGCTGAAGTCCAAAGTCAAAGGCAAGCATCGCCACTGTGGTGATGTAGGTGCTTTGAGGCTTTGTTCTTTGTTCATAGAGTCCAGAGCACAGTCAGATATGAAGTAGACAGTGCCTTGACCTCCTGGCCTATGCTGAAGCCATTTGTCTGGAACCATCATAGAGTATGATCATCACGCTGGGGCTGGTAGTACAGGCCTGATACCCCTGTTACTTGGGAGGCTGAGGGGGAAGGACCACAACTTCAAGGCCATTCTGGGCTAGCATGTGATGATTGACAGCTGGAATCAGGCCAGGAGAGTGCTGGCCTGGGGGGCAGGAATCTCTTAGTTTGGTTCCCAGAACTTGGGGCAAAAATAGTTCACGAGTCTGTGCTTTGCCGTGCACTATCCGTGAGCTTGAGCCAAGCCTCTCAATTCCTTCCTTTCTCTTTTCTGCCACATGGGATATCAGTCCTTCCCTTGTGACCTTGTTAAAGATTTCTTTTCTTTTTTTTTTTAATATTATTTATTTAATGTATATAAGTACACTGTCTTCGGACACACCAGAAGAGGGCATCAGATTCCATTACAGATGGTTGTGAGCCACCATGTGGTTGCTGAGAATTGAACTCAGGACCTCTGGAAGAGCAGTCAGTGCTCTTAACCGCTGAGCCATCTCTCCAGCCCCTGTTAAGGATTTCGATTAGGAGCTAACACTTGCTCTCTGGTATTGACCCAGACAGAATTTGGGAAGTGGAAATCAGTTCAGGAAGTCCACCTTTAAGAAGGTGTCGTGGAGGGTGTGGGAATGTTGGGAGACCTGGGGAAGGGTTCCTCACTCTACCGCCCAGGGCTAGCCTGAAACCAAGATTTCCCTGTCTCGGCTTCCTAAATGCTGACTTCACCAGTGTGTGCTGGGACCCTGTCCTTTTGGTTCTGGGGGCTGACATTTATTTAAAAACAGAACCAAACAGAAATCTACAGTGGTGAATGCCTATAATCCAAGTATTCTGAAGGCAGAGGCAGGCAGATCTCTCTGAGTTTGAGGCCAGCCTGGCCAGGCGGGGCTATGTAGTGAAACTCTGTCTCAATACCATACAACAGAAACAGACTGGTGGAGCCTGGGAAAGCCGCTGTCGGGGAAGCTGATTGTCTGCACTGTTCATTTGTCTTGTTTCACTGGCAGAGTCTCGCTAGAGAGTCAAGGCTCTCAGTCTCCCTGTCTCATTCTACACTTACAAGTTTGAGCCACCAGACCCTGTTTGACTTTCTGTTCCTGGGCTCCAAACCCTGCCTGATATCTGCAGCTCTAGAGACATTTCCTTTTGCTTTGATGTAGTCCAAGGCCCATTCTGCACTCCTGTTCCTGTTTGGCTCCCACATGCATTGCATGTGCCTTGGGTAGCATTTTGTGTGTTAAATGAAGAGTCTTTACAAAAGGCACAGTATTTCTAGATAGGAAATAATAGTCGATTTGGTGGGACTCTGACAGATCTGACTTCAAACCTCACCTCTTCTCTCCAGAAGGCCTGTTAACATCTCTCAGGGGTGAGTGGGAACCATGGAGGGATAGAGATTAAGTTTTATTTTGAAAAGAAAGAAGCCGGGCGTGGTGGCGCACGCCTTTAATCCCAGCACTCGGGAGGCAGAGGCAGGCGGATTTCTGAGTTCGAGGCCAGCCTGGTCTACAAAGTGAGCTCCAGGACAGCCAGAGCTACACAGAGAAACCCTGTCTCGAAAAACCAAAAAGAAAGAAACTTCTTTACACCCGTCATGTGGTGAGCTTTTGTTTTCAAGACAGACTGGTAGAACATACACAGACCATGGTGTTATTACAACTGTTCAAACCTGAGCAGAGAACTGCTCTGACAGAGGACCCAGGTTTGATTTCCAGTGCCCACATAGAGGCTCACAGCTGGCGTAACTCCATTCCAGGGACCTACCATGCTCTTCTGGCCTCTGTGAGCAACAGGCATACACATGGTGGCACATACATAGATGCAGGCAAGACACTCACATAAGATAAAATAAATTTGTTTTTAAATGTGTTTAAAAGCTGGAGAGATGGCTCAGCAGTTACAAGTACTAGCTGCTCTTCCAGAGGACCTGGGTTCAATTCTCAGCCCCTACAGAGCAGATCATAGCTGTCTGCAACTCCAGTTCCAGGGGATCTGATACCCTCACAGAGACACACATGCAGGCAGAACACCAATGCACATACAAAATAAAAATGAATTTTTAAAATGTGTTTAAAGTCCAACAGTCATTTGCTAGCCGTACTGCTAAGGGAAATAACAGTCTAGCTCAGCTTTAGCTCCAATGTGAGAAGGGAGAGACTGGCATTTATTTCTCATTTCTCATTCAGTTGGTTATCAGTAGTACCTCTAAAAGTGCAAGGAGGTTGCTGCTATCTTTCTTATTTTGTTTTATTTTAGTGTTATATATGTTCTTTATTTGTACCTGCACAGCAGAAAAGAGCATCAAATCCCATTACAGATGGTTGTAAGACTCCATCTATAATGTGGTTGCTGAGAATTGAACCCAGAATCTCTGGAAGAGGAGCCAGTGCTCTTAACCACTGAGCCATCTCTCCAGCCTCATCTACTTTCTTTCAATGGCCACATTTTCTAGGAAGTTTGGCCCGTTTGGACTCTAGCATCCAGTGGGAGTGGATGTTAGCAGGCGTTGGACTCCTGCAAGCACAGAGCTGTCAGCACAGTGGATTCGCACTCAGACATGCTCTTGACCTCACTCCTAACTCAACCTGTGGCTTCTTAGCTTTGGGAATTTCACCTGTCTGAACAGCCTCTAATATCATCCTTTTTTTTTTTTTTTTTTATGGTTTTAAAGCATTTATTGTAGAAAGGCAGAAAGAAGGAGAAGAGTAGAGAAGTAGAGGCCGGCCATGACCATGTGGAGAGAGGGGAGAAGGAAATGTGGAGAGAGGGGGAGCAAGGGAGCAAGAGTAAGAGCCAGGGAATAAGAGCTCTAATATCATCCTGTGCTTGCTTGGCACTGGAGAGTATGAGATCCCTGCCTAATGCTGTGCTGTGCTGCGCTGCGCTGTGTTATGCTAAGCTGTGTGTGCTGAGGTATGCAGTGCTGTGCTGTGCTGTGCTGCACTGTGTGTGCTGTGCTCTGCTGTGTACTGCACTGTGTTGTGCTGAGCTGCGCTCTGTGTGTTGCACTGTGTGCTGCGCTGTGCTGTCCTATACTATTTTGTGTTCCTCAGAGACTCGGGTACCAAGGAGACCCTGTCAAGGTCTGGGTCTGCAGAAGTGGATCAGTAGGAGACTGCAAGCCTAGCAGGCCCGGGGTACAGATCCCCAGCACTTCAGAAAACAAAGAGTAAGGGCAGAGCCTTCAGCCTAGGTCTTTTAAATGCTTATTTTCTCTCTGTACTAGAAGACAGGACATGGAGCACACCAGAAGTGACTGGCTCCCCACCATCCCCAAGAACATTCCACACATCGTCCGCAGCTATCGGAAACCAACTATACGTCTTTGGGGGAGGAGAGAGAGGTGCCCAGCCTGTGGAGGACGTGAAGTTGCATGTGTTTGATGCAAGTATGGGCTGGGGCCATAGGGATCTTGGGGCTGCTTGGGGCCACCTCAGCTTCACTTATATCTCAAACAGGAAACAGGGTCTTGAGAAAAGATTTTGCACTAAGTAGAGCACTTGTCTAGCATGCACCAAACCCTGTGCACATTTAGTCCCTAGCACCACACAAACCAAGCACAATGGCAGATGAGTGTCTGTAATCCCAGCAGTCAAGAGATTAGGCCTAGCCTATGAGACATGAAACCTGTCTCAAAAAAAGAGTCAAGTTTGGTGTATTGGCACATGTCTTTAATCCCAGCCCTATGAGGTGGAAGCAGGCGGATCTCTTTGAATTTGAGGTCAGCCTGGTCTTCATAGTTCTAGGCTAGCCACAGCTATATAATGAGACCCTGTCTCAAAAGACAATGACAAAAAGGCAGTGACTCTCGGTTGGGTGTGGCCCAAAGGTAAAGCATGTACTCAGTGTGTGCAGTGTAGTGCAGTGCAGTGCAGTGTATGCAGTGCCCTGGGTTCGATTTCCTGTACCTCTCAAAAGCAAACAACAAAAGAAAAAAAAGAAGAGAGAGCTCTGAAGGTTTCTCACAGAAGAAGCATGCGCATTTATTTTAACTTTGAGGTAGTTCTTATTCGAAGCTTTTCTCAATCCAAAGCAAGAGATGGCTTCCTACTAGCCAGACTGTAAGCCAGCATGCGGGGTTATTGGCTTTGCAGTTTACAGCCCTGAAAGTATCCAAGTAGAGGTTACATAGTGGGATTGAGGTCTCCTGCTGGTAAACTGGAGAGAAGGACTCTGAGGTGACTTCCTTCTTGGAGCGCCCTGCCCTGGGAGGTGCTTGAAGAGACAGGTCACCTAGTGTTAATGCCTGTACCTTTGTAGACACTCTGACATGGTCTCAGCCGGAGACGCATGGAAGTCCTCCGTCTCCTCGGCATGGCCATGTGATGGTGGCAGCGGGCACAAAACTCTTCATCCACGGAGGATTGGCAGGGGACAAGTTCTTTGATGATCTCCATTGCATTGATATAGGTAAGCCTGTAAGAGGGCCAGGGGCCTTATATATTCAGAACTCTTTAAGATGTGCTTTGAAAGAATTCGACTTTCCTCTTATGTGTTGGTAACTTGACTGGCTGTTAGAAGCTTTCCTAGATTTCATGAAGCTTGGCCTGAATACTGAAGAATAAAGTAGCTCAGCCACAAAGCTTATTGGCTGGACTTTCCAGGGCACCTAGGTTGGATTCCCAACACCCACATGACAGCAACTGCACTTCCAGAGTCTGTTGCCCTTTTCTGACCTCTACAGGCAGCATGTGGTGGTGCATAAACTCTGGGCAGGCAAAATACTGCACCCTAAATAAGTACAGCACTTGTGTAGGTAGGTAGGTAAGTAAGTAAGTAGACAGATAGGTAGGCAGGCAGATAGATAGACAGACAGACTAACTGACTTGAAGAAGAAGAGATGAGGAGGGGAAGTATCATTAACAATTGGGGCTGAAGAAATGGGTCAACACTTAAAAGCTCTTCCTGCTCTTGCAGAGTATTCAAGTTCAGTTCCCAGCACCCACACTAAGCTCAGAGAAGCTCCAGGGAACCCAAAAGCTCTGGTCACAGCTGACACCTGAACATACACACACACACACGCATAGACACACATACATTCACATAGGTAAAAAGAAGACATTTCTAAAGATTAAAACCTATGGTGTGGATGGTTTGCCTGCATGTATGTGTAACACAAGTATGTAGTACCTGAGGAGGCCAGAAGAGGGCACTGGACTCTCTAGAACCAGAGTTGCAGGAAGTTGTGAGCTGCCACGTGGGTGCTGGGAACTGGACCTAGAACTTCAAGAAGAGCTGAGCTGTCTCTGTAGACCCCAACACATCTTTTTAAAATTGTTTTTCTCAGACAGAGTCATACTGGCCTAGAGCTTGCTATGTAGACCAAGCTGTTCTTGAACTCACAGAGATCAGTGCCTCAGCCTCTTGAGTGCTGGGACTAAGGGTGTGTGCCACCACATCTGACTCTTAACTATTTTTAAATGCAGTCGTTCCCCAAGACTCAGTATGTGTTCAGGCACTGATCCTTTCCACCATCAGTTCCTACATGTTGTGTTCCCAGCTAGAACCCTGTGAGACCTTGGTTCTTACTCCATGTCTGGTCTAGATAACCAAGGTGGATGACCGGAACTGCATGTTTGCAGGGCTTCATGGCCAAAAGCCCAGGAAAAAGAAAGCCAGAAAGAACCTGAAGATTATCTCTCCCTCAGAAGGGCTGGGCTCTCCTCTGAGCCTTTCTGACTGTTAGCTCCATTGAGGGTGGGACTTGGTCTTTCCTTTATCTGTATATTTCCAGCACGAGTGCCGTCAGCCAGAGAGTGGGTAAGTGCTTATCCGCTCATGAGCAGATGGATGAATACATGAGCCAAGGCAGGTTTGCTCCAGACTACAGAGAAGAGGGATGAGAGGCCAAAGGCACAAGAACAGCTATGCAGAGTGTTCGAGTTCTCTCAAAGCACTAGGTCCTCAGGGGCAGGCTCACTAGCTGGAATTTCTTCATTGGCTGCAGGGTTTTCCCTCACTCCCTCCCTCCCTCCCTCCCTCTCTTCCTCCCTCTCTTCCTTCTTTCCTTTCTTCCTTCCTTCCTTCATTTATTTCCGAGGCAGTGTATCTCTTTGTACCTTGGCTGTCCTGGAACTTGCTTTTAGTATACCCAATTGGTTTTGAATTCATAGTGATCTACCTGCCTCTGCCTCCTAGTGCTGGGATTAAAGGGCCCAGCCTTTTGTTTTGTTTTGCTTTTAAGACAGTGTCTAGCTGAGCAGTGGTGGCGCACACTTTTAATCCCAACACTTGGGAGGCAGAAGCAGATGGATCTCTGAGTTCGAGGCCAGCCTGGTGTACAGAGTGAGTTCCAGGACAGCCAGGACTACACAGAGAAAACCTGTCTAGAAAAAAACAAAAAACAAAAACAAAAAAAGCCAGTGTCTAGCTGTGTAGCCGAACCTCACAATCAGTCCTCCTTCAGACTATCGAGTTCAGGGACTAGAGACGTGTGTTCTCATGCAATTTCAAATAGGATAGGATTTGTTCTTGTTTTTTTTTTTTTTTTTTAAGATTTATTTGTTTATGTATATGAGTACACTGTAGCTGTACAGATGGTTGTGAGCCTTCATGTGGTTGTTGGGAATTGAATTTAGGACCTCTGCTCACTCCAGTCAGCCCTACTTTCTCAGTCCCTGACTCTCGCTCCAGCCCAAAGATTTATTTTTTTTGTTTTTGTTTTTTCTTTTTTTTTTTTAGCCTACAGCACCCGGTATTCCCAGGCGGTCTCCCATCCAAGTACTAACCAGGCCCGACCCTGCTTAGCTTCCGAGATCAGATGAGATCGGGCGCGTTCAGGGTGGTATGGCCGTAGACTAAAGATTTATTTTTATTTTATTTATTTATTTATTTATTTATTTATTTGGTTTTTTCAAGACAGGGTTTCTCTGTATAGCCCTGGCTGTCCTGGAACTCACTTTGTAGATCAGGCTGGCCTCGAACTCAGAAATCCGCCTGCCTCTGCCTCCCGAGTGCTGGGATTAAAGGCGTGCGCCACCACCGCCCGGCCCAAAGATTTATTTATTATAAGCAAGTACACTGTAGCTGTCTTCAGAAGCACCAGAAGAGGGCATCAGATCTCATTACAGGTGGTTATGAGCCACCATGTGGTTGCTGGGATTTGAACTCAGGACCTTCAGAAGAGCAGTCAATGCTCTTACCTGCTGAGCCATCTCCCTAGCCCGTTCTTGATGTCTTGACACAAGGTCTTTCTATGTAGCCCTGGCTGTCCTGGAATTCACTATGTAAACCAAACAGGCCTGAAACTCACAGAGATCCACCTGCCTCTTTGGCTGAGTGCTGTGATTAAAGGTGTACACCATCAACGCTTGGCTGATAATTGTTTAAGACTCCCATTTTTCTGTGCTGAAGAATACCTACTAGCTATTGCTTTATTCCTTCTCAAATAGTCTTCTAATCTAAAGTCCAGAGTTATGTATTACCTCATTTAAGTGCTCCTTTGAACAGATGCAAAAATAATGTTGGGAGCATCAGGCAGATCTCTGTAAGTTCTAGGCCAACTTGGTCTACAGAACAAGTTCTAGGACAGCCAGGGCTACACAGAGAAACCACGTCTCGAAAAACCAAAAAAACTAAAATAAGACAGTGTTGGGGATGAGCACTGAATCAACAAGTCGCATTGTAGAGGACACAGGCCTGGCAGCCTTAGGATGCCCAGCTCAGCCCCTTACCAGCTACTCCAGCAAGACCCATCCTTCAATCATCCTGTGTGCTCATCCATAAGAGAGAAGAAAGGCTGTAGGCACACGTGATAGCAATTCAGAGGGCTGAGCAAGACTCTGCAAGTGTCTTCCTTAGAGTGCTGGGATTAAAGATGTATGCCACTACTGTCTGGCTAAAAATCTTTTTAAAAATGTATTTATAACATGTAGGCATATGAACATGTATGCCTGCATATCTGTGCATGCACACACACACACACACATACTATTACCTTACCTATCTGGGTGTTAACAGTGAATAAAGATTATAGTCACTATTAAAGTTTTCGAGACAGGCGCCTTTAATCCCAGTACTCGGGAGGCAGAGGCAGGCAGACTTCTGAGTTCGAGGCCAGCCTGGTCTACAAAGTGAGTTCCAGGACAGCCAGGGCTATACCGAGAAATCCTGTCTCGAAAAACCAAAAAAAAAAAAAAAAAGTTTTTGCATTTCTTAGTATGCTCCAAAAAGCATTAGAATCCCACAAGATGCTTTTTGAAACAATAGGTCCCTTGCTGCAGATTAGAGAATAATTCAAGCCACCCTCCCTTAAAATCAGTTCTGCATAGTGAACCTCTCTCCGTTACCTCTTAAGAGATTTCTGTGACCCAGGCATGGTGTTGAACATCTTTAATTCCCGAGTTCAGCTTAAGACCAGCCTGCTTTACATAGGGTATTCCAGATCAGAACTACATCATCTTATCTCAACACACACACACACACACACACACACACACACACTCCCTGTGGATGACTCTCAGCAATCACTTTGCAAACTGCAGCAGATAATTTGAATTCCTATTTTAGCTCATGTGCAAAACTCTCTCTTGTGACAGGTGACATGAGCTGGCAGAAGCTTGGTCCCACCGGTGCTGTTCCAGTCGGCTGTGCTGCCCATGCCGCCGTCGCTGTGGGACACCATGTATATATGTTTGGAGGTATGACAGCCACTGGAGCACTGAACATGATGTACAAGTATCACACAGGTGAGGGAGGGAATCACTCCTGCTTGCTTTTCTTTCTTTTAAAAAGCACTGTGCCCTCTCCTTTCCTTTCAAAAAGATTTATTTATTTTTTTTTTTTTTTGAGACAAGGTTTCTCTGTATAGCCTTGGCTGTCCTGGAACTCACTCTGTAAACCAGGCTGGCCTCAAACTCAGAAATCCGCCTGCCTTTGCCTCCTAAGTGCTGGGATTAAAGGCATGTGCCACCACTGCCCCGCCTTTTTTTTTTTGGTTTTAAATTTTTTTATTTAAGATTTATTTATTTATATGTATGTGTGAATACACTGTCGCTGTCTGCAAGCCCACCAGAAGAGGGCATCAGATCCCATTACAGATGGTTGTGAGCCAGCATGTGGTAGCTGGGAATTGAACTCAGGTCCTCTGGAAGAACAGTCAGTACTTTTAACCACTGAGCCATCACTCCAGCCCTAACTCCTGGTCTTTAAAACAAATATCCTTTGGTAAGTGATGCAGACATTTTCTAGTTTGGTGCCTTCATGTCTAAATGGAAAGGAGGGGGTTGGGAAAGTGGCTGAGCTGGTAACAGTGCATGCTGTGCAAACGTGAGGACTTGAGTTTGAATCCCCAGCATCTGTATAAAAGCTAGGCATGGCCATGTGTGCCTATAACCCCAGCACTGCGGAGCAGACAGGCCGATTGCCAGGGCGCATTGGCTGGCTAGCCCACCTGAAACTGCAGCTTCTGGTTCAGTGAGAGACCCTTCCTCAAAGGAAAATAGGACAGAGGAAGACATCTGTGGTCCTACTCTACTCTACTCTACCAAAACACACACACACACACACACACACACACACAATGTACGTACGTATTTAAAAAAAAAAAAACCCACAAAACAAAATCCCATAGAAAAACAGGGTCTGACAAAGGCAGGCATCCTCCTGCCTGTGAGTCCTGAGTGCTGGGATTACAGGCATGCACTGTCAGACCCAACTAGTTTTTCCCTTTATTTCCTCTTTGTGGCTTAAGTGATGTAGAACATCACTGAATACCTGTGGAACTATGTCTTAACAGGAGCCTTTGTTTTGTCCCCCTTACTCAGAAAAGCAGCACTGGACTGTACTTCAGTTTGACACTTCCCTACCCGCTGGACGACTGGACCACTCCATGTGTGTCATCCCATGGCAAGTGATGTCTACCTCTGAGAATGAAGACTCAGATTCTGTCATTCTAACCCTCCAAGATGAGAAAGGAGACGCTGCTGAGAAAGCAGAGACCCAGAGTGGAGGACCACATGAGGAGAGTCCAACTACTGTGCTGCTCTGTTTTGTGTTTGGTGGGATGAATACAGAAGGGGAGATTTATGACGACTGTCTCGTAACTGTAGTGGACTAATAAAACCCACATCTGTAGTACTTGTTACTTTTTACAAAAGTGAAAACTCTGCTGAGCTACACTGCCAAATACTTTTTGCAGTGTATTCTCTCACCCCAGAGCGGTGGTGCACACCAGGCGTAGTAGCATACACCTTTAATCCCAGCACGTGGGAGGCGGAGGCCAGCCTGGTCGACGTGGTGAGTTCCAGGACAGCCAGAGCTACGTAGTGAAACCCTGTCTTGAAAAAGCAAACATGGGGCTGGTGAGATGGCTCAGTGGGTAAGAGCACCCGACTGCTCTTCCGAAGGTCTGGAGTTCAAATCCCAGCAACCACAAGTCACAACCATCTGTAATGAGATGTGACTCCCTCTTCTGGAGTGTCTGAAGACAGCTACAGTGTACTTACATATAAATAAATAAGTCTTTAAAAAAAAAAAAAAAAAGCAAACATAAAAAGCATATCCATCTTGCACTTAATCAACATTTTTAACTGGATAGCCTAGTGCAAGTAATTCCATTATAAAGTTTTACCAGCGATAAAATCTGTAGATACCCAAGCTAGCTATTGGAGAAGACAATTGAGTTAGACACCCTTTAATATGTATTAGCTAATCACTAGAAAAAAGTTCAGGCAGGAGGCTAGAAAGATAGCTTAGCAGTTACAAGAGCAGTGTGGGAGATCCTTATTTGGTTCATAATCACAATGACTGGGTGTTCACAGAATATGTACCTCCCCTAAACCTTGTTCAGGTGTGGGCTTATTACCCATCTGGGGAAAAAAAAAAAGGAAAAAAAGAAAAGCTGGGTGTGGTAGTATATGTCTATGTAGTAGGACCCTGCTGTGTTTTTTTGTTTGTTTTTGTTTTTTCGAGACAGGGTTTCTCTGTGTAGCCCTGGCTGTCCTGGAACTCACTCTGTAGACCAGGCTGGCCTTGAACTCAGAAATCCGCCTGCCTCTGCCTCCTGAGTGCTGGGATTAAAGGCGTGTGTTGTTTTTTTAAAGGAGAGCTGGTAATGGGGGACAAAGGTTGAGGACTGGCTCTTGTTATTAACCATCCCTGGACCCAGCATGAAGTTGTACAAATCAATTTTAACATTTCACTTGGCCCCAAAAACTTGTGTTTGATAGAAAAATCTGACAGCATAGGCTGGCCTCAAATTTATCCTCCTCCTGCCTCAGTGTCCCAGTGTGCTAGGATTATAGACATGTGCTATATCATGCTCCTCTCTCCCCCTTTTAGGAAGTATGAATGGGAGTAAGACAGATGATGTAGAAAGAATCTCAAGGTGTAACTGTGAACTTGCTATAATCCTCCTGCCTCAGCCAGCCTCCTGAGTGAAGGACTAAGTAGCATAAGCTACCAAGCCCAAGCTGGGTTCAAAATGTATCAGGTAGTGTACAAAAATGAGTCTCAAGAGTGAGACGGGGGCTGGAGAAATGGCACTGCTCTTCCAGAGGTCCTGAGTTCAATTCCCAGCAACCACATGGTGGCTCACAACCATCTGTAATGGAATCCAATACCCACAGTGGACTCAAATAAAATCTTAAAAAAACAAAAGAGTGAGATTGAGGGAGGGGGGCTGGCAAGGTGGCCCAGTGGGTAAGTGCTCTTCCGAAGGTCCTGAGTTCAATTCCCATACCACATTAGCACTGGACAAAAATCTTCACTGATCAAGACTCACTCTCAAAAATAAACAGTCAATTAAAAAAAGTATGCTTCCATTATTTGGTTCTAACAGAAGATGGTTTTTATACATCTTTATGATCAGCAAATCATTCTTAACCTCGAGTCCTTGACCATATTTGGCCTTAGAGATCTAAATCTGAGTAGTAAGTAGAGCACTCTACTGACCAACTGAGCCAAGTGAAGTGTCCAGTCTGCAAGATCATGATAAACCCCAGGGATTTTTGCCTACAGCTGGGGAAGACAGGCCTCAGATCTTAAAACCAAGCTGGCTTCTTGATCTTGGGAAAATGATAACGACAGTATAAACATATTGCCTTATCTCCTTCCAAATGTACTATTAATAAAGAGTTGCAATGTAGTCACACACAAGTCTTCATTGATCATATAGATTACCTAGATCATTACTCTCCTGACGTTGCCAATCTAAACAATCCTCAACCAATCCTTTGACCATCAACTGACGTTTGTAATATCAGGGTTGACATATATAACCTATCATTATACCAGTAAGACATTTTTGAAAAAGGGGTTCTGACCAATTAGACTTCAGAGCATGTTTTGGCTCATGTAGCTCTCATGAACTACATAACTGAATCTAATATTTCATTAATCCTGCCACTACATCCAGTATGTGGTGCTGAGTATCAAATATATCCAGGGCTTAATACATGCTGGATAAGTAAATCCTCAAGCTGTTAAATAACTTTCAACCATACATCTTCAAATATAAATTACAAACCAAATACTACCCAGTGATATGGACTCTTTAAGTGTATCAAGGGCCTGTGGGTACACACAAAATATAAAATACAAGTATATTTCAATTTTTTTCCAGTCCAGAGGATTATTAACACTAGGGCTTCACACTAGTGCTAGGCCACCACTGAGTAATGGCCACCCTGAGTAATGCCCACCACTGAGTATGCACCAGCCTCAGATCCCTAGACTGGGCTTGGACTAAACATGCTCCTGCCACAGCCTGGAACATGATCAATTCATTAAGAGATTCCAGGCAGTACCACAGCACTACTTGTAACAAAAGTCAGAAAGGGCCATGGTGGTATACACTTTAAACCCAGCACCTGGGAATGAGAGACAGGTAGATCTGAGTTCAAGGCCAGCCTGGTCTACAGTGTTGAGTTTGAGGACAGACGAGCTTCATAAGGTCTTTAGCTTTAAGACCTTATGTTGAAAAACTAAAAACCCAGAAAGCAATTTTACAAAGGGGAAGTATGATTTCAACCATGTTCAAAAGAATTGGACTTAGGCATCCTGAAATAACCCTCGCCTAGGGGAGTAAACAGCAAACATCTCTACATTGTTATAAAGCTAAATAAATCTCTAAGAACTGGTACCACCCTACAGCATCACAAGCCCCACTTCCCTGCCCACAGAAGAAAGACACACCTGAGAATCCAGTCTTAAATTTTAGTTATCTAAAATAAAAGATGGATATAATTACAAACTTTTCACAAAAATTAGACCAGTGTAAATAACAAACATTTATTGGTGTCACTTATGGTAGAAAAAAGTTCCTACACCACATGTGCATGACCCAATTGTTAAATAGACCATATCCAAGGTGAACACACACCCTGACCCACCTTTTTCCCGACTTTTAAAATAGCCAATTCCTCCTCTCCCTGACCCCAAGACATGTGAGCAACTGCTAATGAAAAGCAGTAAACAGCCACTTGGGCTATAGCATTTTCAACTCCACTCTGAGGTGAAGATTCCAATTACATTCGAGACTTAAGTTCTCTCAATTTTCTCCCAACGAAAGTTCCTGAGTCCAGTATTTACAATAGTACAGCTCTAGCAGACCAGCGCACCTACAACTCATCTTTTTCTGATGTGTCCTCTTCGCCAGTTGGGGGAGGGCCTCCACTTCCATAGAGTTTGCTGATAATTGGCTGAACAATTTCTTCTAGTTCCTTCTTTTTGGCTTTAAAGTCTTCAATGTCCGCATCCTGGTGGCTTTCCAGCCATTCAATCTTTTCCTCTACAGCTTTTTCCATGGTTTCTTTATCTTCAGAAGAAAGTTTACCTCCCAGCTTTTCTTTATCTCCAATCTGGTTCTTGAGAGAGTAAGCATAGCTTTCCAATTCATTCCTGGTGTCAATGCGCTCCTTGAGCTTCTTGTCTTCCTCAGCAAACTTCTCAGCGTCATTAACCATCCTTTCAATTTCTTCAGGTGTCAGGCGGTTTTGGTCATTGGTAATTGTGATTTTGTTTTTGTTTCCTGTACCTTTGTCTTCAGCTGTCACTCGGAGAATACCATTAACATCTATCTCAAAAGTGACTTCAATCTGGGGAACTCCACGGGGAGCAGGAGGAATTCCAGTCAGATCAAATGTACCCAGAAGATGGTTGTCTTTTGTTAGGGGTCGTTCACCTAGAGTGAGAACACAGAAAAAACTTGTTATTGGCAAAGCCAGGGCACCGGGATCCCTACATTTCAACTTGCTACAGTTTGTAGGGGGCAAGTAACTCGGTATTGGACCAAGAGCAGCAACTCACTGGGTGCTACTGCTCTTAACTCAATTTCAATTCTTAAAAGCATTGTAAGCCCCTCTGACCTTGTATTACAAAAGCTAGTTAACATGAATGGTAAGTACTGAATCTAAAATTCAACACTGGTTCAACTAAGCACCTCTTCATGAGTTACAAAAGATACTTCTTTCCCTGGGAGAATAATAGTTTAATTTATTTAATAATATTGTTTAATAATATTGTGAAACCCAAATCACATCCTTTTAAAACATACAATATTTGTTAATGTAAGTAATTTAATTACCTTCATAGACCTTGATTGTTACAGTTGGCTGATTATCGGAAGCCGTGGAGAAGATCTGAGACTTCTTGGTGGGTACCACAGTGTTCCTTGGAATCAGTTTTGTCATGACTCCTCCCACAGTTTCAATACCAAGTGTAAGGGGACAAACATCAAGCAGTACCAGATCACCTGCAAAGGAAAATTAATCAGGTTTGGTTTTCTTTAGAGTCCTGAGAGCACTACCAAGCAATCTCCCAATGAATGAACTCTTGCCATCTTCTCCACTGTCATCTGCCTAGGCTCTAACCACAAACACTTTAGGAAAACATGAATTAACAGTTGCTAACGATCTTAACTAACCCTGACCTAAGCCTTCTCATCACTGTACCTTTCTTCCCCGTTACTCTTAACCCTACAGTCTTCCCATCAAGCTACTTAAACATATAAAGACACAGTGATAACAAGCTACCTGTGTCCTGGTCACCAGAGAGGACGCCAGCCTGGACAGCGGCACCATAGGCTACAGCCTCATCAGGGTTTATGCCACGGGATGGCTCCTTGCCATTGAAGAACTCTTTCACCAGTTGCTGAATCTTTGGAATTCGAGTAGATCCACCAACCAGAACAATTTCATCAATATCAGATTTCTTGAGATCAGAGTCTTCCAACACTTTCTGGACAGGCTTCATGGTAGAGCGGAACAGGTCCTAGCAAAAAAGAAAAGCAAGGCATGGTTACTGTGGTGCTGACCACCGAGACATTATTTAGTTATCCCAAATTCTACAGTCTAAGCAGATTCCATTAGCACTGTCAAGGAGCATACCATGTTCAGCTCTTCAAATTTGGCCCGAGTAAGGGTCTCTGAGAAGTCTTCTCCTTCGAAGAAGGACTCAATTTCAATCCTTGCTTGATGCTGAGAAGACAAGGCTCTCTTAGCCTTTTCTACCTCCCGCCGGAGTTTCTGCACAGCTCTGTTGTCTTTTCTAACATCTTTACCAGTTTTCTTTTTGTACAGCTTGATGAAGTGTTCCATGACCCGCTGATCAAAGTCTTCCCCACCCAGATGAGTATCTCCATTAGTGGCCACCACTTCAAAGACACCATTGTCAATGGTGAGAAGAGACACATCGAAGGTGCCGCCACCCAGGTCAAACACAAGGATGTTCTTCTCTCCCTCTCTCTTATCCAGGCCATATGCAATAGCAGCTGCTGTACTGTGAGGATGAAGAGGGAAGAAAGTTTGGTCAGGGGTTCATATTCCCCCCACTTGGCAAATATGGTGGAGCTCTGAGTCCCATACTTACGGCTCATTGATGATCCTCATGACATTCAGTCCAGCAATAGTGCCAGCATCTTTGGTTGCTTGCCGCTGGGCATCATTGAAGTAAGCTGGTACAGTAACAACTGCATGGGTAACCTAGGAGGACAACCGTGCAATCATACTTAAAGATGACTGAAGTATACGGTGTTCTCACTTCTCTGTCACTCTTATCAACTAGTCAAGCCACAACAGTTTCTAAGTCAGTTTACTGCTACATCATACACTTTTGTCATTAGAATTAAGCAGTGGTAACTCATGAAGGCTGACTAGCATGTACCTTGACCTCCCACAAAACACTAAATCACTAAGCCTAACAAAAGTTGAAGCCAGTTAAGATTGAAAGGTTTCAAACCATGAAGGCTTCCCTACACAAGTCATCGAGGGGGAGCAATAGCAATCAAACACCCAACACTGTTCCACAGGTTATTCACCTTCTTTCCCAAATACGCCTCAGCAGTCTCCTTCATCTTAGTGAGAACCATGGCAGAAATTTCTTCTGGGGCAAATGTTTTGGTTTGCCCACCTCCAATATCAACTTGAATGTACGGTTTAGTTTTCTTTTCAACCACCTATGGCATAAAGTAATTTAAAGGTAATTTTTCCGAAGTGGAAACAACGACACCACAAACGATTTTAAAAAAAAAAAATCCATTTCCTCCCTCCCATAGCTTGATTCATCTCTGTCCCTTAGGGGGAAATCACAACTAAAACTGAGCACAGCTGTATTGTAGATAGGTCGACAGTTTTAGTCTGTTTCAACTTCTAGACATTGTAACAGTGTGTCGTTTTATAACACACTAAAAACGACTAGATGTAAAACCGTTAGATAAATTCCGAACACATCCTTTTAAGTCCTTTGAACAGTGTTTTTGGCCAAGTGGCAACCCCTAAATACTCCTGTCACCCCAGCCGCCCCATTAGCATGAGGAAAAAAAACCGGGTCCGACCTTGAATGGCAAGAACTTGATGTCCTGCTGCACCGAAGGGTCATTCCAAGTGCGTCCGATGAGGCGCTTGGCGTCGAAGACCGTGTTCTCGGGGTTGGACGTGAGTTGGTTCTTGGCCGCATCGCCAATCAGACGCTCCCCTTCAGGAGTGAAGGCCACATACGACGGCGTGATGCGGTTGCCCTGATCGTTGGCTATGATCTCCACGCGGCCGTTCTTGAACACGCCGACGCTGACGGGGAAGCCCCACAGAAAAGGAATCAGCACCTCACTTTCTCACGCTGGCCCCGGAGGCCACGCCCCACTCCTCCCCACCCCCTCCTCCTTCGACGGATGCCACTTACCAGGAATAGGTGGTCCCCAAGTCGATGCCGACCACCGTGCCCACATCCTCCTTCTTGTCCTCCTCCTCGGCCCGCACCGCGCCCAGCAGCAGCAACGCCGCCGCCACCACAGTGAACTTCATCATGCCGGCGCTGAGGACCAGTCGCTCAGCAGTCAGGCAGGAGTCTCAGGAGTCCAGCAACAGGCTGTGGCCCCGAAACGCGACGACGGTTCTGGTCTGTGGGCGACAGGGGCCTCGGGGTCAGAAGGAGCCACGAAGCAGACTCGGGGCAGGCCTAGCAGCAGGCCGCGGCGCTTACCTCGCACACCCGCAGAAGCCCAAGTGTCCCGGTCTGTGTTGTCTCGGCCAGTATCGAGCGCGCCGTCGCCGACTCGCCTTATATACCCTCCCCACAGCCCCGTCGTGGAGGCCTCCGATTGGTGAAGTCCCTACTCGTTGGAGGACGCTGATTGGTCCATGCCACCAAGCTGGCCGCTGCCGATTCGAAGCGGCCTCCTCCGCAACTCACGTCACTGCTACGCCCCCCGGGCTGACTCATTGGCTACTGGTCATTCTTAACGGCCGCCAATGAGAGGCAGCATCCGCCCTGAGCGCTGGTCCTATTGGTTCAGCAGCTGCCTGTCCCTCGGATGACCTCTCACCCCGAGACCGTTTCCGCCGGTAACCGTTCATGTCCTCCCCTCACGCCAGGCCCCCGGGGACTGGAGTAGGGGTCTTCGTGTCAGTTCCCTCGGGGTCTCCTTTTCTGTCTCTCACTCTGAAGAAGTACGCGGCCTTTCTCCTCCTCGATTGCCCCGCGTCCTGAGCTGCCCAGCCTCAGCTGTGATCGCCCTCCCCAGCATCCACACGTTCTCGGATGTCCCAGAGGCCAGGCCCTGTTACTCCCCCGGCCTGCACGTCTCGAGCTGGGGCCTGATCTGGATTCTGCCTCGCTGAGAATCCTGGCGCTTCTCAGCTAACCCTGTTTCTCCTTCACCCCAAGGCTAGCCGTATGTGTCTTTCCAGGCCTTTCCAATCTTCCCTTTGCCGGGATTAAGTCCCAGGATTGGCCTGGCCAATTGTAACCTACTCCTGAGCCCTTCTCCGCCTTGGATATTCAGTACTATGGCCAAACGAGCACTTTTCCACCATGAGATGTATTCTCTCTCTCTCTCTCTCTCTCTCTCTCTCTCTCTCTCTCTCTCTCTCTCTCGCTTGTAGCCCCTTATTGTTCCCTAACCTGGTCTAGCATAGCATTTCCATTTATGACACAGGTTATTATTTACAAGTCCTTCCTCTTTCCCTCTTCCTTCTTCTTGACACCACCCTACTCGACTCTTGGAATAGGGCTGATAATGCTAAAGACATTTAGCAGACAAAAAAGTCTTGCTGATGCTTTACTCTTTTATAATAATAATATGTTGGGGGACAAACAAAACAAGTTACTACTTGAGCTTATTATGTACTTCATTGTTTTGTTTTATGTATTTTGAGAGGCATTGTACACAGGCCCAAGCTGGCCTATAACTACTGATCCTCCTATGCGTTTTCCATGTGTCATTTACTCATAATTAAGTCTTGGTACATCTTGCCCATTTTCCAGAAGAGACCATTGAGACCAAGAGCGATTAAATAGCTAGAATGGTCGATTGATAAGTGCTGAGGATATAGTTAATAACCCGGTTGATTTTACTCCATAATTTATACTATTGATTTCCACCACCACCCCCCTTTTTTGTTGTTGTTTAAAGACAGGGATTCATGCACCCCCAGTCTTCAAACTGTGTAGCAAATGACTTTGAACTTCTGTTTCTTCTATCTATACCTCCCGAGTGCTGAGAACTTCAGGCAAAGGCATGTACTACCATGGGACTTGCATCTATGCATGCTACACAACTGACATCTGTCTCCAGGCCTGGAGCTCAACATGTCCAGCAGGCTGGTCTTGAACTCCCAGGTCCACCATCTCTGCACCCTAGTGCTTAGAGACATGCTTATGAAGGTTACTTGGGCCATTTATTACAGGCAGGAAATGGCTCCAGTATTCCTATTAAATGTATTCTGAGCTTCATAAGTACACTGTGCAAATACTACTGAAACATCACACACACAGTTCACTAAAATGTTGAGCCTATGAGTCAGTGTTCAGGAATTTTTTTCCCTTCTCATTCCTCAAAGGTTAGTGACTCAGTCAACTCCATCCTTGCTATAGAAGTTGCATCATACAGCTCTTTCAGTCGGGTTTGTAATACTGTCATAACATTGATCTTCCTTTGGGTTGCATCAGACTAGTATTAAGATAGACATCACTAAGCCCTATTTACTGGTGCACACATTTAGTCTCAGCACATAGGAGGCAGAAGCAGGGGATCTCTCTGAGTTAGAGGCCAGCCTGGTTAGTACAAGGACAGCCAAGGCTACATGTTGAGACCCTACCTCAAAGGGGGGAAAAATGGAAATCACTACTTGACCACATTACAACTTCATGTCATTTCAAGCATGTCTATATATATATCACAGCATTCAGTTTCCACTAAAATCAAGTTTCAGATTCATCCTGTCTCTTGATTAATGGAGGAAATGCTTGTAACTAATGTTTCTAACATTTAGAAACTTGATGCCTAAGCCCGACCTAGTGTCACAGGCCTGTAGCCCCAGGATTCAAGAGTCTGAGGCAAGAGGATCACAAATTCTATGTGTAACTGGACTACAGAGTGAATTCAAGGTCAGCCTGGGAAATTTAGTGAAAACCTTGTTCAAAAAGTAAAAGCCGAAAATACAGCTCTATTCTCAATCTCTAGTCTCTGTCTGTCTCTCTCTCTCTCTCTCACACACACACACACACACACATTATCTTACTAACTTAACTTTGGGTTAGGTTCAGATGGGCTCTTGTAGACCAGGCTTACCTCTAGTACTCCATGTAGTTAAGGCTAGCCCTGAACTTTTTATCTTCCTGCCCCACCTCCAAAATGCTAGGTTTGGAAGAATGTCTACAAGTTAGACTATCTGATCAACTTCTAGAGAGTTAAGTGTCTCAGTGGCTATAGTATCATTTTCTTTCTTCTTTTTCTGAGACTGAATATTGCTAGGTATGCATACTACATATTCCTGACTGTCCTGGAACTTTCTATATAGATGTAGCTGGTTTTGAACTCACAAAGAATCCCCTGCCTTTACCTTCCCAGTTGCTGAGATTAAAGTCATGAGCCACCATATCTATCTCCTTTAAAATTCAAACCAGATTGAGTTAGAAAGATGTTCAGTGGTTCAATGGCTGTTCGTTCAGAGGACCCAGATTTGATTCTAAGCATCCACATGGCATCTCAGAACCATCGGTAACTCCAGTTCCAGGGGCTCCAATACCACCTTCTGGCTTCTGCAGGCACACATGTGATGCACAGATATACATGCAAGCAAATACCCATACACAAAATATTATTTTTAAAAAGAATATATACACACAATTTAATATTGAATTGAATATATATTCTCTCTCTCTCTCTGTGTTTGTGTGTATGTGCATATAAATTGAAACCAGGTGTGGTGGCACAGGTCATTAATCCCAAGACTCAGGAGGCAAAGGCTAGCTTGGTTTTTTTAGATTGACTTCCAGGCTAGCCAGGCTACATAGTGAGATCCAGTTTCAAAATAAAGAAAATTCATCCTGACAGATGGCTCAGGGGCTAAGAGCACCGACTGCTCCTCCACAGGTCCTGAGTTCAATTCCCATCAACCACTTCTTGCCGGGCATGGTGGCACACGCCATTAATCCCAGCACATGGGAGGCTGAGGCAGGTGGATTTCTGAGTTCGTGGCCAGCCTGGTCTACTGAGTGAGTTCCAGGATAGCCAGGGCTATACAGAGAAATCCTGTCTCCAAAAAATAAAATAATAAAATTCAAGTATTTTATATATTCTGTAGCACATATTACAACATATTGTAAGGCACAATCATTGTGGCATTAAATAGGTAAGTTCACAGGTAGAAGTTAATGTTAAAGCGTTAAAAATTAGCCACTAGGGGGCTGGTGAGATGGCTCAGTGGGTAAGAGCACCCAACTGCTCTTCCGAAGGTCCAGAGTTCAAATCCCAGCAACCACATGGTGGCTCACAACCATCTGTAATAAGATCTGACTCCCTCTTCTGGTGTGTCTGAAGACAGCTACAGTGTACTTACATATAATAAATAAATAAATCTTTAAAAAAAAATTAGCCACTAGGAACAGTATATGCTCTTTCTTTACTGTTTTGTTTTGTTTTGAAGACAGGTTACTCTATGCAGCGCTGGCTGCCCAGGGATTTATTCTGTGGACCAGGCTAGCCTTGAACTCAGAGATCCACCTACCTCTGCGTCCTGACTACTGAAACTAAAGGCATGTGCCACCACCATCTAGCTTCTGTTTTGATTTTTGTTGTTCTTGTTGTTTTCGAGACAGGGTTTCTCTGTGTAGCCCCGGCTGTCCTGGAACTCACCCTGTAGACCAGGCTGGCCTCGAACTCAGAAATCCACCTGCCTCTGCCTCCCCAGTGCTGGGATTAAAAGCATGCGCCACCACACCCGGCTTGCTGTTTTGATTTTTGAGACAGGATCTCTCTATGTAGCTCTTGCTGGTTTGGAGCTCCCTATGTAAACTAAGCAGGCTTAAAACTCACAGAATCCTCCTGCTTCTGCCTCCATCCTGAATGCCGAGATGGAAAGTGTTTGTCACCATGCTCAGCTTTCTTTTCATACAGAAGCATTTTCCCACTGAAAACTTAGGAACTGGGCTGGAGAAATGGTACGAGCTGTTCTTAACCAAAGGACCCTGGCTCAATTCACAGGACTCACGAGGTAGTTCACAGCTGTCTGTAATTCCAGTTCCAGGGGATTTGATGTGCTCATACAGATATACATGCAGGCAGAATACCAGTGTACACACACACATACACACACATACATTTAAGAATCAGAGCCGGGCGTGGTGGCGCACGCCTTTAATCCCAGCACTTGGGAGGCAGAGGCAGGCGGATTTCTGAGTTCGAGGCCAGCCTGGGCTACAGAGTGAGTTCCAGGACAGCCACGGCTACACAGAGAAACCCTGTCTCAAAAAACCAAAAAAAAAAAAAAAAAAAAAAAGAATCAAAGACCCAGGAAATACTGAAGTTTGCCCAAGGGATCACACCTGAGAAGTGGTGAACTCAGGGTTTGAGCCATGGAAATCTGATTTTGTTGTCATCATTTGGTTTAGTTTTATTAACCATAAATTGTTTGTCTATGTGTGTATGTCCACATGAGTACAAGTACTCTTGGAGGCCAGAAGAGGGTGCTAGATCCTCTGGCCCTGCATCACAGGCAGTTGTGGACCACCTAACCTAGTAATGAAGCTCAGGTTCTCTGGAGGAACAGGGTAGAATCACAACCACTGAGCCATCTCTCCAGCCCATTTGCTTTTTGAGACGGTCTCTCTGTGGTCCTGGCTGACCGAGGATGACCTTATATCCGTGATCTTTCTGCATGCACCCCCTAAATTGCTGCTTGGGAGGTGGGAAAAGTTTGGTTTTTTTAAGGTTTATTATTTTATGCAGGATGTTTTGCCTGCATGTATACTTGTACATCACAGGTACCCTTGGCAGCCAGAAGAGAACATCAGACCATTGTAAGCTGCCATGTGGATGCTTCAAATGGGACCTTCTTCAAAGTAGCACATGCCCCTAACCAGCCATCTCTCCAGCCTTGGAAAGTTAGATATTTAATCTGGACGGTGTGGGTTATTATCTTTAACTTCAGGCTTAGAGAACAGAAAACAGCTGCATATTTTATAAATATTTTGATGATGAAGAAGACTTTTAACTAATTTAAAATAGCTCATTTCATCTGTGCTCCTATGAGAGGAAAAGACATTTCAATTGGTAACAAAGCTGAGCTATATAGGACTCACTAGGCTTTGATATCGTTTAGGTCTTAGTTGAATCTATGGATTTGCAGTTTGAGGGGCTGTTTCCCACTGGGCTCATCAGTCTAGCTGTCCTCTGAACTTTTGGGAATTCTCTGATCTCTGCTGTCCATCTCATGGCTAGAAAACTGGAATTATAGGTGCACGCTACTGTCTTACGTTTGCTGTTTCTTTTGGGGACCCAAACTCTGGCCCTCACACTTGCACAGCAGGTGCTTTTATTCACTGAGCAATCTCTCCAGCCCAGACTTTTTCTTTGTTTACTAGTAAGCCCGAATTGGATGTGCTACTTTAAAAGCATGCCTAAAAATCTTTAACAAATTCAAAGCAGTGACTAATTTTCACTGAAAGAAATCTTGAAAACTGACTCTTAAGGCAGGCGTGATATCTCAGAGTTTTTTTTTTTTTTTTTTTTTTTTAAGATTTATGTATGTGAGTACATTGTCGCTGTCTTCATACACACCAGAAGAGAGAATCAGATTCCTTTACAGATGGTTGTGAGCCACCATGTGGTTGCTGGGAATTGAACTCAGGACCTCTGGAAGAGCAGTCAGTTCTCTTAACCTCAGAGCCATCTCTCTAGCCCTCAGAGCTTATTTACAGGCCTGATGGTTGTGGGGTATCACCAGAGAAGACTTCTCAGACATGGTTTTTTTTTGAGGGGGAGGGGGATTTGAGACAGGGTTTCTCTGTATAGACCTGGCTGTCCTGGAACTCACTTTGTAGACCAGGCTGGCCTCGAACTCAGAAATCTGCCTGCCTCTGCCTCCCGAGTGCCGGAATTAAAGGTGTGTGCCACCACGCCTAGCCTCAGACATGAGTTTAAGCCAAATGAAAGCCCTTACTAGCCAGCCAGTGACTACACTGGGTATTCAAGACCTCAGTGTAGCATCAAATCTTTCTCAGGGTGAACTTTGTATTCAAAAACATATTCTGAGCCAGGCATGGTGGTGCATGCCTTTAATCCCAGCACTTGGGAGGCAGAGACAGGTGGATTTCTGAGTTCGAGGCCAGTCTGGTCTACAAAGTGAGTTCCAGGACAGCCAGGGCTATACAGAGAAACCCTGTCTCAAAAAAAACCAAAAACCAAAAAAAAAAGAAAGAAAGAAAAAGAAAAAAAAACATATTCTG